>NC_134082.1:3618750-4882500 GCF_000715075.1 Nicotiana tabacum | reverse complement strand
ACGGGCAATAAATGGTTCATTTATTTCCATACCTCCTCCAAGATTTTAGTTTGTGATGAATATTTTCTTATAATTTCAAGTGGCATAAGGTAATTGTTGTTGGTAATCTGTGTTCGAAATTAGAAAATCAGAGAACTAAAGAAATGTTAGTTTAATAAAATAAAACATAAATAATTTTTGAACATACAAGTTGTGTGTCCTTAAGGAATTTAATCCCCTCATTGTTGCCCAAGGTTATGGATTACTTCCTCCCATGATAGAACAAAAAAACTATTACGTAATACTGACAATCGAAATTACAGAACTTCGGCGACTCAACGAACGGAGCAAATCACACTTGACACTTATTTTATTTGAAAAATAATGAAACAACATAGAAAAGAGAGGAGAACTTTTCAGATTTTTTATATCTAAAAAATGAGGCCAAACTTCTAAATTTATAGACAATGAAAGGGTAAGATGAAGAGGTGCAATCCAAGAGGTGCCTCTTCTTCCATTCACACCTTTTAGAAAAAACCCCAACAATCCCCCACATGAATGAGGAATGACCATATTTGAAAAACATGCATAAAAATTGTGTGATTCGCAAGTAACACTACAAAAAAAAAACACTTAGTGACGACCCAAATCCATCGCTAAAGAGCCTTTTCCGTCGCTAAGCAGAATTAGCGACGTATTACCAGGTGTTGCTGATTTGCTCGTTGCTAAGATCTTTGCAACGGAAAAATGGAATCCGTCGCTAAATTAGCGATGTTCCAGCGATGAACACTATCCGTTGCTAAAGTTAGCGACAGAATTTGTCGCTATATTAGAAAATTGTGTCGCTAAATTCACAACGCATTTCGTCGCTGGTATACATTTGCGACAGAAAGTCGGTCGCTAATCCATCGCCAATATTTTGAGACTCATTTTAGTTTTGCATTGGGCGACCAAAATCTTCTGTTGCAATCTGTTGTAATGTTATTTCATATATTTATTTTTGTTACAAAAAATAGCCGTCGCAATCCATCGCAATATTTATTAAATATCCTTCATAATAACTAAAATTCATACAAATTATCAAAATGATATCAAAATGCATATCAAAATGCCTGTTGTTCGAATTATCAAAATGATATCAAAATGCATATAGCTAATACAATTAAGTTCGAATTATCCCTAACGCCAATAATAAAGTTCAAACCAAAAAAGTGCGAGTTATCCATAACACCAACTATAAAGTTCAAAATAAAAAGCTTCCAAATACGAGGTTTAGGGGTTAAGATCATCATCTGAAACCGATGGACGAACCCCATGAACAGTAGCAGTAGTAGTAGGAGCATGAACTGTTGGTACCAGATCTGATGGGTGGTCAGTAGATAGGGTGATAAAATCATTTCACGCACCCGCTCAGTCAATACTGGAAGCATATGATCAGTTAGCACATGAACTATGTGCTCTGTTAGTGCAGGAATCAAACGCGTCACTAACTCATCGAGGTTCGATCCTGATTGAGCACTCGAAGGTGGTATTGATGATGAAGCATCTGATCTAGAAGAGCCATGCTGATTAGGTCCATAGTAGCATTTTGCTTGAGATCCAAGACCATATACTCTTCTCTTCTTTTCCCTTCCCGCGGCTTCGTAATACGCTTTCCATTGATCAATATCAGATTGAGTTTGTGTTTGTTCCTGTAATATTTCCTGATACCTTTCCTGTCAAGAATGTTGAGCATTTAATTAACCAACAGAGAGGATAATTTTTATACTCTTTTTACATTGTAGCAAGTAAGATTATACAGTATTGGACTTACATGCACGATTCAAGCTTTCTCATCAAGAAAAGATTTTCCATCATGCCCACGTGTATGGAGGTACAAATGTAACTCACTTGGTATTGCGTCTCGACCCTTTTCAACAGCCTATACAAAAAAAAATTATTTTTAAAAGCATCAAAATATTACTATAGAACCAGAAATTTTGTCACATCTATAACTAAAAGCATAAAAAAGTGCCACAAGGTAACACTGATGGAACTCTATATAAATATCACAAAGGCACAAAAAAAAAAGATGAAAGAGAGACACAGAACTCTACAAATGTGCATTGATACTAATAGAAGGATCAAGAGCCAACTGAACAGCCTGGTGTTACTACGAACCAAGAATATATGTTTCACTTGTTTCAGAAGCATTCTTACAGAAGGGGCATAGATTGTCACTACTAATTCTAATATCACAAAGGCACAAAAAAAGATGAAAGAGAGACACAAAACACTACAAATGTGCATTATTTAGTCTTAATCTATACAATAGAATACTATCTTAAATCACCTATCTCAATTCTGAAACCCTGCATATCACAAGGCATAACACTAATAAAAAAGATGTGAGATTTTAATGTTTATAACACTCTCCATGTTCAGAAAGTAAAAGACAAATAATTTTTTCCCAAAAGAGGAGTACTTGTACAAGGCTAACAGGTAAAAAGGCAATGCCTTTCTTTCTTTCACTATACAGGCTAACAGTAAAGAGGAGTACTTGTACAAGGCAAAAGCATTTGCTTGCTTTCTCCATGATAGAACCATCTTGCTGAACCATCTGAGTCTAAGTTCCCTGGCTATGAACTTTAGGACTTTAACAAACAAGATATGACTGTGAAGCTGACTATGTGTGGATGTTTTTGTTTTTCTGCTACTAGTGTGTTAAAATAAGATATGACTGATGTAAAATATTTGTTTTGCTTTCTGCTAATATATTATATTCCGCTTCTTTGTATTCCAATTTGCAGTACTATGAAGTTTTATGACTCAGATTTAGCTCTCTTCTGGAGTTGCAAAGTATTGTTTTTCCAGAATGTGAGCATAATAATAATGAATAGAGAATCCTAGTGTAGATGTATTAGGCTAAATCGTCAAACATATACTAAATCCTTGAGGATCTTTTTCTTTTCATTTAACGATTCAAATTTGCTGGTGATGTGAGCTGTCTTGTTTAATACAAGTGCGAAAGAGAACATTTCTTTGCCTTACTTCCCAGATCCACTGGCACGAGGACAAGAAACAAAGAAAAATCACTAACATTACAAATCTCACCAATATCTGTACAAACTTCGCAAACCTGGCTATAGCGGAACAAGACAAGTTAAGGCTGCTCCCTTTATGCAGTCATGCTTTTCATATAACTTGTATAGACACATGGCTTTTAGTATGATAAACATATCTTTATGAGTTCCATCAAATGAATTCCAGAAAACAATAATAACTATATTGTTTGTAAGTCAATCAAATCCCCTAAACTTGTAATTCGTGACATATCTATATGAATTCCAAATAATAATAATAATCAGTATGATAAACATATCTACATGAGTTCAATCAAAAGAATCTTCCAAAGTTGCGATATACTTACAAGTCTCTTGCGACACTCCCCAATGGAGATAGAGCCACCTGTGTGAGTCCCGGTGGAGACTCCACTCCTACCGCCATGACGATTCTTTGCATTTATTTCTAACTTTTCAACAAACTTGGGATCTTTCCAAAGTTGGTCCCACTCATCCATTTAGGATCTTTCCACTCATGCAATTTCGCTGAGTGGAAATCAAACACTTGGTTTAAAGGAACTTTCCAAAATAACTTGGTTTGATAGTCATAGAATGTTCCTTGTCCAACATCATCCATTTAGGAAAGATCGTAAAAACTTTCTTAAAGGTCAGACTGTAAAAAGGCTACCACCAGCACTTAGAACGGGAGAGGAAATTTTGAACTAAATTAGTGAGTTAGGGCTAAGAAAAGTAACAGAGGAAGATGCACAAGTAGTTAATTCGAGACTGTAAATCTTGTGGATGGAAAAAGCGAATCATCTTTTGGGATTTGCCTTATTGGAGTTCTAACATGATTCGGCATAATCTTGACGTCATGCATATTGAAAAGAATGTCTTTGATAATGTATTTAACACAGTTCTTAATGTTAAAGACAAAACCAAAGACAATCCCAAAGCACGTTTGGATATGCTAACCTATTGCGATAGACCTCAGTTGGCAAAGGATGCTAGTGGAAAATATCCCAAAGCTGCATATACAATAGACAATGAAGCAAAAGATATCTTATTTAATTGGATATGAATTCCAAAAAACAATAATAATCAGTATGATAAACATATCTACATGAGTTCAATCAAATGAATCTTCCGAAGTTGCGATATACTTATAGGTCTCTTGCGATACTCCCCAATGGAGACAGAGCCGCCTGTGTGAGTCCCGGTGGAGACTCCACTCCTACCGCCACGAAGATTCTTTGCATTTATTTCTAACTTTTCAACACACTTGGGATCTTTCCAAAGTTGGTCCCACTCATCCATTTAGGATCTTTCCACTCATGCGATTTCGCTGAGTGGAAATCGAACACTTGGTTTAAAGGAACTTTCCAAAATAACTTGGTTTGATAGTCATAGAATGTTCCTTGACCAACATCATCTATTTAGGAAAGATCGTAAAAACTTTCTTAAAGGTCATACTGTCAAAAGGCTACGATCAACACTTAGAACGGGAGAGGAAATTTTGAACCAGATTAGTGAGTTAGGGCTAAGGAAAGTAATAGAGGAAAATGCACAAGTAGTTAATTCGAGAATATGTAAATCTTGTGGATGGAAAAAGCGAAGCATCTTTTGGGATTTACCTTATTGGAGTTCTAACATGATTCGGCATAATCTTGACGTCATGTATATTGAAAAGAATGTCTTTGATAATGTATTTAACACAGTTCTTAATGTTAAAGACAAAACCAAAGACAATCCGAAAGCACGTCTGGATATGCTAACCTATTGCGATAGACCTCAGTTGGCAAAGTATGCTAGTGGAAAATATCCCAAAACTGCATATACAATAGACAATGAAGCAAGAGATATCTTATTCGATTGGGTGAAAAGTTTGAAGTTTCCAGATGGGTTTCGCTAAGAACGAGAAAGCTATCCATGCCAGTTATAAAATTAGAATTAATACCCCCTCGGCCATCCAACCTCTCGTACATCCAAGCACGCTCTAAATTATTCATATTCCTATTTAATATAGAAACAAAATAGGATAATCATATATATATATATATATATATATATATATATACCAATTATTTTAGGCAAACAAATATATATAAAAAAGACATCAAAAACTCCTGTTTAGTAAACACAAGAATGCCACCATCTTCTCAATCATACCAAGGCTACAGGGAGATCAGCGAAATACTAATTTTTCATATGCAGAAGAAAAGTTCTCATATACCAAATAATGATGAAATTCGAAGCCAAATAGATGTGAATATCTACCAAAGATGATCAACTGATTCTACAAGGCAAAATTTGTTTGAATAACTTAAAAGAAAGTGACACATTATTTTACATGTCAACAATGTTGCTAGAACATACTTGCTGATATGGAGAAAAAGGAAGTGCAGGAACTACAGTTAGCCATAAATGGCAGTTATTCAACTAAAATAAGAAAAAAAACTCACAAGATCAAATCGTAGTAGAATAGCAGATACAGTAAAAACTAATCCACAAACTTTCTCAAATTCAACTTCAAATTATATAAAACAAACTAAAACCCTAGTAAGGTGAAGAGGGAAGAACAAAAATTACATACTCCAAACCTTCTTACAAACAAAGGAGATTGAGTAATAAAAGGATCTTGCACTTTGAGAGATTTCATCAAGGAGAAAAAATGAAAAATTGCTTATCACAACCAAAGTTAAGACTTGATAGATACTATTCTATATCCATTTTAAGTCAAATTAAAACCCAATTTTGCTAATAACACATAATCTCTTCACCAAAACAAGCACATAAAGAGTCAATAAAACTTGTAAAAGAAGCAAACACAAATATAGTGAAAACCTAATTAGTCACGTAAAAAAGATCGTATCTTGACAATTAAACCAGAAACACAAGTCCAACCATGAAAGAAAAGAACTTTACATACAAAAAAAAGCCCCATTTTACAATTAAAATCTGATAAAGCTCCAAGCCCTACCTGCTCCAAATTGATGCAAATAAAGTAAGAAGAAAACAATTAATTTGAAAATGTTCACTCACATTCAGTGTAATGAACATAGTATTCGTAGTCATTAGCACCGCCATCAAGCTACTGATTCATAAGAAACAAAAGAAGAAACAAATTAAAGCCATCTACACACCTTAGATTCACGTTGGCTACTAATTTTTGCTCTTGTTCTTGCCCTAAAGTGTGTTTTCCATTGATTTTGCTCCCAGCCGCCTATATTTGCTCCCAGCGTTCTACCCTGTTAGAAGAAAAAGAGACCGAGCTTTTACCAATTTTGTGCCCTAGGGTAAATAAGTAAGTGGTATTAAGCGACGGATTTGGCTACCGCTTAATTTTCGTCGCTAATAATGATATTATTTTTCACTGGATATAACATTATCGACGGAAATTTCCATAGCAAGGAGCTTAAAATTTTTTTGATAAAGGAATTAAGCATAGCGACGGAAATTTCGTTGCTAATTCCATCACTGTAGGTAAATAAATTTTGTCGCTTAGGTTTTGTCGTTAAATTCGTAGCTAAATTGAGGGCGCCAACATTTAGCGCCAATATTTAGCGATGATTTTTCGATTTCGTCGCTATATTATATACTAAATATTTTTTTGGCTTTTTTGCAACGAAACTATTATTCCTAGCCAATTCGTCGCTAATCAGCGACATAACTAAGTTTGTCGCTAAAATCCGTCGCTAAATGCTATTTTTTTTGTAGTGTAATGATTAATCGCATATGGATAAGTAGGTTTCCCTTTGAACTTTCCATAGTGAATTTATGTTGGATATACTCGGTCAGTCGGTAGATTTGATATCTTTGAACCGTCGAACTTTGGTGTATACCTAGATAGCCATAAGTCACACAATCAACCCTTAACCGTCTTTGGTTCTTATTGTTGTGTTCGTTTCAGCCATGAACACCGCCTGGTTTCATAAGTGCGTAGAGAATTGGCCTTACAAAGTTCTCCTTGAAGCGGCTAACACTTAACACATATATAGGTGATTCCTAAACGCATTATCTCGTAGATACACTATTTGATATACCCTGTATCAAACTTAAAAACCATTAAAAAGCCTTAACGTTTTATCGTTGGTACTGAACATTTTCTCTTCACGCCCCGAACCTGGGCCTGGACGTAACACGACACTCGTTGCCTGACTACATGTGACCGAGCGAACCAGCTGGCTGGCTGAATCAACATGTGATATCATAACATACTGAATGCGGAAGATAAACTAACATATGCTGATATACTGAAAGTCTGAATGATATAAATTAAAGTGCGGAAATACTATTACATTTCTGAAATATATTTGTAGCCAACATAGCTTAATGTGAAAAGCCTGCGACTCTGTCTAACTGTTAACTGAAACTGTCAACATAGCTTCTGAAATAAATGCTGAAACTGAAACTAAATTGATAACTGAGAATTGATAATTGATAACTGAAATGATAACTATTGAAACTGAAACTAAAATGATAACTGATAACTGAACTGATAACTGATAACTAAACTGAACAAAGGAAGAAAGAATATGAATACTCCCTCTTCTGAATGATGAACAACTTGTTTATCTGAATAAGCTACAGCCTCGGGCCCAATACATATGTGCACAAGCTACAGCCTCAGGCCCAAGTATACGTATACATAACTACGGCCTCAGGCCCAAACATACATAAAGCATAAACTACGGCCTCAGGCTCAAATACAAGTGTTCAACATTCAGGAATTTAAAATCAGAAATTGAGAATCATACTGCAATACATGATAGTGAAATACTGAATCACATTGAGTTACATGATACTGGAATAGTGGATCATATTGGGTTACATAATACTGGAATGCTGAATGGGACTAGTTTGAGACATGTGTTCTTGAACTGATTATGAATACTGAAATTTCAACTGTATACGGCATACTGAGTAATCTATACTAAGACTCGGGGGCATTAAACTCAAGTCTATATTGAATACGCACTGAGCTCACAACGTTCAGAATGAAAGTCATGAGCGAGTTATGAAGCTAGAGAATAGAAGTTCTACAACTATTCAAGGAACTAGGCTTAACTATATTTTTGAGGCAATTAGTAACGATATAAAAAAAACGTAGTGTAGGGAGAATCATTGAAATTCTCAAACATAGAGAGTTAGCCTCACATACCTTAACTTCCTGCTCTTGAGTGTAATACAACATTCACCAACCCTTTCAACTTTAATCTATATCAATACAAGTCAAAGGGATTCCATATTAGCAATAATACTCATGTTTTGGTCACTTAGGCATTTTATCAAACACTCGGTGACATAAAGCTTCATAGCCCTTATTAATGGTGTTTCTACATCCAATAACCCATTCTCTTTCTCTTAGATAAATTCAAAAGTCTCAAATGGTTATAAACAACATTATTCTTTATCACCCATAAGGTAATCAACACTTATAACCAATAATAACCAATCAACAACCCAAACCAATCACCGTTCATGCTTTTCTATCAAACACATCAACTCATATCTCATGAAATAGAGTCTATAATCATTAATTCAATGATAGAATCAACTAGAGGGCGAAGATATTACCTTTTTGAAGTTCAACCTCCTTGAATTCGAGTTCTAGGGTTTCTTCTCTCATCAATGATGGTCCAATCGAATATCTAATGATATTGAGGGTTTACCTATGTTAATAAGATGTTGGGAAATTAAAATTAATTTAGAATCACCATTAGAACTTACCTTGGGTGGTGGAGGGGCCCTTAAGGAGTTAGGTTTTTGAGAGTTTTCCTTTGTAGAGCAAGTTTTTTATGTTTTGGGGATGTAGGGGACGAAATAGGGGTAAAAAAATAACTTTCCAAGTCGTCCACCACGTCTCGGTTGTCGTGACCGCGGTCCCGACCTCGGTAAATCGCTGAGACACTACCTCGCCACCGCGGCCGCGGTAAAAATGCGGCAGGACTGCGGTGGTTGCATACCTTTCTGTAAAATGGGTATAACCTTTTGCACAGAGCTCCGTTTGGGCTCCACAATAGATCCATGGAAAGCTATTTCAAAGGCCTACAACTGTCATGCTTTAAGTTTTTCTAAATTCCTTACATATTTTCACTAAATCTTGATGGAACATGGACCTTCTGCAAACTTCGTCGATTTTGTCAAATTTTATGCACCTCATTTTCCATCTTGATTTTTAAACAACTATTTTCAGCCATAATCATCCCGATAGGACTTCATATGTCCAAAATATAACCTTACTACTCCTTTAACTCATTCATACCTAATCTGAATGTATGGGGTGTTACACTGTCCTAGGATGGACCAAAAAAATTTTGTTTGACAATATTGAACCGTCATTAATGACTTTGTTTGAGCTCCTTGAACCTAGATCTTAGGATCTCCAGTCTTCTAGGTAGAGTTACCGTCATAATGACTTGTCTTCGGCCAAAGTCTCATTCTCCTTGATGATCTTTCAATTACCTCTCTAGTTAGGCCTTTTGTAAATGGATCCGATATATTATAGCTTACCTCTCTAGTTAGGCCTTTGTAAATGGATCCGGCACATTATCACTTGACTTCACATAGTCAATTATGATAATTCCCCTAGAGAGTAGTTGCCTAACGGTTTTATATCTTCGTCATTTTTTGACAAGATTTTTTGTTATACATAATGCTCCCAGCCCTTCCCGTTGACGCTTGACCATCGCGATGTATGCATATAGGTACCAATATTTCGGGCTAAGATATAATTTCTTGAAGAAATTTCGGAGCCATTCAACCTTTTCACTAGCCTAGGTCTATAAACTCAGCCTCCATTGTAGAACGGCAATGCACGTTTGTTTGGACGATTTTCAAGATACTGTTCCTCCACTGATATATCCACTTGTGGATTTAGTTTAGGTTGACCCGGTGATCTAACTTACATCACTATACCCCCCAATAACCCAATGATACTTATTATAGTTAATGTATAGTCATAAATATATTTCTAATATCCAAAAACTCATTTTATTGTCATGACAGTTCAATGCGAACTTCCTTATGTCATAGACTAATACATCTCGACTTTCTATTGCATATTAGATTATTGACTACACTTAATGTAGACAATAGCTGGAATGATTGGCATCATTTATGACTACAACCTTCTAATATATAACACATTTCGCAATCACTCTGCCATTTTCATGCATTTGTATGCTATTTTATTCATACGTCTATATGATATGCAAACTATAGCACCTTCATTCATGAAACAAATCCAACTTGCAATGGACTTTGGTCATATTCATCGGTTGATTCACCTCATTATAGGACCAACGTATTAATACATTTGTTCATGAACGGTCATGTTTATACAAAACATACAAACACATCTTCATTAAAAGTCACAACCTTCCAGGTGACACCCTTTTATAAAAGAGCTAAACATTATAAATGTTCAAGAAAGAGCAAATTATTTCTGGAAAGGCAAGTAATTAAACAACTTTCTAATTCGTAGTTTCATCACTAATCATCACTATGACTGAACAAGTAATGAATTCACCGACTATCATATCAATATCCACTAAGGATTGGTGGGGTTCAAAAACTATATCATTTAGACATTACGTCTAACATTGACTTTTGTCATGCATAAGCTAAAAGTAATAACTGCAGGAACTGTTGTTTGTGTCACGACAAAGTCAGAATTCGTAAAAGGTGAAATTTTTAATTTTCAAACCGAGTAATATTTGACACAACTAGAATTAATAAGCAGTAAGTTTTTACTCTTCAAATCGAGTAAAAAGTTGGAGTAGAAAATCACTTAAATTTTAATATCCAAATAAACGGTTTGACAAAGCAGAAGTATTCCTTGCCAAGTTGTAATACCTTCTTTCGTAAAGTAAAAATTACTTTGCTTTAATTTACTAGATAATTGTTTGACATGCTTAAAGCCGATTTCGCGAAGTCACGCACCTCTTCATGATAATCACTTTTCTGATAACATATCAGTGCTCTCAAAGGTCGTTTTCAATTTCTCACTCCCTCTTCTGTAAAGTACTACTCCCTCCGTTCTAAAATAAAACATAAATAATTTTCGAGCCCACAAGTTACTTATGTGTTCTTAAGGAATTTAATTCCCTCATTGTTGTCCAAAGTTATGGATTAATTCTTTCTAGGATAGAACGGAAAAACTATTTTGTAATACTGGCAATCGAAATTACAGAACTTCGGCGAACTCAACAGACGGAGCAAATCACACTTGACACTTATGTTTATTTGAAAAATAATGCAACAATATAGAAAAAAGGGGAGAAGTTTTCAGAATTTTTATATCTAAAAAATAAGGCAAGCCTCTAAATTTATAGGCAATGAAAGGGTAAGATGAAGAGGTACAATCCAAGAGATGCCTCTTCCATTTTCTATTCACACCATTTAGAAAAAATCCCAACAATTGTTACATCATATACATTAGTGGTTAATTAGAACATAATCACACTGTAGACATCAAAATTTTAACATATCAAGCTAAACCTTAAATTCAAGATATACAAGACTCTTGAAATCCTAGGAGTCTATTAGAGTTGCTTTGAGATTACTCTATCCTAAACCCTAACTCATACCTATATAAAAGGAAACATATTCCCTTGAAGTGGCGTCTCAAAAATCCCATACTCTCGGGATATTCACAAAGATATCAAAATATGAATGAATACTTCTTGACAATCAAATAGTTCAAGAAGCTGGAGATCAAATACATCCCGAGGAGGTCTGTATCATCCTGCATTTGAAAAATATGCTGCTTCAACCCTTGAATCACGAAGATAATCAGAAGAGAAAAATTAAGGGAGAAATAAAATTATACTCACAATATTGAAAACACACACATAAAGTAAGTAGAGAAAAAGGAATGACATAATTGAGCCAATCTTAAGTGTTGGGAACAAAAGTAAAGAGAAAAATTATTACCACATGAGGCAAATAGTTTGTCCATTTATAAGATAGGATATGGTTCTATATAGCACACCTGTTTGAATTTTTTAAAAAAGTTTTTTTTTTTTTTTTGGAATTTAGATTGTCGTTTTCAAATAAATAATAGATTAGTGTTTTCATTATATATGGACAAAAAAGAAGTTTATTCTTAAAACGGAGTCTGTAAAAGAGAGCTGTATATTCAAACCAAAGTAAAATTGCTTTCACTTTGTTTATTTGAGTCGCTTCTCTCTCATATGACTAATTCAATATATTTTGTTTTTTTTACACAATAAGACTTATTCAATTCAATTCAATTCAATTTCTAAATTCTTTATTATGACGCCAAGTGGTCAAGTCAATACCCTACCACTAAATTGAAAATAGAGATTTGTGAAAGAATCAAAGTCGTAAAAACACGTTATAAAAGAGGTATAAATGCACTAAAGCTTCATTATATTTTCATTACCAAAATTCATCAAAATCCTATTCCTCCATTTTCATCTTAATTTTCCAACAAATCAAATCAACATGACAACACAAAGTAATAACAACATTTTTGCTACTTTTGGCTGTATAATCTTGTTAATTTCTATGTTCATAAGCATGGAAACAAGTGACGCAGCACGATTACTTCGACACGAAGAAGAACATCTTCTGTTACCATCTTTTCAATGGCGTCCAGTTCGTCCTCCTAGATCAAATCCTGGCACCAACTCCTTTACAGACGTGACAAGCCAGGTATCAGAAAGGAACTTTGTAGGTCGTAAAGAAGTTGCTCATCCTCCTCCACCGCCTCTTCCCAGTAATGAACATTCACAACACACACAAAAAGTTGTAGGTGGTTTTATTCTATATGTCAAAGGGTTGATGGACAGAGCTACCCGATATTTGTATTAGTGGAAGATAACATGTACTCAATAGAATAGTCAAGGAGAACACAAACTGAGACGGATGCCATCGGAAAAAAGAAACATATCCAAGACTTAACTAACAATATTGCACAATATAGGATTTTCGTATCATTGTTTTATTCATTTTTTAAACATTTTGTATTAACCATCATGCTTCACAAAAGAAACATATGCAGAGAAATAAAAAAGGCCAATAAATTAATTGTTCATAGCGCACTTGCCATGCATGCAGTAATCAGTGGAGTAATTAATATATTCATCTTATAATTAGTTCTTTATTTATTTATTTATTTATTTATTTATTTATTTATTTATTTATTGCAATCGTTATTTATGATTGTGTACAATGAAAGGAGTGAGTATTATTTGGAGAGGCACACATATAAGGCTAATCTTATTAACCAGAGATTTCAAGTTCGAATCTAAGAAAGAATTCTCTTAATTAATGAGCCCGTGCATGCATGCATGCATGCGGTGTTGATCTAGATTAGTGGAGCTAGTAAGTTCCAAATCGGATAATTAAAAAAAAAAACAAATCGAAATTAGGGTGATGCCTAGTGTATATGTGAAAATCCATTCTGAGTTGCTGGTATATATGTTTAAAGAACTGAGTCAAACTTTAAAATTTCAGAAGGATACAATAGATATTATTGTCATTTTAAACGTATAATAATAACACAAAAAATAAAAAATAAAAATAAAATAAAATAAAATACGTAGCTGTTATTTTTGATTTGCAACAAAAATTGATTTCACATGGAATCTACGAAAATGCCCTTTGGCTAATGAAGAAGCACTGACAATTGAAAGGGCAAATAATGGAAAGACAAATTGTCTTGTAGTATATATTGTATGTTATATATATATATATATATATATATATATATATATATATATATATATATATATATATATATATATATATATATATATATATATATATATATATTTAAAAAATATGAAATAACCCAGTAAAATCTCACAAGAGGTCTGGGATGATAGTGTGTACGCAGACCTTACCCCTACCCTAGGGTAGAGAGACTGTTTCCAAATAGAAACCCGGTATCCTTCCCTCCAAGAACTTCCCACCTTGCTCTTGGGGAGACTCAAACTCATAACCTCTCGGTTGGAAGTGGGGGTTGCTTACCATCAGAGCAACCCCTCTTGTCTAAACAATATTGAATAATCGCTGTTATAAAAAAACAAGAATATTGTATTGCCATAATTACGATATTTTAGTACCAGATTTTAGCCATAATTAGGTAAAAATTCACCTCATCAAAAAATTACGATTAAAAAAATACCATGTTCAAAAGAAATAAAGGAAATTTAGTTTCCAAGGCAATACCTAAATGACTTACAATTGAAAACTACGTATTCCTGTTAGTAGATGAAGAGGAACTTAAATCACTTAGAAATTTCTAAGTAAAAATAAGCACGGGCTAACTAGTTTTCGGACTGACTATTCAAAAATAGCCAGTGTTTGCAAAGTCATTGAAAAATAGTTACTATTTTGCTGCAACACGAAAAGTTCCAGCATAATATACTGGAGATCAGTGCACCTGTGTATGAACTTCCAGCATATATGATGGAATTCCAACACGCGGAAAGTTCCAGTATAATATACTAGAGATTGGAGCACCTGTGTATAAACTTACAGCATATTATAATATACTGGAGATTAGAGCAACTGTGTATGAACTTTCAGCGTATTATGCTAGACCAGTAGATTATACTGGAACTCCAGTGTATTATGCTGGAATATTTTTCGGATTTTGAATAGTGTTTTCGTTCAAATTTATCTTTACATAAAAAGTGGCTAAATTTCGATTACTTTTGAAACTGTGGCTATTTTTCAATTATCACTTGCGAATCTAGCTATTTTTGAATTTCTCCTATATTATACTTTAGTCATGCCAGAAACTATTTATATTGTGTGTGTGTGTGTGTGTGTGTGTGTGTGTGTGTGGGCAAATTCCCAATCCTTTTACGAAATAAACAACAGATAGGACACATATATATTTTTGGGAATTCATGTTTGCTTCAAACTGCTCTTAGTCCAAAAAGGTAAGAAATAAATAGTAAACACCATTGTTGATGTAGAGCTACATTGAAAGAGAAGAGAACATAATTACGTACTGATAGACCTATTGTCACGTCCCAAACTACTCCTTAGACGTGACTGACATCTAGCTAACACTAAAGGCGAACCAATTCATGTACTCTTAACCTGTTATATAAGTATTGAGAGAAACACAGTACTAGCCCAAACGCATTAAATATTACTAAATAGGAAATAATTATTCGACTAAAATTATAATTTATTTATAAATCTAAAGAACACTCAAATAATAGATCTCTAACTCAAATTTCATACTAAGACCATGAAGCATCTAACAGTGTAATAAAAGTTTAAGTGACGGGCATGCAAACTCGAAAGAAATAATAAACATAAGATAGGTAGAGCTGAAATAGCGGCCTCCACGAACAATGAGGTGGCTCACCTCAGCAACAGAATTAGGATCAAGTCAGCGAACTCGTTAGCCACTAACCTCGCCCTCAGCAATAGGATCCACTCAGCGAACTCGTTAACCACTAGCCTCGCCCAACTGCATGGACATGCAAGTAAGGAGTGAGTTATACTTAAATATGAATCCTCGACCTACCAATCTGAATATCTCTAGAACAAGTGTTAGAAAAAAAAACACACACAACGAGCACAGAAATAATATACCCAAAAATCTTTCACCATATAATTACTCTATAAGGTCCAAACATTTTAACAACAATACTATATATATCTCAACACAATCTACACTAAGGACTTGTCATTAATAGCAGTGCAGGAAATTAACCAAGCATACCAACAAATCCACGGGAGCATGCACAATGCCCCAAATCTACCACGGCATCATACACAATGCCCCAAATATATTACGACAACGCATAAATAATTTCTAACACCCCAACGCATAGTACGAGGCTATGCCACATCACACCACATCACAAATCACTTATTAAATAATTTTAGTTTTTTTTTTCAAAATAATATATATTTGCGGGTGGTCAACGACCATCGATTTTGCCAAGCACACGCTCGTCCCAACACATGGACCAGACGTACAAAATATATTTTCAAAATAAGTTTTGGAAAAGCAATCATTAAAGCTTAAAGTCTCACTTACTTTGCTAGTAGGAAGTTCCCCAACCTTGCAACGTCTCGAACACCAGCCAAACGGCCTCCAATGGCCTCAATCTCGAAGAGAATATAATGATGAGTTGCGATTTTTTTTTATCTCTATCGGACTCGAACTCATGACTTACTCGTTGGTTTGTGAACAGAGACTTGCTGGTGTAACTTCCCATTCCCAAATCTTTCTACGTTGCTCAAAATTCCCTAACATATGATTTCCATGGAGCCAATTCAAATGGCAAATACTGACCTATACCCTAATTTTAACAACTTCAAACGCCTCCTCTTCTTCCTCCTGACCTATGCGTTCCTTTCTTCCTCCTCTTCTTCCTCCTGACCTATGCGTTCCTTTCTTCCTCCTCTTCTTTTCTAATGAGGCTGAGAGCAGTTCAATTTAGGATCTGACCAAACCCATTATTTTTTTCCCCAGTTTAGGATCTTGAGAGTTCACGCTGAATGTATCTCTTAGTTCATGGCAAAATGCAAGAATAAAACCGTCATCTTCACTATCCGAATTTAGGGTTTTTAGTAAAAATGCACCTCCATATCTTTGCACTTGCTGCAAGTAAACTGAAGTTTGTACATGCTCGTGTCTGAAGTTTTTAATGCTGCAAGTGAACTTCAGATACGAGGGTCCGAAGTTTGCTTCGCCTAAGCACCATTCAAGTAGCCTACTGTCAGAGCTATAAAAGTAATGCCGCTCTCTGTGTGTTGCAAGTAAATATGTTCGATTACCTGAGTTTTATATGAATACATAGTTCTGTTGCTTCCGAAAGATTTAATTAATTGATCTTCTTTCTCTCATATTCAACTGAAGTTTTCCCTTGCTATGAATTGATGTTTGCCTGATTGCCTTTGTAAGTCAGGCCAAACTTAAAGAAGAAATAATTTGAAGTTTTGCTATGATAAGGCTACACTTCAGGCAAAAAATTTTGAACTTCAAACTTCAGATATACACAACTGAACTGAAGTTTGCCCTTGCTTATGAACTGAAGTTTGCGTGATTGCCTTTGCAAGTCAGGCCAAACTTCAGGCAAAAATATCTGAAGTTTTGCTTTGATAATGTTACATTTCAGGCGAAAAATTCTGAAGTTCAAACTTCAGACATAAATTTTTGCGCTCGTATATCTGAAGTTACCCGAAAAGTGGGTACACTTGTAATTTTTTTTTGCAAAGTAGGTATAAGTTAAATGGTGACCTAAAAACTGGATATAGATGCAAATGCCCCATTCATTTATTATCCCTAACGTCGTCAACTCCCAATATTAAGCTAGCGTTTGGCCATAGTTTTCCAAATTTGTTTTGAAAAATCTGATTTGAGTGAAGTTTGGTTTGAAGATGAAATGTGTTGGACATCAGTTTTCAAAATATATTTTCCAAATTTATTTTGGAAAAAATGAAACATGACTTATACCCACAAGTTCTAAAACCTATCACAAATACCCAATAGTACCATTATCAATAACATTTATTATATTATCGCAAAACCATAGTCCTGAACATAAATAAATTTGATACAAAATTATCATTTTTATAATAAACTACATGATATACTATCAGATGACCGAGAGGACGAAGTAACATTGTTACAAAATAATAAATGGTGGATTCTTTATAAAATACAAAAGTTTGGGGCAATTATTAAAAAATATAATTGTGATATTTTGGCCCAAAACCAGCTATTGAGCTGGTTTTGGGATTTGGTATTTTGCCTACATTTTGCGAAATTGTAGGCAAAATCTATGACCAAATATGTGTTTGCCAAATAAAATCCAAATTTATTTTGATAAAATTCATGGCCAGACGGGTCCTAAGTGAGATTTTAGACAAGAGAGATTTTAAGACTACTGCAAATAGCTGACTGTGATGGAGCCATTTTTTTTCTTTCTAAATGGATCCCAAAGAGCTCAAGAAAAAGTTAATATATAGTGAATTGCTGACAAATATTAGATTAAAAAGGAAAGATATAGTCATCAACAATAACAAGTGATTTAGTAGTAGCTAGCAATTTTAGTAGGGGATCGTATAACTCATTCTAAATTATATAATAGATGTTGATGAATTGTTTATGAAAAAAGTAATAATTTTTAGAGCTGGCTTTCATCAAATACTAACGGTAGCTTTAATTGGCAAGAATAGAAATTGTAAATGTAAACTAAAAATAATTTAGCTAACAAAAAATATACTTACATCATATTGGAAACTGAAAAGAGCATTCAATAAGAGATGATTTAGTCTTTCTTCTAAAATAATTGGCTGTAAAGCTCAATGGTGTAGTAGTGTTAAAGATTTCTTAATAAGGAAATGTCACTTATGAAAATGCAAATTGTGCAAAATACATAACAAGAAAAACTGTCCTCACTAGCAAAATTGAATATGGCTATCAACTAAAAAAGATGTTGATTGCCAACCTGGTGATGACAAATTTTAAGAAAAATTGATTTAAATGAAATTATAATATCTTAGAAATCGAACTCATAAATCTCTAATTGGAATTCACAACTAAAACTTCGGGAAAAATCATAGAAAAAACCGACCAAAATCAACCGGTAATGAATTATAACTGTCCAAAATGCGATCATTTACATATGGTCGATATTTTGAAGGTCGGAAGAGCATACCGACTAACGGTAGTCGGAAATTACTGACGAACATTGGTCAGTATGCTCTACATGACCATCTGACAATTTAATTGACTTACCGATCAATAATGGTCGGAATGTTATTTTAATAGTATAATTTAACCGAACAATATTGGTTGGTGTATTAAATTTATTAATTTTGCTTACCGACCAACTTTGGTCGGTATTGAAAAATTTATATTTTTTATAAATAATTAAAATTTATAAATACCGACCAACGTTGGTCGGTAATCTGGACAGGACAGCCAACTTACCGACCAAAGTTGGTCGGTAATATTGAATTTCTGGAAATTCAATGTGCATTAACCGACCAACATTGGTCAGTATTTTGCAATTTTTTTATTAGTTACCGACCAAGGTTGGTCGGTTTTCTGGGATTAATTTTGGCAGAATATGCCTGTTTTGGTAATTACACTACCTGCCAAATAAAAACAACATACCAATACCCCCAATTCGTCACATATAATCCCTAATTCACCATAAATCCAACCAAACATCTAGTTAATGCTTTAAAACTAACAAAGTTCAACTAAACATCACAATCCAAAATCAAGCAAAAATTAAGTAATTACAACAAGTTCAAAATTGTTCAATCTTATTCAAAACTAGTTCTATTAGTCTAGTTCAAAGTATATCAAAGTATTGGTCAAGGGGTATTTTCTACAATATCATCACCATCTGATGAACTTTCATCCACAAGACGGTATAGAGAACGATCTTGTGGAGGACGGGAAGAACGATCACAGGGAGGATGAGAGGAACGATCACGAGGAGGACGGGAGGAACTATCACATGGAGGTTGAGCCTCTGGCGATGACTCACGAGACTGGGACAACGAAAAGCTCCAGTACAAAGGAGAGTTATGATCTGAGCTTGCATACCAAGGAATTGAGCATCTCTAAGCCTTTCTCTTTCCTTGGCTGCTTCTAGCTCGGATGTAAGCCTTGTCACTGTCTCCTGCATAGTCGAGAGGCTCTCCCTATTAAGTGCCTCACCCTATGAGGAATCCCTTGCATTCCATACCTGTAGCGATGAAATTTTTTCTCAGGAAGCCCGTATACCTTCCCCGTTTTGGACCACCAACAACCTCCAACTATATTTTTTTAGTATCATCGTCCGAAGGTTGGGTTGGCTAGCTCGATGTACCAGTTGGCTGACTAGAATGAATTCTTCCACGTTACTATGGTAGCAACCCTAAGTTATTTTAAATTAAATTAGTATTTAAAAATTCTTATAAAAGTAAATGATAACACTTAAAGAAAATTAAAAGCTTACATATGCAGTCTCTATTCGGTGCTCGACCCACCTATCTGCATCCCCCTCTTTCTTCTTCTTTAAAATATACGTCTCCTTGAATAGCTCATCATAATTCATTGAACGCCCATACTTCTTTTCCTTAAAATAAATTAATTTAATTAATAAATAGAATTGATATACTTCGAAAAATAAAATAATTTAAGCAATTATCAATCTTCTTTTTATTGTCCCGATGTTGATAACACCCCAGTGTGCAAGGAGACTCCCTTTTTGGATGAGCGAGCTTTCTTTCCTTGTTCGCTTCTATTTAAGAAATCCTCGGTTTGCCATTGCCTTAACAAATCATCCGAGAAATGATCCGCCAATCTCTTGCGGGCTTTGTGATAAAAATTTGCAGCTACTTCCTCGCTATAGCGGTCTTCCCATACACACTTGCTCTGCATTTTAAAAGTTAAATATTAGATAGAAACATCATAAATATAAATTATTAAACTGCTTAAAAGAATATTTATACCTTAAACTGATTGAAAATTTGTTCATTCAGCGAGTATAGAAAATCACTCCAAGTTGCATAAGGGCCATCATAAAGGTTTTTGATCGCATTGGTGATTATCTTCATAGTCTTCTTACCCGACCTAAATCTGCAATTTAACAATAAAAACACATGAAAATATTAGTAGAAATATTATAAAACAATAAATACAAAAATAACAAATAACTCTTATTCGTTACCCACAGGGACTATGATGCTGCTGCCATAGGGATCATCATACATTACCTCTGGATCATCATCCTCAGTGTGTGTATCAGAGACATGCGTAGACGGTGTAGATGGGGGATTAGAGCAATGGTCTCGCAGGCAAAGTTCTAAAATGGATGAAGTCGATGATGAAGATGGTTGTGATCCCTCTAACTACGACATAGCTGGATGCGATCCATGTGGCTGTGATACTGATGACTGTGACTCGAGTGGCTGTGAGGCAACTTGACTGTATATCGGACATATAGTCCTATGGTCCTGTGATGGAAGACCCAGTGTCTGGATAAAGGTTTAGGCCTCGTGATGCTGTGGCAGCTCAGTATAGTCGTGCAGTGGAGGATAATACATAAGCATCTATGAAGAGGGTAGAAATGAGGGAGTAGTATTATCCCCAGGATCTACCCTCCTCTTTCCCTTCCTATCCTTTTCTTGACCCCGAGAACTGGTAGGATCATTGTTACCTTGACCCTTGCCTTCCATCTACATATTGTAATACATATTTAGATTGAAACATATAAGAAACTAGTTATAACACGAGAGTGCTTTAAGAAACCAACTTTTTAATCCTCGCCGACGTATTATTCCTTGTCCTCACTTGTTTGAATTTCATCAATCTATTCTTAATCCTCATTTTCTATAATTGTTACTTCATTTATATCAACTTCTTCCAATATGCATTCAGGATGTTCAAAGTCATTTTTAACTGATCGTCCTCTATTTGGTAAACACTAGAGATATCGTTTTAATATGAAACCTCTAACACATTCTCGACTTTCACCCTACCTACATGATTAGTTTTGATTACATCATACCAATCAGACTTATTCCGCCGCAATGGATAAGGAGCATAATACACTTACCTAACGTTATGTGTAATTATGAAAATATCATAGCGATCATACTCCCTGGTATGATTAACCTCAATATGTTGTATTGGTGGTGCACTCTTGTACCTTTTGTTGGATTTGGGTCAAACCACTTGCATCTAGAGAGTATCAATCTTTTATATGGCCAATCTGTATATTCTAGTTGTAATATTTCTTTGACCACACCATAAAAATTAATATCTTCAACTTGGTTACCATCACTACCTTGAATCCACACCCCGCTATTGTTGCTATTTTTATTTTTAGAGAAATCCTCTATATGAAACTTATGATCATTCACTACGTACTTAGACATTATTGTGACCTGAAGCCCAGGTCCCCAAGCTATATCTTTCAAAAATTGATTTAGATGTTAACGGTCCATTATATCCAGCAATGTCCATCTTCAATCAACCAGGCCGGTTCTAAGGATGTTAGAAAGAGAAGTTTTAGTGATATGGAGTACAAGTCAGCTACAATACATGTGTTGCTAAATTGTCCTGAAGTTCAACTATTTCTTAAGTAAGTATTGATTTATTATTAATCAAAATGTATATATATATATATATATATATATATATATATATATATATATATATATATATATATATATATATATATATATATATATATATATATATATATATATATATATATATATATATATATATATATATATATATATATATATATATAAACTTACAAACTATTTGAACTACGTATCAGAACTCGTGTATACAACATCATGGCCAAATTGACCCATGAAATGACTGTGACACATCAAATATTTTTAGTAGTTGCATCAACATGTAATCGATGTAAATTTTACATTTTGATAACTAATAAATCAATACTTACATAAGAAATGGTAAAACTTCAGGACAATTTAGCAGCACATGTATTGTAGCTGACTTGTACTCCATATCACTCAAACTTCTCTTTCTAACATCCTTAGAGCATTGGTTTGGTTGATTGAATATGGACATTGGTGGATATAATGGATCAGCCACACATTCGACAGTGTGCCTATTCCTAAAACATGACATGTTACTCTCAAAATAATAAGAACAAAAATGTGAAGTTTCCTTTGCAAGATAGGCTTCGCATATAGATCTCTCCTCTTGAAACAACGCTTTTTGTAGTATTTACAACTTTCTGAATTTGCATCATCTTTATAATATAACATACAACCATCTTTATAATAATCAATTCTCATCGATGAAAGTCCTAACTTAGAAACCAATCTCTTTGCCTTATAGAAATCACCAGGTAAGTTGATATTTGGGTCAACTAGTTCATTCATAAGGTCAATGAAAGAGTCTATGGCCACTTGAGAAATATTCCAATCAGATTTGATACTTAGTAATCTAACTGCAACAGACAACTCAGAGTGCGGACTTCCTTCATGTATTGGACGACTAGCTTCCTCTAATTGTTCATAAAAACATTTTGCATCGTCATTAGGAGTTTGTTCAACATTTTCATTAGGCTTATCCCCGGAGTGCATCCTAAAAGCATCCGCAACCATATCCTGAATTCTAGAATCATGATTTCTATTCTCAACCGACCTACTACTTTTACCAACAACCATGTTATGAATTATTTCGCGGCTACCATCGATCTCTCCATGATTAGTCCACACAAAATATTTCTCTATAAACTCTTTTCTATAAAGATGAAGCTTAACTTCCTTCGGATTTTTAAACTTCACACAATCATACTTGATACAAAGGCACCTAATTACTCCTTGAATTTTGTATGATGAAAGTGACATTGTATGTCAAATAAAATCATCAACCCCTTTTACAAAATCCTCCCGCGATCCCTACCGATTAGGATAAATCCTATTGTACATCCATGTGTCACGACCCAAAATTCACTAGTCGTGATGGCACCTAACCCAACCCGCTAGGTAAGCTAACTAATAACTATTCAATTTCAATAATATTAATAAGACAATTAAACAAAGGAATTATCTTAATCTTGTACATTTTCCACGGACTGGTAATACAAATCATGAGCTTCTAAGAATAGAGTTTACAAAGCTGATATGAACTAAATACACTTTCTGTTTGAAAAGTACATAAACAAAGTTTTAAAATCTAAGGCTATCATCAACAAGAGGCAACTACAATAGGAACACAGGTACACCTTCCAATCCATCTCCCCTTGAACACAACAACATCAACATTCGAAATCTGCATGCAATGTGCAGGAAGTGAAGTATGAGTAGAACTGACCCCATGTACTCAATAAGTAACAAACCTAAACCTTAGGTTAAAAGTAATGACGAGCTGGAACATGGTCGGGTCCAACACCAATAGCCAAACAACAATTTATAACAATGTAGAGCATATAAATAAGAAAGCAATTCAGAAGTAAAATGCTCAGCTTTTTCACAATTTTTCGAAAATAATTCCAGTTTTCAAGAATAACACTAAAACCCCAAATCCTTTACCGAAATCGTCAAAAAAGATGAGATAGTTTGAAAACTATAATTATTCCAAAATCCTTTTCACAATAGATAAGATGTTTCATTTTCTTTCCAGATAGCAAGCGTGAAATATCCCTGTACGCCCATATATCAATGTGTGTAAAAGGTCATGAATGATGTGATACCGTACAACATGAGGAAAAATGCATCTATATGCATGTATGTCATGTGTGTATGCCAATGCCATGTATTTCAGAGATGAATCATGTTTTTACACTCTCAGAGTACTCAATCTCACTACCTCACACTTTTCACTTATAATGCTCAACCACTCGGTACTCTATATGGCCCATACGGCCCAGGGAAATCCATCCCGGAACATATACAACACTGACTATAAGTCACCCAGTACCGAGGAAAAAGGGCAATCCAACCCTGTGGAGAAATCCATCTCCAGATAGTAAGTACTTCGGACAAATCCATGTCCAGGGAAATCCATCCCTCAATAGTATCATCCGCGCTCACTGGGTGTGTGTGCAGACTTCGAAGAGGCTCCTTTAGCCCAAGCGCTATCATAAATCAATATAACCATTGTGGTGTGTAGCCCGATCCCATAACTGTCAATCATAATCAAGCTCTCGGCCTCACTCAATCATCAATCTCTCTAGTCACACCCACGGGGCTTCACATTGTCATGAAGGCTAACCAGAAATAATGATATGATGTGTCAATAAATAACAACTGAGACTGAGATATGATATGAATGCATGAATATGACTGAGTATGAAATATCAATGAAATCAGTGAGATGACACCAAACAACGACCACACTGGGCCCTAATAGTACCAGTATAAAGCCTAAATATGATATCTAGCATGATTGACAGCTCAGTTACTTTATCACATAGTAAAAACATAGATATCAACAAAATAGGACCACTAAACAGTGCCATGAAAACAACAGAGTCACAATTCACAAGGTGCACGCCCACACACCTGTCACCTAGCATGTGCGTCACCTCATCATCAATCACATAACATATAATTCAGGGTTTCATACCCTCAACACTAAGTTTAGAAGAGTTACTTATCTTGAACAAGCCAATTCCAACACCGAGCAAGCCAAGCGATGCTCAAAAAATGCCATCACGCGCGTAGCGACCTCCGAACGACTTACAACTAGCCAAAAGCAACTAAAATACATTAGATAAAGCCCAAGGAAATAATTACAAATGATAAAGATTGAATCCTACATTAAATACCAAATCCGGCCAAAAAGTACACACGGGTCCATACCTCGAAACCAGACAAAACTCACAAAATCCGACAACCCGTTCAATTACGTGTCCAACTAGGCTAGTTTCACTCAATTCCGACTCTAAATCGATGTTCAAAACTTAAAAATTCACTTTGAAATCATCAATCAAATCCCAAAAACGAAGATGAATTCATGAAATATAATCAAAATCGAGTAAAGAACACTTATCACAATCCATATGGTGAAAATCGCCTCCAAAATCGCCCAAATCCGAGCTCCCCAACTCAAAATATGACCAAATGAACAAACTCTTATTTTATATATTTTTCTGCCAGTTATTCTGCCTCGTTTCTTGTACTAAACAATCCCGAAAATCGCTTTTTTGCCTCCAGTGGATTCCTTGTAAAATTTTAGTCAAGTTAGGCTTTTGAATCACTCCATTTGACCTTACAATGAAAGAGATATGTTGGTTTTAATATTAGCAAATAGTGCAGATTTTTAAATACGAATTCAGTGGCAATTTACTAATTAATCTGAAAAATTTGGCAACCTAATTCTTAGTAAAATGACTATAAATTTCTCATACGATGTCCAAATTCGACGATTCTTTTTACTATGGCTCCATAATTATGATATAGGTCTAATGCTTCAATCAAAGCAGAAATCTGAGCTCTTTTGCTTAATGTGGTACCATTTATGCTTGAAGAAACAACGTCAAAACATAAGAAAATCGAGCTCAACGCAGCCTAAACCTATCCGAAACTCACGTGAGCTCCTCGGGACCACGTACGAACATAGCAACAAGTCCCATAACATAGCACAGACCAACTCAAGGCCTCAAATCATTCATAACAATCTTGAAACGATGAAACATGCCTCAAATCAAACTAAATGAACTTTTGAACTTTCAACTTCCAAAAACTTGCGCCGAAACATATCAAATCAACTCGGAATGAACTCAAATTTTGCATACAAGTCGTAATACATCATACGGAGCTACTCGTGCCCCCGAACTACCGAAGGAAATGCAAATGTTCAAAGCGACCAGTCGGGTCGTTACATTCTCCCCCACTTAAATATACGTTCGTCCTCAAACGTGCCAAGATTAGTTCCTAAGCCGTCAAACCGCCGTGTTACCTTACCATGCACATACCCGGGGGTAATCCTGTCACCCTATTCCATATAGGCCCGACAACAAAATATAACTGAAGATCATTACTTCAACCTTAGTCCGTAAAACACAGAGTCCAATTTTCAACATCCAGAATTTATTACAAGACCTGAACTTCGCATCTACACATTGTATAAGCCTGAACAAGCTATATCAAGTCATAACCACAATCCAAGATGTAATCACCCAACATACCACACCACTCGCATACTCGTAGTAAAATTTATGACCACAGTAGCTGCTCAAAACAACCAATACCGATAATAAACCTCATGTCAAATAAAACCTCATTATAAAGACTTTGTGTATTGTTGATGATGAAAGAAACACGCAGACACTCATAACCATTCATCAGATCAACCAGTTGTGGAACTCCCCCTCCTTCGATAGGAACTACAACAAATTTCTAAACCGATCAACAACAATATCCTTCCAAATTTACCGCAATCAGATCTGATAGCACCCATTCTAGGTCCTATGACCTCATCTCATCTAACATAATCATTATAGCGACATGACACATCCATACAATCTAAATCCAACACCCGTGTAATCCGTACATCAGTAAACACAATCCCAATGTACTCAAATCATAGAAAATAACTCAAACGAGAGGACTCTCCCGCAAGCTTAACAAGTACTGGCATAACGAAATGTCGAAAATCTATCACACTTCGTAGGACCATCACACAAATCTAACACAAAGGTTCATACCTCAACATAACTCCACTACAATGCGTGACCCCTTCCAAATACTGGTCCATGGCATATACCTCAAGCCACCTTGCTCAAAATCAACAATAATACAAAATTCGACATCAAGCACCCAAAGTGCATTACCATAACCACGGAGAAGCAAATGACACAATGCCACACAAAACCCGTAAGAGCATAATCAATACGCAATCAATCATGCAATACCCAAATACCCATCTCGCTCAAATTCCGCTATAAGGCCCCAATAGAACTGCACCATGTGTGCATATAACCATTGAATAACAACTCCTCATTGCGTAGAAGAGTAACTCACAGATCATATCAGAACACGAATGAGATCAACAATAACTGAATGGAACTTCCCTCAACCATAAAAGTATGGAGCTAACCAATCCGACTTGGTGTAGAATACACATCCTAATTCGGCCTACCAATGGACCACAAATCAACTCTGGTCATCCATAAATCGATAATTAACCCTCCAAAGGTCCACAATGGCCTAACCATAACGCATACCAATCTCTGACTAGCTTTGGCCACATTTTCATAATCCACAACCACGAAACAATTTGCTCATACGAACTCCCAGTCTCCAAATCCATAGAACACACGAATCACCATATCTAATCCCCAACTCCACCGCCTGAATGTCTCACACATCTTTCACACATGATCATCCTACGAGGAATACTTCTAAAATTCTTCCGTGCCACATAGAAATTTGAATATTAGTAGTCGAGCAACTAGGAGAGTGCCGCAATACCAATGAAGTACCCATAAATCAAAACACATTGCCCCTTCTGAAATGTATACACTCATCAAGCCATACCAGATAATAATGTCATTTACCTACTTATCTGAAACCGTCTATGCTGCCTAAGAATTTATGTCCTTCCCTACAAAACCGAATCGTGACCTTGCACATGCCAATCTCGATCCCACACAATACACCGCATACACCATGCCATCGTATGAAAAATGCGAGAACTTCATAATCCACTCCAAATCACAGCAACTACATACTTAACTAGCCAAGAACTTGTCATTTGATTTCATTTGGAGAAAATCACTGTACATCACATGCTCCTCATGCCAGTAGAAAATATACTCCTCGAACTGTGGTAGAAACTATTGAGATCTATTCGAAACCCATTTGCACATGATTAAGCCATCAAAACTAAATCTCTCTAACTCGACCAAACAACGTCGGTTACTAAAAACCCAAGAGCATTGCCACAAACACCTGCGGAAACCGACCATATCATAAGCACCCAAAGAACCGATCATATCTATTACAGCTAGGTATTACCATGCCGATCTAACCTACTACCAAGCTGTCCTATTTCTCCGAGTTCCTTCTGAATTACCTTCCAATTGATACTTCTCTTTGCCATAATACCACAATCCTCAACCAAGACTCACCACACGAGATCCTAGCATAAAACCATACCGCCCTAAGGCTCATAAGCCGTTGAATGCTCTCTTAAGCACCCTAAAAGTATCACAACCGAGAGACCCACTCCGAAGAGACCTTCTGTGAATTTAAAGCTGTTTATCTTACCTTCCTGATATTGAATGTGGAATCCATAATGATATAGAAATACTGCGAGTCTCGACACCATCCAATGTAACTCTCAACTTCTAGCCATATACAAATCTGCAACATTCTCAATTGCCATGTATAAATCCTGAATTCATTAGAACCATTCTCGAGAGTCATCCACTCTACTCGAATCTCAATAGCACCATCCAAATGGACCGAACGACATGTGCCCCATTTGTACCCCAACACCCTAAGAAGTAATTCACACCTCTAAGTAATCGAGCAAATTTCTACTCCATGAACACTACATCCTTCACGAATAACCACTCAATCATTCCATGATTTTCATATACCCATAGAGTGTAATACAACTCATATCCAGAAATTCCCTTACTCGAGTCATCTTCGATCTCAACCTCTGTAACCATAACTGATTCACCAATATACCTCAAAACCAATACAACACATAATCGCGTAATCAACCTGTTGATAGCAGACTTCCCCACTTGGCTCAAAGCCAAGGAATAAAGCATTTGATAACTTATAATACCCATACTCTGTTGCTGCCCAAAATCTCACACTGAAATTTAACTAAATCATTCATAAACTTATGTAACACAAATCATATAATACCTCAAATCATCTGCTGAGCTCGCTTTCATCCTCGTGACAGTCAAGCCAACCTCCTCAAGTGATCCAAACTCAAGTTCTACACATATAACCCACTATTAAGAGAAAACTCTCCACAGAAACAATATAGGGATCACACAACCTCAGGACACCCCGCTGGAGAGAACCTACTTGCTGAGCCTCAAACTGGCATCTCTCTACGCCCTTCCACAGTCATAACTCTTATGCAACCACTTAATTTTCCTGAGTCTGAGCTCATATCACGACATGAAAATCTACTCCACTCCTCAACTAAATATCATGAAAAGGATCCTTCAACACCCCCATAACTCGAGACTATACATCAAATCAAGATGGAAATCAAGCACCAAATAGTTCTTTCTACACCTCAAGCAAACACTTCTCGTCACATTCAAGTCACATGAACACATCTTGCAGTCACATCATACTCATCATGCCATCTAGCCACAAGTTTCACTAATAGGGATACTACCGGACATATAAATCCAAAAACACATGCTCACATAATCAACACCTCAGTGCTCAAGCTACGGTCAAAATCCGGCCTCAAGTCCTCCAGACTGGCCCATCAATAACACATAGAAATCACATCTTGCACCTCATCCAGGGAATCACAAGCCCTCAATGCACAGCTGATACCGAGCGCTCAAGCGCGCATACAAATGCATGGAAGGAATTCAAAGGATCATGCTTCAAGCTGAATCAATGTCGCATGATAAGGAAAGAAAGATGGGAAGTATATCCTAAATGCCCTGTATCCTCTCGAAGATAGGTATGAACATCATCATACCGATTCGCAAGACTCTACTAGATACTTGCTCATGACTTATAGAACCTATGAACCTAGAGCTCTGATACCAATCTATCACGACCCAAAATTCACTAGTCGTGATGGCACCTAACCCAACCCGCTAGGTAAGCTAACTAATAACTATCCAATTTCAATAATATTAATAAGACAATTAAACAAAGGAATTATCTGAATCTTATACATTTCCCAAGGACTAGTAATACAAATCATGAGCTTCTAAGAATAGAGTTTACAAAGTTGATATGAACTAAATACACTTCCTATTTGAAAAGTACATAAATAGAGTTTTAAAATCTAAGGCTACCATGAACAAGAGGCAGCTACAACAGGGATACAGGTACACCTTCCAATCCAGATCCCCTCGAACACATCAACATCGACATCCGAAATCTACATACAATGTGCCGGAAGTGTAGTATGAGTACAACGGATCACATGTACTCAATAAGTAACAAACATAACCTTAGGTTGAAAGTAATGACGAGCTGGAACATGGTCGGGTCCAACACCAATAGCCAATCAACAATTTATAACAATGTAGAGCATATAAATAAGGAAGCAACTCAGAAGTAAAATGCTTAGATTTTTCACAATTTTCCGAAAATAGTTTCGCTTTTTAAGAATAACAGTGAAACCCCAAATCCTTTACTGAAATCGTCGAAAAATATGAGATAGTTTGAAAACTATAGTTTTTCCAAAACCTTTTCACAATAGATAAGATGTTTCATTTTCTTTCCAGATAGCAAGTGTGAAATACCACTCTACGCCCATATATCAATGTGTGTAAAAAGTCATGAATGATGTGATACGTACAACATGAGGAAAAATGCATCTATATGGCTGTATGTCATGTGTGCATGCCCATGCCATGTATCTCAGAGATGAATCATGTCATGTACTCACATTCTTAGAATACTCAATCTCACTGCCTCACACTTTCCACTCATAATGTTCAACCATTCGGTACTGTATATGGCCCATACGGCCCTGGGAAATCCATCCCGGAACATATACATCACTGACTATAAGTCACCCAGTACCAAGGAAAAAGGGCAATCCAACCAAGTGGAGAAATCCATCTCCAGATAGTAAGTACTTCGGACAAATCCATGTCCAGGAAAATACATCCTTCAATAGTATGATCCGCACTCACTAGGGGTGTCTACAGAATCCAAAAGGGGCTCCTTCAGCCCAAGCACTATCATAAATCAATATAACCGCTATAGTGTGCAGCCCGATCCCATAACTGTCACTCATAATCAGGCTCTCGGCCTCACTCAATCATCAATTCCTTCTGTCTCACCCATGGGATCATAGTGTCATGAAGGCTAACCAGAAACAATGATATGATGTGTCAATAAATAACAACTAAGACTGAGATATGATATGAATGCATGAATATGACTGAGTACAAAATATCAATAAAATCAGTGAGATAACAGTAAGCAACGACCACTCTAGGCCTTAACAGTACCAGTATAAAGCCTAAATATGATATCTAGCATGATTGACAACTCAGTTACTTTATCACATGGTAAAAATACAGATATCAACAAAATAGGACCACTAAACAGTGCCATGAAAACAACAAAGTCACAATTCACAGGGTGCATGCCCATCACCTAGCATGTGCGTCACCTCATCGTCAATCACACAGCATGTAATTCGGGGTTTCATACCTTCTCACTAAGTTTAGAAGAGTTACTTATCTTGAACAAGCCAATTCCAACACCGAGCAAGCCAAGCGATACTCCAAAAATGCCATCACGTGCGTAGCGACCGCCAAACGGCTCACAACTAGCCAAAAGCAATTCAAATACATCAGATAAAACCCAAGGAAACAATTACAAATGATAAAGATCGAATCCCACATCAAATCCCAAATCCGGCCAAAAAATACATCCGGGCCCACACCTTGAAACCCGATAAAACTCATAAAATCCGATAACCCATTCAATTACGAGTCCAACCATACTAGTTTCACTCAATTCCGACTCCAAATTTATGTTCAAAACTTAAAAATTCACTTTATGAAACTTTACGCAAAAAACCCCAAATTTCACTTTGAAATTATCAATCAAATCCCAAAAAACGAAGATGAATTCATGAAATATAACCAAAACCGAGTAGAGAACACTTACCCCAATCTATATGGTGAAAATCACCTCCAAAATCACCCAAATCCGAGCTCCCCAACTCAAAATATGACCAAATGAGCAAACCCTTATTTTATATATTTTTCTGCCAATTATTCTACCTCGTTTCTCGTACCAAACGATCCTGAAACTCACCTTTTTGCCTCCAATGAATTCCTTGTAAATTTTTTGTCAAGTTAGACTTTTGAATCACTCCATTTGACCATATAATGAAGGAGATATGTTAGTTTCAATGTTAGCAAATAATGCAAACTTTTAAATACGAATTCAGTGGCAATTTAGTAATTAAGCTGAAAAAATCTGGCAATCTAATTCTTAGTAAAATGACCATAAATTTCTCATACGATATCCAAATTCGACAATTCTTTTTTTTCTTCTATGGCTCCGTAATTATGATACGGGTCTAATGCTTCAATCAAAACAAAAATCGGAGTTGTTTTGCTTAATGTGGTACAATTTATGCTTGAAGAAACGACGTCGAAATATAAGAAAGACGAGCGCAACACAACCCAAACATATCCGAAACTCACCTGAGGCCCTCGGGACCCTTTACGAACATACCAATAAGTCCCATAACATAACACTGACCAACTCGAGGCCTCAAATCATGCATAACAACATTCAAACGATGAAACACGCCTCAAATCAAACCAAATGAACTTTCAAACTTTCGACTTCCAAAAACTCCCGCCGAAACATATCAAATCAACTCAGAATGAACTCAAATTTTTCACACAAGTCCTAATACATCATAAAGAGCTACTCGTGCCCCAAAACTACCGAGAGAAATGCAAATGCTCAAAGCGACCGTTCGGGTCGTTACACCAAGTATGATGTTCCATTTATACAAATAAAAAAATAATTGAGATATTTCCATAATTATTAGAACTACTTAATTTATTCTACAATTATAAATTAATTAAATTATTTTTGGTTAATTAAGATAATTAGTTTTTAATAATTACACAAAAATTAAATTATAGTTAATATAATTAATTATGATTCATTCAATTTAAACATAAACTATAAGTTCATACCCAAAGGTTTGACACTTATTCCTAAAAATTCAATTCACATCCAAATATTTCAACCATTACCCCTAAAAGTTCAATTCATATCCTAAAAGTTCAACTTATATCCTAAACAATTCAATTAATACCCTAAACAATTCCATTAACCTCACAAAACATAAGCTCTATCCGAAAAGTTAAACACTTACCCCTAAAAATTTAATTCATACTCTAAAAGTTCAATTCACAAGAACAAATCCTAAAAACACAATTCAATTCCAAGTTAAACATTCAATTCCTAATCAAACTACTCAAGTCAATACAAACTTAAACATTGAATTTACACCCTAAGTAATCAATTCAATTCAATTCAATTTTAACATGACCTAAACCCTAGATTTCAACAAAATTCAAAGTTAAACAATCAATTTAAACAATAATTAACTAATTCATAACTAAATAACAAAATTTTAAAATTATACAAAAAATGTAAGTTCAAATCGAAACCTGAAAATTTTTGGAGGTGAAGGGGGAGGGGCAGTAGAAGCAGTAGAAACGGCAGCGGCGGCGGGTGTGTGTGTATGTATATATATATATATATATATATATATATATATATATATATATATATATATATATACATACACACACACACACTGTTGTACTACTTTAATTATATATAGCTTGTTATAGTATATGTTAGTGTATTCATTATTTATATTACAAAATAAAGTGTTAACGGATTATATTTAATATTACTTAGATAGTAAATATTAATGTGATTTAAAAGTTTCACCATGTTTGACTTATGAACTGACCGAAGTTGGTCGGTTATTTTCCAGAAATTACATCTACCGACCAAAGTTGGTCCGTAAAATCTTCTCTTGTAATAACCGACCGGCTTTGGTCGGTAAATTCAATTATAAATTTTATAAAATATTTTAAATAATATTATAATTATTAAAATTTAAAAATGTGGGTCCACATTACCGACCAATGTTGGGCGATAATCAAAAAGGTGCTTTGACTCAGCAAGTCTGACCATTGCGGTCAAATGTTTAACCCATATACCGACCAATTTCAGTCGGTATGTAATTTTAAAAAATATAAAATATTTTTTTGGTAGTTTATGTCCGCTTTGGATGTTTTTTTTGTCACGGACCCATTTACCCTCCGTAAGACGTCGTGACGGTACCTAGTTTCTATGACTAGATAAGCCTAAACAATTACGGAAATAACAGGAACAAAATTAAAACTCACAACTAACTGCAACAATAATAACACAACTGATAACCATGTCGCTCGTCATGTACAATAATCAACTCCTCAATACTACACAGCCTTTCAAAAACTCGGAACATCATGAGTCACAAACAACAGAAGGAAAACTAGTATCTCTATACATCAGAGTCTAACAAAAGAAGTACAGAAGATAATGGACATAGGGGAGAATAGAGAGGGACTCCGAGGTCTGCAGATGCGGTAGATATACCTTGAAGTCTCCAACTGTCGCTGCTTACTGATGATGTGACTGGTAAGAAGTAGTTGGATCTGAACACGAAAACATGTACAGAAGAGTAGCATAAGTACACCACAATGGTACCCAGTAAGTGCCAATCCTAACCTCGGTCGAGTAGTGGTGAGGTCAGGTCAAGGCCCTACTGGTATATATATATATATATATATATATATATATATATATATATATATATATATATATATAATAAGACGAAACAAAAATATAACAGTAATATAAAAGACTAAAATTTAACCAGAAGGAAATCACAGAAGGATAACAGTACAGTACACCGAAATAACAACAGGAGATCTCCCGAGATACCATCTCATAGTCCTAAACGTAAATGTGCCGGGGGTATCTCCCGGAATACCGTTCTGTGGTTCCAAAATAAATATGCATGGGGATCTCTCGGAATACCATTCCGTAGTCCCAAAGTAAATATGCAGGGGATCTCTTCGGATACCGTCATGTAGTCCCAAAGTAAATATACAGGGGGATCTCCCGAAATACCGTTCCTTAGTCCCAAAATAAATATGTAGCTCAACAATGGAGGAAAACAGCTACAGCAAGAAATCCTACAGTTTAGGTTAAGTACGAGTCAAGGAGAAAGCAGGAAATCCACTAAGCATGCTACACAGAGTTCGGATAAGCATTTAAAATATGTAGACACGCTATTCTAGGCTAAACAATATAATTACACATGCTAGTATAACTCAACTAAAGTGAAATAGATTATTACTTGGTGAAAAATGGAGTTTTACAACAAATAGCTCGTGTACGCACTTGTCATTTCACGTATACGGCGCTCACATATCACAACAGTGCCAAATCCTAAAGAGAGTTCCCCCATACAAGGTTAGGCAAGCCACTTACCTTGAGTCGAGCTCAATCAATCTGTAATAATGCCTTTTCCATGAATATCCGACTAAGAATGGCCCAAATCTAGCTAAAAGCAATTACATATCATAAATATAACTATAATAGACTAATCTAATTAATGAAATCAAGACCTTAATAAGAAATTCAAAAATTGCCCTAAAAAGCCTCCCCGGGCACACGTCTCATAATTGGGTAAAAGTCACAAAATATAAACACCTGTTCACTCACGAGTTCACTCGTACCAAAATTATCCAAATCCGATGCTAAAATCCCAATTAAAACCCATAATCTTAGTTGATGAACTTCCAAATGTTTTCCCAAATTTCTCACCCGAATTCCTTAATTAAATGAGGAAATCAACTATAGATTAATGAAATACAATAAAAAATGAGTTAAGAATCATTACCCCAAAGTTCTCTCTGAAAAATCCTTGAATTATTTCCTAAATCCGAGCTCTCAAACTCAAGTTTTGATAAAAATGGCCAAACCCTCGATTTTGAAATTTTATATTCTGCCCACACAATTTCTTCTTCGCGAACGCAGAAAGACCCTTACGTTCGCGAAGGACAAATTTGCTTCAGCCCTAAAACACTCATCGCGAATGCGATAAACTCATCGCGAACGTGAAACTTACATTGCTTGACCCTATGCGAATATAGGACTCTTATCGCGAATGCGTAGGCTAATGGCCTGGAGCTCCATCTGACCGTTCCCTCTATGCGAACACGAGGTCCATATCGCGAACACGTAGTCTTAGTATTCCATATCTTCGCGAACGCAGAAACTACATCACGAACGCAAAGAACAAACCCAACTGGCCTCCCAAATGCCTTACACGAACTCAAGACCTCTCTCGCCAATGCGATGAAGGAAACCAGCAACAGAAACACCGGAAAATCTACTATCTTCCACAAGTCCAAAATGATCCGTTAACCACCTGAAATCAACCCGAGGCCTCCAAGACCTCAACCAAACATACCTACCACTCCTAAAACACCAAACAATGCTAAAAACTTGAATCTCCCTCCAATCCAAGCTCAATGAACTTGAAACTTCAAATTTCTACAACAGATGCCGAAACCTATAAAACCACATCCAGTTGACCTCAAATTTTGTACACAAGTCATAAATGACACCACAGACCTATTCTAACTTTCAGAAATCCAGTCTGACCCCGTTATCAAAAAGGTCACCACTTGTCAAAATTTCCAAAAATTTAACTTTCGCCATTTCAAGCCTAAATCAGCTACAGACCTCCAAAACACAATCCAGACACTCCCCTAAGTCCAAAATCACCCAACGGAGCTAATAGAATTGACGGAACTCCATTCCGAAGTCATCTTCACATAATTCCGATTACGATCAAAAGCCTAAGACTTAAGCTTCTACTTAAGGACTAAGTGTCCCAGAACACCCCGAAACCAAAAGAAAAACCTCCCGGCAAGTCACATAAGCAGAAAAAGATCCGAGGGAAGCAGTTAATAGAGGATCGGGGCTATTACTCTCAAAATGACCGGCCGGGTCGTTACATCCTCCCCCTTCTAAAATAATCGTTCGTCCTCGAACGAGCATAGAGACATACCTGAAGTGGTGAAAAGATGAGAATAAAGGTTTCACATATCTTGATCGGTCTCCCAAGTCTCCTCCTCGACCGGCTAACCCCTCCACTGAACCTTCACTGAAGCTATGTTCTTTGATCTCAGCTTTCGAACCTGCCTGTCCAAAATAGCTATTGGCTCCTCAACATAAGATAGATTCTTGTCCAACTGGACTGAACTGAAATCCAACACATGAGACGGATCACCGTGATACTTCCGGAGCATAGTCACATGGAATACGGGATGAACTCCTACTAGATTGGGAGGCAAGGCAAGCTCATAAATAACCTCCCCAACTCGACACAACACCTTGAATGGACCAATGAACCTTGGGCTCAGATTGCCCTTCTTCCCGAACCTTATAACGCCCTTCATAGGTGAAACACGGAGCAAGACCCGCTCTCCAACCATGAATGCAACATCGCGAACCTTATAACGCCCTTCATAGGTGAAACTCGGAGCAAGATCCTCTCTCCAACCATGAATGCAACATTCGCGAACCTTCCGATCCGTATAACTCTTCTGTCTGGACTGGGTTGTGCGAAGTCTATCCTGAATCATCTTTACCTTCTCCAACGCATCGTGAACCAACTCTGTGCCCAATAACCTAGCCTCACCCGGCTCGAACCAACCCACTAGGGACCGACACTGCCTACTATACAAAGCCTCATACGGTGCCATCTAAATGCTGAACTGATAACTATTGTTGTAGGCGAACTCTGCAAGTGTCAAGAACTGATCCCAAGAACCTCCAAACTCCATCACACATGCATAGAGCATATCTTCTAGAATTTGGATAGTGCGCTCGGACTGTCCATCTGTCTGAGGGTAAAATGATGTGCTTAACTCAACCCGAGTACCTAACTCATGTCGTACGACCCTCCAGAACTGTGATGTAAACTACGTACCCTGGTCAGAGATGATAGAAACTGACACGCCATGAAGCCTGACAATCTCGCAGATATAAACTCGAGCAAGCTGCTCGGAAGAATAGGTAGTCATCACAGGAATGAAATGAGCTGATTTGTTCAGCATGTCCATAATTACCCAAACTGCATCAAACTTTCGCTGATGTCATGACCCAAACCGATAGGTCGCGATGGGTGCCCGAGTCCTACCTACAAAAGACACCTAAACGTGCGTCTAAGACATAAACCTGAATAACATCTGCTGAATTACAAGAATATTATACATGAGGGAAACCTGCCAAAAAGGCATATGTACTTATACACGCAGAATATAATGGGCGAGCCGGCAAGGCCATATACAACTCAACTGGACACACTATCTATAAACCTTTAATAAAAATATAACTGTACAAAGACGGGATTGAGCCACGTCATACCCATATATATACAAACATATCGTACCAAAATCAAAAGCAGCTACGGATCAAGTGGAGCACGGCAACTCTCGCTGATCAAGGATCCTAAGAAGAGGGACTGTAAGCTTGCCTACCTGCACATGCAGGCATGAAACGAAGGCCCCGTGAAATAGGGCGTCAGTACGAATAACGTATTGAGTATGTAAGGCATGAAAAATCAGTACATAAGAGACATAGATATAATATGGAATAAAGAAATCCGTCTGTAAATCTGAATAACTTTATAAATCCTGAAATATTTATAATGTCATGCACGTACATATAAATGTCATGTCATGCATAGGTATAGATGTACATAATATCATCTAGCCTCTGAGGGCATCTCATCATATCATCTCGGCCACTATGGGTAACATCATCAATGTATACCAGCTGATCAGGTGGTGATGCGTATATAACGCCGTAACCTTTTCCCATATTCCATATACATATATTTACATATATACGCGTATATAATACCATCTGGTCATGGGTCAATGCACATGTATAAATGGGTGAAATGCATGAAAAATATGTAAAAATCTCAATATTCCTTCCGGATAAACTTTTTCAACTGCGTATTATTCTGAGACACATGAATAGAAGATAATAAAAATTCACATGGGAAATCAAGAATATAGACACCCCTAGTATTTCTATGGATAGAGTAATTTATGGAAACTATACGTTTGCTCATTTCTTTTATATAATTTGTACCATGCCAAAAGAAAGAAGGGATGACCTTAACATACCTTGAGCAGGAAAAACTCCGTATAATATTCTTGGAGAAGATTGCACCGTATTCCTTTAGAACTACAAAATTTTATGTTACTATCGTTCTATTTAATTCTTGTTATAACTGTTTGCAAGAATTCTGTCGGAGATTTTGAAACTTGTCGTCAGTTCTTGGAGAGTTGAATTTAGGAAGCAATAATTAAATTTCATTCTGATTAAAATGAACGAAGCTTCAAAAGACCAAGCTTTTAAATAACCAAGCTTTTAAAATGACCAAACTTTTCTTATAAGTTTTCACTGGTTTACATGTTTTAGCCACTAAGCATATATGACTTAACTAGTCATATGTTTGAATAGTGGCCTACTGCCACATGGGAAGTGGGGTGGAAATTATTAATCTTTATTCACTTATTAGTTAACTGGGTAATGTTCCGTTACCCGATAATTAACCAATTACCCCTATAATTTAAAAATTGCCCCAAATTACTTAAAATTCTTCTTATTTTTAATATACTTTTTATACATTATACTACCATGGTCATATAGTATCTTGCATGGTATTAGTTCATAATTATCGGGTATTATCGCTCGACCCGTATATTATCCCAAATTGGCGACTTTCAATGAAACCCGCTTTCTGTAATTCGTGCACCCTTTATCCTTCTTGACACTTATTTCTTGCTTGTTATAAATAGCATAAATACGTTAACCTCAAGATAATCTCTTCCCCGTGTCTATGTCAATTAACTGAAGACGAAACTTTTAACGTATGAAAACGTGAGATGTAACATCCTTCGCCCCTTAGAAACATTCATCCTTGAATGTCCAACTCCCCATGATTTATTAACTTTGGCAGGGTTGCCTTTGTAACAACACTACTACCAACTCTCCCTGTAGAAGTTTAATAATCCAACGCCACACAGGACCATAATTATCAATAACGACAATGGCCTCAAATGACCAATGACAATAACCAACACAAGAATTTATACACGTACCTTATGGTTATGAAGTCATAGTTGGACCCTTCTCTGGAGGAGGAAATAAATAGGGATATATAGACTTCATGTCTTTCTCGGCCTCCCAAGCCATTTCTTCCACATTGTTGTTCCTCCAAAGTAGTTTCACGGAGGATACCTCCTTATTCCGTAGCTTGCGGATTTGTCAGTCTAGGATAGCAACTGGAATTTCCTCGTATGACAAGTCCTTTGTAATCTGTACATCATCTGTAAGCACCACTCGGGTAGGATCTCCAATGTACTTCCGTAACATAGATACGTGAAAACCGGATGGACGGACTCTAATTCTGAGAGCAATTCTAACTCATAAGCTACTTGGCCCACTCTTTGATTGATCCTATAAGGCCCAATATACCGTGGTCTAAGTTTGCCATTCTTGTCAAACCTCATCACACCCTTCATAGGTGACACCTTTAAGAATACCCAGTCATCAACCCCGAACTCTAAATCTCGTCGCCGCACGTCAAAATATGACTTCTGATGACTCTGAGCTATCAATAGTCGATCCCGGATAAGTTTCACTTTTTCTATGGCTTGCTGAATCATGTATGGCCTATGTAACCCAGATTCTCCAACATCAAACCACCCTATAGTTGACCTACATTTCCGTCCGTAGAGAGCTTCGTATGGAGCCATTTGAATACTGGAATGGTAGATATTATTATATGCAAACTCAATAAGCGGCAGATGATCATCCCAGCTACCTTTGAAGTCTATCACACAAGCTCGTAACATATCCTCAAGTGTCTGAATAATACTTTCAACCTGTCCGTCTATTTGGGGATGAAATATTGTACTAAGACTTACTTGAGTCCCCAATCCTTTTTGGAAGGACCTTCAGAAGTTAGCTGTAAATTGAGCTCTCTATCCAAGATAATAGATATAGGGACACCATGCAATCGTACTATCTCCTTAATATAAAGTCTTGCATAATCCTCTGAGGAATATGTAGTTATAACGAGCAAAAAATGGGCTGACTTCGTAAGCCTATCAACAATCACCCATATCAAATGAACTTACGTTGGGTACGAGGTAAGCCTATGATGAAATCCATATTGATTACTTCCTTTTCCAAATCAGAATCTCCATAGCCTGCAATAACCCACCAGGTTTCTGATGCTCAATCTTAACCTGCTGACAGTTAGGACACTGAGCAACAAACTCTGCTGTATCCTTTTTCATTACGTCCTACCAATATACTTCCCTGATATCATGATACATCTTTGTCTCTCCTAGATGGATAGAATAACGAGAATAGTGAGTTTCTCCCATAACCTGCCGACGCAGCCCTGCAACATTAGGGACACATAATCGTCCTTGGTATCTGAGGACCCCATTTTCTATAATTTCAAACGGTGTCTTCTCCTTCTGAGGGGTGGTATCCTTATAACGAACTAACATAGGATCCTCGTACTGGCGTTCCTTTACTTCAGTTACTAAAGAGGATGTTATCGTATCTTGAACAGTAATTCCAATATCACATGAGTCCAGTAAGCGAACTCCAAAACTAGCTAGCAGATGAACCTCGTGGGCTATTCCCCTCTTTTTTAGCTATAAATACGATAGGCTACCCGTAGACCTACGACTGAGGGCATCGGCTACTACGTTCGCCTTCCTCGGATGGTATAAAATATCAACGTCATAGTTTTTAAGTAGCTCTAACCATCTCCTTTGACGTAGATTCAAATCCTTTTGCTTGAAGATGTACTGGAGGCTTTTATGATCTATATAAACATCAACATGAATGCTATACAAGTAGTGCCTCCACATTTTTAGTGCATGAATCACCGCGGCTAACTCTAGATCGTGGGTCGGGTAGTTCTTCTCGTGCTTTCTTAGTTGTCTGGAAGCATAAGCTATGACCTTACCATGCTACATCAGCACACAACCCAATCCAACGCCTGAAGCATCACAATAGATCACATAACCATTGATCCCCTCTGGGAGCATTAGAACCAGTGCTGAAGTTAATCTGTCCTTTAAGGCCTGAAAACTCCGTTTGCAAGTGTCAGTCCATTGAAACTTTGCCCCCTTCCGAGTCAACTTTGTTAAAGGTGCCGAAAGGGAAGAAAATCCTTCTATAAATCTCCTGTAATAACATGCTAAATTGAGAAAGCTGCAAACTTCCATCAGTGTTGTGGGTCTAGGCAAGTCTTTACTGCCTCAATCTTTTGTGTATCCACCCGGATGCCTTCACCCGAAATGATATGCCCAAGAAAGGTATAGAATTCAACCAAAATTCACATTTACAGAATTTTGCATATAACTTCCCTTTTTGTAGAGTTTTGAGCACAGTACACAAATGATTTGCATGTTCAGCCTCTGAACGAGAATACACCAATATATCATCGATAAATACAATTACGAACAGATCTAAAAAGGGCCTGAACACACGGTTCATCAAATCCATGAATACTGCTGGGTATTGGTCAGACCGAACGACATAACACGAAACTCAAAGTGCCCGTATCTGGTCCTAAATGATGTCTTTGGAATATCTTCATCCTTAACCCTTACCAGATGGTACTCGCACCTCAAGTCTATCTTTGAAAAACACTTGGCACCTTGCAACTGATCAAATAAATCGTCAATCCTCGGGAGTGGGTACTTATTCTTGATCGCCACCTTATTTAACTATCTATAATCAATACACATCCATAAGGAACCATCTTTCTTCCTCACAAATAACACAGGTGCTCCCCACGGTGATATACTAGATCTAATAAAAACTTTTTCAAGCAAGACTTTTAGTTGTTCTTTCAACTCTGCGGGGGTCATTCTATAGGGAGGAATATATATTGAGTGAGTATCTGGTAGTAGGTCAATAGCAAACTCTATTTCTCGCTCTAGCGGGAGATCCGGAAGCTCATCGGGAAACTCATTAACTACAGGGATGGACTAAACGGTTGGTGAGTCTACTTCCACATCCTGAACCCGAACGAAGTGATAAATACAACCCTTTCTAATCATCTTCCTTGCCTTGATATAAGAAATAAATCTACCTCTCGGCGACTCTGTATTACCTTTCCACTCCAAAACAGGCTCCCCTGGAAATTAAAACCAGACTATCTTTGATCTACAATCAACGTTGGCATGACAAGAAGCCAACCAATCCATACCCATTATAACATCAAATTCTACCATATCCAACTCGATTAGGTCTGCTACGGTAGATCGACCATGAACCACTACTATACAATCTTATATACGTGTTTAGCTATCACCGAGTCCCCCAACAAGTGTAGACACCTCAAAAGGTTTAACCAATTCAGGTTTTATTTCAAATTTACTAGAAACCAACGGAGTAACGTATGATAAGGTGGAACTTGGGTCAATCAGTGCATATACATTATACGAGGAGACTGATAATATATCTGTAACAACATCAGGCGATGACTCCTGGTCCTGTCGTCCTGCCAACACATAAATGCAGTTTTGAGGATTTCTTGAGCAAGATGCTTCACCTCTGTCTATACCACGACTCATTGGTGCTTGTAGACCTTGCCTAGGGGGGTGTACTGATGGTGACGAACCAGCTACAGATCTCGCTGGCTAAGTTATGCTTGCATCACCTCGGACAATCCCTCATAACGTGGCTTGGATAACCACAAGTATAACAAATACCTAATCCCATACGGCAATGACCAGTATACTGCTTACCACATTGAGCACATCATGGCAAGGGCAGCCTCATCTGACTTGACTCACCCCTATACTGAGAACCTGAGGCCCTGAAATTCTGACCAGACCCTGAATTTATGGAACGACCAAATCTCTTACCGCCAAACTGAGGGGGGGCGCTAGCCGATGGCTGGGCTGGATACCTCAGGCACTGCTACCTCTGACCACTTCGAAACTCACTAGAAGGACTCGAAGACCTCGCTCTCTTATTTTGGGCCCTATCATGCTCACGATCGGCCCTCTATTTCTATTTATGCTCCTCTACACCCTGAGCGTATGCCTGAATACGAGAAATATCCATGTTTAGCTGAAGTGAGACCGACATACAATCATTAAGAAAGTGAGGCTCTAATCCCATCATGAACCGGTGAACCCGATCCTCCATCTTTGATACAATAGTGGGTGTATACCTAGCCAATGAATCAAACTGAAGAATGTACTCCCGAACACTCATGTTACCATGCCGAAGGGTCAAGAACCTATCAACTCTGGTTCGTCTAAGATCTGGTGGCAGATAATGGCAAAGAAAAGCTTCTGTAAACTCCTGCCAAACTGCTGGAGGGGCATCCTCACCTTTGGACAATTCCCAAGACTCGTACCAATTAACTGCAACATCTCAGAGTCTATAAGAAGCTAGCTCAACTGACTCAGTCGTAGTGGCCTTCATTACCCTTAATGTCCTTTGCACACTATCAATAAATACCTGAGGGTCCTCATTTGGATCTGCTCTAGTGAATACCGGAGGGTCTAAATTAATAAAGTCATGAACCCTCGCACTAACTGACCTATCTATATGACCAATACCTATTTCCTGATGCCAAGCCTGTGCAACTACTAATCAGGTTAATAGTTGAATAGTATCTCTCATCTCCTAATGCGGTGCATCTGGCTGAGGAGCTGGAGGTACAGGGGCGGGTACTGGAGTTGGTGCCTCTCAGAACTCTTCAGGAAAGGGCAGGGTATGTGAAGTCTGAGATGGAATCTCACTATGAGACTCTCCCCAAGCCCTGGTAATTTGTGGCGCTCGACTAGTAGTTTCGCCAGCCATGAACTTTCCCTTCTGGGCAGCTATAGTCTTTGGAGGCATTGTTGAAAATAAAACATGTCGTTAGGAACATGAATCCTTATATTGGACGATCTAAGATAAGAAGAAAGGATAACATCCTATATGTCATGTAACCTCCTATTTATAAGTGTGGTGCACAACATACCCATAAACAAGACTCTACTAGACATAGTCTGTAGACAACCCTAGGACAGAACTGCAGTGATACCACTTTTGTCACGACCCAAACCGATGGGTCGCAATGGGTGCCCGAGTCCTACCTATCAAACACCCATAAATGTGTGTCTAAGACATAAACCTGAATAACATCTACTGAATTGCGAGAATATTATACATGAGGGAAACATGCCAAAAAGGCAAATGTACGTATACATGCAAAATACAATGGGCGAGCTAGCAAGGCCACATACAACTTAACTGGACACACTGTCTACAGACCTCTAATAAGAATACAATTATATAAAGGCGTGAGTGAGCCACGCCATACCCATATATATATATATATATATATACAAACATATCATACCAAAATCAAAGGCAGCTTCGGATCAAGTGGAGCACACCAACTCTCGCTGATCAAGGATCCTAAGAAGGGGGACTGTAAGCTTGCCTACCTGCACATGCAGGCATGAAACGAAGGCCCCGTGAAATAGGGCGTCAGTACGAATAACGTATTGAGTATGTAAGGCATGAAAAATCAGTACATAAGAGACATAGATGTAATATGGAATAAAGAAATCCGTCTGTAAATCTGAATAACTTTGCAAATCCTGAAATATTTATAATGTCATGCACGTGCATATGAATGTCGTGTCATGCATAGGTATAGGTGTACACAATATCATCAAGCCTCTGAGGGCATCCCATCATATCGTCTCGGCCACTGTGGGCAACATCATCAAACATATACCAACTGATCAGGTGATGGTGCGTATATAACGCCGTAACCTTTTTCCATATCCCATATACATATATTTACATATATACGCATATATAACACTATTTGGTCATGGGTCAATGCACATGTATAAATGGGTGCAATGTATGAAAAATATGTAAAAATCTCAATATTCCTTCCGGATAAACTTTTTCAACAACATATTATTCTGAGACCCATGAATAGAAGATAATAACAATTAATATGGGGAATCAAGAATATAAACACCCCTAGTATTTTTATGGATAGAGTAATTTATGGAAACTGTGCGTTTGCTCATTTCTTCTGTATAATTTGGATCATGCCAAAAGAAAGAAGGGATGACCTTAACATACCTGGAGTAGGGAAAACTCCGTATAATATTCTTGGATAAGATTACACCGTATTCCTTTAGAACCGCAAAATTTTACGTTGCTACGGTTCTAATCAATTCTTGTTATAACTGTTTGAAAATATTTCGTTGGAGATCTTGAAACTTGGCGTTAGTTCTTGGAGAGTTGAATTTAGGAAGCAAGAATTAAATTTCATTCTAACTAAAATGAACGAAGCTTCAAAAGACCAAGCTTTTAAATGGCCAAGCTTTTAAAATGACCAAACTTTTCTTATAAGTTTTTAGTGGTTTACATGTTTTAGCCACTAAGCATATATGACTTAATTAGTCATATGTTTGAATAGTGGTATACTGCCCTGTGGAGAGTGGGGTGGAGATTATTAATCTTTACCCACTTATTAGTTAACTGGGTAATGTCCTGTTATCCGGTAATTAACCAATTACCCGTATAATTTAACAATTGCACCAAATTACTTAAAATTCTACTTATTTTTAATATACCTTTTATACATTATACTACGATGGTTATATGGTATCTTGCATGGTACTAGTTCATAATTATCGGGTATTATCGCTTGACCCGTATTTTATCCCAAATTGGCCACTTTCAACGAAACTCACTTTCTGTAATTTGTGTACCCTTTATCCTTCATGACACTTATTTCTTGCTTGTTATAAATAGCATAAATACGTTAACCTCAAGATAATATCATCTCCTAGTCTATGTCAATTAACTGAAGACGAAACTTTTAACGTACGAAAATGCGAGATGTAACATCTGAATCTGTGGGAGTCCAACAACGAAATTCATAGTGATCCGCTCCCATTTCCACTCCGAAATCTCTAACTTCTGAAGCAATCCACCCGGCCGCTGATGCTCATACTTCACCTGCTGGAAATTTAGGCAGCGAGCTACGTATTCCACTATGTCCTTCTTTATTCTCCTACACCAATAATGCTGCCTTAAGTCCTGATATATCTTCGTGTCACCCGGATGAATGGAGTACCACAAACTGTGAGCCACCTAGAGAATCAACTCAAGCAATATGTCTATATTGGTCACTCATAGCCTGCCTTGCATCCTCAATGCACCATCATTTCCAATAGTGACCTCCTTAGCATCACCGTATTGAACCGTGCCCTTAAGGGCAAGCAGATGGAGGTCATCATACTGATGCTCCCTAACTCGACTTGGCTCAGAAATATCCAGTGTGACAAACCGGTTGGCCAACGCCTGTACATCCAATGCCCTCTCTACTGCTGGTAAATATGCTAAACTCCCCAAACTCTCCACCCTGCGACTCAAAGCATCGGCCACCACATTGGCCTTTCTGGGATGGTACAGAATAGTGATATCATAGTCCTTAAGCAGCTCTAACCACCTCAATAGATGCTGCAAACTCCGGTGATCAGTGTAGATCTCACAAGGGACACCGTACAAATAGTGCCTCCAAATTTTCAAGGCATAAACAATAGCTGCTAACTCCAGGTCATGGATAGGATAATTCTTTTCATGCACTTTCAGCTATCTGTACGTGTAGGCAATCACCCTACGGTCCTGCATAAACACCGCACCAAGACCAATCCGCGATGCATCATAATAAACAGTATAAGACCCCAAACCTGTAGGCAATACCAATACTAGGGTTGTAGTCAAAGTTGTCTTGAGCTTTTGAAAGCTCTCCTCACACTCGTCTGTCCACCTGAATGGAGCACCCTTCTGGGTAAGCCTGGTCATAGGTGCTACAATAGATAATCAACGGTAATACCCCGCCAAGCCAAGAAAACTCCGGATCTCCGTAGCTGAGGTTGGTTTGGGCCAACTTTTCATTGCTTCCACCTTCTTCGGATCCACCTTGATCCCTTCACTCGACACTACGTGACCCAAAAATGCCACTGAATCAACTAGAACTCAAATTTTGAGAATTTTGCATATAATTTGTGTTCTCTCAATGTTTGGAGAACAGTCCTCAGGTGTTGCTCATGATCCTCCCGAATCTGAGAGTACACCAGAATTTCGTCAATAAAGACAATGACGAATGAGTCAAGATAGGGCCAAAATACACTATGCATCAAATGGATAAATGTTGTTGGGGCATTGTTATGCCCAAATGACATCACGAGGAACTCGTAATGACTATACCGAGTCTTGAAAGTAGTCTTCGGGATGTCTGACTCCCGAATCTTCAACTGATGATAGCATAAACGCAAGTCAATCTTGGAAAACACTCTGGCACCCTGTAACTGATCAAATAAGTCATTAATACAAGGCAAATGATACATGTTCTTTACTATAACTTTGTTCAACTAGCAATAATCAATGCACATACGCATAGACTATCCTTTTTCTTCACAAACAAAGCCAAAGCACCCCAAGGTGACACATTGGGCTGAATGAAGCCCTTATCAAGCAATTCCAACAACTGCTCCTTCAACTCAAGAGGAGCCATACGATATGGAGGAATAAAGATGGGCTGAGTGCCTGGCAACAAATCAATACTAACATCGATATCTTTGTCATGCGGCATGCCCGGAAGATCAGCTGGAAATACTTCAGGCAAATCCCTCACTACTGGGACTGACTCAACTATATGTGCATCAATACTGGCATCTCTCATATAAGATAGATACGCGTCAAACCCCGTCTCAACCATTCGTTGAGCTTTAGGAAATGAAATAACTCTGCTAGGAGTGTAATCTAAGGAACCCCTCCACTCTAACTATGGTAAGCCTGGCATAGCCAGCGTCACGGTCTTGGCGTGACAATCAAGAATATAATAATGGGGCAACAACCATTCCATGCCCAAGATAATATCAAAATCTACCATACTGAGTAATAATAAATCGGCTCTGGTCTCAAAACCACTAATAACAACCAAACACAGCCGATACACACGGTCAATAACAATAGAATCTCCCATGGGTGTAGATACATAAACATGAGAACTCATAGAATCATGGGATACGCCCAAATATGGAGAAAAATAAGATGACACATAGAATAAGTGGAGCCTGGATCGAATAGAACAGACACATCTCTATGACAGATCGGAACAATACCTGTAATGACAGAGTCGAAAGCAACCACCTCTGTACGAGCAGGAAGAGCATAGTATCTAGCCTGGCCTTCCCCTCTAAGGCGCCCTCTACCTCCCTGACCTCCACCTCCAACTGGATGAGTAGGTAGAGTGGTAGCTGGTGCTATAATCATAGCCTGAGGACCATGTAGAGCACGCTGTGGCTGAGAAGTCTGTGGAGGTGCACCCCTCTTGAGTTTGGGGAAATCCCTCACCATATGACGAGTGTCGCCAAACTTAAAACAAGCTTTCGGAGGGTACGACTGCTGTGACCGACTCAGGTTAGGTCTACTGAACTGACTGCTAGAACCACCCCATGCATGAGGCACACTAGATACTAGAGGTGCATCATAAGGCTCCTGGGGCCTAGGAGTAGTCGAAATACCACTAGCGGCTGGAAGAGCTGAATGAACGGGGGGACTTACATAGCCCCTACCATGTCAAGATGTAGCTGGGGTACGAGCACCAGAATAAGAACCAGTCTCTCGAGACCTCTTAGCCTCTCTTGTCCCTCTCCCGAGCGAGCATGCCCTCCACTCTCCTAGCAATACACACAACCTGCTGATACGAAATATCCATCTCTAACTCCTGGGCTATATTAGTCCTGATGTATGGATGGAGCCCCTCGATAAAACGACGGACCCTCTCTCGAACTGTAGAAACCAAGGCCGGTGCATGTCTAGCCAAATCGAAGAAACAAACTTCATACTCTGACACAGTCATAACACCCTAGTGCAACTGCTCAAACTTGGCATGCCATGTAACTCTGAGGCTCTGGGGAACATACTCCATCAAAAACATATCTGAGAACTGAGTCCATGTAAGGGAAGCTGCCTCAGCCGGACTGTCCTACTCATAAGCACGCCACCACTGATAGGTTGCTCCTCTAAGTTGTAATGCAATGAAATAAACCCTACTCGACTTCGTTATGCCCATATTCAAGAGGATATGGTGGCACTCCTCCAGAAATCCCTGAGCATCCTCTGTCGCCAAACCATTTAAGGTAGGAAAGTGGCACTTCTTATACCTCTCGAGCCTATGCTCCTCCTCTTTAAAAACTGCTGCCTTACCCTCGGGCTGAACTAGGGCTACTGGCTGCATTGGTATATTCTCTGGAATCTGATCGACCTGAGCCAGCTGCTCTGGGGTGCGGGCAGCGGGAGTCTATGCTCCTCCCCTGGCCTGAGATGTGGAAGGAGTAAATGGAATCAATCTAGCCTAAGCTAAGGTACTGAACATGCTCAGAAACTGGGTTAGAGTCTCCTGGAGGGCTGGTGCAGCAACAGGAACCTCAGGTGTCTGTCCTCCAGCTGGAGCTACTAGGGGCTCCTCTGTGGTAGCTCATGCAGGTGCTCTGGCCGCACCACGTGGACGTCCTCGGCCTCTACCCTGGCCCCGACCTCTGGCGGCTCTACCAGGGGGCGGGTGCCTGGTCATCTGATCCGGCTGTACGTGTCCTCACCATGTGTGAGAGAATAGAAGATAGAGGTTTAGAATTTCGAAGTCAACAATTTCACACGACAAGAAAATCAAAGAAGTGAAATTTTTCTAACAGTTCCATAGCCTCCCGAAGATAAACACAGACATCTCCGCACCAATCCGCGAGGCTTTACTAAACCTGCTTGTGAATCATGACACCTACGAATCTACAGTTCTGATACCAACTTATCACGATCAAATTTAACCTCCGTAAGACGTCGTGATGGCACCTAGTCTCTATGACTAGGTAAGCCTCAACAAATACAGAAATAACATTAACAGAAGTAAAACTCACAACTAACTGCAACATTAGTAACACAACTGATAACCATGTCGCTCGGTATGTACAATAACCAACTCCTCAATACTACACAGTCTTCCCAAAACCCGGAACATCACGAGTCACAAACTACAGAAGAAAAACTAGTATCTCTATACATCAGAGTCTAACAAAAGAATTAGAGAAGACAATGGACATAGGGGAGAATAAAGGGGGACTTCGAGGTCTGCGGATGCGACAGATATACCTTGAAGTCTCCAACTGTCGCTGCTCACTGATGACATGGCTGGTAAGAAGTACCTGGATCTGCACATGAAAACATGTGCAGAAAAGTAGCATGAGTACAACACAATGGTACCCAGTACATGCCAAACCTAACCTCGGCCGAGTATTGACGAGGTCAGATCAGGGCTCTACTGGTATATATATAAGACAGAACAAAAATATCTGTCATGACCGTAAACCCAGACTTGGTCGTGATGGCGCCACTCATGAAGACAAGGCCAACCGACACACACCCAATTCATTTTAAGCACTTAAAATACTACAAATTAAGTCTTTAACATAATAATAGTAATAACCAAAGTAAAGGTGAATAAGACAATTTGCAGAATAAACATAGCCTGACATCGGGGTGTCACCAGTCATGAGCATCTATCATAAACCTACAAGTCTAAAAGAGTCTATACAAACTATTACATGACTAGGACAAGGGAAAGAAATAATGATAATAGGGAGAGACACTGGGCTGCTAATGCCGAGCAGCTACCTAGTGAACTCCGGAGTCTGCTGGAAGCTCTCAACCCTCGCAAGAAGGACCTGAAGCGCCTGAATCTGCACACGGGGTGCATGGCGTAAAGTGAGTACTCAAACTCAGTGAGTAATAACAATAAATGAAGGCTGAGCGATAAGAAATCACGTAAAAGCACATCAATATGCTATAAAGAAGCAGTATAAAACCAGTAAACACAATGAAATAGTGAAAACATATAAGGTCACCTTAGTTCAGTTTAAGCTTCTTATAACAGTTAAAAAAGTAAATGACAGGCAGCTAGAAAAGATAAACACATAAAAAACCGCCCCTTGGGCACAATACCAATAGAATCAGCCCCTCGGGCAAAATATGGAACAACACCAGCCCCTCAGGCTATATCTCATATCACAATGGGTACCTACGCTCACTGGGAGTGTGTAGACTCCGAGAGGGGCCCCTTATGGCCCAAGCGTAATATCAAATCATCTTGTGGCATAATCAATAGGCTCTCAACCTCATATCAACAAGCCACCTCGTGGCGTACAATCTCAGGTCCTCGGCCTCAAAATCATAAATCAGTGTATCCTCACTACACACGCCCTCGGCCTTACTCAGTCAGAATCTCATAAGCCACTCGAGTAATAGTAAAACGTGATGCTCAGCCCAAATTATCATTTAAAATATCATTTAATAGATTAAAAAAGAGTAAACATGACTGAGTTATGAAAACAGTAGAATATAGCATGACTGAGTACAAGTAAAAGTCAAAACAGTGAGGAAATATCAGTAAAAATCCCATAATGGTCCAAATAGTTGGCACGAGGACCACATATGGCATTCAGCCAAAACATGATGATAGCAAACAGTTTTCAATCAAATATGCGGTAAAACAGTCATTCGGGACGGACTAAGTCATAATCCCCAACGGTACAAGACCCCACGCTCGTCATCTAGCGTGTGCATCACCTCAATATAGCAAAACGATGTGTAATACGTGGTTTCATACCCTCAAGATAACATTTAAAATCATTACTTACCTCAATCCGGTCCAAACTCTAACCTGTGATGCCTTTGCCCCTCGAATCGGCCTCCACTCGCGTCGAATATATTCAAAATCAGAATCACGATGTCAAAATCTGCTAAGGGAACGAAGCCCATGCGAAAATAATCAATTTACAACATAAATCCCGAAATTGACCAAAACCTGACCCCCGGACCCACGTTTTGGAATTCGATAACATTTACATAAATAGATTCCTTATCTCTCCACGAGTTCATACATATCAAAAGTCCTAAAATCTAACCACAAATGGCCCCTCAAATCCTCAAGTCAAGGTCTCCAATACCAAGCCCTAGTTTTCCCAATTTTTAACTCTTAATTTCCATTAATCTTAGGCCAAATCAGTGAAATAATGCTATAGGATATATTATTAGACTCAAAAATCTTACCTCCAGACGATATCCCTTGATTCCCTCTTCAAAATCTCCCAAAGCCTCCAAAACCGACTTGAAATGGTGAAGAACAACTCAAAAATTACGAAGGAATGCTTTTATACTTTCTGGCCCAGGGATTTCACACTTGCGGCCAAATCCCGCTCCTACGGTACCGCTTTTGCGGTCCATGAACCGCTTCTGCGGTCCATGAACCGCTTCTGCGATTTTCACTTAAGATTCCAGGCGCCGCATCTGCGAGGAAATTCCTGCACCTGCGCTACCGCAGGTGCGCCTACTTAGCCACTTCTGCAGCTCCAGCTCACCTTGGCCCCTTCTGCTTCTGCGACTCATTTCCGCATCTGCGGGGGTCGCACCTGCGGCCTCCTAACTGCAGATGCGGTTATGACAGCAGTTCCAATACTTCAACAACCATTTCCAAATTCAATCCTTCCGCCAACCATCCGAAATCACCCCGAGGCCCTCGGGACCTCAACCAAAAGAACCAACACATCATATACCCCCATCCGAACTTATACCAATCTTCAAAACACCTTAAACAATATCGAATCAACCAAAATACATCGGATTCAAGCCTTAGTTTTCAAAATCTTCTGAATTCCGCTTTTGATCAAAATGTCTACCAAACCACGTCCGAATGGCCTAAAATTTTGCATACACATGTCAAGTGACACAACGGACCTACTGCAACTCCCAGAATTCCATTCTGACCCCTATATCAAAATCTCACCTATCAACCAGAATTCAAGCCTAAATCTACTCCGGACCTCCAAAACAAGTTCCGATCACATTCCTAAGTCCCAAATCATCTCCCGAAGTTGTACGAACCATCAGAACTCACATCCGATCCCTTTAACACATAAGTCAATATCCAATTGACCTTTTTCAACTTAAGCTTCCTCAAAAGAGACTAATTGTCTCAAACCTTCTCAAAAACTTTCTGAACCCAAGCCAACCAACCCGATCACATATCGAACCAATAAACAAAGCAATAAGAAGCAGAAATGGGGGGAACAGAGCGGTAACTCATGAGATGACTGACCGGGTCGTCACAATATCGCAGTAATATAAAAGAATGAAATATAACCAAAAGGATAACAGTACAGTACACCGAATAACAATGGGGATCTCCCGAGATACCGTCTTGTAGTTCCAAACGTAAATGTGCAGGGAGGATCTCCCAAAATACAGTTCCGTAGTCCCAAAATAAATATGCATGGGGATCTCCCAAAATACCATTCCGTAGTCCCTAAGTAAATATGCAGGGGATCTCTCGGGATACCGTCCCATAGACCCAAAGTAATTATGCAGGGGGTCTCCCGGAATACTATTCCGTAGTCCCAAAATAAATACGCAGCTCAAACAATGGAAGAAAATAGCTACAATAAGAAATCCTACAGTTTAGGCTAAGTACGAGTCAAGGAGAAAGCATGAAATCTACTAAGCATACTGCACAGAGTTCAGATAAGCATTTAAAACATGTAGACATGATATTCTAGGCTAAACATGATAATTACACATGCTAGTATAACTCTATTAAAGTGAAACAGATTATTACTCTGTAAAATCTGGAGTTTTACAACAAATAGCTCGTGTACGCACTCGTCACTTCACGTACACTGCGCTCACATATCACAACAGTACCAAACCCTAATGGGAGTTCCCTCACACAAGGTTAGGCAAGCTACTTACCTCAGGCCAAGCTCTATCAATCGGTAACAATGCGTTTTCTACGAATATCCGACTCCGAATGGCCCAAATATAGCCAAAAGCAATTATATATCATAAATTCAACTATAATAGACTAATCTAATTAATGAAATCAAGACTTCAATAAGAAATTCAAAAATCGTCCTAAAAAGCCTCCCCGGGCTCACGCATCAGAATCGGGTAAAAGTCACAAAATATGAACACACATTCACCCACGAGTTAACTCATACCAAAATCCGATGCCAAAATCCCAATCAAAATCCAAAATCTTAGTTGATGAACTTTCAAACTTTTTTCCAAATTTCTCACCCAATTCTTTAATTAAATGATGAAATCAACTATAGATTAATGGAATACAACCAAAAACGAGTTAAGAATTAATATCCCAAAGTTCTCTCTAAAAAATCCTTGAATTATCGTCTAAATCCGAGCTCTAATAATGATTGAATTTGGAATTAGAAGTCTACATAAATTCATTTAGTCAATTATTCAATTTTATTTTATAAGTGGAACTAAAGATCTACGTGCAATGCACGTATATAAAAACTAGTATATACCTACTTTCAGGATTACAGTTATGATGTAATCAATTTTCTTTGGACAGAGGTTTTCGATACACCCCTATGTTTGTATCACCTTTTGGATTGAAATAATAGGCCAGCGCCACCTAATAACGTAAAATTATATTATATATATTGTGGTGTACGTTGTGATTAATAATGCGTGGTTTTTTTCCATTTCTGAATGTCTTTGTGGCGCCAAATAGTCCACAGTCAAAACCAGACCATGAAATTGAAACTAGCGATTTGTGAAAGAATCAAAGTCATAACAACACGTTATGAAAGGGTATAAATACACAAAACAAAACTCATCATATTTTCATTACTAAAATCCATATAGTACTCCTCCTTTTTCCAGCTTATAATTGTTGAACAAATTAAAATCAACATGGCAACACAAAGTAACAAAAATATTTTTGCTACTTTTGGCTGTATAATCTTGCTAATTTCTCTGTTTATAAGCACGGAAATAAGTGAAGCAGTACGATTACTTCGACATGAAGAAGAACATCTTTTGTTACCATCTCTACAATGGCGGCCAGTTCGTCCTCCCAGATCAAATCCAGGCACCAACTCTTTTACAGTCGTAACAAGCAAGATATCAGAAAGGAACTTTGCAGGTCGTAAAGGAATTTCTCATCCTCCTCCACTTCCTCTTTTTGATAACGAGTATCCACAATAGAGACTAAAAGCATTAGGTGAATTTTTTTCATCTGCTAGAGCCTTGGTCGACGGACTTACCCGACACTTATGCTAATTGGAAATAGTAGGTATCCAGCAGAACCACAAAAATTGGCATGAAAAAATAATATTAACTGACAGTATTGTGCAATATAATATAGGATATTTATTTCATTTTTTTTCTCATAGGATATTTCTTTCATGGTTTTATTCATTTGTATAAAAGAAGCAGATGGGGAGGAATAACAATGGCCAATGTACTAATTGTTCATAACGCACTGAATAATTAATAATATCTTTTACTATCTTATAATTTGTTCTTTATTTATTTGTTGAAATTGTTGTTAAAGATTGTGTACAATGGAAGGTTAGACAAATTTGAAATCTCTACATAAGTGATTATTATTTCGAGAGGAATTAACCTATAAAAATTGAACTCAAAAATTTTAAATAGAGATTACGTATGTAATTTTGTGAAGTGTTTGTTATAAAATTAATTGGTGAAGTAGGATCAAAAGCTATAAATATAAAATCACATTAAATAATCCAATATGTTGATTAATTTAATTAAAGAAGTGCTAGTATATGGGATATGTCATTTCATAGTGTGTTATTGTCATTGATGAAATCAACATTGCATGTAACGACATCGGCAGAGTCAAGATTTAAATTTTATGAGTTCTAAATTCTAGGTAGGGGTGTACAAAGGAAACCACACCAACCTGATAATCCGAGTCAAACAGAGAAAAAAAAACCCAACTATGGTTTGGTGTTGGAAAAAAAAACCCGACCATAATTGGTTTGGTTTGGTTTTAACGAAAGAAAGTCAAACCGAAACCAACCCAACCCGAAATTACATATATAGAAATTTTATATATATTTAATACATAAATATAATTATTGTGATATAATTTATAAATATTCCTTAAAATTTTTCATAATTTTATCTTTTAAGGTATTATTTCAATGTTGGACTTAGAACTTTTAAATGTTCCAATAAGTTTTATAGCCATTAATATTAGTAAATTAAATAATGCTAACAAAAGTCCAAACAAAAATCAAATCAATAGTAATGCTAACAAAAGACATTCAATTCAATATTACGAAAGGGAATGTATTGAATATCTATTTTTTATTTTGCAATAATTTAGATAAAAATACATAACCTATTTTTATTTTTTCTTTAGTGTTTAGTCATGTAAATAATACTCCCTTATTAGTCTACTTATTTTAGTATGACTTAGTACTTTTAGATTATGTTTATTTCTATTATGGCTTTTTAATTAACAATATTTAAATTACATAATTTATTGTCTTTATTGTTGAATATTTTAGGATAATACCATGGACACATCTCATATTTTGTATGATTTTCTAGGAAAATACTTTATATAGTTGTATCTTAGTAGGATTAAAGAAATATTTTGAGCACAAGTTATATGTTTGGTTCTACAAAGATTTTACCGGAATAAAACCCGAGAAAAACCGAAAAACCCGAGAAAAATCGAGATTGAAAAACCCGAGTTTTATTGGTTTGGTTTGGTTTTTAGATTTAATAACCTGACACAATTGGTTTTGTTTGGTAATTATAAAACCCGAATGTCACGCCCCGAACCATGGTCTGGGCATACCCGGTGCCTGACTCCATGTGACCGGGCGAACCAACTGTATGGCTGAATCAACATGTGGTATAACTATGAGCTAGAGGTAAATATAAAACATGATAATCTACTAAAGAGTCTGACTGAAATATCATAGATGCGGAAAATACTAAAGGGTCTGCAAGTATAAACAAATAGCCGACAAGGCTAACACATGAAAGCATGCTAATATCTGACTGACTGGGTTATAGTCTAGGAAGCCTCTAAAGAATACTGAAAATACTAACTGTTTACCGGGACAAGGTCCCCGGAATACCTTATTAACTGAAATACTATAATGACTAAAACAAAAAAGAGATAAGGCCCCGAAAGACTGGGGCTCACCAATAACTGATACGAGATGTCCTAGCAAGCAGAATCGTCAACCTGAAAATCGCTAATTGCATCGCGAGATACAGGCCCCGGGCAAAAGGGACGCCAGTACATTTAAATTGCACTGGTATGTAAAACAACTGAAGAAAAGAACTGTAAATACTGAAATTGAAATTGAACTGCTAGCTGATAAACTAATAACTGAACAAGACAGTTAGGATATGAATACTCCCTCTTCTAAATGATGAACAACCTGTTTATCTGATAACTACGGCCTCGGGCCCAATATATATATGTGCACAAGCTACGGCCTCAGGCCCAAAAATGCATAAAGCATAAACTACGGCCTCAGACCCAAATACAGGTGTTCAACATTCAGGAATTTAGAATCAGGAACTGAGAATCATACTGTAATACATGATACTGAAATAATGAGCCATACCGAGTTACATGATACTAGAATAGTGAATAGGATTAGACTGAGATGAGTATTCATAATAAGTTGATTTGTCATAACTGAAACTTATAGAGTATCGAATGATTATGAAACTATGTCATGTAGAGAATAGAAGTTCTACTACCATTCAGGGAACTAAGGCATAGTTACTTTCTGAGGAAACTGGTAATGATCATAATGAATAAGGCGTAGGGAGAATCATAGACATTCCCAAACGTAAAGAGTTAGCCTTACATACCTTAACTTCCTGCCCTTGAGCGTAATACGACGTTTGTCAACCCTTTCAACTTTAATCTATAGCAATACAGGTCAAGGGATTCCATATTAGCTATGATGCTCATGTTTTGGTCACTTAAGTATTTTATCAAACACTTGGTGAAAATAAAGCTTCATAATCCTTATTAATGGTGTATCTACATCCAACAACCCATTCTCTTGTTCCTAGATAAATTCTAAAATCTCAAATGATTATAATCAACATTATTCTTCATCACCAATAAGGTAAACGACACCCTTAACCAATAATCAACACTCAACACCCCAACCCTATAATCTTTCATGATTTTCTATCAAACTCATCAACTCATATCTCATGAACTAGGGTTTATAATCATTAAATCAATGCTAGAATCAATTAGAGGGTGAAGACATTACCTTTTTGAAGTTCAAACCCTTTGAATTCGAGTTCTAGGCTTCCTTCTCTCAACAATGATGTCCCAATAGAATATCTAATGATATGGAGGGTTTACCTATATTAATAAGATGTTGGAAAACTGAAATTAACTTAGAATCATCATTAGAAGTTACCTTGGGTGGTGGAGGGACCCTTAAGGAGTTAGGTTTTTGAGAGCTTTCCTTTCTATAGCAAGTTTTTATATTTTGGGGCTGTGGGGGACGAAATAAGGCAAAAACATGACTTCCCAAGTCGGCCACTATGTCCCAGTAGGTGTGACCATGGTCCCGACCGTGGTAAATAGCTGGAGCACTGCCTCACGACCGCGGTCGCGGTAAAACGTGGTTGTACGCGGTGGTTATGCACCATTCTGTAAAACGGGCATAACATTTTGTACATAGCTCCGTTTGGGATCCACCATATATCGTTAAAAATCTATTTCAAAGGCCTACAACTTTAATGCTTTAAAGTTTCCCAAATTCCTTACACATTTTCACTAAACCCTGCTGGAAGACAGACCTTCTGCAAACTTAGTCGATTTTTTCAAATCTTATGCACCTCACTTTCCATCTTGATTTTGAAACAACTATTTTCATCCATCATCATCCTGATGGGACTTCACATGTTCAAAATATATCCTTACTACTCCTTTAACTCATTTATACCTAAGCCAAAATTTACGGGGTGTTACATTATCTCTCCCTTGGAATCATTCGTCCTCGAATGATGGTCTTGGCTGCAACTATGGCTATCTATGGACATTAAACGGGTGTGATGGAGATATGAGAATACTGAAATATCATGAATACATGTATGTCAAACTGAACAAGCACGTGATCACTAAATACTAAGCGAAGTAAATACTGAAGGACATAGGATTATAATATAAAACCTGAATGGGAAGGTTAATTACCTTCCAGATTTTCCTTTTGCTCTTCAAAGAGATGGGGATATCTGGACTTCATGTCCTCCTCGGCTTCCCATATAGCCTCTTCAACCTTTTGATTTCTCCAAAGCACTTTTACTGAAGCAATTTCCTTAGTTCTAAACTTGCGGATTTCACGATCAAGAATAGTCACTGGAATTTCTTCGTAAGACAGGCTGTCTTTAACCCCTATAATCTCTGTAGGAACCACAAGTGAAGGGTCTCCCATGAATTTCTTCAACATGGACACATGAAACACTGGGTATACAGCAGCTAGTTCTTGTGGCAATTCTAACGCATAAGCCACCTATCCGATCCTTCGCAGAATTCTATATAGACCAATATAGTGGGGACTAAGCTTCCCCTTCTTCCCAAATCTCATAATGCCTTTCATGGGCGATACCTTCAAAAACACCAAATCATCAACTTGGAACTCTAAGTCTCTATGCCGCAACTCCGAATAGGACTTTTGGCGACTTTGAGTCGTCTTCAAATGCCTTTGTATCAAGTTGACTTTCTCCATAGCCTGATAGACCAAATTGGGTCCTAACAACTCCGCTTCTCCGACTTCGAACCAACCAATTGGTGATCTACACCTTCGCCTATATAGAGCTTCATACGGTGCCATCTTGATACTAGAATGATAACTGTTATTATAAGCAAACTCAATAAGAGGTAGATGATCGTCCCAATTACCTTTAAAATCAATAACACATGCCCTCAACATATCCTCAAGAGTCTGAATGGTGCATTCCGCCTGGCCATCTGTCTGAGGATGAAAAGCGGTGCTGAGGTTCACCCTTGTGCCCAATCCCTTCTGAAAGGATTTCCAAAAGTTTGTTGTGAACTAAGCACCACGATCTGAGATAATGGACAAAGGAGTCCCATGCAATCGGACAATTTCTTTGATATACAACTTGGCATAATCATCGGCCGAATCTGTAGTCTTCACTGGCAAGAAGTGAGCTGACTTGGTAAGTCGGTCTATAATCACCCAAATCGAATCATGCTTCCGGAACGAGCGGGGTAGACTTGTTATGAAGTCCATGTTTATCATCTCCCATTTTCAAATGGGAATTTCTATATTCTGAGTTAAACCGCCAGGTCTCTGGTGTTCGACTTTCACCTGTTGACAATTTGGACACTTAGACACGAAATTTACTATATTCTTTTTCATATCGTTCCACCAATAAACCTCCTTAAGATCATGATACGTCTTTGTGGAACCTGGGTGAATAGAATACCTGGAATTATGGGCTTCTGACATAATCCGCTCTCTAATCCCATCTACTTCTGGAACGTATAGTCTGCCTCTGTACCTCAAAGTACCATCATCTCCCCCTTGTTCAAAAGCCATAGTCTTGTGTTTGTGAATCCCCTCCTTCAACTGCAATAAGTAGGGATCACTGAACTGTTTTTCTTTTACTTCGGCTACTAAGGAGGATTCATCCCTTTTCTGGAGAACAACGCCACATCTTCGGAGTCCAAAAGTCGGACTCCTAGATTTGCTAAGTGGTGGAATTCCTTCATCATAGTTCGCTTGTCTGCCTCAACATGAGCTAAGCTTCCCATAGAACGCCGACTGAGAGCATCGACTACAACATTTGCTTTCCCCGGATGATAGAGGATATCAACATCATAATCTTTAAGTAATTCGAGCCACCTTCTCTAATGTAGATTTAATTCTCTTTGTTTGAAGATGTAATGAAGGCTCTTATGATCTGTAAAAATGTCAACATGTACCCCATACAAATAATGGCGCCAGATCTTAACCGCAAACACCACAACTGCTAATTCAAGATCATGAGTCGAATAATTCTTCTCGTGATCCTTGAGTTGTCTCGACGCGTAGGCTATGACTTTACCATGCTGCATTAATACACACCCAAGACCAACCCCTGAAGCATCACAATAAACAACGAACCCTTCGGTTCCTTCCGATAGTGTCAGGACTGGAGCTGAAGTTAATCTCTTCTTTTAACTCCTCAAAACTTTTCTCGCACGCATCCGACCATTGAAACTTGACTTTCTTCTGAGTTAATCTAGTCAAAGGGGATGAGATAGAAGAAAATTCCTCTACGAAACGCCTATAATAGCCTGCTAGACCCAAGAAACTTCTTATATCGGATACTGAGGTGGGTCTAGGCCAATTCTTTACTGCCTCTATTTTCTGAAAGTCCACCTTCACGCCTTCCCCAACATGGCCCAAAAACGCTACTGATTTCAACCAGAATTCACACTTAAATTTTTTTGCATATAGCTTGTGATCCTATAGTGTCTGCAACACAATTCTGAGATGTTCTGCATGGTCAGTCTCGCTACGGGAATAAATCAAGATGTCATCAATAACCACGATAACAAACAAATCAAGATAAGGCTTGAATACCCTATTCATAAGGTCCATGAATGCTGCTGGTGCATTCATAAAACCGAATGACATTACCAAAAATTCGAAATGCCCATATCGAGTCCTAAAAGTTGTTTTTAGAATATCAACTTCCTTAACCTTCAACAAATGGAATCCTGATCTGCGGTCAATCTTGGAATAACACTGGGCACCCTGAAGTTGATCAAATAAATCATCTATTCTAGGAAGAGGGTACTTGTTCTTGATGGTGACTTTATTCAACTAACGATAGTCAATGCATATACGTAAAGACCCATCCTTCTTTCGGACAAACAAGACTGGTGCGCCCCAAGGTGAGACACTTGGCCTTATAAATCCCTTATCTAGAAGATCTTTCAACTGGACTTTTAACTCTTTCAACTCTCCTGGAGCCATTCTATAAGGCAGAATAGATATCGGCTTAGTCCCTGGAAGTAGATCAATTCCAAAGTCAATCTCTCTATCGGGAGGGATTCTAGGGAGATCTTTGGGAAACACTTCTGGAAACTCATTTACAATTGGTACTGACTGGAGAGTGGGGATCTGAGCATCTGCATCCTTAACTTGAACCAGGTGATAGATATATCCCTTGGAGATCATCTTTCTGGCTTAAAGATAGGAAATAAACCTGCTCCTAGGTGTTACTGCATCACCCTTCCATTCTAAGACCTGTTTACCGAAAAATTCAAAACTTACTATTTTGGTTCTACAACCCACTGTGGCATAACAGGACTCTAACCAATCCATGTCCATTATCACATCGAAGTCTACCATATCCAATTCTTCTAAGTCTGCTGCAGTAAGACGATGATACACTTTGACTGGACATCCCCTATATATACACCTTGCTATAACTGATTGTCCAACTGGAGTGGACAATCATATTACGTACCATTTCCGAAGCATACTTGGCCAGAGAGACGAACTTGAGGTAGTACTCATTCACACTCATATCATTCTATCTGAGTCTCTCAAACTCCAAAGCCTTAGCTTCCAAGACCTCAATGGGTATAAAGTGCTAAAGGAACGCATCTGCAAACTACTTCCAAGTCGCAGGATCCGCATCCTTCCCTCAAGACTCTTCCCATGCTTCATACCAAGTTTTGGTAACATCTTTCAACTGGTACGTAGCAAGCTCTGCTGCCTCAGTGTCTGTAGCATGCATCACTCGAAATATCTTCTGAACCTCATCAATGAAGTTTTGTGGAACCTCATCCTTTTTGGACCCTATGAAGACGGGAGGTTTCATGTTGAGGAATTCCCTAGACCTGAAACTACCCGTCTCATGAACATCACTTGTTCCCTGCCTTTGAGCCTGAGTAGCAACAATCTGGGTGAGCAAATGAATAGCTCCCCTGACATCCATGTCTGAAGCACTGGGTACTGAGCCCGGTGCAACCCCTTGGCCGGAGTGTCCTCCTCCTAAGCAGCATTAGTTGTGGCCCCCTGGATAGTAGCTGAGGCCCTCCTGGTGTACTTTCTTTTTGCAAGCATTTTTCTGAAATACGCAATTCGCACGGGTTAGAAAGATTCCTGAAAGCATAGCTCTAATTGCACGATCTAGAGTATGAAACAAAAGGAACAATCCTAGATGTCTTGGTGGTCAACTGTTTACATGTGTAGCGTGCATACACACATAAAAGAGACCCCACTGGACACGACTTCATAGACTCCCTAGGACTCTTGAACTTAAGGCTCTGATACCAAGCTTTGTCACGCCCCAAACCATGGTCTGGGCGTAACACTGCACTCGGTGCCTGACTGCATGTGACCGAGCGAACCAACTGTATGGCTGAATCAACATGTGGAATAACTAAGAGCTAGAGGTAAATATAAAACATTATAATCTACTAAAGAGTCTGACTGAAATATCATAGATGCGAAAAATACTGAAGGGTCTGCAAGTATAAACAAATAGACGACAAGGCTAACACATAAAAGCATGCTAATATCTGACTGACTGGGTTATAGTCTACGATGCCTCTAAAGAATACTGAAAATACTAACTGTTTACCGGGGCAAGGTCCCCAGAATACCTTATTAGCTGAAGTACTATAATGACTAAAACAAAAGAGAGATAAGGCCCCGAAAGACTGGGCTCACCAATAGCTGATACGAGATGTCCTAGCAAGCAGAATCATCAACCTGAAAATCGTTACCTGCATCGCGAGATGCAGGCCCCGGGCAAAAGGGACATCAGTACATTTAAATTGCACTGGTATGTAAAACAACTGAAGAAAATAACTGTAAATACTGAAACTAAAATTGAACTGCTAGCTGATAAACTGATAACTGAACAGGGAAGTAAGGATATGAATACTCCCTCTTCTGAATGATGAACAACCTGTTTATCTGACAAACTACGGCCTCGGGCCCAATATATATATGTGCACAAGCTACGACCTCAGGCCCAAGTATACGTATACATAACTACGGCCTCAGGCCCAAAAATGCATAAAGCATAAACTACGGCCTCAGGCCCAAATACAGGTGTTCAACATTTAGGAATTTAGAATCAGGAACTGAGAATCATACTGTAATACATGATACTGAAATAATGAGCCATACCGAGTTACATGATACTGGAATAGTGAATAGGATTGAACTGAGATGCGTATTCATAATAAGTTGATTTTTCATAATTGAAACTCATAGAATATCGAATGATTATGAAACTATGCCATGTAGAGAATAAAAGTTCTACTACTATTCAGGGAACTAAGGCATAGTTACTTTCTGAGGAAACTGGTAATGATCATAATGAATAGGATGTAGGGAGAATCATAGACATTTCCAAACGTAAAGAGTTAGCCTTAGATTCCTTAACTTCCTGCCCTTGAGCGTAATACAATGGTAGTCAACCCTTTCAACTTTAATCTATAGCAATACAAGTCAAAGGGATTCCATACTAGCTATGATGCTCATGTTTTGGTCACTTAAGTATTTTATCAAACACTTGGTGAAAATAAAGCTTCATAGTCCTTATTAATGGTGTCTCTACACCCAACAACCCATTCTCTTATTCCTAGATAAATTCTGAAGTCTCAAATGATTATAATCAATATTATTCTTCATCACCCATAAGGTAAACAACACCATTAACCAATAATCAACACTCAACACCCCAACCCTATAATCGTTCATGCTTTTCTATCAAACTCATCAGCTCATATCTCATGAACTAGGGTTTATAATCATTAAACCAATGCTAGAATCAATTAGAGGGTGAAGACATTACCTTTTTGAAGTTCAAACCCTTTGAATTCGAGTTCTAGGCATCCTTCTCTCAATAATGATGTCCCAATAGAATATCTAATGATATGGAGGGTTTACCTATATTAATAAGATGTTGAAAAATTGAAATTAACTTAGAATCACCATTAAAATTTACCTTGGGTGGTGGAGGGACTCTTAAGGAGTTAAGTTTTTGAGAATTTTCCTTTATAGAGCAAGTTTTTATGTTTTGGGGTTGTGGGGGACGAAATAAGGCTAAAAAATGACATCCCAAGTCGGCCACCACGGCCCAGTAGGCGTGACCGCAGTCTCAACTGCGATAAATAGCTGGAGCACTGCCTCACGACCGCAGTCGCGGTAAAACGCGGCCGAACGCGGTGGTTACGCACCATTCTGTAAAATGGGCATAACGTTTTGCACAGAGCTCTGTTTGGGCTCCACAATATATAGTTGGAAAGCTATTTCAAAGGCCTACAACTTTCATGCTTTAAATGTTCCCAGTTCCTTACACATTTTCACTAAACCCTGCTGGAAGACAGACCTTCTGCAAACTTAGTCGATTTTGTCAAATCTTATGCACCTCACTTTCCATCTTGATTTTGAAACAACTATTTTCACCCATAATTATCCCAATGGGACTTCACATGTTCAAAATATATCCTTACTACTCCTTTAACTCATTCATACCTAAGCCAAATTTTATGGGGTGTTACACCGAACCAACCCGACCTATGTACACCCCTATTATGAATATTGTTACACGCGCAAAGTACCAGGTAGCCTTAACAGTCCACAAACTTTTTTCACTTATTATTAACATTCTTCTACGATAGAATTTGGTTTATACTACTCACTTCTTACTCTCTTCTTACAACTAGTATCACCTAAGAACAGAAGTTCAAAAGTGCTATTACAATAGACCACCACAATGAAGAAGTAAACGTTCTTTCCAGCTAAATAACAAAAACACGCACCCCTCGCAACCGTCCAAAATTGTTACATTTTTCTTTGTAAAACCCAACAAGTGGATATGAAAAGGAAACGTGTACACCAACCTTACCCCTTACCTTGTAAAAGTAAAGAGGCTACCCTCAACTCAGTGATGATTTCATTATCTAAACTAATTCGATACCATTCGTATGTAAATTATAGCTAGTTTGTTAATTATTCATTTTAAAAAGCAAGACCACACAATTTCCTAAAGTAATACATTCAGCAAACCAGAATCAAACTCCAAAGGTCAAACATCATGGAAGCGTCCTTAAAAAAGTAACTGCCCTCCGTTTAGTTGGAAATAAAGTCGTAGTTGTACCCTATCATAAGCAGACCAGTCAGCATATATTGGAACAAAATATAACCAATACCAGACTCGACATATAAGACAGGAATATAACAGTCATAACAAAAAGATATTATTTGGTTTTGGCCTATATATAAAGTAGGAATATAACAACCATAACAAAAACATACTATTTGGTTTTGGCCTATATATAAGGCAGGGATATAATAGTCATATCAAAGAGATATTTGGTTTTGGCCTATAAGAGCTCAAGACCAAGTAATCCAGTGGAAAGAACATACAGACACGTAGGTTAATAGTTGCGAACAATAACTACAGCAGATTCTCTAATCTTGTTCTTGTGCTTTCCAAATTCCTCAAAAAACTTGGAATATCCCTGTTTATAACATCAAATAAAAAAATAAGTCGCCAAATTTTAGGAAAATCACTGCACTTTTTACTACTTTTATCACATAAAGATTAAAACCAAACAAAGTTTGATATCAACCACAAATTCATTTTCCAGAAGCAAACATCATTACTAGTTAACTAATTCAGCACTGGATGGACCCTCACACGTTCTGGACAGGCAAAGTCAAAGAGCAGATATTGATCGACAAGGGCATAACCATTCAGTCCCCACAAGAGAGACCAATTGTTCCTTACGATGAAACAAGGGACACCGTTCCTTTTCCTTTATCCAAGGGTAGTTTCATAAAATTAATGGCCTAAAGCCAAATTTTAATAAAAAGTCTTTTACTTTTTTTTTTTTAGTACATATACACACATATATGCAAAAGAATTAGTCATGCCATTTTTTCATACTTGTTGTTTATAGTATATATATTCTTAAACGACATAAAGTTTTTAACTTCACATAGTAATATTATTATTTATATTAGAAAAGGGTAACTTAAATAAATGAGATGTTAGACATGTATTTGCAATATGTTCCTTTGATATTGTTCTAAAAAATATATTTACTAATATGAAAATTTAAGTAGTTTAATTTAAAGTTTTTAAATTATTTTTTACAAATCTGTTGTATTTTTTAATTTTTTTCTACAAACATTAATATTGTCTATTTGAAATAAAATTATGAAATTCATTATTAAAAATTTTGCGGAATAAATCAGGGCTTTACGAGTCTCCTACTAGAGCCATTAGTTCACCCCTGACATTCTGAATCAAACTTATAGAGTCTCAATTAAGATAAAACAACGGTGACAAGAACATTAAAAGCATTAAGTGTGTTATTCAGTTACCAAATGTCAATGAAGTTGGTCGAACAACACGTTCATGGTGGGGTAGAAGTTTGTAAATAATTGTTGATCATCAATGAGGGGCGGCTCAACAAAACTGATGGCATAAAACCAAAATATATTAAAAGACCCTGAAACTTCTTTTATAAACTCCATAAATATTGAGACATAAAAAAACCTACATGACTTTGATCTAGTGGTGAGAGCGCAACTCAAGATATATGGGTTAGGCGCACGTTATATGGTATTGAATTCTTACCTTAAATAAAAATGGTAAAAGGGTAAGCCTATTATCCATCGTGTTTTGAACCTTGTGATATTTGTCTCGGGGATATCTTGGTTAAAAAAGATGAGACACAAAAAAACTTGCTTTCTGGTGTGTGGATCAATCAAATATGACAAAAAGGAATAGCTAACTTAGAGAACTTGAATTGAAATTAGAAAGTAAAATCGTAAGAAACATGAAAAAAGACTACATGAAGGAAGAAAAATATAATTGATGAGAAGGTAAATATATTATTTAATTTAATGAGATAAAAATATTATTCTATAAACTCGCTCAGTCTACCTCTACCAAATATTAAAAATTATTACAATTTAAAATCTTTTATTAATAATTAAATAAATACAAATTATGGAATATATATTATATAATAATATAGTGGTGTTTCATATTTTTGGGGCCTTAAATATTTGGGGGCCTAAGGCAAGGGCTTCACTTGCCTTACCCTAGAGCCGCCCTTGCCCGTATCCAACTACTAGCACAGCATGGCGTCCGACCTTAGTTGGTTCTTCACCCGAATTAGGGCGATAGATGTCCTAAAATAATGAAAGAAGAAAGTTAAATGCCCAAAACTTTATTGCATTTTTTACCGTGAAAATGGTGTGGGGTAGCTACTATTTAAGATGGTTTTTATTTTTTATCCAGCAATTCTAATGTTGAGCAAAAATAGCCACTAATCTATTAAAATTAATATGAAAAGATATTTTTACCCTTTCTTCCATTTCTTTTCTTCCCAAACCCTCGCTTCTCTCTGTACGGAAGTGGCTGGCTATGTGTGCTTCTCTCTCAATTTCTTCTGTGCATTTTTTCTCTCAGTAACACATGGCTATGTCTCTAATCTTAAACTCGCCCTTCAGCCAAGCTATTATAAGTTTACATCCTTAAATGCATTATAACTTATTAGTTCCTTCTGTATAAAGTGTTTTTTAATTCATGTGTTTGTGTCTCAAGAAAACACTATGAATGTCGTTTAGAAGATGTTTCATGAAAGAGAAAATGAACTTTTTTGAGTATAAACAATATTTATATTGAATTCACAGGTTCGAGTTCCAAGTTCAAAAGTTAAGGACATGTAGTCCTGAACATAGAGTTACAAGTTCAAAAGTTATCGACAGGTAGTCCTAAACTTAGAGTTACAAGTTCAAAAACTAAGGACAAGTAGTCCTTAACTTAGACTTACAAGCTCATAAATTAAGGACAATTAGTCCTCAATTTACATTAACAAGCTCATAAGTTAAGGACACTTGGTCCTGAACTTAGAGTTGGAAGTTCAAAAATTAAGGACACTTGGTCCTTAACTTAGAGTTACAAGCACAAAAATTAAGGACAGGTGATCCTGAACTTCGAATTCCAAGTTCAAAAGTTAAGGACATGTAGTCTTAAACTTAGAGTTACAAGTTCAAAAACTAAGTACAAGTAGTCCTTAATATTTACACAACATTCATGACGTTAAAGACACCATGTCCTTAATATTTTACACATCGTCTGTTGGCTCATTTTCCTATATTAACTAAATAAAATGCCTTCAACAAAAATTAGTAGTCTTTAAATCAATCTCAACTACTTGGTAGTTGGTACGTATAATCTTTATAGATTCTTTAATACATGATTCATTTAATACAAGTTGTCACATTTAATCAATAATACCTTGCAATAATCAATAATACCTAACCCTTTTAGACTGTTTTCCAATATATAGATTCATATGACTGACTCCAACTATCTTTACGTTAAAGTCCTACGTCAAAATTAAAAATGTTTATTCTAGTAAAATGCTACGGTTATTTTATTGAGCACTTGTCGTCAGTGAAACAAAATGTAAATTTTTCAAGATGCAGAGATTGTTATAGAGATTGTAAATTTTTTGGTTCCCTTTAATTTCACTTGTCTTTTCCTTGGTTAGATAAACAAGAAATGTAACTTTTTAGCGGAGGCAAAAATATATAGGTGTTTTTTTCTTATTTGCTAAAAATTTAATGGACAGAGCTATCTAATATTTGTATTGGGGGAGGATAGCAGGTATCTTGTAAAATTAATTAAAATATCGCAATTTGGCATGAACATCATAATTATAAATAAAATAAAAAAATAATGAAAATCGTGGTGTACTTTGTGATTAGGTCGCGTTTGGACATAAAAATTTGTAATTTCAGAAAAAGTAATATTTGGAATTAAGCTCTCGTTTGGCCATAGAATTTGAGATCTTTTTTTTCCAATATCTGTTTGGTTATAAATTTTAACCATTTTTTGTAGATTTTGAAAATATAATTATGGTATTTAGAATTTAAAATTATGTTTGAACATGCATCTTATTTGAAAAAAATATTGCAGTTTTGTAAGTAAAGAACAAAGTTTTTCAAAAAATTTTGAAAAACTGGTTTTGAAAAATTCATTTTTGAAAAAATATCCAAAACTTATAAAATTTCTTGGATAAACACGTTTTGGAAAAAAAAAATCAAAAAATGGGGGAAAATATGGGCAAATAGGTACTAAAATTTCGAGGTTTATTTTAGTCTTCTTGACTAGTTCAATTTCTCAATGTCTTTGTGACGCCACGTAGTCAATAATCAAAATCATACCATGAAATTAAAACTAGCGATTTATGAATGAATCAAAGTCGCAGCAACACGTTAGAAAAGGGCTATAAATACACAAAAACCTCATTATATTTTCATTACCAAAACTCATCAAAATTCATACAGAACTACGTACTTGCTCCTCCATTTTCCAGCTTATAATTATTGAACAAATTAAATCAACATGGCAACACAAAGTAACAACATTTTTGCTACTTCTTGTTGTATAATCTTGTCTCTCTTTTTGTTCCTAAGCTTTGAAACAAGTGAAGCAACAAGAATTCTTAAACATGAAGAAAAAGAAGAAGGTGTTTGGAGGGAAAATGGAGAATATCTTCTATTACCATCTCTACAATGGCGTCCAGTTCGCCCTCCTAGGTCAAATCCGGGCACTAACTCTTTTACAGACGTGACGAGCCAGATATCAGAAAGGAACTTTGCCGGTCGTATAGAAATTTCTCATCCTCCTTCACTTCCTACTTCCAATAATGAGTATCCACAACAAAGACAAAAAGCATTAAGTAATTTTTTTTCATCTGCTAGAGCTTTGGTCGACAGACTTATCCGATACTTATGCTAATTGGAAATAGTAGGTATCCAGCAAAACCACAAAAATTGACATGAAAAAATAATATTAACTGACAGTATTGTGCAATATAATATAGGATGTATATTTCATTTTTTTTCATAGGATATTTATTTCATTGTTTGATTCATTTGTATACATTCTGTATCGACCATCATGCTTCACAAAAGAAGCATATGGAGAGGAATAAGAATGGCCAATATACTAATTATTCATAACGCACTGATAATTAATAATATCTTTATCTCATAATTAGTTCTTTATTTATTTGTTGCAATTGTTGTTTAAGATTTTGTACAATGAAAATTTAGACAAATTCGAAATCTCTACATAAGTGAGTATTATTTCGAGAGGAATTAACATATAAAAATTGAACTAAAAGATTTTAAATAGAGACTAAGTAATTTTGTGAAGCGTTTGTTATTAATTAAATTGGTGAAGTATGATCAAAAGCTATAAATATACAAGCACATTAAATAAGCCAAGATTTTATATATGTTGATTTATTAAAGAAGTACTAGTGTATGTGTGTATTATATATATATATATATATATATATATATAAGCAGCAGCTTCTTGGCAGAGTTTTAGGCGGCAAGAGACTTTAGGGGTAATAATAAACTTGACAGCAAATTCGTCTTGCAATTAATAAAGTTAGTAAAGTTTTTGACTATGATTCGTACGTCGCTAGTACATATTTGTGCTACCAAGGTGGTACGACGTGAGGCTCCAACTTAAAACTTTGAAACTATATCAAATCATACTCGACAATTAAAGAATGGAAGATAAGAGCCGAAAAAGGCGAAATATATATAAAGAGAGAAAGAGAGAGCGCGCGGTGGGATAAATATTGAGATTCCTTTACCCTTAGCCAGGAGTTTAAGTTTAAAATTCTATTGGAAGAGCTTCCCTCTTTAATCGAACAAATTAAAAGTGTACTTTTTCTCATTCCATATCAACCATATGTCATTTCATAGTGTGTTATCGTCACTGATGAAATGAACATTGCATGTGACAACAGGGGTATAATCAAGATTTAAAGTTTACGGGTTTTAAATTCTAGGATAGTTATATCAGATTTTAGATTGAATTCTCAACTTAATTTTTCAGTGGCAGAAAACCAATATTGTTTGGAACTTCACTTCTAGAGCTCCATCGCCCATAATCAAAACCTTCTTGTTCTAAAGGCATGACTCTCTTATATCTTATTCTACTACTTTGTAGTTTTTGTGCATATTTAGTGAATTTACTAATACAAATATAAAGTTTAGACAAAAAATACCGAACTCATACCTAATATTCTAGCTTTGTCCCTGTCCAAGAAAGGAAGTGTCTTGAAATGCTTTAATTTGCCAACATTGAATTGACGTGAAAAAGTGATGCAATGGGATAAAACTTATTAAAAACAAGGTTTCGGTAGACCTTGTGTTGCTCCCGAACGCACACGCAAGTATACGTGGTCGACAAGTAATACAGAATTGTAAGTCCAAATATCGTACCCACGGGGGCTTGTGATTAACTATCAACTAAACTAAACCAAATAATTAATCTATTCAAGTGAATCCTAACGTATGAATATTTAACTAAAATTTAATCTATCCCTCAAAAATATGTTTAGTCTTGCTTTTATACGTGTTGGGTAGGTCTAGGGCCGAAATAACCGTGTTCCGGACGAAATTGGAGAAAATTTATGTCACTGGCACCCTGGCTAGCGCCAGACGCCCTCCACGGCGCAGCCAACTTGAGTGTTCTGTTTCTGTCACCACAGGTAGGGCTAGGCGCTGCACTGCCCAACTTTTGTGTTTTCGTCCGTTTTGGCTCTAATTTCACACATTTCACCCCCAATTGCTCTCGGATCATTCCTACAAATAAAAACACCTCAAATTAATATAAATCAACACATTTTACATTCTAAATCCACTCAAATCAAAAATGAATATAATTTAAGGACTTTGCGTCAAAAAACAACTCTCGTACTCAGAGAGAAATTCACATGTATGCACAAAGAACCATAGGCTTGACCATTATGTACATCTCTACTAATTAAGTATGTCGAATATAATCAAATAGGACTTTAACGGGTTGTAATGCTGGCTAAGGGACGGGTAGGAGAATTATATAATAGTGACTTACAATTCCCTAAGCACTTTGCACTTTTAGACTTCATCACCCATTATTTTTATCTCTTTACTTTATTTTTCAACCATCTCTTCATCAATTATTCACAAGTATTTCCCTCGTATCAAGAACGTTTCAATTTTTTTCTCTTTTTTTCTTTCTTTTTCATGTCACATTCTTTTCAAGAAGGTCTTTTCATCACTTTTCAGCTATCATTGGTTACCATTTTTCACTTAATCATCCCTTCTTCAAATTTATCAATTAATATCATAGCCAAGCAATAGTGCTCAAGGAAGCAGGGTGCAAAAACCAGGGATTCAACAAAAGGATCAAGGCAAAAATACCGCTTCCAAATAAAAGGCTACAATCTCAAAGGGCTAACTAGTGGTACAATATCTGAAAAGACTAAAATTCACAAGACATATCAAAGAAAGCCTATTATCATCTTCTAAATAGAGCAATACTTTTATTTCGCTTCAATAACATGCAGGGGAAGTTCTAGACTAAGATGCAAAACATGGAATATATGTAACAAATCCCCACTACACATGGCACAGGTATCAATCAGGATGGATCAATTCTACTTTAAGACAGATATGATCATAGCGAACAAAAAATAAGAATAAGGTATATACAGAGTCACAATTCTGAGCCTAGGGGTCAAAAAGTCTGCTATTTTATTCATTACTCAAGCACTCAGAGGAAAGTACTACTCAAGCATAGGCCTCAATATGCTAGTATCAAACAAGTCATAAAGCTTTTTCTTCTCCCTCTTTTTCTACTCCTAAAAAAAAGCTAATCCTAAAAATAAAATAAAAAATTATCCGGTTCAAGTTACATCCCCTGGAAAAGAACTGATGCACAAAAACAAATCAAGGGGGATTATTACCTAACTAAACTAACTAGAACAAAAGAAAATATTTTTGGATTTTTTTTATTTTATTGGACCTTAATCCCTCAAGAAAGTTGTCCACAAAATCCATCATCAGGAAAAGTCCCATTTTCTGATTTTTCTTTTCGTTTTTTATTTCTAGTTTTTTAACAAAAACTACTATTACACTAAGAACTAGTACTATAATGAACCTAATATAGCACAGAAAATCACCCATGCAATCTCCACACACCACACTTAAAATTGTGCAATATCCTCAATGCACACTGAAAAGTAACAAGAGGGTAAAAGAGACTCCCTGGTAGGCCAAAAGCCAAATAATTAGCAGCTCACGGGATATTCAGACTTCTCCCAAGTATGATCCTTTGTGTGGGTACCTCACACTTAGTTTCAACCGCCTGCTCTCTTTTCCACATGCCTATTGGATTTGACTCCATGTTCGTACTCTTACAAAATACAAAAATTGCACTACAAATAATAACACAATATAAAAAAATAAGCAAGAGTAAAAAAAAAAGAAAATAAAATTTGGTTGCCTCCCAACAAGTGCTTGATTTAACGTCGTGGCACAATGCCATCACTTTCACCACTTTTCCTTCCACTTTGAAGATATGCATTGCGCCCCCAATTTTGCATTAATTTTTCTGTCACGTTTCTGGGGCAGTGGTATAAAAATAAAGGGACCAAGCAATAGATTTCGCATCTTGCACTTCTTGGCCCTTAAGTAAGGAACGTCGTTTTGTTTCCTTGGTGTGGCAAATTTCAGAATATAAACACTTTATTCCTCATCCATTGACTCCTCCATATGCTCGACTGGATCAATTCCCATGTCACCAACCAAACATAATGTTGAAAAGTATTTAGAATGAGGTCCAATACGCTCCAACTCAAAAATTGCATTATTGTTGACATCCTCAATTTTGCACTCTTCGTCAACCTTGGCATCATTAATAATATTTTGGTCGAATAGCTGAAGTTTCTCTTTCCATTCCTCAAGTTGGTCAGTACTCACAAAAATTGGTTGTAGGGCATCAGACGCCTCAACCTTTTTATTTAATTTATCCTGCATGTCATGGATATCTAAGCCAAATTGGTCCCCGTCAACGGCGCCAAAAACTTGTTGCTCCCAAACGCACACGTAAGTATATGTGGTCGACAAGTAATACAGGATTGTAAGTCCGGATATCATACCCACAGGAACTTGTAATTAACTATCAACTAAATTAAACCAAATAATTAATCTATTCAAGTGAATCCTAATGTATGAAAATTTAACTAAAATTTAATCTAGAGTAACAAATTGAGAGATCAAAGAAAACAAGTTGGCGAATTATAGAGACGGATTTAATGTAAATGAATATTCTAGAGCTATGGGTTAGCTAACAATCCCGTTGAGTTTTCCACTTAAATTGTCTAGTTAATATATCTGGTTTATTGGTTGACAAATTAATATTGCTCGTAGCCTTCTCCCGAAGTACAACTCGCTTATTCAAGCTAATCTAACGCCTACATTCCTATGGAATTAGAATTAACAAGAACGCATTTATAATTCCTGTATAGTAACCAAGAAAGGCGATTAGGTATAATCTTATCCTAACCGCAAATTCGCCTCCCCCCCCCCCCTCTAAGAGTTAAGATCTTGCTCTACTCAATCTTATATGCAATCTAGAATTTCCTCTCCCGAGTTCAATCCTAGATTCATAGATAGTATTTAATTGGTGATCAAGCAATTAAATAATTAAGTGCAAGATTGAATAAATAAACCAATATGATAAAATAATAAGAACAATTCAAATTTCAAACTACAACGTTCATATAGCACCCTAAAACTCTAGAACTAACAAACTATGAAATTAAAGGAAAAGAAGAGAAGAAAAACTAGTTAGAAGCCTCCTCCAAGCGTGGTGTGTGTTCCTCCACGTGAATTCTCCTCCCAAGTATGTTAGATCTCTCCAAAGTGGAGTCTATCCCTCAAAAATATGTTTAGTCTTGCTTTTATACGTGTTGGGTAGGTCTAGGGCCGAAATAACCGTGTCCCAAGCGAAATTGGAGAAAATTCACATCATTGTCGCCCTGGCTAGCGCTAGGCGCCCTCAACGGTGTTGCCAACTTGAGTGTTCTATTTCTGTCGCCACAGGTAGGTCTAGGCGCTGCCTGTAGCGCTACACTGCCCAACTTTCGTGTTTTCGTCCGTTTTGGCTTTAATTTCACACATTTTGCCCCCAATTGCTCCCGGATCAATCCTACACATAAAAACACCTCAAATTAATATAAATCAACACATTTTACATCCTAAATACATGAAACATAAGTAAACATGAGGCGATATACATATAAATATATATATACTTTAAGCTAAACATCACCTTCCTGGTTAATGCCTTATTATCCTTGTAATTTTTATTAAGGTGACAAAAATTGTTTATATTCCAAACAAGGAGAAGAATGTTAACTTGTATTCCTATCGGTATTAATTTTTGTGGGAAAGGTTATCTGAAAGTTCTATAGTTGTATTGATAAGGTGCACGAGAAATAGCAAATAATCGGTAGAATAGTTAAGGTGTGAGCAAGTTGGTTCAACCATGCATAACCGTCATAAAAATGTGCTAGAAGGAAAATAGGTAGACCTAAAATACATAAGAAGAAATTATCTTGAAAAAACTACAATCTTTTGGAATTTATGTAGATTTAGAGAAAATATAAAACGCAATATAGGAGCAAAAATTCCATTTAGGTAATTCCAACTACTTATGATTAAAAGTTAAGACTTTAGTCATGAAGATTTTGTAATGACTCGACTGGTTGTTTTGAAAAATTTCGTCAAGTTTAGCAGTTTAAGCTCACGAGCAGCTTCATATTATGTGTATCGACTTGTGTACATGGTTGGATTCTGTTACCCGATGAATCGGAGTTGAATTGGAAGAAGGAATCTAGTTTTCGAAACTTAAACGGTGAGATTTGACCGGAATTGGACTTTTGATTAAACGGCCCCAGAATGGGTTGTGGGTGATCTCAACAGCTTTGTATGGTAATTTTGGACCTAGGCGCGCGACCGGATTCTGATTTGGAGGTCCGTAGGGTAATTTGAGGCGTTTCGGCGAAGTTGGAAAAGTTGAAGTAGGAAAATGGAGAAGTTTGACCCATAATTGGCTTTTGTGATATCGGGGTCGGAATGCGACTCCGAGAGTTGGAATAGCTCCATCTTGTCATTTTGGACTTGTATGAAAAGTTTGGCGCCATTCGGAGTTGATTTAATAGGGTTCAGATGCTCGGTTGTGATTCTAGAAGTTCTTGAAGTTTAAGTTTGATTTTCATGCATTTTGGCGTTCGATTCGTAGTTTTAGAGGTTATCTTGATGATTTGAGCACGCGAGCAAGTTCGTGTTGTGTTTTTAGACTTGAGTGCATATTCGGTTTGTAACCTCGAGGGCTTGGGTGAGTTTCGGATTGGTTTGGAATGAATTTTTTCATAGTTTCAGATTGCTGGTTTTTGGTGTCTGTTGCCTCTTTCGTGATCACGTAGCTCCAGTCGCGATCGCGTAGAGTTCTATTGGTCTGCCCCCTTTTCCTTTATCGCGTTTGCATAGTACCTTACATGATCGCGAAAGTTTACTTCTTCTTCTTCGTGCTCGCATCGGTTCACTCGTGTTCGCGTAGTAGAAATTAGGAGCGGGGGCGGTTTGCTATTTCCTCTTCGCGTTCGCATCAATTGCCCTGCGTTCGCATAAGCTCCTGCCCATTGTTCATTGCGTTCGCGTCCCTTTTCTCGCGATCTCGAAGGGTATTTCTTGACAGCTTTAATTCTCTTCTCCGCGATCACGACCCAATCCCCGTGATCGAGATGCATAAATCCCGGGGCAGACAGAATATATCCCAAAATCGAGGGTTACACCATTTTCATCGTAACTTGACTTGTGGAGCTCGGTTTTGAGCGATTCTTTGAAGGGTTTTCACACAAATCGATTAGGTAAGTGTTCTTCACCTAGAATCTAACATATTCCATGATTTTGTCTTCATTTTCATCATTTAAATTGTGTTTTGAGTTGAGGAAATTGTTGGTTTTGAAAGAAAGTTTCTAAAATGAAAAATCGTTATTTGAGGGACCAAATGGTATCGAAATTTGATAAATTTTGTATGGTTGAATTCGTATTGGAATGGGTATTCAGTTTTTTATAAAATTTGTCGGGTTTCAAGGTGCAGGCCCGAGGGTCGACTTTTGGACCGATTTTTGGATTTTGTTAAAGATTGAGATTTTATGATCCGGAATAGTTTCTTATGTGTTTTATTTATGCTTTGAAGTTAATTTGGTTAGATTTGAGCCGTCCGGAAGTTTTTTCACCCGAGAAGTGCATTTCAGAATATCGGTTTGTCATCTTTGATGTAAGTATCTTGCCTAACTTTGTGTGAGGGACTTTCCCTTAGGATTTGAGTCTTCTATGCTAATTGTAGTCTATGCACGCGAGGTGACGAGTGTGTGTTTGGACTTATTTGTTGGAAATTTTCCTTTAGCGTTCTTAGGTCCTTATATTCATTAAGTGAGAAGTTTTTCAATATGATTGGGTTTCCTAATTGTTTGTTTTACCTCTATATACTCCAAATGATGTTGTTAGCTTTCCTCTAATCCTTACTTGTTACTTGACCCTTGTTTGCCTTAATTGAAGTGATTGCCTACCTTATATTTTTTATACTTCTTGATTGTGAGTTCCTTTATGACTTTGTGCAAATATGTTACATGTCCAACTGTTGTGGTTACAGGTATAGTTATCACGTGTTTATTATGTCTTATTATTTTGTCAAGATTATTGTGCTTTTTAGTTTTTCTGTGATCCTTATTATGTACTATTCATGATTAAATTGACGACTATTTATGTTGGATAAGACTTGTGATATTCTCTTGGTAATTGACCATTGTTGAGTATTGACTCAAGATGAGATCTATATTGCAAAGGTAACTGTTGAAACAAGATTGGTTATTGTTGATTCCCTTGCCAAGATGTTATTATTTCTATTTTTGATCCCCTTGCCGGGATGTTATTGTTTCTATTGTTGATTCCCTTGCCGGGATGTTATTATTTCTATTATTGATTCCCTTGCTGGGATATTATGTTTCTATTGTTGATTCCCTTGCCGGGATATTATGATTTCTAGTGTTTGGGTGAGGAAGAGTGTAAAGCACGAAGGGTGATGTTGTGCATGATATTGTGAGTGAGTGTTAATGCACGAAGGGTGATGCCGTGTCGATATTGTGAATGTTAATGCACGAAGGTTGATGTCATGCCATATTCTGTGAGTGTAAAAGCACGAAGGGTGATGTTGTGTCACATTATTGAGAGTAAAAGCACAAAGGGCGTTGTTGTGCCATGATTATGAGAGACTAAACGCACGAGGGGTGATGCCGTGCCATTTCTGTTTATTTCTATGGTGAGGACGAGAGTAAAAGCACGAAGGGTGATACCGTGCACTTGTTACTGTTTCTACCATTCTTGTTGGTTCCAAAGATGATAATTACCTTGCTTCTTTACTTATTTACTGTCAGTGGTTGATGTCCCCCTCAATATTTTGTTCCTGTCTTGTTGAGTTATTACTAATATCGTTATTTAAAATAAAGGAATTTATACTACGTTGCTTTGCATGATCTTCTTTTAATTTGAACTCGCCGTAATTATATATATATATATTCAAATACTTCAAATTTAAATAATTGTTACATTTATTATTCAATTAGTTCCTCAATTAAATCTCCTTTAATCGTCTGAGATGTATTTTACTTAGAAAGAAATTTCTACTAAGTTGTAATTTATTAAATTTCTTGTTAAAGGTAATAATTCATTCGATGTCGTATTTTAATTGAAAAGGCAACTTTCTTCATTCAAATGATTTCTGAAAATAACTTCATCTTTCTCGTTGATTTCCTAATTGGTTTAGAAGTTGTACTTTACTTATTGCTATGTAAATGAGAATGTTGTTGTGCAAAGTGAGATAGAAACACGTGGGCACAAGGTGCCAGGTGTGCTAAAGGTTTGAAGGTGAGTTTATGATATGAGTCTTCGAGTCCTAAGATGGCTGAAATAGCGCATTATAAATGGTGTGATTAATTGAGGTGACATTGTTGTCCTTATTTGAGTACATTTTACTTATCTGCATCCCAGCTATGTTAGTGTGGAGTTACTTGGTTATCTTTCGTTTTCATCCATGTTTTCCCTTTATTGTTTTTGTTGATTATAGTTTGTTTTTCTCCCTACTGTGGGTATTACTTGTTATCTTTATGTTGATAATCTATTATCCTATCCTGTTCAATTTATTTGAGCAGTAGGCATCTTGACTGTTCCTCATCACTACTCCATTGAGGTTTGTCTTGATACTTACTGGGCATTATCGTGGTGTGCTCATACTACACTTCTGTATATTTTTTGTGTACAAATCTAGGTATTTGATCGGTAGTATCTGTGCGGGTCGATGCAGTGGAGACTCAAGGTAAACCTGCTACTGCGTTCGCAGGCCTCGGAGTCACCTTCAGTTGTACTTATTTTCCATTTGTTACTTTGTTTCGGGACAATGATGTATTTTGTTTTGTATAACTAATCTTAGAAAATCTTATGACTTGTACTACCGATTTTGGAAAATTGTAAATTTTCAGAGTTATTTAACTTAAAGTTAGTAAATGTCAAGGTTAATTCAGTTAATGTTAGGCTTACCTAGTTTAGAGATTAGGTGCCATCACGACTACTTCGGAGGGATTTTGGGTCATGACATGTTGGTATCAGAGCTCTAGGTTCATAGGTGATACGAGTCATAAGCAGGTTTAGTAGATTCTTGTAGATTGGTACGGAGACGTCTGTACTTATCTTCGAGAGGCTACAGAACTGTTAGGAAATTCCACTTCTTTCATTCCTTATCGTGCGATATTGACTCAGCTCGAAGTATATAACCTGTGTTCCTTTACATCCACTCGTGTATAATATTACGTTCTCAGTGTCCGCTATGCGCCAGTGGTTCGTGATGCTACAGACGGGCTACGAGAGAGTAAGGGATGTTTAGACATTGTCTCAACATATCGTCTAGACTGAAGATACAATGGTATTGAGAGGCTAATCAGTTGTTCATATGGAGGCGCATCAGTTCCAGACAACTGATTGATAAGTGCGAGCTGGGAAGGTTAGTTTTGCGTATCATTAGATAATGTTTCTATGGCTTTGCGCCAAGTGGAGGAGTCCAATAACGGTATTCAGATTGCAGAGCCAGATTTACACCAGTTTTGGCCTGAGGTATGTATGTATATGGTATTGGTGGGTTCTCGGATTTTGTGTATGACTGAGGTTTGAGATCTTGCACGATATGATGTTGGGGCTTACAGTATTTCTACGTCAATAATGGATCTACATTTCAGCATCAAGGGGAGTCGGAGGAACAACTTCAGATTCACAGGAGGTCTATTCAGCGTGGTTATCGTAGTTGTGGCAGAACGGGATGCTTCAAAGGAAATGCAGTGGTTTATAAGTTCCTGGGCTACGTGGTTCATGTTAGGATCATCTGTATTTTGGGGCTTTTATTGGGATTATTGCATATCAACTATCTGAAGGAATGGGTCAGTTCAGTAGTGTTGTGTCAGTATAGCAATAGAAGTAATTGGTCCTTTTGAATGGTAATTCTCTACTAGCATTCGTGGCAATACTCTTGGATTGGACTGTTTGTGCGACTTGGTAGAGTTGGGGAGGTTCAGTTCTGATGGCTTAGCTGCGTGCGGGTGGACCTCGGAGGGTTCTCGATGGTTTGACTACGGCTTGAGTTGGGTGTCTACTATGGGCATAAAAAATTATGTGGTACATTGCTGTTTCTCCTGAATCGGTATCTGAAACTAATAGAGTGTTGGCATTATTGGCTATCATATGTGAAGAGTGTGCATTTTTGGAAAGGACCTTGAGTTTTGGGATTGCAGTGCGTGGCTGGTAGCATGGTGATTACTAGTTTTGAGGCTTTCGAGGTTAATGTTTTGTTACGCGACTAGAAACTCTATATGAGTGCTTCAGCAGAATGATAGGGTGTAAGTGATATATCAACCATTTGAATGCGTAGTTGAGTTTGAGAATGGAAATTTTGGTATTCCTGAGGTTTTGGGGCTAGATGCCCTCAGATGTAGACCATTTCCTATTTGCGGATTGTGAAGAAACGTTGAGGATGAGGTAATTAATAGCATGCATGATTGATAGGTCGCTGTGAATTTTTGGAAAGGATATTTACCTATTTGGAAATAATCAGGATTTGGGTTGGGGGCTATTTGAAAGCTCAACGAAAATATGTATATTGTATCAGATCAAGTTTGAGTGCTCTTGTGAGATTGTCATTATGGTTATGTTATCAAGCAGATTGGATATTATTTGTGCCTCTAGCCTATGATATGTGCTACTCTTTTATGATGTGTTAGGCGGTGAGGTTGTATGATTATTCCCACGCATGTTGTAATTCTGTTCAAGCCTTATGGCGATGCAGGTGAGATAGCCCTCGTGATGTTGATTTGCTCATTGCACCTTAGTTGTGCTTGATTCTTTCATGCTTTAGCACTTTCATTCATTTTTCCACAGATTTATTTGTGCGCTCTGTTGTACTTGATATTAGTATTTATATGATCAGTGAACCAGAGCATTTTGACTCGATATGCATGTTGGAGTGGGCTACATGCTGCAACGGATGTTATGTGGGATACCCCTTTTATCGTGTTTATTTGGTGTTGTGTTTTCCCTCTGTGGGAAGAATTGATGAAAACTATACTTTTGTTGTTACACATGTTGTACTCGTTAGATAATTCTTATACTTTGCTTTTCTTTATTTGTGCTGCGTAATTGAGATATTGCTGGTTTGGTGTACGAATTGTGTAGTGTGAGAATCCATGTGGTTCCGTGGTGAGTTGTTAGTTGGGCTACTTGTATTGGCTGAGATGAGGTTCTTAGACCTGAGATTAGTACTATGGTATTGGGGGTGAGGAGTGTTTGGGAAGTATGAGGGTGTCTCTACTAAGATTTGCGTAATGGCCCTTGGCGGGCGAGAGAGCTTCTTGACTTGTTGTCTTCATGGGCGGCTATGAGTTCCCGCATGCTTCTTTATCATAAGCAGCGATGTGGAGGTTCGGAACAAGGTTATATTCAATGTGAAGTGTATTGCCGGCATCCAGGATGTTATTTGAGCAGCTATGGTGGTCAGAGGTTATTGCTTCAGGAATTTAAGTTGTGTAGAGCAACATGTGATTGTATTTTGGATTGGTATTTTGGCTCGATTCAGCTTTTTAAGGTTCATGTAGTGTGAGGACGTGAAATTCGGATCCTATGATGAATTTCAGATGTTGAGGTTTGGGGTTCTGTTCTAAGGATTTTGGGCTAAGGAGGAGATGAGACATTCAATTAAGTTGCATTTGTTAGTTATGCTTAGGTTGGGTGATGGGGAATCACCCCCGGGTGTCTGCATGGTGAGCTCATGCAGTGGTGCGATGGCTTTGGAACGACTTCGGGCACGTTTGAGGATGAACGTATGTTTAAGTGGAGGAGGATGTAACAACCCGACTGATTGTTTTGAGCAAATTTCTTCAAGTTTAGCAGTTTGAGGTCACGAGTAGCTTCATATTATGTGTATCGACTTGCGTGCATAGTTGAATTCTTTTACCGGATGAATCAGAGTCGAATTGGAAGAAGGAATCTGATTTGGAAACTTAAACGATGAGAATTTGACAGGAATTGGACTTTTGAGTAAATGGCCCCGGAATGGGTTGTGTGTGATCTCAACAGCTTCCTATGGTGATTTTGGACTTAGGCGCGCTCTGTATTCTGATTTAGAGGTCCGTAGGGTAATTTGAGGCGTTTTGGCGAAGTTGGAAAAGTTGAAGTTTGGAAAATGGAGAAGTTTGACTCATAGTTGACTTTTGTGATATCGGGGTCGGAATGCGATTCCGAGAGTTGTAACAGCTCCGTCTTGTCATTTTGGACTTTCCTGCAAAGTTTGGCGCCATTCGAAGTTGATTTGATAGGGTTCGGATGCTCAGTTGTGATTCTAGAAGTTCTTGAAGTTTAAGTTTGATTTTCATGCATTTTGGCGTCCGATTTGTAGTTTTAGAGATTATATTGATGATTTGAGCGCGCGAGCGAGTTCGTGTTATGCTTTTAGACTTGTGCGCATATTCGGTTTGGAGCCCCCGAGGGTTCGAATTGGTTCGGAATGATTTTTTCATAGATTTAGATTGCTGGTTTCTGGTATCTGTTGCCCTCTTTCGCGATCGCATAGCTCCAGTCGCGATCGCGTAGAGTTCTATTGGTCTGCCCCTTTTTCCTTCATCGCATTCGTATAGTACCTTACGCGATCGCGAAAGTCTGCTTTCTTCTTCTTCACGTTCGCATCTGTTCCCTTGCGTTTGCGTAGTAGAAATTAGGAGCTGGGGTCGTTTGCTATTTCCTCTTTGCGTTCGCATCAATTGCCTCGCGTAAGCTCCTGCCTATTGTTCATCGCGTTCGTGTCCCTTTTCTCGCGATCGCGAAGGGTATTTCTTGACAGTTTTAATTCTCTTCTCCATGATCGCGACCCAATCTCCGTGATCGCGATGCATAAATCCCTGGGCAGACAGAATATATCCCAAAATCGAGGGTTACACCATTTTCATCATAACTTGACTTGTGGAGCTCGATTTTGAGCGATTCTTTGAGGGATTTTCACACAAATCGATTGGTTAAGTGTCTTTCACCTATAATCTAACATATTCCATGATTTTCTCTTCATTTACATCATTTAAATTGTGTTTTGACTTGAGGAAAATGTTGGTTTTGAAAGAAAGTTTCTAAAATTAAAAATCGTGATTTGAGAGACCAAACAGTATCGGAATTTGATAAATTTTGTATGGTTGAACTCGCATCGGAATGGGTATTCGGTTTTTTGTAAAATTTATTGGGTTCCGGGGAGCTGGCCCGGGGGTCGACTTTTGGACCGATTTTTAGATTTTGTTAAAGATTGAGACTTTATGATCCGGAATAGTTTCTTATGTGTTTGATTTGTGCTTTGAAGTTAATTTGGTTAGATTTGAGCCGTTGGAGCTCTTTTCACCCGAGATGTGCATTTCAGAGTATCGTTTTGTGTCTTTGAGGTAAATATCTTGCCTAACCTTGTGTGGGGGACTTCCCCTTAGGATTTGAGTCTTCTATACTAATTGTAGTCTATGCACGCGAGGTGACGAGTATATCCTCGGACTTATTTGTGAGAAATTTGCCTTTAGGTTTCTTAGATCCTTATATTCATTAAGTAAGAATTTTTCTGATATGATTGGGTTTCCTAATTGTTTGTTTTACCTATATATGCTCCAAATGATGTTGTTGGCTTTCTCTAATCCTTACTTGTTACTTGACCCTTGTTTGCCTTAATTGAAGTGATTGTCTTCCTTATTGTTTTGTCACTTCTTGATTGTGAGTTTCTCTATGACTTTTTGTAAATATGTTACATGTCCAATTGTTGTGGTTACTGGTGTAGTTATCATGTGTTTATTATGTCTTGTTGTTTTGTTAAGGTTATTGTGCTTCTTGGTTTTTCCGTGATCCTTATTATGTACTATTCATGCTTAAATTGACGACTATTCATGTTGGACAAGACTTGTGATATTCTCTTGGTAATTGACCATTATTGAGTATTGACTCAAGATGAGATTTATATTGCGAAGCTAACTGTTGAATCAAGATTGGTTATTATTGATTCCCTTGCTGGGATGTTATTATTTCTATTGTTGATTCCCTTGCCGAAATGTTATGATTTCTATTGTTTGGGTAAGGAAAAGTATAAAGCACGAAGGGTGATGCCATGCATGATATTGTGAGTGAGTGTTAATGCACGAAGGGTGATGTCGTGCCGATATTGTGAGTGTTATTGCATGAAGGGTGATATCGTGCCATATTCTGTGAGTGTAAAAGAGCGAAGGGTGATGTTGTGCCACATTATTGAGAGTAAAAGCACGAAGGGTGATGTCGTGCCATGATTATGAGAGAGTAAACGAACGAGGGGTGATGTCGTGCCGTTTCTGTTGATTTCTATGGTGAGGACGAGAGTAAAAGCACGAAGGGTGATGTCGTGTGCTTGTTACTGTTTCTACCATTCTTGTTGGTTCCAAAGATGATAATTACCTTGCTTCTCTACTTATTTACTGTCATTGTTTGATGTCCCCCTCAATATTTTGTTCTCATCCCGTTGAGTTATTAGTAATATCGTGATTTAAAATAAAAAAATATTTATACTACGTTGCTTTGCTTGATCTTCTTTTAATTTGAACTCACTGTAATTATATATATATATATATATATATATATATATATATATATATTTCAATACTTCAAATTTCAATAATTGTTATATTTATTATTCAATTAGTTCCTCAATTAAATCTCCTTAAACTGTCTGAGATGTATTTTACTTTAAAAGGAATTTCTACTAAGTTGTAATTTATTAAATCTCATGTTAAAGGTAATAATTAATTCGATGTCGTATTTTAATTGAAAAGAGAACTTTCTTCATTCAAATGATTTCTGAAAATAATGTCATCTTTCTCGCTGATTTCCTAATTGGTTTAGACGTTGTACTTTACTTATTACTATGTAAATGAGAATATTATTGTGCAAAGTGAGATAAAAATACGTGGGCACAAGATGTCGGGTGTGCTAAAGGTTTGAAGGTGAGGTTATGATATGAGACTTCGAGTCCTAAGATGGCTGAAATGGCGCATTAGAAATGGTGTGATTAATTGAGTTGACATTGTTGTCCTTATTTGAGTACATTTTACTTGTCGGCGTCCTAGCTATGCTAGTGTAGAGTTACTTGGTTATCTTTCGTTTTCATCCGTATTTTTCCTTTATTGTTTCTGCTTATTATAGTTTTTTTTTCTGTTGTGGGTATTACTTTGTTATTTTTATGTTGATAATCTATTATCTTATCTTGTTCAATTTATTTGACCAGTAGGCATCTTGACTGTTCCTCGTCATTATTCCACCGAGGTTAGTCTTGATACTTACTGGGCACCGTTGTGGTGTGCTCAGACTATACTTCTGTACATTTTTTGTGTACAGATCCAGGTATTTGATCGGTAGTAGCTGTGTGGGTCGATGCAGTGGAGACTCAAGGTAAACCTGCTACTGCGTTCACAGGCCTCGGAGTCACCTTTAGTTGTACTTATTTTCCATTTGTTCCTTTGTTTCGGGACAATGATCTATTTATTTTGTATAACTACTCTTAGAAAGGCTTATGACTTGTTCTACCGATTTTTGGGAACTGTAAATTTTCAGAGTTATTTAATTACTTAAAGCTAGTAAATGTCAAGGTTAATTCAGTTAATGTTAGGTTTACCTAGTTTAGAAAGTATGTGTCATCACGACTACTTCGGAAGGATTTTGGATCGTGACAGATTTGTTCATTGTTGTTAGATTTCTCTTTTAGTCTGCTTCGCGATATGTAGATTCATATAACTGACTCTAACTATCGTAACATTAAAGTCTTAGATCAAAATTAAAAACGTTTATTTAAGTAAAAGCCTACATTTGTCTTATTGAGAGCTTGTCGACAGTGAAACAAAAAAAATTATTTTTCAAGCTGCAGAGATTTTAAGATTGCCACCTTTTTCTGTTCCCCCTAATTTCACTTCTCTTTTCTTCTTTAAATAAATCATGAGAAACATAATTTTTTTAGTGGAGGCAAAAATATTTAGGTACTTTCTTCCCATTTATTTATGATTTGATTGAGAGAGTTATTCGGTATTTGTACTAGTGGGAGATAACAGATATTTTGTAAAATTAATCGAAATACGCGCAAATTGATCCGAACACCAGGATTATTTTTATTTTGTTTTTTAAAAAAGAAGGAAAACGTAGCATATCTTGGTGTAGTTTGTGATTAAAATTACGAGGGTTTTTTTCAGTCTTCTTGACTAGTTCAATTTCTGAATATCTTTGTGACGCCAAGTAGTCAACAGTCAAAATCATACCATGAAATTAAAACTAGCGATTTATGAATGAATCAAAGTCGCAGCAACACTTTAGAAAAAGGCTATAAATACACAAAAACCTCATTATATTTTCATTACCAAAACTCATCAAAATTCATATAGTACTACGTACTAGCTCCTCCATTTTCCAGCCTATAATTATTGAACAAATTAAATCAACATGGCAACACAAAGTAACAACATTTTTGCTACTTCTTGTTGTATAATCTTGTGTCTCTTTTTGTTCCTAAGCTTTGAAACAAGTGAAGCAACAAGAATTCTTAAACATGAAGAAAAAGAAGGTGTTTGGGCAGAAAATGGACAATATCTTCTGTTACCATCTCTACAATGGCGTCCAGTTCGCCCTCCTAGGTCAAATCCGGGTACTAACTTCTTTACAGACGTGACGAGCCAGGTATCAGAAAGAAACTTTGCAGGACGTAAAGAAGTTTCCCATCCTCCTCCTCCACTTGCAGTTAGCATGGCTAGACCCATTGAAGACAAGTCACATAAAACAATATTCGCAACAGTACAATAAGTAGGAGGCGTGTTCGTTCAATAAATAGGCGATGCACCATCTTGTGTCTACATACCTACAAAAAATATTACCTCCCAAGACTCTTAAAATGACTCAATTGACAATTTTGAACATTATTAAAGGATCTTTGTTTCATTGTTTTATTCATTTTTAACCATTTTGTATCCACCATGCATATATATTCATGCTTCACAAAAGAAGTAAAAGAAAGGCCAATGTACTAATTGTGTTCATAAGCCATGAGGTAATTAATGAAATAATTAATATCATCTTTTTATTTAATTTCTCTATTTCTGTATTATTGCAATTGTTCTTGTTTATGAACGTGCGGGGGGAGGGTGTTAAAGTCTCACATTTGCCTGAGAGTATGAGTTGTTTGTCTCCTTAAATAGTATATATATATATATATATATATATATATATATATATATATATATATATATATATATATATATATATATATATATATATATATATATATATATATATACCCACAATACCCGTTATTTACACCAAATCAAGCCATACGATTTAACCCCGAGAGTTAAGTAATGTGTGCAAAAATAGTTGTATTAAATTATTTGTTAATTTTGAAGTTCGAGACAAAATTGATAATCTTTTTCTTTTTTACCCTTAGTACTCCATCCGGTTCACAATAAGTGATCAATTTGCTTTTAGCACGCCCATTAAGAAAATACTAAATTCTATATAAAAATACTCTAATTAAACATTTAATGTGAGGAGTAAGAAAACCTTTTAGGGATATGTACATAGGGGTTATTTTGTAAAAACAAATTGAATTCTTTTTTGATTACATAACTGGACACTTATTTTGATCCAAAATGAAAAAAACAAATTGGTCATTTATTGTGAACTGGAGGGAGTAATAATTATCCTTGAAGACTACAAACACCTCAGCTATGGATAATTTTGTTCAAATACCAATGAAGAAAAATTAAATACTAAGACATAAATAAAAGTAGAGTATAGTCAACATTATCCCAATTAATTTTTCTTAAGAGGCGTGTATAAAATAATCATGACAGATAATATTAGATGGAGGGGGTAAGTAAACGTATTTTTGAGAATTGACATTAGGCTTTACATCATAAGTAACATCTATTGATCATATGCTGTAAATTAAATTAGATTTTCCTTTATGGACCAAATATCAGAACTGCATTATTAGAAAGAAGTCCACAATGTAAAAAGAAAGAATATGAAATTAATTTCTTACCTGTAGAACGTTAATTTTGAACAAAAAGTCTATTATATATTAAAAATAGAAAGTATATATATATATATATATATATATATATATATATATATATATATATATATATATATATATATATATATATATATATATATATATATATATATATATATATATATATATATATATATATATATATATATATATATATATATATATATATATATATATATATATATATATATATATATATATATATATATATATATATATATATATATATATATATATATATATATATATATATATATATATAAATACAGAATATAAACAAAAATTATTAATTCACCTAAATCCAAGTTTTCCCAAAAGTGACAAGTGGACTTTATTTTTGGTTTCCCATTCGATATCTGGTACTCGCATTGGAGCCTGACTATATCCAGATTCGCGCCGGATAGGGCTCCTTCGGGGAAGCGCTCCCTACGTCAAGAATCAGTCTGATAAGGACCCCGTTCATAGCCTATAGCCCTATATTCTTTCTTTTTTTCACTACATTCTTTTTTGGTGATTTTTGATGATTTGGACCTTATAAAATAAGCCATGACATTGCTTTTAAAATTATATTTTTCCCTTCTAATTTCATGTTTGTAAATTAATTACCAGAAAGTAAGGAGGTGTTTTACTTCTTCGTTCTCTATATTCTTTCTTTTTCGTTCGTTAATTTCTATACCTCAAAATTTTATACGTGTAATTCTTTGCTAAGAATATTACCCTAGGTCCCAATTTATATATATAATACTTTTTCTTTTTAGTTTGTACCAAAAAAAGATACATTTCTACATTTAGTAATAATTCAACTTTGAATTTTTCCTTTTACCTTTATTGAAATGATCATTCCACACAAATTTCTGTGATGCGTATTAGATTGCAAGTTTCAAAAGCCTGCCTTTATATCTTAAACTTCGTATCCAGTTAGACGCATAAATTAGGAAGGGCGTAACTGGTTGGAATTATTGATCTTTAGTTTCTTTTTTTCTTGAAGGGGAGTCTTGACGTAACTGGTAAAGTTATTGCCATGTAACCAAGAAGTCACGCATTCGAGCCGTGAAAACAGCCTCTTGCAGAAAGGCAAGGTAAGGTTGCGTACAATAGCATTTGTGGTCTGGCCCTTCCCCAAACCCCGCACATAGTAAGAGAGTACACCGGACAGTACTTTAGTTTCTTTTTTTCTTGACCTAAAATTAATAAATGGGAAAAGTAGCATGACATGACCAGTTCAATATCATTTTTTAAATTTCTTCCTGACCCACAAACAGTCAATGGTCAAGATCCCACCACGAAATTGAAAATTAGCAAATCGTGAAAAGATCAAAGGCGTAGCAACACGCTCTGCAATGGATATAAATACACAAAAACCTAATTATATTTTCATTACCAAAACTCATCAAAATTCATATAGTACTACTAGCTCCTCCATTCTCCAGCTTATAATTGTGGAACAAATTAAATCAACATGGCAACACAAAGTAAAAGCATTTTTGCTACTTCTTGTTGTATAATCTTATTTCTTTGTTTGTTCCTAATCTTTGAAACAAGTGAAGCAACAAGAATTCTTAAACATGAAGAAAAAGAAGAAGGTGTTTGGACAGAAAATGGACAGTATCTTCTGTTACCATCTCTGCAATGGCGTCCAGTTCGTCCTCCCAGTTCAAATCCTAGCACTAACTCTTTTACAGACGTGACAAGCCAGATATCAGAAAGGAACTTTGCAGGCCGTAAAGAAGTTTCTCATCCTCCTCCACTTGCAGTTAGCATGGCTAGACCTATCGAAAACAGGTCACATAAAACAATATTTGCAACAGTACAATAGGTAGCAGGCGTGTTCGTTTTTCGGCAACACCTATAAAAAATATTACCTTCCAAGATTCTCAAAATGACTCGATTGACAGTTTTGAACAATATTATAGGATCTTTGTTTCATTGTTTTATTCATTTTTTAAGCATTTTGTATCGACCATATTCACAAAAGAAGGAAAAGAAAGGCCAATGTACTATAATTGTTCATAAGCCATGCAGTAATTAGTGGAATAATTTATATCATTTTCTTATTGAATTTCTATTTTAATGAAAAACTTCATTGTTAACTCTTAGCAACCAAAACCTCCAAAATTACTAATCACTTATGCAGTAAACTGTTCTTATCCTTGCTAATATAAGTAATTAAAATCGACGTGAAATGGGATATTCAACCCTAACAACAAAAACTTGTATTCGGTCTCGATCGTTAAATTAAATGTATTTATCTAGCTCTGAATCTTATTCATTTAAATATCAATCATTAAATACGTTTGTTTTTTAGTTTTACAATTACTTAATAGGTCTGAAGTTTAAATAAATCTGAATGATAGAGATATATAAGAAAACATTAATTAATATTATCATTAAGACACTATCATTCAAGAATTTCAACAAAGATGGCATTTCACCACTCCATCCGCTTTCACCGTCGTCATTGCCGCACGCCAGGGGCGGATGTAGTCTTCAGACTACGGTTCAATTAAACCCATAACTTTCATTATGAAGTATAAATTATATGTAAAAATGCACTAAATCTTAACAAGTATTAGATCTGAACCCATAATTTTAACAGTATAATGAATTCAATACTGAAAATCTTAAAAATTGAACCCATGAAATTTAAATCCTGGATCCGTTAATGCCGCACACCATTCTCATCTATGTACCGCCGGTGTCTTGTAACGACCCGGAATTCCCACCGTCGAGAAATTGATGGCGCCTAATATTTCACTTGCTAGGCAAGCCAACATTAGAACAAATTATCCTTTTTAACAATTTAAAATGTAATAATGAAGAGAAATTGATTCAACTGTAATAATCCAAAGTAAATAAAACGGAAGATAAAACAGCCAAACGTTTAATACATCCCTGAACCCGGTGTCACAAGTGCACGAGCTACTAGAATAGTACATACAAGGGTCTGAAATAACATAAAGCTGTCTGAAAAGAAGATACACGGCTAAATAAAAACAAAGAAGGGGACTCCAGGAGCTGCCGGCGCTGAGCAGCTGTACCTCAAGTTTCTGCAAGCTATCCAATCCGAGCTTTCTAGTAGTCACCGCTGGGACCGACTCCAAAATTTGCACAAGAAGTGCAGAGTGTATTATGAGTACAACCGACCACATGTACTCTGTAAGTGTCGAGCCTAACCTCGCGAAGTAGTGATGAGGCTAAGGCGGGTCACCTATACTACAATCTGTACGCAGTATATAATAATGACCGGCAAAAAATAAAATACGGAACAAGATAAAACAGTCAACTGAAAATAATAACTACAACTTCAAGAACTAAACCAGTGTCGTCGAGAATTACCAATCCTTAGCATTTCAAATGAGAATACCGAAAACCAAACACAACTCAAGAAATGGAAACACATAGATTGTTGCGGCACGCAACTCGATTCCACCATATATTAATATCAGTTTCATAATTCATCCTTATTTCACCATACTAATCTACCATTATTCCACCTGTTGCGGCGTGCAATCTGATCCCACCGTACAGTATGAATTCACCCTTATTCTGCTGTATCAATCCATCCTCATTGTATCTGCTGCGGCGTGCAGTCCGATCCCACCATATCAATACCAAATACTCAATGTGCACAGTCAAATCAACAGTTCAATCCATAAAACCCTTTGCGATCAATAAATACCAAACTGAACCAAAGGGAAAACCTTGTACAATATAGTAATCTACACAAGTAAAACCACACAGCAAGACAAATCCAGTAATTGACAATTAGAAGGTGCAAATAAGTCAATTTAAGCAAATAACAGGAAATCATGAAACTATGAAAAGAGCTAACATCATTAACAGGAGAAGATATTGATTAACAAGTAGCAGTTAAACATGGAATGCATTCAGAGCATATAACAGTTAAGACAGGGAAGGAAATAATTAAGGAAAAGCAGGAAATCAGGGAAAACAGATAATTCGGCGACGTATAAGCACTCGTCACCTCGCATATACGCCGCTCACATGAAATTCACATAGCACATAGTCTAAGGGTTAGACACAACATTTACCTCGCTCCAAAGACCACTCAAAGCTCAACCACAACTTTGCCTTTCAAACAAGCCTCCGAACCAACAATATCTAGCAAATTACTAATCAAACAATTCAAAATAAGCCTTAGGAATCACCCACAATTGCAAAAGATTCAATTTAGGTCATTATTAAAAAAGTCAACTCCCAGATCCGCTTGGTCCAAACGTGAAATTTGGACCAAAACCCTATTACACATTCACCTCCGAGCCCGGTTATGTAATTTGTTTTGGAATCTGATCCCAATTTGAGGTCTAAATCCCAATTTTACAAAAATCCCTAATTCTACCCAAATCCCCAAATTTCACCATGAAAACACTATATTTTAGGTTGAAAACTTGTAAAATGTAATGAAAGATTGAAAGGAAATAGGTTAGAATCACTTACCAATGATTTGGGGAAGAAAGGATCTTCGAAAAATCGCTTCTAGGGTTCTAGGTTTTGAAAATTTGATAAATGAGAGAAAAATCCCATCTAACTTAAGTTTTACACAGCTGCAGATGTCGCAAATACGACCAGGGGTACACAATTGCTAACCCGCAAATGCGAAGCTTCCCCATCTCTGCTGCCTTCGCACATGCGAACATAATGTTCGCAAATGCGGACTGTGAGGATCGCAAATACGACTCAAAACTTCGCAAATGAAAAGATCCACCCCCTAGCCCACTGCTTGCAAATGCGGCCTCTTCGCAAATACGAGGCTCGCATTTGCAAGCTAGACCTCGCAAATGCAAAGTCTGCAGATCAGATGCAGCACTACTATGTTTTCTAAGTTCAAATCACTCAGTAGCCTATCTGAAACTCACCCGAGCCCTCGGGGCTCCAAACCAAACATGCACACAAGTCCAAAAACATCATACGAACTTGCTCGTGCGATCAAATCGCCAAAATAACACCTAAAACTATGAATTGAGCTCCAAATCAAATGAAATTTTCAAGAAAACTTTGAAACTTCTATTTTCACAACCGGACGTCCAAATCACGTCAAACCAACTCCGTTTCTCAATAAATTTCACACACAAGTCATAAATATAATAATAAACTTGTATCGGGTTTCGAAACCAAAATACGGATCCGGTATCAACAAGGCCAAACATTAGTCAATTCCCAAAGACCTTAGAATTTGATTCCGAGCATACGCCAGGTCCCATATTTCGATACGGATTCACCGAGACTGCCAAAATACGGATCTGGGGTCCATTTGCCCAAAACGTTGACCGAAGTCAACTCAAATGAATTTTTAAGGTAAAGTTCTTATTTCTATCAGTTTTTAACATATAAGCCTTCCGAAAAAAACTCAGACCGCGCACGCAAATCGAGGAAGGCTAAAATGAGATACTTAAGGCTTCAGAACACAGAATTAGGTCCTAAAACATAAGACATCTGCCCACCATTGTCAATTATCACTTCTCCTCGGCGTATTGATTCGAATTCAGAACATAGTTGAGTGATACAGATTCTTGGGGGGGGGGGGCATAAAGTTTATTGCTACGAAATTAATGAAATATTACAATGACAAAATAGCAGTCCATAAATAAACTTATCGTTGAGAGTTGAAAGCTTTACACTATAAGTTACATCTATTGAATATATCTTGTAATTAGCTTTTCTCCTATATGGACCAAATATCGTAAAAATTGCACGGGGTGCCCTATTTGGTCACCCCCATTTAACCTATACTCATTTTTTTTAAAACTTTAACTTGTACCCACTTTTTAAACAACTCCAGCCCCCTTTTCTCCTCCTCTTTCGTTTTCTTCTTCTTCTTCTTTCTTCTATTGTTGTTGGTGCTTCTATGAAACTTCAGTTCATGGGTATCAGATTATTTAAAAATAAATTATAAATAATTACGTAAGTTAGTAGACAATAATTTATGAATATCTCCACGTACGGGAAGTTTAAGGTCACACTTAGTGATTCTTTTCATGATAATTCTGTTCTTTTCAAGTTTATTGTTTCTAAAATTTATGATTTAGATACTATTGGCAATGAATAACTTCAGCATCTTCTGCTGAAGTTTTTGAAAAAGCTTTATGAAAAAAAATGAATCCAGGACAAAAAATATCACGGCCCTAAACCTGGACCCCATCATGATGGCATCTCTCGTGAAGATAAGGCCATCCGACACACTCCCAATTCATTTTTAAGCAATTAAATAATATAACTAAGTCTTAATCATAATAATAAATCCCAAAATAAGGTAAGTAATACAGTTTGCAGAAGAAGACATAGCCCGACGAGGTGTCACCAGTCATGAGCATCTATAATAAAAACTACAAGTCTGAAAAGAGTCGACATAACTATTACATAGCTAAACAGAAGAAAATAAGATAGAGGGAGAAGCACTGGGCTGCGAATCGTCGGGCAGCTACCTAGTGAATCTTCAGAATTTGTTGGAAGCTCTTTCAATCCTCGCAAGCAGGACCTGATGCGCCTGAATTTGCACACGGGGTGCAAGGAGTAAAAAGAGTACTCCAACTCAGTGAGTAATAATAATAAATGCAAATTGAGTAATAAGAAATCACATAAAGATACATCAGCAGGCTATAAAGAAGCAGTAAAAGCCAGTAAAAGTAATGAAATAGTGAAAATATGTAATGTCTCTTAAGTTCAGTTTAAACTTCTTGAAATGCCTTCTTAACAATTAAGCAAGTAAATGACAAGCAACTAGGAAAGGTAAACACATGAAGAACCGCCCCTCGGGCACAATGTCAACAAAATCTGCCCCTCGGGTAATATCATAGAACAACACCAGCCTCTCGGGCTATATCTCACATCACAATGGGTACCCACGTTCACTGGGGGTGTGTAGACTCCTGGAGGGGACCCTTGCGGCCCAAGCACAATATCAAGTCATCGTATGGCATAATCACATAGGCTCTCGGCCTCACATCAACAAGCCACCTCGTGGCGTACAAATCTCAGGCCTTCGGCCTCATAGTCATAACCAGTGTTTCCTCACAACATAGGCCCTCGACCTTACTCAGTCAGAACCTCACAAGCCACTCGGGTAACAGTAAAACATGATGCTCAGCCCAACATATCATTTAAAATATCATTTTAAGTGTTAAAGCAGAGTAGACATGGCTGAGTTATGTAAACAGTAGAATATAGCATCACTGAGTATAAGTATAAAGTCAAAACAGTGAGGGAATATCAGTAAAAATCCTCTAAGGGTCCAAATAGTTTGCACGAGGCCCAAATATGGCATTCAGCCCAAAACATGATGATAGCAAATAGTTTTCAATCAAATACGCGGTAAAATAGTCATTCGGGATGGACTAAGTCACAATCCCCAACGGTGCCCGACCCCACGCTCATCATCTAGCGTGCGTGTCGCCTCAATATAGCACAACGATGTAAAATCCGGGGTTTCATACCCTCAAGACAACATTTACAATCATTACTCACCTCAATCCGGTCTAAACTCTACCCCACGATGTCTTTAACCCTCGAATCGGCCTCAACTCGCGTCGAATCTATCCAAAATCAGAATCACGATGTCAAAATATGCTAAGGGAACGAAGCCCATGCAAAAATAATCAATTTACAACACAAATTCTGAAATTACCAAAACCCAACCCCCGGGCCCACGTCTCGAAGTTCGATAAAATTTACATCAATAGATTCTTTATCTCCCCACGAGTTTATATATATCAGAAGTGTTAGATCTTTTTTTAATGATGCAAATAATATACATGTATAGGAAATCAATTACAAGAAGTAAAGAAGACTGCTGGAGTGATTCATGATGTATAAGGAAAGAAATCAATTAGCATACAATCGGCAAATCTGGAAAGGTCTCGCAAATCTGGGCGGAATCTAATCACAAATCAATTAGCAATAACAATGATTAGCTGAGTTGGAAAGAATCAAATAAGCCTTGAGTAAAGGCACAAATCAAGGGCAGAATCACGAAAGATTGAAGGATACTAGGAGATTTGGTACGCGACCGCATTTGGAAGAACCAACAATCAAGGAGCAATCTTCATTCGTATCTCTGCTGAAGGAAAGCAATCAAGAGAAGCAACGGCTCATTCCTTATTCTTGGAAAGAATCAATTCTTTCCCGGGATCAAATATCTTGGGTTGTCAAGCCTCTACCATCCATCAAAGTATTTATACCTCGTTATAAACCCTAGTGTTTATACTTTGATCAAACCAAAATCACTCTCTTTATTCTACTGCAAACAAGCATTGTAGTTCACTAGGATCTGCTGTGTAACAAGTCAGGGAAAGAAAGAGAGCATAACACTGGTAAGGCATTGTGTCAAAAACGAGTGCTAGAGAAACTGAGTGAAATTCACTACAACTGTACTCAGAAGAAACTCATTTACTAAAGAGAACTCCATTGCAACCCAAGAGGAATGGACTAGAATTCACATTAAATCCAAACCAGTATAAAAATCCTGGTGTCTTTAATTCCTGCAATTACTTTCTGCAATTTACTTCCTGTTATTATATCTGTCAATTTATCATATCTAGTCGACTATTCAAGTAATAAGTCAACTAACAAGCAATTATTTTTAAAAGAGTTACAATTTCACCCCCCCCCCTCTTGTACTTTCAATTGGTATCAGAGTGTGGCTCACATTTTACTTTTGCTTAACAACTTGTGAGAAAAGATCATGGCAAATCAGGTTATCATAGGAGCTCTTTTTCAGGAAGGAGCTTCACAAGTTAGACCACCATACTACAATGGACAACATTTCTCTCACTGGAAAGTACGAATGGAAATCTTTGCTAAAGCTTACGATGTCAAAGTCTGGAGAGTCATCAAAAAGGGAAACTATCCCCAACCGGCTAGCACTCCACCACGTGCTGATCCTGATGATATATATTAATACTCAAAAGAGCAACTGGAAGCGGTACAAGTGAATAACAAGGCAAGAAACCTGCTTCATAATGCTATAAGTGGTGAAGAATACGAGAAAATATCGAGTTGTGACACAGCCAAAGAGATGTGGGACAAACTTGAGGTCACCTATGAGGGAACCAACAAAGTAAAGGAAACACACATCAACATGCTAGTTCATGATTATGAACTCTTCTCAAGGAGATAAGGAGAATCCATTGAAGAGATGTTTGCCAGGTTTAGCAAAATAATTAGCGACTTAAAGGCATTTGGCAAACCCTACACCAGTGGTAATCAAGTAAGAAAAATTCTCAGAAATCTGCCAACCACTTGGCAGACCAAAGTAGTCACACTGGAATCTCAAGACCTAAACAAATTATCCTATGATGAACTACGAGGAGAACTCATTGCTTTTGAAAGAACGCATCTGAAAAAGACAAATCAAGAAGAGAAAAAGAAAATAGTTGTGCTCAAAACCTTTACTGAAATGGCTGAAAATGAAATTGATGATCCTGAAGCTCTACAAGAAGAGATTGCTATGATGTCTAGAAATATGAATGGACTAATAAGAAGATACAGAAACACAAAGAAAGGAATATATCCACCAAGACGATCCAAACAATACAATGAACAGGACAAGAACGATGGAAAATGTTATGAATATGGAAAATTTGGGCATAATCAAGCTGAATGCCCAGAACTGAAAAGGAAGATCTCTAGAGGCTTTAACAAGAACAAATCCTTAGGAAGCTGGAGCGATGAGGATGACTCTGACCACGAAGAAATAGCAAATCTTTGCTTCATGACAATTCTGGAAAATGAAATAAACAAAACTTCAGGATGCTGGACAGATGAAGACGATTCAGATGACGAGAATGAGAATTGTTTCATGGCACAAGGTGAAACTAGTGAGGTAAGATCTTATGACTGTGAAAGATGTAATGAATTGCAGGGTATTATTGATTCAACCTTGAAAGAGTCTCAAAAAATGATGAATGAGCTTAAGAGACTCACTAGGGAGGTTAAAGACTGCAAACTCAAACATGAAGTATGTGAAATTGAAAAGGAAGTACTTCAGGAAGAGTTTGAGGGTTTGCAAATGTAGCTCAACAGCTTGCGCAAATCCACCAGTCATAGTTCTGTTAGGACAAACTAGACGACTTACAAGTCGACTGGAAAGGAACCAACCAGAACCAAGTCAACCAGTCGGTCGGACCAGGTGACTTACAAGGCAACTGGGAAAAAACCAGCTATAACTAAGTCAGCTAGTTCAAACACTTATGAAAGACCTATAAGCAAGTCTGAAGCTACATGTCATTACTGTAATAAAAGTGGGCATAAATATTCCTTTTGTTATTTTCGTAAATCAAATGTGTCAGGATGGGTTTGGAAACCAAAATATTTTGAACCTAGTACTACTAACCCTCTAGGAACCAGGCAAGCTTGGGTACCTAAAAGAAAGTAATCATCTTGTCTTGCAGGAACACCACAGAGTAAGCCGCAGAGGAAAATGGTATCTAGATAGTGCGTGTTCCAGTCATATGATAGGAGACAAAAACCTGTTCAAAGAAGTTACAAAAATCGATAGAGGAAGTGTTAAATTTGGAGACGATTCAAGGGGAAAATTGTCGATACCGGAACAATTTCCTTTAATAACAATTGTGACATTACTGAAGTTTATCTCGTCTGGACTAAACTACAATCTCTTGAGCATAAGTCAACTCTGCGACTCTGGATATGAGGTAAATTTTAAAAAACAGGTTGTGCTATTGAAGACGAATCAGGTAAGATAATTCTTCCTGGAAAAAGGTATGGAAATGTTTATATACTTGATGGTTTTGAAAAGATAGATGGTCATATTTGCTTATATTCTCTGTCTGATGATCCATGGTTATGGTATAGGAGACTGGGTCATGCTAGCATGCATTTGATTGAAAAACTATCCAAACATGATTTAGTTGTTGGTTTGCCTAAATTGAATTTTTCTAGAACTCATATTTGTGATGCATGTCAAATGGGTAAACAGACCAGAAATTCCTTCAAAAATAAAGATATAGTATCTACTTCAAAACCTTTGCAATTACTTCATATGGACTTATTTGGGCCTACTAGAACTGCTAGCATATGAGGAAAGAGGTATGCATTTGTTATTGTTGATGATTTTTCACGTTTCACTTGGGTAATATTCTTGTCTCATAAGGATAAAGCTTTAAGAAATTTTGAAGTTTTCTGCAAAAGGGTTGAAAGAGAAAGGGGACATCTGATCTCAAAAATTCAGAGTGACCATGGAGGAGAATTTGAAAGCAGAACTTTTGAAGACTTATGTAACGATCAAGGATACACTCATAATTTCTCTGCACCACGCTCACCACAACAAAATGGGGTTGTGGAAAGAAAGAACAGAACTCTCCAAGATATGACAAGAACCATGCTACTAGAACATTCATTGCCAAACCACTTCTGGGCAGAAGGTGTAAGTACTGCTTGTCACATCCTCAACCGTTGCCTCATAAGGCCAATTCTGAAGAAGACCCCATATGAACTCTGGAAAGGTAAACGTCCGAATATCAGTTACTTCCAACCCTTTGAAAGCAAATGTTTCATTCACAATAATGGTAAGGATAATCTTGGAAAGTTTGATCTAAGAAGTGACGAAGGTATTTTTCTTGGTTATTCATTAAATAGCAGATTTGTACATGTTATATTCGATGAAAATAATGCCTTGGTCGAGAAAGAAACTACTACAGGTGACGAAGATCAACCTCAAGAAGCTCAGGATAAAGGAAAATCACAAGAGTCGACTAATACATCTGGGGTGATCGAGTTAACTGGTGAAAATAGCAGCAATATTCCAGATCCACAAATCGAGTCGACTACAAATGCAATCCGACCAAATGAATGGAGAAGCGAACCCGAATATTCTCAGAAATTTATTATAGGGGATCCAAATGAAGGAATGAAAATCAGGGCTGCTCTCAAGAAGAAAGCAAACATTGCATTGATTTCTCAAATTGAGCCAAAAAAAGATAGAGGAAGCACTGAAAGATTCAAGCTAGGTGCAAGCCATGCAAGAGGAATTAGATCAGTTCAGCAAGAATCAAGTGTGGAAACTGTCACACCCTTCTTTTCATTCCAAACCTCACTAACCCTCTTAAAAAATAATAAAAGGATTATGTGAAGCTCGAAAGGGTTTTTCAATTTTGAAAGTGACAAAAGATAATGTTCAAAAGGATTAACTCAGAGTCTCCACCTGACATTTGATATTGGTGTGTCAGGTCACCATTTTTTCTAAAAATAATTTTTTCTTTCAAAACACTTGAGACTCCAAAACTAAGTCTGTACCAGAGATTCGGGTAAGAGGGTTCATTTGACTCAGGGAGAAGGTGTTAGGCACTCCCCAAGTTCCTAAGGGGGGGAGGGTGTTACAACCCATATCCACATGTGTTAGTTCATGTCATATATTAGTTAACATAAATCCAAGAAGGAATTATCTTTGAGATGATAAGAAGTCAATCCTATTGGTCTTAAGTGATACAAGAGTGTATAAGGGTGATTAACCAGTATTAGAAGTTAAACGAATCAAGGATGTTGTAACTCGTATTTTCAGGTAATCTAGCGGTGCTTAATACACTCAAGAGGTCATTTATTAAGTTATATTAATCATATAATATCCGTATCATAAGTCTTGAAGTCAAACGAGTTATGAAACAAAAGTCGACAAAAGTTGTCGCAACTTAGGTTCATAATTTTACTTAAACATTAGGTCAAATGTTTCTAATCTTTTCTCATAATTTACAAGGAATTACGGGGTTATATACTAACCAAATTAAAGATCTATGAGTCTAGTTTCCAACGCATTAAACCGTTCATCGATATGATCTCGGAGTAGAGAGATATTCGCATTTTCGCGAGACTGCGCCAAGCACCTCTCTATGGGGCCCACTAAGTCGGTTTAAGATATTTGGACCTATATAGGATGCCTCCAACCCGTTTTAAGTCATTTCTTTTCACTATTTTCAGACCTTAGAACCCTAGGAACATCCTCTCAAGGTTCTCTCAAGATTCAAGACCCAAAAAAGGGCAAACAACACAAATCAAGTGTCGGGAATTCCGTGGCGCTAGTAAGTCTCTTGTTCTTCTTGTTGTTGCTCATTTTTGTGTCGTTTTAGCTTGTGTGGGAGGTTGTTTTAAAGGGTTTATGTTCTTTAAATACTCCCTCATGTTCTTAATATCAATCCTAGGTGATTTCAAGCCTTCTAAAGTGATTCTAGTGCCGAAAAACACTAATTGATCGCTAGTTTCACTTTTTTGTTGGTGTGGCAGCATTGGAGGGATATTTCATGGAAATTTAAGGTCAAATTGGAGTTGTTCTTTCTGTGTAAAGGTAAGGAACCTCTTACTCTATATGTATTTAAGATTATCCAAGTTGCGGCTAAGCCATTGAAGCTAGAACTTGTGAGATATATATCGAAAGGCTTGGTAGTAATGTTATTGTTTTGTGGATTGTTTTGCGTTGTTGTTGGGCTGCGTATTTTACTACTATCTTGTGGAGTTTTGGAGGATGAAGGGTGTGGAGAAACACCATATATATGTAGGGTTATGGGATGATAGTTATTCGTAACATTTCCAGGTTGTTTGACACGACTACGGTGGTCGTCGTATGTATGGAGTGATTAGGCTATGTGTGGACTATTTTGGGAGGCTCAATATGTTTATTATTGATGTTGTTTGGGCTGTTTGGTGACTTTTTTGAATGGTGTGAGGTCATATATATAGGGGAGGTGCTGTCCATTTCATCGTAAAATAGGTTGTGGTCGATACATAATAGTTATGACGCTTAAATGATAACGATAGTATCGTTTCTCTTATTGTAGACTAAGGAGTTTTGACAATTGCATAGCTTGAGATTGGGGCAGTATATACAAGGTATGTGAGGCTATCCCTTTCCTTCTTTTGCACGACTCCGATTGTACATAATGTAATGAACGAGCTTCCAAGATACTCTACTCTTAGAAGCTAGCAGTACTTACATTGTTTTCCCTCTTATGGAACGATTGATATTAATGTTACTTCTCTTATTCTTATGTTATCAATGTTGTTCGTACTTCCTAAATCTTATAAGGTTCATAGTGAAGAGTTAGTCCTAATAACGTGTATAGAGGATACCGACCTTACGTCACTCCGAAAGGTTTAGAATGTGATTCCATGAGTCGAGCATGCATTATATATATGTATCTATTTTACTCTACCGAGCCATGCTATAGTTGGCCGGGTACGGCACCTATTGTGCAACCACTGATCAGTTGGGTTTTACCGAGCTCCACGTGGCCGGGTACGATTCTACCGAGCCTATTATGGCCGGGTACGATATGATGATGATGATGCCCACAGAGGCGAATGCTTTAAAGGTTTATGTATTTATACATATGTATCATGCATTTCATGTAAGTAGCCCTCAGAGGTACTAAGATGTTACAGGTTGTATATTCTCTATCCTTGCTTACATTACTGATCGCATTTATGGTTCCTTGCCTTACATACTCAGTACTTTATTCGTACTGACGTCCTTTTATTTGTGGACGCTGCATGTCGTGCTGCAGGTCCTGATAGACAGGCAGGTGCAGCTCCCCCACCACAGTAGACTGTCCAGTTCAGCGGTGATTGGCGAGATCCCTTCTCCGGACTTGCCTTGGTCTTGGTATGCAATTTTTGTTATAGACATTATGGGTATGTCGGGGCCCTGTTCCGGCTATGTTGCAACACTTATGTTCTGTTAGAGGCTCATAGACAGGTGTCGTCTCATGTATAGTTTGGTATGCCTTGTCGGCTAGTTTTTGTTGTATAGTCTTTCATAGTAGCGAGGTAGCTCATACCTTATACGTAGTTTCTTGATTGTCTGGTCATCCCCTGCTATGTATGTTCATGTCGTCATATTTTATTGCTGGTTGTCCATGATCTAGGTCTACCATTTATATTGATCTCGTCAGCCTTAAAAGTTAATAATGAAGGTTAGATGAAATGTACGTTGGTGCTCGGCAAGTGTGGTCGGGTGCTAGTCATGGCCCTTCAGTTTGGGTCGTGACAAACTTGGTATCAGAGCAAGTCTGTCCTAGGGGTTGTCTATGAGCCGTGTCTAGTAGAGTCTTGATTATGGATGTGTAGCGCGCCACATTTATAATCAGGAGGCTACATGACATCTAGGGTTGTTACCTTCTTCCTGAATCTAGATCGTGCGTAGAGTTGAGTCGTAAGTGTTCGTCTCTAATATTCACCTTGTTTTTTTCAGTGATGCCTTCGACTAGGAAGCAAACGATTAGTAGACGGCTTGATACAGTAGCGGGAGAGGGTACCAGTCAGGTGCCCCAAGTCAGAGCAGGACAAAGTGAGGCTCAAAGTGAGATGCCCTCTCATACCTCATCTACTCCATCTCCTCCAGAGGATATTAGAAGGCACCCAGCGCCTCCAGTTCCTCCGTCTGGCACTCCAGACCAGGATATGCGGAGTGCTTTGCAGTTATTGACTAGCTTGGTAGCTGCTCAGGATCAGAGGCAGAATACAGGTGCTGCTGAGAAACCAGTTAGTACAAGAGTTCGTGATTTTATTAATTTAGACCCTCCAGTGTTTACCGGATCAGACCCCAAGGAGGACCCACAAACTTTTATTGACCAAGTTCATCGTACACTTCGGGTTATGCATGTTAGTGATACAGAGGCAGTAGAGTTGGCTTCTTATCGGTTACGGGATTTAGCGGTTCTCTGGTATGATAGTTGGGAGAGATCCAGGGGTCCGAACCCTCCTCCAGCTGTGTGGAAGGAATTTTCTGAGGCCTTTCTTCGTCACTACTTGCCAGTTGAGATACGATGAGCTAGAGCTGATAAGTTCTTGAACCTTAGACAAGGTAATATGAGTGTGCGAGAGTACAGTATGCAGTTTGATTCTTTGGCAAGGTATGCTCCCTATATGGTGGCCGAGATGAGTGATAGGGTGCATATGTTCGTGAATGGGTTGGGACCATATCTAATAAATGAGTGTACGACAGCCTCCTTGGTGGAGGGCATGGATATTTCCCGTATTCAAGCTTATGCCCAGACCCTAGAGGATCGTAAGTGCCAGCAGAGGGCAGTTAGGGAGCAGGATAGAGGCCAGCATAAGAGGGCGAGATTTGCAGGGTATTCTGATGACTTCAGAGGCTGCATCAGGCCACAGTTTTCGAGGAGTTCGGCGCCACCTGTAGCTAGTGCTCCTCCACAGTTTCAGAGGCCTCGATATGATCGATCCTATTCTGGTCCAGGTCAGAGTTCGCGGGCATCTGGCTCGCAACATCACAGGGATACTAGTCAGATGAGACCCCCAACACCACATTGTGATCAGTGTGGCAAGGCCCCCTTTGGACTGTGTCGTCGAGGTTCTGATGCATGCTATTCGTGCGGGCAGCCTGGCCATATGATGCGGGATTGTCCTAATAGAGGAGGTGATAGTATGGCTCAGCCGACTGGATCTGTGTCTAGTTCTTCCTCATCAGTTCGACCTCCAGCACGGGGTTTTCAGCAGTCGACAGCTCGTGGTAGGGGTAGAGGTGCAGTGCCGAGTTCGAGTGGTGCTCAAAATCGAACCTATGCTCTAGTAGGTCGACAGGATCTCGAGTCGTCTCCAGATGTTGTTACAAGTATTATATCTGTGTTTTCTTATGATGTATATGCGCTGATTGATCCGGGATCTACATTATCATATGTTACACCCTTTGTGGCTAATAAGTTTAGCATTGAACCTGAATTGATAAGTAAACCCCTCGCGGTATCTACTCCGATAGGAGATTCTGTGATTGCTAGAAGGGTATATAGAGGTTGCACTGTGATGATTTGTAGTCGTCAAACCTCGGCAAATTTATTTGAGTTAGAAATGGTTGATTTTGATGTGATAATAGGAATGGACTGGTTGGCCTCATGCTATGCAAATGTTGACTGTCGTACGAAGATGGTTAGGTTCCAATTTCTGGGTGAACACGTCATTGAATGGAAAGGGAACATTGCTACACCGAAAGGTAGGTTTATTTCCTATCTTAAGGCAAGGAAAATGATCTCAAAAAGGTTACATTTATCATCTCGTTCGCGTTAGGGATGCGGAGGCGAAACCGCCTACTTTACAATCAATCCTTGTGGTCAACGAATTCCCAGATGTTTTCCCAGATAAACTCCCAAGCCTTCCTCCTGAAAGGGAGATTGAGTTTAGCATTGATGTGTTGCCTGACACTCAACCGATCTCTATTCCTCCATACAGAATGGCCCCGGCAGAGTTGCGAGAGTTGAAGGTGCAGTTGAAGGACTTGATAGATAAGGGCTTTATTAGGCCTAGCACTTCACCTTGGGGTGCACCAGTCCTATTCATGCGGAAGAAAGACGGGTCGTTACGGATGTGTATCGACTATCGACAGTTGAATAAGTCTACTATAAAGAACAAGTATCCACTTCCAAGAATTGATGACCTGTTTGACCAACTCCAGGGTGCCAAGTATTTCTCTAAGATTGATTTACGTTCAGGGTATCATCAGGTGAGGGTTAGGGAGAAGGATATTCCAAAGACGGCCTTCCGGACAAGATATGGGCACTTTGAGTTCTTGGTGATGTCGTTCGGGCTAACAAATGCCCCAGCAGCTTTTATGGATCTCATGAATACTATATTCAGGCCCTATCTTGATGTGTTCGTGATTGTATTCATTGATGACATTCTAGTATATTCTCGTTCGGAGGCGGAACATGCGGTCCACTTGCGGATAGTATTACAGACGCTTCAGGATCGTAAGTTATATGTTAAGCTCTCCAAATGTGAATTCTGGCTGAACTCAGTATCATTCCTTGGCCATGTGATATCTGATGAGGGTATTAGTGTCGACACTCAGAAGATCGATGCAGTAAAGAATTGGCCAAGACCTACAACACCATCAGAAGTCCGCAGCTTCCTAGGGCTAGTAGGATATTATAGGCGGTTTGTAGAAGGATTTTCCTCTATATCATCACCATTGACTAAGTTAACACAAAAAGCTACCAAATTCCAGTGGTTTGACACTTGTGAACGTAGTTTTCAGGAGTTGAAGAATCGATTGACATCTGCACCATTGACCTGAAGGAACAGAAGGTTATGTGGTATATTGTGATGCCTCAGGTATAGGTTTGGGGTGCGTATTGATGCAGCGTGGGAATGTGATTGCTTATGCATCAAGACAATTGAAGAAGCATGAAAAGAATGATCCAACCCATGATTTGGAATTGGCTGCAGTAATATATGCTTTGAAGATATGGCGGTACTACTTATACGGCATCCATGTTGACATCTACACAGATCACAAGAGTTTACAATACATCTTCAAGCAGAAAGAGTTGAATTTGAGGCAGCGTAGGTGGCTTGAATTATTGAAAGACTACGACGTCGAGATATTGTATCATCCCGGTAAAGCCAATGTTATGGCAGACGCTCTCAGCCGTAAATCAATGGGAAGCTTAGTACATATTGAGGCAGGTAGATGGGGGTTGATTAAAGAGCTTCATCAGCTAGCCAATATGAGAATCAGATTGTTAGACTCTGATGACGGAGGTGTTACTGTACAGAATACATCAGAATCATCTTTGGTAGCCGAGGTAAAAGCACGACAATATGAAGATCCTATCTTAGTACGATTAAGAGAAAGCATTCAACATTGTAAAAGTATGGCTTTTGGGATCGGAAAAGATGGGGCACTGAGATACCAGAGCCGATTGTGTGTGCCTAATGTGGCAGGGTTGCGAGAGAAGATTATGAATGAGATTCATCAATCCCGATATTCCATCCATCCCGGCTCGACAAAGATGTATCATGATGTCAAGGAGCAATATTGGTGGGATAATATGAAGAAGTCTATTGCAGAATTTGTAGCCCAGTGTCCCAATTGTCAACAAGTAAAGATAGAACATCAGAAACCCGGTGGATTGCTTCAAAATATAGAGATTCCGACCTGGAAGTGGGAGGTGATTAATATGGACTTCATTATTGGATTACCTCGCTCTTATCATAAGTTTGACTCCATCTGGGTGATAATTGATCGACTTACAAAATGTGCCCATTTTCTGCCAGTGAAGACAACTTACACGGCTGAAGATTATGCAAAGTTGTATATCAAGGAGATTGTTAGGCTTCATGGTGTGCCCATATCTATTATATCAGACCGAAGAGCTCAATTTACGGCTAACTTTTGGAGGTCTTTCCAGAAGGGTTTAGGCACACAGGTAAATCTCAGCACTGCATTTCATCCGCAGACTGATGGACAGGCTGAATGTACCATTCAGACACTGGAAGATATGCTACGAGCATGTGTTCTAGATTTTAAGGGGAATTGGGATGATCATCTTCCACTCATAGAATTCGCCTATAACAATAGCTACCATTCCAGTATTAAAATGGCCCCATATGAGGCACTATACGGGAGGAGATGTAGATCACCAGTTGGATGGTTCGAAGTTGGTGAAACAGAATTATATGGGCCAGATTTGATTCACCAAGCTATTGAGAAGGTGAAGGTGATACAGGAGCGATTGAGGACGGCACAAAGCAGGCAAAAATCTTATTCTGATGTCCGACGTCGTGATCTAGAGTTTGAGATTGGGTTTTCCTGAGGATCTCACCAATGAAGGGTATTATGCATTTTGGGAAGAAAGGTAAGCTGAGTCCAAGGTATATCGGGCCGTATAAAATTCTTCGACGGATTGGACAGGTTGCTTATGAGTTAGAATTGCCATCCGAATTGGAATTTGTCCACCCGGTATTCCATGTATCTATGTTGAGAAAATGTATTGGAGACCCTTCTCGAGTCATCCCTATCAAAGATGTACAAGTTACAGAGGACCTATCATATGAAGAAGTGCCAGTGGCGATATTAGATTGGCAAGTCCGCAAGCTGAGAACAAAAGATGTAGCTTCCGTCAAAGTATTATGGAGGAACAAAAATATGGAAGAAATGACATGGGAAGCAGAAGAGGAGATGAAGTCTAAATACCCTTACTTATTCCAGAATGAAGATAACAAGGATGCTGGTGGAAGACAGGATACATTGGAAGAAGAAACGGCTCTATGAGGTAAGCAATAATTTGAGAATACTCCTCCTTAATACAAAATGGTGATATGTAGATAATGTAAATACGCATAATGCTTTGTGTAGCCTTGTGAATCCATATGTTGGGCTTAATTACTTGCAAGTTTTGCTAGTGACCATTTTATAGGGGAAAATTTATCGGAAATTTCCATTGGAATCCACGATGATTTAAACTCCCCATAAACCCTTACATTCGAGGACGAATGTTCCTAAGGGGGAAGGGTGTTACAACCCATATCCACATGTGTTAGTTCATGCCATATATTAGTTAACATAAATCCAAGAAGGAATTATCTTTGAGATGATAAGAAGTCAATCCTATTGGTCTTAAGTGATACAAGAGTGTATAAGGGTGATTAACCAGTATTAGAAGTTAAACGAATCAAGGATGTTGTAACTCGTATTTTCAGGTAATCTAGCGGTGCTTAATACACTCAAGAGGTCATTTATTAAGTTATTTTAATCATATAATATCCGTATCATAAGTCTTGAAGTCAAACGAGTTATGAAACAAAAGTCGACAAAAGTTGTCGCAACTTAGGTTCATAATTTTACTTAAACATTAGGTCAAATGTTTCTAATCTTTTCTCATAATTTACAAGGAATTACGGGGTGATCTACCAACAAAATTAAAGATCTATGAGTCTAGTTTCCAACGCATTAAACCGTTCATCGATACGATCTCGGAGTAGAGAGATATTCGCATTTTTGCGAGACTGCGCCAAGCACCTCTCTATGGGGCCCACTAAGTCGGTTTAAGATATTTGGACCTATATAGGATGCCTCCAACCCGTTTTAAGTCATTTATTTTCACTATTTTCAGACCTTAGAACCCTAGGAACATCCTCTCAAGGTTCTCTCAAGATTCAAGACCCAAAAAAGGGCAAACAACACAAATCAAGTGTCGGGAATTTTGTGGCGCTAGTAAGTCTCTTGTTCTTCTTGTTGTTGCTCATTTTTGTGTCGTTTCAGCTTGTGTGGGAGGTTGTTTTAAAGGGTTTATGTTCTTTAAATACTCCCTCATGTTCTTAATATCAATCCTAGGTGATTTCAAGCCTTCTAAAGTGATTCTAGTGCCGAAAAACACTAATTGATCGCTAGTTTCACTTTTTTGTTGGTGTGGCAGCATTGGAGGGATATTTCATGGAAATTTAAGGTCAAATTGGAGTTGTTCTTTCTGTGTAAAGGTAAGGAACCTCTTACTCTATATTTATTTAAGATTATCCAAGTTGCGGCTAAGCCATTGAAGCTAGAACTTGTGAGATATATATCGAAAGGCTTGGTAGTAATGTTATTGTTTTGTGGATTGTTTTGCGTTGTTGTTGGGCTGCGTATTTTACTACTATCTTGTGGAGTTTTGGAGGATGAAGGGTGTGGAGAAACACCATATATATGTAGGGTTATGGGATGATAGTTATTCGTAACATTTCCAGGTTGTTTGACACGACTACGGTGGTCGTCGTATGTATGGAGTGATTAGGCTATGTGTGGACTATTTTGGGAGGCTCAATATGTTTATTATTGATGTTGTTTGGGCTGTTTGGTGACTTTTTTGAATGGTGTGAGGTCATATATATAGGGGAGGTGCTGTCCATTTCATCGTAAAATAGGTTGTGGTCGATACATAATAGTTATGACGCTTAAATGATAACGATAGTATCGTTTCTCTTATTGTAGACTAAGGAGTTTTGACAATTGCATAGCTTGAGATTGGGGCAGTATATACAAGGTATGTGAGGCTATCCCTTTCATTCTTTTGCACGACTCCGATTGTACATAATGTAATGAACGAGCTTCCAAGATACTCTACTCTTAGAAGCTAGCAGTACTTACATTGTTTTCCCTCTTATGGAACGATTGATATTAATGTTACTTCTCTTATTCTTATGTTATCAATGTTGTTCGTACTTCCTAAATCTTATAAGGTTCATAGTGAAGAGTTAGTCCTAATAACGTGTATAGAGGATACCGACCTTACGTCACTCCGAAAGGTTTAGAATGTGATTCCATGAGTCGAGCATGCATTATATATATGTATCTATTTTACTCTACCGAGCCATGCTATAGTTGGCCGGGTACGGCACCTATTGTGCAACCACTGATCAGTTGGGTTTTACCGAGCTCCACGTGGCCGGGTACGATTCTACCGAGCCTATTATGGCCGGGTACGATATGATGATGATGATGCCCACAGAGGCGAATGCTTTAAAGGTTTATGTATTTATACATATGTATCATGCAGTTCATGTAAGTAGCCCTTAGAGGTACTAAGATGTTACAGGTTGTATATTCTCTATCCTTGCTTACATTACTGATCGCATTTATGGTTCCTTGCCTTACATACTCAGTACTTTATTCGTACTGATGTCCTTTTATTTGTGGACGCTGCATGTCGTGCTGCAGGTCCTGATAGACAGGCAGGTGCAGCCCCCCCACTACAGTAGACTGTCCAGTTCAGCGGTGATTGGCGAGATCCCTTCTCGGGACTTGCCTTGGTCTTGGTATGCAATTTTTGTTATAGACATTATGGGTATGTCGGGGCTCTGTTCCGGCTATGTTGCAACATTTATGTTCTATTAGAGGCTCATAGACAGGTGTCGTCTCATGTATAGTTTGGTATGCCTTGTCGGCTAGTTTTTGTTGTATAGTCTTTCATAGTAGCGAGGTAGCTCATACCTTATACGTAGTTTCTTGATTGTCTGGTCATCCCCTGCTATGTATGTTCATGCCGTCATATTTTATTGCTGGTTGTCCATGATCTAGGTCTACCATTTATATTGATCTCGTCAGCCTTAAAAGTTAATAATGAAGGTTAGATGAAATGTACGTTGGTGCTCGGCAAGTGTGGTCGGGTGCTAGTCATGGCCCTTCAGTTTGGGTCGTGACAAACTTGGTATCAGAGCAAGTCTGTCCTAGGGGTTGTCTATGAGCCGTGTCTAGTAGAGTCTTGATTATGGATGTGTAGCGCGCCACATTTATAATCAGGAGGCTACATGACATCTAGGGTTGTTACCTTCTTCCTGAATCTAGATCGTGCGTAGAGTTGAGTCGTAAGTGTTCGTCTCTAATATTCACCTTGTTTTTTCAGTGATGCCTTCGACTAGGAAGCAAACGATTAGTAGACGGCTTGATACAGTAGCGGGAGAGGGTACCAGTCAGGTGCCCCAAGTCAGAGCAGGACAAAGTGAGGCTCAAAGTGAGATGCCCTCTCATACCTCATCTACTCCATCTCCTCCGGAGGATATTAGAAGGCACCCAGCGCCTCCAGTTCCTCCGTCTGGCACTCCAGACCAGGATATGCGGAGTGCTTTGCAGTTATTGACTAGCTTGGTAGCTGCTCAGGATCAGAGGCAGAATACAGGTGCTGCTGAGAAACCAGTTAGTACAAGAGTTCGTGATTTTATTAATTTAGACCCTCAAGTGTTTACCGGATCAGACCCCAAGGAGGACCCACAGACTTTTATTGACCAAGTTCATCGTACACTTCGGGTTATGCATGTTAGTGATACAGAGGCAGTAGAGTTGGCTTCTTATCGGTTACGGGATTTAGCGGTTCTCTGGTATGATAGTTGGGAGAGATCCAGGGGTCCGAACCCTCCTCCAGCTGTGTGGAAGGAATTTTCTGAGGCCTTTCTTCGTCACTACTTGCCAGTTGAGATACGATGAGCTAGAGCTGATAAGTTCTTGAACCTTAGACAAGGTAATATGAGTGTGCGAGAGTACAGTATGCAGTTTGATTCTTTGGCAAGGTATGCTCCCTATATGGTGGCCGAGATGAGTGATAGGGTGCATATGTTCGTGAATGGGTTGGGACCATATCTAATAAATGAGTGTACGACAGCCTCCTTGGTGGAGGGCATGGATATTTCCCGTATTCAAGCTTATGCCCAGACCCTAGAGGATCGTAAGTGCCAGCAGAGGGCAGTTAGGGAGCAGGATAGAGGCCAGCATAAGAGGGCGAGATTTGCAGGGTATTCTGATGACTTCAGAGGCTGCATCAGGCCACAGTTTTCGAGGAGTTCGGCGCCACCTGTAGCTAGTGCTCCTCCACAGTTTCAGAGGCCTCGATATGATCGATCCTATTCTGGTCCAGGTCAGAGTTCGCGGGCATCTGGCTCGCAACATCACAGGGATACTAGTCAGATGAGACCCCCAACACCACATTGTGATCAGTGCGGCAAGGCCCACTTTGGACTGTGTCGTCGAGGTTCTGATGCATGCTATTCGTGCGGGCAGCCTGGCCATATGATGCGGGATTGTCCTAATAGAGGAGGTGATGGTATGGCTCAGCCGACTGGATCTGTGTCTGGTTCTTCCTCATCAGTTCGACCTCCAGCACGGGGTTTTCAGCAGTCGACAGCTCGTGGTAGGGGTAGAGGTGCAGTGCCGAGTTCGAGTGGTGCTCAAAATCGAACCTATGCTCTAGTAGGTCGACAGGATCTCGAGTCGTCTCCAGATGTTGTTACAAGTATTATATCTGTGTTTTCTTATGATGTATATGCGCTGATTGATCCGGGATCTACATTATCATATGTTACACCCTTTGTGGCTAATAAGTTTGGCATTGAACCCGAATTGATAAGTAAACCCCTCGCGGTATCTACTCCGATAGGAGATTCTGTGATTGCTAGAAGGGTATATAGAGGTTGTACTGTGATGATTTGTAGTCGTCAAACCTCGGCAAATTTATTTGAGTTAGAAATGGTTGATTTTGATGTGATAATGGGAATGGACTGGTTGGCCTCATGCTATGCAAATGTTGACTGCCGTACGAAGATGGTTAGGTTCCAATTTCTGGGTGAACACGTCATTGAATGGAAAGGGAACATTGCTACACCGAAAGGTAGGTTTATTTCCTATCTTAAGGCAAGGAAAATAATCTCAAAAGGTTACATTTATCATCTCGTTCGCGTTAGGGATGCGGAGGCGAAACCGCCTACTTTACAATCAATCCCTGTGGTCAACGAATTCCTAGATGTTTTCCCAGATGAACTCCCAGGCCTTCCTCCTGAAAGGGAGATTGAGTTTAGCATTGATGTGTTGCCTGACACTCAACCGATCTCTATTCCTCCATACAGAATGGCCCCGGCAGAGTTGCGAGAGTTGAAGGTGCAGTTGAAGGACTTGATAGATAAGGGCTTTATTAGGCCTAGCACTTCACCTTGGGGTGCACCAGTCCTATTCGTGCGGAAGAAAGACGGGTCGTTACGGATGTGTATTGACTATCGGCAGTTGAATAAGTCTACTATAAAGAAAAAGTATCCACTTCCAAGAATTGATGACCTGTTTGACCAACTCCAGGGTGCCAAGTATTTCTCTAAGATTGATTTACATTCAGGGTATCATCAGGTGAGGGTTAGGGAGAAGGATATTCCAAAGACGACCTTCCGGACAAGATATGGGCACTTTGAGTTCTTGGTGATGTCGTTCGGGCTAACAAATGCCCCAGCAGCTTTTATGGATCTCATGAATACTATATTCAGGCCCTATCTTGATGTGTTCGTGATTATATTCATTGATGACATTCTAGTATATTCTCGTTCGGAGGCGGAACATGCGGGCCACTTGCGTATAGTATTACAGACGCTTCAGGATCGTAAGTTATATGTTAAGCTCTTCAAATGTGAATTCTGGCTGAACTCAGTAGCATTCCTTGGCCATGTGATATCTGATGAGGGTATTAGTGTCGACACTCAGAAGATCGATGCAGTAAAGAATTGGCCGAGACCTACAACACCATCAGAAGTCCGCAGCTTCCTAGGGCTAGCAGGATATTATAGGCGGTTTGTAGAAGGATTTTCCTCTATATCATCACCATTGACTAAGTTAACACAAAAAGCTACCAAATTCCAGTGGTCTGACACTTGTGAACGTAGTTTTCAGGAGTTGAAGAATCGATTGACATCTGCACCAGTGCTCACTCTTCCTGAAGGAACAGAAGGTTATGTGGTATATTGTGATGCCTCAGGTATAGGTTTGGGGTGCGTATTGATGCAGCGTGGGAATGTGATTGCTTATGCATCAAGACAATTGAAGAAGCATGAAAAGAATGATCCAACCCATGATTTGGAATTGGCTGCAGTAATATATGCTTTGAAGATATGGCGGTACTACTTATACGGCATCCATGTTGACATCTACACAGATCACAAGAGTTTACAATACATCTTCAAGCAGAAAGAGTTGAATTTGAGGCAGCGTAGGTGGCTTGAATTATTGAAAGACTACGACGTCGAGATATTGTATCATCCCGGTAAAGCCAATGTTATGGCAGACGCTCTCAGCCGTAAATCAATGGGAAGCTTAGTACATATTGAGGCAGGTAGATGGGGGTTGATTAAAGAGCTTCATCAGCTAGCCAATATGAGAATCAGATTGTTAGACTCTGATGACGGAGGTGTTACTGTACAGAATACATCAGAATCATCTTTGGTAGCCGAGGTAAAAGCACGACAATATGAAGATCCTATCTTAGTACGATTAAGAGAAAGCATTCAACAGTGTAAAAGTATGGCTTTTGGGATCGGAAAAGATGGGGCACTGAGATACCAGAGCCGATTGTGTGTTCCTAATGTGGCAGGGTTGCGAGAGAAGATTATGAATGAGATTCATCAATCCCGATATTCCATCCATCCCGGCTCGACAAAGATGTATCATGATGTCAAGGAGCAATATTGGTGGGATAATATGAAGAAGTCTATTGCAGAATTTGTAGTCCAGTGTCCCAATTGTCAACAAGTAAAGATAGAACATCAGAAACCCGGTGGATTGCTTCAAAATATAGAGATTCCGACCTGGAAGTGGGAGGTGATTAATATGGACTTCATTATTGGATTACCTCGCTCTTATCATAAGTTTGACTCCATCTGGGTGATAATTGATCGACTTACAAAATGTGCCCATTTTCTGCCAGTGAAGACAACTTACACGGCTGAAGATTATGCAAAGTTGTATATCAAAGAGATTGTTAGGCTTCATGGTGTGCCCATATCTATTATATCAGACCGAGGAGCTCAATTTACGGCTAACTTTTGGAGGTCTTTCCAGAAGGGTTTAGGCACACAGGTAAATCTCAGCACTGCATTTCATCCGCAGACTGATGGACAGGCTGAACGTACCATTCAGACACTGGAAGATATGCTACGAGCATGTGTTCTAGATTTTAAGGGGAATTGGGATGATCATCTTCCACTCATAGAATTCGCCTATAACAATAGCTACCATTCCAGTATTAAAATGGCCCCATATGAGGCACTATACGGGAGGAGATGTAGATCACCAGTTGGATGGTTCGAAGTCGGTGAAACAGAATTATATGGGCCAGATTTGATTCACCAAGCTATTGAGAAGGTGAAGGTGATACAGGAGCGATTGAGGATGGCACAAAGCAGGCAAAAATCTTATTCTGATGTTCGACGTCGTGATCTAGAGTTTGAGGTTGGTGATTGGGTTTTCCTGAGGATCTCACCAATGAAGGGTATTATGCGTTTTGGGAAGAAAGGTAAGCTGAGTCCAAGGTATATCGGGCCGTATAAAATTCTTCGACGGATTGGACAGGTTGCTTATGAGTTAGAATTGCCATCCGAATTGGAATTTGTCCACCCAGTATTCCATGTATCAATGTTGAGAAAATGTATTGGAGACCCTTCTCGAGTCATCCCTATCAAAGATGTACAAGTTACAGAGGACCTATCATATGAAGAAGTGCCAGTGGCGATATTAGATCGGCAAGTCCGCAAGCTGAGAACAAAAGATGTAGCTTCCGTCAAAGTATTATGGAGGAACAAAAATATGGAAGAAATGACATGGGAAGCAGAAGAGGAGATGAAGTCTAAATACCCTTACTTATTCCAGAATGAAGATAACAAGGATGCTGGTGGAAGACAGGATACATTGGAAGAAGAAACGGCTCTATGAGGTAAGCAATAATTTGAGAATACTCCTCCTTAATACAAAATGGTGATATGTAGATAATGTAAATACGCATAATGCTTTGTGTAGCCTTGTGAAGCCATATGTTGGGCTTAATTACTTGCAAGTTTTGCTAGTGACCATTTTATAGGGGAAAATTTATCGGAAATTTCCATTGGAATCCACGATGATTTAAACTCCCCATAAACCCTTACATTCGAGGACGAATGTTCCTAAGGGGGAGGGTGTTACAACCCATATCCACATGTGTTAGTTCATGCCATATATTAGTTAACATAAATCCAAGAAGGAATTATCTTTGAGATGATACGAAGTCAATCCTATTGGTCTTAAGTGATACAAGAGTGTATAAGGGTGATTAACCAGTATTAGAAGTTAAACGAATCAAGGATGTTGTAACTCGTATTTTCAGGTAATCTAGCGGTGCTTAATACACTCAAGAGGTCATTTATTAAGGTATTTTATTCATATAATATCCGTATCATAAGTCTTGAAGTCAAACGACTTATGAAACTATAGTCGACAAAAGTTGTCGCAACTTAGGTTCATAATTTTACTTAAACATTAGGTTAAATGTTTCTAATCTTTTCTCATAATTTACAAGGAATTACGGGGTTATCTACCAACAAAATTAAAGATCTATGAGTCTAGTTTCCAACGCATTAAATCGTTCATCGATACGATCTCGGAGTAGAGAGATATTCGCATTTTCGCGAGCTTGCGCCAAGCACCTCTCTATGGGGCCCACTAAGTCGGTTTAAGATATTTGGACCTATATAGGATGCCTCCAACCCGTTTTAAGTCATTCTTTTCACTATTTTCAGACCTTAGAACCCTAGGAACATCCTCTCAAGGTTCTCTCAAGAATCAAGACCCAAAAAAGGGCAAACAACACAAATCAAGTGTCGGGAATTCCGTGGCGCTAGTAAGTCTCTTGTTCTTCTTGTTGTTGCTCATTTTTGTGTCGTTTCAGCTCGTGTGGGAGGTTGTTTTAAAGGGTTTATGTTCTGTAAATACTCCCTCATGTTCTTAATATCAATCCTACGTGATTTCAAGCCTTCTAAAGTGATTCTAGTGCCGAAAAACACTAATTGATCGCTAGTTTCGCTTTTTTGTTGTTGTGGCAGCATTGGAGGGATATTTCATGGAAATTTAAGGTCAAATTGGAGTTGTTCTTTCTGTATAAAATTAAGGAACCTCTTACTCTATATGTATTTAATATTATCCAAGTTGCGGCTAAGCCATTGAAGCTAGAACTTGTGAGATATATATCGAAAGGCTTGGTAGTAATGTTATTGTTTTGTGGACTGTTTTGCGTTGTTGTTGGGTTGCGTATTTTACTACTATCTTGTGGAGTTTTGGAGGAGGAAGGGTGTGGAGAAACACCATATATATGTAGGGTTATGGGCTGATAGTTATTCGTAACATTTCCAGGTTGTTTGACACGACTACGGTGGTCGTCGTATGTATGGAGTGATTAGGCTATGTGTGGACTATTTTGGGAGGCTCAATATGTTTATTATTGATGTTGTTTGGGCTGTTTGGTGACTGTTTTGAATAGTGTGAGGTCATATATATAGGGGAGGTGATGTCCGTTTCATCGTAAAATAGGTTGTGGTCGATACATAATAGTTATGACGCTTAAATGATAACGATAGTATCGTTTCTCTTATTGTAGACTAAGGAGTTTTGACAATTGCATAGCTTGAGATTGGGGCAGTATATACAAGGTATGTGAGGCTATCCCTTTCCTTCTTTTGCACGACTCAGATTGTACATAATGTAATGAACAAGCTTCCAAGATACTCTACTCTTAGAAGCTAGCAGTACTACATTGTTTTTCCTCTTATGGAACGATTGATGTTAATGTTACTTCTCTTATTCTTATGTTATCAATGTTGTTCGTACTTCCTAAATCTTATAAGGTTCATAGTGAAGAGTTAGTCCTAATAACGTGTATAGAGGATACCGACCTTACGTCACTCCGAAAGGTTTAGAATGTGATTCCATGAGTCGAGCATGCATTATATATATGTATCTATTTTACTCTACCGAGCCACGCTATAGTTGGCCGGGTACGGCACCTATTGTGCAACCACTGATCAGTTGGGTTTTACCGAGCTCCACGTGGTCGGGTACGATTCTACCGAGCCTATTATGGCCGGGTACGATATGATGATGATGATGCCCACAGAGGCGAATGCTTTAAAGGTTTATGTATTTATACATATGTATCATGCATTTCATGTAAGTAGCCCTCAGAGGTACTAAGATGTTACAGGTTGTATATTCTCTATCCTTGCTTACATTACTGATCGCATTTATGGTTCCTTGCCTTACATACTCAGTACTTTATTCGTACTGACGTCCTTTTATTTGTGGACGCTGCATGTCGTGCTGCAGGTCCTGATAGACAGGCAGGTGCAGCTCCCCCACCACAGTAGACTGTCCAGTTCAGCGGTGATTGGCGAGATCCCTTCTCCGGACTTGCCTTGGTCTTGGTATGCAATTTTTGTTATAGACATTATGGGTATGTCGGTGCCCTGTTCCGGCTATGTTGCAACACTTATGTTCTATTAGAGGCTCATAGACAGGTGTCGTCTCATGTATAGTTTGGTATGCCTTGTCGGCTAGTTTTTGTTGTATAGTCTTTCATAGTAGCGAGGTAGCTCATACCTTATACGTAGTTTCTTGATTGTCTGGTCATCCCCTGCTATGTATGTTCATGCCGTCATATTTTATTGCTGGTTGTCCATGATCTAGGTCTACCATTTATATTGATCTTGTCATCCTTAAAAGATAATAATGAAGGTTAGATGAAATGTACGTTGGTGCTCGACAAGTGTGGTCGGGTGCTAGTCATGGCCCTTCAGTTTGGGTCGTGACAGTTGCGTACTCGATCAAGTTGGCTTTTAAGATATTCAAGTTGAGATAAAAACAAACATAAAAAGAAAATAAACAATCAAAAGAGGCTCAAGGTCGTCCCCACCTAAATGAAAGAAAGTTAAAAGAAGAAAAACTAAAGTTGTAAATTATCCTACGCTATTTCTTTTACGATGCTCGTCGCGGCCTCCAATTACATTCACTTCGGGGCATACCCCTAAAATAATATATATACAAATCCCTCGGGGCATTCCCCAGATAAAGTTAACTATGGAAACGACCTCTTGCCTCAAAATTAACAAAAGTCCTAAAGTTTGCCTACCTAAGTGTGGTCGGCCTAAACATGCTCCTAGTGGACAAAGTAATAAAAGTAAAATAAATAAAACTAAAGAAATAAAAAAAAATAATTTCATGCTCATTCCCCCTTTTTAGCTTCTCCAATAGTTAAATCACATTTGCCTGTTACTAACAGCCCCTGATTGGCTAGTAGAAAATCCAAATGGACAAAAAAAACACGACGACTCTTTGTTACTCATCTTAAGACCTACAAATTAACTAGCTATGGCGAACATGGCATAAAATCAGGTCTGCCAACTTTTATTGATTTCATATGATAGAAATTTTCTTTATTAGTTCTCTCTTATTCCCTTTCTCTATAATTCTATATGTGGTCATCTCTTTTTCAGTACTATATCAAGTAGACTGGCCAACCTTTCCTCACCTGACTTCAACTGGAAACTCTTCCAACAAAATCAGAGAGCAGTCTGGATAAACTTAAATTATATTCTATCCTCAAATTAATTATATGTTCCAACAAAATAAAGGCATGTCAAAACAATTTAATAGAGCTTAAACACATAAGAGCTCTAAACGAAATAACTAGAGGCGTGACCAGCGCCTGCAAATTCGTGCATCTTTTCTCAAGGAAACCAACAAGAATGAACTAAGAAGTTGAAAATGAAATCTGGAGTCAGAACAATCAATAACATAAGCTTCCTCCATTTTTTTAACTATGAAACATATAACAACAACATCCCAAATAACAGAGGGGAGAAGAAAGATGAACCTGAAATAATGTTTTAATTAACGAAAATTCCAGCAACTACACAGATGAAGTTCACCGTAGCTATGACCGTATCTCGAAATTGCGATAAAAATCCGAGCAAAAACAGGATCAGAACTACGAACCTAACCTCGAACGGCGAACTCGGGATCTCTCGCCTGTAAGCACGTGATTTTTGCTTCACGGACAATCACTCCAAAAGAAAACAAAATATAGTGACAAATGACCTCGCTGTACAATTTTTCGATTTTCCGTGACGTATGTTGTTAGTCATTTGTGGTTCTGTCCATTTTTCATTTAATCTTATCGAACAAAATACAAAATATGTATGTCATGGTAATTAAACCATAATTCGGTCATTAAAAGAAAATTCACAAAAAATATATATGCATCTTTTATTCTAGGTTGTGATTTAACCTACTTCAAATATTTTTATATGTGTGTGATAATTGTGTTAAGTGATTAAATTAATAGTTGTTTTAATTTCATTTTTTTTATTTTTAGTTTTCTTTATAAATAGAAAACAAAAAGAAAAGAGTGATGAAATTGGTTTGGGCCAAGAAATGAATCAAAATCAAGCCCAAAACCAGGACACAGGTCCAGTCCAAGCACAGGCTGCCCGGGTACGTCCCAAACGACGTCGTATCAGCGTCCCTGTGTTGAGCCGTTGATTTGATTCAAATGAACGGTCCCGATCGGGCCACTCATTTAACCCAAACGACGTCGTCTTAGGCAATTGATCTGAGCCGTCCAATCCCTTGATCCAACGGATCCAGGCCTTCCCTTAGGCCCGTCAAATTTGACCCGATCCAATCCCCTACCCGGTCTCAACCCACCATCAGCCCCCGAACGACGTCGTCTCTCTTCAATGAGTAGATCCTGGCCCTTGATCTCACATGATCTGACAGCCCGGATCTAAACCTCAAAATCATATATAAAGCCCAACTTGGTTACCCCGCCCCCTATCCAAAACACCCCCCCCCCGGCTTTATCGTCTCCCTGACCAACCCTAACACCCAAACCCTAGCCGCCACCCCACCCCTTCGCCTGAAAGCCGGCGGCAACGGTGCCGTTGGCCATGAGTCTAACACCCCTGAACCACCATGACCCCCCCTCTCCAAATCCACACTCAGCTTACCTCGAATCTTCCCCGAACGTCTCGAATCTTCATTCGAAGATCCGAGACCAAACCTAGATCTACACCAAACCACCCCATATTCACCCTAGTCACTCCCCTAACGTCCCTCAGGCCTTAATCAGCTTTGGTTCTGGTCAAATGCAAGCAGAACTTGTCGAATCCCAAATCTGAGTTCAAGAACCCTAAAAAACCAAACCTGTTTCGTGTTGAGGTAAGTTCTCGGTGTAATCTTCTTTTCTTTCCTTTTGTTTGTGCATATGTTCGTATATTTGTTCTGAATCTTTTGATTATTTTCTGTCAGTTCTCCCCATCTTCAAAAGACCCTTTTTGTTTGGTCGATTTCTTTTCTTAAATGTTAAATGAGTGTTATAAGATGTTTGTTCGCTTCGACTGATGTTGTCGACCAGTTAAGTTTCATAAACTCCGTGTTAAATGCCCCGAGTGTTGAAATAAATTGGTGCCTTGTTTAGTCTGTGTTGTTTGTCGATTAATTATTACGTATATTAGTTCGCATAGTCGATTTGAGTAACGTCGTCAAATAATTAAGTGTCGTAAAGTTCTATCGTTGTTCGGAAAAAATGCCTGAATCACTCATTTGTTCTGTTTTGAGTTCAGTCGATCAGCGATTAGTTAGTATACATTATAACTCGCAAAGTCGACTCGACACATGTTGTCGTTAGTTTCACAACATCAAATAACAAACAACCTAACTCTTACTGGCTGGTTTTGTTAAATGCTTGTGTTGGACTGATTGTAGGTTGGTTTGTTAGCTGTGGGAGGGAGGATTCGAACTGGTAGACTGACAGATACAATAGAATGAAAGGGTGGGGCAAGACAGCAATGATCAAGGGTCTGTGGGATAGTTTTGGTTGGGGGGAAGAAACTGACTAAGTGTTCAGGATTAAAGAAGCTGTCAAGTGTCAATTAAAATACTATTAATGGGGAACAAAACACAAGAGCATGGGAATTAAATGAATACTTTAAACCCATAACTCTTGATTAGAGCAATAGGACAAAGCATGGGGGGCTGATTAAGTTTACCAAGAAAAATGCCTCTAGGCATGGGAAGCTAAGGGGTATGGGCAGATTGCAATTGGCAGGATCCAGGCAGCTTGACTGCACTGGGTTGTTGGCTTATAAATAAGCTGTTTCAGAACTTAAAAGGGGCTGGACTTTTAGTCTTCAAAAAAAAACACAAAGAAATTTTCAGAATATTGTAACCAAACACTGTCTGAAAATTGCCTAAGAGTTTAAGTTGGTCGAGCTGTCTTTGCCAATTGTTGTTGGTTATTTGCCGAGCTGTTTGTGATCATTGGTTTGCTGTTGCTGTTACATTGAGTATTCTGGGTGTTTCTGCTGTTTTGCTACTCTGCGTCTGGGATTGTTTACTTGGTGCTCAACCACCTATTGGGTTTTCCTTGTTGTTGAGACTGCTGCTGTTTATTTGTGGGCTATTGGTGACATTGTTGCTGATTGTTTGCTGTTGATTGTTGACTGCTGCTTACCTGCTGTTGCTGTGTTGTTGCATACTACTCAGCTGATCATTCTCCTTCTTCTTTTGTTTTTCTATACCAGGTACACGACTAATACTGTCCATGTAACTTGAAAGTTGAGCATGAATACAAAAGAGAAGATTTGAAGACGTTTATGTCCACATGTAGTTGTTATATCGAGTATCATGTAGTGTGTAATGGTTTACATTCTTGCCTGGGTACTGGAGTTGGTCCTCTCATATAGTGAATGTAAATGTAGGATAATTTAATATCATATGGTGTGTAGGCTGACAGACAAGAGGATTGGCAGTATAATAGGCTACATCTTAGAAATTAGTTGTGTTTTGTGATTAGCATGTCCTTAAATGCATGTCAAAGTATAAAACTATCCATGTTAGTTAATTTCATTTCCCTTTTGATAAACTGCCTCATTATAATTGTCGAACCACGCCCTTATAACAAATAGCACAAGTCTGCATTCCCCAACCTCACGAAGGTTGAGCCCAAGTCGAAACGGGCTAAGCAGGCCTTCATCGGAAAATCAGTGGCCCAGGCCTGGCCAATCCCGCATAAGCTGGGTTTGGGCCCATGAGATCCGATCGCTTGCCCGTGGGGCGCGGCCTTGTTTCTGATTTTTTAAAAGCATTCTGAATCCTGCTATAGATGACCTGCAAGCATATAATTAACTAGGACTATCTCTGCTTTCAATTAGTAGAGACAAACGCGACAAGAAACGTAGTTGCTATAGGATATGCTTTTAAAATAAAGACGAGATGAGCCTCGACGAATAAAACGCACAAGTTGCGGGGCCCTCGTTAAATGTATATATCGAAGCATTCAGTTTCCAGGACGAGTCGTTTAGCAAATCTCACGGCCTTCCCAGAATAATAATACGCTAGTCGCTTTAGGCGCGCCTTTAATAATTTAATTTTCTTAAACTCGGGTGCACATTTATGTGACCCAAATCCAAATCTCAACGGAGTCGAAATGTATCTCTAATCACGGGTACATTGATTGTGATGTGGTCTGAGATGCATTTCCATGACGTTGCAAATTCTTTTATTTTAAAAATAATGGATGAGACGAGCCTCGACAAACAAAAATGCACAAGCTTCGGGGCCCTCTAAATGTATATATATTAAAATATTTAGAATTCGAGACGTGCCGTTTAGCAAATTTTACGGCTTTTCCCCAAAATAGCAATACGCTAGTTGCTTTAGGCGCGCCTTTAATAATTTATTTTCCTTAACTCGGGTGCACATTTATGTGACCCAAATCCAAATCTCAACCAAGTCAAGATGTGTCAACAACCACGTGTGCACTGATGTAACGTGGTTCGAGATATGTTTTCACGACGTTGCAATTCCTTATAAAAATATATAACAATAATAATGATAAAAGCGGTTAAAAGATAAAATTTGCACATAAGTTCACATTTGTATAAAATCAGATAATCAAGCCAAATATGACAGTTGAGCGACCGTGCTAGAACCACGGAACTCGGGAATGCCTAACACCTTCTCCCGGGTTAACAGAATTCCTTATCCGGATTTCTGGTACGCAGACTGTAATATAGAGTCATTTTTTTCCTCGAATCGGGATTAAAATTGGTGACTTGGGACACCCTAAATCTCCCAAGTGGCGACTCTGAAATAAATAAACCAATCCCGTTTCGATTGTCCTTTAATTGGAAAAAACTCCCTTGCACCCTCGCGGGGGCGGAAAAAGGAGGTGTGACAGCTCTGGCGACTCTGCTGGGGACCGAAACCCAGAACCACCGGTTCAGGGTTGGAAATTCGAGCTTGATAAATTGTTATATTTGGTTTTATCTGATTTTTACATGTTTGAGCCTAATGTGCTAAATGCTGCTTTTACTGCTTTGATATTATTTGAACTGTACATATAAACTGTGCCGAAACCTTCTCTTCTTACCTCTGGGGAGAAGCTCGCTGGTCGAGACTCCCTATTCTGTTAGTGTCAATGCCCAAGTAGAAAGAGGCTCGGATAAGTTACAAAGCCGGACGACCCCGCGGGTCCCCAGTACGTAGCTCCCTCCTCGACTCGAGTTGTCCGCTCGTGTAAGCCAGGTCTAGAACAAAGCCCAGTTTGAAGCTTAGTAAAACATAACTTCATGTCGGATCCCTAGTAGGAAAACGCTTATTTGCATCACGTTGCATTTGACTTAGGGGGCTCAACACAGGGTTTGGGCCCATCCAGGAATAGCAACCTGAAACAAAACAAAAGGGAGACCATCATGTGGCATTTTGTCTGTTATCGCATTAATTTGCTTCAAATTTGCATGTTGACCGGCAGGTGGTAACGGTAATTTTGAAATAAATAAATAGATAAACAAATAAATAATGAGATAAAAAAATGAAAAAAGGGAATTTCAAAATTTCTCGCTTGAAAGGCAGTGTCCAAATGTTTTTGAAAACCGTGATAAACTTCTTACCCGAACTACGTCAGTTTGATTCCCACCGGATGTGGGATACGTAGGCAACCCTTATCGGGTCCAACTCCCCAATTTCTTTTGCCAATAATTATATATATATACCCATGTATGTATACACACATATTATTTCTTTCAAAAAAAAAATTCTTTTCTTTCTTGTCTAAAAACACCTTAATAAATGTGCAGAATGAGCAAAAGTAGGAGTTCATCTGAGGCCATTATAAACAAAGTTCCTCTGGGCTTACGCATGTGGTGGAGCGACTTGGGAAGATCAGGGCAAGATACGGTCAAAAAATACTTGGGAAATTTGGTTGGGTTGCTGGACATCGATCCACGAGGGGACGTTATCAGGGCTCTAATTTCATTTTGGGACTCGGCCCACAACGTATTTCACTTCTCAGATTTCGAACTCACCCCGACACTGGAGGAGTTGGCAGGGTACATTGGATGTCCTAACATCCCTATGAAAGAGCAATATCTCATTGCACCAAGGGCCGTAATCGTACACAAATTCCTGGATATCGTAAAAATTCGCAGAACGGTACATAACCCAGAGTTATCAAAAGGGTTTTGTAGTTTTGCATTTCTGTACGACCGATACGGTCATCTGGGAGGGTTCAACAATCCCGAGAGTAAGATCTGCAGTGGGGAGAACCGGTTGGAATGAGAGAGGCACAAATGTATTGCATTTATGATAGCCTTTCTGGGTTTTTTGGTGTTCCCTAAAAGAGACGGAAAAATTAACATACAAATTGCTGGGGTCGTCAATACTTTGATCAGACAAGAAAATAGCACTCTGGCACCACTGATAATTGCGGAAATTTTCCGCGCACTCACATTTTGCAAAACCGGAGGAAACTTCTTTGAAGGATGTAATATACTGCTACAAATGTGGATGATAAAGCATCTATGTCATCGCCCTCAATTTTTGAAGTATGGGTCATCATAAAAGACTTGTATAGAAGAGTTTCCCACCAGGATCGACGGGTTCAGATTGCCGGAAGGGGTCGCCGAATGGGTCACGCTACTGCGCTCTGTTTCAGCAAACCAGATAGAGTGGGCATTCGAGTGGCTACCCCTAGATGAGGTCATACACATGGCGGCCACCGAATCTTATTTGCTATTGATGGGTCTCCAAAGTAACCAGCCTTACGCACCATGCAGGGTGTTGAGGAAGTTGGGACGATACCAAGTAATCCCGAAGGAAGAAGATCTCAGTAGCCAGGTGATTGAAATTAGACCTGGTGGGCAATTCCCTGAAGCATTCGTTCGGAGAATCTGGAATGAATGTCAAACCCTGAAGTTAGATACCTGTGTACGAGATCGGGCTGAGGGCGAAGTGTCTCCGAAATACCTCCCGTGGTACAGAAGAGAGCTTGAATATCAGAGACCAACTAAGAGAGCTCACATCCAAGGCTTTGAGGAATCTTCACAGGCAGAGTGGAGCTGGTTAAAAAGGGAAGAAGGCTACCGGGCTGAAATCGGGAGGCTAAAGCAACAAGTCGAGAGGCTTGTATTTGAGAACAACGTGCAAGTCGCCTCGGAGCAGGGCGAAAAGAACAAGCTAGCCCAAGAGAACCAGATACTAAAGGCCCACCTACGCCAAGCCAGCAAAAGTAACATTGACCGACAGAAACGTCACTCCGACGAAAGGTTGATAGCAAGTTTGAAAAATTAGGTCGTCCAAAGCCAAGAAGAATTAGAACAATCAGAAGCCCACATAGCAAGGATGAAGGTCAGATGGGCAAAATGCACAATGGCCCGGAAGCAGCGTCTGCAACAGGTCATAAGGGATTATGAACTGAGCATCGGGACATTAAGGGAAATGAATTCCACTCTTCAAGAGCGGATCTTCAAGCAAACACGAGATGCCCAAGCCGATAGAAGGCGCTGTTACGATGCAATGACCAGAATGGAAAAGCAAATGGAGATGTTCCACGATCAACTTGCCAACAATGCACAAACACTAGGATTAAAGAACCGACAGATAAGGCAGTTGTTCGCGGAAAGGGACGACATTCGAGGAAGGATCGACAAGATTGGGCATTACATCTACATGAGATGCCTGGCATGCGAGCAAATGCCTCGGAAGACCCTCCTTGTTTCCATCATGGGCTGCGTCCACCGAATCATGAATGAATTGAAAAGCCTGCAGAGAGACCTCACACCAAGGGCCGCGGAAAGGACGAATGATGCCTCGCGGGCCCCTAAGTTAGAAAATTAATCTTTGGTCGAGTCTTGTTTATTTGGCTTTGTTTCTTTCCCATATGTTGTTTTCTTTTCTTTTAATCAAATAGGGTTAAAGAACTGTGGAGTCTGTACTATTGATGTTCCTTGTTTGAAGTAATTTGTAATAGCAAAATTTTGAGAATGAATTTAATGATTCCAAAAGAATTTTGTGTTTCTTTACTTTATGGTAGAACTACGCCTGGTCTGATTCGCGCAGGGGACGTGATACATAGGCCATCCCCATAAGATTCGATCGCTTTTAATAAAGAAAGAAAAGAAAATACAAAAAAAATAAAATAAAATGCAGGGTTTCCCAAAGTACTTTAAAAAAGGGACAAATGAGCAAACCGGGATGACGCATGTTGTTTGAAGCAAAGCATGTAGAAACAGTTAACTGCCTAGGAGCATTGCATCCTCTATGTGTTGTGATCAAATCTGTTAAACTCTAACGCTTACAAAGTTTGTTGTTGTCTGAATCCACACAGTTAGTTGTTAAAGAATTCTGGCAACACACCCTTACCAAACCAGATTCAAAGGACTGGTAGCAACAAGCATGACTACTTTAGAGAATAGTAACGAGGAAGAAAGGCCGATGAGCCAATTGTTAAAAGAAGCAATGGAAAAGATTGAAAGGATCGGACTAGAGATGAATGCAATGCAGCTAGCTTTAGCCAAAGCACAAAAGAGCCCTGAGCCACTGGGGCACATGCCGGAGTACCCTCATTCCGACCCTTCCACAAGCCTCCCAAATCCCCGTTATCATCAAGAAAGAAGCCCTCATGATTCCCAAGACCCACCACCCCATCAACCTCTCCCAACACCAAATATTCCCACTTTTGTGGGACCCACATCAGCCACCTTGCAAAGAACGACCAGTGAGCCATTGTTTCAGGCTCACGATACGCAATACTATCCCCCTGAGCCTACATTCCATGCCCCCGAACCACAGGCCTACAATCCGCACTTGGAGGTACCGGTAGAGATTGAAAAGACGGTTAAAGCCCATGAACAGGATGAGGTATTGAGGAAGTTCAAAAGCCTGGAGCAGTCCTTCAGGAACCTGCACGGATTGGGCAACCAAGTCAGCGTGGCTTACAAAGATCTATGCCCTTTCCCGGACGTCCAACTCCCGGCTGGGTTCAAAATGCCTAAGTTTGATTTATATGAAGGGCACGGTGATCCCATGGCACATTTGCGGGGATTCTGTAGAAAAATGAGAGGGGCAGGCGGCAAAGATGAGCTGCTGATAGCTTATTTCGGCCAAAGTCTGAGCGGGTCTGCACTAGAATGGTATACCAGGCAGGATTCCAGTAGATGGTACACTTGGGATGATCTGGCACAGGCTTTCGCGGGTCATTTCCAATACAATCTCGAGATAGTCCCTGACCGTCTCACGTTGTTGAGGACCGGGAAGAAGCCCGGGGAAAGTTTTCGCGAATACGGGTTCCGCTGGAGAGAACAAGCAGCTAGAGTGGATCCTCCCATGAGAGAGGGAGAGATGGTGGACTACTTCTTGCAAACATTGGATCCAACCTACTTTGGTCACTTGGTGACGACAGTTGGAAAATCCTTCAACGAGGTAGTGAAGATAGGGGTCATGATAGAAGAAGGTCTGAGGTCTGAAAAAATCCTGAATTATTCGGCACTCAAGGCCACGACCCAGGCTATTCAAAGCGGCACGGGAGGTGCGCTGGGAAGAAGAAAGAAAGAAGAAATTGCCACAATCGAGGCAGGCAGTTGGTCCAGGGCTGGCAAGCCACACTACAACCAACCCAGACCTCACAGGCCAAACTACCCATACAACCCACCACAACATTTCTATCTGCCTCGAGAACCACATTGCTCTGTACACCAGGCCCAAGCATACACTCAGCCTCCGGTTCGCCCGCAATGGCGCGCGCCGGCTCCCCAGAACATATATGCACCACCACAAAACACCTATCCTCCACCGAGGGCATATAGAAACCCGCCAGGGGCAGGCTTTCGGGGAAATCCAGATGCTAGGAATGACAGGCTGCGGAAACACAGAACTTTCACGGAGTTGGGAGAAACCTACACCGCTTTGTTCCACAAATTGAGGCAACTGGGTTTGGTTAGTCCTGTCCAGACTCGAGAACCAAATCCCCCACCCCAGAATTTGGATCGATCAATAAGTTGTGAATACTGCTCAGGGATGCTGGGGCATGATACCAAAAAGTGTTGGAAATTGAGGCATGCCATACAGGATCTTATTAACACCAATAAGATCGAGGTCCAGACACCGGAGGCTCCTAACATCAACCAGAACCCACTGCCAGCGCACCATGAAGCTCACATGATCGAGTTGGTGTATGAGGAAGGAGAGTTGAGAAAACCTTCACAGACAGTTATGATGATCCAGCCCGCTCCGAAAGAAGGATCGACCAGTGGAGGAACTGGGGTACAGTCGCAGAAAGAAGGCGTCAAGCCAGTAGTGATATTGGGAAAGATCCCGTCTGCCATAACAAGCAAACTCGAGCCAAACAAATTGGTAATATCAGGGACTCCACCCACGCCTGCAGTTGTGTTGAAAGGGGTGTACAGGGAACTGGTCACTATAAAGCCTGTAGTCTAGCTGCCAATGATTGATAGCAAGGCTGTGCCTTGGAAATACGAGAAGGCAGTGGCGATGTACAAAGGAAAACAGGTGGAGGAAGTTAGTTGTGAAGCGCAAGGGCTGACTCGATCAGGTCGGTGTTTTGCTCCGGTGGAGCTAAGAAGAACCAACCCAGCTGCAACCAATAAACCTATGTCCGAAAAGAGGCTGAGGAGTTCCTGAGGAAGATGAAAGTGCAGGACTACTCCGTGGTCGAACAGCTGAGGAAAACACCAGCCCAGATCTCGCTGTTGTCATTACTAATCCATTCTGAGGAGCATCGTCGGGCCTTGATGAAGATATTAAAAGAAGCTCACGTGCCCAACGAGATTTCGGTAAACCACCTGGAAACCATTGCCAACAATATTTTCGAGGTGAATAGGGTAACATTCTCAGATGATGACCTACCGATGGAAGGTACGGAGCATAATAAAGCTCTCTACCTAACTGTTAAATGTGAAAACTCGGTAGTTGCTCGGGTATTTGTGGATAACGGTTCAAGTGCCAATATTTGTCCATTATCCACCCTGAACCAGTTAAAGATCGACCACGGAAGAATCCACAAGAATAGCATCTGTGTCCGGGGATTTGACGGAAATGGAACAGCCACTGTGGGGAATGTGCTTGAATTGACCATCGGTCCGGTCCTGTTCACCATGGAGTTCCAGGTGTTGGATGCCACAGTATCTTATAACCTTCTGTAAGGATGACCGTGGATTCATGCAGCCAAAGCAGTGCCTTCCGCCCTACATCAGATGGTCAAATTCGAGTGGGATAGACAATAGGTCGTACTGCACAGCGAGGACACAGCATGCACCATGGGTGGCGCCATTGTACCCTTCATAGAGACCGATGATGACAAAGGTCCTTGAGTCTACCAGATTTTCGATACAGGGTCGGCGAACAAAATTGTTGAAGGAGAAATCATCCCGCACCCTAGGGTAGCTGCCGCGACAGTCATGATGGTCTCGGAAATGCTGGGTAATGGATTTGTGCCGGGAAAGGGCTTGGGAGTCGAGCTTCAGGGGATTGTCCAACCTGTCTCCCTGCCTAAAAATCTGGAAACTTTTGGGTTGGGGTTCAAACAAACCGCGGCAGATAGGAAACAAGCGCAAAAAATAAAGAAGAGGGTTTGGTTTCTGCCAAGCCGGTGCCACGTCCCTCAAGGTTTTTTGTCAGAGCAAGTGCCAAGGGGCCGTCAGTCCCAAAGATTCTAGGACCATTGATTGGTATGGATGGGGACCTGAATCAGAGTTTCGAGAGGCTATTCGCTGATGTCAGTATGGTAGAGGCTGGAGAAGGTTCCAGTAGAGCAGAGATACAGTTTGTGGGGCCTGAGGCCATAACCAACAATTGGACAGTTACTCCTCTTCCTGTCCGAGGGGAGTCTTGGTAGTAGGCTTTGATTTATGTTTTTGTTTGTTTTGTTTTGCTCGGATTATTCCAGGGTGTAATCCAAATTTTACTTTTGTTTTATGAAAGTGTGAACCCTTTTTATTCCGCAAGTTTAATAAAGTTCTCTTCTTTTGTCTCATTTTAATTTTGTCTTGTTCTTTTTCTTTCTGAACAGTTCTCTTTTTACTGGTTCTAATGACATGGCATGCACAGCGGATCTTCGACCTAGTCTAAAAAATCAATCTGAATCCGACTCAATGATACAAGAGGTCGTTTGTGACGATGAATCTGAATATGACAAAGACAAAGCCTTCGAAGAGATAAACCGAGAACTGTGCCAATTTGAAGAAAAACCCAAACCTAACCTAAATGACACTGAGGCTGTAAATCTAGGAGACGCTGATAACTTCCGAGAAACCAAAATTAGCATCCATGTTGAGCCGAATGTCAGGGAAGAATTGATCAAAACCCTCGTGGAATTCAAAGATATTTTTGCATGGTCATATGATGATATGCCGGGATTAAGCACCAATTTAGTGGTTCACAAATTGCCCACTGACCCGGCATACCCTCCGGTCAAGCAAAAGCTAAGGAAATTTAAAACAGAAATGAGTGTAAAGATCAAAGAAGAGATGATTAAGCAGTTGCAGGCGAAGGTCATTCGGGTCACTCGATATCCCGAGTGGTTGGCCAATGTGGTACCAGTTCCAAAGAAGGATGGAAAAATCAGGGTGTACGTCGACTACCGCAACCTCAACAAAGCAAGTCCCAAGGACAATTTTCCATTGCCCAACATCCATATCTTGATCGATAATTGCGCTGGGCGCGAGATCGGATCATTTGTGGATTGCTATGCAGGTTATCATCAGATCCTAATGGACGAGGAAGATGCGGAAAAGACAGCATTTATCACGCCATGGGGAACTTACTGCTATCGGGTAATGCCGTTCGGACTGAAGAATGTCGGGGCAACGTACATGCGAGCAATGACTGCTGTGTTTCACGACATGATACACAAAGAAATTGAGGTGTACGTAGATGATGTGATCATAAAATCTTGGCGGCAGGAAGACCATGTAGCAGACCTAAGGAGATTCTTCCAAAGACTCCGAAGGTATGATATCAAGCTTAACCCGGCCAAATGCGCATTCGGGGTTCCATCAGGAAAGCTGTTAGGATTCATCGTCAGTCGACGGGGGATTGAGTTAGACCCATCCAAGATCGAATCCATCCGAGATTTGCCACCGCCAAAGAACAAAACAGAGGTAATGAGTCTGTTGGGTAGACTCAATTACATCAGCAGGTTCATCGCTCAACTCACGGCGACTTGTGAGCCCATATTTCGGTTGCTAAAAAAGGATGCTGCAGTAAGTTGGATGGTAGAGTGTCAAGAGGCTTTCGACCAAATCAAAGGGTATCTGTCTAATCCACCCGTGTTGGTCCCGCCTAAGCCAGGGAAGCCCTTAATTCTTTATCTGACGGTCCTGGAAAATTCATTTGGTTGTGTACTGGGGCAACATGACGACACAGGAAGGAAGGAGCAGGCCATCTACTATCTTAGCAAGAAATTCACAGTATATGAGTCCAAGTACACTCAACTCGAGAAAACATGTTGCGCTCTAACTTGGGTAGCTCAGAAGTTGAAACACTACCTGTCCTCATATACTACTTATCTCATATCCCGTTTGGACCCATTAAAGTATATCTTTGAGAAACCTATGCCCACCGGAAGGTTGGCAAAATGGCAAATTCTACTCACAGAGTTTGATATCGTCTATGTAACAAGGACAGCCATGAAATCCCAAGCGCTGGCAGACCATTTGGCAGAGAATCCCATTGATGAAAAATACGAGCCTTTAAGAACGTATTTTCCCGACGAAGAAGTGATGCATACAAGTGAGCTGGAGTTACCCGAGGAACCGGGTTGGAAGCTTTTTTTCGATGGAGCCGCGAACGCGAAAGGGGTTGGAATAGGAGCAGTACTCATTTCTGAAACAGGACGCCATTATCCTGTTACGGCTCAACTACGCTTCTATTGCACCAATAATATGGCCGAGTATGAAGCTTGCATTTTGGGTCTACGATTGGCGGCGGACATGGATGTCCAAGACGTTTTGGTCTTGGGAGACTCGGACCTCTTGGTACATCAGATTCAGGGTGAATGGGAAACGCGGGATCTGAAACTCATACCATATCGACAATGCTAGCACGATCTGAGCAAGTGATTTCGGTCGGTAAAGTTCAAACATATCCCGAGAGTTCATAACGAGGTTGCGGATGCATTGGCCACCTTAGCATCGATGATGCACCACCCTGACAAAATGTATGTTGATCCTCTGCACATCCAGGTCCGTGATCAGCACGCTTATTGCAATGCCGTAGAAGAGGAAGCAGATGGCGAGCCCTGGTTTCATGATATCAAGGAGTACCTCAAAATGGGGATATATCCGGAACAGGCCACTGGAGACCAAAAAAGAGCCCTTCGGCGTTTGTCAAATGGTTTCTTCCTCAGCGGAGGAGTGCTGTACAAAAGAACCCTGGATTTGGGATTGTTAAGATGTATAGACGCCGGTCAAGCCACGACGGTCATGGCAGAGGTACATGCTGGAGTTTGCGGGCCACATATGAGCGGATATGTATTGGCAAGGAAGATCCTTCGAGCAAGATATTATTGGCTTACCATGGAGCATGACTGTATCTCTTTCGTGAGAAAATGCCACCAGTTTCAGATACACGGAGATCTGATTCACTCTCCGCCAACAGAGTTACATACGATGTCAGCACCCTGGCCGTTTGTGGCATGGGGCATGGATGTCATTGGACCTATCGAGTCGGCAGCATCCAACGGTCATAGGTTCATTCTAGTAACCATTGACTACTTCACCAAATGGGTTGAGGCTAAAACCTTCAAGTCAGTAACTAAAAAGGCAGTGGTGGATTTTGTGCACTCCCATATCATCTGCAGATTTGGGATCCCAAAAGTGATCATTACGGACAACGGTGCGAACCTTAACAGCAGTCTGATGAGAGAGGTATGCCAACAATTCAAGATTACACACCGCAATTCCACCCCATATCACCCCAAGGTGAATGGAGCGGTCGAAGCAGCCAATAAAAACATCAAGAAGATACTGCGAAAGATGGTGGAAGGATCTAGACAATGGCACGAGAGATTACCCTTTGCTTTGTTGGGTTATCGCACTACCGTCCGGACTTCCATAGGTGCAACTCCTTATTTGTTGGTATACGGAAATGAGGTCGTAATACCAGCGGAGGTCGAAATTCCGTCCCTCCGGATTATCGTTGAAGTCGAAATTGATGATGATGAATGGGTCAAAGCCCGACTAGAACAGTTGAGCTTGATAGACGAGAAAAGATTGGCAGCAGTGTGCCATGGTCAGCTATATCAGAAGATAATGGCAAGGGCATACAATAAGAAGGTACGCCCCAGGAAGTTTGAAATAGGGCAGCAGGTATTGAAGAAGATCCTCCCACATCAGGTCGAGGCAAAAGTCAAGTTCACCCCAAATTGGCAAGGGCCTTATATCGTGACCAGAGTATTATCCAACGGTGCTTTGTGTTTGACGGATATCGAGGGAAGATGTGTTGACATGGATATCAATTCGGATGCAGTCAAGAGATATTATGCGTAATTTCTTTGATTATGGCAATTATTGGTTCGTTTGTTTGTACTTGGTACTTATTGGATAATGAAATGACGGAGGCAATTCTTTCTTCTATCCAAACACCTTTTACCCTTGTTTCCCCCTTTTGAGCCTTAAGTTATTCTTTCATATCCCTCTTTTGGAATCACTAATGGGAAAGATATAAAAAAAAAGGAAAAAGAAAATTGTAAAAGAAAATGAAAAAGAAGGAGATAAAAATCACAAGAAAAACAAAACCGTGGGAACTACGTTTGACCTGATTCCTCAAAGAGTATACGTAGGCACCTCACGGCTCGGTCATAGTGTGCATAATGTCCATAGCATGCATAATAGGCTGCGTAATGCACATAGCTCAACATAGAGTAAAAAATAAAATCCCCCAAGCAAGAAAACTGGGGCAGAGGTTATGTTTTAAAATTTCAACAAAGGTTTGATTCCAAAAGTTGTAGCGGATCACCCATCAAAGTTATTTCATTTTTTGATAGCCTTTCTTTTAGCCCCACACCAAAACCCACATCGACGTCCAAAAGGCCTCCCGATCAATATCCAAGAGGTGCCAAGTCAGGCAAATAAAGCCAAGAATAATACACTGATCCTCGGCGAAGAAGAGGATCATAAAAACTGGAAATGAATTGATAGTCCAAAGGAATCTCCAAAAGAGAGGATCATATCGACAGCACTCCAATTCTCCGTTGAAGAAATAAAATGAGAGAGTCTTGGCGGTGAAAACCTTCGCGGGCACCACAAGGCGACGAAAGATGAGAGATATAAAACGAGAGAGTCTTATCGGTGAAAACCTTCACAGGCACCATAAGGCGTCGGGAGCTGAGAGAAAAGAGAGAGTCTCATTAGTGAAAACCCCTCAAGGGCACTATGAGGCGACAAGACAGATCAGCAAAAGGACCCAAGTTCGCAAAGAAATGGACACCCCTTTTATCCCCAGCAAGTAAGACTATCAGGCAAGATGATTGATACAAATAAACTGGGTCGGGAATCTATGGCGCACGTCATGATCATAAGGACCAGCCATGTCATCCAGATAAGTTTTTGGTTCAGAAAGATTTTTCTCCTTTTCTACCTTTTTCGTTTTCTTTCTAAAAAATTGTTTTGAAAAGGATCTTTCAAAGTTTACTACCAGAGACTGAAGGGGTCCAAAAGCAAAATACAAAAGGGATAGGCCAAAAACCGAGAATAAGACAAAAGGCGTCGGTCGCAAAACCAAAGGACGAATTGCATCGAAAGAAGGATGGCGTAAAGAGAGCGGAAAATGACGAGTGAAGGACTCGTGGACCAAGTTCCTAAAAGGTCTCCCCGCAGAACGTCAATAAATCACGGACCCAAGTCCAAAGTGGTCGGACTTCACATGAAAGGGAAATTGATCCGATGCAAGATAACCCTAAAAGTCCCAAAGGTTATCCCCAGGCAATAAAGTTTTATGCCTTGCAATTCCGAGAGGAAATAAATTCTTAAAGGAGTGGTTTCGGGAGGGGAGCAGACTCCCACAGTTGGTTTTGTAAAGAGAAAAGCAAAAAGGGGGGATAAATGGAAGACCATCCCCATCAGACGGGTCACCCCCAGCAAACAACTTTGCCCACCAACCAGCTGTGGGGGGGCACAAAGCCAGAAAAGAGAAAGAGAGAAAAATCACCTCCCAGCGGAAAGACACCACTGCCCACCATGATTAAAACTAACTAAATCTTTTTGTCTGCTGCAGGAAAATAAAGGCTGATGATGGCAGCAAGACGCGATGCCAGGGCAATCACCAAAACCGGGGATGAAAATTTTCTATCGTTGTCGAAAAGTTTCTCGGAAGAACGAAGAAACAAATTCAATACTTTCTGTTCTAGGTCGCCCACCAGTAAAATGCGGGAATACATTCATGTTCTAGGTCGCCCACCAGTAAAATGCGGGAATACTTTCTGTTCTAGGTCGCCCACCAGTAAAATGCGGGAATACATTCATGTTCTAGGTCGCCCACCAGTAAAATGCGGGAATACTTTATGTTCTAGGTCGCCCACCAGTAAAATGCGGGAATACTTTCTTTTCTAGGTCACCCACCAGTAAAATGCGGGAATACATTCATGTTCTAGGTCGCCCACCAGTAAAATGCGAGAATACATTCATGTTCTAGGTCGCCCACCAGTAAAATGCGGGAATACTTTCTGTTCTAGGTCGCCCACCAGTAAAATGCGGGAATACTTTATGTTCTATGTCGCCCACCAATAAAATGCGGGAATACTTTCTGTTCTAGGTCGCCCACCAGTAAAATGCGGGAATACTTTATGTTCTATGTCGCCCACCAATAAAATGCGGGAATACTTTATGTTCTAGGTCGCCCACCAGTAAAATACGGGAATACTTTCTGTTCTAGGTCGCCCACCAGTAAAATGCGGGAATACTTTCTGTTCTAGGTCGCCCACCAGTATAATGCGGGAATACTTTCTGTTCTAGGTCGCCCACCAGTAAAATGCGGGAATACTTTCTGTTCTAGGTCGCCCACCAGTAAAATGCGGGAATACATTCATGTTCTAGGTCGCCCACCAGTAAAATACGGGAATACTTTCTGTTCTAGGTCGCCCACCAGTAAAATGCGGGAATACATTCTGTTCTAGGTCGCCCACCAGTAAAATGCGGGAATACTTTCTGTTCTAGGTCGCCCACCAGTAAAATGCGGGAATACATTCTGTTCTAGGTCGCCCACCAGTAAAATGCGGGAATACATTCTGTTCTAGGTCGCCCACCAGTAAAATGCGGGAATACTTTCTGTTCTAGGTCGCCCACCAGTAAAATGCGGGAATACTTTCTGTTCTAGGTCGCCCACCAGTAAAATGCGGGAATACATTCATGTTCTAGGTCGCCCACCAGTAAAATACGGGAATACATTCATGTTCTAGGTCGCCCACCAGTAAAATGCGGGAATACTTTCTGTTCTAGGTCGCCCACCAGTAAAATGCGAGAATACATTCATGTTCTAGGTCGCCCACCAGTAAAATGCGGGAATACTTTCTGTTCTAGGTCGCCCACCAGTAAAATGCGGGAATACATTCTGTTCTAGGTCGCCCACCAGTAAAATGCGGGAATACTTTCTGTTCTAGGTCGCCCACCAGTAAAATGCGGGAATACATTCTGTTCTAGGTCGCCCACCAGTAAAATGCGGGAATACATTCTGTTCTAGGTCGCCCACCAGTAAAATGCGGGAATACTTTCTGTTCTAGGTCGCCCACCAGTAAAATGCGGGAATACATTCTGTTCTAGGTCGCCCACCAGTAAAATACGGGAATACTTTCTGTTCTAGGTCGCCCACCAGTAAAATGCGGGAATGCTTTATGTTCTAGGTCGCCCACCAGTATAATGCGGGAATACGTTTAGTCTTATATTGCAGATTTTGAAATCAGTAACCCCATCGGAAGGCGCAAGGTTACAACAGGAATCCCCAGCAGGAAACAATAAAGCCCCCCAGCACAGGGAAGCATAAGGTTGCAAACTCTAGTGCATGCGTCAGAAAGAAGAAAGGGCGCGTTTTGAAAGAAGCGGCTTGCGAACATTAGACCATGCCCAACATAACAAGTCTAATGAAGAGGGCCGTACCACCAAAGGAACCATTGAAAAGCTTAATGAAGAAGGCCATGTCCCCAGCGGACCGAGCAAAATGATGAAAACTGGTACTCAGAGGAGCAAAGGGCCAGTACCATCCCTCAAGTTCACAAAATAAAAGCATCGGAGGAAAACGCAAGCTGACAAGAAAGCAAGGCGACAAGAACAAGTTGAAGATAGATGAGATATTATGATCCACAGTCTAGCCTAGCTTCTTGTTTTTCCTTTTAGAACAATGTAACAAGGAGATCGGTAAGCGGTAACATCCTACAGCAGCATGTAAGCAGCACACAACAGCGGCGAACACTACAGTCACACGGTAGTCCCAGCTACCAATATTTCCCGAACTACATTGACCTGATTCCTGTTCAGCCCAGGATATGTAGGAAACCTCTGAAGCAAAGGTTCGGTCAAATATTTTTCAAAAAAATGCTTCACACGGAGGACTCGGACGAGCAAAAATTGCTCGCTTTATCTTTGCGCGAAAATCCTTCGTGTCTTCGGGCAAAGAGGGGCAGCTGTAAGCACGTGATTTTTGCTTTCACGGACAATCACTCCAAAAGAAAACAAAATATAGTGACAAATGACCTCGCTGTACAATTTTTCGATTTTCCGTGACGTATGTTGTTAGTCATTTGTGGTTCTGTCCATTTTTCATTTAATCTTATCGAACAAAATACAAAATATGTATGTCATGGTAATTAAACCATAATTCGGTCATTAAAAGAAAATTCACAAAAAATATATATGCATCTTTTATTCTAGGTTGTGATTTAACCTACTTCAAATATTTTTATAAGTGTGTGATAATTGTGTTAAGTGATTAAATTAATGGTGGTTTTAATTTCATTTTTTTTATTTTTATTTTTCTTTAAAATTAGAAAACAAAAAGAAAAGAGTGATGAAATTGGTTTGGGCCAAGAAATGAATCAAAATCAAGCCCAAAACCAGAACACAGGTCCAGTCCAAGCACAGGCTGCCCGGGTACGTCCCAAACGACGCCGTATCAGCGTCCCTGTGTTGAGCCGTTGATTTGATTCAAATGAACGGTCCCGATCAGGCCACTCATTTAACCCAAACGACGCCGTCTTAGGCAATTGATCTGAGCCGTCCAATCCCTTGATCCAACGGATCCAGGCCTTCCCTTAGGCCCGTCAAATTTGACCCGATCCAATCCCCTACCCGGTCTCAACCCACCATCAGCCCCCGAACGACGTCATCTCTCTTTAATGAGTAGATCCTGGCCCTTGATCTCACATGATCTGACAGCCCGGATCTAAACCTCAAAATCATATATAAAGCCCAACTTGGTTACCCCGCCCCTATCCAAAACACCCCCCCCCCCCCCCCCCGGCTTTATCGTCTCCCTGACCAACCCTAACACCCAAACCCTAGCCGCCACCCCACCCCTTCGCCTGAAAGCCGGCGGCAACGGTGCCGTTGGCCATGAGTCTAACACCCCTGAACCACCATGACCCCCCCTCTCCAAATCCACACTCAGCTTACCTCGAATCTTCCCCGAACGTCTCGAATCTTCATTCGAAGATCCGAGACCAAACCTAGATCTACACCAAACCACCCCATATTCACCCTAGTCACTCCCCTAACGTCCCTCAGGCCTTAATCAGCTTTGGTTCTGGTCAAATGCAAGCAGAACTTGTCGAATCCCAAATCTGAGTTCAAGAACCCTAAAAAACCAAACCTGTTTCGTGTTGAGGTAAGTTCTCGGTGTAATCTTCTTTTCTTTCCTTTTGTTTGTGCATATGTTCGTATATTTGTTCTGAATCTTTTGATTATTTTCTGCCAGTTCTCCCCATCTTCAAAAGACCCTTTTTTGTTTGGTCGATTTCTTTTCTTAAATGTTAAATGAGTGTTATAAGATGTTTGTTCGCTTCGACTGATGTTGTCGACCAGTTAAGTTTCATAAACTCCGTGTTAAATGCCTCGAGTGTTGAAATAAATTGGTGCCTTGTTTAGTCTGTGTTGTTTGTCGATTAATTATTACGTATATTAGTTCGTATAGTCGATTTGAGTAACGTCGTCAAATAATTAAGTGTCGTAAAGTTCCATCGTTGTTCGGAAAAATGCCTGAATCACTCATTTGTTCTGTTTTGAGTTCAGTCGATCAGCGATTAGTTAGTATACATTATAACTCGCAAAGTCGACTCGACACATGTTGTCGTTAGTTTCACAACATCAAATAACAAACAACCTAACTCTTACTGGCTGGTTTTGTTAAATGCTTGTGTTGGACTGATTGTAGGTTGGTTTGTTAGCTGTGGGAGGGGGATTCGAACTGGTAGACTGACAGATACAATAGAATGAAAGGGTGGGGCAAGACAGCAATGATCAAGGGTCTGTGGGATAGTTTTGGTTGGGGGGAAGAAACTGACTAAGTGTTCAGGATTAAAGAAGCTGTCAAGTGTCAATTAAAATACTATTAATGGGGAACAAAACACAAGAGCATGGGAATTAAATGAATACTTTAAACCCATAACTCTTGATTAGAGCAATAGGACAAAGCATGGGGGGCTGATTAAGTTTACCAAGAAAAATGCCTCTAGGCATGGGAAGCTAAGGGGTATGGGCAGATTGCAATTGGCAGGATCCAGGCAGCTTGACTGCACTGGGTTGTTGGCTTATAAATAAGCTGTTTCAGAACTTAAAAGGGGCTGGACTTTTAGTCTTCAAAAAAAAACACAAAGAAATTTTCAGAATATTGTAACCAAACACTGTCTGAAAATTGCCTAAGAGTTTAAGTTGGCCGAGCTGTCTTTGCCAATTGTTGTTGGTTATTTGCCGAGTTGTTTGTGATCATTGGTTTGCTGTTGCTGTTACATTGAGTATTCTGGGTGTTTCTGCTGTTTTGCTACTCTGCGTCTGGGATTGTTTACTTGGTGCTCAACCACCTATTGGGTTTTCCTTGTTGTTGAGACTGCTGCTGTTTATTTGTGGGCTATTGGTGACATTGTTGCTGATTGTTTGCTGTTGATTGTTGACTGCTGCTTACCTGTTGTTGTTGTGTTGTTGCATACTACTCAGCTGATCATTCTCCTTCTTCTTTTGTTTTTCTATACCAGGTACACGACTAATACTGTCCATGTAACTTGAAAGTTTAGCATGAATACAAAAGAGAAGATTTGAAGACGTTTATGTCCACATGTAGTTGTTATATCGAGTATCATGTAGTGTGTAATGGTTTACATTCTTACCTGGGTACTGGAGTTGGTCCTCTCATATAGTGAATGTAAATGTAGGATAATTTAATATCATATGGTGTGTAGGCTGACAGACAAGAGGATTGGCAGTATAATAGGCTACATCTTAGAAATTAGTTGTGTTTTGTGATTAGCATGTCCTTAAATGCATGTCAAAGTATAAAACTATCCATGTTAGTTAATTTCATTTCCCTTTTGATAAACTGCCTCATTATAATTGTCGAACCACGCCCTTATAACAAATAGCACAAGTCTGCATTCCCCAACCTCACGAAGGTTGAGCCCAAGTCGAAACGGGCTAAGCAGGCCTTCATCGGAAAATCAGTGGCCCAGGCCTGGCCAATCCCGCATAAGCTGGGTTTGGGCCCATGAGATCCGATCGCTTGCCCGTGGGGCGCGACCTTGTTTCTGATTTTTTAAAAGCATTCTGAATCCTGTTATAGATGACCTGCAAGCATATAATTAACTAGGACTATCTCTGCTTTCAATTAGTAGAGACAAACGCGACAAGAAACGTAGTTGCTATAGGATATCCTTTTAAAATAAAGACGAGATGAGCCTCGACGAATAAAACGCACAAGTTGCGGGGCCCTCGTTAAATGTATATATCGAAGCATTCAGTTTCCAGGACGAGTCGTTTAGCAAATCTCACGGCCTTCCCAGAATAATAATACGCTAGTCGCTTTAGGCGCGCCTTTAATAATTTAATTTTCTTAAACTCGGGTGCACATTTATGTGACCCAAATCCAAATCTCAACGGAGTCGAAATGTATCTCTAATCACGGGTACATTGATTGTGATGTGGTCTGAGATGCATTTCCATGACGTTGCAAATTCTTTTATTTTAAAAATAATGGATGAGACGAGCCTCGACAAACAAAAATGCACAAGCTGCGGGGCCCTCTAAATGTATATATATTAAAATATTTAGAATTCGAGACGTGCCGTTTAGCAAATTTTACGGCTTTTCCCCAAAATAGCAATACGCTAGTTGCTTTAGGCGCGCCTTTAATAATTTATTTTCCTTAACTCGGGTGCACATTTATGTGACCCAAATCCAAATCTCAACCGAGTCAAGATGTGTCAACAACCACGTGTGCACTGATGTAACGTGGTTCGAGATATGTTTTCACGACGTTGCAATTCCTTATAAAAATATATAACAATAATAATGATAAAAGCGGTTAAAAGATAAAATTTGCACATAAGTTCACATTTGTATAAAATCAGATAATCAAGCCAAATATGACAGTTGAGCGGCCATGCTAGAACCACGGAACTCGGGAATGCCTAACACCTTCTCCCGGGTTAACAGAATTCCTTATCCGGATTTCTGGTACGCAGACTGTAATACGGAGTCATTCTTTTCCTCGAATCGGGATTAAAATTGGTGACTTGGGACACCCTAAATCTCCCAAGTGGCGACTCTGAAATAAATAAACCAATCCCTTTTCGATTGTCCTTTAATTGGAAAAAACTCCCTTGCACCCTCGCGGGGGCGGAAAAAGGAGGTGTGACATCGCCAACTCCAAATAAGCAGAAGTCAATCGATTCCTTGATTCAATTGAATGAGAATTCCTGTCTGTTTTCTCCTCTATGTGTGTGTCCGTCTATTTTTGAGCTGAGGATTATGGTTTTTTAGGGTCTTAAGGTTTTGGTGTTCCGATTTTGTGAAGAAGATGGGGTAACGGTTATGGTGTTTAGGGGTATTGTTGATTATGATGAAGAAGGGAGCTCTAGGGTTTTGATAGTGTGTCTTGGTTGAAGAAGAAGGAATGGCTCATCCCTTTTGTATGTCTTGTGTGTATTAGTTTTAGGTTCCCTTAGGTCTAACTTTTCTAGGGTGCTCTCAGTTCAGGGGAACACGGCTGATCCCTAGTCTCTTAGGCCTAGGGTTTAATTAAAGGGTAGGGGTATTGGGCTAAAGGTTAGTTTTGGGGCAACGGGGATTTGGGCTCAAGGGATAATCCGAAATTGGGTCACTTTTTTGTCCACAATTGAGCTAAAATTGTCTTGAATTAACTAACAATTGGGCTTTTTAGAAGTTCTGGATTTCATTAACTAAGGGCCTAAGTTTTCCTTATTTAAAATAGTATAAAGTATTAAAAATGTAAGACTACTCCCAATAAACTATTAAAGATAAACCATAAATGAAACTGCTTTCTTTTTGATATTTTTCAAGGTTAAAAATGACTACAAAACATTAATGAAACTATTTTTTTGTATTTTTTATTTTCTTGTAATAAATTAAATCAAAAGAGCAAAAATTAGTTGAAATAGCTATATTAGGCCTAAATTAAATATTTACATGCTAAAATATAAGAAATCTTGGGGAGGGTCAAAAATTACATGTCTACAGAAACTAATACTCAAACCTGATAATGTGTCTGTAATCGGAACAAAGTGGGTATTTAGAAACAAATTGAACGAGGATGGAAAGGTCATAAGAAATAAAGCTAGACTAGTTGCTCAGGGCTATTCACAGCAAGAAGGAGTCGATTATGATGAGACTTTCGCCCCAGTAGCTCGTTTGGAGTCCATACGAATTCTTCTGGCATACGCATCTTTTAAGGAATTCAGGTTGTCTCAAATGGATGTTAAAAGCACCCTTTTAAATGGATTTATCGAGGATGAAGTTTTTGTGAAACAACCTCCAGGCTTTGAGGACTCAAAATTTCCATACCATGTATACAAGCTTACTAAAGTACTGTATGGGTTGAAACAAGCTCCACGTGCCTGGTATGATAGGCTGAGTACCTTTCTTATTGATCATGGCTTTACAAGAGGTAAAATAGACACTACTTTATTTATTAAACGATCATCAGAAGGTAACCTCATTATTCAAATTTATGTTGATGATATTATATTTGGTAGTGCTAACCCTCTTATGTGCAAGGAATTTTCAAATTTTATGCAAAGGGAATTTGAAATGAGCATGATGAGTGAACTCACGTTCTTCCTTGGGCTACAAATTCAACAATCCGAAGAAGGAACTTTTATATGTCAGACCAAATATACAAAAGAGCTGATTCAAAATTTTGGTATGAACAATGCAAAATCAATTGGCACACCAATGATCCCCGCTACAAATCTAGACAAAGATGAACATGGCACCCCTGTTGATGAAACCAAATATAGGGGAATGATTGGATCACTGCTATATCTAACAGCAAGTTGACCGGATATTATGTTCAGCGTATGTAAATGTGCCAGGTTTCAGTCAGCTCCTAAGGAGTCACATTTGACTGCTGTAAAGAGAATCATTTGATATCTCATTGGAACTGTATCTTATGGATTGTGGTATCCTCGCTCTAACTCTTCAGATTCTAATCTTTCCTAGAACAGTAAAAAGCAAGCATCAGTCGCTTTGTCCACTACTGAAGTTGAATACATTGCTATTGGACAATGTTGTGCACAACTACTGTGGATGTCTCATCAATTGGGTGACTATGAGCTTTCGTTTAAACCTATACAAATTGTTTATGATAATTCTAGTGCTATTTATCTTTCAAAAAATCATGTGCATCATTCTAGAGTAAAGCATATAGATATTAAGCATCATTTTATTAGAGATCATGTTCATAAGGGAGACATAGAAATATCCTTTGTTGGAACTTCTGCTCAATTAGCTGATATTTTTACTAAGCCTTTGTTAGAAGAAAGATTTTGTACTTTGAGAAAATTACTTGGTATTATTTGCATTTCTAATAACTCTTAGGACCTATGTGCTCAGTTACTTTTAAAGTGCTATAATTGTCCTTTTCCCACGCCTTAATTACGCCTCCGATTTTTCCCTCTCTTTTCGCTTTTTTCACATCAGTTCGCAGTTCGAAGATGGAAAGCCAATCATCACGTCTTCTCAACTGACAACTTTTCCTTTCCTGTACTCAACCGTCAAAACCCTCTTCTTAAGTTAGAAAACCCCTTCAGTAACTCTCATCTCCATCTTATCTCCAATACCTCTAGCAAAGCCCCTTTTCTAAAATGGCGAAACACTCCAAAAATCCCTCTGCCTCTACCAGAAAGAGTACCCGCTCCAAAGAAAAACCCCCTTCTGCGCCTCTTGAGCAAGTAGACCTAGGGTCTGATCACTCTGAAGGCTTTGCCTCATCTCAGGGAGATTTTTCTAAACACTCCCAACTTCTAGGAGAAAAAGCTTTAGGCAAGCGACCCATGGAAGATCCCCCTATTTCATCCACCTCAAAGAAATCAAAGCTTAATTTCTCTGCCTCACTCGAGTCTGACCTAAATTTCTGGGATACACCAAATAGGGATCTTTTCATTACTCTTAAAGACAAGCCCATCGCCTATGGAAGGGTCATGGATCTTGATGATATGGAAGCCCTTAACTGTAAGGTTAAAGAACTTTTTGTTTATCAAGGGTGGGAAAAATTCCTCTCTATTCCTCCGCCTAAGGTATATGAACCCCTGGTCAAAATATTTTATGCAAATCTTCGCTCTAGTAAACCGGATAGGTTGGAATATCTAGTGCTAGGTAAGCGCATTGTTCTTGATTGTGCCTTGTTTGACTCACTTTTTCAATGTCATTGCTCTGGTTTCCCTACTCTGTTTAAAAACGTGTGGCCTGATGACTTTGAAATCTCTTTTGACCAAGCCAAACAGTGCATTGTTGAGTGTCCCTCTGAAATCCTTCCAAACCAATTGGGCCCCAGTGATGTCAGTTTTGAAACTCGGGTTCTGGCCCATATTGTGGCAACCACCCTGCTTCCCCGGACTGGTTCCTTTTCAACCTTCTCTCAAAGAGATACATTATTTGTCTATTGCCTTATTACCAAAATCAAAATCAAGCTTTCCTCCTGGGTTATCAATTTCATGATAGAAAGTGTTGAAGATCCCACTAGTTTACCCTATGGCATGGCAATCACTCTTATTCTGGAAGACCATCAAATTTCTCTGTCCAACTATCCATTCATCACTGTCTCCAAGTCCTATAATTCTAGAGCTTTTGCTAGTATGGGCTATGTGAGTATCAAGGGCTACTAGGTTAAGAAAAGTGAGAGTGAAGCAAAGCAGGCCCCTATAGAATCCAAACCTCCACCCGCTGTTCCTCCTCCTACTCTTGTCAGTTCTAAGCTTAGTAAGAAGTTGTGCACTATTAACTCCCAACTCTCTAACATCAAGAACCTTCTTTCTGCCACTCAATCTACTGTGGGTGCCATTCATGCTATTTCCAAGGAAACAGGGTCTGACGTGTCAAAAATCAGAGTTGTTGCTCAAAGAGTGAAGGAGAATGTTGTCAAAGCTTTCAAGGAGGTTCATGATAGGCTGGATGGTATGAGTGTCTCTGCAAATACAAGCTTCGAACAGTTAAAGGAGGCCGTCTGCAACACCTTTACCTATTTCCTGTGCCGCTAGTGTGGATGTTTTTAAGACTATGTGTTTGTTTTTTTGACAATTTGTTTTGGTGGTTTGTGGGCTGTGGTTTAAGCCCCTGGATAATTATGTTTTTGCTGCTACTGTGGGCTGTTTTACCAGCCGCTAGATAATCTCTTTACCTCTTCTGCTTTACTGCTATCTATTCTCTTATTTCCTCTTTGCTGATGACAAAAAGGGGGAGAAAATATATGTGTATAGGTAGCATATATTCATATATTGTACAGGTACAATTCGACTACATACATTGAAGGGGAGTATCATGGAACAAGTCGACTGCATACATTTAGAGGGAGTATCATAGACAAGTCAAGTCGACTAGTAAAACACAAGGAAGTCGACTGGAGTTTACTTCTTTACATTATTATATTATTTTGCCATCATAAAAAAGGGGGAGATTGTTAGATCTTGTTTTAATGATGCAAATAATATACATATGCAGGAAATCAATTACAAGAAGTAAAGAAGACTGCTGGAGTGGTTCATGATGTATAAGGAAAGAAATCAATTAGCATACAATCGGCAAATCTGGAAAGGTCTCGCAAATTTGGGCAGAATCTAATCAACAAATCAATTAGCAATAACAACGATTAGCTGAGTTGGAAAGAATAAAATAAGCCTTGATTAAAGGCACAAATCAAGGGCACAATCATGGAAGGTTGAAGGATACGAGGAGATTTGATACGCGACCGCATTTGGAAGAACCAACAATCAAGGAGCAATCTTCATTCGTATCTCTGCTGAAGGAAAGCAATCAAGAGAAGCAACGACTCATTCCTTATTCTTGGAAAGAACCAATTCTTTCCAGGGATCAAATTTCTTGGGTTGTCAAGTCTCTACCATCCATTAAAGTATTTATACCTCGTTGTAAACCCTAGTGTTTATACTTTGATCAAACCAAAATCACTCTCTTTATTCTACTGCAAACAAGCATTGCAGTTCACTAGGATCTGCTGTGTAACAAGTTAGGGAAAGAAAAAGAGCATAAAACTGGTGAGGCATTGTATCAAAAACGAGTTCTAGAGAAACTGAGTGAAATTCACTACAACTATACTCGGAAGAAACTCATTTACTAAAGAGAACTCCCTTGCAACCCATGGGGACTGGAGTAGGATTCACATTGAATCCGAACCAGTATAAAAATCCTAGTGTCTTTAATTCCTGCAATTACTTTCTGCAATTTACTTCCTGTTATTATATCTGTCAATTTATCATATCTAGTCGACTGCTCAAGTAATAATTCAACTAATAAGCAATTATTTTTAAAAGAGTTACAATTTACCCCACCTCTTGTACTTTCAAGAAGTCCCAAAATCCGATCTCAAATGGCCCCTCAAATCCTCAAGTCTAGGTCTTCAATACCAAACCCTAGTTTCCCCAATTTTAACCCTTAATCTCCACTAATACCATGATTAACCAATGGAAAATGATCATAAACTCAAGTAATGAAACTTAGGAAACTTACCCAGCTGATTCTCTTCGATTTACCCTTGAATTCACTACCCTATCGCTTCCCGTCTTTAAAAATGGAGAACTTAGCCAAAAATTTGCGAAGGAAACATTTTATACTTCTAGCCCAGGGATTCTGCATCTGCCGTCCTTTTACCACTTTTGCGGTCAATGAACCGCTTCTACGATTTTTCACTTAAGCCCCAGACGCCGCATCTGCGATGCACTGCCCGCACCTGGGCCATCGCAGGTGCGGCTCCTCAGCCGCTTCTGTGGCTCCAGCCTTCCTAGGCCCTTTTCGCTTCTGTGACTACTAATTCGCTTCTGCAAGACTGCACCTGCAGTCCCCTAGCTGTAGGTGCGGTTATGATAGCAATGGGAAAACATTAGCTGCCACAACTCAACTCAATTCTTCTGTCAACCATCCAAAATAACCCCGAGTCCCCCAGGACCTCAACCAAAAGAACAAACACATCATAAACCACCATCCATCCTTATACCAATATTCAACATACTTCAAATAACATCGAATCAACCAAAACACATTGGATTCAAGCCTAAGTTCCCATAATCTTCTGAATTACGCTTTTGATCAAAAGTATACCAAACCTCATCCGAATGACCTGAAATTTTGCACACACATCCCAAATGACACAACGAAACTACTGACACTCCCGGAATTACATTCCGACCCCTATATCAAAATCTCACCCAACAACCAGAAAACGCAAAAAATCCAATTTCGCCAATTCTAGCCTAAATCTATTCCGGACATCCAAAACACATCCTGATCACGCTCCTAAGTCCCAATCATCTCCCGAAGCTATCCAAACCATTGGGACTCACATCCAAGCTCTCTAACATATAAGTCAATATCCGGTTGACTTTTCTAACTTAAGCTTCCTCGAAAGAGACTAAGTGTCTCAAACCTTTTCGAACTAGAGCCAACAAACCCAATCACATATAGAACCGATAAACAAAGTAATAAAAAGCAGAAATGGGGAAAATAGAGCGGTAACTCATGAGACGACTGGCCAGGTCGTCACATCCTCCCCCTCTTAAACAAACGTTCATCCTCGAACGAGTCAAGAAACATACCTGAAGCCTCAAACAGGTGACGATATCTTCTCCGTATCTCTCGCTCGGTCTCCCAAGTAGCCTCCTTCACGGTCGACCTCTCCACTGCACTTTCACTGAAGCTATATCCTTTGATCAACTTTCAAACCTAATACTCCAAAATAGTTGTTGTCTCCACATCATAAGTCAAATTACCATCCAACTGAACCGTACTGAAATCCAGAACATAAGATGGATCTCCAATATACTACCGGAACATAGAAACATGAAATACTGGATGCACACTCGACAAGCTGGGTGGAAAAGCAAGCTCATAAGCCACCTCCCCAATCCTCCGAAACACCTCAAAAGGCCCAATGAACCGAGGGCTCAATTTACCCTTCTTCCCAAATCTCATATCACCCTTCATGGGTGAAACCTTCAGCAAGACCTTCTCACCAACCATATAGGACACATCCCGAACCTTCATGTCAGCATAACTCTTTTGTCTCGACTGCTGTACGAAGCCTCTCCTGAATCACCTTTACCTTTTCTAAAGCATCCTGCACCAAGTCTGTCCTCAATAGCCTAGCCTCACCCGACTCAAACCAACCAATTGGAGATCTATACTGCCTCCCATACAGAGCCTCATATGGAGCCATCTGAATACTCGACTGGTAGCTGTTGTTATAAGCAAACTTTATGAGCGGTAGAAACTGATCCCATGACCTTCCGAAATCAATGACACAAGCGCGCAACATGTCCTCCAATATCTGAATAGTGCACTCGGACTGCCCATCCGTCTAAGGGTGAAAAGTTGTGCTCAACTCAACCTAAGTACCCAACTCTCACTACACATGCCTCCAAAACTATGAAGTAAATTGAATGCCCCTATTTGAAATGATGGAAACTGAGGCACCATGCAAACGAACAATTTCCCGGATATAGATCTCTGTCAACCTCTCTGAAGAATAGGTAGTACACACAGGAATGAAGTGCGCAGACTTGGTCAGCCGATCCACAATCACCCAAATAGCATCGAACTTCTTCAAAGTCCGTGGAAGCCCAACTACAAAGTCCATGGTGATCCGCTCCCACTTCTACTCTGGAATATCCATCTGCTGAAGCAAGTCACCCGGTCTCTGATGCTCATATTTCACCTGCTGACAATTGAGACACTAAGCTACAAATCCCACAATGTCCTTCTTCATTATCCTTCACCAATAATGCTATGTCAGATCCTGGTACATCTTCGCGGCACCCGGATGAATAGAATATCGCGAGCTATGGGCCTCCTCCAGAATCAACTACCGAAGCTCATCCACATTGGGCACACAAATCCGGCCATGCATCTTCAACACCCCATCATCACCAATAGTCACATCTCTGGCATCATCGTGCTGAACTTTGTCCTTAAGGACAAGCAAATGAGGATTATCATACTGGCACTCTCTAATGTGATCATATAAGGAAGACCGAGAAATCACACAAGTCAATACCCGACTAGGCTCCGAAATACCCAACCTCACGAACCTATTAGCCAAGGCATGAACATCAACTGCAAGAGTTCTCTCCCCAACTAGAATATATGCCAAACTCCCCATACTTACCGCCTACCAACTCAAAGCATCGGCCACCACATTGGCCTTTACCAGATGGTACAAAATAGTGATATCATAATCCTTTAGCAACTACAACCATCTTTGCTTCCTCAAATTGAGATCCTTCTGCTTGAACAAGTGTTGGAGGCTACGATGATCGGTAAACACCTCACAAGACACACCATACAAATAATGCCTCCAAATCTTCAACGCGTGAACTATGGCAGCCAACTCCAAATCATGAACGGGATAGTTCTTCTCATGGAGCTTCAACTGACGAAAGCCATAAGCAATAACTCTACCCTCCTGCATCAGTACACACCCAATACCAACTCTCAAAGCATAATAATACACGGTATATGAACCTGAAGCTAATGGCAAAACTAACACCGGAGTTGTGGTCAAGGCTATCTTTAGCTTCTGAAAGCTCTCCTCACACTCATCCAACCATATAAATGAAGCACCCTTCTGAGTCAACTTGGTCAAGGGCGATGCGATAGACGAAAATCCCTTAACAAACCGGCGGTAATAACCCGCCAAACCAAGAAAGCTGCGAATCTCTATGGCTGAGGACGGTCTGGGCAAATTCTGAACCACTTCTATCTTCTTCGAATCAACCTGAATACCCTCGCAAGAAAGCCATTGAACTGAGCCAAAACTCACACTTGGAGAACTTTGCATAAAGCTTTTCCTCCCTGAACCTCTGCAACACAACTCTCTAATGCTCCGCGTGCTCCTCCTGACTACGCGAATACACCAACATATCATCAATGAAGACTATGATGAACGAGTTGAGATAAGGCCGGAACACGTTGTTCATCAAATGCATGAACGTTGTTGGGGCATTCGTCAACCCAAAAGACAGCACCAAGAACTCATAATGACCATATCGGGTCCTGAAAGCCGTCTTAAGAATATCTGAGTCCCTGATCTTCAACTGGTGATAACCTGACGAAGATCAATCTTGGAGAATACTCTCGCTCCCTGAAGCTAGTCAAACAAATCATCAATGCGAGGCAAAGGACACTTGTTCTTAATTGTTACTTTGTTCAATTGCCCATAATCAATGCACATCCTCATCGTGTCATCCTTCTTCTTCACAAATAGAATTGGCGCACCCCAAGGCGACACACTAGGCCGAATGAATCCCTTATCAAGGATTTCCTGAAGCTGCTCCTTTAACTCCTTCAACTATGTTGGTGCCATACAATATGTCAGAATAGAAATGGGCTGAGTGCCCGTCACCAAGTCAATACCAAAATCAATATTCCTGTCCGGTGGCATGCCCGGTAGGTCTGCAGGAAACACATCGGGAAAATCCCTCACAACTGGAACAGAATCAATACTAGGAGTCTCAGTTCCAACATCCCTCACAAACGCTAGGTATGAAAGACAACCCTTCCCAACCATAAATGGGCTCTCAAGAAAGAGATCACCTTACTGGAAACATAATCAGTCAAACCTCACCACTCAATCTGTGGCACACCCGGTATAGCCAATGTCACTGTCTTAGCATGATAGTCCAGAATAGCACAAAGAGATAGCCAATCCATGCCTAAAATAACATCGAAATCCACCATATATAATAGTAAAAGATCCACTCGGGTCTCCAGACCCCCAATAGTCACCACACATGACCGGTACACATGGTTTACAACAACAGTATTGCCTACCGGAGTAGACACATGAACAGGTGAAACAAGGGACTCAAGGGGCGTATCCAAATAACGAGCAAAGTATGATGACACATAAGAAAATGTGGAACCGGGATCAAATAATACAGAGGCATCTCTGTGGCAGACTGAAACAATACCTGTAATAACAGCATCAAAAGAAATAGCATCGGGTCTAGCTGGAAATGCATAGAAACGGGCATGACCGCCACCTGATCGACCTCCCCCTCTAGGGAGACTCCTAGCTGACTGACCTCCACCCTACCCGGTTGGGTGGGTGGTGATGAAGTAACCGGTGTTGAAGCCTATGGCTGACTCCTTAGCTGAGATGAACCCACAAGATGACGAGGACACTGCCTCCACATATAACTCATCTCTCTACACTCACAGCAACTCTCAGGTGCTGGAGACGGGGACTGAAGGCAACCCCTAGCACCGGAATGAGTAGCAAATACACCTGGCATAGAAGAGCCCTGAACTGAAGGAGCACAGAATGAACTCTAAGCTGGAAGGGCTCTAAGTGATGACTGCCCTAATGAGAACTGTGAGAACCATGACCCGATGATGCCCCATGATAACCTGGGCAAGCTGGCTGAGCATGCCTGAATGGACGGCCTCTGCCGTTCTGAAACTAACCTCTCGAAGGTGCACCACCATAACTACCAGATCCTCGAGGCCTCTTGTCCTCCCTCCCATCTTGCTCCTTGCAATGAACTGACTCAATCTCATGAGCGATGTCAACAACCTCTTCAAAAGTAGAACCAGACACCCTCTCCTTGGTCATGAAAATATGAAGTTGATAAGTGAGGCCATCAACAAACATCCTAATTCTCTCTCTACCTGTCGGAACCAACCAAATAGCATGATGAGCTAACTCGGAGAACCTCATCTCATATTGCATCACAGTCATCTCTCTCTGACGCAACCACTCGAACTGCCTATGCAGCTCCTCTCTGCGAGACTGTGGCACATACTTCTCCAAAAAGAGAATGAAGAACTGTTGCCAGCTAAGAGGTGCTGCACCAACAGGCCTACGCCTCTCACAAGCCTCCCACCAAGTGAAGGCAGCTCCAGGAAACTGAAAATTAGTGAAAGCGACCTCGCTGGTCTCCAGAATACCCGTTTTACAAAAAATCCTCTAACACTTGTCCAAGAAACCCTGGGCATCCTCGCCCTCTCCACTACTGAAAGGCGGAGGCTGAAGTCTACCAAACCTCTCTAACCTGCGGTGCTCTCCCTTTGGCATGGCAGGAGCTACATAGTCCTGAGCAGCTGCAACTGGCTGGGCTAGATGTGCCATCGGTGTCTGAAGTCCCTGCATGACCTGCTCAGGTGTGCGAGCGTCGAGAGTCTGAGTGCCTCCCCCGGCCTGAGAAGTAGATGCAGCAGTAGTAACTGAGACCGCCTGAGCTAGGTCAGTGCAAACTGATAGAATCTGAGCCAAGGCCTCCTGAAGACCCAGAATCACAATGGCACAGCTGGTGCCGAAGTTGGTACTGCTGGAGTGTCCACAACTGGGACCTGATCCTAAACTGGGGTGGCTGGTGGATCTGTATGTGCTGCCCTAGCTGATGTGCGGGACACACCCCTACCCCTACCGCGACCACAACCGCATCCTCGGCCTCTAGTGGCCACAGCTAGTGGTATTGGTGGTCGCCCATCTTGATCGGTAGCATGTGTCGTCACCATCTGTGAGAGAATATAATAACAAAAGTTTAGTACTCGGATCAACAAATTCGCACAACAAGAATTTCAAGAATGTGAAGTTTTTCCTAAAGGTTCTACAGCCTCTCGAGGATAAATACAGAGGTCTCCATACCGATCCGTGAGACTCTACTAAACCTGCTCATAACTCGTGAGACCTATGTGACCTAGGCTCTGATACCAACTTGTCACGACCCTAAACCCGGACCCGGTCGTAATGGCACCTCTCGTGAAGACAAGGCCAGCCGACACACTCCCAATTTATTTTTAAGCAATTAAATAATAGAACTAAGTCTTAATCATAATAATAAATCCCAAAATAAGGTAAGTAATACAGTTTGCGGAAGAAGACATAGCCCGACATCAGGGTGTCACCAGTCATGAGCATCTATCATAAAAACTACAAGTCTGAAAAGAGTCGACATAACTATTACATAGCTAAACAGAAGAAAATAAGGTAGAGGGAGAAGCACTAGGCTGCGAATCACCGGACAGCTACCTAGTGAATCTCCGGAATCTGCTGGAAGCTCTCTCAACCCTCGCAAGCAGGACCTGATACGCCTGAATCTGCATACGGGATGCAGGGAGTAAAGTGAGCACTCCTACTCAGTGAGTAATAATAATAAATGCAGACTGGGTAATAAGAAATCATGTAAAGGCACATTAGCAGTCTATAAAGAAGCAGTAAAAGCAATGAAACAGTAAAAATATGTAAAGTCTCTTAAGTTTAGTTTAAATTTCTTGAAATACCTTTTTAACAATTAAGCAAGTAAATGACAAGCAACTAGAAAAGGTAAACACATAAAGAACCTCCCCTCGGGCAATATCATAGAACAACACCAGCTCCTCGGGCTATATATCACATCACAATGGGTACCCGCGCTCACTAAGTGTGTGCAGACTCCTGGAGGGCCCCCTTACGGCCCAAGCGCAATATCAAGCCATCTCGTGGCATAATCCCATAGGCTCTCAGCCTCATATCAACAAGCCATCTCGTGGCGTACAAATCTCAAGCCCTCGGCCTCATAGTCATAATCAGTGCTTCGTCACAACATAGGCCCTCGGCCTTACTCAGTCAGAGTCTCACAAACCACTCGGGCAACAGTAAAACATGATGCTCAACCCAAAATATCATTTAAAATAGCATTTTAAGTGTTAAAGCAGAGTAGACATGGCTGAGTTATGAAAATAGTAGAATATAACATGACTGAGTACAAGTATAAAGTCAAAGCAGTGAGGAAATATCAGTAAAAATCCCTAAGGGTCCAAACAGTTGGCACGAGGACAAAATATGACAATCAGCCCAAAATATGATGATAGCAAATAGTTTTCAATCAAATACGCGGTAAAACAGCCATTCGGGATGGACTAAGTCACAATCCCCAACGGTGCCCGACCCCTCGCTCGTCATCTAGCGTGCATCACCTCAATATAGCACCATGATGTGCAATCCGGGATTTTATACCCTCAGGACAACATTTACAATCATTACTCACCTCAATCCGATCCACACTCTAGCCCGCGATGCTCTTGCCCCTCGAATTGGTCTCAATGCGCGTCGAATCTATCCAAAATCAAAATCACGACGTCAAAATATGCTAAGGGACGAAGCCCATGCAAAAATAATCAATTTACAACAAAAAATCCCGAAATTACCAAAACCCGACCCCCGGGACCACGTCTCGGAATTCGATAAAATTTACATCAATAGATTCCTTATATCCACACGAGCTTATAAATATCAGAAGTCCCAAAATCCGACCCCAAATGGGCCCTCAAATCCTCAAGTCTAGGTCTCCAATACCAAGCCCTAGTTTCCCCAATTTTAACCCTTAATCTCCATTAATACCATAATTAAACAATGAAAAAATGATCATAAACTCAAGTAATGAAGCTTAGGGAACTTATCCAACTGATTCTCTTCGATTTACCCTTAAATTCACTGCCGTAGCTCGCTTCCTGTCTTCAAAAATGGAGACCTTAGCCAAATATTCGCAAAGGAAATATTTTATACTTTTGGCCCAGGGATTCCGCATCTGCGGCCCTTTTACCGTTTCTACAGTTCTGCTTTTGCAGTCAATGAACCGCTTCTGCAGTTTTTCATTTAAGCCCCAGAAGCCACATCTACGATGCTCTAGACGCACCTGCGCCATCGCAGGTACGGCTCCTCAGTCACTTCTGTGGCTCTAGTCTTCCTAGGCCCTTTCCGCTTCTGCGACTACTAATTTTCTTCTGTGAGACCGCACCTGCGGTCCCCTAGCCGCAGGTGCGGTTATGACAGCAATGGGAAAACTTCAGCTGCCACAACTCAACTCAAATCTTCTGTCAACCATCCGAAATCACCTCGAGGCCCCCAGGACCTCAACCAAAAGTACAAACACATCATAAACCACCATCCAAACTTATACCAATCTTCAACACACTTCAAACAACATCGAATCAACCAAAACACAGCGGATTCAAGGCTAAATTCTCATAATCTTCCGAATTACGCTTTTGATCAAAAGTATACCAAACCACATCTGAATGACCTGAAATTTTGCACACATATCCCAAATGATACAACGGAACTACTGCCACTCGCGGAATTCCACTCTCATCCCTATATCAAAATCTCACCTAACAACCGGAAAACACCAAAAATCCAATTTCGCCAATTCAAGCCTAAATCTATTTCGGACCTCCAAAACACATCCCGATCACGCTCCTAAGTCCCAAATCATCTCCAAAAGCTATCCGAACCATCGAGACTCACATCTGAGCCCTCTAACATATAAGTCAACATTCGGTTGACTTTTCCAACTTAAGCTTCCTCGAAAGAGACTAAGTGTCTCAAACCTTCTCAAAACCTTTCCGAACCTGACCCAACCAACCCGATCACATATAGAACCGATAAACAAAGCAATAAGAAGCAGAAATGGGGGAAACGAAGCGGTAACTCATGAGACAACTGACTGGGTCGTCACAAAAAAACTTCAGCTTATTTAGTGCTAAAGTTTTTACAAATGAACTAAATAACTTCATCATCTTCTGCTGATGTTTTTGAAAAAGCTTATCCAGGACAAAAAAAACTTCAGCTTATTTAGTGCTGAAATTTTTATAAATGAACTAAATAACTTCAGCATCTTCTGCTGAAGTTTTTGAAAAAGTTTAATGACAAAACTAATGAATCCAAGACAAAAAAAACTTCAGCTTGTTTAGTGCAATCACACAAAACCTTCAGCAAATAGAGAACAAAACTTCAGCTACTATGCATAAGTTTAGCAATTATAAACAAAAACTTCAGCACACTTGCTAATGCAGGCTTGTCTACTAGAATGCTGAAGTTTTGCGTGATTGTCTTTGTTACTTCAGCCCCGTATGCTGAAGTTACGTAAAAAAGTGGGTACGCTTGCAATTTTTTTGTAAAGCGGGCATAAGTTAAAATGTGACCCAAAAAGCGGGTATAGATACAAATCCCCCCAAATATCAGAGCTGCAATATTAGATTATTATCGACCCACAATATAAAAAGAAAGGATTTGAAGCTTTTCTTACCTGTAGAATGTTAATTTTGAACAAAAAATCTATTTTTTATATATATTAAAAGCATAATTTCAAAATCATTCGAAGTATTCGACTAAAGGCAGAGGTGGAGATGTAGTTTATTAATTTGCTATTGAACTTGTAGCTCATCTTAATTATAGATTTAGTAATTAAATATTTATACATATTTAATAAAAAATTAATACAAATATATGATCTAAACAAAAAATATTTCATTTGTCCGAACCCTTGGATATTCGCTTCGTCTCTCTAAGGTTTTCCCAAAAGTGACAAGTGAAATTGACAATTCGACGCAAGAATCATTCCAAAAAGGACCTCGTTGTCGTAGCCTACATTCTTTTTGGTGATTGGGACCTTATAATATAAGCACACTGTATTTAAAATTCCTCTTTATAAAAAAAAGAAATTCTTGTTTGTTAATTTAATAACCAGAAAGTAAGGAGGAAATCGGGGTAATGTCTATCCCGATTCCCCAATGAGAAAATAGAAGAAGGGCACGGATGCATGAGATTGTAATTGAAGTTAGAAACCCTTCGTATCGAGATCCAGGAAGAGCGCATGATGTGCTCGTCATCGGGTATGATAGAATGACTCTTATTCCTCTGCTCGTATCTATTGCAACTCGTGCCTCTTTGCCAATCATAACTCTTTGACCAGTCTACGTGTCATGACACGTCATCTTCCAATCACTTTAATATGTAAACTCGGTTTTTTCCAATACAGATAGTCCCCCCACTTGCCATTTATTCATCAATTGAATATTTGGGAAGTAAAATTTATTAAAACGGGAATTTTTGTCACCATTAATGCTATAGCAGAATCAACGCTTTATTTGTCACTTCAATTTAATGCTCTCCACGCGTGGCACCCTTTTACTGGTTCTACAACTTTGCAATGCTTTTTAGGGCTTTTTCACAGCTTCACTAATCACGAAGCGTCAGTTCTCATTTTGACTTTTCCATCAGTGCACCTTTTCCTTTGACTGTTGCTTCACAGTATAAATATAGTTTTCTTTTTTGTCTTTATCACATAAAGTTCTCAAAATATTCAGTTCTTGAATCTTTGTTCGTTTTTTCCTCGTACTATCATGTCTTCATCAAACCCTAACCCTAGAAGGGTCTTCATAGTTGATAACTTCCCTGATGCCCCCAGTAGGAGCAGAAGATGAGGTAGGCTTCGTAAATTTATGATTGTCATCCTTGTGTGGTTCTTCTCTTCCTTCGCCTAGTTCTGGCCCTTCTTATAGAACTAGAGGTTCTTTTTTATACAGATCTTCTTCTAGAGGTAAAGAATTTTCTGAACCTCTTCGTGAACCTCTAGTAGAGGAGATAGTTCCTGCGGAACTATCTTTCTATAATGACAGAGAATCTCTTAGAAATCAAGTATCTTCTTTAGATCATGTCGATATCTATCCCACTCAAATCACTAAAGGTTTGATTTCTTTGGTTCGTAGAGACTGCCATTGGAGTCATGACTTTCCTATCATTATTCCCAATCCGAATCAAAGAATTACCTATTACTTAACCGGATTTTACTTTGTCTATACGTACCCTTTCACATTAGGATCCAAACCTGCTATTGATCCTGTTATACCCGAGTTCTGTCGTTTCTTTGATGTTTGCTTAGGTCAAATTGGCCCAATAATATGGAGGGTTGTTGCCTATTTGAGGCATTTGACCAACATAGTCAGTGTGCCTTTTACTTTCCCACATCTAATTCATATTTACTCCTCTAGACTCTTTCGCAATGGTGTTTTTACACTAGCTGCCAGGAGCAAAAGAGTTCTAGTAAGCCCTGAAGATGACAAAGATCGTGGCTGGTATGCCAGGTTTGTTGTTGCCCCCACTGTTGGTTTAGTGGGTGATGAGAACATCCCCTTCCTTGAGAAGTGGATTTTGCACGTGAGTTCTAACTTTCTCGTACCTTTTTCTTCAGTTTTATTGATTTTTCTAATTTTACTTTTCTTTTCTAGCAACCATGGGAGTTGTGGAAGATGTTCCCAATTTTCCTGATTGGGTAGGAAAGCTGTTGAGTGTTGCACCAATGGATGGTAGATCTTGGAAGACCCTTTCCCAACGTTTTGGTTGGAAAGTAAAAACTCATGGTAAGAGCTTTTATTTTATTTTACATATTGTTTTTTCCTGAACTTATCCCAATCCTTCTTTCTATCAGGATTTGCTATTCGAGGAGTTACTGCTGAGGCGGTTGCGGCTTCTCGTATCTCTTTGGAAAGGGCTCAAGAAATAATTCTGGGCTCTTCATCGAAAATAAAAGTCATTGATGACCAAGATTCCGAAGAAGAGAAAGATGGTGGTTCCTTGATAACAAGGCCACGGGCTCGTAGACGCATTATTTCCGATAATAAAGCAGAAGCATCCCCCTCCATTCTATTCCTCTTACCAAATCTGTTGAAGCCCTGGTAGTGATCCCTGATGATATAGATGATGCTCCCGCTGCTGCTCATGATTCTGTTGAGCAGCTTTTTGACCGCGGGTTTGGTAGTGAAAGTTAGGTCCCGTTTCTGATAAAGCTCCCTTGGTTTCTTTTTCTCCTCACGTGCTTGTGACTCCTACTTTGTCGATTATGGCTGTTTCCATTCCTCCCCAGGCTGTTTTTACTACTTCTATTGTTCCTCTTTTGATACTTCCTCCTCCACCTACTCACCGTACTGAGGTTGGCTCCTCAAGTAGGAGTGGTGCTATGAGGCAAGTGATTATTGAAGTCCCCGCTGAGGGCAACCTTTTAAGGAAATCGGGTCAAGCAGATATGTGGCTAATGCCTTTAATTGGTCCTGTTGACAGAACCAAGCTAGAGAGCCATAGTTCTTTGACTTTGATGAATGACATTGTGCATGCTTCTTTAAAGGTATTCCTTTTTTCTAACTTTTATTTTGTCATTTTTCTATCTTTGGGATTCTTATTTCCTTCCCTTTCCCCCTTTTTAGGCCAATCTCATCCATACGGAGATGATGAAAAAGGTTACCCTCTCAGAGTAGTTAGTGCGTGATTACAAATTTGAGGCATATAATTGGAAGGAACGGCATGAAAGTCTTTAGATCAACGGGGAGTACTTAGAAGAAAGTAAAAGTACCTTGGAGCATCAGGTGCGGGCTTTGACTTCAGAATTGGCAGTTGAAAAGGCTTCCTCTAGTCAAGCAGACAAGGAAAAGGCTCATCTTGAAACTTTTTTTTTCCGAGCAGCTTTCCAAGGCGAGTGAAGATATTAGAGAGTTGAAAGCTCTCTTGGATGCAAAAGAAGCCTATACTGGTGAACTCGTACAGAATTTGACTCAAGCCCAAGAAGACCTCCGGGTTTCTTCTGATAAGGTTTGTTTCTTAGAAAATTCCCGCGCCTCTCTTCAAACGTCTTATGAATCTGCCTTGGCTGAAAATGAAAAGCTAAATAATGAAATCACTAACTAGGAAAGAGATTATAAGATCCTTGAAGATAAGTTTGTCGTTGAAGTGAGTTGGGCATTTTTGAATTCTCGCCGTGATACCCTTGTTGAAGCTAGCCAAGAGAATTTTAATTTGGAATCTGAGTTAGCTAAAATCAATGAAACTATTGAGAAGACTCAGCAGAACCAAGATTTTCTTTCTCCCGTGGTCGAAGCTTCCGCAAATGTTGAAGATGATACGGGTATCCCCACTCCTTCAAGCCAAGTTGAACCCGTTGTTGTTGATGTACATGCTTCAGTTCCTTCATCTTCTCAGTGACAAGTTTAAGTTGTTTGAATTCCTTTGTGTCTTTTTTTTTCTTTTTGGAAAATTGTGGTTAAAACCCTTGGTCTCATTTGAGGGTTTGTTTTGGAAACTTAAGTCCCCAGACCTTTTATGGGGCAATATATATAAATAATTTATAGTTTATGACTAAGTTCATACTTAGTCTAAGCTTTTTAATATTAAGAAGTTTTTCGTTACTACTTGAACTTCTGTTTTGTTTATTCTTGCCTTTATTTCTAAGGACTTACTGAATAACTTGCATTTTTACACTTCAAAAAATTCTTTTGTTAACTTCATGAATAATTAAATTAATCATGAATTTTATAAAAGAGGGACCTTTTATATTCGACACTTAATGAAGAAGACGTCTCAACTTCATAACGGTGTTAATATACGATAAAAGAAATAGGAATACACATGTTTCTTTAAATAACTTTGACTAGTTTTTATATGAACTTTGTCTAGTTTTGAATAACACTTTGCATGTATTTGAATTACATATAACTTTCTCGTAAATAGTTTTTCTTATAAAAAATTTGAAAAAGAAAAAGAAACACGAGGTTTTTATTTATAACCCATTTCAGTACATTGCCTTTACCCTAGCTATGGTAAGGCCTTTCTTTAGGCTTAGCTCGTGACTTTTCTCTGTACTTGACTCATTCATTGAGTGAACTTTTCAGGCTTGATCTTTGATTATTTCCCAATCTTCTTTGCCTTCTTTATACGCATGTCTGTGTATATTATATAGTCCCCCAAGTGTTTGAGCGTTGAAGTATGAAGCCTCAAGCACTTGATTGTTCCTCTCATTTGGTCCTTTCCCTGAAATGGAAAAACATACGGCACTCGGAGGTGCAATTATAGATGAAGACTGCTTAGCTCATTTGAATTTCTATCAGAATAATTGTAACTCTAGGTCGGGAAGTTTAATTTATTCCACGTGCCATGCAAGTCATGACTCATCATTTAGTATGGGCTAGCTTTTTGCCTATCATCTAAAATCGTTAGTAACATTTAACAATTCAAAAATTAAATTTCAAAATACGGATACCTAATCGTGGGTATTCCTTAGAAATAGTATCTCTTCAGGTGAACAGCATTCCAATGTGAAGGTAGTATCTTGCCATTCATTGTTTCCAACTCGTATGCTCCTTTACCTGCAATATCATGAATCCTATAGGGTCTTTTCCATGTTGGACTTAATTTCCCTGCATTAGCTGTCTTCATAGATTGAAAAACCTTTTTGAGCACGAAGTCCCCAATTTTGAAGAATCTTAGGCGTGCTTTTTGGTTGTAGTATCGTTCTATGACCTGCTTTTGTGCTGCCATTCTTATCGGTGCAACTTCCCTTTTTCCTTCAAGTAGATCAAGATTTATGCGCATTTCTTCATTATTAGACTCTTCTGACGCTTGTGTAAATCTTGTACTTGGATTTCCTATCTCAACTGGAATTAAAGCTTCCGCTCCGTAAACCAATAAAAATGGTGTTTCTCCTGTACTTGTTTTTGTTGTTGTGTGGTATGCCCATAAAACACCAGGTAACACTTCTGTCCAATTACCTTTGGACTCCTCTAAATGTTTCTTTAAATTGTTGATAATGATTTTGTTTGTTGACTCAGCTTGCTCATTACCCACCGGATGATAAGGTGTGGATGTAATTCTTTTGATCTGCCAACTTTGAAATAACTCTGTGATTTGCGTGCTTATAAATTAAGGGCCATTGTCGCATACGATTTCTTTTGGTACACCAAATCAGCATATGATATTCCGCCAAATGAAATCTGTAACTTCTTTTTCACGCACCTGTTTGAATGCTCCTGCTTCCACCCATTTAGTAAAATAGTCAGTGAGTACGAGCAAAAAATTTACCTGTCCTTTTGCTTGTGGTAGTGGACCCACGATATCCATCCCCCATTTCATAAACGACCATGGTACAGTGACCGGATGTAACAACTCTGTAGGTCTATGCATATTATTACCGTATCTTTGACATTTATCACATTTAGCCACGAAACTTTCCGCTTCTTCTTCCATTTTGAGCCAATAATAACCTGCCCTGATTAGGGTTATTACAAGTGATCTTCCTCCTGTGTGATTCCCACAATGCTCCTCGTGTATTTCTCTCATTACGTATTCTGTATGAGAAGGTCCGAGGCATCTTGATAAGGGACCACCGAACATTTTCCAATAAAGATTGTCTTGCTTTAAACAATATCGAGCAGCCTTTTTCGAAGCGCGTGAGCTTTCCTCTTGTCTTCAAGAACGATATCATTCTGCAAAAAGGCAGCAATCGCGTTCCTCCAATCCCAGGTTAAATTATTAGAATTTACCTCATTTTTATCTGGATCGAGCACTGAATGAAACAAATGTATTACAGAAGCATTTTCATTGCTTGCCACGTCTGTTGCAGATGCGAGATTAGCTAAGGCATCCGCCTCAACATTTTCATCTCTTGGTATTTGCGTAACCTTCCAGGTTTGAAATTGCGTGATTAGATCCCGTACCTTCTCTAAATACTGTTGCATTTGTGCTTCTCTGGCGGTATAAGTCCCCAGCATTTGGTTAACCACGAGCTGCGAATCGCTCTTGATTACAATCTGATTAATGCCAAGTTCTCATGCTAGTTCTAAACCTGAAATCACTGCCTCATACTCTGCCTCATTATTAGTTATAGAATTACATTTAATGTCTTGTCGAATGGTTTCACTCGTAGGTGGTACCAAAACGATTCCTAAGCCTGCACCCTTTATGCTAGATGAACCATCAGCAAATAAGGTCCAAATTCCTGGGTTAGCTCCGTTGAGCACCTGCAATTCTTTTTCTGCTTCTAATTGCATCCCTTTGCCAAAATCAACCACGAAATCAGCTAACACTTGAGATTTTATAGTAGTTCTAGGTTGGTATGTGATATCATATTCACTTAATTCTATAGCCCATTTGGCTAACCTACCTAACAACTTATGTTTGTGTAATATATTGCGTAATGGATAAGCAGTTACTACAGTAATAGGATGATATTGAAAATAAGGCCTTAATTTTCTAGATGTCATGATTAATGCAAGTGCAAGCTTTTCTAATTGAGGATACCGCGTCTCTGCATCTAATAAAGATTTGCTAACATAATAGATCGGAGAGTGTTTTTCTTGGTCCTCATGAACTAAAACAGCACTTACCGCTACTTCTGAGACAACAAGGTAGATGAGAAATCTTTCCCCAACCTTTGGTTTTGCGAGCAGTGGCGAATTTGATAAGTATGTCTTCAAATTTTTGAGTGCATGTTGACATTCCTCATTCCATTCGAAATGATCTTGCTTTTTAAGAGCTGAAAAGAATTTAAAGCACTTTTCTGATGATTTAGAAATGAATCTTCCCAAGGCTGCAATTCTTCTTGTCAACCTCTGTACTTCTTTTTTGCTTGTAAGTATGTTAGGGATTTCTTCAATGGCCTTAATTTGTGTGAGATTCACTTCAATACCACGGTTAGAGACAAGAAACCCTAAAAACTTACCTGATGCAACACCGAATGCACACTTCTCAGGATTTAATTTCATATTAAATTTTCGCAAAAACTGAAATGCATCAGACAAGTGTGATATATGATCCTCTGAATGTTGAGTTTTGACAAGCATGTCGTCTATATAGACTTCCATGGTTTTTCCCAAATGTTCTTGAAACATTTTAGTCACTAGTGTTTGATATATTGCACCAACATTTTTGAGACCAAAAGGCATTACTCTATAACAATAAGTCCCCCTGTCAGTTATGAAGGAAGTTTTTGCTTCATCTATCAGATCTATTTTGATCTGATTGTATCCTGAATACGCATCTAAAAAACTTAATAATTCATGTCCTGCATTAGCATCAATTAGTTGATCTATATGTGGTAGTGGAAAAGAATCTTTAGGACAAGCTTTACTAAGGTCCGTGTAATCAACACAAACTCGCCACGTACCATTCTTCTTTGGTACTACAACAGTATTTGCTAACCAATTAGGATACTTTACCTCACAAATAGACCCAATCTTTAGTAATTTTTGAACCTCATCTTGAATCACCTGATTTTTGAAAGTTCCTTGCTTTCTCTTCTTTTGTTTGACAGGAGGATACGATGGGTCTTCATTTAATTTGTGAGTCATTACCTCCAGTAGTATTCCTATCATATCAGAGTGGGACTAAGCAAAACAGTCCACGTTAGTTTTCAAAAATTCAATCAACTTACCTTTCATATCCTGGCTTAGATTGGCCCGACGTAGACTTTCCTATCAGGCCATTGTGCAAATAACACCACAACCTCTAGTTCTTCAATTATTGTCTTAATATTTTCGTTTTCCTCTGGTTCTTGAATGGTATCCAGCCTTGAGTCCACATCTATTCGCCCTTGTTTAGTTGAGGTTTGCATTGTGATACCCTCAACTGGATTCTGTGATTGTTATTTTTCTTCGTTTTTTATACTTGAATCCGCTACAGAGTTGATGTTCCTGGATGTACATTGGTCCCCACTAATTTGACATATTCCCCATGGTGATGGAAATTTAATAACTTGATGCAAGGTTGACGGAATGACATCCATCTCGTGGATCCATGGTCTCCCAAGGATCATATTGTAAGCCATCTGCATATCTACTACCTAAAACTTTGTATCTTTGACAACTCCTTCTGCGAATGTAGTAAGTATTACCTCTCCTTTCGTCACGACACTGGAATTGTCGAATTCAGATAGAGTATGCGCCTTTGGTATTAATTTATCTTCAGTTTGCATCTCACGTAATACTCTTAACAGAATAATGTTAGCGGAACTACCTGGATCAATCAAAACTCATTTTACATTAGTATCATGTACAAGTAGAGATATTACCAGTGTATCGTTATGAGGAGATAATACGCTATCTGCATCTGCATCATCAAACGTAATGCTTTCTTCCTCTAAGACATGTCGCACCGTTTCCCTTGGGTAATTGTGACTTTGGAAATTTTATTGGCTGTTATGTACGTCATACCATTGATGTCTTCACCTCCACTTATAACGTTGACGGTCCTTTTGGGAGAAGGTGGTTTAGGGGGCTCCTGGCTATTCTTCATGTATGTTTGTTTACCTTTCTCACTGAATAACTTGGTGAGATAACCCTGTTTTAATAAATGATCAACTTCACTTTGTAAAAACCTACAGTCTGTCGTTTTATGCCCGTGATCGTTGTGAAATTCGCACCAATGATTAGGACTGCACCTATTTGGATTCGATATCATCTCTTTTGGCCATCGTACCTTGTCACCCATGCTTCTCAAAACAGCTACGAGCTCGGAAGTGCTCACATTGAAATTATAACTGCCAAACCTCGCCTTCAAGTTTCTATCATCATCTTGTGACTCACGCGTGTTTCGATCATTCCCAAATCTTGATGACGAGCCCGACTCTCTATTCCTCGACCTGTGATCGTACCTCCGATTGTCCTGTTTTGACCGTAAGTCTTTTCCCGCTGGTCCCATGTATGGTTCGTACCTATTTTTACCGGAACTTTTTTCGATTTTCGCCCATCTCGAACTTACCTTTTCTTCTTTTTGAGACTGTGAGATAATATCTTCCTCTATCCTCAGCTTCGTGCTATACCTGTTGTAGACATCATTCCATGTTGTAGTTGGGAATTCACGAAGACTTTCCTTGAGTCGCCCCGCAGCTTCTGAGCTTTTTTCATTCAAATTACATGTGAAGGCTATAGCTGCCCAATTGTCAGGTATATGCGGTAATGTCATTCTTTCACGTTGGAATCTGTCCACGAACTCTCTAAGCAATTCTGAGTCTCCTTGCTTTATTTTGAAAATATCTTCCATTCTTTTTTCGACTTTTTGAGCTCCCGAGTGTGCTTTGATGAAAGAATCTACAAGCTCAGCAAAAGAATTTATAAAATTTTCGGGTAAAAGAGAATACTATGTAATTGCACCCTTAGTGAGTGTTTCACCGAATTTCTTGACCAATACTGATTCGATCTCCTGTTTGGTCAAGTCGTTGCCTTTTACGCCTGCTGTGAATGTAGTCACATGGTCTCATAGATCAGTTGTTCCATTGTATTTTGGAATATCGGGCATTTTAAATTTCTTTGGAATTGGGAGGGAGCAGCACTTAGCTTCCAGGGTTGTTGCGAATATTTATCCATATCTATCCCTTTGATTACGGGCGGCACCCCGAGTATTTGCTCTATGCGGTCACTTTGCTCCTTGAGCTGTTTTTCCAATGTTAGTACTAAATTTTCTAAATCAGAATTGACTAAGTTACCTGGTACTCCCTCTTGTGATTCGTTGGGGGTTCCACCACTACCTGAATTAACAAGCCCAGAGCGAGGGTTCTCTAAAATGTTGTTATTTGGAGTGGGTGTGGGTGGTGCAGCTGGTAACTGGCTAGCAAAAGCCTCAAGAGCTTTATTGACCTGTTCAGCAATTAGTTTTTGCAAAGCTTCATTGATAGCTTCAACATTTTCAAATTGAGCGTTTCCATTTGCATGAGATCCATCAGGAGTGCCTTCTCGAGACCGCCGAGGAGAGCTTTGTGGAGAAGGGACCGGAGTGCATGTAGATTTCCCTGAAGTTGTTGGTTTTCTTGATTTTCTTGAATGTTGTCATTGTTGTTCGACATGGTTGATGCAACAAGGAAAGTGAAACTAAAAAAGAATAGATTATCAGATTTTCGGTAACGGAACCAATTTGTTTAACCAAAAGTTTCACATAAATTGAAATATACAAAATGGTATTCTCAGTGTTTACCCCTAAATCCGATCATAATTAAATTTATATGAGATTTTAAAGATACATGGTTTGATTCAACAAAAATAATCAAGAAAATTAGATAAACGAGTTAAAGACAAAATAAACAATCAAATCAGTTGTAATGTTTAACCAACTTTTGTTTCCTTTTTACCCTTAATGAAATTATTATTTATAGACATATAAATTATTATTACTTTTTTTTTTGGATAGCAAATTTCAAAAATTCTCTTTAATATTTTAATTTTTGTACCTAGTCAAACACCTTCATATAAATAGGAGAGGGAGTAACTAGTTGGACTTAAGGTTTTGTGTCTGTTGGCTCAACCGAAGATATTAAACCAAAAAGATGAAAAGAAACAAAAGTTTATTTTTCAAGAATTGAAGATTGTAAAAGAGGGTAGACTCCTAATAAATTATTGCCTCACCCTTTGCTGTTCCTTTAGTTTCTCTTTTTTCTTGACCTAAAATTAATAGTAGTAATTAGTAAATGGGAAAAGTAGCATAACGTGACCAGTTCAATATCAATTTTTTTAAAATTTTTTTCTGACCCACAAACAGTCAATGGTCAACATCACACCACGAAAATTGAAAATTAGCAAATAACGAAAAGATCAAAGTCGTAGCAACACGTTCTGCAATGGGTATAAATACACAAAAACCTCATTATATTTTCATTACCAAAATTCATCAAAATCAAATATTTTCCTTCAATTCCTATCTTATTTTTTTCCATCAAATTAAATCAACATGGCCACAAGAAGTAACAATTATTTTCATACTGTTTGTATAATCTTGCTGCTTTTTATATCCCTAAGCATGAAAACAAGTGAAGCAGCAAGATTTCTTGAACATGAAAAAGAACATTATCTTCTATTACCATCTCTGCAATGGCGTCCAGTTCGTTCTCCAGGATCAAATCCTGGCACGAATGCTCGTACAGACATGGCAAGTCAAGTTTCTCAAAGGAACTTTGCTGGTCGTAAAGAGATTATATCTCGTCCTCCCCCACTTCCTTCTTTTACTAAACAATACTCATAAGAGAGTTTATACACTGATAGTGTAAAAATTTATCGCGATTGTAATTAGCACGGATATCCATTGACCGATAACTCCCATCAGCTCCAACACCATCCAATAACTAACCAACAAAGTTACCTCTCAAGACTCTTATTACAACAATTTTATCATTTGTTTTATGTGTATAATCATGTACAATCAGTATATAATCTAGGTATACCGGCTGCAAAAAGTGAAACATACCGGCTATTTGTGTAAAGATCTCTTTTGTAATGAAAATCTTACACTATCAATACAATGAACCTGTTGTAAACGTTACTTATTTTATTTTTCATCTTAACTTTTATCTTAATTCCAAGTATTATGGGTACTTACTATCAATAAAACCCATTGTTTACATAAATATTGTAATCGTCATTATTTTTTACTTTTGTTATAGGGGTATTATCACTTTTAGCTCGCGCCAGAAACTATTGACATATGGTAGTCGAAAAAGTATATAAAATTTGTATAATTTTTGTATATAACATACAAAATGTATATGTATATATATATACAAAAAAATATACAAATTTTATACATTTTTCGACTATTAATTTACAGCGGCTATACAGTATCATTTTTCGTTTGGTATATCTTTTCTTCATTGTAATCGATTCGGTATTTTATATGACGGGGCTAGAAGAATCTCCTATACTTATAATAGCAGTAAAAAGATATTGGTGGCGCTGCTTTGCCCACAATTTATGACCATAATGTTTCCATGCAACTTAAAAAGAATAATATTATAACTAACAACATCCCTATCTAACAGTAATTTATCGTAAAAGTTAAATTTTTTTCTCGCAACTGATTTTTTGTATTATGCTATAATATATGTCTTTTATAACAACACTTCACTATAGTATTCAAAAAATATCGAAACATGAAATTTAACTTATGCATGCGAATAGCCTAAAGATTTTTACACTGTCGATATATTTTAACATGATACAACTGAATATTTATTCTATTTTAACGAATTCAAGTTCAAATTAATGCTTAGCTAATTAATGCTTACTCTGATTCATAAAACTAGAACAGATTAGAAGCTCAAAGATTGGTTCTTTGTGTAGTTATACATTTAATAAAGTTCAAATATATTGAACTAAGAATAGATTTTTCATGCACAACTTCATAATTAAATCTTAGAACTGACAATCTCAGGATTGCTTAGCTACATGGGCAACTACCAGTTCTTTCTCCAAAAGCTATCTGTAAAATTGTGAGGGATAAGTGAGAAAAAAACTAACCTAATAAACAGCGGTCCGCCCAACAGCTTAAATTAAAAATAACCATTATATATATAATTTATGTATAATATATGTATAACCCAGTGACTACTTAACAGAGTAGGTAGCCTAAAGCAAAATTTTGTGAAGAGGCCTTAACTTTGCATCTTAAATTTTTTGAGATGCAAAGTGTTGTTAAGTGTTAATAATATTTTATAACCAATTTCTTCTAGTATATTTGTTAAAAGAGCTGACAATATAGCTAAACAATCACATGGCTAAATAGTCCTCTTTTTTTCTTTTTTTGATAAAACTCTTATAATTTTTACCTTAAAATATGACATGTATTTTTTGAAAACATTAACAATAAAACCTATTTTTAATATATTAAAAAAATTGGGACCCCAATATTAAGCTGGGGATTTGTATCTATACCCATTTTCTGGGTCACGTTTTAACTTGTATCCGCTTTGTAAAAAAAATTGAAAGCGTACCCACTTTTTCGCGTAAATTCAGCATACGGGACTAAAGTAACAAAAGCAATCACGTAAACTTCAGCATTCTAGTAGACGGGCCTGAAGTAGCAAAAATTGTTGAACCAAGTGTTCTGAAGTTTTTGTTTGTTAGCTGAAGTTTTGTTCTCTATAAACTGAAATTTTTGTTTGTAATTGCTGAACTTAAGCATTCTAGTAGCTGAAGTTTTGTTCTTTATTTGCTGAAATTTTTGTTTGTAATTGCTGAACTTCAGCATGTTTTAGCTGAAGTTTTTCACGTAAACTTAGTGTTGGCTGAAGTTTTTATTTGTAATTGCTGAACTTAAGCATTCTAGTAGCTGAAGTTTTGTTCTTTATTTGCTTAACTTCAGCATATTTTAGCTGAAGTTTTACATTATTACTGGAGAAAGTTCAAATTATATATTCAAGACGACATTTCTCAACAATAGCAGTGTCATACTTAGTCTTTAACTTAGAATATTCCTGCTCCAGTTTCTTATTTTTATAATGTGCCCTTCTGTTCTGAAACCAAATAGCAACTTGGTGAGGATCAAGGCCAAGCTCAGAAGCAAGCTTGTTCTTCCTCTCTGTCTTCAGTTTGTGTTCGTCCTCAAAGTTCTGTTCAAGAAGATTTACTTGTTCTTCGCTAAACTTCCTCTTCATATATATAATTTCTAGTTATTTTTCCTTCGTTTAATAGTTTTATTTGTAATTTGTTTTTAAATAATCTGATAAATATACTTATGGCAATCATTCCCATGAACTGAAGTTTCATAGCAGCACCAACAACAGCAGAAGAAAAAGTAGGTACAAGTTAAAACTTTTTTTAAAAAATGGGTATTAGTTGCCCCGTGCAATTTTTACCCTAAAGCTTTGTTTAAGTAGTTGTTTTGGCCTTGAGCCGGCACTGTGTGTGTGTGTGTGTGTGTGTGTATATATATATATATATATATATATATATATATATATATATATATATATATATATATATATATATATATATAGCTACTGTACATAGATAGTCGGTTAGTTGATTTCAATGAAAAATGAGTTAATTTTGTGTATTGATTCAGCCAACTCTCAATTTTTTCGTTTGCTAGTCGATCCAATCGTGATATTGTGAAATCATTGTGAGCACGTGATTTTGGTTTACGCGACAATTACTCCAAAAGAAATCGAAAAATAAAACAAATGGTTTTGTTGTACAATTTTTTGGAATTTACGTGGCATTTTTGGTAGTTATTTGTAGTTTTGTCTGTGATTGTTTACTTTTGTCAAATAAAAATACAAAAAATATATGTCGCGTGTAAGTTTAGGATATCGTTCTACTATTAGGAATTAATCAAACAATAATTTGGTTTTAAAAGGAAAAATCACAAAAAATATGCATCTTTTATTCTATTTGTTGTCATTGAGTGATTTTATTTTAATTAAATGTTTAATGTGTGTGATAATTATTGTTTAAGTATTAATTAATATTTGTATAGTTTTATTTTGATTTTACAAATTAGTTAAGAATTTTGTTTAAATTAGAAATTAAAAGAAGGAAAAGAAAGGAGTTTAAATTGAAGAAACCCGGATTTGTGCTCAAATTTGAGACCAAGGACCAGGCCCAATTCATTTCATGACCCAGTCCGGTTCCCTGATCTCTATGGCCTCACCAAACGATGTCGTTTAAGGCCTATCAGATTTGGACCGTTGATCAAACATATCTAATGGTCCAATTCAACTCCCATTTTAAACCAAACGACGTCGTATAAGGATGTTCAATCGAAGCCGTCCATCTTGTTCAATCCTACGGTTTCCAACACGCCTCATTAGCCCGACCCATTCCCATCAAAAACCGACCCAGTCCCCTCTAAGACCAAACGACGCCATCCCTTTGAGTGGAAAGATCAAGGCCGTTGATCATCGATGATCCAACGGCCACGATCAAACCATCCATCCCGTATATAAGCCTACCCCTCTCACCCCCGCGCCCTAAGCCAGACCCCCCCTCCCTCATTTTCGTCTCTTTCAAAGACTGAACCCAAACCCCTTAGAACCCTAGCGCCGCCCCCTTCGCCCCCCCATTCCCCCACCTGAAACCCGGCGGCAACGATGCCGGTGACCACCAGGCTAACACCCCTAGTACACCTCGACCCCCTGAACACGGATCCACAAACCATGGGTCTCGAATCTTCCCCCACCGTCACGAATCTTCGTTTGAAGATTCGAGTTGGACCCCAACCTTGCCAAACCCCCCCCAAATCCATACCAGGTACCCCCCTGACCTCCCTCGTGACCAAGCCAAGCTTGGTTTGGTCCAAATCTAACCAGGAAACCCCAAGTCCCAAATCAGGCCTAAGAACCCTAGAAATCCGAAATCTGAAGTTTTTGTCCAATTAAACGAGAAGGTTGGGGTCTAATAGACCTTAATCGAAGTGTTCTCAGTTGAGAACACTTCGATTAAAGTCCGTTCAACCCCAAAAAGAGGTTTGATTCAAAATCCGAGACATGGTCGTCTGATTTTCAATTCTTTAAGGTATTTTTCTTTTTCTTTTCCTTGCCAGTTCATGTTGTTTGTTTTGTTAATGTTTGTTCGTGTGTTTAAATGTTAGTTGATTTGTTTTTATTTTTGTCCACCTTGCCCGGACCTTTTATTTGGTCGAGTTTTTCTCTATTCACTGATTGAGTGTATGTGTGTTAAACTATATAATCGATTGAAATGAATTTAGTCGATGAATTAGTTTCCAGGGCAACTTTTGTTTTGGGCAGTGCAATTTGAATCACCTGATTAATACTGTTGGATTCTAACCATTTGTTGTTAATTGTGTGGTTGTAATTTGCGTAGTCGATTCAATATATGTCGTCAATTAGTTCCAGTTTGGAATAGTAGTAATTTGACTCGTGTTGTTTGTTTTCTGCTGAAGCATTGTTTGAATCCAATTAAGAATTGAGTATAGCTACTTGTAGTTTGTTCAGTTTGAATCAAGAACCACTTAAGGATTGGTTATAGCTGCAATTTTAATGAAAATTTCAAAGCTTAAGTTAAGTGGACTGCCAGTTTGAGTATGGGTTGAACCATTAGAGTAGTCTGTAGTGCAAATACACCCTAGCTGACATCTTTACAGATGAGAAGTCAGGTGTAAGGTGAGTTTAATAATAAAAGGTTGAAGATGCACATGAGAATAGTAGTGGAACCTGCTGTACAGTAGGGTATCCACTGCCTTTCTGAACTTCAGCAGTTTAAAGTAGAAGAAAACCCCATGCCTAGACAATCCTAAGTGGAGATGACAGCCTTTAAGGCTTATTTTAAGCCCTGGGCAGCCTGTCTTTAAAGGCAGGTTCTTCCTTTCTCTATAGGGATATAAAAAGGGACAGCCAAGGGTAAAGAAGAGGACAATCAGAAAAGAGGGGGGAGTTCAAAAAGACATAAGGAGATCAGAAAAATAGAAGGGGGCAGAACATAAAAAGAGAACTAGTTGGGGTGAGAGCATTTTTGAATCAGTCTAGGGAGGTTTTAAATTGAGTTTCTTGGTTTTAAAGTCAGAAGTCAGTTTTTAAATTCAGTTTCAAAAACTGAATTTCAACTCCAGCATCTCTTAAAAGAACAAAAGCATAGTTTGAAATAGGCAATCTTGTCCAGTGTTTGAAGTTTGGAAGCTATTGGACTCATTTGAATATTAGTAGATTCTTCTCTGCGATCTGTTGTTTCTGGGCCATATTTCGATTTCCTGGGCTTTGGTCGTGTTGTTGTGGGTTTGTTGTTGTTTGTTGCCTGATTTCTTCTGAAATTGCCACTGGATTCTGGGTTTATTGCTTGGTTTAATATACTGGTTGCTTTTGGCTATTGCTACTGCTTGTTACTGCTGCTGTTTCTGCTGCCATTTTTGCTGCTGTTGATTTTTCTACTTTCTTATTCTTCTTGTTGTGTTTCAACATCCAGGTGCATACTTCGAATCACCTTGATGTAACTTGAATTGAAGTTGAAACGGGATTATGCAGTGAATCTGTACATTTGGATGCTATTTATTGCTTTCAATTTCATATATGTCAAATGAAGTAGATTCATCTAATATTAGTTCTGTTTTATATTTTGTATGAATATTGGAAACATGACTGTATAATTGAAACTGTTAGGTGTGTAGATTTCTGTGACAGAAATTTAAATTATGTAGATAGTTTATAAAGGTCATATCCCGTAGTTGTTGATTTGAAAAATAAACACGTTAAATTTTGACGCAAACTAGTAGGATAATAAGCGAGTAATTTCGCAGAATCGTTAAGTCTGCCATATTTGAAGTTTGATTCGATGTAGTAAGGCTAAGGTTATGAACTTAATAGGCATGGGTTGATTTCGAACCGGGTTTGTCAGAGTTCTTTCAAAGGTAATAGATTTTCAAAGTGTCGATTAAGTTTAACAACTTTCGAATGTGTTGGTAGTCAAGTTTGTTCCATTTCCAAATAATAAAAAATTAGTTCCAATGGTTCAATTTGTCTAATAATGTTAAGTTAGTTAAAGAATAATTGGTTTGTTTTGACGATAGCGTTTGTCAATTCTATATCTTATTTATAATTTCATTTTCTTTTAGTAATGTTCAATTATAGAATAAGGCATGAAACAATTTTCTTTTGAGCAAATTCGATTGCGATTTTGCGTTTAGCATTTTTGTAACCCAATAATTGATAAAAGGCTCAAACTTGCCAAGCTCGTAATTTAATTAGCGTATTTTTTTTCCTCTCTTTCATTTTAGAGACAAACATAATAGAAAATGTAGCCGCTGTAGGTTTATCCTTTCAAAAAAAAATGAGACGAGCCTCGCCAAATAAAAAAATCCAAATTGCGGGGCCCTCAATAACTGGTCATAATAAAATACTTAGAATTTGGGATGGAGTGTTTAGTGAATTTCACTGCCCTCCCCAAAGATAATAACGCGTTAGACTCTTCAGGCGCGACTTAATTAAATTACATTCTTAAATTTGGGTGCGCATTTATGTGACCCAAATTCAAATCTCGACGGAGTCGGAATGTATTAACAACCACGGGTGCATTGATTGTGACGTGGTTCGAGATGCATTTTCATGACGTTGCAATTCTATAAAAATAATAATAATAAGAGCGGTTTAAACTCAATAAAAGCACATAAGTTATAACATGTATTAAATCAGATATTTAGCCATTATAACAATTTAAGCGACCGTGCTAGAACCACGGGATTTGAGGGTGCCTAACACCTTCCCTCGGGTCAACAGAATTCCTTACTTAGAATTTCTGGTTCGCAGACTTCATTTGGAAAGTCGAAAATTTCCTCGATTTGGGATTCAAGATAAACCGGTGACTTGGGACACCAAAAGCCAAACCTTTCCCAAGTGGAAACTCTGAATTAAATAAATAATCTCATTTCGAATATTGTCACTTAAATTGGATAAACTCCCTCGCGCATTTTACCCTTCGGGGCGGGCGCGCAAAAAGGAGGTATGACAGCTCTGGCGACTCTGCTGGGGATTCAACCCAGAACCTCTGGTTCAGGGTTCAAGAATTCGAGCTTAGAATAATTGTTATATTTGGCTTTATTATCTGATCTTTATTACATGTTTTGGCATAACGTGCTAAATGTTGTTTTTTATCGCTTTGATATTATCTGAACTGTATATAAACTGTGTCGAAACCTTTCTCTTCTTACCTCTGGGGAGGAGCTTGCTGGTCAAGACTCCCTATTCTGTTAGTGTCATATCCTGAAATAAGAAAGAGGTCGGACAAGTTACAAAGCTGGACGATCTCGCGGGTCCCCGGTACGTAGCCCCCTCCTCGACTCGAGTTGTCCGCTCGGGTACACGATCTAGAACAAGTACCCAGGTTATAAACCGAGTTTAACAAAACTTCATGCCGGATCCCTAGTAGGAACGCTTATTTGCATCATGTTGCATTTGACATAGGGGACTCAACACAGGGGTTGGGTTCGTCTAGGACAGGCAACCTGAAATGAAAAGACCATCCTGCTGCATCCCGTTTGTTTTGCGCATTTATTTGCTTCAGTTCTGCATGCTGACCGGTTTCTAAAAAAAATCAAAAAAGGGGGAAAAAGAAAAATAGCAGCGTAGGGAGGTAATTACTTATTTTGGAAAAATAAAACCAATGTCCAAGTAGTGTCAAAACCTCGCCGAAATTTTCTTAAAAAAATGAAAACAAAATTTGTCTTTTAGTTTGATTTATTAAAAAAAACATATATAATAAAAAAAATTATTTTTAATCACTTTCAAAATCCAAAAACAAAAAAGTATTTGTTTAAAAAAAAAGGGAAAATTCAAAATTCAAAAAAAAATATTTTTTCTTTTGTAGTACCTCTTTCATTAAATTCAGACTAATAGTCCAAATACTTCCTTAAAAGATTTTTCGAAATTTCAAAAAAAAGAGTAAAAAAAAAGGTTTTAAATTCAAAGAAAAAATATTTCTTTAGTCTTCATCTCTTTTCAAAAAATAATAAAAAAATATATATATATAAAAATCCAAAAAAAAATATTTTCTCCTTTTCTTTAAAAGATTGTATTAAAAAAAAGGTTTAGTTTATTTCCCTATTCCTGATCGGCCCGAACTACGCGGGTTTGATTCTCACCGGATGTGAGATACGTAGGCAACCCTCATCGGGTCCAACCTCCCCTTTTTCAAAAATAGCCAAAATGTTAGAATTTTAATTTCTTCATAAATGAGTCGGGTGATGCCATTTTGTCAAGAATAGCCGAATGTTCCCGAAAGGGACGCCGGAAGGCTGAATTTGCACAAACGGCCATTGTTGGTCATTTTTATTTTTCTGACCAAATTGCCCAATGGCCTTAGGATCCTCGTCCCCGAGGCTCTGTGAGGCCGTGTTCCCCATGTCAGGTCATTACTGAAAAAAGAGTCATTAATAAATCAAGTGATTGTTTTGTCAAAAAATAGCCAAATGTTCCCGAAAAAGACGGCGGAAGGCTGATTTTGCATAAACGGCCACTTTCGGTCATCTTTTAGAGTTTTTGATCGGTTGACCCTCACAGCCTTAAAATCTTCATCCCCGAAGTGCTGAAAGGTCGTGGTCGAAAATCGGATCTTTCTTTTTAAAATATAGTCAAATCATTTTTGAGTCAAATCATTTTTGCTTAAGTCACCTTAATAAATGTGCAGGATGAGCACAATGCAAAATGAACGCTTTTCGATAATGACTAAAATCCCTGTCAAGTTGCGGCTATGGTGGAATGATCTAGGTGTTGAAGGGCAAGATGAAGTCAAGAAATATCTGAAAGGTCTCACGGGTTTATTGGAAATCCAGCCTCGGGGAGATATCATAAGAGCTTTGGTCACCTACTGGGACCCAGCGCACAATGTTTTCCACTTCTCCGATTTTGAACTCACCCCGACTCTAGAGGAAATAGCTGGTTACATCGGAAATGCTGAACTCCCATTAAGGCAAAAATACCTGGTTGCCCCAAGAGCTGTCACGGTGCATCGATTTCTAGATTCATTAAAGATACCCAGGACGGTCCATAACCCAGATTTGGCCGCAGGTTTTTGTAATTCATGCTTCATATACGACAAATATGGTCATATAGGAGGATTCAATAGTCCGGTTAACAAGCTATGCAGCAAAGGTAGCCGTCAGAAGTGGGATGAGCACAAACGGGTGGCTTTCATGATAACATTTTTGGGCCTTCTGGTATTTCCGAGGAAAGACGGAAATATTGATCTGAAAATATCCGGGGTCGTCAGTACTTTGCTCACTCAGAATGAAAGTACCCTCGCGCCTATGGTGGTATCTGATATCTTTCGAGCTCTCACAGCCTGCAAAGCCAAGGGGAATTTCTTCGAAGGGTGTAACTTGCTGCTACAAATATGGATGACTGAACATCTCTGTCATCGTTCCGCGCTTTTGAGCCATGGTTCCTCGAAGAAGACTTGCATAGAAGAGTTTTACACGAACCAAGGAGGTCAGTCTGCCCAAAGGAGTCATCGCATGGACTTCATTCTTTCAGACTCTCACTGCCGGCCAAATACAGTGGACACTGGGATGGTTGCCTGTTGATGAGGTCATGTATATGCCAGCAGCTAGAACTCATTTTCTACTGATGGGATTTAAGAGCATTCAACATTACACACCCTGCCGAGTTTTGAGACAACTCGGGAGATGCCAGATAGTGCAACACGAGGAAGATCTTAGTGCTCAAACAATTGAGATTAGCCCTGACGGACAATTTCCTGAAGCAAAAGTCCGCCAGATCTGGAATGAATATCAATATTTGAAAGCGGATACTTGTGTGCAGGATCGGGCCAAAAGTGAAATGGCGCCAGGTTACCTTGCATGGTACAGAAGAGAACTTGAACACGAAAGGCCGGTTAAAAGACCCCACATCCTGAATTTTACCGAGTCGTCACAAAAGCAGTGGGATTGGTTAGCAAAATAAAGAGGCTATCGTGCCGAAATCAGGAAATTGAAGCGACGAGTTGAAGGTCTAAAATATGAGCACAACGTGCAAGTTGCTACAGATCTGGGAGAAAAGAATAGGTTGACTTAGGAAAACGAGATGCTCAGGGCCCAGATCGAACAGATGAGGATAGCCGCTGATAACCAACAAAGGAGCCAGTCGGATGAACGATTGATAAAAGGTTTAAGGATGGAAATTGGGGAGTGCCGGAGTGAGTCAGAAAATCTTGAAAATACCATAGCAGGACTCGAAGCACACTGGGCAAGAAGGACAGAAAAGCGTAACAGATACCTGCAGCAGTTGAAAAGGGATCACGAGCAAACCATTGCCAATCTGAAGAAAAAGGTGGTCACTCTTGAGGACAGGGTGGTTGAGCAAACCCGAACCTTTGAAGCTGAAAATAGACATTGCCACAAGCTCCTAGCCCAAATGGAAGTAGAAATTCAGCAGTGGCGAAATCAATATCTCCAGGATTCTCGGATTATGATAGCCCGTAATGATCAAATAGAGCACCTACTCAAAGAAAAGAGGCAAACCATGGATAAGATTAAGACCATTGCCCATGCCATCATCAGAAGGTGTCTACGATGTGAAAACATGACCAGCATTACCGTTCTCTCGGCAGTGATGATTTATGTTAAGCAGACCATGCATGAGCTGGAACAACTTGAAAGGGACCTCACACCTAAGACCACGGCGAGGCCGAACGATGCCCCGCGAGCGCCAATTCTTGAAACCTTAATGTATTTTTAGGTCGAGTCTTTATTTTCCATCTTAGCATCTTCTGTCCGTCTTTTCGCATCAGGGTGTATTAGTAGTTGTTGAGTCTGTACTTATTTCAAGTCTTGTTATTTCCCCTTTTTCAAAAATGTTAGTTTGTAATAGATTGCTTCAGTAATAAAAATGTGTACTTCTTTTACACTCGTTTGTTTTGAACTACGTAATGATCTGATTCACGCGGCATCGTGATACGTGGGCAATCCTCATCGGATCCGGTCACATTTTAACTGTAAATAATGAAATAATAAAAAAAAATAAAAAAAAAATATATGATAAATAAAGGGAATCCTAAAGAGAAGCCGGAATGACGCATGTCATCATTGCAAACATGTAGAAATTCACTTAACTGTATAGGTGCATCACGCCCCAACGTGAGATTACCTATCTGTTATTTGTTTCAAACTAACCGTTTGCTTGCTGCTAAGTTCTAGGTTTTTAGAAAAGGTGGTTTGGTTTGGTGGAGGTCTGGCCTCACATTCATACTTCACGAGGTCGAAAGGAAGTGTTCAGTTGCCCGTCGCTAAGTCGAGAGGGAGTATTCACACTTACTTCACGAGATCAAAGGGAAGTATAGAGATGTCTTCGGAAATTCCTTTGCCGACAATTCCTGTCTCCGAGGAGAGTTCAATCTCGGCCGTCCTAACTCCCGAGTCAGCAACTGCTGAGGAAAACAGAATCTTGCGGCTCCGCATGTTGGAAATGTTGGATGACTGGAATAACGGAAAAGAGCCACCGAGTGTAGTCCCTGGGTTCCCCGAGTTGTTCTCCAGGACAAGTGGGACTTCCAACGTCCCCATAAGCTATCCAACTACCCCGTTCGTGTACCCGGCCATTTCAGCCCACTCTGCTAGATCACCCTCTAATTCTTATCCCCGGATGTCAACAACAGATGTAGCTACGAACATATTCATTGCACTGCCCTGCCCGATCGTGGCACAACCCGCTACACATAGGCCGAATTTTGACTCATCTTCATTCACATTTCAAACACCATCCTTCTCCTTGGAACCGACTCGGTTTACCACCAGCACTCATCCTCAACTACCTCAATACGAGTTTACACCTGGGCAAGACCAAAACCCCAAAGCTTTTGAGCAAGATGTGATGGCAAAAAGAATGAGGAGCCTCGAGCAGAGTTTGAAAAACATGCAAGGTTTAAGCGGGCAGAAGAGTGTTTCCTATACTGATCTGTGTATGTTTCCACATGTACATTTGTCGTTAGGGTTCAAAACACCAAAATTTGAAAAGTATGACGGGCACGGCGACCCCATTGCTCATCTCAAGAAGTATTGCAACCAATTGCGTGGAGCCGGCGGCAAAGAAGAATTGTTGATGGCATACTTCAAAGAAAGTTTGGTAGGAATAGCCTCAGAATGGTATATGGACCAAGACATATCTCGATGGCATATATGGGATGATCTCGCCAGAGATTTTGTAAGACAATTTCAGTATAATATTGACATCGCACCGGACAGAAATTCTTTGTCAAACTTGAAGAAGAAACCCTCGGAAAGTTTCAGAGAATATGCTATTAAATGGCGCGAGCAAGCATCAAGGGTAAAACCTCCCATGGACGAGATAGAAATGGTCACTACTTTCCTCTAGGCTCAAGAATCAGACTACTTCCAAAACATGATGTCAGCCATGGGAAAGCCTTTCGCGGAAGCGATTAAGATCGGGGAGATGATGGAGAATGGTTTGAAAACGGGTAGAATTTTGAGTCAGGCAGCCATAAGGGCAACCTCCCAAGCCATCCAAAGCGGGTCCGTAGGAATAGCAAGAGGGAAGAAAAAGGAAGAGACGTCCATAGCGGCATCAGAAGCAAGGGAATATCGTAATCCCAGGCCCCGTTTTCCAGAAAGAACCCCACAATATTACTACCCCCACCAAAATGTGACCTATGCTCCTTAACCCTACATGGTCATGAATACCCAGCCTTATGTCCAGCCACCACAACAAGCCAATCGAGGCCAAGCTCCACCTCCCAGAAATCAGCCTCCCTACCGAAACCACTATAATCCGCAACCACCTCAAAATAACTTCCGCCCTCAAGAACCACCTAGAAGACGGACTTTCACACCCATTGGTGAACCGTATTCTACCTTGTTCCCAAAGCTAGTCCAGATGGGTTTCCTGCAACAAGTCCCTCAGACAAGGCACAATCCGGCATCACCTGCTTACAAAGCCGGTGTTAGGTGTGCTTATCATTCGGGAGCAGAAGGGCACGATACAAATGATTGTTGGACTTTGAGAAGAGTGGTTGAGAACTTAATAGAACAGGGAAAGATAGTACTGAGGGACGAGGAGGTCCCAAATGTGACCAACAATCCGTTGCCCGCTCACAATAACGGGCCGTTGATTGGAATGATTTGTGAGGACAAGGAGTTTGATCCCGCCTTGAAAGCTATAATCGTCATCGTCGATGCAGGGAAAAAGCCTAAAGCCGCCCCGAAGCTAGAGAAAGGGGAAAAGAAGACTAGTACTGTCAAGGTTGAGCTCGAAGAGAAGGTCGAGACAAAGACAATGACGATGTTTCCTGCGAAGAATGAAGTTCTTTATATTCCACGAGGTCGATCAGAGAAGCCGCAGAGATTCGAAGTCAGAAGGGCAAAACCAATGTACGTATCGAAAGGGGCCTATGTGGTCCGGGGAACGATTAAACCACCTCGGCTGAATGAGCCAGTGGTTATCGGACGCATACCACAGAAGCCGATGACAGACCCGTCCACAGTACCATGGAACTATCAAAGAACATTGGTTATGTACAAAGGCAGAGAAGTCACGGGGGAACTTCCGGAGAATACTTTCATTGGAAGATATTCAGACACTCAAGAGTTAAACAACGCCACACGGAAACGCTTCCTACCCAAGAAGCCTGTAAGCGTTGAAGAAGCAGAAGTTTTCTTCCAAAAGATGAAAATACCTGACTACGAAGTGGTGGATCAGTTACGCAAGTGCCCTGAGCAAGTGTCTATGTTATCTTTGCTGATGAGGTCGGCCGAACACCAGATGATCTTGCTCAAAACCCTGAACGAAGCGTATATACCGACTGAGACTTCAGTTGAACAGCTGGAACGAATGACAGAAAGGTTCTTCGTAGTTAATCAAGTTTCTTTCAGCAAGAACGACTTACCTTCGGAGGGAGTGGCTCACAACAAAGCTTTACATCTGACAGTTAAGTGCGAAGACTACTACATCAAGCGGGTAATGTTGGATGGAGGTTCAGGTGTTGACATTTGTCCGCTCTCCATGCTGCAGAGGATGGAAATTGGGACTGGAAGAATTCGCCCCAATAATGTCTGCGTAAGGGCTTTTGATGGCGTCAAGAGGGACACCCTCGGGGAAATAGACTTGGTGTTGACTATAGGACCGGTGGAGTTCGAAATAACTTTCCAGGTGCTTGATATGGATACGTCTTACAATTTTCTCCTCGGCAGACCTTGGATTCATGCGGCAGGGGCTGTACCTTCCACTCTTCACCAAATGGTGAAGTTTGAATATGAAGATCGGGAAATTGTGGTCCACGGAGAAGACGAACAGTCTATTTATCGGGACCCATCCATCCCATATCTTGAAGCAGGGGAAGGGAGTGAGCACACGGTTTATCAGGCTTTCGAAGTTGTGCTGGCAGAGCAGTATGAAGAAGGAAGACCTTGCCCCCAACCTTTCCTGTCCAACGCCTCAATCATGGTGGCTAAAGAAATGATCCAACATGGATTCAGACCAGGGAAATGGCTTGGACGAATACTGCAAGGAATAACGGAACCTATCACCTTGCCTTCCACTAAGAAACTTTTTGGGATAGGTTTTCAACCCACTCCAAAAGATGAAGAGTGGGCAAAGAAGAGGAAAAATGAGGGTTGGAAGCTGCCTCGACCATTGCCACATTTATATGAGACTTTCGTCAGACCAAAATACATTGAAGAAGACGACGACGAGGTTTTTACGGCCGAAGAGATCGAGGAAATATGTGGGGCAATGAGAGGAATGCTCTACGAAACTCACATGGTTCAACCGGGAGAAGGCACAAGCACCACTGAGATGCTATATGTGGGGCCAAATGCCAAGCTTCGGAATTGGGAGGCCACGCCATTCCCAACTAGGCAGAAGTCCGGGTAGACCTGTCCTGCCACCTTTCCTGCATCACGAGTTATCCCAGGATGTAACTCGGATGTTTTTCTTTAGTTTCCTGTTTTGAATTCCTGAATTATAAACCTTGTTATCTTACCAATTCCAAGGAATAAAATCAGTATTTCCTCATTTTTTTTCCTTCATTCTGATTTTTGCTATTTTCTTTTATCTTTTCCTTTCAGTTATAATAATGTGGCTTTAAATAATATGACATGCTTGCGGACTTCACGCCCAGATCCCAACGAGCTGTTTAATTGTGAAATAATGAACCAAGAACCGGAATATAACGAAGAAGAGGCTTTTAGGGAAATAAATCGAGAATTGGAACACTTTGAGAATAAACCTAAGCCGAATTTGAATGACACTGAACCGGTTAATTTGGGAACTCCTGAAGAAATCCGAGAGACCAAAATATGCATTCACACGGACAAGAAAACGCGAGACGCGATAATTCAACTCCTTTTTGAATTTAAAGATGTATTTGCTTGGTCATACGATGACATGCCAGGATTAGGTGTTGATCTAGTGGTGCATAAATTGCCAATTTACCCTGATTGTTCTCCCGTTCAACAGAAGCAGAGAAAGTTCAAGACTGATGTCAGTGATAAGATCAAAGAAGAAATCACCAAGCAGTTGAAAACAGGAGTAATCCGGGTAGTCCAGTACACTACGTGGTTGGCGAATGTAGTTCCAGTACCGAAAAAAGATGGGAAGACCCGGGTATGTGTGGATTATCGAGATTTGAATAGGGCGAGTCCCAAAGACAATTTCCCATTGCCCAACATCCACATCCTTGTTGATAATTGTGCCAAACATGAGATACAGTCTTTCGTAGATTGTTACGCTGGCTATCATCAGGTATTGATGGATGAAGAAGACGCCGAGAAAACCGCCTTCACTACACCTTGGGGTACTTACTGTTATTGGGTTATGCCATTCAGTTTGAAGAATGCTGGGGCAACTTACATGAGAGCCATGACTGCCATTTTTCATGATATGATGCATCAAGAGATAGAGGTGTATGTGGACGACGTGATAGTCAAGTCCAGGACTCAGGATGATCATATCCAAGACTTGAGGAAATTCTTCGATAGGCTGAGAAAGTACGACCTGAAGCTGAATCCGGATAAATGCACCTTTGGAGTCCCATCGGGCAAGCTTTTGGGTTTCATAGTAAGTAGGAGAGGTATCGAGTTAGATCCAACAAAGATAAAATCTATCTGAGATCTACCTCCCCTAAGAACGAAGAAAGACGTGATGAGTCTATTGGGCAGGTTAAACTATATCAGTCGATTCATTGCCCAGCTAACTAGCACGTGTGAGCCTATATTCAGCTATTGAGGAAGGATGCAACAATCAAATGGACGGCTGAGTGTCAAGAAGCTTTTGACAGGATCAAGGAATATCTTTCAAATCCTCCAATTTTGGTCCAGCCGGAGCCAGAGAGACCCCTGTTCTTGTATCTGACAGTCTTGGAAAATTCTTTCGGTTGTGTCCTCGGGCAACATGACATAACCGGAAAGAAAGAGCAGGCGATCTATTACTTGAGCAAGAAATTCACCAGCTATGAGGCCAAGTACACTTTGTTGGAAAGAACGTGTTGTGCTTTGACGTGGGTCGCTCAAAAATTGAGACATTATCTCCAAGCTCATACTACTTACCTCATAACCAGGTTGGATCCATTGAAGTACATATTTCAGAAACCAATGCCTACTGGCAGACTAGCCAAGTGGCAAATCTTGCTTACTGAATTTGACATAGTCTATGTCACTCGCACGGCGATGAAAGCCCAGGCGTTAGCGGATCAATTGTCTAAGAACCCGTTTGATGAGGAATACCAACCATTGAGTACTTATTTTCCAGATGAAGAAATAAACACCATAGAAGTAGTCTCGGAAAACGCTCATGTTTGGAAGATGTTCTTTGATGGGGCTGTAAATGCCAAAGGTGTTGGAATTGAGGCAATTTTGATCTCACCCACTGGTCAGCACTATCCTGCTACAGCTAGGCTTCACTTCTTTTGCACGAACAATACAGCTGAATATGAAGCTTGCATCATGGGCATGCATATGGCGATCGATCAAGATGTTGAAGATTTGTTGATTATGGGGGATTCTAACCTGATTATCCGGCAAGCCCAAGGTGAATGGGAAACTCGGGATGTCAAGCTTATTCCCTACCGACAGCACGTGGAGGATCTAGGAAAGCGGTTCAAATCAATAGAGTTCAGGTATATCCCGCGGTGTCACAATGAACTAGCGGATGCACTTGCCACCTTAGCTTCAATGCTACCTTACCCAGGCAACGCCCACGTCGATCCCTTGGAAATCCAAATCAGGGAAAGACACGGTTATTGTAATGTAGTCGAGGCAGGATCAAGTACCCAACCATGGTACCATGATATCAAGAGGTTCTTGAAGACACAAGAATACCCCGAACATGCTACTGGAGATCAAAAGAGGACTATTAGGCGGCATGCGGGTGGTTTCTTTTTCAGCGGCGAGGTATTGTATAAAAGAACCCCGGACCTCAACTTGTTAAGATGTGTTGACGCCGAGGAGGTAGGAAGAATCATGCATGAGGTACATGCGGGAGTATGCGGTCCCCACATGAATGGGTATGTTTTAGAAAAGAAAATCCTTCGAGCAGGTTATTACTGGATGACCATGGAAAAGGACTGTTTTAGTTTCATTCGAAAGTGTCATCAGTGTCAGGTGCACGGCGATCTGATTCATGCACCTCCCACAGAACTGCATCCTATGTCTGCACCTTGGCCATTTGTTGCTTGGGGCATGGACGTCATTGGTCCGATTGAGCCAAAGGCCTCAAACGGACACAGGTTCATATTGGTCGCTATCGATTACTTCACAAAATGGGTAGAAGCTATCACTCTCAAATCGGTCACTAAGAAGGCTGTGGTGGATTTTGTACATTCAAATCTTATCTGTCATTTCGATATTCCTGCAACTATCATCACAGATAACGCGGTAAACCTGAATAGTCACTTGATGGGGGATGTATGCAAACAGTTCAAAATAACGCATAGGAACTCCACTCCTTATCGGCCCAAAGTCAATGGCGCTATTTAAGCAGCAAACAAGAACATCAAGATGATTTTGAGGAAGACGATCCATAGTTCCCGACAATGGCATGAACAGTTACCCTTTGCCTTGCTAGGATATCGCACTACAGTACGCACATCAATAGGGGCAACCCCCTACTTGTTGGTTTATGGGACCGAGGCTGTGATACCAACAGAGGTAGAAATTCCTTCTCTCCGAACCATTGTCGAAGCAGAAATTGAAGATAGCGAGTGGGTTAAGACTCGAATGGAGTAGTTGACTTTGATTGACGAGAAACGAATGGCCGCGGTTTGTCACGGGCAGTTGTACCAATAAAGAATGGCCCGTGCTTACAACAAGAAAGTACGACCCAGGAATTTTGAAGTAGGTCAACTGGTATTAAGGCGCATTCTGCCATATCACCAGGAAGCGAAAGGAAAATTAACTCCTAATTGGAAAGGCACGTACATCATCAGGAAGATACTGCCAAGAGGAGAATTGTATCTGGGTGATATTGAAGGAAATGATCCTGAAACAGCAGTGAATGCGGATGCAGTCAAAAAGTACTATGTCTGAGTTTACTTCGGTGATGTCTTGGCGCATTTGGGATGATGAAGGTTTTATCCCCACTATCCAAACACTGTCAACTCTCTCTACAAGCCTTTTTAGCCGGTTACATTCCTTTGGCTACCCTCATATAACAAAAAAACCAATAATTGATTGAGCCTGAACTACGTCTGACTTGATTCCGAAAGGATACGTAGGCAGTCTCTCTCTAGGGTTCAGTCACACCAAAAATAAAATCCAATTTACCCTGAAGTTGAAACTGGGGCCCACCAAATGGTTTCAAAGTTATAATTTCATCTACAATTCTTTTACCAAGTACAAATCCTTCGGATCAATTGCCAAAGGCAGGGGAAACCAAGAGATATCATGGTTGGAAGCCGATACATTCTAAAATTGAGAGAAATAAAATGAGAGAGTCTTGTCGGTGAAAATCTTCGGGCACCATGAGGCGACGGGAGTAGAGAAATCAAAAATGAGAGAGCTTGTTTAGTAAAAACTCAAAGAGTGCTATCAAGCGACAGTAAGGAGAGAAATAAGAGAGGTCGACCAGCGAAAACCCGCAAAGGGCGTTGTCGGCCGAAAAGATGATTCCACCTCAGAGAATTCTGGCAAGGTTCCCTGGTTTGGGAACATAAATCTGTTTTGGTTCATAAGGAAATGCAAGTTCATGAAGGTCGGGCATCTAATCCAAAAAGCATGTCATGTCAATTTAAAGTCAGCATGTTTGCCTCAGATAAGTTTTTCTTGTCCCGAAAGGGACACTTCTCTTTTTAAATTCGTTTTCTCCGCTCTTTGTTTACCCTTTCCTTAAATCCTTTTCGTTTTAACCCTAAATTCCAAATGTGTTGGAAAGAAAAGGTGGCAGGACCGGTTTTACGAAGTTCCGTTTAGTAGGAAGCAAAGAAAATACCCCGCTTCAGTGGCACGTCAGTCCAATCCCGACTGATCATGATGTTGATTGCTTTCGAAGTAGAACCAAGAAGAAAAAAAATCTGGCAAGTCCCCACAGAGTCTCCCCTTGTAAAAAATCCCCACAGAGTCTCCCCTTGTAAAAATCCCCAACGAGTCTGCCTCAGTAAAAATCCCCAAGAAGAATGAGATGAAAGAACCAAAGCCTTACACGGGCAAATCATCACAAAATCCGAAAATGCGAGTCTGGTCAGTTTAAAAGGGGTTCGCCTGTGAATCCAATCAATGGCAGAGTTTCTCAACAGGAATGAGGACGGGACCAAGAAATTGGAACAATCAAGGCCACCGAACCAACCACCGTTTTCAAACTGACAATTGTTCTTTGTTTGGAAAATTGAAACAGGTGCGATCCAAAGCAACCGTGCAATAAGCAGGTGCCGCCCAAAAGGAAAAGAAATGTGTGAATGCAAGAAACAGCTTTGCAATAAGGAATCAACCCAAAAGGGAAGTTTTCCCCAATTCTCTCATGCATTTTGCTAAACAAAAAATGAAAAAAAAAGGGAAGTAAAAAAGAAAATTCAAAAAAAGAGGGTTAGTTAGAATCCCCAGTATTTCCTTTTAGCCGACATTAGGGCTTCAATCCCTGAGTTGAGCAACTTTCCTTTTAGCCGACATTAGGGCTCCAATCCCTGAGTTGAGCAACTTTCGTTTAGCCAACATTAGGGCTCCAATCCCTGAGTTGAGCGCTTTTTCTTTTAGCCAGCATTAGGGCTCCAATCCCTGAGTTGAGCATTTTTCCTTTAGCCAGCATTAGGGCTCCAATCCCTGAGTTGAGCGTTTTTTTTCTTTTAGCCAGCATTAGGGCTCCAATCCCTGAGTTGAGCATATTTCCATTTAGCCAGCATTAGGGCTCCAATCCCTGAGTTGAGCATTTTTCCCTTTAGCCGACATTAGGACTCCAATCCCTGAGTTGAGCGTTTCTTCTTTTAGCCAGCATTAGGGCTCCAATACCTGAGTTGAGCAATTTCCATTTAGTCAACATTAGGGCTCCAATCCCTGAGTTGAGCGTTTTTCCTGTAGCCAGCATTAGGGATCCAATCCCTGAGTTGAGCATTTTTTCTTTTAGCCGACATTAGGGCTCCAATCCCTGAGTTGAGCGTTTTTTTCTGTTAGCCGACATTAGGGCTCCAATCCCTGAGTTGAGCAATTTCCATTTGGCCAACATTATGGCTCCAATCCCTGAGTTGAGCGTTTTCCTGTAGCCGACATTAGGGCTTCAATCCCTGAGTTGAGCGTTTTTCCGGTAGCCAACATTAGGGCTCCAATCCCTGAGTTGAGCATTTTTTCTTTTAGCCGACATTAGGGCTCCAATCCCTGAGTTGAGCATTTCTTTTTCTGTTAGCCGACATTAGGGCTCCAATCCCTGAGTTGAGCAATTTCCATTTAGCCAGCATTAGGGCTCCAATCCCTGAGTTGAGCGTTTTTTCCTTTAGCCGACATTAGGGCTCCAATCCCTAAGTTGAGCGTTTTTCCTTTAGCCAGCATTAGGGCTCCAATCCCTGAGTTGAGCATTTTTCTTTTAGCCGGCATTAGGGCTCCAATCCCTGAGTTGAGCGTTTTCCTTTAGCCAGCATTAGGTCTCCAATCCCTGAGTTGAGAGATTTTCCTTTAGCCAGCATTAGGGCTCCAATCCCTGAGTTGAGCGATTTTCCTTTAGCCAGCATTAGGCTCCAATCCTTGAGTTGAGCAATTTTCATTTAACCAGAATTAGGGCTCTAATCCCTGAGTTGAGCGTTTTTCCTGTTAGCCAGCATTAGGGCTCCAATCCCTGAGTTGAGCGTTTTGTCTTAGCCAGCATTAGGGCTCCAATCCCTGAGTTGAGCATTTTTCCTTTAGCCAGCATTAGGGCTCCAATCCCTGAGTTGAGCGTTTTCCTTTAGCCAGCATTAGGGCTCTAATCCCTGAGTTGAGCGTTTTTCTTTAGCCAGCATTAGGGCTCCAATCCCTGAATTGAGCATTTTTCCTTTAGCCAACATTAGGGCTCTAATCCCTGAGTTGAGCATTTTTCCTTTAGCCAGCATTAGGGCTCTAATCCCTGAGTTAAGCGATTTTCCTTTAGCCAGCATTAGGGCTCCAATTCCTGAGTTGAGCAATTCTCATTTAGCCAGCATTAGGGCTCCAATCCCTGAGTTGAGCGTTTTTCCCTTTAGCCGACATTAGGGCTCCAATCCTTGAGTTGAGCGTTTTTTCTTTAGCCAGCATTAGGGCTCCAATCCCTGAGTTGAGCGATTTTCCTTTAGCCAGCATTAGGGCTCCAATCACTGAGTTGAGCAATTTGTTTTTAGTCCAGCATTAGGGCTCCAATCCCTGAGTTGAGCGTTTTTCTTTTAGCCAGCATTAGGGCTCCAATCCCTAAGTTGCGCATTTTTACCTTTTGCGACATTAGGGCTCCAATCTCTGAGTTGCGCCTTTTAGACTAGAGGTTTCCAATTCCCTCATCAATCCTATAGATTTTTATGGCAATTAACTCACAAAATTTTCCTAGTAAAACTGGGGCAGAAAATTTCGTTCGTTTGTTTTGTTTGTCTCAGCAGGTCTGACCTCGAGGCGCATGGATTGAGATGACCTACGGTTTGAGTCTCAATCTTGAATAAAGAAAAGAAGAAAAGAACAAAAATAAGAAGTTCCCAAATATTGGAACAAACAAAGGGCAAGTCGCTCAAAATTTGATCAAATTCCCGAGCTCCGCCAATCCCGTTTCACTCAATACTGTAGAAATAAACAAGCACCTACAACTTGCGAGCATCAAGATTCAAATCGAAGTCTACAAGCAGAATCAGCTAAGACCCAAGATCGAGTTGCAAAAGAGTTATAGATAGGAATTTGTAACTAGCAGTTGACAGGCATAAGTAGCTAATTCAGTTTCAATTTCCTTTGGAATTAATAAGGAGGTCGGTAAAGCAGTAGCGGTAATAGCAACAGCAGTAACAGCAAGCATTGCAATCCCATGGCAGTCCCAGCTACCAAAGTTTCCCGAACTACATTGACCTGATTCCTGTTTAGCCCAGGATATGTAGGAAATCTTTAAAGCAAAGATTCGGTCAAATCTTTCAAAAATGTGCTTCACACGGAGTAGTCCAATGGGCAAAAATCGCTCATATCCGCTCACTTTATCTTTGCACGAAAACCTCGCATGTTTTCGGGCAAAGAGGGGCAGATGTGAGCACGTGATTTTTGTTTACGTGACAATTACTCCAAAAGAAATCGAAAAATAAAACAAATGGTTTTGTTGTACAATTTTTTAGAATTTACGTGGCATTTTTGGTAGTTATTTGTAGTTTTGTCTGTGATTGTTTAGTGTTGTCAAATAAAAATACAAAAAATATATGTCGCGTGTAAGTTTAGGATATCGTTCTACTATTAGGAATTAATCAAACGATAATTTGGTTTTAAAAGGAAAAATCACAAAAAATATGCATCTTTTATTCTATTTGTTGTCATTGAGTGATTTTATTTTAATTAAATGTTTAATGTGTGTGATAATTGTTGTTTAAGTATTAATTAATATTTGTATAGTTTTATTTTGATTTTACAAATTAGTTAAGAATTTTGTTTAAATTAGAAATTAAAAGAAGGAAAAGAAAGGAGTTTAAATTGAAGAAACCCGGATTTGGGCTCAAATTTGAGACCAAGGACCAGGCCCAATTCATTTCATGACCCAGTCCGGTTCCCTGATCTCTATAGCCTCACCAAACGACGTCGTTTAAGGCCTATCAGATCTGGACCGATGATCAAACATATCTAACGGTCCAATTCAACTCCCATTTTAAACCAAACGACGCCGTATAAGGATGTTCAATCGAAGCCGTCCATCTTGTTCAATTCTACGGTCTCCAACATGCCTCATTAGCCCGACCCATTCCCGTCAAAAATCGACCCAGTCCCCTCTGAGACCAAACGACGTCGTCCCTTTGAGAGGAAAGATCAAGGCCGTTGATCATCGATGATCCAACGGCCAAGATCAAACCACCCATCCCGTATATAAGCCTACCCCTCTCACCCCCGCGCCCTAAGCCAGACCCCCCCCTCATCTTCGTCTCTTTCAGAGACTGAACCCAAACCCCTTAGAACCCTAGCGCCCCCCCCCCCCCATTCCCTCACCTGAAACCCGGCGGCAACAATGTCGGTGACCACCAGGCTAACACCCCTAGTACACCTCGACCCCCTGAACACGGATCCACAAACCATGGGTCTCGAATCTTCCCCTACCGTCTCGAATCTTCGTTTGAAGATTCGAGCCGGACCCCAACCTATGCCAACCCCCCCAAATCCATACCAGGTACCCCCCTGACCTCCCTCGTGACCAAGCCAAGCTTGGTTTGGTCCAAATCTAACCAGGAAACCCCAAGTCCCAAATCAGGCCCAAGAACCCTAGAAATCCGGAATCTGAAGTTTTTGTCCAATTAAACAAGAAGGTTGGGGTCTAATAGACCTTAATCGAAGTGTTCTCAGTTGAGAACACTTCGATTAAAGTCCGTTCAACCCCAAAAAGAGGTTCGATTCAAAATCCGAGACATGGTCGTCTGATTTTCAATTCTTTAAGGTATTTTTATTTTTCTTTTCCTTGCCAGTTTATGTTGTTTGTTTTGTTAATGTTTGTTCGTGTGTTTAAATGTTAGTTGATTTTTTTTTATTTTTGTCCACCTTGCCCAGACCTTTTATTTGGTCGAGTTTTTCTCTATTCACTGATTGAGTGTATGTGTGTTAAACTATATAATCGATTGAAATGAATTTGGTCGATGAATTAGTTTTCAGGGCAACTTTTGTTTTGGGCAGTGCAATTTGAATCACCTGATTAATACTGTTGGATTCTAACCATTTGCTGTTAATTGTGTGGTTGTAATTCGCGTAGTCGATTCAATATATGTCGTCAATTAGTTCCAGTTTAGAATAGTAGTAATTTGACTTGTGTTGTTTGTTTTCTGCTAAAGCATTGTTTGAATCCAATTAAGAATTGAGTATAGCTGCTTGTAGTTTGTTCAGTTTGAATCAAGAACCACTTAAGGATTGGTTATAGCTGCAATTTTAATGAAAATTTCAGAGCTTAAGTTAAGTGGACTGCCAGTTTGAGTATGGGTTGAACCATTAGAGTAGTCTGTAGTACAAATACACCCTAGCTGACATCTTTACAGATGAGAAGTCAGGTGTAAGGTGAGTTTAATAATAAAAGGTTGAAGATGCACATGAGAATAGTAGTGGAACCTGCTGTACAGTAGGGTATCCACTGCCTTTCTAAACTTCAGCAGTTTAAAGTAGAAGAAAACCCCATGCCTAGACAATCCTAAGTGGAGATGACAGCCTTTAAGGCTTATTTTAAGCCCCGGACAGCCTGTCTTTAAAGGCAAGTTCTTCCTTTCTATAGGGATATAAAAAGGGACAGCCAAGGGTAAAGAAGAGGACAATCAGAAAAGAGGGGGGAGTTCAAAAAGACATAAGGAGATCAGAAAAATAGAAGGGGCAGAACATAAAAAGAGAACTAGTTGGGGTGAGAGCATTTTTGAATCAGTCTAGGGAGGTTTTAAATTGAGTTTCTTGGTTTTAAAGTCAGAAGTCAGATTTTAAATTCAGTTTAAAAAACTGAATTTCAACTCCAGCATCTCTTAAAAAAACAAAAGCATAGTTTGAAATAGGCAATCATGTCCAGTGTTTGAAGTTTTGAAGTTATTGGACTCATTTGAATATTAGTAGATTCTTCTCTGCGATCTGTTGTTTCTGGGCCATATTTCGATTTCCTGGGCTTTGGTCGTGTTGTTGTGGGTTTGTTGTTGTTTGTTGCCTGATTTCTTCTGAAATTGCCACTGGATTCTGGGTTTATTGCTTGGTTTAATATACTGGTTGCTTTTGGCTATTGCTACTGCTTGTTACTGCTGCTGTTTCTGCTGCCATTTTTGCTGCTGTTGATTTTTCTACTTTCTTATTCTTCTTGTTGTGTTTCAACATCCAGGTGCATACTTCGAATCACCTTGATGTAACTTGAATTGAAGTTGAAACGGGATTTTGCAGCGAATCTGTACATTTGGATGCTATTTATTGCTTTCAATTTCATATATGTCAAATGAAGTAGATTCATCTAATATTAGTTCTGTTTTATATTTTGTATGAATATTAGAAACATGACTGTATAATTGAAACTATTAGGTGTGTAGATTTCTGTGACAAAAATTTAAATTATGTAGATAGTTTATAAAGGTCATATCCCGTAGTTGTTGATTTGAAAAATAAACACGTTAAATTTTGACGCAAACTAGTAGGATAATAAGCGAGTAATTTCGCAGAATCGTTAAGTTTGCCATATTTGAAGTTTGATTCGATGTAGTAAATCTAAGGTTATGAACTTAATAGGCATGAGTTGATTTCGAACCGGGGTTGTCAGAGTTCTTTCAAAGGTAATAGATATTCAAAGTGTCGATTAAGTTTAACAACTTTCGAATGTGTTGGTAGTCAAGTTTGTTCCATTTCCAAATAATAAAAAATTAGTTCCAATGGTTCAATTTGTCTAATAATGTGAGGTTTAAGTTAGTTAAAGAATAATTGGTTTGTTTTGACGATAGCGTTTGTCAATTCTATATCTTATTTATAATTTCATTTTCTTTTAGTAATGTTCAATTATAGAATAAGGCATGAAACAATTTTCTTTTGAGCAAATTCGATTGCGATTTTGCGTTTAGCATTTTTGTAACCCAATAATTGATAAAAGGCTCAAACTTGCCAAGCTCGTAATTTAATTAGCGTATTTTTTTTTTCTCTCTTTCATTTTAGAGACAAACATAATAGAAAATGTAGCCGCTGTAGGTTTATCCTTTCAAAAAAAAATGAGACGAGCCTCGCCAAATAAAAAAATCCAAATTGTGGGGCCCTCAATAACTGGTCATAATAAAATACTTAGAATTTGGGATGGAGTGTTTAGTGAATTTCACTGCCCTCCCCAAAGATAATAACGCGTTAGACTCTTTAGGCACGACTTAATTAAATTACATTCTTAAATTCGGGTGCGCATTTGTGTGACCCAAATTCAAATCTCGACGGAGTCGGAATGTATTAACAACCACGGGTGCATTGATTGTGACGTGGTTCGAGATGCATTTTCACGACGTTGCAATTCTATAAAAATAATAATAATAAGAGCGGTTTAAACTCAATAAAAGCACATAAGTTATAACATGTATTAAATCAGATATTTAGCCATTATAACAATTTAAGCGACCGTGCTAGAACCACAGGATTCGAGGGTGCCTAACACCTTCCCTCGGGTCAACAGAATTCCTTACTTAGAATTTCTGGTTCGCAGACTTCATTTGGAAAGTCGAAAATTTCCTCGATTTGGGATTCAAGATAAACCGGTGACTTGGGACACCAAAAGCCAAACCTTTCCCAAGTGGCGACTCTGAATTAAATAAATAATCCCATTTCGAATATTGTCACTTAAATTGAAAAAACTCCCTCGCGCATTTTACCCTTCGGGGCGGGCGCGCAAAAAGGAGGTGTGACAATCATTATTTTGGCCATTTCGAATAAGAGTGTCAAATAAACATTTCGAATCAGCTACTAATGTTTGCATCAGAATAGGTTATTTTTCTCCGGATTCTATGTGAACTCGGAATGTTATGCATCGAACTACCCTTTTATAAATGAATGAGTGGTTATATTTGATCACATACATTATATTTCCATGTACTGAAAACCAGAGGCAGACCCAGGATTTGAGCATGGTGGGGACACCATTACCTTAAGCATATCAATTACTAGTGATAAAGTTGGCGTGTAACTCTATTAAAAAAATGAGTATGATAATGTATTAGCAAATACAAACTTTTAAGTTTATTTTTTGGCTCTACAACTCTTTGCAGAAAGCAAAAGTTCGATACCAAATAATTTTACTTTGTTAATATCTTTACCCAAATAATCGACCATATTCATTATTTACTTTTTCTAGCCATATGTATAGATTATAAATTGATTACACACAATTATACATCATATAATACATAAATTATACATATATTATATGCTCATCGGCTATTTCTAGTTTAAATGGTTAGGTTTCAAAAAATTACTCAAATAAAATTAAAATTTACTCAAAATAAATTTATTATTTAAGTATGAAAAAATATTTTTATTTTTGGCAGAAGGGGTGATTGGAGGGGTGTTACTTTTGTTTGAAAGAGAGAGGTGAGAGGGCAGGGTTACTTTTTGTTTTTGAGTTTGAAAAAGGTTAAAACTTTAGGTTGACTATTATGTGCAAGTATTAAGAATTCAAAATAAATAAAATAAAAAAACAGTAGACAACTAAGGCCAAAGGAAACAATCGGTGATTTAAAAAAATTAAAATAAAATAAAATAGGAGTGTAAGGAGCTGGGTTTCGAACTTGAGTCCGTCAAGCAGCTGAAGCAGTCAACTATATATATAAAATATATTTGCAGTGTATATACAAATATATATATAATATATTTGCAGTATATTTTCCCGGCTATTGTTGTTGAGGGGGCCAGAAAAATTAATTAATGGGTCCCTAATGTATGTACAAATATATATAAAATATATTTGCAGTATTTTTTTCCAAGGCTAACGGGTTTCGATGACCCCCTAACCCCAAGGTAGATCCGCCTCTGCTGAAAACGGGTTGAATTATAACCCATAATATTTGGTTGTGTCAAATAGAGGGAAAAAAAACACAAAATGGTTGCTCTTTTCTTCTCTTCTTTTTAATTCTTTTTTTTTTTGTTCATTTAATTTAAACTGCAAAACAGTATGTATATATAATTAAGTTTAACTTTAATCCATATCATTAAATTAAACCTACATAAATTCTATTTTTAAAATATTTTTATAGATGATTGTTTTTGAAAATCTTTTTCTCTCGTACGACTAGTTCTATTTCAAAATTCTAAAAAAATCCTAGTAGTCAACGGTCAAAACCCTTGCATGAAATTTAAAACCTCGAAAGTTGAATCCTATTAGAAAACACGTTATTTCATGGGTATAAATAACTGCTTGTTTCTACAACCTTCAATATAAATACTTTCCTTAATCCTCCTTAACAACCATATTACGGTCCATCAATTCCGTCGCCGTCCAAAACCTATCACCGCCCAGGCCACAGCGGCGGGTGCTGCTGCAACCCATTCAGTTATTGTTGCGGCTGCCTCTTCAACTACATCTACACTTGCATCTTCCAGATACTCTGCACTCTTTTGGTCATCGTTGGTGTCGTAGCCTTTGTCCTCTGGTTTATCCTCATGCCCAACAAAGTCAATTTTCTGTTAATATATTTCAATGTATTTCGCTGTATTTCATTGTATTCATTGCCTTTTTTCATTTTATTTCAATATATATCGTTGTATTTTATATATTTCATTGTCATTTTTTTCATTGTATTTCAATGTATTCTATGTATTTCATTGTATTCAGTGTCTCACTATATTCCATGAATGTATTCATATGTTTTTTTTAATTAATAGTATAATTTATGTATTCAGATGTATTATATAATTTTTCTGAAAATTGCTTTATTTTTGGGGTGTTTTTCGGTTGAGAATCTTTTTTATAACTGAAAATACAAAATTTGTGTTATAATTGAGTTTGTCAAGTTATATTAGGAGTCTATTATGTTAATTGATTCATTTTTCGTTTAAAACAGTGTAATCCCTTGTTTCACACTGTGAATACAGTCGAATACAATAATTTGTCCAGCTGTAATCCCATGTTTCACACCATGAATACAGTCGAATTCACCCGAATACAAAAATCTGTCTAGCTGTAATCCTTTGTTTCACGCCTAGAATAACTTAAATACATCGAATACACTCTAAAAAATCTAAAAACATAGCTATAGGAAGTAATATAGTAAATGATAGCTACAACTAGCTAATAACCACTAAGACATAGTGGTTTCTGAAAGTTTCTCTTCTTTTTTCTTTGAAAAATTTAGCTTAAATAGTTGTATACTCAGGCACTTAATTAGAAATAGCCGGTAGATGTATAATATATGTATACTTCATGTATAATGTGTATAATTATGTATTATCAGTGTATACCGGCTAGAAAAAATAAATAATAAATCCAGCCGGCTATTTATATAAAGATTACTCCCCCACCCACCCTCCAACCAACATAATATGGTGGGATGGAGAAACTCAGTTGCACTTTTGCAACTCTTTGTTGAAATATTGAAGATCATATCCAAAATTTGATTATTTAGCAATGTGGCTTCACTATTAGCAATGATCATATCTAAAATAATTCCATTTAAAATAAGTTTAGGGGTAATAGGATTCCCGCAAAGAAAAAGTGTGTAGTTGGAAATACGGGTATAGATCAGGGGTACTTGTGCATTTTCTCAAGTTTATTCAAATATCTAATTAATATTAAAATGAAACAAAATTAAACAAAACGAAATAGTAAGATATATAGGTTTTATGGAACACGAACGGTAATGCACAGCAATGGATGTCTGTCAAATGACAGGCAAGATTAAATCAATTAAATGAGATGAGGGAACATTGTATTAGTATATTTAATATTAGTATATCTCTATAGTCACTTTGAATTTTAAAGAGAAGGTCCAAAAACATATTTATTCTGATTCAGACAAAGATATATATTAGATTACCGATGTCTACGGTAATATTCATCTATTATCAAACACAAGTTATTATGAATATTATTAGAAGGGTCGTACAAGTCCAGGCTAGTCTACCTTTCGATACACAAGGATCAAGATCAAATAAAATACCGTACGAGTAGTTAAGTTCTAAATTTTAATATATATATCACTCCTATATATATATATAAAATCTACATATACATAATCCCGTGTTCAAAACATACCCGTTGAACTTATTAAGGTTCGATGGGGGGTATGTGAAATTGGTCCCAACTATGTCGGTTGATGAGGTTATAATGTAGGGGCAATGGGACCATATAATACATTTTATTGGCCGGCAAATTATTGGCCTGCAAAAGCAACAATTTTTTTTATAATAAACCTAATATAATAACTTAAAAAATATAAGAAATCAATTAAATTGGATTAACGATATAAAAAGTTTACCATTATCAATATATATAACGTAAATCCCAAGCATAAATAACAAAACAAAATAAAAATAAAAAACAAAAAAAGAGTAAAGAATGTCCACATGTCAAACATTGGACAAGAGGGCTATGATATTCCAAGTTTTAGAGATCAATATTAAATATGAATTTTTATGTAATTTACAAATTAAAAAATCATGACAAATACCATCTGTGTACTAGAGAATTTAATAAGAATTGCAGATTCAAATGAATCATAAACATGTGAATTTTTTTTACTCAAATGAATCAAATCAAATTCGAACTTTTATCATTTGGAAAATTATACCGTATATATAAGATCAATTTATATATATATATAAAATAATGTATTGTTCAAATCAAGCAAACTTCGATTTGAACCAAATATGGTACACACGTGTGATGTAACTTATTAAATGTTGATGGTGAAATGTGGGCCTCACCACACGTGTAGTTGAATTTTTGGACTTCTACCAAGTCTATTACACCTTTTTAAGGTACTAACATTCTTGTCTGTGGGTGTGGGTTTTGTTTGGGCCAACCCATGGCCCATTATCATGCGCTTATGTTCCTTATACAGTTAATTCCCTATGGGCCCAAAACCCTCCAAACCTACCCCACCACCCTAAGAATTATATGCATGAGTATGTCTGGCACTGACAGAGGCGGATCTACACTATAGTTTGACGGGTCACCAACATCTGAAAACTTCGGCAAAAAAAAAAAAATATATATATATATATATATACATAAATGTCTTTAAAAAAAATAGTTAGATATTAACATAGGCCCCGTACCAATCTATATGAGCAGTAATAAGTTTATATTGAATGTTGTAGTTGTCTCGCGATCGTCGAATCTTGGGCCCGCCTCTGCTGGCACAGTTTGATGAAAATTGTAAATTGTGTTCGGAGGGTCAAGGAAAATGTATGTAGCAGCAAGGATGGTGCATCGCCCATGAATTATTACTTCAATTTCAAAGGCAAGATGTATTTTTTATTTGACTAAATATTAAAGGAAATAGAATAATTGAAGTTGCCCGTGGACGTCGATTTTGACCCATAAATGTGTTATCCATCTACCCATTTGAATTTGGACAGGTTGATTTAGTGATGCATGCATTAGCTTGTTTTCAAGTCACTCGAAAGTCAAATAGCAGGTGAATATAAGATTACATTCACAGGAAACAAATACTTTACACTATTACTTTATTAAGTTAAATCATTTTTCTTCTTTTTAGTTAGTGAAAGACATTTAAGCCTCATATGGGCCATGAGTGTAACGACGCGACCGGTCGTTTTGAGAAAGCCTTAGATCTTTGCTTGTTTCGTGGTATGGACCAAAGCAAAGGTTCTGCTGCTATCGACACCTACCCAATTAACCAAAAGTATAATCGATCGAAACCAAAGCTTCTGCAATTGTGGAATTCCGTTCAAATAGAAAGTTGTTTGGCCAGTTCAAGGTCAGTCGTGAGCTGTAGGAAAAGATAGTAGCGAACCAGAAGAAATTCCCGTAGTTGCATAAGGGGGGCGTTGAGTCATCATAGTCTGAACTTTAAATCTTTTGTAGGCTCATCTCGTCGATTGGCATTCTTTTTCAAACCTGCTCCCATTCCGAATCAAGAAAAAAAACGGCTCGAATGGTACGATCCCTCCGTCACCCCAGAATGAAAGGGGAATTTGCACTTCACTCGGTAGAATGGGGGCACGAGTAGCTCCGTATGATGTATTAGGACTTGTGTGCAAAATTTGAGTTCATTCCGAGTTGATTTGGTATGTTTCGGTGCGAGCTTTTTGGAAGTCGAAAGTTTGAAATTTTATTAAGTTTGATTTGAGGTGTACTTCGTTATTTCGGTGTTGTTATGCGTGATTTGAGGCCTCGAGTAGGTCTGTATTATGTTATGGGACTTGTTGGTATGTTCGTACGGGGTCCCGAGGGGCTCGAGTGAGTTTCGGATAGGTTTGGGCTGTGTTGCCCTCATTTTTCTTATGTTTCGACGTCGTTTCTTTAAGCATAAATGATACCACATTAAGCAAATGAGTTCCAATTTCTGTTTTGACTGAACCATTAGATCCGTATCATAATTACGGAGGTATATTAAATCCGTATCATAATTACGGAGGCATAGGGGAAAAAACGTTGAATTTGGACATCGTATGAGGATTTTATGGTCATTTTACTAAGAATTGGGTTGCCAGATTTATCAGATTAATTATGAAATTGCCACTAACTTCATATTTAAAAATTTGCAATATTAAAATCAACATATCTCCTTCAATATAAGGTCAAATGGAGTGATTCAAGAGCCTAACTAGACTAGAATTTCACAAAGAATCGATTGAAGGCATCAAAAGTGAGTTTCGGGAGGCAGAACAATGTTAAATTGAGGGTTTTATTTATATAACATATTTTGAGTTAGGGGGCTCGGATTTGGGCAATGTTTTAGGCAATTTTCACCATATGAATTGGGGTAAGTGTTCTTTACTAAGTTTTGGTTAATTTCGTGAATCCGTTTCATTTTTTGATAATTGCATTGTAAATTTTAAAGAGAAAATTGGGGGGTTTTGCCTAAAATTTATAATGTGAATTTTTGAGTTTTGAACATCTATTCGGAGTCGAATTTGAGCGAAACTAATATGGTTGGACACGTAATTAAATGGGTTATAGGATTTTGTGAGTTTTGTTGGGTTCTGAGGCGTGGGCCCCGATTTGACTTTTTAGTCAATTTTGGAATTTTGATTAAAGATTCGACCTTTATCGATTGGGTTTGTTTCCTCTGGCACTATTTGATGTATTTGAGTTGCTTTTGGCTAGTTTTGAGCCATTCGGAGGTCGGTATGCGCGAGATGATATTTTTGGAGCATCGTTTGGCTTGCTGGGTATTGGACTTGGCTTGTTCGAGGTAATTAAGTAACACTTCTAAAATTGTTGGTGAGGATATGAAACCCCGAATTATGTGCTATGTGATTGGTGTTGAGGTGACACACATGCTAGGTGACGGGCGTGTGGGCGTGCACCGTGTGAATTGTGACTCCGTTATTTCTATGGTACTGTGTAGTTAATTACCTGATCTTACTTGTAAGCGTAAAATTTCTACATACTTGAGCTATTGTGATGTGATCCATGTTAAAAAAAAAACCATGTCTAGGCTACATGCTTATCCTGTTGTGACCCACTGAGGTCATTTCTACTGTTGATTTATCTGCTTTCATTGCTTTATATACTCAGTCATACGCATTCATATGCATATCATATCTCAGTCTCTATTACTATTTGTTGACACATCATATTATCATTTTGGGCTAGTTTCAAGGCATTGTGAGCCCGAGAGACTTGAGAGGTTGATGACTGCGTGAGGCTGATTGCCTGATTATGAGTGACATTTATGTGATCAAGCTGCACGCCGCAATGGTTATACTGATTTATGATAGTGCTTGGGCTGAAGGAGCCCTCCGGAGTCTGCACACACCCCCAGTAAGCACGGTTGATTATATTGAGGGTTGGATCTTTCCTGGACATAGACATTGTCTAAAGAATTTATATACTAGGGGATGGATCTTCCCCATGGGCTGGATTTGGCACTACTCAGTACTATGTGACTGATGGTCAGTTGATGTATATATTCCGGGATGGAACTTCCCCAGGCCGGATTGGCCATATACAGTACTGAATGATTGGGCATGATGAGTGGAAAGTGTGAGAAAAGGAGAGTGAGTACTCTGAGAGTGTGAGTACATGAGTTCATCTCTAAGATACATTGTATTGACATGCACAAATGTCATACAGGCATAGAGATGCATTTTCTTCATGTTGTACGATGTTACGTCATTCTTGACTTCTTACACATATTGACATATGGGCATAGAGAGGTATTTTACACTTGCTATTTGGAAATAAAAATAAAACATCTTATTCATTGTTGAAAGGATTTTTGGAAAAAGTTACAATTTTCAAACTTACTTGTATTTTCGACGGTTTCGGTAAAAGATTACATTCACAGGAAGCAAATACTTTACACTATTACTTTATTAATTTAAATCATTTTTCTTCTTTTTAGTTAGTGAAAGACATTTAAGCATCATATGGGCCATGAGTGTAATGATCCAACCGGTCGTTTTGAGCATTTGCACTTCACTCGGTAGATTGATGGCACGAGTAGCTCAGTATGATGTATTAGGACTTGTGTGCAAAATTTGAGTTCATTCCGAGTTGATTTGGTATGTTTCGGTGCGAGCTTTTTGGAAGTTGAAAGTTTGAAACTTTATTAAGTTTGGTTTGAGGTGTGTTTCATTGTTTCGGTATTGTTATGCGCGATTTGAGGCCTCGAGTAGGTCTGTATTATGTTATGGGACTTGTTGGTATATTCGTACGGGGTCTTGAGGGGCTCGGGTGAGTTTCGGATAGGTTTGGGTTGTGTTGCCATCGTTTTTCTTATGTTTCGACGTCGTTTCTTTAAGCATAAATGATACCACATTAAGCAAATGAGCTTCAATTTCTGTTTTGATTAAACCATTAGATCCGTATCATAATTACAGAGGTATATTAGATCCATATAATACTTACGGAGGCATAGGGGAAAACGTCGAATTTGGACATCGTATGAGGATTTTATGGTCATTTTACTAAGAATTGGGTTGCCAGATTTATCAGATTAATTACGAAACTGCCACTGACTTCGTATTTAAAAAATTACCATATTGAAATCAATATATCTCCTTCAATATAAGGTCAAATGGAGTGATTCAAGAGCCTAACTAGACTAGAATTTCACAAAGAATCGATTGGAGGCATCAAAAGTGAGTTTCGGGATCATTTGGCACAAGAAATGAGGCAGAACAATGTTAAATTGAGGGTTTTGTTTATTTAACATATTTTGAGTTAAGGGGCTCGGATTTGGGCAATGTTTTAGGCAATTTTCACCATATGAATTGGGGTAAGTGTTCTTTACTAAGTTTTGGTTAATTTCGTGAATCCATCTTCATTTTTGGTAATTGGATTGTAAATTTTAAAGAGGAAATTTGGGGGTTTTGCCTAAAATTTATAATGTGAATTTTTGAGTTTTGAACATCTATTCGGAGTCACATTTGAGTGAAACTAGTATGATTGGACACGTAATTAAATTGGTTGTTAGATTTTGTGAGTTTTGTTGGGTTCTGAGGCGTGGGCCCCGATTTGACTTTTTAGTCGATTTTGGAATTTTGATTAAAGATTCGACCTTTATCGATTGGGTTTGTTTCCTATTGCATTATTTGATGTATTTGAGTTGCTTTTGGCTAGTTTCGAGCCATTCGGAAGTCGGTATGCGCGGGATGGCATTTTTGGAGCATCGTTTGGCTTGTTGGGTATTAGATTTGGCTTGTTCGAGGTAATTAAGTAACACTTCTAAAATTGTTGGTGAGGATATGAAACCCTGAATTATGTGCTAGGTGATTGGTGTTGAGGTGACACACATGCTAGGTGACGGGCGTGTGGGCGTGCACCGTGTGAATTGTGACTCCGTTATTTCTGTGGTACTGTGTAGTTAATTACCTGATCTTACTTGTAAGCGTGAAATTTCTACATACTTGAGCTGTTGTGCTGTGATCCATGTTAAAAAAAACCATGTCTAGGCTACATGCTTATCATGTTGTGACCCACTGAGGTCATTTCTACTGTTGATTTATCTGCTTTCATTGTTTTATATACTCAGTCATACGCATTCATATGCATATCATATCTCAGTCTCTATTACTATTTGTTGACACATCATATCATCATTGTGGGCCAGTTTCAAGGCATTGTGAGCCCGAGAGACTTGAGAGGTTGATGACTGCGTGAGGCTGGTGGCCTGATTATGAGTGACGTTTATGTAATCAGGCTGCACGCCACAATGGTTATACTGATTTATGATAGTGCTTGGGCTGAAGGAGTCCTCCGGAGTCTGCACACACCTCCAGTGAGCACGGTTGATTATATTGAGGGATAGATCTTTTCTGGACATGGATATTGTCTGAAGCATTTATATACTAGGGGATGGATATTCCCTATGGGCTAGATTTGGCCCTAGTCAGTACTATGTGACTGATGGTCAGTTGATGTATATATGCCGGGATGGATCTTCCCCAGACCGGATTGGCCATATACAGCACTGAGTGATTGGGCATGATGAGTGGAAAGTGTGAGAAAGTGAGATTGAGTACTCTGAGAGTGTGAGTACATGAGTTCATCTCTGATATACATTGCATTGACATGCACATATGACATACAGGCATAGAGATGTATTTTTCTCATGATTGTACGGTATTACGTCATTCATGACTTCTTACACATATTGACTTATGGGCATAGAGAGGGGTTTTACATTTGCTATTTGGAAATAAAAATGAAACTTATTATTCATTGTTGAAAGGATTTTTGAAAAAAGTTACAATTTTCAAACTTACTTGTATTTTCAACGGTTTCGGTAAAAGATTTGGATTTTCACTGATATATTTGAAAACGAAACTAATTTTTGGGAAACTATGAGAAAGCTGAGCATTTTATCTCTGAGTTACTTCTTTCATTATTTACTTTACGTTGTTATGATTTGTTATTAGCTATTGGTGTCGGACCTGACCTTTGTTCCAGCTTGTCACTTGAGTATATGGGGTCGGTTGTACTCATACTATTCTTCTGCACCTTGCGTGCAGATGTTGCTGTGATCGACGGGAGCTGGAATTGAAGACGTACCTGTGTTCCGATTGTAGCTGCCTCTTGTTTATGGTAGACTTAGATCATAAAAATCTGTTTATATACTTTTCGAAAAGATGATGTATTTATTTCATACTAGCTTTGTAAATTTTAATCTTAGAAACTCATGATTTGTATTACTAGTCCTTGGGGAATGTATAAGATTCAGATAATTTCCTCTATTTAATTATTTTATTAATATCATTGGTATTGGATAGTTGTTAACTGGCTTACCTAGCGGGTTGGGTTAGGTGCCATTACGACCAGTTAGGTTTTGGGTCGTGACAAGTTGGTATCAGAGATCTAGGTTGGTAGATTATACAAGTCATGAGCAAGTGTCTAGTAGAGTCTTGTGGATCAGTATGATGACGCTCATACCTATCTTCGAGAGGCTACAGTTCATTTAGGATAAACTTCCCATCTTTCTTTCCTTATCGTGCGACATTAATTCAGCTTGAGGTGTAACTCTTTGAATTCCTTCCACACATTCGTGTGCACATATGAGTGCTCGGTATCAGCGGTGCATCGATGGCTTGTAATTGCGTGGAAGAGGTGCGAGATATGATTTCTATGTGCTGATGATAGGCCAGCTTGGAGGACTTGAGGCCGGGTTTTTATTGTAGCTTGCGCATGGAGATTTCAGTTGTGTGAGCATGTGCTTTTAGACTTATAAGTCCGATAGTGTCCATATTAGTGGAATTAATGGCTCGATGAGTGGTTGGATGGCTACATGATAAGTATGATATGACTGCGGGATGTGTTCAAATTGTTTGAATGTGACAAAAAGAGTTTGCTTGAGAAGTAAAACGGACTATTGGGTGCTTGATTTTTGTCTTGAATTGACGTATAGTCTCAAGTTATGGGTGTATTGAGGGATCTTTCATGTTGTTTAATTGTGGAGTGAAGTAGATTTTCATGTCTTGTTGTGAGTTCAGACTCAGAAAAATTAAGTGATGGCGTAGTAGTTGTGGTTGTGAAAGGGTATACAGAGGTGTCAGTTTGAGGCTAAGCGGGTGGGTTATCACTCGCGGGGTAATCTACAGATGTGTGACTCTTATGATGTTGTGTGAAGAGTTTTCTTCTACTAGTGGGTTATAGGTGTTGCGATTTGAGTTTGGATTGGTTGAGAAAGTTGACAGGACCGTCACGAGGATGAATGCGAGCTTAGAAGATGATTTAAGGTATTATATGGGTTGTTACATGAGCTTATGAAAGATTGAGTTGAATCTCACTGCGGTATTATGACAGTAATGGAGTATGGTTATTCTGAGTTATCAGATGTTTTATTCCATGGCTTTGAGCCAAGTAAGGGAGTTTTCTATCAACGAGTTGATTACACGGTATGTGTTGTAATAGTTTTGGTTTGAGGTACTTGTGAATCAGTTATGACTTGCAGAGGTTGAGATCCAGGATGACTCGAGTAAAAATATTTCTGGATACGGGTTGTATTACACACTATAGGTAAATGGGAATCATGGGACATTTGAGTGGTTATTCGTGAAGGATGTAGTGTGCATTGAGTAGGAATTTGTTTGGTTGCGTTAAGGTGAGATTACTTCTTATGGGTTGTCATGCTAATATGGCACAGATCGTTCGTCCCGTTTGGGCGATGCAATTGATGTTTGAGTAGAGTGGATGACTCTCAAGAATGGTTCTAATGGATTCAAGATTTATATGTAGCAATTGGAAATTTTCAGGATTTGTATATGGCTAGGGTATGAGATTTGCATTAGATGGTGCCGAGACTCGCGGTATATCTATATCATTATGGATTATATATTCAGTATCATGAAGGTGAAGAAAATGACTTTAGATTCGTAGAAGGTGTCTTCAGAGTAGGTGTCTCAGTTGTGGTACTTTTCGGGTGCTTAAGAAGGAATACAATGGCTTATGAGCCTTAGGGAGGTGTTGTTTTATGCTAGGGTCTCGTATGGTAAGTTTTGGTTGAGGGTTGTGATATTATGGCGAGGAGAAGTATCAATTTGAAGGCAATTCAAAAGGAACTCGGAGAAATATGACAGTTTAGTAGTAGGTTGGATCAACATCGTAATGGATATGATCGGTTCTTTGGGTACTTATGATGTGGTGAGTCTTTACAGGTGTTTTATGGTAGTACACTTGGGTTTTGGTGACTGTTGGCTTAGTTGAGTTAGAGGGATTCGGTTCTGATAGCTTGGCTATGTGCAAATGGATTTCCAAAGAGTTCTCGATGATTTCTATCACGGTTCGAGGTGGATATTTCCTACTGGCGAGAGGAGCATGTTGAGTATTGTGATTTCCTATTGGATAGGATCAAATGGAAGGTTTCTGACAGATTGGATATGTATTCTACTTGTGATTCAAAATTTATTATAAGGTTCTCGTATTTTTCATATAATGACATGATATATGCAGTGAATTATGTGGGATTGAGGTTTGCATGTGCAAGGTCATGGTTTCGTAGATGGCATAGACGGTTTTCGATGTTTAGATGAATGCTATAACTGCTTGGTTTTGCCTGAGAAGGGTGCGCATCTCGGAAGGCGCATTGTGTTTTGACTTATAGATGCTTTATTAGTATTGCGGTACTCGCTTGGTTGATCGATTACTGATATTTAGATTTTTCTATGTGACACGGAAGAATTATATAAGTATTCCCCGTGGGATGATCGTGTATGAGAGATGTGTTAGATATTCGGGCGGTGGAGTTAGGATCAGATAAGGTGATTCATGTGTTCTATGAATTTGGATACCGGGAGTTGTTAGAAAAAGATTGTTTAGTGGTTGTGGACTATGAAGATGTGGCCAAAGCTAGACATATAATAGTATGCTTTATGGTTCAGTCATTGTGGACTTTCAGAGGGTTATGTATCTATTTTTGGGTGACTAGAGTTGATTTGGGGTCCATTGATAGGCCCAATGAGTATGTGTGTTCTACACCAGGTCGGATTGGTTGACTCAGTACTGCTGTTGTTGAGGGATGTGATATTCGGTTAGAGTTAAGCTTATTCGTGTTCTGAGATGCTCTATGAGTCACCCTTTTATGCTACAAGGAATTGTGATTCGTTGGTTATATACACACATGGTGCGGTTCTATTTGGGCCTTATGGCAGAATTTGAGCGAGATGGATATTGGGGTGTTGAATGATTGATTGCAGATTGATTATATTCATTCCGGACTATGGTATTGAGTTTTTTTCTTCAATGGTTATGGTCGTGCACTTTTGGTACTAAACATCAAATTGCGCGTGGTTGTTGATTTTGAGCATTGTGACTTGAGGTATTTCATATGGACCAGTGTTTGGATGGGGTTGCGCATTGCAGCGTAGTTATGTTGGGATATGATCCTTTGTGTTAGATTCGTGTGTTTTGGTTCTACGGTGTGTGATTGGTACTTAAAATTGTGTTGTGGTGGTACTTGTTGAGCTTGCGGGGCAGTTCTCTCAATGGAGTCATTTTCTATGTTCAAATACATTTGAATTGTTGCATATTGGTGCACAGATTGCACGGTTTGTGGCTCTAGATAGTATTAGTGAGGCATGTTAGTGGAGTAGCTTGTATTTGATAAATTGAGGTCGCCAGACCTAGAATGGGTGCTATCGGATTTGATTGCGGTATATTTGAAAGGATAATGTCGCTGATCAGCTTGAAATTGGATATAGTTTTTGTTGAAGGAGAGGGAGCTCTATAACTTGTTGTTATGATGAATGGTTATGAGTTTCTGCGTGTTTCTTTCATCATTTACAATACACAAAGGTTTTAGAATGAGGTTTTTTTTTACATGAGGTTTATTACCGGTATTGGGTTGTTTTGAGCAGCTACTGTGATCAGAAATTTTGCTACGAGTATGCGAGTCGTGTGGTATGTCGGGTGATTACATCTTGGGTTGTGGTTATGGATTGATACAACTTGTGTAGACTTATACAGTGTGTAGATGTGAAGTTGGGGTCATGTAGTAAATTCCGGATGTTGGAAATTGGATTTTGTGGTTTACGAACTAAGGTTGAAGTAATGATCTTCAGTTATGTTGTGTTGTCAAGCCTATATGGTATAAGGTGACGTGGGATCACCCCCGAGTATGTACATGGTAAGGTTACATGGTGGTTTGACGGCTTAGGAACAACTCTTGGCACGTTCGAGGACGATCGTATGTTTAAGTGGGGGAGAATGTAACGACCCGATCGGTCGTTTTGAGCATTTGCACTTCGCTCAGTAGTTTGGGGGTACGAGTAGCTCCATATGATGTATTAGGACTTGTGTGCAAAATTTGAGTTCATTCCGAGTTGATTTGATATGTTCGGTGCGAGTGTTTTTGAAGTCGAAAGTTCGAAAATTCATTAAGATTGATTTGAGATGCGTTTCGTTGTTTCAGTATTGTTATGCGTGATTTGAGACCTCGAGTAGGTCCGTATTATATTATGGGACTTTTTGGTATGTTCGTACGGGATTCTGAGGGGCTCGGGTAAGTTTCGGATAGGTTTGGGCTATGTTGCACTCGTTTTTCTTATATTTTGACGTTGTTTCTTCAAGCATAAATGATACCACATTAAGCAAATGAGCTTCAATTTCTGTATCGATTGAAGCATTAGATGCGTATCATAATTGCGCAGGCATAGAAAAACCGAAACGTCAAATATGGACACTGTATGAAGTTTTTATGGTCATTTTACTAAGAATTGGGTTGCTATATTTTTTAGATTAATTATGAAATTGCCATAGACTTCGTATTTAAAAATTTGCACTATTTTCAAATATTGAAACCAACATATCTCCTTCAATATAAGGTCAAATGGAATGATTCAAGAGCCTAACTTGACTAGAATTTTACAACGAATCTGTTGAAGGCATCAAAAGCGACTTTTGGGATCATTTGGCATAAGAAATGAGGCAGTACAGTATTAAATCGAGGGTTTTGTTCATTTAACATGTGTGGGTCGGGGAGCTCGGATTTGGATAATGTTTTAGGTGATTTTCACCATATGAATTGGGATAAGGGTTCTCTACTCAGTTTTGATTATATTTCGTGAATCCATCTTCATTTTTGGTAATTGAATTGTAAATTAGAGGAAATGGGGGGGTTTTGCCTAAAATTTCGTAATGCAAATTTTGAGTTTTGAACATCGATTCTGAGTCGGATTTGAGTGAAACTAGTATGGTTGGACTCATAATTGAATGAGTTGTCGGATTTTGTAAGTTTTGTTGGGTTCTGAGGCGCGGGCCCCAGTTTGACATTTTGGTCGATTTTGAAATTTTGATTAAAGATTCGACCTTTATCGATTGGGTTTGTTTCCTCTGGCATTATTTGATGTATTTGAGTTGCTTTTGGCTAGTTTCGAGCATTCGGAGGTCGGTACATGTGGGATGACATTTTTAGAGCATCGTTTGGCTTGCTGAGTATTGGATTTGGCTTGTTCGAGGTAAGTAACACTTCTAAACTTAGTGATGAGGGTATGAAACCCCGAATTGCATGCTATGTGATTGGTGTTGAGGTGACGCACATAGCGGTAACGAGCGTGTGGGCGTGCAATGTGTGAATTGTGTCTCCATTATTTCTGTGGTACTGTATAATTACCTGATCTTACTTGTAACCATGAAATTTCTACATACTTGAGCTATTGAGTTGTGATCCATGTTAGAAACCATGTTTAGGCTACATGCTTATCTTGTTGGGACCCACTGAGGTCATTTCTGATGTTGAGCTATCTGCTTTCATTGCTTTATATACTCTATCATACGCATTCATATGCATATCATATCTCAGTCTCTGTTACCATTTATTGACACTCATATCATCATTTTGGGCTAGTTTCATGGCATTGTGAGCCCGAGAGATTGGAGAGGTTGATGATTACGTGAGGCCGAGGGCCTGATTATGAGTGACATTTATGGGATCGGGTTGCGCCACAGCGGTTATACTGATCTATAATAGCGCTTGGGCTGAAGGAGCCCCTTTGGAGTTTGGACACACCCCTAGTGAGCGCGATTGATTATATTAAGGGATGGATCATCCCCACGGGCTGGATTTGGCCCTACTCAGTATTGAGTGACTGATGGTCAGTTGATGTATATATTTCGTGATGAATCTTCCCCCGGCCAAATTGACCATATACAGTATTGAGTGATTGAGCATGATGAGTGAAAAGTGTGAAACAAGGAGATTGAGTACTCTGAGAGAGTGAGTACATGAGTTCATCTATGAGATACCTTGCATTGACATGCACACATGACATACAGGCATAGAGATGTATTTTCCTCATGTTGTACGGTATTATGTCATTCATGACTTCTTACACATATTGACATATGGGCATACAGAGGTATTTTACACTTACTATCTAGAAAGAAAAATAAAACATCTTATTCATTGTTGAAAGGATTTTTGGAAAAAATTACAGTTTTCAAACTTACTTGTATTTTCGACGGTTTCGGTAAAAGATTTGGATTTTCACTAATATATTTGAAAAGCGAAACTATTTTTTGGGAAACTATGAGAAAGCTGAGCATTTCATCTGTGAGTTACTTTTTTCATTACTTGTTTTACGTTGTTATGAACTGTTGTTGGCCATTGGTATTGGACCCGATCTTTGTTCCAGCTTGACACTACTTTCAACCTAAGGTTAGGTTTGTTACTTATTGAGTACATGGGGTCGGTTGTACTCATACTACACTTCTTCACCTTGCATGCAGATCGATGTTGGCTGTTGATGCTGTTGTGATCCACGGGAGCTGGAATTGAAGACGTACCTGCGTTTCGGTTGTAGCTGCCTCTTGTTCGTGGTAGCCTTAGATCATAAAAATATATTTATGTACTTTTCGAACAGATGATGTATTTATTTCATACCAGGTTTGTAAATTCTAATCTTAGAAGCTCATGATTTGTACAACTAGTCCTTGGGAATGTATAAGATTCAGATAATTTCTTCTATTTTAATTATTTTATTAATATCACTGGAATTGAAAAGTTGTTTATTGGCTCACCTAACGGATTGTATTAGATGCCATCACGATCAATTGGGTTTTGGGTCGTGACAATGTGTTATGAAGAGGGAAAGTTCTTTAAGCAAATAAAATCCAAATTGATAGCTGTAAGTTAAAAGCTAAGCAAGACCCATTTGACCATCACTGCCAGCTTACTCTTGCCAGTTCAAAATTCTCTCTATTTATTTTTATAGATATTTTAGGATTTGTGTAAATATAAGTTTTTATACTTTCGCTCAACATGGTTCATCTGCTGATGCTAGTGACTACACAACAATCTTCACCCAGGTATCATTCTTTTTGCTACCACACCTTATAGCTGATCGGCAAGGCACTGTCTCCCCAAGATTGGTGAAGTCTCCATGTACAACATACTTATCCTACAATCCCACCTGTTTGGAATGTGATCACCTTCAACGATCGACATTTTAGTTGTCGTTTTTGTAATGTATTGCAACAAGCTCCTTGTAATGACACAATTTGAATCAATATAATTTCGTTTGCTGATAATAAAAAAAAAGGATTTCTGTAAATGGCCTACTCATTTAATGTCACATTTTAAACTTTTTTTTTCGGTGAAAAATTCCCATGGAAAGTTGCCGGTAAGGAGAATCAATCTCAGGTCTTCCATGTGTGATACTATTTACCCAACCAACCCGGGCAATCCTTGCCAACTAAGACTTTCTTTTTTATAACGATGATATTCACACTAGTTTGTATACACGTCAATTATTTACCAGTTTATGTCTTATCGTCAGTCCATGCTAGTTGCTCTTTGCTTTCGGATAGCTAGAACACTGACAGATAGAACGAAGAGTTCAACATAAGGAGAAGCACCAAAACTTATCGCAGAAACTTTCTTTTTATATATATAAGATCTGGTATCTATGTGCTGAAATGAATCCTTCTTTTACTCTTTTATTTAATTGATGACTGTAATTCCAAAACTTATCAATTAAACCGCCGTCCAACAACTTTGTCTACAAGTATATAGAAACATAGGAACATCGATAAATGATTTCTAGCAATGTTGCCTATGAATTATGATCATCATTTCTGACTCATTAATTAAATGTTGATTCTTGAATTATTTTAACGATTAAAATTTGGTACGACCGAATTCATCCTTCTGTTAAGTTGTAGATAAGTTCGTTCATTAGGTTCTTACAATATAACTCATTACAATTTGAAATTGGGAGTTCACAATATGAAATTCCACATCAAAATTTATAAAATTTAATTTCTGAATCTTTGCGTGGGAGCTAGCGATGCAGGGGAAGGGCTAAGTGGGATGCCCTACAGTGGCGCACATGGAATAGGGTTTGACTCTATGGTGACAAAGCTCCAACAAGTTCACATGCAGACTATGAAATATTGAGTCTCTGCACATGCTTTTATCCCTACGGTTTGGGTCCCTTAGCTATATATTCCTAGTACGTTCTGTTAGGACCGGAAAAAAGAAGCTAGCAAAGCAAAATCTTTAACGCCGATAAATAAGATAACAAAAGAGAAATATATCAAAAGAGACATAAATGTATAACGTGGTTCGATCAACTGACCTACGTTTACCGCGGAGATGAGCAATCCACTATATAAAAGAGAGTACAAAATATCGAGAGAACAACCTCACGAAGAGGCAAACACAAGTGACACACTAACACTAGTCTCATAAAGTTCTCCCCCTACACAAGACTCTCAAGCCCCCTATGGCTACATTGTGGATGTTGCTGAATGAAAAGGACGGATCTTCAATTTATAGAACTCCAACCATTTTCCTACCAGAAAAAGGACTAGCCAAATATAAGAAATTTGTATTTTTCTTCTAAAAAGAAGGAAAACTCAATTATGATAAATATGTTGTCCTTTCCTTCATAAGATAGGAAAATCAATTATGATAAGAAAATCTAGACAAACATCTGACACATTCTTACTTCTTTTCTTCGTGAACGAATTCAGAATTCGTTTAATTAGGGGGAAGTTCAAAATTCTTCCGAAATGCATTTCGTTTAATTAGGGGGTTCGATCCGCCCCTGCATTTTCTCTCTTTTACCCACCCACCCCCACAACTTAGGTATAGTCTTACTTATTTTTTTGTTTAGGATCAAGCAACCTGCGTTGACTTTAAGTAAAAAAATTAATATGGACGTGCTAGCTGCAAGTAATTGAATTCTTGCACGGGCTTTAATATGAAGAAATTTATGATTAGAGACTCAATTAACGATGACTATTTGCTAAGTATTACTCCCTCCGGTTCACAATAAGTGACCAATTTGCTTTTACCACGCCCATTAAGAAAATACTAAATTTTATACAAAAATACCTACTATGACTAAACTACCCTTAATTAAACATTTAATGTGAGGAGTAAGAAAACTTTTTAGGGATATGTACATAGGGGTTATTTTGTAAAAAATAAATTGAATTCTTTCTTGATTACATAACTGGACACTTATTTTGAACCAAAATGAAAAAGCAAATTGGTCACTTATTGTGAACCGGAGGGAATAATTAATACTGAAACGAAGAGAAAAAAGAAGAAGCAAGTGATGAGGACAAATGTTAAACTGTGTTTTTACATGCGTCTACAACAATATTTAAAAGGCTTTTTAGGACTCGTCTCGGGGTTCACTCTGGGGCGGGGCTCTTGCAAAACGCCCTAAGCATCATGTGTTAGACTTAGTTCTGTGAGGCTTACGCACCAAACGCCCGACTGTGCACCCCAAACATTCCAATATATCTGCATTATAAGAATTCATCATAAATTAATAAGTTTTACGTTGATGGCCACTTTATCGCAACCCTCATTATCCGGACTAGGGATTGATCGACAATGTGAGTAAGCTCACATATACTGTAACGACCCGGCCGGTCGTTTTAAAAATTAACGTCTCGATCCCCTATTAACTGCTTTTCCCGTGTTTATTTCTACTATTATGAGTTGCCGGGAAGATTCGTTTTGAGTTTCGGAGTGTTTTGGCACATTTAGTCCCTAAATAAGAGCTTAAACTTTATAATTTGGACCGTAGTTGGGGCAGTATGAAGATGGTCTCGGAATGGAATTCCGTCGATTCCGTTAGCTCCGTTGGGTGATTTCGGGCTTAGGGGTGTGTTTGGATCGTGTTTTGGAGGTCTGTAGCTTATTTAGGCTTGAAATGCCGAAAGTTAAATTTTTGAAGTTTCTGGATCAATAGTAAAATTTTGATATCGGGGTTGGAATCCGATTCTGATAGTTGGAATAGCTTTGTAGTATTGAATGGGACTTGTGTGCAAAATTTGGAATCAATCAGACTTGGTTTGGTTGGTTTCAACATCGGTTGAATTTCAAGTACTTTAAGTTTGGATTGGAGGATGATTCGTGGTTTTAGCGTTGTTTGATGTGATTTGGGGGTTGGACTAAGTTCGTATGATGTTTTAGGATTGGTTGGTATGTTTGGTTGAGGTCTTGGGGGCCTCGGGTGTGTTTCGGATGCTCAACGGACCCTTTTTGGACTTGGAGAAGGATCAGATTTTTCTAGTTTTTCTGTTGCAAACTTTCCTTCATCGTGATCGCGTAAGGAGGCTCGCGATCGCGAAGGCTTAGCTGAGGCAGAGGGAGTTTTGCTCTTCGCGATCGCGGGAAAAGGTATGAGAACGCGTGGTAGAAGGTTGAATCGCGAACGCGTGGGTTATGCCGCGTTCGCGAAGAAGAAGAAGTTAGGCAGCTGTGGAGTGGGAGTTTCTCTTCGCGATCACGTGAGGTCAACCACAATCGTGTAGACCTGAGAAGTGCAAGCATCGCGTTCGCGTGGAGAGTATCGCGTTCGCGTAGGGTAAATCTGGGAGCCAGCGAAGTTGCTCTTCGCGATCGCGTGGGAGCTTTCGCGATCGCGATTAAGGTCGCATCTGGGCAGTACATAAAGTTCAAAATCGAGGGTTTTGAGTTCATATCACAAAATTGAATTGGGAGGTTGGTAGGAGATGAATTTTGGAAAGATTTTCGGAGGGAGTTTGCCGGTAATGATTCTTAACTCCTTTTTGCTTATAACCCATTTATCTAAATATGAATTCATCATCTAATTTCGAATTTGGGGTGAGAAATTGGGAAAAATTTTGGAAAAGTTCTTAGGCCTAATTTTGGGGTTTTGATCAAGATTTATGTATCGGATTGGAGTAATTAATTTTGGTATGGTTAGACTCGTGAGCGAGTGGGGGTTTATAATCCGTAACTTTTATCCGATTTCGAGGCGTGGGCCCGGGGAGGATTTTTTAGTATTTTTCTATTTTCTTGCCTTAGCTTCGATTTCATTAGATAAGTTAGTTGTTTGTAGTTGTATTTACGTTATGATATTAATTTGATTAGATTTGAGCCACCCGGAATTGGATACTCGTGGCAAGAGCGTGATTTCAGATTGATTTTTGAGCTAGTTCGAGGTAAGTGGCTTGCCTAACGTTGTGTGGAGGAACTCCCCTTAGGATTTTGGTGTTGTTTGTTAAATGAGTGACGTGGACGTGAGGTGAGTACGTACATATGCTAATTGTTGAAAACCCCCATTTTTTGTTAAGTAAATATCTGTGTTTTTCTTGTAATTGAGCGTTTCTTATACTTGAAGCCTCTTGTTTAGTTTAGGAAAAGCATGTCTATGTGTTCTAATTGTTTTACCTGCTTTAACTGCTTACTTGTATTTTGTACAACATGTTTAGATTAGAATTCATGTTTATTCACGAATAGAACTGTAGTTTGTTTACTTTGGGACTACGGGACGATATCCCGAGAGATCCCCCTGCATGCTTACTTTGGGACTACGGATCGGTATTCCGGGAGATCCCCTGCACGTTTATATTTGGGACTACGGGAACTCCCCTTAGGATTTTGGTGTTGTTTGTTATATGAGTACCGTGTACGTGAGATGACGAGTGTGTACACGTGTTAATTGTTGAAAACCCCTTTTTTTTATTAAGTAAATATCTGTGTTTTTCTTGTAATTGAGCATTTCTTGTACTTGAAGCCTCTTGTTTAGCTTAGGAAAAGCATGCCTATGTGTTCTAATTGTTTTACCTGCTTTAACTGCTTACTTGTTTTTTGTGCAGCATGTTTATAGTAGAATTCCTGTTTATTCACGAATAGAACTGTAGTTTCCTTCTTGCTACTGTTGTTTGTTTACTTTGGGACTACGGGACGATATCCCGGGAGATCCCCCTGCATGTTTACTTTGGACTACGGATCGGTATTCTGGGAGATCCCCCTGCACGTTTATATTTGGGACTACGGAACGACACCCGGGGGATTTCCATGTATTGGATATTTACTTTGGGACTACAGATTGGTATTCGGGGAGATCCTCTACACATTTACGTTTGGGACTACTGGACGATATCCCGGGAGATCCCCTGTTGTTATTTTTGTGTACTGATTTTATTTTTCCTGTGATTTTATTCTCTATCAACTGTTAGTGCTTTAATTATATTGTTACAATTTGTACTGTCTTACCTCGTTTTATGTATATAATCAGTAGGGGCCTGACCTTCCTCATCACTACTCGACCGAGGTTAGGCTTGACACTTACTAGGTACCGCTGTGGTGTACTCATGCCCTTTCCTGTACATGTTTTTCGCGTGCATATCCAGGTTCTTCGGCTCAGCCATACTATCAGTGAGGCGAGGTGATTCTCGGAGACTTTGAGGTATATTTGTCACGTCCGCACACCGAGGAGTCCCTCTCTACTCTCTCTTTTAGTTATAGACCTTCTGTAATTACTTTGTTTAGACTTCCGGAGTTAGACATTATGTATTTCCTCTAGTTTATGATTCATGAGATTCCGAGTTTTTGGAGTGTTAATATTCATCGAGAGTGTTGTTACTGTATATGCCGATCGACATCTTATTTCTATTATATTACCCGTAAATTGCTAGTTTCGTATCTTTATTTCTTTTTTCTGCAAATTGTTAGGTTTACCTAGTCGTAAAGACTAGGTGCCGTCACGACATGTTCATGGAGGGAGAACTTGGGTCGTGACATATACTGAGTTTTACATGCATGCATTATGAAAAGTTCTTGGAATGATAAAGCTGATAATATATTCAATCCTGATAGAGGTGTAAAATAGACAATGTTGTCTTTTAAGGGGAAAAAAGTGCTACTTCAATTATTGAGTTATGTCATAATTCTAGACAAACCATTAATATAATTGACGTGCACACATGCAGTCCGCACTGGTCCAAATATATATATATATGGATTTAGGTTATTATTCATTTTTTAGTTTAACTTTTTATATGCGAAAAACATATGGAAATTTATTTATACTCCTACTATTATACATCAAGTCACCTAATAAATAACAATTGTCCGTAAAAAAGTAGACTAATTATAACTTGAAAATTGAGGCAGGAATGGCAATATTGCATGAGAGGACGGCACAAGACCATGATAGGATCAAATTTTGATCCAATACAAGATTAGGAATCCAGTTCACAAGCTTAGCTAAGTGTCGAAAATTCATTTATCAAAGTGAGTAAAGACTAAAGCAACCCATTCCCAGTGACCTTTGCCATTTTAATCACTCTTTTTAGCCCAAACACACCCTTCTAACATCTCTTCAATTAGATGTCCATGTTTCCTTTTATTTTTGTTAATTATCCCTCCTATTCGAAATCGGTGGCCGACTAATCTGAATTCATGTTAGATATGTTCGTTAAAGGAGTAGCATTTTCATTAACAGCGTATTACAGTCTAATCTTTTTATAACAACGATATTTGTTTCAACATTTCTTGGTTGTTATAATGAAATACTTTTGTAGAAAACATATAATATAAGTTAACATGAAACATCGGTTCCAAAAAACCTTGGCCTAGTCAAATATTGTTATAAAGCTGAGTCATAATAGAGATGTTTGATTGTATTATTATTCCCATAATGAAAAATACTTTTCTTTAACCAAAATTTTAAAAGTACTCTATAATTATTTTGAATTATTCAAGTATAACTTACACTAATATTTTGTTTCTAGTTTCTAAAATGTAAATTTTATTTTAAATTTTTGAAAAATTCTATATCTAAATTCACACTAAATTTAAGTAGTTTGATCTTGGTGTTCCGAATCCTGCCATATAAAATAGAACCAAAAGATCAATATTTTAACAACTTAACACTTTCCAAATCCAAGCTAGTTATTTCTTCTCTCAACCTATATTTAACTTTCACTTTTCTCTCAAAAACCAAAAATTCTCAAATATAACAAACAGGAAAAGAACATCATATTAATGGATTTTGAGGAGACAGAGTTAAGGCTAGGGTTGCCTTGTGGAGGAGAAAGAAAAAAAGCTCATGAAACTTATAATAATTCTAATGGGAAAAGAGATTTCAGTGAAGAAGTGGATTTGAAGCTCAACCTTTCTTCAAAACTAACAGAGAATCAAGCTGCCAAGTACGTGTGTATTTTATTTACTTTACTTTTTTTAAGGCATTCTGTATTCGAAATCTTTCTCGTCGTGTAAGTCCACTAAGGAGGTTGAAGCGCTCTCTCCCAAGAATTTTTTTTTGTTTTTAAGGACTCGACTTTGAGATTCTAGTTAAACGTGGAGGAATCCTAACTATCCCACTGTCCTCAATCCTCGGTTATAGTCAAGCGCTAGTGATAATCAGAGCCTATGTTGCTCGGACTTTTTAAATGGCTATAGCAATTATTTGCACTCTTTTCCAATCCATGTTTACTGTATACAATTATTTGTAGTTGAATTTTTAAGTAATTTGTTTTAGGTAATCTCATAATGTAAAACTTACTTAATTTATAGTATAAACTATAAACAAAAGTGTTTAACTGATATACTGATATGTCGAGTTTACTGTTTACTTCTCCTAAAAAGTATAGATAAATTATATATGCATTATATATTACATATTAAATTTTTAGCACAAATTCAGGGCCCAAGTTGTGGGTTGGCCACCAGTGAGGTCCTTCAGGAAGAATATATTACATGTTGCTGCTGCTGCTTTAGTCAAAGTCAGTATGGATGGTGCACCTTACCTTAGAAAAGTGGACTTAAACATGTACAAGAATTATCAACAACTATCTGATGCCTTATCCAACATGTTCAGTTCCTTCACTATTGGTATGTCATGCACGTCTGTTTTAATTTATGTGACACTCTTTCTTTTAGTTAGTCGCAAAAAGAAAGATATCTTTTCATATATATAGTATTCCCTCTGTCCTAATTTATATGGCGGAACTCGAATCTCAAAAGTCAAACTTCTTAATTTTGACCGTGAATTCAGGGGTAGAATCTTTAAGTTTTTTTAAACAAAATATATATAATTTTGAAAATTACATAAACAGTATTACAAACCATAATAATTAACAATTTAAAGTGTCTAAAAGGCATATAAAAATATTACGGTCAAAGAAAAACACTCTCGAAATTCGAATTCTACCACACAAATTGGACTAATAGAGTAATAATTAACTTTAAACTTTTTGTTTTACCTTAATGTAATAATTCAGATAAACTTTTATGACTTATTTTACACAAATTTTACATCTTTTTTATTCTTAAACTCCTCCCAGTTAAATATCATCATATAAATTGAGACATAGGAAGAACTTCTTATATTTTCAGGAGTTTAACCTCTATACTCACTAAGTCAAATTAAAAATAACGATCAGGTCACCTAGAAGATAACTACATATAACTACCTTGTAAAAAAAAGTTAAAATTAGCTACTTAAATGATAAGGTGTGTAACTTGCTATAACTTGTTAAATTACAGTTCACAGTTTCAGTATATATAAGTTAGTTCTATTTTTGACCTATTATGGAGTACTTTTGTTAGAATTCAGTCATGGAAGAGAGCTACAAGCGTGAAGAAGATGAGTATTTGGGAATTTTTCAACTGATTCATTAACAGTTGTAACCGCCAATTATATACAGTATAGTCAAGGAAGAAAACTAAAATAATCATAATGACATCTAAGTCCTAGTAATTACACTTTGGTCCTAATAACTAATGTCTAAATAACTATCTTCTAATACTCCCCCACAAGCTGGAGGGTGGAGAATGTACAATACACCCAGCTTGCTCAGTAAAAAACGATGTTGTCCTGATGCTAGTCCTTTTGTGAGAAGATCTGCCTGTTGATCCTTGGATGAGACATACTGAGTAGTCAATAAACCTTCTTTAATGCGCTTTCAAATGAAATGGCAATCTATCTCGATGTGTTTGGTGCGCTCGTGAAAGATGGGATTTGCAGCAATTTACATTGATGCCTTACTATTAGAAAACAATGTGACTGGTTGAACAACAGAGACTCCCAATTCTGAGAACAGACGCAATAGCCACACAATTTCTGAGACTGCTGATGACATGCTATGATACTCTGCTTTTGCACTACTTCTTGAGACAGTATGTTTTTTTTTTAATTTCCATGAAACCAAGAAATCACCAAATTTGAATGCATACTAACAGACCTCTTTGTCATTGGGCATGCTACCTAATCAGAATCGTAGAAACCAGTTAACGTGTCCACAACTCCTCTCTTCATCAACACTCCCATAACTGGTGCATAAGTCATCCACATAGATTAGGATAACCACAATGTCTATTCCTGACTTCTTGGTGAATATAGAATAATCAAAAGTACTCTGTATAAAACCTGCACTTACCAAGGCTTCTGTGAGTTTTAAATTCCATTGTCTCGAAGCCTGTTTGAGGTCATATAAGGATTTCAGTAATTTGCACGCCTTCTGCTCCCCTTGCCTTTGAAAGCCTTGTGGCAAATCCATATAAATCTCTTCAAATAGATCACCTTGAATAAAAGCATTAAACACATTCATCTGGTATAGGGTCCAATCTTTGGAGGCTGCTAAAGCTATCACAGACCTAACTGTCACCATCTTTGCCACCGGTGAAAATGTCTCATGATAGTCCAATCCCTCCTGTTGATTATACCCTTTGGCTGCCAGTCGAGTTTTGAATCTTTCCATTTCCCCATCAGCTTTATATTTTATTTTGTAGACCCATTTAGATCCAATAGAAGTTCTCCCAGGGGCGGGTCTACCACCTCTCATGTTCTATTTTCTTCTAATATATAACAGTGATCCACCTCTCATCTTTGATAGCTTGCTTGAAGGTGTGAGGCTCTTTAAGTACTGAGAAAACTGACACATAACTTTTGTACTTGGGAGACATGTTTTCATAAGACAAGAAGTTGGAGATTGGGTAATTACACTTTGATGACTGTTGAAGCTGCACCACTTAATCCTTTTGCCATATAGGAGGGTGTTTCACTCAAAAAGATTGTCTAACGGGAACATTAGAACTAGATTCAACATGATGTATCTCTTCTGCTGTGTACAAAGTATCATGTTCAACATATGTCTCAGCTTCAAGTGGAGCAACAATCTCTTTTGGTTTTGCATGATTTGCAAAATCAGAGTCTGCATCATTAGGTATCTCACCTGCAACCTCTTCTGCATTATGATTTGTCACTGCAAGTTCACTAGTCTCCTCCATGTGTGATGCAAATTCATCATGGTTGCCTATAGTTGGCTCAGTAGGAGAATGTCCTCTTGGTTCTTCATCTGAGTAAAGACCTTGGGAAGACTCTTCTGGACCACTGACTGTTGGAATATCATCTTCAGAAGCTGACATATCAGGCTGCAAAAAACTAGTTTCAAGGTTATCTTGTGTGAGTAAATGTTGTTGTACCTCCTTGAATGGAAATTCAGATTCCCTGAAAGATACATACATGCTAAGAAAGAAGCATTTAGTGGTTAAGTCACACAACCTATATCCTTTTTGGGTGGTTGAATATCTCATATGTACAACTCTTCTTGCTCTAGCAGCAAACTTGTCCTCTATCACTAAATTAGTAGCATAGCACAAACATCCAAAAACTCTTGGATGGGCTATGGAGGCTTCTCTACCATGCAGCATAGCAAAAAGGCTCTTTCCATCTAAGATCTTAGAAGGTAGTCTGTTTATGATATATACTGTTGTTTGTACACACTCCTCCCAAAACATACTTGGTACATTACTCTAAAACCTTAATGATCTAGCAGTATTCAATATGTGTCTGTATTTTCTCTCAACTACCCCATTTTGTTGAGGGGTGTAAACACAACTACTCTGATGAATGACACCATGTAATAGCAAGAATTCACTCTACTATTTATTGAAGAACTCTTTCCCATTGTCTGTTCTTAGCACTTTAACAGAGGCATCAAACTATGTTTTAACCATACAGAAAAGTTGCTTCAAGAAAATAATAGTTTCATTCTTAAACTGCGTCAAAAATTTCCAAGCGGCCCTGGAAAAATCATCTACAACTGTAAGAAAATAATGCTTCATATAATGAGTAGCCTTCTTATATGGCCCCCACACATCCATGTGGACAAGCTCAAAAGGTCTAGTACTCCTTTTTTCACTATCAGGAGAACTCAATCGAGACTGTTTTGCTAAATAACAAACAAAACATTTATTTTGCACTTCACTATCTACTTTATTTTGTAAGAAAGAAACATGTTGCATTACAGGAATGGAAGCATAGCATAGCCTTTTGTGCCATAGATCCCCTGTATCTCTAGTTGAGACCTTTACACCAATATGAGCTGCCAGTTGTTTATTCCATTTCCCTTCAGCACAAATAGTCCCTCATCTTCCTTACCAATCCCCTTCACCCTGTCATTGTAAAGATCCTGAAACATATAGAGTTCAGGTACAAAGATGGCAACACAACTCAGATCTATAGTTAGCTTGGACACTGACATTAGATTGAATTTAAAATCAGGTACATGAAGCATATTTTTAATTTATCAACAGATGACAAATATGAACTTCCAACATGCTCTATTTTTGTACATCCTCCATTTGGCAGTGTCACCTTATTTCTTCCCTTATCAGTTACTTTTTTTATTATAATTAAACTCAAATTGTATTAATCAAAAAGTATATATGTACATAGCCCAGTAGTTGCTGACCAACTACTATCCAGAATTTGAATCTAGTCCTAGATTACATAATACATTCGTATCTACTACAAATCTAGGCATTTCTTCAAGCAACCTGGGATACAGAGGATACATAGTTCATTACATACAAAGGGACTAAGCAAATCTATCTTAGCTATGTAATGTCTGCTGCCATGATGGATTATCAGTCACTTTGTTCACATCACTCATCAGGTCTAGTGTAGAGGATATGTGATGTGTGGCTCCCGAGTCCACAATCCAACTATCACTTTTCTCATTCGAAACATGTACATTAGAGGATAGTGCATCAATTTTACCTGCATTGTTTGCCTGAGTTGGAGCGTTACTTGGTGAATCTTTGTTGCTGAGCAGTCCTAGAATTTGGCGGTTACAAGTTTTAGCAATTGATTTTCACGATTGAAGCAAAAATTGACCGAAATGAGCACTGAGCAATCGAATTGAGTAGGAAAGTGGTTAGATGATGATCGAAATCCTCACGAATCAGTCAGCATGGCTCTGATACCATGTTAGAATTCAGCCATGAGAGAGAGTTACAAGCGTGAAGAAGACGAGTGTTTGAGAATTTTCCAACTGATTCATTAACAGTTGTAACCACCAATTATATACAGTGTAGTCAAGGAAGAAAATTAAAATAATCATAATGACCTCTAAGTCCTAATAATTACACTTTAGTCCTAATAACTAATGTCTAACTAACTATCTTCCAATAACTTCTATATTTTCTGGAGTCAACTTTAATATGCTGAAAATATAAAAGAATTTTTACTTTATTTTGTAACTTAGAAAATAATACTGCAGGTTGCTGTCCGTAAAAAGTAAAATTAATTATAAGAAAAGTAAGACAAATAACCTACTACAATAAGTTAACTATCACTGATAGTGTAAAATTTATTGTACTAAATTAATTGTGTTTTATTGTCACTTCTATATTTTTTTGGAATTCAACTACTATATATTGACTATGTAAAAATATTTTTAGTCTCTCTGATTACTTGAATAACAACACGTAACTGTTCGTAAAAAGAAAAATCGACTGCTTAAAAAATAAGACAAATAATCTGGTAGAACAAGCTAAGTTATTCACCGCCAAGGATTGTGGTGGTAGGGTGTGATCCCTTTTCCTTAATCAAAGATTTTGTCTTTGTGTCCTGTTAATGAAAAAATCTTGGTAGAGAACGCTTTCTCTTTTAATGAGACATATGCTACTTGCTACTCAAAAAAGGATTAATCGGTTTCTGGAAGCAGCCATTAATGCTTGTATTAAAGTGGAATAGTTTTTATATAATATTTTTTTGAGTGCGACCTTTCCCCAAATATTGCTTGAATGCACGATACCTTGTGCACCTAGCTATTCTATCCTTTTTGTGTCTAAACTTTAATCAGATGAGTGTATTTTTTAAATTGCTGGGTTTAACACATTATGTATGTTGTACTGACTAAAAGGAAACTGTGAAGTCCAAGGCATGAAAGATTTCATGAATGAAAGAAAGCTGATGGATCTTTTGAATAGTTGTGATTTTGTTCCTACCTTTGAAGACAAAGATGGTGATTGGATGCTTGTCGGCGATGTCCCTTGGGGGTAAAATTTTGACACCTCAACTATTTTATTATATTAAAAAGTTTAAATATTATGCACTGACGATGCAAAATATACTATATTGTATACGATTATATCACTTGTAAAGTACATGTGAATCTCTATAACAGAAACTAACTGGTGATCTCTGATAAAAATAATAATTAACATGTTATAATATATATTAAATTATATTTATAGCGTAAAACAGGGGCAGATGTACATAGGTGGAAGCGGTGTCATTCGACGCTACATCCGGAATAAAATATTAAATGTTTATTCTAGCATTATGTAAAATAAAACATATATAATAATAACATCTCTTTTTGGCAAGTAGTACTTCTTGATCCATTGGTCAAGCTTATATTAAATTATATTTATAGCGTAAAACAGGGGCAGATGTACATAGGTGGAAGCGGTGTCATTCGACGCTACATCCGGAATAAAATATTAAATGTTTATTCTAGCATTATGTAAAATAAAACATATATAATAATAACATCTCTTTTTGGCAAGTAGTACTTCTTGATCCATTGGTCAAGCTTATATTTGGGTTTGTAAAGGTTGTAGGTTCGAGGCTCGAAATGATATTAGTTAGATAATACTTATTTATTATTTATTATTATTATTTATATAAATACGATACCGATTACGAAAAAATTCTTCGTAAAAAAAATCTTTACACTGTAAATATACACTTATAACTTAATTAAGTTTATTTTAAAAGAATTCATCAAGTTATACATATTGACCATGTAAATACTTTTTACAATAAATCGTAGTAGGTTAATTATCATTTTTGTTAGATTATCAAGTAATAATTATTACTGAGATTTGATTGTAATCAGCTGGATTTTCACTTGATAATTACTTGCATTATTACATACAACGCAACAGGATGTTTGTTGAATCTTGCAAGCGTTTGCGCATCATGAAAGGAACTGAAGCAATAGGACTAGGTATGTGATATATATTATTATAGTATTATTTATGCTTACCTTTGCTTCGTTTAAACAAGTTTGAGTTTACTTAGGGGCTGTTTGGCCATAAAAAATATTATTTTTTTCGAAAATTTATTCATTTTGTTTTGAAATCAGTGTTTGGCTATGAAATTTTTAAATTTTCCCTAAAAGATGAATTTCGGAATTTTTCAAAAATTTAAAAAACTTTAAAAGGCTATTTTTTAAAAATTTTACTTCAGATCACTCACAAAAATTTAAAAACAACATAAAAGTATATTCATGTCCAAACACAATGCTAATTTTTAAATATCATTTTCACTTGATTGTTTTTTCAATTTTTTTCCAAAATTTACAATTCTTATATCCAAACGCCCACTTGGAATCTTGACTAGAATATACTGATTATTGTCTGAATTTAACTTCTTGTCTTGGGCTCCTTTTTATCTCATAAATTTGTGGACCCCAATCTTACATTTCTGGGTCCACAAAAATTTGGGTTCACAAAATTGTGAGACAAAGAGATATCTCTTTTAATTAGTATAAATTATACGAGACACAAAATAAAAGTTTTCCTGATTATTGCCTGAATTTAACTTCAGCACCGAAGACTATGGAGAAATGCAAGAACAGAAGCTGAACAAGTCATGTGCAAATTCCACATCCTGCTCTTTTGATCTTTCTCTAGAGAAATCTAAGTGTTTTTCTTTTATGAATATAATCTATCAGAATTTTATCGATTGTAGCAAGTGATTGCCCGAATAGGTATGAAACATATTACATATTATTAGTGTAATGTGCTTGTATTTATTAATAAATGAAGCATTGTACTGTGTACAACCTGGTGCACATGGTATTTCGGGTTTATGCAGGGTCTCAGAAAGAACAACAACTCAAAAGGATGTGATGTAGATAACCTACCTTTATGTAAATACTAGTGATTGATTCCATGGCTCGGACCCGTAATTTATAGATCGCATGGAGATAATGAGTGTAGCATATCTCTGTAATTTATCTAAGGCTGAAAGCCTTAACAATTCATGCTCCGGGATCCTGTTTCTTTCTTATTTAAAACTGCCCCTATAGGTTGCTGCTTAAAGCCTCGCAGATGCGAATTCTGAGGATTCGAAATTTATAGATTCCTATAATAATATTAAATTAATATATAATGATAACTGGGTTTACGGTCCTATAATACATATATATATATATATATATATAATCTAAACAAAAGCTATTGTGTTCACGTGTGTATACGGTCAAATTCGGGCTTGCCCCTTTTTGTGCGACTGATCTAGGCTGGAGCATAATAAGTCAAGGATCAACTTCGTTTTATATCAAACTACGGTGCAAAGTTAAGTTGCCGAGCTCGAGACCCTAAGACCGATTAAGATCGAGACCGACCTAAACCAAGATCGACCAAGATTGAGATCGGCCAAGATCGAAACTGAATAAGATGGAGATTGAGAAAAGCTTACTGGGTCGAATAACGAAAAGGCGAAATATCCGCAATCGAGCAAGGATCACGATGCAAATCTCGGCACGTATCAAGAAGAGGCCGATTAATTAGCCAATCATGGGATTTCTTACTGTATTTAGAATTGTACCAAGAGTAGGACTTCCATACTATATAAAGGGGATCTGATCATTTGTAAACATCATCATATTCTCCCAAAACAAAGCAATATACTGCCTTTCTCTTAAGCCCTCAATACTCTGTTACTTTATTCATATTTTTCAGTGAAATACTTGTTTGATTCGAATGCGACTTAACTCGAGGATCAAAGCTATACATTTCCTTTGGCTTGCTTTAGTTTTAGTTGCAGTTAATTTCAATATCAATATTGCATTTTTTCTCAGTTTGTACCAAGTAAAATCACGTATCACTTAAAACCACAATATAAATTCAATTGTTATATGTTTTTAGAGTAAACAGTTTGGTGTCCATCGTGGGGCAAAGGATAATAGTGGTTTCCCGATACAAACTTTCGTAACACACACTATTTTACACTTGTTCATTGAATTATCTTTGATTATAGGATTAAAAAATTTCAAACTCTCAGTCAGCACCTCAACACATTGACAATGATATCAGCCACCACATCAAAAATGAGAACATTGCAGCAGAAAACGGTGTACCTCTTGCTGGCCTCGATGGAATTCCGACTGTAGATCCGATCGACATCAGTTCGCATATAGCCATCAATGAAAATTTGGCCATCGATCCCGAAAGCAGTGTTCGTAGGGGTACCCGATCAGCTACTCAAACCACACATGGCGGTGAAGATGGCGGGATTAACATGCGGGTGATTTTTGAAATGTTGTGGGCCCAACAGGCAACACTAGCCCAGCTCCAAAATCAGAACCACACACCGAGCAGGGTTAAACTCGAGCCATCCCAGGAAGTCGACACAGGGTGGAATCGTTTTTGAGGAAATAGAATGAGAAGGAATCGGAGACCAATCCCGCTATCATAAATATGCTCGAAGAATTGACAAAGCGAATTGAGATAGGGGAAAAGAAGATTGAGGAAAATGATAAGAAGGTGGAAACCTATAACTCTAGGTTCAACCAAATCACGAGGGCACCACCAAAATTGAAAGGACTATATTCCAAAAAGCTTGTACAAAAGCCTTTCCCCCCAAGTGCGGCTCCGAATCTAATCCTCAAGAAGTTCCGTATGCCCGAGATTCCTAAGTATAAAGGGACAACTGATCCAAACGAACACGTCACCTTATACACGTGTGCTATCAAAGGAAATAACTTAGAAGATGACGAGATTGAATCTGTCTTGCTGAAGAAATTCGGAGAGACTCTATCTGTTACGCCCCACAATATTACGTTGATATTATGTCCCGCAGTATTATATTACGATGATGTTTCGCCTTGCAATATTACATTACGATGATGTTACCCTTTGCAGTACTAAATTACGATAATGTTGCACCATGTAGTATTGTACGTTGAATTTGTCGTAAGGTAATTGACATCAGTCCAAGGAAAAGATTATTTGGAGATTATAAAGATTATGTTATTTCAAACAAGTAATGAGTAAATTCGTAAAGGTTCGGGGGAAGCAAGTCAAAGAAAATGAATTTTCGTCCAAGTTTGGTATGTTCGGATAAAATACGGCCTGAGCTAAAATACTCGGTATTATGGGCTAGTGTCGTACAAGGTACCACATGACCATGATAGTAAGGTATATAAGGTATATGAAAGGTGAGTAATATTTTAAGTAATTTGAGGTAATTCTTAATTATACGGGTAATTGGTTAATTATCGAGATAGAGGGACATTACCTAGTTAACTATTAAATTATGGGATAAGACCAACACCCCCAAAATGTGGCATTAAATAAGATAACCAAACATATGACTAAGGGTCATATGAACTTAGGTGTCAACCAAACAATTATCCACTTTCACAAAAGCTTTTAACATGTCTTGAATAAAAAGGCATAAAATCAAAAATTAGTCATTCTATCCTACAATCTGAACTTAGAAATGAATGAATATTTAAGAAGTTTTACAACAAACAGAACGTACAATTCTTCAACAACAAAGTTCTGATTTAAACGCTTGATTAATAAAAATTCTTGCAATCAAATTCTCCTACAAAGTTCCAATGATAATTTTTAAAAATCGTAGCAACGTAAAATTTTGCGGATCTAAAGGAGTGCGGTGCAATCTTCTCTAAGAATATTATACAGAGTTTTCCCTACTCCATGTATGTTAAGGCTATCCCTTCTTTCTTTTCGGCATGATCCATACGATACAAACGAAACGTGCAAATGCACAAATTTTATAAATGACTCTATTCATATAAGTATTAGAGATATTTATGTTCTTGAATTTCCATGTGTCATAATATTTTATCATATGTTCATGGGTCTCAGAAAAATACGAAAGTTGATAAGAGTTTATTTACTCAAAGGCAAAATGGTCTTATGACAATTCGAAAGATTTTATTAACGTACTTTTCATGCATTGCATTCATATGCATTTATCCGTGACCAGATGACCAGATGACGTTATATACGTGTATATATATATGTATATATATGTATATGGGATATGGGAAAGGTTATGACATTATATACGCACCACCACCTGATCAGCTGGTAGACGTTGCCCACAGTGGCCGATATAATATGATGGGATGCCCTCAGAGGCTGATGATGTTATGAAACATGTACCTATGCATGACATGACATTCATACACATATGCATGATACTATAATTATTTCATGATTTACAAAGTTATTCAGACTTACAGGTTGAGCCATGTACTCTATATTTCTTCCATGTCTCTTATGTACTTATTTATGTGCCTTACATACTCAGTACATTATTCGTATTGACGTCCCTTTTTGCCTAGAGACGCTGCGTTTCATGCCTACAAGTCCCTATAGACAGGTCGAGAGCCTCCAAGTAGGCTATCAGCTCAGCGGAAGATGTTGGTGCGCTCCATTTGCTTCGAAGTTGCTTGTCTGGTTAGTATGAGGTAGATGTCTATTATTTAGTATGGCGGGACTCTGTCCTGACCTTTATGAAAATTATGTATTCTTAGAGGCCTGTAGACAGATGTCATGTACGTAAAAGATTGTCCGTCGGCTTATGTTCAGTGTTCAAGTGGTTATTTTGGTCTTAGAGGCCCATATATCTTATGTATGAGTTGGCATTACCTGTTCTGTTCTACCTATTTCACGGCAGCCTCTCCGGCTCAGTTATTTATGATAATATAACATGAAAAGATACGTCATGTTGGTACTCGATTGAGTAAGGTACCGGGTGCCCGTTGTGGCCCATCGGTTTGGGTCGTGACACTATCAAAGGGTGTTATGATATGGTATCACAATTTACCGCCTAATTCTATTAACTCATTTGCTATGCTTGCATATTCTTTTGTAAAGGCACACGCCAGGGCCATCAAGGTTGCAACCAGGAAGTCGGACCTTTTCAAGGTAAGGTAAAAGGACAACGAGATGCTTAGGGAATTCGTATCTCGATTCCAAATGGAACAGATTGATTTGCCACTGGTCACCGATGATTGGGCTGTTCAATCTTTCACTCAAGGTCTCAACGTTCGAAGTTCAGTGGCTTCACAACAGTGAAGCAAAATCTGATCGAATACCCAGCTATCACTTGGGCTGATGTGCATAATCGGTACAAGTCAAGGATCAGGGTCGAGGAAGATTAGTTAGGATTCCCTTATCGGTCCGTTTATCCTGTTAGGCCTATAGATAGAATCAAGAGGGATATTGACCGAGAACCAAGGCCGAATAGAAATCGATATTAACCGTATAATGGAGACCGTAAAAGCAGCGGATCTGGGTGAAATTATGAACGGAATGAGAGGAGAAATGATTGAGGACAAAGTTCACGGGGACTTATGAGTAAAAACGGTTTCGATAGACCTATCAGTTCCAAAGAAGCACCACGATTGTCGGAGTACAACTTTAATATGGATGCAACTGCCACCGTATCGTCATTGGACGCATCAAAGATACCAAGTGGCCTCGACTTTTACAAACTGATCTAGCACAAAGGGATCCCAACCAAATATGCAAATATCATGGCATATAGGGCCATGGGATGGAGGATTGTCGGTAGCTAAGGGAGAAAGTAGCCCGTTTGTTCAATGACGGACATATTCGAGAATTTCTAAGTGACCGAGCTAAGAACCACTTCAGAAATAGAGATTCCAACAAACAAAACGGACAAGACGAACCCCAACACGTCATCCATATGATCATTGGAGGGGGTCGATATTCCCCAAGACCCGATGATGAAACACAGCAAGGTGTCAATCACGAGAGAAAAATGGACACGAAATTATTTACCAAGGGGAACTCTATCTTTCAACGACGAGGACGTGGAAGGAATCATGCAACCTCATAATGACGCACTAGTAATCTCTATACTTATGAATAAAACTAGAGTTAAACGTGTGTTAATTGATCCAGGTAGCTCGACCAACATCATACGATCGAGGGTCGTAGAACAACTCGGCCTGCAAGACCAGATTGTACCAGCAACCCGAGTACTGAATGGATTCAACATGGCTTGCAAAACAACTAAAGGAGAAATAACATTGCCGGTGAACGTTGCCGACACCATCTAAGAAATTAAGTTCTATGTAATCGAAGGGGCCATGCGATAGAATGCTCTTTTCAGGAGACCATGGATCCATAACATGAGGGATGTGCCTTCGACCCTCCACCAGGTATTAAAATTTCCAACACCGGAGGGAATAAAGACAGTTTACGGGGAACAACCCGCTGCGAAAGAGATGTCTGCAGTCGATGAAGTAATTCAAATATCAACGCTCTCAGCAATAATGGACTCAAGTTCGGAAGTGAAGCAGGGAGCCAAATAGCAATTATCAGTGCCAGCTTTGACCCAATAGGACGAGCAAACTATTAACAAAGATGATGAGTTCGGGGTTCTTCGACCTTTTATCTCCTCCGATGATTCCGATGCTACCAAGTTAATGGTCGAAGAACTGGAGTAGTTCGTGCTGATTGAACATATGCCCGATCAAAAGGTATACTTGGGCATGGGATTAACTCCTGAGCTCAGGAAAAAACTTATTCATTTTCTTATAGCTAATTGTTTTGCTTGGTCCCATATCGATATGACAAGGATCCCACCAGAGATCACCACTCACAGTTGGACCTAAAATTCCACCCGGTGAAACAAAAAAGGAGACCCTAGTCCGAGATCAAACATGCCTTTATCAAGGACGAGATAACTATGCTCCTTAAAATAGGGTCCATTCAGGAGGTGAAATACCCGGAATGGCTAGTGAACGTAGTCGTAGTTCCTAAGAAAGGGAATAAACTAAGAATGTATGTAGATTATAAAGACCTAAATATAGCATGCCCCAATGATTCTTTCCCTTTGCCTAACATCGATTGTATGATCGACGCCACGGCCGGCCACGAGACTCTAAGTTTTCTTGATTCCTATTCCGGGTATAACCAAACATGGATGAACCCGGGTGACCAAGAAAAAACATTTTTCATCACTAAATATGGCACATACTGCTATAATGTAATGCCATTCAGATTAAAAAATGCTGGTGCAACCTATCAACGCCTAGTAAGCCGAATGTTCGAAGAACAAATAGGGAAATCTATAGAAGTTTATATTGATGACATGCTAGTTAAGTCCCTACGAGCAGAGGATCGTTTAAAGCATTTGCATGAAACTTTCAGTATACTGAAGAAATATAACATGAAGCTCAACCCAGAAAAATGCGCATTTGAGCTCGGCTCTAGCAAATTTCTCGGCTTCATGCTATCCAATCGAGGAATCGAGATCAACCCCGATAAAATCAAAGCTATCGAGGACATCATGGTGGTAGACAATGTAAAGGCCGTGCAAAGGTTAATAAGGTGCATAACCACCCTAGGGCGATTCATCTCGAGGTCCTCCGATAAGTGCCATCGATTCTTTTCATTGCTGAACAAGAAGAATAACTTCACATGGACTCCAGAATGTCAACAGGACTTGGAAGAGCTTAAAAAGTACTTGTCGAGCCCGCTGCTGCTTCACATGCCGAGGGCAGATCAACAGCTTTACTTGTATCTGGCAGTATCAGAGATAGCGGTAAGTGGAGTCCTAGTCTGAGAAGAACAAGGTACACAATTCCCTATCTATTATGTTAGTTAGACCCTAGGCGAGCCCAAAACTAGGTATCCCTATGTAGAAAAATTAGTGCTCGCTTTGATAAGCGCCTCTAGGAAACTAAAACCATACTTTCAATGTCATCCCATATGTGTTGTAACAATTTATCCTCTTTGAAATATTTTGCATAAGCTCGAGATTTCGAGACGATTGGCCAAATGGCCCATAGAAATTAGTGGGTACGATATTGAGTATCGACCCCGAACAACCATCAAGTCTAAAATCTTGGCGGACTTTGTGGCTGACTTCATTGTAGCCCTAGTACCCAAGGTTCAAAGAGAACTATTAGAAAACTCAGGTACATCTTCGGGGATCTAGACCCTCTTTACGGACGGTGCTTCGAACATAGAGGGGTTCAGACTTGGCATCGTACTAAAACCACCCACAAGTAACGTGGTTAGATAATCTATTAGAACTGGAAAATTGACTAACAATGAGGCCGAATATGAGGCCATGATTGCAGGTCTCGAAATAGCCAAGGGCTTGGGAGCAAAGGTGATCGAAGACAAATGAGACTTCCTCCTCATTGTGAATCAAGTTAATGGAACCTTTGAAGTTCAAGAGGAACGAATGCAAAGATACCTGGATAAGCTACAAGTAAATCTACACTGATTCAAGGAATGGACTTTGCAACATATGCCTCAAGATCAGAATAGCAAAGTTGATGCCCTCGCAAACCTAGGGTCATCGATCGAAGATAACGAACTTAATTCGGGGGCTGTCGTACAACTCATAAGTCAGTGGTCGAAGAAGGCCACGTTGAGATAAACTCCATAAGTTTGACCTGGGATTGGAGAAAGAAATACATAGATTATTTGAAGAACGGGAAGCTTCCCTCGGATTCAAAAGAATCGAGAGCCCTGCGAACAAAAGCAGCGCAATTCACCTTGTCCGAAGACAGTACCTTGTTCAGATGGATGTTTGATGGTCCGTTAGCAAAATGTTTTGGGACCAGGAGATACCGAATATGTTCTAAGGGATGTCGATGAAGGCACTTGCGGAAATCATTCCGATGCCGAATCATTGGTCCACAAAATAATCAGAGCCAGATACTACTGGATTGACATGGAGAAAGATGCAAAAGAGTTTGTTCAAAAATGCGACAAGTGCCAAAGACATGCACCAATGATTCAGCAACCTGGGGAACTACTCTGATGTGATTCTTCGAGTTAACAAAGAACCAACCGACCAGGATCAAGATCTTAAAACGAAAACATGGTTTATGGGCTGATTTCAAGAAACAATGTATCTCAAGTTTTAGAACTCGGAATCTGATGATTCAAAAACGAGGTGAAAGATGACGATCTGAAATATAAGAAAGGCTATTTACTCGATCAAAATAAGTAAATATTTATGTTGCACCAGTTTAATGAAAGTTATGATTCTATGATATCAAAAGAACGAATTTAGATAAAAAAAATGTTCTTGAAAGATCAAGAACTAAACAAGTTCCTAAATTCACCACTTGGAATCAATTAATGTGATAAAGAAACACCACACGCAATTGAAAATAAGATAAAGACTATCACCACCTTGCTTGGAACCAAAAATAAGGATAAAGAAGACAAAATAGAGAAAAACACTCTACTGTAAAACTAAGGCAAGCCTAAAAAACGTGAATTCTACTTTACAAGGCATGAGAACCCTTTATATAGGCCTAAGTCTATTCTTTGATGACTACAATTCCTATTCAAATAAGGAAATAAAATATTTAAAGACAAGAAAAATAAAATTCATATTCTATAAAGAAAATAAACTAGAATCCTACTAAAAGAAAAATCCTTATTCTAAAAGGAATAAAATAAATCATAGTTTAAGAAGGAAAGAATCTTGGCTTTTTGAAATCAATCTTGAGCTTCTTGGACTTTTTGTGCTTCTTGAAAGTAAGTCCATATGTTTGGACTTGAGCTCTAAAATATTATCTTGGCCAAAATTAATAAAATTTAACATATTTTCTTTTACATCATTCTCCCCTGGTTGAGAAAGACTCGTCCTCGAGTCTAAAGGCTTCACAAATGGTACAAGATTGGCAATTTGCATAATTTGATTGAACTCATATTCATTAGGCTCTAAGTTACATTTTTCTAACTTGTCAAAGAGCTTTATTTTAATATAACAAAGCTTAGCATGTGGCCGAACTAGATCCCACTTTCTCTATAGTAACTTTGTACCAATATTTCTGCAATAAATCCTTCTAAATAGATTTTCAAACACTGATCTATAATCATAAGTTATTTTCTTTTTATCTTCACGAATCTTGAACTTCTCCATGTCAGTGTGGTGCTTATGGGATTTGCCCAAAAAGTTGATTTAGTACCACAAAAATCTTTAGAAGAATCAAACTCAAGTACCTTTGGATCTATCTTGGAAATCGAAGTATATCTTCTTAATAATTCATCAATAGCAATGCTCTTATATTTAATTAGATCATATCCATTGATGGAATTTGTTTTGAGATCCCCTGTTTCAACATATTCTTAAATATATTCATCCTTTGGGGGCAAAAAAAAATTGGAACAAAATATGAACTCAAACCCTCCATTATGGACTCCTTTTTAAGCAACCCTTCCTCTTGTGTTTGCAAAATTTTATGGACTTATGGATTAATGTAATATGCTACCTCATTTAGAAGGATAGAATCGACAATCAAATTAATAATATGTTGAGCATCTTTATTAGGTAAACAGTTAACCTCACATATGGGATGCTTCAACAGATCATCATCAAACTTCGGAGGTAAATTCTCAACTTGTAGATCCACTTCATGCTCCTCCTCCTTGATTGGACCAACGTTCAGAGGCTTTTCTCTGTTGATTGGACCAATTTTTTGTAATTTGGTCAGAAAAGAGTCATTCTTGGGCTTCATATTTTTAGCAATTTCTTCGGGATTCAATGGTACTAAAATAATCTTACGTTCATCCTTTGTAAAAGAATAGGTGTTAAGGTCTTCATTATATTTAGCACACCTATCATACACCCATGGTCTTCCAAGTATTAAGTGACAAGCATCCATCTTCACTACGTCACACCAAATCTTGTCTTTATAGATCTTACCAATAGAAAAAGATACTAGGCATTGACAAGTTACCTCTAAAATAACATCATCTTCAACTTCGATGCTGTAAGGATATGGATGAAATTTGGTTGACAAACCAAGTTTAATAACCATCTCTTCAGAAACGATATTTAAGTGACTCCCACAATCAATGATCAACGAACAAACTTTTCCATGGGAGGTACATCTAGTGTGGAAAAGAGATTCATGTTGTTTTGTTTCTTCATCTTCTTGAACCAAGAATCTTCCTCTTGGTTAAATCTTAGACATGATGATTACTCGGTCTTTGGACCTATAGGTTATAGCTCTAATACCAAATTGATGTGATTCTTCGATTTAACAAAGAACCAACCGACCAGGATCAAGATCTTGAAATGAAAACGTAGTTTATGGGCTGATTTCAAGAAACAACGTATCTCAAGTTTTAAGATTCGGAATCTGATGATTCAAAAATGAGGTGAAAGTTGACGATCTGAACTATAAGAAAGACTATTTACTCAATCAAAATAAGTAAATTTTGATGTTGCACCAGTTCAATAAAAGTTATGATTCTATGATTCCAAAAGAACGAATTTAGATCAAGAAACGTGTTCTTGAAAGATCAAGAACTAAACAAGTTCCTAAAATCACCACTTGGACTCAATTAACGTGATAAAGAAACACCACACACAATTGAAAACAAGATAAAGACCATCACTACCTTGCTTGGAACCAAAAACAAGGATAAAGAAGACAAAATAGAGAAAACACTCTATTGTAAAACTAGGGCAAGCCTAATAAACGTGAATTCTACTTTACAAGGCATGAGAACCCTTTATATAGGCCTAAGTCTATTCTTTGATGACTACAATTCCTATTCTAATAAGGAAATAAAATATTTAAAGACAAGAAAAATAAAATCCCTATTCTATAAGGAAAATAAACTAGAATCCTACTAAAAGGAAAATCCTTATTCTAAAAGGAATAAAATAAATCTTATTTTAAGAAGGAAAGAATTTTGGCTTCTTGAAATCAATCTTGAGCTTCTTGGACTTCTTGCGCTTCTTGAAAATAAGTCCATATGTTTGGACTTGAGCTCTAAAACATTATCTTGGCCAAAATTAATAAAATTGAACATAGATTCTTCTTTTACATCATACTCCATTTGGTCTTGTCTCCATGGCCATTCATGAAATGGGGGATGAACATCGTCAGCCCTCTTCTATCAGCATTGGGTAAGGCTCAATTTGTTTTGTTTATGACTGACTATTTGTCTAAACAGGTTGAAGTACGAGCATACCAGAATATTAAGGAGAAGGAAGTCATCGACTTCATTTGGGACCACATCATATGTTGATTCGGAATCCTATCTGAAATTGCATGTGACAACGGAAAAGAGTTTATTGACAGCAAAGTGACCAAATTTCTTCAAGACCACAAGTTCAAAAAGATCTTATTAACACCTTATCACCCTAGTAGGAATGGACAAGCTGAATCGACCAACAAAACCATAATCCAGAACCTCAAGAAAAGGTTGACCGATGCCAAGGGAAAATGGAGAGAGATCTTTCCCGAAGTCCTTTGGACGTATCGCACAATTTCAAAATCCAGTACCGGGGCCACCCCGTTCTCTCTAGTTTATAGCGGTGAAGCTTTAACACCGGTCGAAGTCGGGTAACCGAGCATCATATTCTGATATGCGACGAAGGAATCAAATTACGAGTCCATGAATACAAGCCTGGAGCTATTAGATGGATGTCGTGAAATTTCCTTTGTTCGATTAGATACCCAGAAATAACAGATCGAAAGCTATTACAATCAAAGGGCCAACCTTTGATAATTTAATATCGGGGACTTGGTACTAAGGAAGGTCACGTTAAACACCCAAAATCCAAATGAAGGGAAATCGGGCCCGAACAGGGAAGGGTCGTACTAGATCCTCGAGATCACAGGGAAAAGGTACTATAAGCTCGAAATGAGAGACGGAGAATAGCTACCGAACAATTGTATCGTAACTTATCTCAAATGATATTATTGCTGAGGTACGATCCCATTTCAATTCTTTCTATTTTTTGACAAACACTTGCAAGTTATCGACAAGAAGCGACACGAAGCCTTTAGGTATGAAAGCATGCGTTGCACTCTTTTTTCCTTGAACCGTTTTTGTCCCAAATTGGGTTTTTCGGCAAGGTTTTTAACGAGGTGACATCGGATCGTGCTAACTTAGAATCGAAGGCCGATCACAAATCGGTGTCAAGGACAACACTAACAGTATCCGAGGTTCCTCTACAATCAACCTCGAATACTGGAATTGCCCTTGGATGTCAACTTTGTTGTGGGGAAATTACTTCATAATAGTGGGGTGTCGATAGGTGAGATTTGTAAGGGCCAAAATATTTGAACTGTGCCCAGATAGGTTGCTCAGCCCTGGCACAAAACATGTACGCATGTGTAATCATTTTTCACAAGAATAAAGAGAAGTATTTTTTCCTTGTCATTATCTCATGTCTTAGAAAAGGTTTTTCTACTTTACAATTTCGTACTTTCGTTCTATTATGGAAACGAGCTCAAGGGTCGATCATAACCAGAGTTCGGATAATTACCCCCACACTCGGGGACTGCCATCCGAGAAATAAATCTGAACAGATCAAACTATTGAGCGTCGAGGGCATAAGACCTTTTAGGCAACCCTCGAATTTTAAAGGCCACGGCCATACCCACTCGGAGACTATTGTCTTAGGCAAGCCTGGATAACTCGGGGAAGCAAGCTCACTGGGCTACACCCGAACTAAAAGGATACGTCCAGTTTAACACGGTTCGGAGACGTCCAAAATTCGTAACAAAATAGGCCTTCAAAAAAAAAATTCTTTCACAACGAATTCTAAAGGCTACCTTCGTCATTAGGGTAAGCTAACCCCCTGGCTTCAGCTTCGAGCTCCTTCGCGCTCTCGATCTCGACTGTAAGATCGAAGTCCCGAGCATGGATCTCCTCGAGATTCTCCCTTCGAGACTGGTGATTGGTATGCTCGGCGACCAAATTTTCTCGAACCTGAGAAGCCTCAGTGACCTCCTTCGCTCGGACCTGAGAAACTTCAGCATCGGCCCGGTAAATAGCCACCACAACTTCAGCATCAGCCTTGGTTGCCTTAACCTCCGATTTGGCTGCTTCAAGCTCCGTGACCAGGTTCTCCCGAACAGAATCTGCTGAACCCAACTGGGAATGGAGCTCCTTGATTTGCTTGGCTTGCGCCAAGGTTTTCTCCTTCATGCTTTAGAGTTGGATTTCAGCAGAGGCCAGTTAGGTCTGGGTAGTCTCCTTTTTTTAGGCAAGGCAATCCATATTCTTCTTCCATTTTTCAGCCTCAGTTTTCACTACGTCTACTGCCTTACGGAGTTGCCCGATCACATCGAGATTTTTGTTAGACCTGCGGGTTCGAACCATTAGCCACCAGGCCTGTAACTTCAAAGATTCTTCTTACTTGATCGGCCAGTTTGGCGTGTTCTTTCTGAGCCATTTCTAGATCAACACGGAGGCCTTTAGCTTCCCCCTTCTATTTTCTCACTGAGAAGCTTGAAGGCATCATTTTCCTCAGTAAGCCCTCGGATCTCTTCCTCATACCGGCTCAACTCCCATCGGGATCGGAGGAAAGCCTTATGATGAAGCACTGAAGCCTACAAATATAGAAAAAAGAGTTATATAAAGGGAGAAATGTCTAAGTACAAAATTTGACACCGGCAAGGAAATCTGGGATTACCCGATTTAGAGCCTGTTGGGCTTCGTTGATAAGACAAGGTGTTTCCATCGGATCCATCTTAGCTTGGTCTTGTTCAGTGACCAAGCATCGGAGATAGCTAGCCATCCCTATGGGGGAAGAAAGAACCCGAGCATCCTCCGGGACCGAGATGGTAATTGATCGCTTACGCCCGGGATCGACACTAGGGTCGGAAACTGATTGATCAGTTTAAAGCTCGAGGAGCCTCACTCGAGATCTTCCTCGGTACCTCCAAGTCACCCAGACCGGTGACATCTTCCACTGCAACAAAATAGCCACGGAAAGGGTCTTTTGCACCATGGACCCCTTCCTCATGGTAAGTCTCCACTGCCTGAGCTTCATGTATCATCGACTCACTGAATGAAGGAAACGAGGGGGAATCTCCGATATCTATCACCCCAAATAAATCTTTTGGGGCACTGTCTTCATTTCGGGGAGCCTCGAGCATGGTTTTTACACCAACATCAATTGTCTCCTCAATAGCCTTCTTACCTTGAGGCGAATCGTCTTAGGCTCTTTCTAGCTCGGGGACGTCGGCTAAGGCTTCCCCCTCAATCTCATCAAGTCGAGGTAGAGCAGTTTCAGCTCCCACCGGCTTAGTAGTTCCTCGAATCTCGATGCCAGCTCGCACACGGGCCACTATCCTAGAGTCTTCTTCTTCTTCTTCTTCTTCTTCTTCTTCTTCTTCTTCTTCTTCTTCTTCTTCTTCTTCTTCTTCTTCTTCTTCTTCGGGCTCATCTCTTAGCCGTTGCACTGACTCCAAAGATAGACGGATAATGTTCCCCTTAGGTTTACGGGCTATTTTCTTTTTGGGTTTCTGCCTCTCAGAGTTCGTGGAATTTATTAGCCCTTTTCCTCTTTTTCTCCCTCATTGGCTTCAGAATAGATGGTTGGGGAAGGACTTCTTCATCACCAGAAAGGGGCCTCATTGCCACGTCTTTCCCTTAGACCTTCAAAAGAAGAAAGATGAGTAAGCTCGGGAAGAAATTCAAACAATGGTCAAATCATTGAGTCAAAAAGGAAATTTTACCATGGCTAAGGGCCTCCCATCGACCCTTCGACAAATCGGCCCATGCACGTTCAGCATGTGTCGTTTGCGATATTAGGCTCCTGACCCAGTCCTCAGTTGGGGAACCGCACCCGGCATCGAGGCAATAGCTGCATCAAGTAAAACACTGATAAGAAAGGGTGATAAATGAAGACAATAAACAGAAATTAAGGACGGAATTATACTTACGATTCATATTTCATTTCTCAGGAAATGGCATACTCTCGTCCGGGATCAAGTCCGAGGTCTTCACTCGAACAAATCAGCCCATCTAACCCCGGTCTTTGTCCTCATCTATGCTCGATAGGCGTATGAGATGGTCGAGGGTGAAGGGAAGCCCGTCGATTCTTCTTACGAAGAAACGAAGTAGTATCACTATCCTCTAGAAAGAGGGATGAATCTGACCGAGGGTCACCTCGTACTTCTTGAAAAACTCTATGATAATCGGATCCAAGGGACCCAACGTGAAGGGGTAAGTGTAAAACTTAAGAACCCCTCCATGTGGGTGGTGATTGATTCTTTTAGAGCGGGCACCGTCACATATTTTTTTACCTCAGTTGCAATCTTTTTTAACCTGGAAGAGGAGGTTATCAGGTATCGAGCATATATACCTCGGTACTGGCTCGCATCGATCCGAAACTGAGGAGGTCTTTTCAGCCTTAAAATCGAAATCGATGACACGCCCTCCGGGAAAGAACTCTTCAGGGCGTGACTCCAAAACAGACGAAGTGGAATAACAAGCTCCCATAAACACTTTTAACACAAAAACACAAAAGCTCAAAAATAAATAAATAATAGTCTACAATTTATCTAAAATTGCTGCAATATAATGTATGTCATGTCTTCTTCTTCTTCTTCTTCTTCTTCTTCTTCTTCTTCTTCTTCTTCTTCTTCTTCTTCTTCTTCTTCTTCTTCTTCGAGTTTCAATCTGAAATTCAGCCAAAACCAAGTCTAATCTTCAACAAAACCCCTCAAAATTGAGATATAAACTCCAAACCATATTATCAATTATTTACAACAACACCCAATCCAAACAAATAATAATTTTTGAAAACCCAAATTTGAATTCAAAGCTTCAAAGCTTTTTAATGGCTGTCAATGGTGGAATTGCTGCTCTCTTTTCCTTTCCTCTTATATTACTGAAAGAACCCGAAATCATAACCATCAAATCAACTAGGCTTGTGCTCATCTTCCCCGGGCACAAAAACATTAGGACAAGATTGCAGAAGTGCCAACAGTGCCTTGGCTATGGAAGAAATAATGGGATTTTGATACATAAATTATGGGTGTGGGAGGGAAACGTGGGTGAAGGTGTGAGAATTGGAGAGAGAAACGTGGGGGGAAGTGGTATTAGAAGGAATATACAGTACCATTAAATTAGGAGTGTAATTAATACCCTTAAAAACTACTAATGGTATATAATTGGTAATTAGGTACACTAAATGTAATTATATCAAACCTTAAACATTGAGGGTAATATAGTTTCTTATATGGCATAGGAATGTAAAAATTCCTAACCGATTTATGCTTGAAAACTATTATTTACGTTTTTGCCATATAAATAAGATTATTTGTTTTATAGGTAAATTCAAAATAGATTAAAAGAGGGAAAATACTCCCTCCGTTTATTTTATTTGCTCATTATACTAAAAATATATTTTTACTTTTATTTGTCAATTTTAGCAAATCAAGAGAAATCCATATATATATTTTCTCTTTTACCCTGATTAAATTACTCATTTTACAAAGCATTTTCCAAGAGTTCTCAAAATACTATCACTTTTATGGGTACTATGGTAAAATATGCATTTCATCTATTATTTCTTAAAGGGCATACAAAGTCCATTGTGGATAAATAAAAAGTGAACGGATGAAATATTATAATAATAAAAATTTAAAAAGGCAAAGGTTGATAAATTAAAGGGTAAAATAGATACTTGGCCATTAAAGGTTTGACAATTTTGTTGAGTGATCTTCTGAGCGCGTTATAGTCATAGTTAAGTGCTTTTTTTTCTGTTACAAGAAAAAAATAGCTTTACTAAGTAAATTCGGATAGTTAAATAATTATTTGATTAATTGACTCATCATAATGAGTTATGCTAAATTTTATAGGAAAAATTTCGCGACATAGCAAAAAAATATACTATATTTACCATTCGTAGCTATACTTTCAGAAAATTATCATTCGTATCTATATTTGCATTTTATAGCAAATTCACCTGCAGTCCAGAAATAAGAGATCAATTGTTTTAAACTGAAACAAGATAACAACAAGTTCTCGTAGCCCAGTTAGTTAGAGCAGTTGCAAGCGGAGGTCTTCACTTTGACTCTCGACGAGAGCATTTTATTTATTTGTATGTGTGGCCAATGGTGGTTAATTGAACACTATTTGCCTAAACATTATAATGTGTATAAGGTAATATATTACTTCTTTTTTTTAAAAAAAAAATAGACTTTGATCACCCTTGCATAGCCCACTAGCAAAAGGCGTTTAAATTTTAAACAATATTATTTTCACGCCATTGATACTGCTACAAGTGATATAAGGTAGTAACAATTGAACAGTAGCTACATAATAGTTATTAGGCAAATTATGATTACATATGATAATCAGGCTCTAAACTATATTTTATGAAAATTTCTCATTTTTGTAGGTTTTTTGTATCCAGGCAAGATCTTTGTACTTTGCCTGTGAATTTCCGACTCCCAAACCCAAAACCAAACACAAAACCCAACGCACATATATACCCACAGAAGAGGAGATCCCCCCCCCCAACCCAACAAATCCACCCTACCCCCGCTACCCATATCCATCGCCCACGCTCGTTCCTTTTCCCAAATCAAATCCACCCATTTACTCAAATCTCAAAATTTATCTCTGTTGTATCAATATTCTAGCGAATAGGACCAACTTTTATATGTTTGATAATTCTGGATTTGTTATTCATTTATTATGTAGATTAGCAAATCGGATTTGATAATGCAGATTAAGAGATGGGAATGTACGTAAAATTTTATGTGTCCCAATGTGTTAATTTCGAGCATGCACCGATTGAGCACGTGGGTTTGAGAGGTTCTTGTAATTGACAAAACTATACTTCAATTTGCAGAGCTGATAAGTAATTTAAAGAAGAGAAATGTCGAATCAAGCGGTGAAGGTGAGAAGAGATACAATTGTGGCATGCTTGACTTGCCCACTTTGTCACAGACTCTTCAGAGATGCTACTACTATTTCTGAATGTCTTCATACATGTGAGTTCCCTCTCTCTATCTGTATTCATCTATTATGGCCTGTTTGGATGGTCCTTACTAGTAAGTTATGCGTACACACTATGCCTTGTTGTTTTATCGTATTGTAAGTATCATATTGTGTTGTATTGTACTGTATTAATTAATGAATGCAGTGTTTGCATAGACCGTCGTGTGTTGTGGTTTAATAACATTTTTATGAGTATAAGGGCAGCCCGGTGCACGAAGCATCGCACATTCACACAGGATCCAGGTAAGGACCGCACCCCAACGGGTGTGATGCAGGCAGCCTACCTGATGTAGGTCACATGGAGACAATTTTACGTTGTTTCAAGGTCCCTTAAAGTTATTATGAGTAAATATGCAAAAACCACCAAATCCGTGAATTTGAGCTTTTTCATGGTTGTATAACAACGGAGTTACAATGGGTTTACAACACCATACAATATAATTTTAAGAACAATGGAAACAAACATGGTATCAATGAAAACAATACAATAATGAACCACGGGAAACAACCATCCAAACAGGAGGTTAGATTTGTTGGTCATTGTGCCACTCGAATTTTTTGTTGCTTTGAAGTTCTTTTTTACTATTGGAGTTATTTTTCACAATTTGGGTTTGCTGCATTTACATCAATTTCTATTATCTAAGCTTGTCGTTGAAGTTGAAATTGTATATCTTCCGGTTTATGTTGCCTAGATTGACGTCGGCATGGAGTTTAGGAATTTTTAAAACTTGTGGTCTTAAAGGATGTTGTTCGGCTAAATTAGCTAAAACAATACTCTTAATATGGTATGATAATGTTCAATTTGGGCTAAGCCTACGCACTTTTCCACAGTATGCCTCACACCATTAAGAGTATATCTATAACTTATATGTAGCTTCCATTTCTTTTCAACTACCAATGCGGGACTTTTGCTCACACCATCCCAACACATATCATGCATTTGTTTGCTTCTCATTAAGGGTAAAATGCAAATTTTAAAGTATATTTTTCTCAAATATAATTTTTTTTGACGGGCTAATAAGGAAATAATGTCATGTAAAAGGAAACATAGGGAGTATCTTCCTAACATTTGGGTGTTTCATATGTGCTTAGAAATTAAGAGGAGTCTAGTATTCTTTTGCTTTACATGAACTATGTACACCTCCATACTTCCTGGGTATTTGAATGATTCGGGAATTGAGGGTAGTTGGTATGGTCAATATATTTCCTTTATGAAATAATTGGGATTGGACTACCTGCTTGATCAATCATCAATCTCATTTCATAGAAACCACGTCATATATGGTGGTAGTGTAAAAATATTTTGATGTATAAGCCAATTATAGGTTATTGAGTTTAACTTTTCTACACCGAAGTGTAAAGAATATTTACATTATCAGATGACTCTAAAGCCAATTCGAGGTAACTTTCCGTAGCAAGTATGGATTTGTAACAGTCGATAAACAACATTTATATGTAAAAATCTTTTACTTTTCAGTGTATATAAGTTAAATCTTAAGTGATTATTTATGGTTCCAGTTAGTTGGTTACCCAAGAAAAGCTAAGTATGTATAGTGTAAAAGTTTCTTTACACCGTCAGTGTATATAACTTAAATAGTGGAGGTATGTGAAATTTTCTTTGGTTAATACTTTGCCACTGCAAGATGAATATTTAGTTCTGAGCAACTTGAATAATAATGTAGAATTGAGCTTCAACACAACTCTGTAAAAGGAAAGATCTAATTCTTATCCGATATCTCTATTATATTTCATTGTGTCCAATAATGTTATCTCAGTGACAAATCATCTCCAGCATTGGCCTCAACTATCAATATATGCTTGTCGCTCCAACAAAAAAAGAGCACACAAGCAATTGGAATTTCTTTTAAACTTTCCTGTTATTTATGCAATATTCTAAGGTTAATTTCTTTATCATCTTTTAAGAAGAAACATGCTTTGATTTTCCTAATCAGTATATGTTGTTTGATACATCTTGGTGGATGAATGGCTTGATTGATTCCTTACATTCTTCTCTTTCCTCTTAAAAATGGGAGTTTGCTTTCTGATTTCAGCAATGTTGAACCTGGTACTTGTTATTTTGAATGAATGATAATTGTTTTGACAATTTTCTTGTGGAACTCCACTTAGTTTGCAGGAATTGCATCTATAAGAAGCTCTCTGATGAAGAATTGGAATGCTGTCCAATATGCAACACCGACTTAGGATGTGCCCCATTAGAGAAATTGAGGTAACAATTTTCTTCTAGCTCCTTGCGCTTTTTTATTAGTTCTTAACATCAAATGTTTGCTTGACTACTCAATTTGACAATTATCTGACCTCTTCTGTTTTGCATTATATTTTCTTTTTGTCCACTATCTGGAACTACTAGTAAAAGATTTCTTCAAAATTAAGCAACTTTGTTCTGCAAGCCGATCAAATTTAACAAGAAAAAATATTTGATGTTCAGTTTTAGAGAGTGTGTTGTTCCCCTGTTTCCTCTGCAGCTTGCCGTCAGCAACCAACATAGAGGCTTCTTGCATGGGATATCTAAGCTGGAAGCTATTGCCATTTAGTTTGTATCTTTTTTCTTTTTGGTGAGAGTTAAAATGCATGGCTGTGCACGAGTCCTCTCCTTTCTTCTTAGTTTCTCAAATTATTTCTGATTAATTTGCCTATGCGTAATGCTCACTTGAGGTTCAAATTTCTTCAAGAGTTAAGACCTTTTGCATTTTCCCACCTCCACTGCTTTTATTCTGTATGTAATCTATCTTCAAAGAAACAGAGATGCTAGTCATCTTAAGCATTTCATGTTTTCTGGACATAGATGTGTTAGTATTGCGTAACAATACTGAGCTGAATCACGGTGTTCTACTGCTTGTTTTGTGCTTAAGTAGTGCTAATGTGCTATGAATAATTTTTCAGGCCAGATCATAACCTAGAAGATGTAAGAGCAAAGATATTCCCTTATAAGAGGCGAAAGGTGAAAGCGCCTGAAATTGTGCCTTTGGTTGCATTGCCAGTTAGGAGGAAAGAGAGATCACTTTCATCACTGGTGGTCAGCACTCCTAGAGTATCCACACAAACTGGAATGAGAGGAAAAAGATCAAAATCGTCAGCAAGAAAAGTATTACTGGGCTCCACCTTTCCTGTTGAAAGACCAATTAAAAATGAGGAAGATTCTGGGGAAGAACCGGATAGCTCTAGCTCACCTGAGACTTTGAAAAGGTTTGCTCAGAATAAAAGGCAGGTAAAGTCATGTTCTTCAAACCTTAAATAGGTAATTTTACAACAACAACGACCCAGTAAAATCTCACAAGTGGGGTCTGAGGAGGGTAGTGTGTACGCAGACTTTACCTCTACCCCGAGGGGCAGAGAGGCTATTTCTGATTGACCCTCGGCTCAAGAAGACGAAAAGAGACAATATATCAATACTATCAACAAAAAACCATAGAAATAATATCACAAGAATCGGTAAATAGATGGAAAACAAAAATAATAACCAGTAAATAAGGCCCGACCCTATGAAAACGGAAGAGTAGTGTGAACACAACATTGACCACTAGTAGTCTAAGACTAAATCCTATCAGTCTAGTCTCATATTGGTACGAGTTAGAAATATGCTCAATTACCTCCTAATCTATAACCTTAATGCTCGACCACCACAACTTCCTATCGAGGGCCATGTACTCGGAGATCTGAAGCCTCGCCATATCCCGCCTGATCATCTCTCCCCAATACTTCTTAGGCCGCCCTCTACCTTTCCTCGTAACCACCAACCCCAACCGCTCGCACCTCCTTACTGGGGTATCCAGGCTTTTCCTCTATATATGCCCGAACCATCTGAGCCTCGCTTCCCGCATCTTGTCATCCATAGGAGCCAAGCCCACCTTCTCCTGAATATCTTCATTCCTAATCTTATCCACCCTAGTGTGTCCGCACATCCACCTCAACATCCTCATTTCTGCTACTTCCATCTTCTGGATATGTGAGTTCTTAACTGGCCAACACTCGGCCCCATACAACATGGCCGGTGTAATCACCGCTCTATAAAACTTACCTTTGAGTGACGGTGGCACTTTCTTGTCACACATGACTGCAGATGCTAACCCCCATTTCATCCATCCTACTCTTATACGGTGTGTGACATCCTCGTCGATCTCCCCATCCAACCGACCCAAGGTACTTGAAACTGTCTCTCTTGGAAATGACCTGCGATCCAAGCCTCACGTCCATGCCCGCTTCCCTCGGCTCGACACTGAATTTGCACTCAAGATATTCCGTCTTCGTCGTGCTCAACTTGAAACCCTTAGACTCAAGGGCCTGTCTCCAAACCTCCAGCCTATCGTTAATGCCCCTTCGCGTCTCGTCAATCAGAACTATGTCATCAGCGAATAACATATACCATGGCACATCTCCTTGAATATGGTGTGTTAGAGCATCCATCGCCATGGCAAATAAGAACGGGTTGAGTGCAGATCCTTGGTGTAACCCCATAACAACCGGAAAATGTTCAGAGTCGCCTCCCACTGTCCTAACCCGAGTCTTAGCTCCATAATACATGTCCTTAATCGCCATAATGTAAGCAACTGACACACCTTTAGCCTCTAGGAATCTCCAAGGAACCTTGTCATACGCTTTCTCCAGATCAATAAACATCATGTGCAAATCCTTCTTCCTATCCCTATACTGTTTCACCAACCTCCTAATAAGGTGGATAGCTTCCATAGTGGAACGACCCGTCATGAACCCGAACTGGTTGTCAAATATAGACACTGTCCTCTTCACCCTCGCTTCTACCACCCTCTCCCAAGCTTTCACGGTATGACTCAGTAATTTGATACCCCTATAGTTGTTGCAACTGTGGATGTCACCTTTGTTCTTGTACAACGGAACCACCGTACTCCAACTCCACTCATCCGGCATCCTCTTCGTCCTGAAAATAACATTAAATAGCCAAGTCAACCACTCCAAACCTGCTCTACCCACACACCTCCAAAATTCTACCGAAGTCTCGTCAGGCCCGGTAGCTCTGCCCCTGCTCATCTTACGCATAGCCTCCACGACCTCCTCAACCTTGATGCACCTACAATACCCCCTTTTTCATTCAGAAGTTTATGAAAGTAAGTCTGTCATCTCCGCTTAATCTGTGCCTCTCCTATCAATACTCTACTGTCCTCGTCTTTGATGCACCTCACTTGGTTCAGATCCCGAGCCTTCTTCTCTCTCGCCTTGGCCAGTCGAAATAATTTCTTCTCCGCCTTTGGCCCCTAGTTCCTAGTACAGACGACCAAAAGCCGCAGTCTTAGCCTCTGTCACTGCCAGTTTTGCCTCCTCTCTACCTTGCATGCCTTCTTCGCTTCCACTTTACCTTGGACCACTTCATTCCACCACTAGTCGCCTTTGAGCCCGCCAGCATAACCCTTCGAGACTCCCAACACCTCTCTCGCTACCTCTCTTATATAATCCGCCGTCGTCGACCACATATTTCTCGCGTCCCCACTACTCCAGGCTCCCACGGCTGATAACCTCCCTTCCAACTCTTGAGCTTTATCCTTAGTCAAGGCTCCCCACATAATCCTCGATCGACCTCGTGCAGTCCTCTTCCTCCTCTTCATCATGATATCGACGTCCATCACCAAGAGCCTATGCTACGTCGCGAGGGTCTCACCCGGCCTCTATTGCACCTCCTAAGGAGAAGATAGTCAATCTGAGTTTTCGCCACCGTACTCTAAAGAGTAACCAAATGCTCCTCCTTCTTTGGAAAACTAGAGTTCGCAATCACCGGCTCAAATGTCGTAGCGAAATCCAACAACGAAGTACCTCATGTGTTCCTATCCCCAAAACCGAAGCCGCCATGCACCTTGCCATAGCCGCCTGCAGTCGACCCAATATGTCTATTGAAATCCACTCCTATAAATAACCTCTCAGCAGTCGGAATACTATGCACAATCTCGTCCAACTCCTCCCAGAAACGCCTCTAAACCTCCTCATCCAAGCCCACTTGCGGTGCATAAGCGCTAACGACATTTAGGATGCACCCTCCAACCACCAACTTAATAGACATTAACCTATCATTCACCCGCCTAACCTCTACCACAGACTCTCTAAATTCACTGTCCACCAAAATGCCCACTCTATTCTTACCCTTCAGGCAAAATAAATAGGTAATTTTAGAATACATAAAATAATGAAGGCTATTAAATAGGGAAATTACCAAAAAATCGTGATTCCTAACATTGCAGAATTAGGAGGAATATCCTATACTTTTAACTTAAACACATATTAAATCCAGATTACTCTAACATATAGCTGTATTAATTCTCTTGACTTTCAAAATCCCACCTCAAACTCAAAGTAGTGAGCAACTTGAGTTTGCAAATCAAAATAAAAAATTTAAGAGCCACGTGCCAGGAGAATTATTGTTAAGAAGCAATCATTTGCATGATATCGTTCAAATATTGTCGTGAATAGTGCACAATCACCAAAACGATAAGTAGTCTTAGAATCGTTTCCTCCGCAAACTTGCTGGTAATTGAACACTGGAAAGAAAGGGCTTCTTGCATCACATACAGAGAGGAATCTGTTCTCAACCACCGGAAAGAGGAATGGTCTAGCGAATCTCCAGGACATCATCAGTGTAGCTTGAATTGGGGGCTAAGGAGTAACGGAAAAAGTAGATGAAACATTAACCTGAAATTTTGAGTTTTAGAGGGATTCATTACCCAAACTCTGTTACTCCCTCCGTTCCAATTTATGTGAACCTGTTTGACTGGGCACGGAGTTTAAGAAAAAATGAAGACTTTTGGACTTTGTAGTCCTAAACAAGTCAAAAAGGGACCCAGAGTATTTGTGTGGTTATAAAAGCTTCTCATTAAGGGTAAAACTGTAAGTTTAAGACTTTAAGCTAAACTGTTACCAAATTTAGAAAGGGATCATTCTTTTTGGAACGGGCCAAAAAGGAAATAGGTTCACATAAACTGGAATAGAGGGAGTACCATAGAAAAAGAGAAGAGAAGAAGACTTTTCTGGAACAGTAACCAAAAATTCACTTTTCAATGGGAAGCTCCTTATTCATGATTTTAGGCTACTTAAAATAAGGTAAGTTCAGAATATATGAATTAAGAAAGTTCTTAGATAAGAAAAATTACCTGAACACACTGAGATTTCTAACCATGTCAGAATTAGGAAGCACACTCTATACTATTAATCTAATCACACATGGTCTATATGATAGAGCAAGAATCCTTGATGAGGAAGTCAATTCTTGAAGCTCAAGTGTCACATTTGAGCTATATGTGCATGATATGTGATTTGTGCATTTTCCGTTATCTCTTTTTCGTCATGATAAGTTTTTCTTTGGTCAATGGTATCCCTATTTTTCTGTGGATATTATTATATAGGTTATTCATATGATTTTTCCAGAATTATTCCAACACCGAGCATTCTAGCCATCCCACAATGGACAAAGAAACAGACAATGGCACGGAGCAATGGGAAGGCAAAGTTAATTTATGGAACCCTTTGAATTGTTTGGTGGAAGTAGCAAACAAGAACAAGTGTTCAACATTTACTTCTCAGGGTTCTATTGGCAAATCAGGAAGTCCGCATTGCCATGAAAATGAGGGTCAATTCCGGAAAACTAAAGTCAAAAACCATGGACAGAAATTGAAAGTCCAAGATGACAAGAACGAATATGGTCCTGCTCCTCCAGAATCTGAAAGACCTACGAAGTTGCGAAAAATTCGCCGAAAGACGTCAACTTTTGGAGAATTTAATATATCAGCACAAACTGTGCTGGATTCAATCAGTTTTAAATGTTCCAGGAGGACTAATCCAATTTGGTTCTCATTAGTGGCCTCTGAAGACCAGTAAGAATCTGCTTTTATCTTACCGTACTTCTCTGTTTATCTGTTTAGAGAGGAGAGATTGAACTATATAATATTTTTATTAATAACTCTCAAATTAACTGTTTCAGGGAGGGAGATACACCCTTGCCCCAGATTTCTGCAAGTTACTTGAGAATAAAGTAAGTTTCTTTGTGATTGCATTTGATACCGCAGTGAGAGCAATTTTCTTCGTCCTACCGTTTTGTCTAGGTTTAGTATTATATGCTCTAACAAGACATTTACCTTGCACAAAGAATATATATATGATGAAATTCTATACTTGAACCTGGTAACATTTTATGCCCTTCTTGGAGTAAGAAGTTGGAGGATTGATGTATCATTTCTTCTTCTCCAATTTCGCAAAGTAGCTATGGGGAAGTCATGCCAATCTCTCCTACTACAAAATAAAAAATAAAAATAAAAAACAAAAAACAAAAACAAAAACTAGAAGTGGAAGATAATGGTAACTACTTTGTGTCTATCCAAGAGTAGTATTTGAGTTGATCTTCATAGTTGGTTATGCTTTAAGTCTGAGTACGTTCAGATTTATAATTTATTTAAAAGAGAAAAAACAACCTGATTGCATTAACTGTGCTGTGAGGACAAAGTTAGAGCTTGATTTAAGTTGACTTAAGTTTGAGCATTTGATAAAGCAGCTCTACATGCACCTTTTTTGCCTTTTACTGAAAGGTAAAAGCTCATGGTTGTGTTCACATCTTTTACATTCTATTATAGGGATGGCAATATTCCAGTTTCATTTATCCAAAAATACTTGACGAGGAAGTTGGATCTTTCTAGCGAAGATGAGGTAATTATTTTTTTTATTTTTTTTTGGAAATTTAGCAATCAATAAATTTCATTAGCATTTATGTATAGTCCTATTCTGGTTTGAAGTTTGAAAAAATAATGTAGGACCATGATTCCCTGTAATTCCTTATTCTGTTGGGTGTAATGTTGGCCTGTCAGTTTCAGAACTTGGAGTTCAAGAAAATTGGTTGAGTATGAAAATCTATGGATAATGCAAAGGGACAGAAACTTTTTAGTCAGCCCCAACTTCAAAATGAACCAGTGCACCTTGCTGTGGCTAGTTGAAAAGTGGTAGTTCCGAGCAGTTTGTAGTGATATATATGAACATATGGAGTTGGACTATGTCTAGTTGTTAATAAAATAAGTCCTGAGGAAATGGCCTAGTGGTTGAATCATAGGAGCAACAACCTGTGTGATATCAATTTCAAACTCCGGCTACGGCTCTTTGTGCGAGTCTAAACCCTGCTGTGTAGCCTTACCTATGCAACCTGTGCTTGCAATTGGATAGGCTGTCTTTCTGTTCAGTGGATTAGTCGAGGTGCACACAAGTTGGCGCGGACACCAGCAATATCAAAAAAATTAAGTCGGACTAAATTTATTGTGATTTTGACTTGATGAATAGCAAAATGAGCAGGCAAATTTTTGAGATTTAGTGTTTGGTTGTATGATGAGTTTTAGCATCTTTATTAACTACTCTCTTTTTACGCTTACTTTTGCGCTGGCTGTGAATCAAATAAATGGATGTGTTATTCTTAATCAGACTTGTCTGGGAGGTCTGTGGGTGAAAGTGTAGCTGATCAATAAAAACAAGAGGGAGGGAGGGAGGGAGGGGGAGAGAGAGTGTTCTTTTCACAGTAAATCACTAAATCTCAATGTCGAAAACATACTCAATTGATGATTTTTATGTTGTGCTAACTATTTTGTTTCTCTTGTAGGTTGAGATTAGATACATGGGGCAGTTGGTAGTTCCCACTCTCCAACTGAGTAATTTGGTTGATATGTGGCTACAAACTACTGTTTCAGAAATAGCTCCAGCAATAGTTGGTTCATCAGCTAAGGATTTTGTGATGGTGTTGGCGTATGCTCGCAAGGTTCCAAGCCTTATGTCTTCTTGAGTTATTCTTTATGCCTTCACACACTCGATAATCTATGTAACGCCTGGGCTTAAGTTGAAGTAGCAGCACGAAACTGCTTATTTAGCGAGTCTTGTATTAGGAATGTAGTGAGACATTAGACTTATATACTATTTACATCGGCTGGTGCTGCAAATTGTTACAAATCAGGAAGCAAATGAACAACGAGACGATGAAGGAGATGAGCTTTGACAAAGTGCAGTGAAAATTCAAGCTAAGCACTCACTTCTGGTGCTCGCGGAGATGCAATGTTTTCAAGTTGAAATGGTGTTTCTCCATTTTGTTGTATGTTTGCACACTACCTTGTAATCTTAATTTAAACAGATTTATGTATCTCACCTCCTTGTGAACAGAGGCAGATTCAGGGCAGGTTTTGTGTCAGCTGATCCCATCATATTCGGCTCAAACTACGTATACATATGCCAAAAAAAATATGAAATGTATATATATGTGTTAGTGCATGATACATTAATATTTTTGATCATATTGTTCCATTTAAATTCATCTCAGACAAAAAAAATAGAAATAAATACTAAAACTTTGCATAACGATGGATTCAAAGCCCAGACAACATGATATATAACAAGACTATTGTGTGATTTGACTACTCCCTAGTACCAATTCAAGTTGATGATCAAAGGCTATTTTGCTTTTTCACAATTAACCAATTATATTAGAAGAAAAGCTAATATAAAAAACCAATAATATAAGAATTATGTATTTGCACTAGAATAAAGGGAGAATGACACAGTTACCCATAAAATCAAAACTATTTATCATTGTCTACCCATTTATTTTCCTACCTATCAAACTAATTACATTTCCTACCCATAGTAGTTTTTGGAGGGAATTTTCTCTTTTTTCTCCACTTCTTTTTTATTTCTATGCTTCTTTTTTTCTCGTTTTCTTCTTCTTTTTTTCCTTTTCTAATTTCATTTTACTTCTTTTTTTATATTCCTTTTCTCTTCATAATCTAATTTCATTTACTGTTTTTATTTTTTTATTGTTTCTTTTTTATACAATAAGAAAAAATAACTGATATAGTAAATATTTGTTCACCTTTTTTTAAAGATAACTAGTATAATATACCTTTTTTTTTTAAATTCAATTATTAAACTGAAATAATATCAGGTGTCACTTGATCTAATTCACTGAATATCACATTGACTGCTGCTAATACAACCAAAAAAGAATATCACATTGACTGCTGCTATTAAAAGAAAATCAAATATTGTACCAATTAAATGCAGCTAATACAATCAAAAAATTATTCAACTAGCATATGATACCAATATAGTATATAGCTATACTAATAGGGTATATAGTTAGAATGAATTGTATACTAAAATGGTATAATTGTATACTATTTGAGTATACAATGCAAATTCGTCTTCTTCCCTAGTTCAACTATATTTCAACTCAAATTTCTAAAATCTACTACAAAATCTCCACCAAGTTGACTAATACTTTAGCTACAACCTCCAATCAAACTTTCCAAACAAACCCATGCAGGATCGGATCAAAACAATTAAAAACTCAAACAAACCAAGTTATGAGTTTCAAGCTTCAAGGTCCTTCAACGGTGGATTTAAATTTTTGTACAATAAATCTCCAAAAACCAGCATCAAAGGTACAATCTATACATCATAGAACAATAGCTAACGAATTTCAACAGTAAAACACTATAAAAAATCAGATCTCGCATTTTGAACTTATGGGTTAACAACAAAAATTGATCTGTTCTTCCTATGATCTAATTTTTGAATTGTGCCCTGTACTTTAATGTTGGAAACTTGTTTGCAGTGCTAAAACCACGAAAGCTTGAAGTTTTTTCAATTTCCTGTGTGAACGAATGGGAGAATAGGGCAAATCAATGCCTCAGTTCTTGGTCGCATAAAGCATATGCAACTTTAGCAAAATAGTACAATAGTATTTTTATACATTGAAGAATTGATTGGTAGTGACTAGCAGCGGCTGGAATTAGCGGGTAAATAGTTTGGGCCGCATGGATAGAAATAGTAAATAGTTTGAAATTAATGAGTATAAAGTTTCATAGACTTCAAATAATACTGCCTTAACTCGTATCGCCACATGCATTGTTTTAGTTGCTTATTTTCTATGTTATCGACCTATTATCACAACTCAACTTGTATAAGAGTTGGAACTAGCGCTGTAGATATTTAAAACTTTACTTCTTATCATAAATTGATGTTTATTTTGTATTATTTATCAAAGAATTTTGTTTATTATAACAAAATCACAATATGTTGATTCATTTGAATAAAAATCTATTGAGACTCTACTGTAAACCACCTCTTCCATCATAGACCCTCTCTATTGCAACTTGCATATCTAATATCAGTATTTTACATTGGCAAGTCTTTTCTTTCACATTATATGATTGACAGGAGAATAAAGAATTAAAGATCATCAGGTATTTTCTTTCACATTATATGACTCATAGGCGTAGCTAGCATGTGCAGGTATACATGGACCGGGTTGGTTAGGTTTTTATTAACAAACCAAACCAGCAGTATCGGTTTGGATTGGTTTGGTTTGTTGGATTTTTGGATTTTTTTTGTAACATGAATATTTTTTCAATCTTACCTTGTTAATTTTTTTATAAGTAAATATATGTTTAGTAAAAATTTAAAAAATTGACAAACATATGATCTATTAAAATATTTTTATGGGAGAATTTTGTTAATAACACATGATAGTTACTTTTTTTAGTCGTCTGATAATAATTTTTACTTTCAAGGTTAAACGAATTTAATAATTAAATATGAAAATCAATATGATACCTAATTAATGATATGTTATATTTAATTTTAATTATCGAAATACCACTTCAAATTCAAAAAAGATATAAGAATTTATAAATCTTGAATATGAACATGGAAGATGGAAGAACAAAGAGATTGACGAATTTCAGTAACGCTTGATAAGAAAGTGATCATATAACCCACTATTTAAGGTTAATAAAAATAGAGTACTTTATATTCTATTAAATAATACGTCCCATAAGAGAATCCTAAATATTTCTAGAATTTTTGTAAAGAAATTTTTATATAAAGTCTTAAGAGTATATATAAAATTATATATTTATATGTCGGTTTGGTTCGAATTGTTTTACTCAATACCAAACCTAGTCAGGTTTTTTAATTTGGTTTGACTTTTTAGTTTGGTGCGATTTTCCGGTTAGGTTTGTACACTCCTACTAGCATGTAACATACAATTTACGTGAATCTAGTAGTTTTTGTTTATACTTTGTATATATATTAAAAAGTTCATTAAATATTTATAAATATTGGAGCTTATAGTACCCAAGCATTTACGCAGGATAAGGGAAAGCCTCGCACCTCAAGAGATGTGATATAAATAGCCTACCATAGTACAAATAGTTAGCGAATAATTTCACGATTCAAATCCGTAACTCATTGATCACACGAAAATTTTACGGTTTCTTCAACACTCTCGACTATTAACAAGTTCAAGAATTGTATGATGATTGTGTGTGACTTTATGTGACAGATCCCTAGGTACTTTGATCTGCAGCAAGGCTTTTGCAATGCTTTTTAGCCCAACAAAAGAAAAAGTTGTGTTCACTTTCATTAACCAATGTGCCTTAAAGTACTATGTGACCTTATCTTTTTTCGTTTTTCCTGCTCTCGATTATTCCCACAATAATGACTACACGAAATAAAGCAATTTACATTACTGTAAAGTCTGGCCATATCTACTCTCAAGTCGAATCAAAAGGAGAGAATTCCTCAAACGTGTGCTTTTTCTAAAGGAGATTAGTTCTTAATTGCTGCAACAACAATAATAATCACCCAGTATAATCTCATCAGTAGGGTCTAAGTTGTTTCCGATAGAGCCTCAACATACCTCCCTCCAAGAACTCCCCACCTTACTCTTGGGGAGACTCGAACTCACAACCTCTTGATTGGTTGGGAAGTAGAGGGTGTTCACCACTAAACTACCCAGTATAATCCCAGCAGTGAGGTCTGGGGAGAGTTGTGTGTACGCCGACCTTACCCCTACCCGGAGATAAAAAGGCTGTTTTTGATAGAGCATAAAAGGTTGTTTCTGATAGAGCATCAACATCCCTCCCTCCAAGAATTCCTCACCTTGCTCTTGGGGTGACTCGAACTCACAACCTCTTGGTTGGAAGTGGAGGGTGCTCGCCACTAGAGCAACCCACTCTTGTCTAGTTCTTAATTACTAGTAGCATATTATCTTTTAAGATTTTAATTAGTAGTTTCAATGGTAAGAATATTTGTCTAAACTACGTACTTTTTACTCCTTCCGTTCACTTTTACTTGGCATGTATACTAAAAATAGATTTTCATTTTTACTTATCACTTCACGAATATTAAGAGAAGACAAACTTTTTTTCCCTGTTATGCCTACAATATTTATTACTCATTTCAAATCATTTTCTCAAATCCAATAAAATATGCATCAATTAATATGGGTATCATGGTAAATTATATATTTCATTTATTATTTCTTAAGAAGCGTAAAAAATCAAAACGTGCCAAGTAAAAGTGAAAAAGAATATATTTTTCTATGCATTTCACTTAGATTAATAATCCATTAATGAGTTAAAAGTGTTGATCTCTACCTCTCATACACAATGCATATGCTCTTCTGTGTAAAAATTGACGGTCGGCTGACTCACTAAGCCCATATTACATCCGCCTCCGCTTTCGTAAAAATAGCACAGTATAGCCAGTTTTCAGACTGGTCATTCAAAAATAGTCAGCGTTTACGAAATAAATGAAAAATAGCTACTATTTTGCTATAACAGAGACCGGTCCAGCATAATATACTGGAGTTCGGTGCACCTGTGTATGAACTCCAGCATATTATGCTGGATCTGTATAATTTGCTGACTCCAGTATACTATACTGGAGACTGGAGCACCGGTGCTCCAAACTCCAGTATAGTATACTGGATAATTATACTTGCTGGAACTCCATCATATTATGCTGGAGTTCCAGCATACTTATCTTGGAACTCCAGTATAATATGCTGGAGTTCAAGCATACTTATGCTGGAACTCCAGTATAATATACTGACGTATTTTTCGGGTTTTGAACAGTATTTTCGCTCAAATTTATCTTTACATAAAAAGTGGCTAAATTTCAATTACTTTTGAAACTGAGTTATTTTTGAACGACTAGCTGTAAATCTGGCTATTTTTGGATTTCTCCCTCAACTTTCACCACCCTCCCAAACCTTCGATCTTTAGTAAATGACGAACTCAAATAAAGGTAAAACTAAAAGGATGTAAAATTACAATCAAATTTAGGTGGAAGGTAAAACTTAGAAAATTTAACTTAAATAACCGTCCGCCTAAGAAACTAGTAGGCTATATATAGTTTTAACTGAGTTGTCAAATGTGTTAAATTATAACTTATGTATTTTCTCATATTTAAACAATAACATAGGAGAATGATCACAATAACTGCTTTTGAACCTAACTTCTCTTACATGTGACCATGTAACAGAAGAAATTTATATGCGAGCAATTAGGAGTTCATAAAAACCTGAAAAACCGAATTAAACCTATTAAAAAAATCGATATTTTTTTGATTGATTTGGTTTTGGTTTTGAATTTTAAAAACTGATCAAATTTGGTTTGGTTTGTTTTTTAATCAAAAAATAACTAAAAAAATTCGAATCAAACCGACTATAGGAGTAACTATTTTAAATTTATTATTACACCTATATATATGAGTACAATTGTTTACCTTTACCTTCTAGATTGATTTGTAGTTTTCTTTTGTTAAGTGTAAGAATCAATTTCATGTTAAAATAATATATTTTTAATTGAGTCATTAAATTAAACTTATCCGTACCTTTACACTAAATCATCAAATTACTTACTATAGTAAATTAGCATAATTTAGTGTAAGAATATACTGCTGGATCATATTTACCATATTACGATTAGGATTGCTGGGGAGCGAAATAGTCTAAAGGAAGTTTATGAAGATTATGGAAATTGAGAGGTTTCTAAATAGCAAGTTAGCACCAAATTGATCAATTATATATTAATTATTTGGAAAAAAACCGACTATATATTAATCAAATAATCAATATAAATTGGGCTGACTATATAATTAAATTATCTATATTCTTAACATGATATATCATAGTAAAACTATTTTTATGTTAGATATCAACATAAAGAGATATAACCATGATTTGAACTTTGTGATTTTTATATTAGAGTAGCAACTTAACGTGTTAGTAACTGACTTGTGATTTTAATTTCTCGTACACATTTAATAAATTTCTTAATATAAATCTATTAAGTCCAGCAAACTCATGACTAACTTTCTAGCTTCGCCCCAAATAAACGTATTTCAACACCCCCTCCTCGTCCTCCTTCTTTTATTTTTCACTAAATTATACCGATTATACTTTGTGATGAATCACAAATGTTGAGTGTTATAATGATGTTCTACCTTTATAATTTGGCATAATAACTCAATATAATGTTGAGTGCTAAACTTACAAAATTTTTTGTAAGTAGTATTGTATTTACATAAATAATATCTCCCGGTCCACAATAAGTAATTAATTTGCCTTTTTATTTTGGTTCAAAATAAGTGTTTATTTATATAATCAAGAAAAATTCAATCTATTTTTTCAAAATTACCCTTATGTACGTATCCTAAAAAGTCTTATGTACATATCCTAAAAAGTCTTTTACCCCTCACATTAAATTACGTTGCAACATTTAATTAAGGGTTATTTAGTCACATTAACTATTTTTGTCTAGAATTTAATATTTTCTTAATGGGTATGCCTAAGATAAATTCGTCACTTATTATGAACCGGAGGGAGTAATATATAAATATGTTATCTACTAATATTATTTTCCTATAAATTGAAAGCCTTGACCAATGGTTAATTGAATATTATTGCCTTGGCCAATTGTTAATTGAATATTATTGCAAAGGAAGGTGTATGTTCAATTCTCTTTAGCCTCAAATTTTGACGAATGCTGGTTCAAGGATATTCAAAACATTATAATAAATGGAAAAGGGTCAGACTTGCACCTAACGTATCAACTCCAGTCTAAACATGCCCCTCGTTAACCTATTTTGCTAAGAAAGAATGACCTTACCGTTAAAAATCTGGTATAGTTGTGCCCCTAGTTCTAACGGGTGACTTATGATTTAATTTAATATTTTATTAATTTCACATAACTATTTCTGATTGGCCATTAAATAAGGTACACCCCAAACCGGATTTTACCCCGCTCATAACCCAAATAGACCGACTCGACCCAATAATCATTCTTTTACACCTAAAACACACTTTTCACAAAACTTAGGCTCAATTCTAACTACTATATTTGATTTCCTTCTTCCCAATCATCCATGGCAAAACCAAAGAAGAAAGTTACTATATCTGTTAGGAACTTCCATAACCAAAGACATTTCTTCTCTGCCACCTCTCTGTAATTCCTAATCGTCATCTTCCGCATCAAGAAAAGCAGTAGTCAATCAATATCAATTAACAATAACCTATGTTTGGGAGCCTTTCTTGTTATCATAAATTGTTGGTGGAAAATGACCTAAAATCGTGTGTTTTGGGGTAGAAGAATATTTACTGGATCGGGTCGGTCTATTTGGGTTATGGGTGGGATAAAATCTAATTTGGGGTGTGCGTTATTAATAGCCAATAAGAAATAGCCACGTGGAATTAATAAAATGTTAAATTAAATCATAAGTCATCCGTTAGAACTAAGGGCACGACTATACTAGATTTTTAACGGTAATGTCATTCTTAGCAAAATAGATTAACGAGGGGCATTTTTGGACTGGAGTTGATACGTTAGGGGCAGTTTTGGCCCTTTTCCGTATAATAAATGCTCGTTCCAGCCTTCAACCTAGCCTTTACAAGCCCAAATATGAGCTTGACCAGTGGACTAAGAAGTACTCTTTGCTAAGAATAAGTAATGTTATTATTATATATTGCTTCAACTTTACAGAATATTAGTATAAATATTTAATATTTTGCTCGGTGAAGACACCGCTTCCACCTTGTGCATCCGCCCCTGAGTATTAGTGTACTAAGTTATTTTTTTTATGCAAAAAGTAGTTCAATAAAATTTAGTATAATTAATTAGAAGTTCATTGATCATTCATAAAATTACTCCTAAATATTTCTAAAATATTACAAAAACAACAACAACCACCATCCAGTATAATCCTATAAGTGGGGTTTGGGGAGGGTAGGATGTACGCAACTTTACCCCTACCCTAGAAGGACATATAGACTGTTTTCGATTGACCCTCGGCTAAAGAAGGTGAAAGAAGCCCTGATAGCAAAACAAATAATTAGAAAACTAAATCAAAAATAGTAACAGAGAATATGAAAGAGGTACCGATAACAAGTAATAGCAAGATAATATATTTAAAAAATTAAATCTAAGACAACAAACGAGAATATGAACGAAGTACTGATAGCAAAAATATTTCTAAAACATTCTTCTCAAGAATTGTTCAAACAAAGTAAGATGCCCTTCTAAGCAAAACGACAAGTTACCATACATTTTTGGAAGTAGTTAAAAAAAAGTGTGGACATAGAAAAATACAAACCAAAAAATAAATAATTAAATAAACAAAAGAGAATGAATAACAAAGGTCTCAAAAGTGGGACCCACTTTGAAATCTGTGAGTCTATGACAGAGACAGCAGTTTCGTTTGGTCCTTTGTTTTTCTAAGGTCTTATTACAAATAATTGACAATTAATACACTCATGGTCTAAAATGATTAGTAAGTTATATAATTGACAATTTGTTTAGAATTTTATGCTATATATATTTTATACTCTAGAATACTTACTACTATAAAAAAAAAAGAATACTTACTACTACTCCTTCCGATCCATAATAAGTGATAATTTTATCTTTGATTCACCAATTAATGAAATACAAACTCCTAGAGAAAAAAAAAATATTTACTAAATTAACCTTAATTAACTATTACCTTGACACATTGAAATGTGTAAATAAAGGCAAATTTATAAAAAAATAAAATTAATTCCTTTTTTTATTATATAAATGGACACTTATTTTAGACAAAAAAAGGTAAATTGATCACTTATTATGGACCGGAGGGAGTACTATTTATTTTCGGTCATCAATCATTTCAAATATCAAATAAACTTACTTATAATTACTTTTTAAATTATTTAATAATATAAATATTTTTGAGACGATCAGTGTATAGAATTCGATCCTAAAAATCAAATATACTAACAACAACAATTTTAGTGTAATTTTACAATTAGAGTTTGAAGAGAATAGTATGTACGCAAACCTTATTCATAGCTGGTGAAAATAAAAATATTGTTTACGACGGACCTTCTACTCTAAAAAATCATAGTAACAATATAAGACCCAAAAATATACGACAGACCTTCTACTATATACCAATCATCTATTTCGTATTTCGTATTCTGTATTTCATATATCTTATTATGCTGTTATTTTATTATGCATTTTTATGGTACTAATATATCGGCTCCTGTTGTTTTGTTGAGCCGATGGTCTCCTGGAAACAGTCTATCTACCCTTCGGGGTAGGGGTAAGGTCCGCGTACATATTATCCTCCCCAAACCCTACTTGTGGGATTATACTGGGTCGTCGTTGTTGTTGTTGTAATATAAGACCCAAAAAATCAAATAGTCAGAAGAAAATTGAAAATCAATGTGAGATTCTCTCTCTCAATCTTGAAGTACTCAGTACCAGTAATTGACTAATGAGTAATGACTATTGTTCTGTGTGATTCTCTCTCTAATCTATTGTATTTTTTCTGAAAATAAACAATCATAATACATGAATAAATATTAAAGATTGCAGCTTTGTACACTTTTGGACGTGTGATTTTTTTCTTTTGCTCTAGCTGAGCAAAAAACTCTTCTCTTTCACACCCCCCAAAAAACTCTTTTTTTTCCTCATCATAACCCCTATGAAAATTGAAGAATCTAGGGTTTGAGTTTGACACTACACAATTTAAGTGTAAAGATCCAATCTTTATTGCTTTTTCTCTTATTAAATGCTATTGTTGCTGCTTTTATGCTGATTTTCTCATCTGGGTATGTTTTATTTTCTGTTAATTTCATTCATATAGTTCAATCTTGATTTCCTAGCTGGTATTGTGAGCATGGTTTCTTTTTGAGTTTAGTTTCTTGAAATTTCAATACAAAGAACCAATTTTTTTTTCCCCTTGCAAATGGGTGTCTATTGCTTCTTTTTTCCTTCCTTTTCTTTTTCTCATAATTTTCTGGTTGATTGAAATTCTGTTTCTTGATTTTTGTAATCACCTTGGTGTCGGAAACAGCTTGCACACACCTTGACTAAATTCACAGCTCCCTACTATCTCCCACCAGCCCGGGTACCTGAATTTTTTCAAGGGGTTGTAGTTTTTCTTGTGTTTTTGGGTGAAGTATTTTGATATTAGGAATTTAAGTTACTTATTTTCTTAATTTTTATGTTTTTTGGGGTTGAGAGAGGTGAAATGGAGGAAATAGAAGAAGCTAACAAGGTTGCAATTGAGAATTGTCATAGAGTTATTAGTCTTTTATCTAAGCCTCGAGATCAAAATCAGTATGGAAATTTATTAGTTAGAGAAACTGGAGAAGCTGTACACAAATTCAAGAAAGTTGTCACTCTTTTGAATTCAACTTTAGGTCATGCAAGAGTGAGGAAAGTGAAACAATTTAAGACCCCTTTACCTCATAACATCCTTGTGGAAAACCCAAGTTGCAAAATTAATGATCAGCACAAACATCTTCGGTTACTTCCTATCGACTCTCGTGAAAATCGAGTCCTAGAGATGGGTTCTAATGTGAAATGCAGTTTAACTTTGGGAAGCCCTTCACTAGAATTAAGTTCAAATAGTAGAAATCCCCTTAATTTTGGCCAACAGACGTCTTTGCCGAAATATAACTATCTTCAACAGCAGCAACAACAACAACAACAACGACGGTTTTTACTTCAGCAGCAGCAATTGAAACAGCCGGCGGAGATGATGTACAGGCGCAGCAATAGTGGCATTAGTCTTAATTTTGATAGCTCGATATGCACTCCGACCATGTCTTCGACTAGGTCGTTTATTTCCTCATTGAGTGTGGACGGTAGCGTTACTAATTTGGATGGTAGTAGCTTTCATTTAATTGGTGCTTCTCGCTCTGCGGATCAGAGCTCTTTCCAACATAAGAGAAGGTGCTCAGCAAGGGGAGACGAGGGAAGCGTGAAATGTGGAAGCAGTGGGAGGTGTCATTGTTCAAAGAAAAGGTTTGTATTGCAGCCTTCTTTGTTTTTCCTCTTTTTATCCTGTGATATCTATTAGGTGCTTAAACACTTTGGGATTGTCTGTTTATAGGAAACACAGGGTAAAGAGATCAATTAAGGTTCCTGCTATAAGTAACAAGCTAGCCGATATTCCTGCCGATGAATATTCTTGGAGAAAGTATGGACAGAAACCGATCAAAGGTTCTCCGCACCCTAGGTACTATTCAACTTTTCGTGTTTAGATGCAGCTTAATTTTAGCACGTGTCTGTGAATTTGCATCTTGATCATACAATTGGTGATTCAAAGAGAGTTTTCTCAGCTTAACTTTGTCTATGATGTACATTATACTTATGCGTCTGCTGCACGGCTTAACTCATTCTTAGAAATAAGCTAGAGGGAGCTCCAGTTTGTTATGCCAAACAAGTTCACTGCTGTTGTCCAGTTTACTTTGTCTTCTGTTTTCACCAACTCCTTGAGTGTACGGAGTTGGAGGATGCATAGCGATTTACTCAATTAACTTTCTTTTTTTCTTTGTGAAATGGAAAAGGTTGTGCTTGACTTTGACACTGTCCCGTTTTCAATCAAATGTTACTAAATGGATTGCACAAATGAATTTGCTGTTATATGTAGTATTTGATTTTCCTTTCAAGGATCTGTGATGCACTGGTTCCTCTTTCAAGTTGTGCCAATGCTTGGAGGCGAAACAGCTGATTGTTGCGTCAATTCTGAGCTAGCTAAATGCATTTTACATAGTGTTGTCAAAGGCTCATTTAAGGCGCGCTTAAGCCCCGAAGCTCTAAAAAGCTCAGGGTATGCGCTTCGCGGACTTAGGCTGCGGTTCAGTATAGGCAAGGCAATAAGGCGCACGCCTCAGTGCCCATAAGTTCTATTTTGAATAGAGCAGTACAAAATGATAAATATAATTGGCAAATAAGATATATTAATTGTTAAGGAAATCATTATGAATGAAATTGTTACTCTTTTTTTTTTTGATATATATATATATATATATATATATATATATATATATATATATATATATTTTCTTTTTGATGGTGGTCAAACTAAAGCCCACACTTTAATTGCGCTTAATGCCCTTATAGACCTGGAGCGCTTTTAACATTTTTCGCCTTTGACAACATTGATTTTATAGTAGGCTAATGCGTTCCTTGGATCGTGCAGGGGATACTATAAATGCAGTAGCATGAGAGGATGTCCTGCAAGGAAACATGTGGAGAGATGCTTGGAAGACCCTTCAATGCTTATCGTAACATATGAAGGTGAACATAATCATCCCACATTGCCATCGCAATCGGCTAATGCATGAAATCTATCGGAAACTATTAGCAAATATTATCACAATCATCGACAGCTTCTGCTTACTCTGTTATTGATTGGCTTCCCATTGTTACTGTACATATTTTACTTCTTTAAGTTTTGAAGTAAGGATGGGGCCAAAGTTATTCATTGGGGGGTTATTTGGTATTTGGAGGGTAAAACATGAAGCCATGATTAGGAAGAGGTATGCTTCAAGATTCAATTTTCCTGATTGTAAGAATATTTCCTCATCAAGCATGACTCCTTGTCGAAAAATCTTAGTACTTTTGGAGGTTTAGATTTGTTACAATGCCAAGGGAAGTTATATTCGTCCCCCATCCTTATGACCTTTGTCTCTCCCCCAACTCCAAAAGCCCATGTCGATAGGCGGTGAGAAGAAGAAAATAGGATATCTGCAGCAAAAGGTTCAAAAGAGTCATTGTGCGCTGCGCGTAAAAATTGATGAGTTACATCCTTCGGAGTCGAATACTGTTCTAACTCTGTGTTATTGTATTTCACTGCCTTATAACTGAATTGCAGTGAGACAGTTTACTCACCTTTCAGATGTTTAGTTTGTGCAAGAGGCTATATCCTTGGGCTTAAGAAGCTATTGCAGTTTAGGTAGAGTATGAATTTATCTACCTACAATTCTTAGAGTTTGTTTTGGTGAATGCATGTGAATTGTAGATCATATAGGTCTTTTCTTCCTAAGCATATAGTCAAGGTTCTTCTTAACTTTGATCGCAAAAAACTAACTCATGAGGTGAAGAGTTGCAGATCATATATAAGCTGCCTCAGCCTCCTTCTCTTGTCTGATGTCGGAGGGCTTTTCCGCCCTCACCCACCCAAATAGGCAGCACCTTTGCTGTTGTCTGGCTATCAGGTGAACTGCGGCACTAGCTCGGGACGAGATGAGGCCGGCACTAATACCACTCTGTCACGGATCTGCCTAACTCCAACCTCAAAAACTAGCTCATGAGGGTAAAGGGTCGCCGACCCCTTATAATCTGTACCTTGCCTGTAAAGGATAAACAGATGTGTGGAAAGCATCAAATATGAGCTAATTTGGGCAATATCATGCTTTATATTTTTAGGTTAAATTCCTATCTTTAGTTCAACATAGTAATTAGCAAGGACAGGGCAGTAAGATAAAGCAGGTTTCCTTCTCCCATCCCCTTTCTATATGGAAGAGCACATATTCCGCACATAAGAGTTATCTGACTGTCAATGAAGTGAGTAAAAATCATGAAAAATTAGAGTTCAAATCACGGCAAAAACAAAACGCTAAGTGAATTCTTCCGATATATCAAAGCCCTAGTGGCATATTTATCCGGTAGTAGTGTTGGTAAAAAATAGTAGGTATTTGGTAAAATAATCGAGGTATGTGCGAGTTAACCCGACATAAAGTGCTTAAAAAAGAAAAGCATATATTCCACATCAGGTAGCAATGACAAACAAGAAGCATTGTTGTAGTGGAATATGGCAAGCAAAGCACTATAAGAAGAGTATAAATTAGTGCCCAAAGAATTGCTTCTTATATGATAACTTTTGGTCACTTCTTATATTTATTGTCTTTTATGTCCAATTCTAAGATAATATTGAAAAGGTAGGTAGATATGTACTTGATATGATTGAGACATTCATTATTCTTGTGATGAAATCCTTGATTGGTTCTCTATAGGAACATTTGCGAAAGCAACTTTAAAATAATATCTAAAGGAATCGTTATTCACGATTGTGTGAGCAAGTAGATAGACCTTGCAAATTGTGCGAAATCAGAATTTTCATTAATTAAATCAAAATATAAAGAATTAAATTCGCAAAGAAGTGAAGAGGAGTCAATATATATATATATATATATATACATAAAAATAATTTTTTACCTAGCTATATAGTGTAATTTTTCGGTAGAAAGGTGTCAAATTGATACCCCTTAAATGCATGTGGCTCCACTATTACGTGCAAAGAAGTAGGTAAAAGCAAAAGTGAACGCAAAATTTAAATTTGATGAGTTCACCCTTAAAGATTGTGAGCACTGAATTCTGTAGATTTTGATACATATTAAGATTTTGTAGTTTCTTACTTTTATATTCAAATTATGTAAAAATATTAGGTTTGGTTAAATCCGCAACCCAAAAGCTTCATCGAAGATTTTGATAGTTATTGAGATTTCGTAGTTTCTTACTTTTACATTCAAATTGTGTAAAAAAAATAGGGATTTTTACCTTCCTATACCATATATGAAACCTTATTACCTTCAATGTTTAAGGTTTGTGTTAATTACATTTCAGCATACCAAATTACCATTTATATACCATAATTAAAATTAGGGATATAATTAAGGGTACATTTATATTAGGCGCTAATTTAGGACCGTATCTTCCCACATTTACCTTTACCCGTCTCTCCCCCCCTTTTGGAGATGGACAGTAGCATCAATAATCTTTATTTTTGTTTTCCACTGGGGTGTTAGGGGTGCTGCCATTGCTCATGTTCTTTCTCAGTAAGTCATGTTATCTGAAACTAATTAATTATGGATGCTGTCATGCATGCATAGATTCCAATATCTCAGAGTGTTATGGTTATAGGTACGTGATATCCCAATTCCCATTTTCTTTTGGGCAGTTGCTGAAGGTTACTGGTTTACACAATTGTAGATGAATTGTAGATAAATTGTAGAAAAATTAGAAAAATTGTAGATAAATTAGAAAAATTGTAGATAAATTGTAGACTGTTTTTTGCAGAAGATTTTGTAGAAGCTTTAGTCGTTTTGGATTTGTGAAAACAGAAAACAATGCATCTACAATCAGAATACAAATAATCTACAATTTATCTACAAGATATTTACAAACTGGATACATTGAATTTTAATATCGCAATTCCTATTTCAATTGTAGCATAATTGGCATTTTCGACATAATTGTAGAAGATTTGTAGAAGTTTTAGTCTTCCCAATCTACAATTTATCTACAATTGATCTACAATTTATCTACGATTTCTGGAAATATGCCTTCTTCTTCTTCTTCTTCTTCTTCTGAAATTCAGTCAAAACCAAGTCTAATCTTCACCAAAACCCCTCAAAATTGAGATATAAACTCCTAAACATATTCCGAATTATTTACAACAACACCCAATCCAAACAAATAATGATTTTTGAAAACCCAAATTTGAATTCAAAGCTTTCAAGCTTTTTAATGGCTATCAATGGTGGAAAATATATGGAAGAACATATGAAGAACATAAATCTCCTTTCCGTTTCAATATTCTTCTCCTAAATCTGTTTACAATATTCACGCCAAATCTGTTCAGAATATTCTTCTCCTAAAATTTAGCTCGTATAAATAGGAAGATACAACTGCTATTAATTAGCTTTTAATGATTGGTACAAAAACTGTAGAAATAATGTGGACTGAGCGGGTAATTTAGGAATTATGCACATTTTTTGTAATAAGGTTTCATATATGGTATAGATAAGAAAAAATCCCTAAAAAATATTAGGTTCGGTTAAATCCGCAACCCAAAAGCTTCATCGACCAACGAGAAAAAAAAAAGATAACTCTTGGCATTTTTACACAAATAGCTGGCCGGATTCATTATTTACTTTATCTAGCCAGTATATATCGATTATAGCATTTGCATCAATATTTAATTTTTGGATCACAATTAAACTTATACTCACTTTGCACAAAAAATTGCAAGTCTACCATCTTTTCGAGTAACTTCAGACATACAAGTCTGAAGTAGGAAAAATTCATGTCCGAAGTTTGAACTTCAAATTTTTTTGCTAAAGTGTGGACTTATAAAACCAAAACTTCAGATATTTTCGTCTGAAGTTTGGCCTAACTTATAAAGGCAATCGGGCATAGAAAGAATACATGTCCAAGGATTTCAATCAAATAATTTTGAATCAACGAATCTGAATTTGCAGTTCATGTTGCCTTTCGTTTTTCTAGTGGATGAATTTACAATTCGTGCTCAAACAAATACTAAATTCTGACAATCATCTAGAGATTCTCATAAGAAAAATGGCGGGGTGCAAACTGAGCGTCTCGTTAAATTTTTACCACGAATTATATACAATTATGCCCATATTACATATGAGTTATACATATTTTGATGGACGTCTAATTAAGTAATTCTCCAAACTTTTTGACAGATTTGAAATCTACACCTACATGGTGGTGCAAGCTATGGAGTTGTTGTCAGTAAACTGTATTTGTAAATTAATTCTGGAAAAGATAAAATAATATATAAACAGAAAATGTAAACGAAACAAAAGCTAATCCGAACCCACTGAATTCACAGTGTTCGTTTCAGCCATGAACACCGCCTAGTTTCATAAGTACGTAGAGAACTAGCCTTTCAAAATTTTCCTTGAAGCGGCTAACACTTCACACTTACATAGGTAATTCCTAAACGTGTCATCCCGTAGATACACTATTTGATATACCCCATATCAAATTTAGAAATCATTAAAAAGCCTTAATGCTTTATCCTTGGTACTGAACATTGTCTCATCACGTGAATAGACTAAAATTTTAGTTGACAATGTTGAACTGTTATTAATGACTTTGTTTGATCTCCTTGAACCTAGATCTTGGGATCTCTAGTCTTCTAGGTAGAGTTACCGCCACAATGACTTGTTCTCGGCCATAGTCCCATTTTCATTGATGATTTCTCAACTACCTCTCTAGTTAGACCTTTTGTAACTGGATCCGACACATTATCGCTTGACTTTACATAGTCAATCGTGATAATTCCTCTAGAGAGTAATTGCCTAACGATTTTATGTCTTCGTCGTATATGATGAGATTTAACGTTATACAAACGCTCCCAACCCTTCCAAATGCTGCTTGACTATCGCAATGTATGCATATTGGTGCCAATGGTTTGGGCTAAAATGGAATGTCTTCCAAGAAACTCCGGAGCCATTCAGCTTTTTCACCGGATTTATCTAAGGCTATGAATTCAGCCTCCAGTGTAGAGCGGGCAATACAAGTTTGTTTGGACGACTTCTAAGATACCGCTTATCCACCAATAGTGAATACATATCCACTTGTGGACTTAGAATCAGTTGAACCGGTGATGCATCACAATATCCCTCAATCACAGCAGGATATTTACTGTAGTGCAAAGCAAAGGCCTGAGTATGTTCTAAATATCCCAAAACTCGTTTCATTGTCATCCAATGAGATTGACCTGGATTGCTCGTGTATCGACTCAATTTACTTATAGCACAAGCTATATATAGTCGTGTACAATTCATGATGTACATTAAGCATCCCAACACACGAGTATAATCCAATTGTGATATGCTTTGACCTTTGTTCTTTGCTAATGCAAGATTCACGACAATTGGAGTCTTTGCAACTTTAAACCCTGAGTACTTGAATTTTTCAAGTACTATCTTAATATAATGAGATTGTGCCAATGCCAGACCTTGAGGAGTCTTATGGATCTTAATCCCCATAATTAAATCAGCAACTCCCAAGTCTATGATATCAAACATGCTAGTTAGCATACGCTTAGTTGCATTTATGTTGGCAATGTTATTACTCATTATCAGCATATCATCCACATATAAGCAAACAATGACTATGTGATTTGGAACATTTTTAATGTACACACATTTATCACATTCATTTATCTTAAAACCATTTGATAACATTGTTTGGTCAAATTTCGCATGCCATTGTTTGGGTGCTTGTTTTAGTCCGTAAAGGGACTTAACAAGTCTATATACCTTCTTTTTTTTTACCTGGAACCACATACCCTTTAGGTTGTTCCATGTAGATTTCTTCCTCCAAATCTCCATTCAAGAAGGCTGTCTTAACGTCGATTTGATAAATTTCAAGACCATACACTGTAACTAATGCTAATAACATCCGTATGGACGTAATTCTTGTAATTGGAGAGTATGTATCAAAGTAGTCAAGACTTTCTCGTTGTCTATACCCTTTGACTACAAGTCTTGCCTTAAATATATCAATAGTGCCATCATCTTTCATTTTTTTCTTAAAAATCTATTTAGAACCCAAAAGTTTATTTCCAGGAGGAAGATCAACCAATTCTCATGTATGGTTGTTCAATATGGATTCTATTTCACTATTGACTGCCTCTTTCCAAAACAATGATTCCGAAGAAGACATAACTTATTTAAATGTTCGAGGCTCATTTTCCAATAAGAAAGTCATAAAATCTGGTCCAAATGAAGTAGACGTTCTTTGACGTTTACTACGTCTTTGATCCTCCTGATTAAATGTACTTTCTTTTGTTTCTTCCCGAGGTTGTTTAGATCCTTCACCAATCGACTCACATTCCTTTTTATACACAACCGAAAAACGAAAAACGGATAACGAAAAAATATTTAATATTCCGTTAGATTTAATATTAATATTAATATTAATATTAATATTAATATTAATATTCTGTTATTAAAACGGATATTTAATAACATTTCTGTTAATATTTACTATTAACAAATAAATTTGGTCCAAAAAATTAATTAATGCAATATTAATTAATCCAAATTAGACGAAGTCGAGCCGAGCGAGTGGCGACGATGGCGCGAGACTTGCCTTCTTCTCAACTCTTTAAGAGCTAGAAGAAGTACAATTGTATATGTACCCATCAAAAGTCTGTTCCTCTTCCAATATGGGATAATATCCCTTTGTTAAGGAAGGAATCTCAAATGAAACTCAAATATTTCATTTTTCCTCCATTTCCCATTCACCCTCTTTTAAGTCTATTTTAATGCTTAAAAACCCAACAGTTGTAACCTACTATAGATCCTTACATAGTAGTATTAGCCGAGACTCTTTAGCATTCGGATTAATTTAACATATTGTTTGTAAAATTTGCACTCAAATTCACATATTATTACTTTCATTTATGCTGTATAAATATTACTATAACGGGTTAATAATTGTGGAATGTGCGAATAAAGTCACACATTGGTAAAAAGAAAATTAATGTACATACAAGGCGTGGAGATGCTCTAATGGTATGAAGGTTGTTGAAAAATATCATGCGGGTTTAGTTCAAAGAGGATAATATCACATGCTGTGATTGAGTTAAATTAGCTGAATAACTAGTATCGAAACAAAATGTTTGCCGGGACGAGTACAGAAATCAATAGCTTATTTTACTACCAAAGATAGCTTGAAGACGCACGTGCATAGGAAGAAGCTAGCTTATAATTTCGGTGACCATAAAATGCTCGGTCATATGGGTGACACACGATAAATCTTGTAGATTAATATGTGAATCATGATAATGGGCTATGTATAACTTAGTTCGAGCATCTGTCTCAAATGTTGTTTGGTCACGAGACGTAATTGACTCACCTTTTTGTAAATTAAGGGTGACAAGTGGGCCGATCCGAGCCCAGAACCGCGATTCAAACGGGCCGGGACCGGTAGGACCGGTATATGTGGGCCAGGGCCGGTCTTGTGGCCCGGTTCTATACTTTGGGACCGGTAGGACCGGGACTGTTCGGCCCGCCGAGGGACCACGACCAGACCGGTCCCTTGGCGGGCCAATCCCAACGGTAAATTTTTTTTAAAAAAACTAGCCGTTTGACAAGTTTAAAAAGCAGTCGTTGGCTATTTAGAAAGTAGCCATTTAACTCCCCCAACTTTGTTTTAACCCCAAACTTTTTATAATTATATTTTTTCCCTATTTTCAACTATAAATACCCTCTCATTATTTTATTTCTTACAAAATCATCAATCTATCACAATCTCTCTCTAATTTGTTTCTATACTTGGTAATGTTGCTTACTTTATTGTTACAATTTGTGAAAAAATTGTGAAGTTGGTGAATTGAAGTCTTCAAGTCTTCAACGATAATCAGTTTTCAACAAGTTATTCGTCAATTCGGTAAACTCGTTCCATCTCTTAAGTGTTAATATTATAGTTTTTTTGTTTTATTTATTTGTTATTACTTGATTAATTAAGATGGCTTCCTTAAAAATACTTTTTGGTAAAAATAAGGGAAAATCCAAGAGTGGTGAATCTAGTGGTCATCCTGTTCCTCCTTCACCGCCCTCGGCTCCCCTGAACCAAACCCTATATCCGTCCTACACCTGCTATTTTTGATAGCAATTATAGTTTATTACAATTTACTGAGAGTCAATTTTGCCATAATATTGCAGCTGGTGAACAATTAGACCATGAATTAATGATCGCACTTTATTCTGATAATACTATTGATGAAAATGATGATGAGGTAATTGATCTTAATGAAACTCAACCGGATAATGATACACCCACTAGTACTGCTTCTGATGTTAACCCAACTAGTGATAACCCTGTTAATCCAAATGATTCCCCATCTGATACTCCTGTTACTACCCCTACTTTTTCTAGACAACCTAGTAAACGGACGAAAACATCTCTTGTTTGCCTTTTTTTACTCAACTAGTTCTAAAAATAAGGCTAAGTGTAAAACTTGTGGTACTGAGTTAGCTTTTAAATATTTTGGATCGCATGAGGAAGAATTATATTAGGAACTTTGGCTAGACACATAAAAAATACCCTCAAGATAGAGTCAGATATCTTTGTCTGAAAGCTTTGGCCGAGGGGAAAAGTATACCTACTCCTAGTCAGGCTGACCCTAGTACCAGTATAAATCAATTTCGATCGGGAATTAATATTGCTACCGGTGATATTTTATATTATGATCCCAAAAAGACTGGGAAGAATTGACAAAAATGATAACTGTTATATGCTTACCTATAGTTTTCCTTCGGACCCTAACTTTGTGCATTATATTAGTAATTTTTTAAATCCTACTTATAAAGATTTTCCTCGCACAACCGTAAAGAGCGATATTTAGAAATATAAGCATGAATATGAACAATATTTGCGCTATTTGTTTATTCATATAAATTAACGTGTTGTTATTACAACTGATATTGGTAGAAGTGACAACGACTGTGATTACCTTACTGTTACCAGTCATTGGATTGATGATGATTGGATAATGCAAAGCGCATTATTGCTTATAGAATAATTAATTTACGTCACATAGGGCAATTTATTGCTAGCACAGTTACAGATATTTACAGATATTTTTGCATTAGTGATAAAATAATGTAAGTTTCAATGGATAATGCTACTAGTAACACAAATGATATAGGCTTGCTTACCACTACGCTAAATTCTGCATTTAGTAACATTTTTCATGTTAGATATATTTGTCATATTTACCATTTAATTATGGGTGATGGTATGAGAATTTTCAATATTGAAATTGAAAAGGTTAAAATGGCTCTTAACTGGCTTTTTTATTCAAATCGTAGAAGTAAACTTAGAGAATATTTTAAAAGATGTGATGATGTGGCCTAAGAGAAAGAAATGTTCCTAAACTTTGTCCAACTAGATGGAATTACATGTATGAAAGTTTGGTTGTTGCATATGAATATAGAAACCCCATAAGCTCAAAGTTTAATACACATGTAAGTGATGATGATGAGCACCTTACGAATGGGGATTGGGCTAATGTTAAAATGCTTGTTGATTTTTCAGAAAAATTTCATATTACGACCAATGAATATTTTGGGCAATATCCTACTATTTCTAACTGTTTAGTTTATATTGCAGAACTTGCTAATTTGTTTGCTTATTTTTTAAAGGGTAGAGAAATTTATAAACTTGCTATTGATTCTATGAGAAAAAAATTTAAAAAATATTTTTTCCGTATTCCCCCTATTTGGTGTTGCTGCTTTGTTAAATCCTTGTATGAGAGGTCCTCAATTTTGGTATGAAACTGTTTATAATGGTTTAGCACTTGGAGATTATGAGTTGTCTCAACTTCCGGAAGCAATAGCCTCAATTAGAATAAATTCTAAAATCATTTATAATGCTTATCAAGTTCCATTAAATCATGCTAGAGCAAATGTTCCAACTCATTCTTCTTCTTCTGATTCTCAATCATCTAAAAGAACTGCGGGAATAAGAGCACTTAGTACTTGAGCGGGGTTTAGGGGTTCTCAAGGTTCTAGTAGTAATAATTTTTCACAATTAAATGAGCTTGAAGTTTATTTGTCGCAAGGAATTGAGGAAGTGAATCCCGACGGCTCCTTTAATCTTTTGCAATGGTGGAAGGACAAAGAAAAATACTTTCTGGTTCTTTCATGGATGGCCCGAGATATTTTAACTATTCAAACTTCAACAGTGGCATTAGGAAGCGCTTTCAGTCGAGCAAGATTTCAACTCGATGATTATAGAGCGTCTATGAGGGAGAGCTTGGAAAAATCAGTACTTTTTAGAGATTTGGATCCGTTCGGAAAGAAGAAATTTTGGACTTGTTGAATCACAACCAGAGGAAGATGAAACTTACGAAGAAATGCTAGCTGAACTTGCGGAGGATGCTGCTTCGTCCGGCAATGGAAACGACGATGACCAAGCTTTTTTTTTCGCCACCACCAATGGAAATTCCTCCGGACCTTGAAGGATTTATGAAGTTTGTAAGAGATACCATGTAACTCGTATGAATAAAAAATAGTATGTATTATGTAACTTATATTTTGGTACATCTTGATTAATTTCTTTTTCTTCTCAATGGTGGTATTAGCATCTTGTTGTGCTCATTCCATAGGGGGGAGGAAGACTAAGAAAGATATTGCCATATTTTTTTAATTCTATAATAAAATTACAAGGCGTTGCTTTGAATATTTCTTTATAATATTTTTGTCTTTAAATTTGAATTAAAAAATTTAGGTCACAATTCTATAATAAAATTTACAAGGCATTGCTTTAGATATTTTTTAACATTTTTTGTCTCTAATTTCTATTTAATTTTAAAAAACAAAAAAATTTAGCCGTTGGGCCTACTTAGCCACTTAGCCTACGGGCCAGACCCGTTTAACCCGGAACTATGAGTTCGTGGGTCCGGTTCCGAGTCGGTTCTTACAAAAAGATCATTTAGCCCGAAAGCATTAGGCCCGTTTATTTTGGAACCGGCCCGGGACTATTTGCACAGCCCACTTGGCCCATTTAGGAACCAGACCGGCCCATATGCCAGCACTAGTGTAAATAGATGACAGAACGTGTCAAAAAGAAAGCTGTAGCAATGGTTGCTGACACATGTTATTTTTAAGTAGTGTCAATATTTAAAGTAACATACGGATGAACAATCATAGCAAGATCATCATATTAATAAAGTATCATTCAAGGGCAATTCAAAAATTATACGATTTAATTCTTTACATTTTTCATTCATCAACCAAATGTTCATTGAAAAATGAAACTTACCTGCTAAGATCGAGGACTTGCATAAAAATGAATAAGTATGTAATACTTAAATATAGTAATAAAAAAAAAACAAATATACGTACTGGACACCAAACCACCAAAAAATAAAAATAAAAAATAATTCAATATATGTTATATACCTCTAAAACCTAGTATTTTACCTATATACGCAATGTAGTTTTTCGATGAAGGGTTGTCAATTGACTACCCTTTAAGATATGTACGTATAGCTTCGCCCCTTCAATATATAGATGTGTGGTTTCAATTCTCACTGTCCCTCTTCTTTGTGATCTTGTTTCCTGAAGGGAAGCCTTAAAGTAACAATAAAGTTGTTTTCATGTGATCTATCAGTTACGAGTTGGAGCCGTGGAAGCAGCCATTAATGCTTCTATTAGGGTAAACTGTCTAAATCACACTCCTTGCTATGCGGCCCTTTTACGAACATTGCGTGAACGCGAGATGCTTTGTACATTACCCTGATCACATACTTGTCGGAGTTGAGGGGAATGAAGCCTGGTCCGAAATCATTCTCAGGATATGAAAACTTCTCTACATCTACACTTTTCATGTTGCCTTGTAATGAAAGATCTCGAACCAGACAACATTCTCCTCAACAGTACATGTCTCTCTTTCTATGTAATTACCTTGCGAGAAAAAGGAAAGAGAGAGCTTGCAGATGAATATAGTGTTCTCAACATTACATTTCTTAGGGTTCCTTAGTTTATATGCTTAAGAATGAAAATAGATTCTTATATTCGAGACACATATGACAAGGAGTCCACTTCATTAAACCATCTCCTCTAATGTGCAAACCAATATTCTCACAGTAATTAAACTAACTTATATGTAGTAATAGTATAAAAAATAAAAACTTGTGTACAAATTAACTGAATTGTGACAATAGATCAATATTGTTTACGTAACATTTTGTGTATGCCACTGGTTCAGGATATTTGGAACTATGGAGAAAACATGTACATATGTTAGTCTATGACATGCACAAATCAAATATTTATGCTTTATGTGTCGGGGGTGATTTTAATTTTCACCTAAGTCGTAACACATCATATTCTTTTTTAAGTTTCTTATTCGGTATTTATAGTAAGATTCGATTAAATTCGATTTCGAGTTGGAAAATCTCATATTAGAGGTAAAACGCTTGCTAACAAAGACAACTCTATATTCAGTCCTTGAACCTGAAATCTCTAGTTAAGAATGAAAGAATACTTACATTGAAAGAATCTCTAGTACGTAGATAATTCCAGTTTAAAGGTTGACCTGTTGAAAAGTAAATGATAAGGGAGTTTATTCCCAAGCAAAAGGATGTCTTTTATTCCCACTGATGTAAAGGATGGGTAGCACTTGAGAACCTTAATGAACAGAGATGGTACGTAGTGATGCCAGGCTTAAATGGCAAGCTTGTTGCTGGTCCACCTGTTGGAATATAAATTCATGGGACAAAGTTAAAAACATTAAGTGGTCGTTTGATAGGGCGAATAATACTGAATGTAGTGTATTAGTAATGTTGTGATTAGTTATATTGAAATTTGTTACACTGAAAGTAATTATACTGAGATTATTTTTATGATCTGATATATTAAAAATAACATACATTACATAATTTTTTTTAAAAAATTATTTGTTTACACGAATGAGTTATTCATAGATTGAAAATACTACTATTAAACGGTGATTAATAATATTAAAGCTAATACATATATATTTTTCCTTATGCATCCTACCTGTTACGGCCTGAATTTTTCACCATCGGAATGGTGATGGTGCCTAACATTTCACTTAGGCAAGCCAATGTTAGATGTAATTATTAACTATTTTTAACAAGTTTCAAATACGATATCAATAACAGAAAACTGAATAGTCTGAAACAAGGTAAATAAACTAATCAGTGATGAAATCTCAATACAAACTCCAGATCTGGTGTCGCGAATACATGATCGTCTAAGATACTACAAACAAAGGTCTGAAACAAACATAACTATCTGAATCAAATAAATAACTAAAAGAAGTAGAAGGGGACTTTAGAGCTGCGGACGCTGTGCAGCTATACCTCAAGTCTCCTCTGGGTAGCTGAATCTGAGCAAGTCTATCGTATGCTGTTGGGACCAACTTCGGTATCTGCACAAGAAGTGCAGAGTGTAGTATGAGTACAACCGACCCTATTTATCCTGTAAGTGTCGAGCCTAACCTCCGCGAAGTATTGACGCGACTAAGGCGGGTCACTTACATTAACCTGTACGAAATAATAATAATAATAATAATAATAATAATAATAATAATAATAATAACAGAAAAGACAGTAATAGAAGTAAAGCATATATATAATTCATATCAACGAAACTCAAAATTTAACCAGCAGAGAGTCCCGAATAACCATTCATATAACTCATCTCAACAACCAAGGCCAATCCAACAGTCACAGATAATATTACTTTTATCAATATGTTGCGGCGTGCAACTCGATCCCACAATATCACTTTAATTATCTGTTGCGGCGCGCAACCCGATCCCACCATATAATCATATGTCAATATCATAGTCTATCCTTATTCTGACATTTCAATTCATTAGTTTTCACTTCTCGTTGCGGCGTGATACCTGCTCCCCAAACGAGTTCAGTTAACAGTAATAACTCAATAATCAAGATTAACGGGAAATCATACATTTAGAGGCAAGTGTACGAGCAATGAGTGGAGAATAACATGATAACCAAAGAGACTCTTACTACTTGGATATGTTAACTTTACCAACTCGACGGTATCTACTTTTTATTAATTCATACATGTGAAACTACATCAATGAAGGCATCAATTTATACGAAACTATAAGGCAACAACGAATAAAAAAATTTAGATATGTAGAGGGAAACAAATAGAGACAAGTAGTAAATAAGTTTAGAATCATGGAAGAGAGGGACAATTTAATACAAGAAATGCTAAATGGCAAGTAGCAGTTATGGCATGGAAGTTAAATAAGCATGTAATATTAAGGCATGACACAAGATATAATATGAAGCAATGAAGATAGGAAAACAAGTAATGTAACGGTTAAGTCATGGAATAAAGTAATTAATAAAATATGGAAAGTCATGGAAACAAGCAATTTGACGGCGTATATACACTCGCCACCTCGCATATACACCTCATGTAATTCACATAGCACATAGCTCAAGGGCTCCTAATTCCCTCAAATCAAGATTAGACCCAACACTCACCTCACTCCGCAATCAACTCAAAGTTCAATCATGGCCTTGCCTTTCGAACAAGCCTCCAAACCAACCAAATCTAGCAAATTATTAACCAAACGATTCAAAATAAACCTTAGAAAATACTCATCAATTAAAGAGGTTCAGTTTAGGTCATTATTGAAAAAGTCAACAAAAGTCAATCTCAGACCCGCTTGATCAAAACCTGAGATTCGGACCAAAGCCTAATTACCTATTTACTCCTCGAGCCCGGTTATGTAATTAGTTTCGAAATCTGATCTCAATTTGAGGTCTAAATTTTAAATTTATAAAAATCTCTAATTCTACCCAAATCCCTGATTTCTAACATGAAAATCCTAGATTTGATGTTAAAATCATATGAAATGTAATGGATAATTAAAGTCACTTACCAATATATTCATGTAACGATCCGGCCGGTCATTTTAATAATTATAGCCCTGATCCCCTATTAACTGCTTTCCCTGTATCTATTTCTGCTATTATAACTTGTCGGGAGGTTTCGTTTTGGTTTTTGGAGTGTTTTGGGACACTTAGTCCTTAAATGGAGGCTTAAGTCTTAAGATTTGGACTATAATCGGAACTATATGAAGACGACTCTGGAATGGAGTTTCGTCGATTCCGCTAGCTCCGTTGGGTGGGGCTTAAGGGCGTGTCCGGATTGTGCTTTAGAGGTCCGTAGCTTATTTAGGCTTGAGAAGGCGAAAGTCGAATTTTTGGAGATTTGGACCGGTAGTGGAATTTTTGATATCGAGGTCGGAATCCGATTCCGGAAGCTGGATTAGCTCCAAAATGTTGATTATGACTTGTGCGCAAGATTTGAGGTTATTCTGATGTGGTTTGATAGGTTTCGGCATCGGTCGTGGAAATTTGAAGGTTTAAGCTCATTAAGTTTGGATTGGAGGGTGATTTGTGTTTTTAGCGTTGTTTGATGTAATTTGGAGGCTTGACTAAGTTCATATGGTGTTTTAAGATTGGTTGGTACATTTGGTTGAGGTCCCGGTGGCCTCGGGTGTGTTTCAGATGCTTAACAGGTTGAAATTTGGACATATGTAATTGCTGAAGATTTCTGGTGCTGGTGTAATTGAACCTGCGGAGTGGTTACCGCAGATGTGAGCCTGCACAAGCGGGACTTGGATCGTAGAGGAGACTTAAGGTGAGCGGAGCAGAGTCCGCAGGTGCAAAGATTTTCACGCACTTACGATGGTCGTAGAAGCGGAGAGTAGGGCGTAGATGCGAGCTTGGGTCCGCAGGCGTGATGTAATTTTCGCACCTGCGACATGCATAGATGCGGTCGCAGAAGCGGAGGAAGCTGGAGTAAGTGTTTTCCACAGGTGCGTAGTTCTAACCACAAATGCGGTATCGTAAAAGCGAGTAAATGACCGCACATGCAGTTTAATCAGATTTGAGTGAATTTGGTATGATTAGACTCGTGAGTGAACGGGTGTTCGTATTTGTGACTTTACCTAATTTCGAGACGTGGTCTCGGGAAGGCGTTTTGGGAGATTTTCCAATTTCTTGCCTTAGCTTTGATTTCATTAGTTAGATTAGTTTCTTGTAGCTATATTTATGTTATGTAATTGGTTTTGGCTAGATTTGGGCCATTCAAAGTCGGATGTTCGTGGAAAGAGCATTGTGACAGATTGATTTGAGCTTGGTTCGAGGTAAGTATGTTGCCTAACCTTGTGTGGGGGAATTTTCCTTAGGGTTTGGTACTGTTTGATATATGAGCGCCGTGTATGTGAGTGACAAGTGTGTACACGGGCTATCTTTTGAAAAACTCCATTTTCATTAAGTAAAATATCTGCTTTCTTTTAACTAAACTACAATATCATATGTAATTATCCTGTTTAGTTTAGAACAACATGTCTACGTGTCTTAGTTGCTTATCTGAACTCTGTGCAGCATGCTTAGTAAATTTCCTACTTCTTCATTGACTTGTACTTAGTCTAAATTGTAGGTTTTCCGCGTTGTAGTTTTAATTCTATTGTTTGAGCTACATATTTACTTTGGTACTATGGAACGGTATTCCGGTAGATACCCTTGTTCTATATATTTACTTTGGGACTACGGAACAGTATTCTGGTAGATCCCGCTATTCTGCATATTTACTTTGGGACTACAAAATGGTATTCCGTTAGATCTCCTTATTCTGCATATTTAATTTGGGACTACGAGATGGGTATCTTGGGAGATCCCTTGTTGTTATCTCTATGTACTGTTGTTGTCTTCTATGATTTCATTCTTGTTTAATTTTAGCCTTTATTTTACTGCGGTATTTCATTCTATCTTGTTTATTTATATATAAACCAGTAGGGCCCTAACCTGATCTCGTCACTACTTGACCGAGGTTAGGCTTGACACTTACTAGGTACTGTTGTGGTGTACTCTTGCCCTTCCCTGCACATGTTTTACATGTGCAGATCCAGGTATCGCTTATCAGTCGCATCATCTGTGAGGCGAGATAGCTTTACAGACTTTAATGTATATCTGTCGCGTCCGTAGACCTCGGAGTCCCTTTCTACTCTTCCCTATGTCAACATTTCTTTTATTTCCTTTGTTTAGACTCTGGAGTGTAGAATTACTGTTTTCTTTCTGTAGTTTGTGACTTGCGATAATATGGGTTTTGGGAGAGTTTATGTACTTTTTCGAGAGTGATTATTGTATATGTCGAGCGTCATCTCATTTCCTTGTTTGAATTTTCCTGTTAATTGATAGCTTCCATGTTTTCGTTTCTTTTTCCGCAAATGTTAGGCTTACCTAGTCGTAGAGACTAGGTGTCGTCATGATGGTTAACAGAGGGAGAACTTGGGTCGTGACAAGGTTGTATCAGAGCTCTAGGTTCATAGGAGTCGAAAGTCACAAGCCAAATTATTAGAGTCTCGCGGATCGGTACGGAGACGTCCGTACTTATCTTCAGGAGGCTATGGAGCTGTTAGAAAATTTTCACTTCTTTTGATTCCTTGTCGTGCAAAATTTTAAACTTTTTTCTTCTATTCTCTCACAGATTGTGATGCCACGTGCTATTGGATATGACCAAGCACCCGTGCCTCCTGCTAGAGCCGCCAGAGGCCGGGGTAGAGACCGAAGACGCACACGTGGTGCAGCCAGAACACCCGAGCGAACTACTATAGAGGAGCCACCAGTAGCTCCAATCGGAGCACATTCACCTGATACGCCTACTATTACCGCTCCTGCTCTTCAGGATACCCTTGCACAGTTCATGAGCATGTACAACACTTTAGCTCAGGCAGGGTTGATTCCCCTTATTCCAGCCATATCTCAGGCCGGGGGAGGAGCCCAAACTCCCGCCGCCCGCACCCCCGAGCAGCAGGTTCAGGTTGATCAAATTCCAAAGGTTATACCGGTACCGCCTGTAACCCCATATCAACATGAGGGTATGGCAGCAGTTTCAGAGGAGGAGCAGTGTAGGCTTGAGAGGTACAAGAAGTACGACCCTCCAACATTCAGTGGTCTAGCGTTAGAGGATACTCATCAATTTCTGGAGGAGTGCTACCATATCCTCCTTACTATGGGCATAGCAGAGTCGAGTGGGGTTTCTTTCACTGCCTTTCAGCTTCGAAGAGCAGCCTATCAGTGGTGGCGTACTTATGATTTGGATAGTATGGCTGATGCAACTCCCCTAACATGGACATGTTTTTGAGAGAGTATGTCTCTCAGAGCCTTAGGATCGCATGGCGCGCGGAGTTTGAGCAGTTGAGTCAAGGTGCTATGATAGTTTCAGAGTATGCAGTCCGATTCAGTAACTTGGCTAGACATGCACCAACCTTGGTTTCTACAGTTCGAGAGAGGGTTCGTCATTTTATTGAGGGACGCATTCCTAGCATCAGGACTAGCATGGCCCAGGTGTTAGAGATGGATATATCGTATCAGCACGTGGTTAGTATTGCTAGGAGAGTGAAGGGCGTTATGAGGTTCGGAAAGTAGGGCAAGCTGAGCCCAAGGTTTATTGGTCCATTTGAGGTGTTGTGGCGAGTTGAGGAGGTTGCTTATTAACTTTCCTTACCTCCCAGTCTAGAAAATTTTTATCCGGTATTTCATGTTTCAATGCTCCTGAGGTATCATGGCGATTTGGCTCACGTGTTGGATTTCAGCTCAGTCCAGTAGGACAAGGATCTATCTTATGTTGAGGAGCTAGTGGTTATCTTGGACAGGCAGGTTCAAAATCTCAGGTCAAAGAACATTTCATTCGTAAAGGTTCAGTGGCATGATCAGTCGGTCGAGGAGGCGACTTGGGAGACCGAGCAGGATATATGCAGCCATTATCCTCATCTGTCCACCACTTCAGGTATGTCTCGATGCTCATTCGAGGACGAACGATTGTTTTAAGAGGGGGAGGATGTAACGACCCGACCGGTCATTTTGAGAGTTATAGACCCAATCCCCTATTAACGGCTTTTCCCGTATCTATTCTTGCTATTGTGACTTGCCGGGAGGATTCGTTTTGATTTTTGGAGTGTTTTGGGACACTTAGTCCCCAAATGAAGGCTTAAGTCTTAAGATTTGGACCGCAGTCGGAACTGTATGAAGACGAATCCAGAATGGAGTTTTGTCAATTCCTTAGCTCTGTTGGGTGATTTATGGCTTAGGGGCATATCTGGATTGTGTTTTGGAAGTCCGTAACTTATTTAGGCTTGAAATAGCGAAAGTTAAATTTTTGGAAATTTGGACTGGTAGTGGAATTTTTTATATCGGGTTCGGAATCCGATTTCGGAAGTTGGAGTATCTCCATAATATTGATTATGACTTGTGCACAAAATTTGAGGTCATTCCAATGTGGTTTGATAGGTTTCGGCATCGGTCGTGGAAATTTAAAGTTTCAAGCTCATTAATTTTGGATTGGAGGGTGATTTGTATTTTTAGTATTGTTTAAAGTGATTTGAGGGCTCAACTAAGTTCATATGGTGCTTTAGGATTGGTTGGTATGTTTGGTTGAGGTCTTGGGGGCCTCGGGTATGTTTCGGATGCTTAACGGGTTGCAATTTGGACTTATGCAATTGCTGAAGATTTCTAGTGCTGGTGTAATCGCACCTGCGGAGTGGTCACCATATGTGCGAGCCCGCAGAAGCGGGACTTGGATCACAGAAGTGACTTGAGGTAAGGGATAAGAGTCCGCAGGTGCAAAGATTTTCCCGCACCTGCGACATGCGCAGATGGGATTAGTGGTCGTAGAAGTGGAGGAAGCAGGACTAAGTTATTTCCGCAGGTGCGGAGTTCTAGCCGCAAATGCAGTACCGCAAAAGTGGGTAAATGACCGCAGGTGCCGTTTAACTGGCAGAAAAAGGGCATCTAGGGTTTGAATTCATTCTTCATTTTTGGACTTGAGAGCTCGAATTTTGGTGATTCTTTGAAGGTTCTTCAGAGGAAGTTATTGGGTAATGATTTCTAACTCGTTTTTGGTTGTATTCCATTAGTCCATTGTTGATTTCATCATTTAATTAGGGATTTGAGTTGGAAAAATTGGGGAAATTTTGAAAAAAGTTCTTAGGCCGAATTTTGGGGTTTTGATCGAGATTTTTGTATCGGATTTGAGTAAATTTGGTATGGTTATACTCGTGAGTGAATGAATGTTCGTATTTTATGACTTTTATCTGATTCCGAGATGTGGGCCCGTGAAGGCTTTTTGGGAGATTTTCCAATTTTTTGCCTTAGCTTTGATTTCATTAGCTAGATTAGTTTCTTGTAGCAATATTTATGTTATGTAATTGATTTTGGCAAGATTTGGGCCATTCAGAGACGGATGTTTGTGGAAAAAGCATTGTGACAGATTGATTTGAGTTTGGTTCGAGGTAAGTGGCTTGTCAAACCTTGTGTGGGGGAAATCCCCTTAGGATTTGGTACCACTTGATATATGAGTGGCGTATACGTGAGGTGACGAGTGCGTACACATGCTATCTGTTGAGAAACTCCATTTTTCATTACTTAAAATATATGTTTTCCTTTAACTGAACTACACTAGCATATGTAATAATCCTATTTAGTTTAGAACAATATGTCAACGTGTCTTAATTACTTATCTGAACTCTGTGCAGCATGCTTAGTAAATTTCCTGCTTCTTCATTGACTTGTACTTAGTCTAAATTGTAGGTTTTCCGTGTTGTAGTTGTAATTCTATTGTTTGAGCTGCATATTTACTTTGGAACTACAGAACGGTATTCTGGTAAATCCCCGTATTCTGTATATTTACTTTGGGACTACGGAACAGTATTTTGGTAGATCCCCCTGTTCTGCATATTTACTTTAGGACTACAGAAAGGTATTCCGGTAGATTCCCCTGCACATTTAATTTGGGACTACAATACGGTATCTCGGGAGATCCCCTGTTGTTATCTCTGTGTATTGTTGTTGTCTTATATGATTTCATTCTTGTTTAATTTCAGCCTTTATTTTAATGCGGTATTTCATTCTATCTTTTTTATTTATATATACCAGTAAGGACCTGACCTGATCTCGTCACTACTCGATTGAGTTTAGGCTTGGGGCTTACTGGGTACCGTTGTGGTGTACTTATGCCCTTTCCTGCACATATTTTTCGTGTGCAGATCCAGGTATTGCTTATCAGTCGCATTATCCGTGAGGCGAGATAGCTTTAGAGACTTCAAGGTATATCTACCACGTCCGTAGACCTCGGAGTCCCTTTCTACTCTTCCCCATGTCAACATTTCTTGTATTTCCTTTGTTTAGACTCCGGAGTATAGAATTACTGTTTTCTTTTGTGACTTGCGACATTATAGGTTTTGGGAAAGTTTATGTACTTTTTCGAGAGTGATTATTGTATATGCCGAGCGACATCTCATTTCCTTGTTTGAATTTACCTGTTAGTTAAAAGCTTCCATGTTTTCGTTTCTTTTTCTGCAAATGTTAGGCAGTGCCGTCACGACGCTTCACGGAAGGAGAACTTGGGTCGTGACAATTTAGGAAGAAAATCTCTTTTAAAAATCGTCTCTAAAGTGTTCAGGGTTGAGAGTTTGAAAGAAATGAGCTAAATCTCGTTTTTTCCTCTTTTACCCAGTTATCACAATTGCAACACATAATTCGTAATTGCGATGATCGCAAAAACGATCAACCCTTCGCAAATAAGAAAAAGCCACTGAGCCTGTTTTCGTCGCAAATATGACAATTTTATTGCAAATACGAATCCAAGCTGTCCGCAAATGCGAACAATATTTTGCAAAAGCCAAGCAGTACCAAGTCAGTCCAAGCAGTACCAAGTCAGTCATTGGTCACAATTGCGACCAAAACCTTAGCAATTGCAAAGATACAGAGTTCGCAAATGTGAACTCTTCCCAACTAAGCCCATGCTTGCAAATGCGACCCATTATTCGCAAAAACGAGGTTTGCATTTGTGAGCCAGACCTTGCAAATGCGAGATCTGCAGGCAACGCCAGAAGCAAAGAAGCATCAGCTATTTCTCTTAGTCAAAAATCACTTTGTAGCCTATTTGAAACTCACCCGAGCCCCTCAGTCTCCAAATTAAACATGCACACAAGTGTAATAACATCATACGAACTTGATCGCATGATCAAAACACCAAAATAACATCTAAAACTACAAATTGAACATCAAAACGAATGAAAATTTTAAAGAAACTTAAGAACTTTTAGTTTTTCAATCGGACGTCCGAATCACGTCAAATCAACTCCGTTTTGCACCAAATTTTGCAGACAAGTCATAAATACTGAAATGAACCTATACATAGTTTTGGAACCGTAATCTAAACCCAGTCACAACAAAGTCATCCTACGGTCAAACTTAGGAATTCTTTAAACTTTTAAATTCTAGTTTTCAACAAATTACGTTAAATCAAGTTGGGGACTTTCAAATTCAATTTCGGGCATACGCCCAAGACCCAAATCACGATACAGACCCACCGGGGTCGTCAAAATACTAATCCGGATCTATTTGCTCAAAATGTTGACCGAAGTCAACTCAAATGAATTTTAAAGCACGATTTCACATTTTCCTCAATTTTTTACATAAAAACCTTTCGGAAAAAGACATGGACTATACAAGCAAATTGAGAAAGGTTAAACGGAGCTAATTGAGGTTTCGAAATACAGAATTGAGGGATAAATCTAAAAATGACTTATCGGGTCATCACACTACCAAGCAACCCCTAAGCGCGAACCATGGAACATTTAATTACCCACTTTTATGTTTGTATCATGAGATGTTGTAGCTTACTCTCTTTTTGAGTTTAACTCATTTATTCTAACAGTGTCATAAGATTGTTTATCAAGCTTTACCTCAAAGATATTTATAGACATCGTTTAACTTAAATACATCGATGGTAAAAGGATTTTTTACAATTATTATATCAAATTTATTTGCTGTGGCAGGTAATTTGTTTTTTTCAAAAACAAAATTCACTTTTATAGATGATTATATGTAAAAAATTTCGAATGACCTGACAGTGTAAAAAAATACTCCGTCATATATATAAATTAAATTCTTACCGAAAACTTCATTATAAGGTGTGAAAATTGTAATCTTGGAGCATCCTTAAAAAATGAGATTCCTGCAACAACAACAACAATTCAGTAAAATCCCACAAGTGAGGTTTGGGGAGGGTAGAGTATACGCAGATCTTACCCCTACCCCGAAGGAGTAGAGAAACTGTTTTCAGAAGACCCTCGGCTCAAGAAGACGAAGAGAGAGACAATATTTCAGTATTATCAACAGAAAATAATAGAAATAACAACACCAACATAAGAAACATAGAATAGATGCAAAATACTAACAACCAATAGACAATGCCTGATATAATGAAAAACGGGAGAGTAGTGTTAACATAACACTAATCGCTAGCCGTCTAAGACAAAATCCTATCAAACTAGCCTAACACCTTTACAGAGTAGAAAATTGTTCAGCTACCTCCTAACCTACAACGTAACCCTAATGCTAAACCTTCATATCTTCCTATCAAGGGTCATGTCCTCACAAATCTTAAGCTTCAAAAAATATGAGATTTCTAATCTTAAAAAATAAAATAAATTACTTGTTGCAACATGTATCTAATAATGTAAAAGTTCTTTAAATTGTTGGTGTGTATAAATTTAACTCGTCTTTTTTTGTTTACATGGCGACCTGGCAAAAGTGTTTTATATTAATGCATAACTTGTTAAATATTTAAATTGGGTTGTTTCCAAATTTTATAGGCCTGCAAATATTATTAGGATTATTGGCCCAAATATTTGATCCAAAAGAGTAAGGCACTGTACTTTCTTTTTTGTGTAAATTTCAAAAATAGTCATTTTCGAACTTATAATTAAAAACTATATGTAGATTCAAAAGTCACTTAAAAATAAAAAATCTTTGGAATCCATGACGTGTTGTGATATTCGAACTTAAAAAGATTAAACTCCATGAAAGTATCCTGGACGACATCCAGGACACTATCGTGGAGTTTCACTTTTTAGGTTCGAAATCCATGACACGATCATGAATTTCAAATATCAGGATTTTATCCTTAATTTTTCACTTGTTTACGTTCAAATCTATAATATATCATGATGTTTTTGCATTAAAAGGGACTACTTTTTGATAAATTTTGAACTATAGTTATTTTTAGACGGTGAATAAGTGGTTAACCCGTACAATTTTTACTTTATTTCCTCTCAAGTCAACAAATCAAAGAGGTAAAGCCATAAAGGGGAGCTGAAATGGGTTTTAAGTTTCAATTTCATTGATGTATTGAGGACCAAATTAATCCCAGATTAAATCGAAGAATTTTAGGAAGTGAAGGCTTTTAACTGTTACGCATAAAGGCTTCTTAGTGCCAAATTAAAGATCATAATTATGATGATTATACGAAAACATAACGACAAGATGAGAGGTGCCCAGGGCTGCGCATAGTTTGATAAATACCAAATTATCATATCGAAATCGAAATTTTTGATATTTTGCATTCGATATTTTGGTATTTAGTATAGTATTTGGTTTAAATTTCTAAAAAAATTAGTACTAAGTATGATATTCGATATTCAAAAATAAAATATCGAAATACCGATAACATACTGAAATATATATACTAAGTTACTCAATACACATATTATTGATTAACATAAATATTAAAATTCTAAATTTTACTTTCCGTTATTTTTATAGTTGCCTTTAATCTTTACCACCTTTTATCCACTATACTTGCCTTTTCCCCTTTTTTGGTTGCCTACTTACGTTTCAACCTTTCTCCCTTCTAAGGCATTTTGGTTTTCATCTTTTTTTTCCCCGCTATATTATAATATTTTTATTTTCGTATTTGTGAATATTTTTCTTTAAGATATTAGAATCTATCGCTTTATGCAGGAGCCAAACAAATTGAAGTTACCAGACCGAATAAATCAAAACTGAAAGGAGAAAAGTCGAACCATACAAAATTTAGTTATTGGTATAGCATTTTAAGAAATGGAAAATCTAAATACCGAATCGAAATGTCTAAATATTGTACATACCGATCGACGAACACCTCTAAAGGTGCATGTGTTGTGCACGAGCTCCAAAAAGAGTTACCTCAATTATGTACTTTGGCAACAACAACAATAACGACCTAGTGAAATCTCACGAGGGAATTTGAAGAAGGTAACGTGTATACCTTACCTTTACTCCGAAAGAATAGAGAGAGGTTCTACGACAATATACATATTCGTTGTTTACACTTTACACAATAAACGGAGTTACATATTCTAATATTTGTTTTTTAGTGTTCGTACCAAACAATCAAAAGAAATTGCATCATAAACATGGACAAAGAAAGGGAAAATTTCATTTAAAATAGACGAGTAATTATTTTGAAAAAATGTCAAAAATAGTCATCATGTTCTAAGGTAGGCTCAAAATAACGCTCGAAATAGTTTTGGTCCTTTACGTTGCCAAACTTTTAACACTTTTACAACACAACCAACAACAACAACAAAAATTTAGTGTAATCTCATAAATGAGGCCGGAAGGTTAATATTGTTGAAATGTCAAATATTTTAGCTTCCCACATCGGTGGGTTAGCAATAGTTGGAGAGATTTTTCCCCTATAAAAGAAGGCTTAATGTTTAGGATTTAAACACACCTCTCACTTGCCTTCTCATCTGTTTAAGGCATTTGTATCTTCTCTCTTTAGTATTATTTCACTTGTATTTTTGGAGTGGAATAAAATATTGGTTGTGTCCGAGGAGTAAGCAAAATTAGCCGAACCTCGTAAATTCTGGTGTTCCCTTTATTGTTGCTTTATTGTCTTATTTATTATTTGGTGGCTGTCATAATTTTTGGTATAGTAGTTGTGACTTATTCACACTATATACATTTGGCTTCTGCAACAATTGGTATCAGAGCCAAGGTACTGTCTAAGTATGCTCTGTGGTTGCAGCATAGTCTGATCTTCCACATCAGAAAAGATTTATCTTGGTAACTGAGTCAAGGTTCTGTCTGAGTATGCTCTGTGGTTGCAGCTTAGTCTGATCTTCTACATCAGAAAGGAAATAATCTTGATTTGTGTCGTCAGCTATTAAATAATATTTGTGTCAAATATGGGAGACAATAAACAAGAAGAATCTACATCAAGTGTCAATAATACGTCATCATTGGCATCTTCGCTTATGACAAGAATTGTGTCAAATGCGAAATTTGCGGTAGAAATTTTTGACGGGTCCGGACATTTTGGGATGTGGCAAGGCGAGGTTCTAGATGTCCTTTTTCAACAAGGGCTAGATCTGGCCATTGAAGAAAAGAAACCATATGTTATTGGAGAAGAAGATTGGAAGATTCTCAACCGTGTTGCTTGCGGTACCATTCGATCCTACCTTGTTAGAGAGCAGAAATATCCATACACAAAGGAAACTTCTGCAAGTAAATTATGGAAAGCACTGGAGGATAAATTTTTGAAGAAAAATAGTCAAAATAAATTGTACATGAAGAAGAGACTGTTTCACTTCACCTATGTTCCTGGTACCACGATGAATGAACATATCACCAGTTTCAATAAGTTGGTCACAGATTTGCAAAATATGGATACAACTTATGATGATGGTGACTTGGCCTTAATGTTGTTGGCGTCACTTCCTGATGAGTACGAGCACCTTGAAACTACTCTACTCCATGAAAATGACGAAGTTTCTCTCAGAGAAGTTTGTTCGGCTTTGTACAGCTATGAACAAAGAAAGCGAGAAAAATAGAAGGGCGGAGAAGGAGAAGCACTATTTGTGAGGGGTCGTCCTCAAAATCAAACGAGGACAAAGAAGGGAAGATCCAAGTCAAGATCCAGACCCAGCAAAGATGAATGTGCCTTTTGTCGAGAAAAAGGGCACTGGAAGAAAGACTGTCCGAAGCTGAAGAATAAGGCAAAACATAACAATGGAAAGGCCATTATGGATTCAAATGTAGCTGATTGTGATGATTCAGACTTCTCATTAGTTACAACAGAGTCATTAACATCATCAGACATATGGTTGATGGACTCGGCTTGTAGCCATCATATGTGTCCCAACAGGGACTGATTTGTGGAATTTCAAGAAGGAGAATATGGAGTCATCCACACAGCGGATAACAGCCCTCTTACCTCATATGACATTGGTTCAATACGATTAAGGAACCATGATAGAATGATCAGAACATTAACAGATGTTCGATTTGTACCGGATTTGAAGAAGAATCTCATCTCTGTATGAGACCTAGAATCAAAAGGGTTCAAAATCATTGCAGAAAATGGAGTGATGAGAGTATGCTCCGGTGCACTAGTGGTAATGAAGGCTAATCGGAAGAATAATAATATGTACCGCTATCGTGGCAATACAGTTATTGGGACAGCGACAGCTGACATCCAGTGACGACAAAGAGGCAGAAGCAACCAAGCTATGGCACATGCGCTTGGGACATGCTGGAGGAAAATCCTTGAAAACTCTACCAGATCAAGGATTGTTAAAAGGAGTAAAGGCTTGCAACTTGGAGTTTTGTGAGCATTGTGTTAAAGGGAAACAGACAAGGGTTAAATTTGGTACAACGATCCATAATACTAAAGGCATTTTGGATTATGTACACTCTGATGTTTGGGGTCCTTCCAAAACACCTTCATTGGGTGGGAAGCACTATTTTGTAACCTTTGTTGATGATTTTTCTCGAAGAGTGTGGGTGTATACAATGAAAAACAAAGATGAAGTGCTGGGAATTTTTCTCAAATGGAAGACGATGATGGAGAATCAAACAGGCAGGAGGATCAAGTGTATTCGCACAGACAATGGAGGTGAATACAAAAATGATCATTTCAATAAGGTCTGTGAAAATGATGGCATCGTCCGACACTTCACTGTTAGACATACACTACAACAGAATGGAGTGGCAGAACGTATGAACCGGACCTTGCTGGAGAAGGTACGGTGTATGTTGTCCAATGCTGGCTTGGGCAAAGAATTTTGGGCTGAGGCAATTACATATGCATGCCACCTCATTAATCGCTTACCATCTGCTGCTATTGATGGCAAGACACCATTTGAAAAATGGTATGGAAAGCCTGCTTTAGATTATGACTCTTTGCACGTGTTTGGCTCAACTGCATATTATCATGTGACGGAGTCAAAATTGGATCCAAGGGCAAAGAAGACTATTTTTATGGGAATTACTTCTGGAGTCAAAGGATATCGCTTATGGTGTCCTATGACAAAGAAAGTAATATTCAGCAGGGATGTTACCTTTGATGAATCTATGGTAAATAAGGTAACAGAAGATACCAAACAAAATAAAGGTGCTTCTAAGCAGGTGGAGTTTGAGGGAAAATTTATTTTTCCTACACAAGAAGTAGAGCAGTAAACAAATGAAGATTACCCTCTAGAAGGAGAGCCAGTAGAGGAGATTCCAATCAGGAACCTCAACAACAACTTGAATCAATAGCAACCAGCAGGCCAAAAAGAACAGTAACGAAACCTGTTCGTCTCATAGAGACGGTTGCTTGTGCAACCTCAATTGTAGCTGATGATGTTCCTACCACTTATAAAGACGCTGTCCAAAGTTCAGAAGAAGATAAGTGGAGGATTGCCATGAATGATGAAATACAGCCCCTTCATCAGAATCATACATGGAGATTGGCCAATCTCCCGAAGGGAAAGAAAGCAATTGGGTGCAAATGAGTATTTGCAAAGAAGGAAGGATTTCCTAACCAAGTAGATGTTCGCTACAAAGTAAGATTGGTGGCCAAAGGATATGCTCAAAAGGAGGGAATTGATTACAATGAAGTGTTTTCTCCAGTTGTAAAACATTCCTCCATTAGAATTATGTTGGCTTTGGTAGCACAATTGGATTTGGAACTAGTTCAGATGGATGTAAAAACTGCGTTTTTACATGGAAACTTGGAGGAGGAAATCTACATGACTCAGCCAGAAGGATTCAAAGTTGCTGGAAAAGAAAATATGGTGTGCAAACTTGAAAAATCGTTGTACGGATTGAAACAATCTTCTAGACAATGGTACAAGCGATTTGACGAGTTTATGTTGCGGCAAGGGTACAAGAGAAGCAAATACGATCATTGTGTGTATTTGCACAAGCTTAAAGATGGTTCCTTTGTATATCTTCTCCTATATGTTGATGATATGTTGATAGCTTCCAAGAATTCGGAAGAAATTGATAAGTTGAAGATTCAACTGAAGAAGGAGTTCGAGATGAAGGATCTGGGTGAGGCAAAGAAAATTCTTGGCATGGAGATAATTAGAGATAGACGTTCAAAGAAACTCTGTTTATCTCAGAAAGAATATTTGAAGAGAGTACTACAACGTTTTGGCATAGATGACAAGACTAAGCCAGTTAGTACTCCACTTGCTCCCCATTTTAAGATAAGTACTACTATGTCGCCAATGGATGAATCTGAACGAGAGTATATGTCAAAAGTACCATACGCAAATGCTGTTGGTAGCTTGATGTATGCAATGGTTTGCATAAGGCCTGACATTTCACAAGCTGTTGGAGTTATTAGCAGATATATGCACAATCCAGGGAAGGAGCATTGGCAAGCTGTGAAGTGGATTCTACGGTATATTCATAATACTGTAGATGTCGGGTTAGTTTTTGAGCAGGAAGACAATCAGTTTGTAGTTGGATATTGTGACTCAGATTTTGCGGGTGATATGGACAAACGAAGATCAACTACTGGTTGTGTGTTTACTTTTGCAAATGCACCAGTTAGTTGGAAGTCTACTTTGCAGTCAACAGTTGCTTTGTCTACAACAGAGGCAGAGTACATGGCTATTACAGAGGTTGTGAAAGAGGCAATTTGGCTTCAAGGATTGCTAAAGGAGCTTGGTGTTGAACAAAAAGGTATCACAATTTTTTGTGATAGTCAAAGTGCTATTCAATTAGCGAAGAACCAAGTTTATCATGCAAGGACGAAGCACATTTATGTTCGGTATCATTTCGTACGAGAAATCATAGAAGAAGGTGGAGTCACGGTGAAGAAAATTCATACTACGGAGAATCCTGCTGATATGCTGACAAAGGTGGTGACTGCGGTCAAGTTTCAACATTGTTTGGATTTGATCAACATTGTTGAACACTGAAGATTGAAGATGAAGACACAACCAAAATTTGTTATAGAGAGAAAATTGAAGACGTGAAATTTTTGCCAAGGTGGAGATTTGTTGAAATGTCAAATATTTCAGCTTCCCACATCGGTGGGTTAGCAATAGTTGGGGGAATTTTCCCCTATAAAAGAAGGCTTAATGTTTAGGATTTAAACACACCTCTCATTTGCCTTCTCATCTGTTTAAGGCATTCGTATCTTCTCTCTTTAGTATTATTTCACTTGTATTTTTGGAGTGGAATAAAATATTGGTTGTGTCCGAGGAGTAAGCAAAATTAGCCGAACCTCGTAAATTCTGGTTTTCCCTTTATTGTTGCTTATTGTCTTATTTATTATTTGGTGGCTGTCATAATTTTTGGTATAGTAGTTGTGACTTATTCACACTATATACATTTGGCTTCTGCAACAAATGTATATAAAGATCTTACCACTGCCTTATAAAAATAAAAAAGCTAATTTTTTTTTAGCCATTTGATATTCTTAAACAATTTAACAAATTATGGTAAATTTGAGGAAAATCTTAGAAAAAAGGATTAAATGGAACTCACATTTAGAGGTAGTTGGCAAGGCCTGTCCTTTAGGTTATAGCATGTTGTTTGACCGTATTTCTTTTTGGCCAAAAATAATTTATTTTTATTAAATATTTTTTTAAAATTAAAGTGTTTGACCAAATGACCCTCTAGCTAGCGCTTTGACATAGATTTAGTTATAAATTTTTTTTTTAAAAAAAGTGTTTTTAAAGATTAGATGAAAAATAATTTTTGAAAATTGAAATGATGTTTGGACATACATTTTACTTGAAAAAAAAATTAAATTTTAAGTAGAAAACTTCAAAAACTACTCTAGAGTTGTTTTTGAGATTTTGAAGATTTAATTTTTAAAACAAGCTAAAAATAATTAAATTCTATAAACAAATAAGCCCCCAAATTTTATGGCCAACGGGAGCTTAGGGTTCGTAAAAAATTTAACGGTTGAAAAAATTTAGTCTTCTTTTGTCTTTTTCTGTGTTTCTTAAAAGTTAAAGATTGTGAAATGAGCATACCAAGAAAAGTACAGATACTGTTTTCAATTCCAAGAATCTGAAAAATAAACAGAGTTATAAGTAGCAGAAAAAGGAACTCAATTGGCAGGCTGTGGACCAATCTAGTCTCTAGGCTTAGACTGCAATGAGTTGTCGTTTAAATGTGGAGCAATTATAGTTCTTTGGATCATTTCTTATTTGATACTCCCGGTCCAAAATAAGTGATTTTTTGGCCTTTTTCTTGTGGTAATGAATTAATTATTTTTTTTTCTACATTGTCCTTGGAGTAAATAGTGTTGGAATATGTGTTAGGAGTGTTTATGTGAGATAGTAAAGGTTAATACGGTCAATTCCATTGTTAATTAATGCTAAAAAGTGAATTTCTTAATTTGTGTGAAAACATCCAAAAAAATCACTTATTTTGGACGGAGGGAGTAATGCTTTTTAATTTATATGTAACTAATATTTTGTATTAATTATATACCATATTAAGTACTATTCTAATACAAAATAAATTATGACATTAGCAATACTATAATTTTTAATAAATGAATAACTATGTATAAAGACAAAATTGTCCTGTCAAAACCTTTAATATACCACATCAAACAGTCAATAAGAAATAATCTCAACATACCTAATCTTCAAGTTTCATATTGTGTCGTTATTTCTAGCAAGATTGAATCTATACTTATAGTATCGTATTCTTAAATATCTGTTGTTGCACATATCCTCATTTATACCCATGTTTAATTACCTGGTTGTTGCTGATGTCTGTTTATTGCTTCATTTCACTTCTTTTGAGCCGATGGTTTTTCGAAAATAGCCTCTTTATGGAGTAAGGTCCGCATACATCTCACCCTCCTCAGACAAGAGGAGTTGCTCTGATGGTAAACAACCTCCACTTCTAACTAAGAGGTTGTGAGTTCGAGTCTTCCCAAGATCAAAGTGAGAAGTTCTTGGAGGGAAGGATGTCGCGGGTCTATTTGGAAACAACCTCTCTACCCCAGGGTAGGGGTAAGGTCTGCGTATACACTACCCTCCTCAGACCTCACTAAGTGGGATTATACTGTGTTATTGTTGTTGTTATTGTTGTTGGTGTTGTTGATGTTGTATACCTAATCTCCAACATTACGAATATTTAATACACCATATTTAATACAATTCTTATACACCCTATCAAAAAACCCCTTGTAAAAGGTCCCTAATAAAGACAACTTAATACTTAATCATTTCTTTATACTTAATACTCAAAACTCAAATTCAAAATATTTGATTAACCATAAAAAAATATTTGCCACTCTATTTTTAATCATTTCTTTATATTACCATGAGGAGTAGCCTGCTCTATTATTAATTGAAGTCTAAATGATGGTCAATACAAAAGTACATAAACTTTATTACAGTTGATTGAGTTGTCATTTGTCAACTTGTATTTTCTTGTCTTAGGACCCTTGTGTAATTCTTTTGTTCTTAGAAATTGGTGTTATTTGTACGGTTTTTCAGAGGCCCCCTGGCCATTGAGAAGAGAAGAGATGCAAATATCCAACTACTTTTTGTCTTTTTAATTATAATATAATGTTCGAATAAACTTGCTGGCTCATTACTCTAGTAGTTTCCATACGTAGATCTCTAGTACTAGTACAAGCTGTTGTTCCTTTTGCTTTACTTGTTTTATATTTTTTCCATTTCAATTTACGTGGACTCGTTTGACTGGATACGGAGTTTAAGAAAAAAATGAAAAATTTTGGAATTTGTGGTCTTAAATAAATTAAAAAAGGGTTCGGAATATTTGTGTGGTTATAAAAGCTTCTCGTTAAGGGTAGAATTATAAGTTTAAGCTAAATTATTTCCAAATTTAGAAAGAAGTCATTCTTTTTGGAATAAACCAAAAAGGAAATGAGTTCACATAAACTGGAACGGAGGGAGTAGTATGTTTTGCCAAGCTGAAAAAATCGATTTATTTTGAGAAGTATTTTTGAAAATGTACTTTCGGAGAAAGACTGTTTGTGTTTTGGCTAATCAATTTATAAAGCATTATGAGCAATTATTTGACCAAACTTTTTAAAAAGTACCTTTAATTATCAAATTACGAATAAAAACATGAAAAATATTTTGCTAGGGGCATTTTTCGTAGGAAGAATATTTAAAATTGCTTCTGTTTCTGGGGAAACGCTACTTTTTTCTACTTCTCCCCAAAAATGCTTTTTTCCCCACGAATCAAGTTAAGAAAGAAAAAAGTATTTTTTTTAGAAAAAAACACTTTTGGCTTTGAAAGAAGTGTATAACCCGATTTTACTGATTTACCGAGACCAGTGTGAAGGATCGAATATCGATCACGTAATAGATCAGACCAATGCATGAGGATAAGGTACTGAGTTCGAGATTCAATGTACCTGTCAAGATCGAGGCCAATAGTGATTGATACCAAATGAGATAGACATCGAGCAAGATCGATAATAGCATAATAACAGAAAGACGAGATATCCGTGACTGGTCGAATATCATGGCGGAAATCTCAGAACGGATCAAATTAAGGACGGTTAATAAGCTAATCATGGAATTTCCTTCTGTAATTAGAGTTATACCATAATTAGAATTCCTCTACTATATAAAGAGGAATCCAATAATTTGTAAGGCACTTGAATTCTCGCATATCAAAGCCATATAATACTCTTTTTAGCTTATATTCTCTTGTTCATCAGGTTGCTCTATTTTTACTTGTTATGGTACCAATCATCTCAAGGGCATTCTAACTCGAGTGTTGAATTCTGTCTCAACACTGGTTTGCTTTACTTTATTGTTAATTTTTATCACTAATATTCATATTTATCAATTGGTATTAGGTGAAATCACATGTTCATAAAATCATATTATAAGTTTAATTGTTATCCAATTTTAAGGGTAAATAGTTTGGCGCCCATCGTGGGGCTAAGGATAATAGTGATTGCCTGGTATTAATTCTCATAACACATACTGATTTATGCTTGTTCTCTTAAGTGTCTTTGATTTTAGGAATCAATATGTCAAACTCTCAAGTAGCACCCACTCACACAGACAACGACCTTGGTCTTCATGGCGAGAACAAAAACATAGCCGCTCCGAAAAACGAAATACCTCCAGTCAACCCCGATGGACCGCCGGTCGTAGACCCAGTCGATGTCGGCTCCCATATTGCCATTGATGGAAATTTGGCGTTGACCCTAAAAATAGCATCGGCAGAAATGCTTGAGCAGCCGATCAGAATGCACAGAGTGGTGGAGAAGGCAAAATTAGCCTTCAAATGATATTCGAGATGTTTCAGACTCAACAAGTTGTGATAGCATAACTCCAAAATCAGAATCGAGCACCAAGCAGAATTGAGCTCGAAACATCACAAGAAGTTGTTCATAGAGCTGAACCTATATCAGAAAGATCGAACGCCAATGAATCGGGACTGACCCCGCCATTAGGAAAATGCTCGAGGAGCTCACTAAACGGATTGAATCAGGTGAAAAGAAAATAGAGGCAAATGACAAAAAGGTAGAAACATAAAACTTTCGGGTTGACCAAATATTGGGGGCACCACCGATTCTAAGGGTTTGGATTCGAAGAAGTTAATGCAGAAGCCTTTCCCTCCAAGTGCGGCTGCGAAACCCATCCCAAAAAAGTTTCGCATGCCAGAAATTCACAAATACAATGGAACCACCAACCCTAATGAGCATGTCACTTGTTATACATGCACAATAAAGGGGAATAGCTTAGAAGATGATGAGATTGAATACGTTCTATTGAAATAGTTTGGAGAAACTTTATCGAAAGTGGAAATGATATGGTATCACAATTTGCCGCCCAATTCCATCGATTCCTTCGCCATGCTTGCAGATTCCTTCGTGAAGGCACACGCTGGAGAAATAAATGTTGCGACTAGGAAGTCGGACCTCTTCAAAGTGAAACAAAAGGACAACAAAATGTCGATGGAATTCGTATCTCGGTTCCATATGGAGCGCATGAACTTACCCCTGGTCACAGATGATTGGGCTGTTCAAGCTTTTACTCAAGGTTTGAACGAATGAAGTTCAATAGCATCACAACAACTAAAGCAGAATTTAATTGAATATCCAGCTGTGACCTGGGCTGATGTACATAATCCGCACTAGTCAAAGATTAGGGTCGAGGATGATCAATTGGGAACCCCTTCCGGTTCTGTCTACCCAAATAGGCCCGTCAGAATAATTCAAAGGGACATTGATAGAGAACCCTGATCAAACAAAGATCGGTATAAACCATACGTCGTAAATTGTAAAAACAACGACCCAGGATGTAATCCAGTTTGAAATGATCGAAGGAATGATCGAGGATAGAACTCCCGATGGCTCATGAGTAAAAGTGGCTTCGATAAACATGTCGAGCCCACAAAAGCACCATGACTATCAGAATACAACTTCAGCATCAATGCATCGGCTATTGTATCAACCATTATCGAATCAAGGATACTAGATGACCTAGATCCTTACAGATTGATCCAACTCAAAGGAACCCTAATCAAATGTGCAAATACCATGGTACCTATGGCCATAAAACTGAAGACTGCAGACAATTGAGGGATGAGGTAGGTCTTCTATTCAACGAGGGTCACCTTCGAGAATTCGTAAGTGATCGAGCCAAGAACCACTTCAAAAATAGAGATTCAAATAGACAGAACGAGCAGGAAGAGCCACATCATGTGATTCACATGATCGTTGGAGGATTCGATGTTCCTCAAGGACTGGTATTTAAACGCACCAAGGTGGCAATCACAATGGAAAAACAAACTCGGAACTACTTACCAGAAGAAGCTTTGTCTTTCAACGACGAGGATGCAGAAGGGATCGAGCAACCTCACAACGACGCATTGGTAATATCTATTCTTATGAATAAAATTCAAGTTAAACGTGTGTTGATTGATCCAGGTAGCTTGGCAAACATTATTCGATCAAGGGTCGTAGAGAAACTCGGCCTCCAAGATCAAATCGTGCCCGCAGCTCGAGTACTTAACGGCTTCAACATGGCAAGTGAAACCACCAAAGGGGAAATCAGTTTGCTAGTAAATATGGCCGAGACTATCCAAGAAACAAAGTTCCATGTGATAGAAGGTGACATAAGGTACAATGCGCTGCTCGAAAGGCCTTGGATTCATAACATGAGGGCAGTTCCCTCGACGCTTCATCAAGTCCTGAAGTCCCCAACATCAGACGGAATCAAAATAGTGTACGGTGAACAACCCGCCGCCAAAGAAATGTTTGCAATCGACGAAATAGTACCGATATCAACGCTTTTATCAACAAAGGGATCTGAGTTAAAGGGAAAACAAGAAGTCAAATAGCAACCACAACCGCCAGCCTCAGCCCGATCGGAGGAGCAAGAAACTTCGAGGATGATGATTATATGATACCTCGAACATTCATAATCCCTGATGACTCTGATGCAACGAAGTCAACGGTCGAAGAGCCGGAACAACTCATACTGAACGAGTATCTGCCCGATCGAAAGGTATTCCTGGGCATAGGGTTAACCCCCAAGCTCAGGAAAAAACTCGTTCAATTCCTTTTAGATAACATGGATTCTTTTGCTTGGTCCTACATAGATATGACAGGGATCCCACTGGAGATCACTATGTATGGACTGAGCTTGGACCCAAAGTTCCGCCTGGTAAAACAAAAGAGAAGGCCCCTGTCCGAGGTAAAACATGCATTCACTAAGGACGAGGTAACAAAACTTATCAATATAGGATCCATTCAGGAGGTAAAATATCCCGAATGGTTAGAAAACGTAGTTGTAGTCCCTAAAAAGAGAAATAAACTTAGAATGTGCGTAGACTATAAGCATTTAAACAAGGCATGCCCCAAATATTCCTTTCCTTTGCCGAATATTGATCGCATGATCGATGCCACGGCCGGCCACAAGATCCTTAGTTTTCACGATGCCTACTCCGGGTACAATCAAATAAAAATGAACCCGGAGGATCAAGAAAAGACTTCGTTAATCACTAAATACGTCACCTATTGTTATAACATAATGCCGTTTGGACTAACAAATGCTGGTGCTACTTATCAATGCCTAGCAAAATGAATGTTCGAAGAACAAATAGGTAAATCAATGGAGATTTATATTGACGATATATTAGTTAAGTTCCTGCGAGCAGAGGATCATTTAAAATATTTGCAGGAGGCCTTCGACATACTAAGAAAGTACAACATGAAGCTCAACCCGGAGAAATGTGCATTCGAGGTTGGTTCGGGCAAGTTCCTCGGCTTTATGGTATCAAATCGAGGGATCGAGTTCAATCCCTATAAAATCATCAAGGCTATCGAAGACATCATAATCGTTGATAATGTCAAGGCCGTACAAAAGGTTAACAGGACGCATAACCGTCCTAGGTTGATTTATTTCGAGGTCCTCATATAGGAACCACTGTTTCTTCTCACTGCTCAAGAAGATGAGAAATTTCGAATGAACCCCAGAATGTCAACAAGCCTTGGAGGAACTGAAGCGATACCTGTCAAGCCCACTATTGCTTCACACCCCGAAAGCGGACGAGCAACTTTACTTATATTTAGCCATCTCATAGATAGTGGTAAGTAGGGTCTTATTTCGAGAAGAGCAAGGTACGCAATTCCCTGTTTATTATGTTAGTCGAACTCTAGGAGAGGCCGAAACCCGATACCCACACCTAGAAAAATTAGCGCTCGCTCTAATAAGCGCCTCTAGGAAATTAATTCTATACTTTCAGTGTCACCCAATTTGTGTTATAACCCACCTATACCCTTAGCAACATTTTGCACAAGCCCGAACTCTCGGGTCGATTGGCTAAATGGGACATCGAGATCAGCGGGTAAGATATCGAGTATCAACCCTGAACGACCATCAAGTCTCAAATCTTGGCAGACTTCATGGCCGACTTCACGCTAGCCCTCATAACTGAGGTCGAAAAGGAATAATTATTAGAATCGGGTACATCATCGGGGGTGTGGACCCTCTTCACAGATGGCGCTTCAAACGTGAAAGGGTCCGGGCTAGACATCATTTTTAAGCCTACCACAAGCAATACAATTAGACAGTCTATCAAAACTTGAATAAACTAACAATGAGCCCGAGTATGAGGCCATGATTGTAGGTCTCGAGCTAGCCAAAAGCTTGGGAGTAGAGGTCATCGAGGCCAAGTGTGACTCCCTACTTGTGGTAAATCAATCAACAGAACCTTCGAGGTTCGAGAAGATCAAATGCAGAGGTACTTGGACAAACTATAGGTGTGTCTACTCGATTTAAAGAATGGACCTTACAACACGTACCTCGAGAACAAAACAGCGAAGCCGATGCCTTTGAAAATTTGGGGTCATCAATCAAAGTTGACGAACGTAGCTTGGGGACTGTCGTACAACTTTCGAGGTTAGTAATCGAAGAAGGTCAGGCGGAAATAAACTCCACAAGTCTAACCTGGGATTGGAGGAATAAGTATATCGAAAACCTAAAAAACGGGAAGCTTCCATCGGATCCTAAGGAATCGAGGACTCTACGCACGAAGGCCGTATGGTTCACATTGGACGAGGATGGAACACTGCATAGGAGAATGTTCGATGGACTGTTGGCGATATGTTTGGGACCAGGAGATACCGACTACGTTCTACGAGTAATTCACGAGGGCACTTGCAAAAATCATTCCGGTGCCGAGTCATTGGTTTACAAAGTCATCAAAGCAGGATACTATTGGGCCAATATGGAAAGACATACAAAAGAGTTTGTTCGAAAATGCGACAAATGCCAAAGGTATGCGCCGATGATTCACCAACCCCGAGAGCAGCTCCATTCAGTCTTTTTACCACGGCCGTTCATGAAATGGAAAATGGACATCGTTGGCCCTCTCCTATCGGCCCCAGATAAAACTCAATTAATTTTGTTTACGACTGACTATTTTTCTAAATGGGTTGAAGCACAGACCTTCGAAAAAGTCAGAGAAAAAGAATTCATAGACTTCATTTGGGACCATATTATATGTCGATTCGGGATGCCTGCCGAGATCGTATGCGACAATGGGAAGCAATTCGTCAGCAACAAAGTGAATTTTTTTATCGAAGACCACAAAATTAAAAGGATCTTATCAACGCCATATCATCCTAGTGGGAACAGACAAGCTGAGTTGACAAACAAGACCATCATTCAAAATCTAAAGAAAAGGTTGACCGACGCTAAATGATAATGGAGAGAAATACTGCTCGAGGTCCTTTGGGGCATACCATAAAATGTCAAAATCCAGTACGGGGGCAACACCATTCTCTTTAGTAGACGGTGCCGAAGCTCTAATCCCGGTCGAAGTCGGAGAACCTAGCCTTAGGTTTCAGCATGCAATGGAAGAGTCAAATCACGAGGCTATGAATACAAGTCTCGAATTACTAGATGAAAGATGGGAAGCCGCCCTCGTTCGAATGACCGCACAGAAACAATGAATCGAAAGGTATTATAACCGAAGAGCCAACCTTCGACCCTTTAAAATAGGGGATTTAGTTCTGAGAAAAGTCACCCTCAACACTCGAAACCCGAATGAAGGAAAACTTGGCCCAAACTGGGAGGGACCATATCAGGTCCTCGTTATCATTGGGAAAGAATCTTACAAACTTGGCACGACAAACGATGAGAAATTACCAAACAATTGGAGTGTATCACTCCTCAAACGATATTACTGCTAAGGTACGACCTTCTCCTTTTTCGTTTATATTTTATGTTAACCAATTACAGGTGTTCGATCGAAGACATCGATGGATTCTTTAACACAAAATCCTTAGGTATGAAAGCACGCGTTGCACTCTTTTTCCCTTAGACCGATTTTTGTTCCAAATGGGTTTTTCCGACAAAGTTTTTAATGAGGCAACTATTGTTCGCACTAACTTAGAGCAATTCAACAGTATCTGAGGCTTCTTTACAATCAACCCCGAATACCGGGGAGCATCACCCTCGAATGTTATAAGAAAAGTACTTCGTGTCAACAGGTTCTTGATAGGCAAATTTTATAAGGGTCAAACGGTCGAACGAACCATGCCCATGTAGATTATTCGAGGCCTAACATCGAACATGTACACATGTATAATCATCTATTAAGAGAAGTATTTTTCCTTGCCAAATATTTTATGCCTTAGAAAAGTTTACTTTACAATTTCGTACTTATGATCTATTATGGAAACTAGCTTAAGGGCCGATCAAAACTAAAGTTCGAACAACTAACCCCTCATTCGAGGCTGCCATCCGAAAAATTGATATGATCAAATTACTAGGACCTCGAGATCGTAAGACTTTAAAAAGGCAACCCTTGATTTTATAGTCCACGGCCGCCGCAATCGGGGACTGCCACTTCGAACAAGTTCGGAGTGTAATAGGGAAACAAGCCCAAGAGGCAAATCCCAACCTAAAGGCTACGGCCAAACTGATACGGTTCAAAGACGTTCGAATTCTGTAATAAAATAGGCCTTCGAATATTTTCATAAAACCGGTTTAAAAAAGGCTACCCTTGGCAAAATTACAAATGGTTTCGATTACATCAACCCTCGAAAACCCTAAGGGGTACCGAATTGTTTGAATTCTCGAACTATTTTCTCTGTTTCATATTAAGGCATTACGAAACAAAGGGTTTCGATATCATCAGCCGTCGAAAACAATGGAATATGAATACAGATTTATCTCATGCTAAGAGATAACAAATTTTTATGTGATTAAATTTTTAAGACAAAAAGGGTCAAAAGCCTTATGTATATTAAAAGGATCGTTCTACAAAGACCATATCAGCCTAATACAAAATCCTAAGAGCAATCTTTTGCTTTGAGTTCTAGGAATCATCCTCACTTAATAAAAACCTAAGAGTTACCCTACATCGAGTTCAAGCAATTACTCACTCGACACTAGTTCAGTTTCGGTCCAAAATTGCCTAGACCTCGAGCCTATGAATGCAACCTCGTAAGGCATCAAATAAACAAAGACAAAACAAGGGGAAAACGACAAATTCAGAAAGGAATGGAAAGGAATTTTTTTATATATTAAGGTTGTTCTTACAAGGGCCACATGACCCGATCAAAAACTCTTTACAAAGGCCAAAACAGTCTTAAAAGGAAACACTACTAATCCTAAAGGCCTAGTCTTCTTCGGGAACAACTTCTTCACCCAATGAGTTATCTTCGTTGGATCTGCCCTCATCCTCATAATCCTCATCAGGAAATGCTAACTTTCGAGACTTTGCTTCCTCATCCTTGGCGATCTCGAGTTCAGTAGAGATGTTGACACTTTGAGCAAGGATCCACTCGAGAACCTCCCTTCGAGCCTGCCACTTCGAATTATCAACCGTGCTCCTGGTCTATTCGAGGGTGGCTTTGGCATCAACTTTGTATTGATCTACAATAGCATGAGCCTTAATATTGGCAGCAGCCACTTCAGATCTGGCAATCTCGAGCTCATTGTCCAGATCAGCTAAATTGGATTCAAGCTCCTCAACCTTCTTCGCTTGGACCGAGGCCTTGTCCCTTGCATATCGAAGCTGTGACTTGGCAGAATCCAGCTCTGCTTGAACGATCTTTTTTTGTATGGCTAGGATGTCCATAAATCCCCTGAACTAATCGACTTCAGCTCGCACTTCGTCTATTTTCCCTTGAAAGCCCTTGATCTGTTCGAGCCTCTATTGAGCCTACATAATGGGATTGTTAGTCGTTATCTCCCACTTGTCCTCACTATCATGAAGAATTCATAATACCTGCTTGGCCATCTCTTCATTTGCGTTTCAAGTCTCTACCAGGTACACCTGAAGCTTCTCACTGAGAATCTTGTATGTGTTGCACTTCTCAGTGAGATCTTGGGCCTCGACCTTGTGTTCCTCTCAAACTTGAAGAAAGGCCTCGTGGTGCAACACCGAATCCTGCAAGAAAGGAAGAAATATTAGAGATATCCACAAGTCAAAAGTCAAGAAAAGACAATAGTCCTTGAACTTACCCAGTTCAGAGCATGCTGGGCCTCGTTGAACATGCAGGCAACATCCACTACATTCATTTTGATTTGATCCTCCTCAATGACCAAGCATCGAAGGTAACTTTCCACTCATATGTGGGAAGATAAAACTTGTGTATCTTCCGAGATCGATGATAAGAGGCCACTTTCGATCGGGGTCAACACTAGGAGCCGAGAATTGGTTAGTCAATGTATAGCTCGAGGAAGCCTCATTCGAGCTCTTCCTTGGTATGTCCAAATCACCCAAATCGGTGATATCTTCAACATCAGCTAAACAGCCTTGGAAAAAATCTTCTCCTCCATGGACCCCCTCTCCGTTACAAGTCTCTACAGCCTGAGCGTCATGTATCATCGAATTCGGAATTGGACGAAATAAGGAGGAGTCTCCGATCACTATTGCCCCAAGTGGGTCTTTAGAGAAATCATCTTCATTTCGGGGAGCCTCAAGCTCGGTGTTTACCCCAACCTCAACTGCCTCCTCGATGGCCTCCCCATCTCGAGGTGAGGAATCTTTAACTCTTGTTGTCTCGGGCTTATTAGGTCGGGGCAAAGAAGCTTCGTCTCCCGCTTGTCTAGTGGTTCTTTGAACTTTGATGCCAGACCGCACGCGAGATACTAATTTGGAATTTTCTTCTTCATCCTCATCTTCGGTCTCATCCGATAGCTGGTGCATGGACTCTAGAGTGACGTGGATAACGTCCCCCTTAGGATTACGGGCCTCCTTGCCGGCCTTTTCTTCTCCAGGCTTGAGAAACTTGAAGCCTCTTTCCTTTTCTTCTCTTTGCCCTGCTTCGGGGCAGACTGGTAAAGGAGTGCCTTTTTTCAGCAGAGGGGGGCCTCATTAGCACATCCTTCCCGAGGCCTACAATATGGAAAAGAAGAGTACGTACAAATAACAAAGTCTGAATGGAAACCTTACTAAGGAAAAATGATTACCATGGTTTCGAGCCTCCTATCGGCCCCTTTACAACTCTATCCAAGCATGCTCGGAATAGGTTTTTTGTGACACCAATACCTCGACCTATTGCCTCAGGTCGGGGATTACTTTTGGCATAACGGCTGTGGATGCAACACAAAAACTTAGATAAGGGAAAAACAAGAAAGCTGAATGGCAATAATAGATACTCGGAAGGCCAAGCAATGCTTATGTTTCATGTTCCACCTTTAAGAGAACGACATATCTTCAGCGAGGATTAGATCTGAAGTCTTTATTCAGACAAACCTGCCCATCCAACCTCAGTATTGAGTCTCGTCTATGCTTGAGAATGGGGGTTTGGTGGCTCAGCGATAAAGTTTGATCATGCCTCCTCGATAAAGTCGAGGGCCGTAAAGGCGCATGAGGTGATCGAGGGTAAAAGGATGCCCCTCGATCTTACTAACAAAGAATCAGAGGAGGAGCACGATCCTCCAAAACGATGGGTGGATTTGGCCCAGAGCGACATCGTACATCTTGCAAAAGGCAACGGTGATGGGTCTAAGGGACTTATTGTGAAGGGGTAGGTGTAGACAGACAGATACCCCTCCTTGTAAGTAGTGATGGATTCTTTGGTGCTAGGCACCGCGACATCCTTACCTACCCAGTTGCACTCCTCCGTCACCTTCTCGAAGAGGTGTTCGACAATTGTACACATGTATCTTGACATGAGTTTACATCGGCCCGGTGTCGAGGGTGTGTTCTCCACCTTGAAATCAGCAGTAGTGGCACACTTCGTCGGAATGAAGTCCTCAAGAAGATGATCCGCCGTGGCGCCGGTGCTGGCGAACTATAATGAAGAGGTAGTTTCTTTCTGCGACATGATTTTAGACGTTTTCGCCATTTTGGGTTTGAGTTTGAAGAAAGAAGAAGAAAATAAGACTTGGTATTTTGAGAGACGGTTGACAACAAAACCTGAAGATTTTGAAGAACGAAAACACTTAAAAGATGTAAAAAGCTTTGGATATTAGAAGAAATTGAAAGTAAAGTTTGAATTAATGAGAAAAGGGCCTATTTGTGGGTTTCACGTCGACGGTTCGAAACCACTAATGGCCGACCATCAACTGGCACACATTAAAAGCCTTGAGAACTGCACCGACGGGACGTGTTAGTTAATCTGCCGCTTACGTTTCGGGTATGATGTCATGATAGGTCGTGGATCAAAGGCTCAGTTCGTTTCTTGTCATTGCACTCCAAATAACGAAGGGAGTATCTGTATACCGTTAAAATCGGGCCCACCCGATTTTATTGATTTACCGAGATCAGTGTAAAGGATCGAAGATCGATCCCGTAATAGATCAGACTGAGGCACAAGGACAAGGTACTGAGATTTGAGGTACCTGTCAAGATCGAGGCCGGTAGTGATTGAGACCAAATGAGACATACATCGAGCAGGATCGAAGATAACATAATAATAGAAAAATGAGATATTTGTGACTGGTCGAAGATCATGGCGGAAATCTCAGAACGGATCAAATCAAGGACGGTTAATTAGCTAATCATGAGATTTCCTTCTGTAATAAGAGTTATACCATAATTAGAATTCCTCTACTATATAAAGAGGAGTTCCAATCATTTGTAAGGCACTTGGATTCTCGCATATCAAAGCCATATAATACTCTTTTTAGCTTATATTCTCTTGTTCATCAGCTTGCTCTAATTTTACTTGTTCTGGTACTAATCAGCTCGAGGGCATTCCAACTCGATGGTTGAATCCGTCTCAACACGGTTTTGCTTTACTTTATTGTTAATTTCTATCACTAATCTTCACATTTATCAATTGGTATTAGGTGAAATCACGTGTCCTTAAAACCTCATTATAAGTTTAATTGTTATCCAATTTTAAGGTAAACAAGAAGCTTGGCCAAATAGGCTATTATTACTATTTTTTGTTATTGCTTCTTTTTTTTATATGACTTCTTCCTTGACATATTTCTCTTCAAGTATACTGTGGCTATGCTTTCTTTGAGTCAAGGGTCTCTCGAAAACAGTTCCTCTACCTTCACAAGGTGGAAGTAAGATCTGCGTACACCTTGCCCAAACTCCACTTTTGTAGATTTCACTGGGATTATTGTTATTGTTATTGAATAAACTTACCGATAGAGATGAAAATAAACGTAGAAACATAGTCAATAAGGATTAATATAGTCAACCCCGATTGGTGTAAAATTGCGGCATACGTGTTGTTGTATCAAAATAATTAAGTTTACACGCACTTTAACTATTTCTTAGAATATAACTTTTGAACGTCTAGAAAAAGAGAGTTGTAAGAATTCATAATATACGCATACATATTGTAAATACATGTATTATCTATTCACTATGTAAATATTACTTTTTTGGTCCCAATTTATATGATATACTTTTTTTTTTGTTTTTCTATGACAACAACAACATACCCAGTATTATCTCACACTGTAGATCTGGGGAGGGCCTTTTTCTAACAAAGAATAATCTATTTTTATATATAAAAATAATTTAATGTAAGTTTTCTATTTTACCCTTAATAAGATGATTTATAATACACATATAGTAACATGTTTTAGATTACAAGTTTTTATAGAAAACAAATTCTTAAATTTAGTATCCAATCAAATAATACCACATGAATTAAGATTGAAGGGATATATACTAAGACGTACATAGTAGTTGGACGGATAGGGCAGTGAATAATTAATGATACAAAAGAAAAGTTTGACCTATTCTGAGACCAACCTGAGACCTGCACTGAGTTTATTTGTACAAACCCTAGCTACTTCAACAAAATAAGACAAATTTTGCTTTTCAGATCCAGAGATCATGCTTGTACTTGTTATTAAATGGAGTAAGAAATCTTGGCTGGACCAGATGGAGCGTTATGAATTGTAAACAAATAAACAATTTTAGGTTTCTTCGAATTGATGACTGAGAAATAAGTCCTGTGGCCTGGTTAATTAGATGAACTAGTGAGTACTTTTTCCGATTAGCTAATTATAAATAGTTGATAAATATCACGTACTGAAAAGTATCTTTAGGTGTTAGAAATTAATTTTATAAATAAGTAGTTAGGATATATTTTGATAAAAGTGTTGAACCTGATAATAAACAGTTTTTGATAAAAATGTAATGATAAACGCTTTTTCTATTAAATTGATTGGAATATCTTTAAAAAAAATTTAAAAAGATAAAATTCAAAAGTAATTTTTACATTAGAAAAACAATACCAAAATAAAATAGAGAGATAATTAAAACTTATGTTTTAGGAAGAGTATTTCAAAAATTAGAAAGATATCAGGATAATAAGTAAAACACTTGTTCAAACCAAAAATGCTTAATTATAAACTGTAAAATAATAAGTTGAGAGAGACCAACACATTACTTTTGACTATTTTGGCTTATAAATACAAATGTTTACCAAATGTATAAATAAGCTACACGTGCTTATAAGCTAGTTTAATTTGATCAGTTTATAAACTTAGGCAAACATTAATAATTCAATATTATCAGTGAACTCAACTTAAATAGTGGATATTTCTAGAAGACCTTGAGATCCAGCGTACGATTAGCTTAATGTGACAAGTTTAATGGAAGAAATCTACAATTGAAGTTTGTTTAGAGTATTCGATTGCTTCTCTTTGAAGACTTTCTAAGAGGCCGTTTGGCCATACAAAAGTTTTCACCTTTTTTTTTTTTTGAAATTAAAGATGAATTTTTGAAATTTTTCGAAGATTTGAAAAACTTCCAAAGTCAAATCACTTACAAAAATTCAAAAACAGTCCAAAATTGTATTCATATCTAAAGACAACTCTAACTTTCAAATACCATCTTCACTTGATTTTTTTTTTTTTCCATTTTTTTCGGAATTATACAATTCTTATGTCCAAAGCCCACTAAGAGATTAGTAATTGAATCTTCTAACTCAATCCAAATAACAGTAAGTTTAGGTTCCTCATCAGCACTTTCATCGTCATCTTCTTCCAAAATCACTTCTTATTCCATTTCTCCGAGAGACTTTTTCAACGGTTCGAATCCGTAACTTTTTGGTCACAAGACAACAATTTTATCAGTTACGCTAATAATTTCCCTCGTAGAATATCATTATACAACAACAACGACAACAAGAAGCCTAGTGAAATCCCACAAGTGAATTTTGGGGAGGGTGAAGTGTATGGAGACCTTACCCCTACCTAATGTAGGTAGAAAGACTGTTTCCGAAATACCCTCAGCTCAAAAGAAGTAAAAATGAAGTAATAAACAAATAATAGCAACAACCATGTAAGTAGATATGAGAACATATGAAGATACGTGCAACAATAGATATCTAAGAATACGATACAATAAAAAAGATGTAGTCTTGCCGGAAATAATGACACAATATGAAATAGAAAAATACAAGACTAGGACTAATACTACTCTGATGCCTAGACGAAACTCTAGACTGCTTATCAACCCAAAAAACTAATCCTTGACCTCCACACCCTCCTATCAAGGGTCATATCCTCGGTAAATTGAAGTAGCGCCATGTACTGTCTAATCACATCATCCCATTACTTCTTAAGCCTCCCTCTACCCCTCTTCTGACCCGTGTGTCATGGTCAACCTCTCACACCCCCTAATCGGGGCATCAAGGTCTCTCCTCTTTATATGCCTGAATCATCTCCACCTCGATTCCCGCAACTTATCTTCTATAAGAGCCAAACTGTAGAATATCATTATATTGAGGTAAAATATAATATGAAAAATCTATTCCAGAAAAAAGAACTGGTTAGTGGCTACTATAGTAACCAATTTGTTGCTTGTAAATGCACCTGCAAACCTAAACTCATTTTTCTCCCACCAACCCGTCGTCTCTCTTCCTCTTTAATGGTTAGCTGCTCACAATAACTTTATTAATTCACTTTAGGCTTTAGCCTTTGGGTTTTGTGTCTTTTTCCCTTGTTAATCACTTGGTATAAATAAAGACCAAGACAACTCCATAGCTTCATATATCCTTGTCTCTTTATCACCAATCTTTCTCTTGCTTGCTTTTCCATCCTTAATTCCAAGTATTGTTTAGTAGCTTGCATTTATCATACTTGTGAATATTCTTTCTTACTTTCGTTGGTTTTGAAGAGGTGAAAGAAACATCAAATTTCTTTTTACAAAAATAATAAAAAAATAAAAAAAATAAATTGTTGGCACTCACATGTTTTCCTTTTAAGCTTATTCACAAAAATCTAAATTTCGTAGTTTACTGCTTCTTCCTTTTAGTTTGTTCATTTTGGTTTTTAATAACATGTTCTTGCCATGTTCTTAACCTGCTCTAGTAGTCATATACTCGAAATATCATGTATGTTTAACATGTTCATGACATGATATTTCTTCGGTTTCGGTTATCTTATTATTTTGTTGTTGATACTATTTCCTTTTTATGGCTTTTTCACTATTGTACTTCTTTTAAACAATGCCATGAATGTGCCTTGCTTGAGCCGAGATCTAACAAAAATAGTTTTTCTACCTTCATAAGGTAAGGATAAGACTACGTACATACCGTCCTCTCCAAACCCTAGTTATAGGATTACACAGTGTTAGTGTTATATCATGTATGTTTAAAATCATATGTTCTAAAGATACATTTTGTATGTGCTGAAAATATTTCTTTCTTTTTAAATTTAATATCTAGTCAAACACTTGAGTACTGTATTCTTATATGCACTAGATGCTTTAGAATCAATGTCCAAATACAAAAGCAAGGAGACCAAGAAGCTTATATTTGGAGTGCTAGTTATTGTTTCTATTCAACGTTAAGTGGGAACAAGTGAAGCTGCCAGCATGATCTAACCTTGGTCAAAATAAAATTGGAAAGGAATAAAGAAAAATAAATTTTGACTATAGTTAGGTCATGCTCAGACAGCATCACTCTTTCTCACGGAACGAAATCATATATGGAAGCACAATATTCTTCTACAACTATATTTGAAGCTGAAAGCTGCAAAGACCAAATAACAGACAGATCACTACATAAGAGTAAGTCGTCTTGGACTATGAAAAATATTCTTTCTTTTCCACATGCTATACACATGCTTGGAGGGGCCTTGGAACTATTTCAGTGTGACGTGTAAGTCACTGGTTCGAGCCATAAAATTAGTGACAGATGCTTGAATCAGGGTAAGTTGGTTATATTACACGTCCTTAGGATACAATTCTTCCTTTGACAGACTTACACTGCATAAATGCGGGACACTTTGCACACCATACTGCCGTTTTTTATGCTATACATATGCTTCTTAAATCTTGATGCAGTGTATGGTTTTCTTTCTCTTGAACTACCTTGTGGTGCTTTTTTTTTTTATATAATATTTAAATTAAGTGTTTTTTCATTGTATCTGACTTTTTGATGGATTCTCTACTTATGCATGCAGAATCATTGTGAACGTTTTTTTTGGGCCATTAATGGGAGAATGGACGAGGAAGGCAAAAATTAATGTGCAAATAGCGATGGTTTTCGACTCCAATATAAGTTGCCCATTCGTATTAAAATTTCAACAATTTGATCATTTAATTTGCACGTCTGCATGATATAAACAGACTAGCGCAAAATTTTAGTATCATTTTAATTTGACAGTTGTCATTTATGTACTCGTTCGTCTTTACTCTTTATGTATGTGTGAAGGTTTTCGAATTCTTCTTTTGATTGTGATTTTTTCATATGCTTTTTAAATATTATTATTGATTTTTAATTATTAGTATAATTTATAGTACTTTTGTAATATGTAAATTTTATTTTTAAAAAATTAAGAATTTTGAAAAAATTTAAATCTCGATAACCCAAAAGTGTTATATAAATTGAGGCAGAGGGTAATTGAGTTGGAGAAAAAGTTCAAATATGATACACAAGCTAAGGTCAAGACAGAAGTATTTTTTGAGTTAATTTCTCATGAAAGACAAAATCAAGCATTGGTCAATAGCTCATGGACAAATTTAGTTTGTTTCCCCTATAAAATATCATCTTGAGTTGTTAAGATGAGGCAATTTCGGTTTACCTGAGGCTATTCCAAAAAGAATAGGCTTGTGATTATATCTTAAATGTCTAATCTGAAAAAAAAATACTTGCATTAATATGTAAATCTGGGTATACGCCCAAGTCCGAAACCTTCTAGAATATCTAAAGGCAAATTCAGGCATACACCCAAGTTCAAAATTATCGTCTGAACCTGACGGAACCATCAAAACTCTGATCCGAGGTCAAATACTCAAAAATCAAACTTAGTCAACTCTTCCAACTTAAAGCTTCCTAGTTGAGAATCATTCTTCCAAATCAACTTCGGATCACCTAAAAATCAAAATCGACGATTCACATAAGTCAAAATGTATCATATGAAGCTACTCATGACTTCAAACAGCTGAACGGAATGCAAATACTCAAAACGACTGGCCGGGTCGTTACATCCTCCCCTACTTAAACATACGTTCATCTTCGAACATGCCAAGAGTCATTCCTAGGCCATCAATTCCCGGTGTAACCTTACCATACACATACTCAAGGGTGATTGCACATCATCCCAACCCAAAGTCTGACAACACAACATACTGAAGATCCTTAATTCAACCTAACTGTTGTACTTGAAAGCATGCCTATATTTCTGTACTGGATTGTGCCTGCAGAACTCGTCACTATTTTCAGCCTAGAGGTTAGTCTTGTTACTTATTGAGTTGGTTGTACTCATACTACACTCTGCTCCTCTTGTATTCAGATCCAGGTACTTCCAGATACGACGACTATTAGATTTCAGAGATCTATCTATTGGAAATTATCGAGATAGCTGCTTGGCATTCATAGACCTTGACTCTCTTTCCTATCAATGATTTGTACTGTTCTATATTTTCAGACATTATTTTCATTAGTCAAACTTTATTATTATTTAGATGCTCATGCACTCAGTGACACTGAATTTAAGGAGTGCATTTCGTATTAGTATTTTGTGGGATTTTCTATTAAACCTAAATATTATGTTTTCAAACTTAAAAGATTATTGTGATTTATTGAGGTTATCAGCTTGCTTAGTATTGAGATATGCGCCATCACGATGTGTGGGATTTTGGGTCGTTATAAGTTAGTATTAGAACCTAGGTTACATAGGTCTCACGAGTAATGAGCAGGTTTAATAGAGTCTTGCAGATTGGTACAAAGATGTCTGTACTTATCTTCGAAAGGCTGTAGAACCTTTAGGAAAAAAATCACTTTCTTGTATTCTGGTCGTGCGACTTGTTGATTTTGGAAACTAAAGTTCTGTTATTTTATTCTCTCACAGATGGTGAGAACATGTACTACCGGATCGGACGACTAATCACCAGTATCACCAGTTAGGGACGCGAGAGGTCAGGGTCGTGGTAGAGGCCGGGGTTGCGGTAGAGGTCAAGGTCCAGCTAGTACAGGAGCTAGAACAACACTCGTTGATCCACTAGTTGCTCCAACTCAGGAGCATGTGCCAGATATAGTTGAGTCGGTTGAACTAATTCAGGCACCAATTATACTTATTGTGATTTCAGGCCTTCAGGAGACTTTATCTCAGATATTGACTGTTTGCACTGGCCTTCCGCACCTGCCACTTTTCAGGCTAGGGGAGGTACTCATACCTCTTTTTCCCGTACTCCAGAGCAGGTAGTGTAGGGACTTCAAATATCGGGGGCACCTCTAGTCCAGCCGGTTGCATCTGCTTAGGCCCAAGTGGGTCCTATTATGAATGAGGAGTTGAAGAAATTAAGGAGACTTGGGAGGCTCCATCCTCTAACATTCAGTGGAACTGAGTAAGATGATGCTCAGAATTTCTTGGACAAATGCCAGCGGATTCTTCGTACAACGGGTATTCTGGAGACCAGTGGGGTCTCATTTATTACCTTTCAGTTGACTGAGGCAACCTACAGATGGTGGGAGGCTTATGAGAGGAGCAGACCAGTTGGTGCAGAACAACTTTCATGGCAGGAGTTCTCAATGTTATTCTTGGAGAAGTTTGTACCACATACCCATAGAGAGGAGCTGTGTAGGAAGTTTGAACAACTCCATCAGGAGGACATATCGGTTACCCAGTATGAGATGAGTTTTTCAGACTTGGCTCGTCATGCATTCTAGTTAGTTCCCACTGAGAGGGAAAACATTAGAAGGTTCATTAACAGCCTCAACCAGTAGTTTCGTTTTGTTATGACTCTGGGAAATGTAGCAGGTGCTAAGTTCAACAAAGTGGTTGACAGTTCTTGACAGTTAGAAATGGTCTATACTTAGGAACACGAGGAGAGGGAGGCCAAGAGGTCTCGTGGTTGGGGTAATTCCTGTGGTGCTCCTTTTTAGGGGACAGTCCTATTACAGCAGGGGTCGACCTTATACGCCCGCTGCTCATCGTGGCGCATCACCTAGCCATGGTTCATACAGTGCTCGACCGTGTCAGTCATCTCTTTGTGCACTTCCAGCTCAGAGTTTATCTCGTGCACCATCAGTTTAGGGTTCATCCATACCAGGTTCTTCTAGTAGCTATTCCGGTTCTTAAGGTCCACATCAACACTTGCCGACATTTTCAAAGAGGGGTTGTTTTGAGTGTGGAAATTTGGGTCATATAAAGAGACATTGTCCCGCCTTTTGCGAGGTTCAGTTTAGAAAAGGAATCAGGCTGTGGCTCCCGGACCAGTTATTCCACCACCTTCCCAACCAGCATGGGGTGGGGCACAAGCAGCCAGAGGTCGCCTTAGAGAGGGAGGCAGATCAGGTAGCGGATAGGCTAGATTCTATGCTATTCCTGCCAGATCATATGCAGTTGCCTCAGACACAATAATTACAGGTATTTTTTTAGTGTGCCACAGGGATGCTTCTATATTATTTGACCCTGGTTCCACATATTCGTATGTATCATCATATTTTGCTTGTTATCTGGATATGCCCCGTGAGTCCTTAGTTTCACCTGTTCGTGTATCTATGCCAGTAGGCGATACTATTATTGTGGACCGCGTATATCGATCGTGTGTAGTGACTATTGTGGAAGTGGAGACTAGATTTGATCTTTTACTACTCAGTATGGTCGATTTTGATGTGATCTTGGGTATACATTTATTGTCTCCATGTCATGCTATTCTGAACTGTCACGCAAATATTGTGACGTTGGCGATGCCGGGATTGCCAGAGGTCGAGTGGAGAGGTTCTCTAGATTATGTTCCTAGCAGGGTAATTTCTTATTTAAAGGCCCAACGTATGGTTGGGAAGGGGTGTTTATCATATTTAGCCTTTGTGAGAGATGTTTAAACAGACAATCCTACTATTGAATATGTACCGGTAGTGCGAGACTTTTCGGATGTGTTTCATGTGGATTTGTCGGGTATGCCGCCTGACATGGATATTGATTTTGGTATTGATTTGCTGCCAGATACTCAGCCTATTTCTATTTCTCCGTATTGTATGACGCTAATAGAGTTGAAAGAATTGAAAGAGCAACTTCAGGAACTTCTTGATAATGGGTCTATTAGGCCTAGTGTATCGCCTTGGGGTGCACCGGTTCTATTTGTGAAAAAGAAAGATGGTATTATGCGGATGTGCATTGATTATAGGTAGTTGAACAAAGTTACGATTAAAACAAGTATCTTTTGTTGCGCATTGATGATTTATTTGACCAGCTTCAAGGATCAAGGGTGTTCTCCAAAATTGATTTGAGGTATGGGTATCACCAGTTGAAAATTCAGGATTTGGATATTCTAAAGATGGCATTCGGGACCCGTTACAGTGACTATGAATTTCTTGTGATGTCTTTTGGGCTGACCAACCCCCAGCAACATTTATGCACTTGATAAATAGCGTATTCCAGCTGTATCATGATTCATTATTGTAGTATTTATTGATAATATCTTGGTGTACTCACGTAGCCAAGAGGAGCATGCACAACACTTGGGCATTGTATAACAGAGGCTGAGAGAGGAGAGACTTTATGCCAAATTCTCTAAGTGTGATTTCTGGCTTAGTTTGGTGGCATTCTTGGGACACATAGTGTCTAGTGAGGAAATTAAGGTGGATCCGAAGAAGATAGAGGCAGTTTAGAGTTGGCCCAGGCCATATTCAGTTATTGAGATTCGGAGTTTTCTCGGCCTGGTCGGATATATTGACGCTTTGTGGAGGGTTTCTCGTCTATTGCAGCACATATGACCAAATTGACCCAGAAAGGTGCTCCATTCAGGTGGTTAGATGAGTGTGAAGAGAGCTTTCAGAAGCTCAAGACTACTTTGACCACAACCCCAATTCTAGTTTTGCCTTCAGTGTCGGGTTCTTATATAGTATATTGTGACGCTTCTCGGATTGTCATAGGATGTGTCTTAATATAGGAGGGTAGAGTAATTGGTTATTCTTCGCGCCAATTGAAGCCACATGAAAAGAACTACCTTGTTCATGATTTAGAATTGGCAGGTATTGTTTATGCATTGAAGATTTGGAGGCACTATCTCTATGGTATGTCTTGTGAAGTATTTACAGATCATCAGAATCTTCAGCATTTATTCAAACAAAAGGATCTAAATTTGAGATAGTGTAGATGGTTGGAGTTGCTAAAGGATTTTGACATTACTATTCTGTATCATCCTAGGAAGGCCAATGTGGTGGCCGATACTTTGAGTAGAAAGGCAGTGAGTATGGGTATCCTTGAATCATTCCTGTTGGTGAAAGACCGCTTGCTACAGATATTCAGTCCCTAGCCAACCAGTTCGTGAGATTAGACATTTCAGAGCCTAGTCAGATTCTAGCTTGTGTGGTTTCTCGGTCTTCCTTATATGACTACATCAGAGAGCGTCAGTGTGATGACCCTCATTTGCTTGTCCTGAAAGACACAATTTAGCACGACAATACCAAAGATGTTCCTATCGGAGATGATGGGGTGTTGAGGATGCACGGTCAGATTTGCGTACCAAATGTGGATGGACTGCGTGAGTTGATTCTTGAGGAGGCCCATAGTTCGCGGTATTCCATTCATCCTGGTGCCACTAAGATGTACCAGGACTTGAGGCAACACCATTGGTGGAGAAGAATGAAGAAAGATATAGTTGGGTTTGTAGCTTGGTGTTTAAATTGTCAATAGGTGAAGTACAACATTAGAGACCCGGCGGTTTGCATTAAAGACTTGAAATTCCGGAGTGGAAATGGGAGTGTATCACTATGGACTTCGTAGTGGGACTCCCACAGACTTTGAAGAAGTTTGATTCTATTTGGGTGATTGTGGATCGGTTGACCAAGTCCGCACATTTTATTCCAGTCATTATTACTTATTCTTCAGAGCGGTTAACTGAGATTTATATCTGTGAGATTGTTTGCCTTCACAGTGTGCTAGTGTCCATCATTTCAGATAGGGGCACACAATTTACATCACAATTTTGGAAAGCAGTGCAGTGAGAGTTAGGCACACAGCTACAACTGAGTACATCATTTTATCCTCAGATGAACGGACAGTCTGAGCGCATTATTCAGATATTGGAAGATATGTTACGCGCTTGTGTTATAGATTTTGGGGGTTCCTGAGATCAATTTCTGCCTCTAGGAGAGTTTGCCTATAATAACAACTACCAATCGAGCAATCAGATGGCTCCGTATGAGGCTTTATATGGGAGATGGTGTCGATCTCCGGTGGGTTAGTTTGAGTCGGGTGAGGCTAGGCTATTGGGTACTGACTTAGTTCAGGATGTTTTGGAAAAAGTTAAATTGATTCAGGATCGAATCCGCACGGTGTAATCTAGGTAGAAGAGTTATGCTAACTCGAAGGTCCGTGATGTTGTTTATATAGTAATAGAGAAGGTACTGCCAGAGTTTCACCTATGAAGGGTGTTATGAGATTCGGGAAGAAGGGTGAGTTGAGTCCTAGGCATGTTAGACTTTTTGAAATACTTAAGAAAATTGGAGAGGTAGCTTATGAACTTGCATTACCGCCTAGTTTATCGGGTGTTCATCTAGCGTTTCATTTATATATGCTCCGGATGTATGTCGGAGATCCGTCTCATGTTTTGGATTTCAATACGATTCAGTTGGATTACCTTGACTTATGATGTGGAGCTGGTGGCTATTGTAGATCGACAGGTTTAAAAGTTGAGATCAAAGAACATAACTTCACTAAAAGTGTAGTGGAGAGGCCAGCCAGTCAGAGAAGCTACTTGGGAGACTGAGCGGGAGATACAAAGCAAATATCCACACCTATTTGAGACTCCAAGTATAATTCTAAACACGTTCGAGGATGAATATTTGTTCAAGACTAGGAGAATGTAACGACCCGGTCGATCGTTTTGAGTATCACAATCCCGTTCCCCAATTTACTGCTATTTCTGTGTTCAGTTATAATTTCGTGACTTGTCGGAGAGGTTTTAAATGAAATGGAACACTTAGTTCCAAGAATTAAGGCTTAAGTTGAAATATTTGACCGGATGGTGACTTATGTGTAAATGACCTCAAAATAGAATTTTGATGATTTCAATTGCTCCGTACGGTAATTTTGGACTTAGGAGCATGTCCAAAAAATAATTCGGAAGTCCGTAGTTAAATTTGGCTTGAAATGGCTAAAATAGAAATTTAAGTTTGGAAGTTTGACCGGGGAGTTGACTTTTTGATATCAGGGTCAGAATCCAGTTCTGAAAATTTTTATAGGTCCATTATATCATTTATGACTTGTGTTCAAAATTTGAGGTCAATTAGACTTGATTTTTGATAGGTTTCGGCATCAAATGTAGAAGTTGAAATTTCTTAGTTTCATTAGGTTTGAATTGGGGTGTGATTTGTGTTTTTAGCGTTGTTTGATGTGATTTGAGGCCTCTACTAAGTCCGTAATATATTTTGATACTCTTTGGTGTGTTCAGGCGGGGTCTCGAGGGGCTCATGTGAGTTTCGAAGTGGTTTTGAACCATTTTTAGGCTATTTATTACTGCTGGTTTTTGAGAGCAGTGTGCGAAATTTCGGATGCACAGAGCTGACTTTGGAAGCTTATATCGCGAAATTTTTGGAAGCTTAAATTTTGAATTTTTGTGGAAAATTAGTATTTTCATATGGAATTAATTCCTATAATTTGTGTTGACTGAAACAAATTAATTGTGGCTAGACTTGAGGCGTTTGGAGGCTGCTTCGCGAGGCAAAGGCATAGAGGAGTAAAGAATTGTGCTGTTTGAAGTAAGTAACACTTCTAAACTTGGTTCTGAGGGTATGAATCCTCAAATTATGTGTTCTATGATTTGCTGGAGGTGACGTACATGCTAGTTGACAGGCGTGTGGGTGTGCACTGTAGAAATTGTGGCTTAAATAAATTCGCGGAGTTGTATAATTAAGGAACCATGTCATTATCCATATATCCTCCACGTGTTAGAGAAGTTGATCTGAGACTCATATTAAAGATCATGTTTAGGTTACGTGCCGATATTTCTGGACCCACAGAGGTCGAATCGCTGTTGAATTATCTATTTAAAAAATTCTGATTATGTACTTAGTCACAGCCATCATTGCATATCACATCTCAGTCTCTGTTGCCATTTGTTGATACATCATATCATTACGTCGGGTCAATTTTCATATCATTGTGAGCCCGAGAGATTAGAGATTTTGAGTGATATTATGGGATCAGGCTGCACGCCGCAACATGTTTTAATTATACCTGGATCTGGCTAATATAGCACTTGGGCTGAAGGAGCACCTCCGGAGTCTACACCCCAAACAGTGAGCGCGATTGACTTTATATTGAGGTATGGATCTTCCTTGGGCATGGATCTTGCCGAAGCATTTTATATTGAGGGACGGATCTTCCCTGGGCCTGGATCTTGCCCGAAGAATATTATATTGAGGGATGAATCCTCCCAGGAGATGGATTTTGTCCAACCTTATACAGTACTGAGTGACTTACTGTCAGTTGATGTATACATGTATATGGGATAGATCTTCCCTGGGCTGGATTGGCCATATACAATACTGAGTGATTGATTATTTCGAGGGTGTGAGTGCACGAGATTTCCACAGAAGTGCATCACATACAACATATACATTGGCATGTAGATATAGAGATCTAATATTCCTCATATCATTCAGGATTGCTCTATCTTACTTGTTCTGAGTTGAACTATTGTACTTGAAAGCATGCCTACATTTCTGTACTTTTATTTCTATACTGGACTGTACTTGTAAAACTCGTCACTACTTTCAGCCTAAAGGTTAGGCTTGTTTCTTATTGATTTGGTTGTACTCATACTACACCCTTCACCTCGTGTGCAGATCTAGGTACTTCCGGATACGGTGGCTGCTAGATTTCAGAGATCTAACTATTGGCGATTATCGAGGTAGCTGCTTGGCGTTCGCAAATGTAACGATCCGACTGGTCATTTTGAGTATCTGCTCTTCGCTCGGTGTTTTGAGTGCTCGAGTATCTCCGTATGATGTATTATGACTTGCGTAAATCGTCGGTGTTGGATTTCAAGTTATCCATAATAGATTTGGAAGAAGAATTTCAAGATTTAAGCTCTAAGTTGGAAGAGTTGACCAAGTTTGACTTTTTAGCATTTGACCTTGGAATGGAGTTTCGTCAGTTTCGTTAGCTCTGCTGGGTGATTTTGGACTTAGGAGTGCGTCCGGATTGTAATTTGGATGTCCGTAGTCGAATTAGTCTTAAAATGGCAAAAGTTGAATTTTTGGAAAGTTTTATCGAGAGTGGACTTTTGATATAGGGTTCGGGTTGCACGCCGCACCAGTACATTGATGAAATGTGACTCCTTATTCCTGTTTAGTGTATTTTGCTTTCACATTGTTGAAAATAGATTATAGTGAAATGTTAAAATTTCCCTGCCTGCTTAACTTGCTTAGTAGTCTTCTTATATAGTTTTCTTACTGTTATTTGTCATGTCTGAATTATTACTTGTTAGCGTACGGAATCGAGTTGTGTGGGGCTCTATATGATTATTGTTGATACTTGTCTGTGTGGATGCTTGTATTGGCTGAGATGAGGTTTCTAGAGACCTGAGATTTGCGCTATCGTATTGGGATGAGGACGAGGAGGGTTTGGAAGAATAACACTATATTTTGTTTAGGATTTGGACAATGGCCCTGATCAGGCGAGTGAGTTTCTTGGCTTATTGATCCGATGAGTGGTTAAGCGGTTATGCTTGTTTCTTTCATCATCGGTAGGGTATGAAGGTTTTGAACAAGGTTCTAACCGATATAAGATTTGCTACCGGTACTGGATTTGTTTTAGGGCAGTAATGGTGGTCAGCAGTTCCTACTGTGGGTTTTGAAGTAATGGGGTATATCTTGTGATTATATTTTAGGTTATGGGTATGATTTGAAATAACTTGTTCAGACTTATATAGTGTGTAGATGTGGGATTCGGGTCCTATAATAAATTCTGGATGATAGAGATTGAGTTCTAAGGTTTAAGGACTAAGGTCAAAATAAGGATCTATAGTTATGTTGTGTTGGCAGGCTTATGTGGATCAGGGTGATGTGGGATCACCCCTGGGTTTATGCATAGTAAGGTTACACCGTGATTTGACAGCTTTGGAATGACTCCTGGCACATTTGAGGATGAACGTGTGTTTAAGTGGTGGAGGATGTAACGATCCGACTGGTCGTTTTGAGTATCTGCATTTAGAACGGTGTTTTAAGGGGTCGAGTATCTCCGCATGATGTATTATGACTTGAGTAAATCGTCGGTGTTGGTTTTCAAGTTATCCGGAATCAATTTAGAAGAATGAACTTCAAGATTTAAGCTCTAAGTTGGAAGAGTTGACCAAGTTTGACTTTTTAGCATTTGACCTCGGAATGGAGTTTGTCGGTTCCGTTAGCTCCGTTGGGTGATTTTGGACCTAGGAGCGTATCTGGATTGTAATTTGGAGATCCGTAGTCGAATTACTCTTGAAATGGTGAAAGTAGATTTTTGGAAAGTTTGACCGGGAGTAGAAATTTTTTGATATCGGGGTTGGATTACGATTCCAGAAGTTAGAATATGTTCGTAATGGTAAATGTGACTTGTGTGCAAAATTTAAGGTCAATCGGAGGCGATTTGGTAGGTTTCGGCATTGGTTGTAGAAGTTGAAGTTTCAAAGTTCATTGATTTTGACTTGAGGTATGATTCATCGTTTCGAGGTTGTTATGCGTGATTTGAACTTCGAGTAGGTTTGTTTTGTCATATGGAACTTGTCTACAAAATTTGGCGCCATTCGGAGTTGATTTGATATGGTTCGGATGCTCAGTTGCGATTCTAGATGTTATTGAAGTTTAGTTTGATCTTCATGCATTTTGGCATCCGATTCGTATATTTAGAAGTTATTTTGATGATTTGAGCGCGCGAGCGAGTTCGCATTGTATTTCTAGACCTGGGTGTATGTTTGGTTTGGAGCCCTGAGGGCTCGGGTGAGTTTCAGATTTGTTTCGGAATGATTTTTCATAATTTTTGATTGTTGGTACTGGTATCATCGTATTTACGATGTACTGGTCGCAAATGCGATAGCCACATTTGCGAAGCAGCCATTGCATTTGTAAAGTCTGGGCTGCTGGGGAAAATTCGCATTTTCGAAGAACCCTGTCGCATTTGCGAGAATTCTGCCTTTACATTTGCGAAATATATGGTTGCAATTGCGACCTAAGAAGTTGGCCCTCCAGTTTGCATTTGCGATACATTGTTCGCATTTGCGAATCCCCTGTCGCAAATGCGGCATCTACAACCTGTTAAGTGCTAAGAATTCTAAGACTTAGCTTCATTTTGATATATTTTGAACTCTAGTTTCGATGAGAGGCGATTTTGTGAAGGGATTTTCATACCAAATCATTGGGTAAGTGCCTCTAATCAATTTCCAACTATATTTCATAATTTTATACAAGATTTAACATCAAATTCATGAGGAATCTATGAAAAAATTTGGGGATTTTGTCAAAGTTCTGAAAAATAAAAATTTGGGATTTGGGAGTTGAATAGGACTCGGATTAGAAAACAAAACAAATATTTGGACTCGCGAGGCTATGGGTAGTCAAGACCTACCCTTGGACCGAGTTTTGATTGAGCGGGTTTGGGGTTTGACTTTTATTGACTTTTTAGAAATCTAATAAAAATCATAGCTTTATTAATTGAAATTATTTTCTCTTGTATTGTGTGATGCATTCAAGTCGTCGTTGGTTAGATTGAACCGGGCGAAGGCGAATTTGTAACTGAAAAAGGCTAAATTGAACGTTGAGTTAACCGAATTGAGGTAAGTGTTTTGCCTAACTTTTTTGAGGGAGTTTTTCCTCCTATTTGTCATTGTTTGCTACATGCGGGGGTGATACATATATGAGGTGATGAGCATATGTGTATATACCAGGGTTAATCATGCTCGGGGGGAGGGGGTGGATTATATTACATTGTGTTTGTAGAATTTCGTATGCCTTACTTGACTCTTAGACACTAAGAACATAGTATTAAATGTTAGAAATCAAGACTTAGCTTATTATAACTTGATCAAATTTACAGAAATTTTGAGGATACATTGACGTGTCTAATTCGGTCATCTCTATGCAAAATCATTACTACATTACTAAGGCCGATATTTTTGAGATACTAGACTCCATACTTGTATTGTGGATCATTGGTGAGATTTGTGTAAGTATTTGAATAATACGGTTCTTGAGAGTTGTCGAATCATTGTTGACTTGGAAAGTTGTGATTGAGATTTATTTGGAATATCCGTTAAAACACTCTCCTTGTGTTATTTATGCTTCCTACCTTATTTGTCATTGATATTCATATGCTTGGTAAGGAAGAGTGTAAAGCACGAAGGGTGATGCCATGTCATTGTTTATACATTATCATGTGAGGGAGAGTGTAAAGCACGAGGGGTGATGTCATGCCATATTATTGAGAGTAAAAGCACGAAGGGTGATGTCGTGCCATGTTATGTGAGTGTAAAGCACGAGGGTGATGCCGTGCCATGTTATGAGAGTGTAAAGCATGAAGGGTGATGCCGTGCCATTTTATTTATACTGTTATGCTTTTATATCATCGTGAGGTCATGGTACGGTGGGTGTTTCTGTGCAGGCAAGGATGAGGGACATGCATTATGTTGTGATATCCATTTTCCCGTGTATATGTTCATGTCTTTACGTTGAGCTGTTATTGTCGCAATCTCAGATCTGATGTGACTTGTTGCTATTGTTCTGTCATTTATCTCTATATCAATTGTTGTTATGTCGGTCATATCGTCTGCTTCTTTAACTTGAAAATATCATGCCTATTTTCCTACTTTTATAATTACACTCATGTCGTATCTATTCTGTTGCACTTTGGTACAAGCCTTCCACCATGCTAGTCATTAATACCTCTACTTGTTAACTTGTAAAAATCATGTGCTTCCTTCTCGTTTGTTATTGTCACAACCCGAATTTTCTACCCTCGAGAGTCGTGATGGAGCCTACTAATGTGAGTTAGGCAAGCCAATCCTGTAAACTAATTACTTCATTATCCAATTAATTATTTTTAACAGATATAAAACGATAATGTATAAATATCAGAATAATTAATTAAGCGGAAGAAAAATAATAAAATATCTGAATCTGTAGCTATTACAACTACTTAAGCCTTAATCACCCAAAACTTGATGTCACAGTGTCACAGACGGTCTAAGACTGCTAAATACAAGGTCCGAAAATAAAAGACACACTATTTCTGAAGCAAAAAGATGAAACATGAAATAAAAGATAGAGGAGACGCCAGGGCCTGCGGACGCCTGCAGGTCTACCTTGGATCTCCACGTGGACTGATGGTAGCCTCCAACTATGGTCCAAGAGCTTCTCCGGGATCTGCACATAGTGCAGAGTGTAGTATCAGCACAACCGACCCCATGTGCTGGTAAGTATCTAGCCTAACCTCGGCGAACTAGTGACGAGGCTAGGACCAGATCACCAAATAAACCGATGCAATTATATAATATACAGCAGAAAGTAAAGCATGAATAAACAAGTAAAGATGAGAGGGGGAAACATGCTTCGGGGAATAACAGGTAAAACAGAATATCAAGAGAACTATAAAGGAATCAAAATTCGACCACTAACAAGAATAAGGAAAACAAAGGCAGATTTCACTTTCTTTTCATATCTTGTTGCAGGCGTGCAACCCAATCCATTTCCTGTATCTCATGGTAGGCGTGCCACCCGCTCCCATTTCATTTATCTCATGGTAGGCGTACCACCCGCTTCCATTTCATTATATCTTGTGGTAGGTGTGCCACCCGCTCCCATTTCATTATATCTTGTGGGCGTACCACCCGCTCCCATTTCATTATATCTTGTGCTAGGCGTACCACCCGCTCCCATTTCATTATATGGCAATGAATGATCCTTCGTGCATTATCACTCATCTCATGGAATGGAATTGTACATCGTGTGGCACGGCATCACCCTTCGTGCATTAAAACTCTCTCATAAATATCATACACGGCATCACCCTTCGTGCTTTAACACTCTCTTGCAAAAATCATGCACGGCATCACCCTTCGTGCCTTAACACTCTTCCTTACTCAAACAACAATCACAAAGCAATAAGGGCAAGGGAATCAATAAAATCACAATAAAATCCCGACAAGGGACCAATAGTACAACACTCAAATCCCGGCAAGGGAAAACAATATCAAAACAATAACATCCCGGCAAGGGAGATAACTTTAAAACAACAACATCCCGACAAGGAAGACAATATCATAATCCTCTTTTCTTTTTCACATTTACTTCACAACTCAATTCACAATTTGAGCCAATGCTCTATAATGTTCAATTGCCAATTATACTTCCACAAATCATTTTACAACTTGAGCCAACTCTCTTCAATGTTCAAATATCAATATTACTTCCACAAGCCTTGCTCATCAATAGAAATCATCACATAAAGCATGAACAATACAAACGGAGTTACATTAAACATAGTATAAGACTCATGGGCATGCTTGACACCAACGTATAGATACTCGTCACCATGCCTATATGTCGTACTCAACAATTAACACATAGCAAATAAGACCACGACTCCTATTCCCTCAAACTAAGGTTAGACCAAATACTTACCTCGATGCCACGAGCACAATTCAAGCCTCGACTACCGCTTTACCTCTTGTTTCCACCACCAATTCGCTTGTATCTAGCCAAAGTTACTTAACTATATCAATAAATGCTAAATGAATCAATTCTAATGCATGAAATAAGTTTTCCAATAATTTTCCAAAAAGTCAAAAATTGACCCTAGCCCACATGGTCAAAACTCGAGGTTCGAACCAAAACCCGATTACTCATTCACCCACGAACCCAAATATATAATTTACTTTGAAATCGGACCTTAAATCAAGGTCTAAATCCCCAAAATTTTAAAAACCTAAGTTCTACCCAAAACACCCAATTTTCCCCATGAAAACCCTTGATTTTGAGTTGAAATCATGTGAAAAGATGTTAAAGATTAATGAAAACGAGTTAGAAATGACTTACATTCGATTTGGAAGAGTACTTGTCTTTGAAAAATTGCCCAAACGTGTTTAAGTTTTGAACATGTTTGAAAAATGAGAGATGCTCGGCTAAGTCATGGTTTACACACAGATATCGCAATTGCGAAGCTTGGTTCGCAAATGCGAACTCGCAATTGCGGCCAAAGCTTCGCAATTGCGAAGGATGGCCTATGTCTGCTTTCTTTGCAAATGCGAATAGTGTTCGCAATTGCGGTGCCTGTCAAGGTCGCATTTGCGACATAAGCTTCGCAAATGCGAAGGTTCCCTATCTAGCCAGTCTTCACAAATCCGAGGGGTTTTTCGCAAATGCGAGCTTGCAATTGTGAGCCAGGCTTCGTAATTACGAAGCCTACAGATCTGCAATATACCAGTAGTTTTTCCTAAGTTCAAAATACTTCGTGGCCTATCCAAAACTCACCCAAGCCTTCAGGGCTCCAAACCAAACATGTACGCAAGTCCAAAAACTCATACGGACTTGATCGTATGATCAAATCATCAAAATAACATTAATAACTATGAATTTAGCATCAAAATCAAAGAAAAATCTCATGAACTCTTAAGTTCCATTTTTAACAATCGAAAGTCTGATTCACGTCATTTCAAGTCCGTTTCCTACAAAATTTTATAGGCTCGACTTAAATATCATATAAGTCCTGTACCGGGCTCTGGAACCAAAATACCAGCCCGATACCATCAAATTCAAACATATTTAAATCTCTGAAAACTCTTATAATTTTAGTTAAACAATTTTCTTCAAAAATTCATTTCTTGGGCTTGGGACTTCAGAATTCGATTCCGGGCATACTGTGGTGACCCGACCGATCGTCTCATGAGTTACCACTTTGTTTCCCCCATTTCTGCCTCTTATTACTATATTTACCGGTATTATATGTTATCGGATTGGTTGGCTCGGGTTCGGAAAGGTTTTGGTGAGGTTTGAGATACTTAGTCCCTTTTGACTAAGCTTAAGTTGGAGTCAACCGGATGTTGACTAATGTAAAATAGGGCTCGAATGTGAATTTTGATAGCTCGAATAGCTTCGGGAGATGATTTGGGACTTAGGAGTCTGATCGGAACGTGTTTCAGAGGTCCGTAGTAGATTTAGACTTGAATTGGCAAAATTGGAATTTTGGCATTTTTCGGTTGATAGGTGAAATTTTGATATAGGGGTCGGAATGGAATTCTGGGAGTTGTAATAGGTTCGTTGTGTCATTTGGGATGTGTGCGCAAAATTTCAGGTCATTCCGACTTGGTTTGATATACTTTTGATCAAAAATGGAATTTGGAAGATCTTGGAACCTTAGGCTTGAATTTCGATATGGTTTGGTTGATTCCATGTTGTTTGATGTGTTTTGAAGATTGGTATAAGTTTGGATAGTGGTATGACTCATTTGTGCTTTTGGTTGAGGTCCAGGGGGCCTCGGGGTGATTTCGGATGGTTGGCTGAAGATCTGAGTTGGATTTTTGCAGCTGAAATTTTAGGACTGCTGTCATAACCGCATTTGCGGTTGGGAGGCCGCAAGTGCGACCCCCGCAGATGCGGAAGCAAATTGCAGAAGCGGAATAGGCGATAGGGAGATGGAACCACAAAAGCGGCTAGGTGAGCAAATATGCGCTATCACAGGTGCAGATGTCATATCGCATATGCGACTTTGGGAATTTAAGTGAAAACCGCAGGTGCGGTGGTAAGATCGCAGAAGCGGGACCGCAGAAGCGGTAATGGGACTGCAAGTGCGAAAAGCCTGGGTTAGAAAGTATAAAAGACTTCTTTCTCGATTTTTGAGTTATTCTTCATCATTTTCATGCGGGTTTGAGCTTGAGGGAGCTATTTGAAGAGAGATTTCATAGAGGTAATGTTTTTGGACCCTAAACTCGTTTCTATAGTGTTATTTCACTGATTTGACTTGGGATTTATGGGAATTATGGGTTAAAATTGGGAATTAGGGCTTGAGATTGGAGACCTTTGAGTAAGGGTTTGAGAGGCCATTTGTTGCCAGATTTTGGTACTTTTCATATGAATGAACTCATGAAGTGATAAGGATTTCATTGATGTAAGTTTTATCGGATTTCGAGACATGGGCCCGGGGGTCGGGTTGGGCCAATTTCGGGATTTTTTTGTATAATTTTATTATTTTCGCATGGGCTTCGTTCCCTTAGCATATTCTAATCTTATGATTCTGATTTTGGGTATATTCGATGCGAGTTGAGGCCGAGGCGAGAGGCAAAGGCGTCGCGGAGTAGTATTTCATCCGGTTTGAGGTAAGTAACCATTGTAAATCTGGAACAGAGGGTACAAACCCCGGTATTTCGTACGGTTTTGATTAATGAGGTGACACACATGCTAAATAATGAGCGTGTGGGCATGCACTGGTAGGGATTGGGACTTGGTCCGTCCCGTAGCGACTATTAAGCAGCGTATTTGATTTGAAATCTTATGATATTATGTATTTTAGAGATTAATACTATATTATGGGCTGTATGCCATGTTTGGGGCCTTGTGCCGACCAGTTGAGATCCTTAGGGGCATTCTTTTCTATTTTGCTCACTATATATGTTTGAAAACATATCATCAGTCAAGTTTTACCTGTTTATTATTTAAAACTGGTTTTTATCACTCTACTTCTTAAATGTGAAAATTGTTTGGGCTGAGTTTCCATAATTTCCACTATTATGCCCGAGTGGTTGTGAGGTTAATAAGTGAGAGAGGTTGAGAACCTAATAGTGAGGATTATATGTATTACGGATCGGGCGGTACGCCACAACAATATTATATGAACATATTATGGATTGGACTGCACGCCGCAATAATATTATATGAACATATTATGGATTGGGCTGCACGCCACATCGATACTTATATGGATCCGGCTGCACCCCCCAACGATATATATATTGGATCGGGTTGTGCGCTGCAGCGATATGAAGCTTGGGTTGTAGGAGCCCCTCCGGAGTCTTTACACCCCCAGTGAGTGTAGTCGACTATAAACTATGGATCGGGCTGCACGTCGCAACGGTTATTATTATTATTACTATTATGAGAAATTATTGAGCCTGAGTGCGGAGTGTGAGTACTGAGTGACGAGAGCTGAGGTACGAGAGTTGAGTCACGAGTGACTGAGAGGCTTGCCCGAGATGCTATATTTATGAGTGATATCTTGCCCAAGGGGGCCAATTTATGATATCTTTGCTGATTTCACTCTTCTTTTATAATGAGCCTCTGTTGAAAGCTGCTAAGTACATGATTTTAAAGTATTTCAATTGAAACTGAAGTTTTTACGAAGTAACTGACTTTAAACTATTGAGTTTGATTTGATACTCTGTTGTATACTCTTACATATGATTTTAACTGCTCGTCACTGCACTCAGACCTTATTTACTTTAGTTACTTACTGAGTTGGCATACTCACGTTGCTCCCTGCACCTTATGTGCAGATTCAGGTGCCCGAGCAGCAGAGTGAGGGTCCTCAGCATTATCGGAGTTTGCCAGAGACTGCAAGGTAGATGTATGGCATCCGCGACCCTGTTTTCCTCCTCCCTATCCTTGTTTTTCTACATTTTTAAACTTGTCATGTAATAGACAGTCGGACTAGTTGTATTTAAAGGCTCTAGACTCGTGATACCATATTTTTGGGTTGTGTTGGTTTGATATTTTATTGTTTTTCGCACATTTCGGTGATTTAAATATTTCTTATGAAAAATTGAGACTTAATTCATGTTAGAAAAATGTTTTTATTAAAAGAGATTTGTTGTGGATATTTGATTGGGTTGGCTTGCCTAGTATTGTGATAGGCACCATCACGTCCGAGTAATTGGGGCCGTGACAAGTTGGTATCAGAGCCTAGGTTACATAGGTCTCACGAGTCATGAGCCGGTTTAGTAGAGTCTGGCGGATCGACACAAAGACGTCTGTATTTATCCTCGTGAGGTTGTAGAACCTTTAGGAAAAACTTCATATTCTTGAAATTCTTGTCATGCAAATCTATTGATCCGAGTACTAAATTTTGTTATTCCATTCTCTCACAGATGGTGAGGACACGTACTACCGATCAGGATGGACGCCAGCAGTACAACCAGCTTGGGCCACAAGAGGCCGAGGATGCGGTTGAGGCCGTGGTAGGGGCGGAGGTGTAGCGCGCACAGCAGCTAGGGTAGCACCTGCAGATCCACCAGCCACCCCAATATAGGATCAGGTCCCAGTTGCGGATGCTCCAGCAGCACCAGCTCAGGCACCGGCTATGCCTATTATGATTCTAGGCCCTTAGGAGGCTCTAGCTTAGATTCTATCAGTGTGCACTGGTTTAGCTCAGGCGGTCTCAGTTACTATGACCGCAACTACTTCTCAGGCCGGGGGAGGCACTCAGACCCCTAATGCTCGCACACCTGAGCAGGTTGTGCAGGGACTCCAGACACCGGGGCACCTCCAGCCCAGCCGGTTGCACCAGCTCAGGAGTATGTGGTACCAGTTATGCCTGACGACGAGCAACGTCGATTGGAGAAGTTTGGTAGAGTTCAGCCTCTCACTTTCAGCGGTAGTGAGGGCGAGGATGCCCAAGGTTTCTTGGACAAATGTTAGAGGATTTTTCGTACATCGGGTATTCTAGAGACTAGTGGTGTAACATTTACTACTTTTCAGTTTCCTAGAGTTGCCTTTACTTGGTGGGAGGCTTATGAGAGGCGTAGGCCTGTTGGTGCAGCGCCCCTTACCTGGAAGCAATTTTTTGTTCTCTTTCTAGAGAAGTATGTGCCATAGTCTCGCTGAGAGGAGCTGCACAGGCAATTTGAATAGTTGCGGTAGGGTGATATGACTGTGACACTGTATGATATGCGATTTTCTGAGTTAGCTCGGCATGCGGTTTGGTTGGTTCCTATAGATCAAGAGAGGATCAGGAGGTTCATTGATGTCCTTACATATCAGCTTCGGATTCTCATGACTAGGGAAAGGGTGTCAGGTGATACTTTTGAGGAGGTTGTTGACATCATCCGAGAGATTAAGTCGGTTCACCGCTAGGAGCGAGAGGAGAGGGAGGCCAAGGGGCCTCGAGGATCTGGTAGCTTTGGTAGTGCTCCTTCAAGGGGTCAGTTTCAGCATGGCAGAGGCCATCCATTTAAGAAGGCTCAGTCAGCTTGCCCAGGTTATCGTGGGGCATCATTGGGTCATGGTTCTCATAGTTCTCCTTAGGACCATTCATCACTTAGTGCCCTTCCATCCTAGAGTTCGTCCTGTGCTCCATCAATTCAGGGTTCTTCCATGCCAGGTCCTTCTACTGGTCATTCCGGTGCTAGGGGTTCCCTTCAGTCCCCATCTCCAGCACCAGTGAGTTGTTATAAGTGTGGAGAGTTTGGGCATATGAGGAGGCTATGTCCTCGTCTTCTTGAGGGTCTATCTCAGTAGCGGGGTCAGCCCTCGACTTCATCTCCAGTTACTTCACCACCCGCTCAGGCAACTAGGGGTGGGGGTTAGTCAGCTAGGGGTCGCCCAAAAGGGGGAGGTCGATCAAATGGTGGTCAGGCTCGTTTCTATGCCCTCCCAGGTAGACCAGATGTTGTTGCTTCAGATGCTGTGATTATAGGTATTGTCTCAGTCTGCCACAGAGATGCCTCTCTGTTATTTAATCCCGGTTCCACCTTTTCTTATGTGTCATCATACTTTGCTCGTTATTTGGATATGACCCATGAGTCCCTTGTTTCATCTGTTCGTGTATCTACTATGGTGGGCGATATTGTTGTAGACCGTGTGTACAGGTCGTGTGTGGTGACTATTGGGGGTTTGGAGACCTGAGTGGATCTTTTGTTGTTATGTGTGGTAGATTTCGATATTATATCGGGCATGGATTGGCTATCTTCATGTCGTGCTATATTGGACTGTGACGCTAAGACCATGACGTTGGCTATGCCGGATGTGCCACGGATTGAGTGGCGAGGTTCTACTGATTTTGTCCCCAGCAGGGTGATTTTATTTATGAAAGCCCAGCGGATGGTTGGCAAAAATTGTCTTTCATACTTAGCCTTTGTGAGCAATGTTGGTGCAGAAACTCCTAGTATTGATTATGTTCCTGTTGTGAGGGATTTTCTCGATGTATTTCATGCAGACCTGTCGGGCATGCCACTGGATAGGGATATTGATTTTGGTATTGATCTAGTGCCAGACACTCAGCCCATTTCTATCTCGCCGTATTGTATGGCACTAGCAGAGTTGAAGGGGTTGAAGGAGTAGCTTCAGGAACTCCTTGATTAGGGGTTTATTTGGCCTAGTGTGTCTCCTTGGGGTGTGCCCATTTTGTTTGTGAAGAAGAAAGATGGCACGAAGAGGATGTGCATTGATTACAGGCAGTTGAACAAAGTATCAATCAAGAGTAAGTACCCTTTGCCTTGTCTCGATGATTTATTTGACCAGATTCAGGGAGCGAGAGTGTTCTCCAAGATTGATCTCAGTTCATGCTATCTCTAGTTGAAGATCAGGGACTCAGATATTCTTAAGACAGCTTTCAGGACCCGATATGGTCATTATGCATTCTTGGTGATGTCTTTTGGGCTGACCAATACCCCAACAACATTCATGCATTTGATGAACAACGTGTTTCATCCTTATCTCGACTCATTTGCTATAGTCTTCATTGATGATATTCTGGTATACTCACGTAGTCAGGAGGAGCACGCGGAGCATTTGAGAGTTGTGTTGTAGAGATTGAGGAAGAAGAAGCTTTATGCAAAGTTCTCCAAGTGCGAGTTTTGTCTCAGTTCAGTGGAATTCTTGGGTCACGTGGTGTCCAGTGAGGGTATTCAAGTTGATCCGAAGAAGATAGAGGCGGTTCAGAGTTGTCCCTGACCGTCCTCAGCCACAGAGATTCGTAGTTTTCTTGGTTTGGCATGTTATTACCGCCGGGTTTGTTCAGGGATTTATATCTATCGCATCGCCCTTGACCAAGTTGACTCAGAAGGGTGCTTTATTCAGGTGGTCGTATGAGTGCGAGGAGAGCTTTTAGAAGCTCAAGACTGCCTTGTCCACAACTCTAGTGTTAGTGTTGCCATCAGTTTTAGGTTCATATACCGTGTATTATGATTCGTCGAGAGTTCGTATTGGGTATGTGTTGATGCAAGAGACTAGAGTTATTGCTTATGCTTCTCGCAGTTGAAGCCCCATGAGAAGAACTACCCTGTTCATGATTTGGAGTTGGCTGCCATTGTTCACGCATTGAATATTTGGAGGCATTATTTGTATGGTGTTTATTATGAGGTGTTTACTAATCATCGTAGCCTCCAGCACTTGTTCAAACAGAAGGATCTCAATTTGCGGCAGCAGAGATGGTTGGATCTACTAAAGGACTATGATATCACTATCTTGTACCATCCAGGGAAGGCCAATGTGGTGGCAAATGCCTTGAGTAGGAAGTCAGTGAGTATGGGGAATTTGGTGTATATTCTAGTTGGAGAGAGACCTCTTGTAGTTGATGTTTAGGCCTTGGCCAATCGGTTCATGAGGTTGGATATTTGGAGCCCAGTCGGGCATTGGCTTGTGTGATTTCTTGGTCTTTCTTATTTGATCGCATCAGAGAGCGCCGATATGATGATCCTCATTTGCTTGTTCTAAAGGACAGAGTTCAGCACGATGATGCAAGAGATGTGACTATTGGTGATGATGAAGTATTGAGGATGTAGGGCCGGATATGATGTGGATGGGCTTCGGGAGTTGATTCTAGAAGAGGCCCATAACTCGCGGTATTTCATTCATCTGGGTGCCGTAAAAATGTATTAGGATTTTAGGCAGCATTATTGGTGGAGGTGAATGAAGAAGGACATTGTGGGATTTGTAGCTCAGTGTCTCAATTGTCAGCAGGTGAAATATGAGCATCAGAGACTGGGTGGCTTACTTCAGCGGATGGATGTTCCAGAGTGGAAGTGGGAGCGGATCACCATGGACTTTGTAGTTGGGCTCCCACGGACTTTGAAGAAGTTCGATGCCATTTGGGTGATTGTGGATCGGCTGACCAAGTCTGCGCACTTCATTCCTATGTGTACTACCTATTCTTCAAAGCAGTTGGTAGGGATCTATATTCGGGAGATTGTTCGTCTGCATGGTATCCCAGTTTCCATCATTTCAGATAGGGGCACTCAGTTTAATTCACAGTTTTGGAGGTCGGTTCAGCGAGAGTTGGGTACTCAGATTGAGTTGAGCACAACTTTTCACCCTCAAATAGACGGGCAGTCCGACGCACTATTCAGATATTAGAGGACATGTTGTGCACTTGCATCATTGATTTCGGAGGGTCATGGGATCAGTTTCTACCACTCGCAAAGATTGCTTATAACAACAACTACATGTCGTGTATTCAGATGGCTCCATATATGGCATTGTACGGGAGGCGATGTAGATCTCTAATTAGTTGGTTTGAGCCGGGCGAGGCTAGGCTATTGGGTACAGACTTGGTGTAGGATGCTTTAGACAAGGTGAAGGTGATTCAGGGGAGGCTTCGTACATCGCAGTCGAGACAAAAGAGTTATGCCGACAGGAAGGTCCGGGATGTGTCCTACATGGTTGGTGAGAAGGTTCTGTTGAAGGTTTCACCCATGAAGGGTGTTATGATATTTAGGAAGAAGCGTAAATTGAGTCCTCGGTTTATTGGGCCTTTTGAGGTGCTTCGGAGGATTGGGGAGGTGGCTTATGAGCTTGCTTTGCCACCCATCTTGTCGAGTGTGCATCCGGTATTTCATGTTTCTATGCTCCAGAAGTATATTAGGGATTCGTCTCATGTCTTAGATTTTAGCACAGTTCAGTCAGATTGTGATTTGACTTATGATGTGGAGCCAACAGCTATTTTGGAGCGTCAGGTTCGAAAGTTGAGATCAAAGGATATAACTTCAGTGAAGGTGCAGTGGAGAGATTAGCCCATGGATGAGGCTAACCGGGAGATCGAGCGGGAGATGCGGAGTAGATATCCTCACCTATTTGAGGCTTCAGGTATGTTTCTTGATTCGTTCGAGGACGAACGTTTGTTTAAGAGGGGGAGGATGTGACGACTCGACTGGTTGTCGCATGAGTTACTACTCTGTTTTCCCCATTTCTGCTTCTTATTGATGTGTTTATCAGTATTATATGTTATCAGGTTGGTTGGCTCGGGTTCAGAAAGGTTTTGGTGAGGTTTGAGACACTTAGTCTTTTTTGAGTGAGCTTAAGTTAGATGAGTCAACCGGATGTTGACTTATGTGAAATAGGGCTCGGATGTGAATTTCGATGGTTCGAATAACTTCGGGAGATGATTTGGGACTTAGGAGTATGATCGGAACGTGTTTTGGAGGTTCGTAATAGATTTAGGCTTGAATTGGCGAAATTAGAATTTTGGCATTTTCCGGTTGATTGGTGAAAGTTTGATATAGGGGTTGGAATGGAATTCCGGGAGTTGTAGTAGGTCCGTTGTGTCATTTGGGATATGTGCACAAAATTTCAGGCCATTCGGAAGTGGTTTGATAGACTTTTTGATCAAAAACAGAATTCGGAAGATTTTCGAACCTTAGGCTTGGATTCGATGTGGTTTGGTTGAGTCCATATTGTTTAAGGTATTTTGAAGATTGGTATAAGTTTGGATAGTGGTATATGACTCGTTTTTGCTTTTGCTTGAGGTCCCGAGGGCCTCGGGGTGATTTCGGATGGTTGGCAGAAGATTTGAGTTGGGTTTTTGCAGCTGAAGTTTTAGGACTGCTGTCACAACCGCATCTGCGGTTGGGAAGCTGCAAGTGCGACCCCCACAGATGCGTAAGCAAATCACAAAAGCGGAATGGGCGATGGGGAGCTAGAACTGCAGAAGCGGCTAGGTGAGCACACATGCACTATCGCAGGTGCGGATTTTTGAGTTATTCTTCATCATTTTCATGCGTGTTTGAGCTTGAGGGAGCTATTTGAAGAGGGATTTCAAGGGGATTTCATAGAGGTAATATTTTTGGACCCTAAACTCATTTCTATGGTGTTATTTCACTGAGTTGACTTGGAATTTATGGGAATTAAGGGTTAAAAATTTGGAATTAGGGCTTGAGATTGGAAACCTTTGAGTAAGGGTTTGAGGGGCCATTTGTTGCTGAATTATGGTATTTTTGATGTGAATGAACTCGTGGAGTGATAAGGATTTCATTGATGTAAGTTTTATCGAATTCTGAGACGTGGGCCCAGGGGTCGAGTTGGGCCAATTTCGAGATTTGTGATATAATTTGATTATTTTTGCACGGGCTTCATTCCCTTAGCATATTCTAATGTTATGATTCCGATTTTGGGTAGATTCGACGCGAGTTGAAGCCGAGGCGAGAGGAAAAGGCGTCGTGGGGTAGTATTTCATCCGATTTGAGAGGCGAGAGGCAAATGCGTCGCGGAGTAGTATTTCATCCGGTTTGAGGTGAGTAATTATCGTAAATCTAGAACTGAGGATACAAACCCCGGTATTTCATATTGTTTTGATAAATGAGGTGACGCACATGCTAGGTGACGAGCGTGTGAGCGTGCACCGGTAGGGATTGGGACTTGGTCCATCCCGTAGCTACTATTAAGCCGCGTATTTGATTTGAAATCTTATGATATTATGTATTTTAGAGATTAATACTATATTATGGGTTGTATGCCATGTTTGGGGCCTTGTGCCGACCTGTTGAGACCCTTAAGGGCATTTTTTTCTTGTTTTTCGCACTCTATTTATTTGAAAACATATCCTCAGTCATGTTTTACCTATTTATTATTTAAAACTGGTTTTTATCACTCAACTTCTTAAATGTGAAAACTGTTTGGGCTGAGTTTCCCTGATTTCCACTATTATGCCTGAGTGGCTGTGAGGTTAGTGACTGAGAGAGGTTGAAGACCTAATAGTGAGGATTATATATATTACGGATCGGGCGGTACACTGCAACAACATTATATGAACATATTATGGATCGGGTTGCACGCTGCACCAATATTATATGAACATATTATGGATTGGGCTGCACACCACATCGATACTTATATGGATCGGGCTGCACGTCGCAACGATATATATATTGGATCGAGATGCGCGCCGCAACAATATGACATTTGGGCTGTAGGAGACCCTCCGGAGTCTGTACACCCCTAGTGAGCGTAGTCGACTATAAACTATAGATCGGGCCGCACGCCGCAGCGGTTATTATGATTGGGTTGCGCGCCGCAACGATATGACGTTTGGGCTGTACGAGCCTCTCCGGAGTCTGTACACCCCTAGTGAGCGTAGTCGACTATAACAGTTATTATGATTATTATTATTATGAGATATTATTGAGCCTGAGTGTTGAGTGTGAGTACTGAGTGACCGAGAGGCTTGCACGAGAGGCTATATTTATGAGTGATACCTTGCCCGAGGGGGCCCATTTATGATATCTTTGCTGATTTCACTCTTCTTTTATAATGAGCCTCTGTTGAAAGCTACTAAGTACATGATTTCAAAGTATTTCAATTGAAACTGAAGTTTTTACGAAGTAACTGACTTTTAAACTATTAGGTTTGATTTGATTCTCTGTTGTATACTCTTACATATGATTTTAACTGCTCGTCACTGCACTCAGACCTTATTTACTTTAGTTACTTATTGAGTTGGTATACTCACGTTACTCCCTGCACCTTGTGTGCAGATCCAGGTGCCCGAGCGGCAGAGTGAGGGTCCTCAACATTATCGGAGTTTTCTGGAAACTACAAGGTAGTTGCATGGCGTCCACAGCCCTGCTTTCCTCCTCCCTTATCCTTGTTTTTCTGTATTTTTAGACTTGTCATGTAATAGACAGTCAAATTAGTTTTATTTAAAGGCTCTAGACTCGTGACACCAGATTATTGGGCTGTGTTGGTTTGATGTTTTACTGTTTTCCACACATTTCGGTAATTTAAATATTTCTTATGAAAAATTGAGACTTAATTCATGTTAGAAAAATGTTTTTATTAAAAGAGATTTGTTGTGAATATTTGATTGGGTTGGATTGCCTAGTATTGTGATAGACGCTATCACGTCCGGGTAATTGGGGTCGTGACACATACGCTCAAGTCCCATATTTTCCTACGGACCCTTCGGGATCGTCAAATCACGAGTCCGCGTCTGTTTACCTAAAATATTGACCGAAGTCAACTTAAATTTATTTTAAAAGCAAAATTTATCATTTTTCACAGATTTTCACATAATGGCTTTTCGGATACACGCCCGGACTGCGCATGCAAATCGAGGTGAGGCAAAAAGAGGTTTTTAAGGCCTCGGAACACAAAATTGACTTGTAAAACGAATTGCTTCAATAAGTTTATATGTTAAGGTTTTATAATTTATGTTTAACATTATTTTTTGATTTCATCATTATAGTTCATAAATTTTTTAAAATTCATGAAATTCGCTAGTGTTGTCAATTTTCTTTGGGGTATTAAAATTTGGATCTTTTTTTTTCTATAATGAAGAGCAATTTAATAATTATAATATATTAAAATAAGCAAACTGATCGTTGTCTACTTAAAGTAATATTTTCTTTTGAAAAAAATATTATTGGCCACTTAAAACTTTTCTAGTTCGTTGTTAATTAAGCAAAAAAAAAACTAATCTTGTCATACTACATGCATATCAAAAATATAAATTCTAATTGATAAGGATAAATGAGCAATCTATGGTTGGAAAACGGGGATTATAGTTAATATTAGTTTTTACTTTTATTAAATATTTAAATTTCAATTTAATTAATTTTTGGCCCACGGGCCGGTCCAGGCCCAACCTCGATCAAGCCTCAAGGGCCAGCAGGCTGACTTGGGCCGTGCTTATAAGCCTCACATTTAAATGGGCTAAAAAAATTCCAACCCAGCCCTACCCAAGTAGAGGGCTGGATTGGGCTGGCATCACGGGCCAAGCCCATTTTGACGGCTCTACTAGGGATGTTCATAAAAACCTGAAAAACCGAACCAAACCGACCAAAAAAATCGATACTTTTTAGGTTTGATTTTGGTTTTGAATTTTAAGAACCGATCAAATTTGATTTGGTTTTGGTTTTAATCAAAACATAAAAGGAAAAAATCGAACCAAACCAACTATAAAAGCAGATATTTAAATTTATTATTACACCAATATATATATGTATATTTTTATATAAAGTTTCTAAAATTTTTTTGTACATATTAGTCATTTATATTTTTAGTCTAGTTCTTTGCTATTATATTAATTTAATTCTTTGCTTTTACATTCTGGTTTGATTGGTAGTTTTCTTTTGCTAAGTACACGAATTTATTTCATGTTAAAGTAATAGATTTTTAATTGAGTATTTAATTTATTCATCATTATTTGATTCAATTATTATCAATATATCTTGCCAAATGATAGATTTCTCAAAGAGCAATTAATTTGATAGTGTTACGTTAAAAATGTAGTGTCTGGACTATGCGTTTTATAGTGTATGTTTCATATTTAAGAAAAAATCGATAAATAACCAAAAATAGAAAAACCGACAAAAATCGAATCGAAAAAAAACGAATTAATTTGTTTGGTTTGGTTCCAATATTTTTTACTTGGTTTGATTTTTTTAGGATAAAACTAACCCAAACCGAACCATGAACACCCCTACCTGCTACTACACAATTTTACGCTTTGGATGATTGCTTTGTCCTTAGTCATATTGTTACTATCCGATCCATAATACTCAAAATAAGCTAATATAAAATCTCCCAAACTATCTTTAAAACCAAACCATATCATGCACCAATATCGTATGCATGAAAACTTATTTAATTACGTATGATTTTTGAAAATCATATATATTTTCAAGTTAAATGACGGAATATTTTTTGCCAACTCAAAATCATACATAAAGTATTTCATAATAATAATGAGATCAAGTACAATAAATATTTTTTTTCATGTATGTCATGTACTCATTCATTACTATAACTCATGTCACGACCCAAAATCTCCTCCGTAGGATGTCGTGATGGCACATAATCTTAGGGACTAGGTAAGCCTAACATTTACTGAAATAATAACAATATTAAATAACAACTGACAAATGCGAAGCAGAAATCTCTATACAAGACTTACAAATTACAAAACCGGTAGTACAAGTCATAAGCTCTACAGAGTTTGCTAGAAAACCTCTAAATAAAACTGTTCGAAATAAGGGTAAACGGTCTAATACAAAATCAGAAGATGACACCGAAACCTGAAAACGCAGTAGCAGGTTTACCTTGAGTCTCCACAACAAGATCCGTACAACTAGCTAACGATAGACTGACACTGAAATACCTGAATCTGCATAAAAATTGTGCAAATGCTTAGTATGAGTACACCACATCGGTACCCAGTAAGTATCAAGACTAAGCTCAGTAAAATAGTGACGAGGAACAATCAAGAAACCTACTGAACTAAATATCCTAAACAAAATATAAGTGTAGTACTAACAAAATACGATATATCTAGGAAACTACGCATTATGACAATGCTAATATAATACTTGAAATGAGAAGTAGAAACAACAACAAGCAGCGGAACACAGTCTAAATCCGGCGATCACAATTAAAAGAACGACATGTAGCAACTAGATAAGAGTAACCATTTTCACATCAGGTTTTATCCAATAATCATCACGAGGTACAAAAACTCAGAATAGCCACAAGTCACAGGTCTCACTTTATGAATCCTAAACACTTGGCCTCTTGTTCCATCATTTAAACTAGTACCGCATGGACGACACTCATGCCAATAGGACCATTCTCACATAGAAGGCAAGTAGGAAAACATGTGCATCCATACTCAACAATATTAGGATTCATCCTCTTAAATCGATAGGAGTGATTAACTACGTGCATGCTTGTGCAATTGTCCTAACATAGTTTATGCCAGCTAGCATGTATAGAGAAAATGGACAACACGTAAGAAGGTTTTCCCACAATGTTTTACAAGATAAAACTCGCACAGGTAGGTACGCCAATACATAAATATCAACAACAAGAATGCCCCCAGGCCATCACTAGTCTTCACAAATCAATCCCTAACATAGTCCACCTTGTCTCATCATGTGTGCAATAATAAAGTAAATGCCTGCCATGTCTTACCACATGTGCAAGGTAATATTCCCACCTTGTCTCTCCACATGCATAAATATACAGATATAGCCCTCCTTGACACGCCACATGTGCATAATCAACAGTAATAATGGTACGGCAGAAACCTCGTGCAACATAACCCTGGCCGCACAATAGAAACCTCATGCATCACACTAACAACCGCACTACAGAAACCTCGTGAACACAATAACGAGTACAACAACATTAATGACAATAATACAAGAGTACGTCAAGTAAATCAACTTAAGGGCTTTTGATCACAAAGGAACGGTAGAACTAGTTCACAAGAATAAACACAATAGAGAATACCAGTCTTAATAAGAATAACGCAACAAAGAAAAAATAATATGTAACAACAACCTCACAAGTTATGGTTCAATAACATGGAAGATAACACGAGTTAAAAATTCCAAATAAGGACAAGTCAACTAAGATATAAGATATCTAAACTTCTTTTAAGGTTGAACAATTACGAAAGAGATACAACAATTCAATTAAGGGTAAAAACCAGAAAGATAATCAAAACCTCAATTAAGGATGAACAATTACAGGAGAGATAATTATATTTTCAATTAAGGAGAAGCGACTAGGGATGGATGGCACGACAAAAGAAGCGGTAAAAACTTCAGTTAAGTCACAAAGGAGTCAAATAGGCAATAAGAACGGAACATGAAGCAATTAATTCCAATAAAAGACATAGAGGTGAAACTAGTAAATAGGGAACTTAACATAACAAAACAACTTCATATCTAATTAACATAAGAACCTACGAGCCCTAGAAGGTCAATTTCCCACAAATAAGCACGAGCACGTACTCATCACCTCGCATACCCGGACTTTACATGATGCAATTAGCATATAAGACTCAAATCCTGAGGGGTAGTTCCCCCACATGAAGTTAGGCGAGATACTTACCTTAAAGACGATAAACCGTTCCTCTAAAATGAACTTATCGAGTGAAATAACCTCCAATCTAGCCAAAATAACTTCAAAGCACAAATAAAACTCATAAAAAACTATTCCGGATAATAAGGCTTCGATTATTAATTAAAACTAAATAGTTAACCCAAAAGTAAACCCTCGGTTCTGCACCTCGGAACGGGCCAAAATTATAAAAATCCAAACACCCATTCGATAACGAGTCCAATCATACAAGAATTACTCAAATCCAACCTCCAATCACCTTTCAAATCCCCAAAATTTTGTCTAAGAAGTTTATATAATTTCCCCCAAATTTCCAACTGAAATAACTAATTAAATGATGAAAATAATAATGGATTCGTGTAATAAAGCCAAAACCGAGTTAGAACCACTTACCCCGATACTTTTCTTGAAAAACCTACTAAAAATCACCACAAACTAAGCTCTCTAGGTTAAAAAATAAAAAATGAGATGAAACCCTCATTTATATAGTACCACATCTGACCTCCAAAGGGCTGACCGTAAATTTCTTGTGCGGTCCGGACATTCTAGGTTCCGCAGCCACAATCCAAATTGTGCGGCCGCACTTCAACAAAACATGCACTACCAAGCTTTAGTAAATTGACCATAACTTTCTATACAAATGTCTAAATGACAATTTTCTTACTTTCTGGAAACTAGACACAAATGGCTACAACTTTTATTTTTGGATTATCTCCAAATTTCTTATAGATTAAAAGATATAAGCTTCCGAAGTCAGACCATCGAACCTGCAGAAATCTCCGATCCGCGACCACGAGAAGAATTGTACGGTCCGCACTTGATGCTTTTCCTCAGCACTCCAAAATGTGCCTCGCATTTCCAAAGTACCAGAATAGCATCAGAGTGCCGAAATGCCCAGACTCGCTCAAAACTCAGCCCGGAGCACACCCGAGCCACTCAGGACCTTGTCAGAATGTACCAACAAGTCCTAAAACATCACACGAACCTGCTCGAAGACTCAAACAACATCAAACAACGTTGAAACTGTGAATCGCACCATAAATCACACTCATAAATTTTCAAATCTTCCAACTTCCTTAACTCGTGCCGAAACATATCAAATCAACCAAGAATGACGCCAAATTTTTGCATGCAAGTTCCAAATGACATAACAAAGCTAATAGAACTCTCAAAATTGCATTCCGATCCCGATATCACCAAAGTCAACTCATGGTCAAACCTCTCAACCTTCCAAAACTTCAACTTTTCCAACTTTCGGCGAAATGCTTAAAATTACTCTACGGACCTCCAAATCCAAATTCGGATGCACTCTCAAGTCCAAATTCATCATACGAAGCTATTGGAATCATCAAAATTCCATTTCGGAGTTGTCTACACAAAAGTCAAATTTCGGTCAACTCTTACCGCTTAAGTTTCTAATACAAGAATCCTTCTTCCAAATTGACCCCAAAACATTCAAAAACTGAACTCGGCCACACATGCAAGTCCTAACACACAATACGAAGTTTCTCAAGACCTTATGCCGCCGAATGAGACTTCTATTTTCAAAACGGTCGGCCGGATCGTTACAACTCATCACAACTATTTATGGAGCCTCTATACCTAGAAATAGAACTAACCACTTAGACCAAAGCATGGAAAAAAGAAAATAAGGAGAGACATAATAGCTATCACAAATTAGGAGTGATGCCTTACCATATGCATCCGAAAGAGAGTCATCCTAACCTTATCCTAAAAAATGTAAAGTAGGCAAGACCCTAAAAGGGGGCCGAGTACACCACCATGATACTTAATAAGTGTCATAAATTCTCTCTAACTCAAGTTTCTAAGACAAGACTGTACAAAAATAATGCTACCAATATTTGATATAAAACGATAACAGTTATATCAAGTCATGTTCTTTATCATTTAAATGAAAAGACGAGTGAAATATAAGCCATGATGTAACCTTTTAATATATATATATATATATATATATATATATATATATATATATATATATATCAATCTAACATTTTACTAAAAATAATATAAAATTATTTCAATTACATTAAGTTACTGAAATCACGTTCGGCTCCATAGGCCTCAATATAAGAAAATCATTAATTCTTTATACCTTTTATTGGAAGTATTATGCTGACACTAACATAATAAACAACTACTAGGTGATCAACCTACCAACAAGTATTTGACCTTACTTATCCGCAGAACTTCCTATAGTATTGTACGAGTCAACTTAACCTCATTACTTTAAATAATGATCATTTGGCCTCAAAATGTGAGACTTTATCTCCAACATCAACTTAGCCTTAGCATGTATCTCTACACTGGGATGCATAATTTCATGACCACAATCTGAACGTGTGTGTGCAAACATTAAAGAACAACCCGAGTGAGTGTCAGCAAGGGGCAGCGGGAGTTGGACGCGAACGTGCTAGGTGGCTGCAATATCGTCGTATATACCGAGAAAATTCCCAGGTTCTACTAGTGGGAGTTGGTACCTCTTTTTTTTTCTATTTATCTTTGTTGTGTTGGTTAATAAATTGTTGTCATCTTTCTTCGTATTTGTTATTCACCGTATTAGTGTTCCTATAGTTGCAACTTGGTTTTTCCCTAGTTTGGTGTGTTGCCTTGTGTGTGTTAGTGATTCTTTTTAGTCTGTCGTAGGTATAGTGGTTGTGGTTTGGGATGGTCGAGTGAGGTCATGTCCTCGGGGGGAGCATGGGGTGGGGCATATGGTAGGGTCAGGGTTAGGGGGCGGGATGGGATGAGAGGCAATAGAGGTAAAAGGAACAAGGGTGTCTATAGGTTGAGAAATGGGTCATAGAATGTAGGTACATTGACGGGTAAGTCTATAGAGTTGGCGAAGATGGGTAGGGTCGAGGGCGAAGGACACAGACGGGTATAAACTTTGGTACTCAGGAGTCTAGAGAGGTAAAAATGGAGTGGGTATCTTGGTAGATAGGGAACCTAGAGATTCTGTGGTTGATGTTAGATGAGTGAATGATAAATTGATGCTATTAAGTTTGTGGTTCGTGAGTACAGCCTAAATGTCGTTAGCACCTATGCGCCACATGCGGGCCTAGATGAGAAGGTTAAACGGCGCTTCTGGGAGGGATTAGATGAGATTATGCGCCAGGTCCCGCCTGTTGAGAAGCTATTCATGGGAGGGAATTTCAATAGTCGTATTGGGTCTACCGCTGGAGGTTATGGCAAGGTGCATGGAGGCTTCGGTTTTGAGGAGAGGAACGGAGGAGGTACTTCGATGTTGGACTTTGCTAAGGCATTTGGGTTGGTGATTGCGAACTCTAGCTTTCCGAAGAGGGAGGATCATTTGGTTACTTTTCAAAATGCGGTAACGAAGACACATATTGACTATCTCCTCCCCAAAAAGTATGACAGAGGTATGTGTAAGGATTGCAATGTTAATTCCGGGTGAGATACTCACAATGCAGCATAGGCTCTTGGTGATGGACGTAGGTACTATGTTAAAGATGGGGAAAAGGTCTGCTCGAGGAAGATCAAGAATTAGGTGGGGAGCCTTAACTAAGGATAAAGCCCAAGAGCTGGAGGGGCGGTTGTCAGCTATGGGAGCCTGGAGGAGCAGTGGTGACGCAAGCACTAGGTGGTCAGTGACAGCAGACTGTATAAGGGAGGCTGCGAGAGAGGTGTTATGGGTTGCAACGGGCATCTCTGATGGGCACAAAGGAGATTGGTAGTGGAATGAAATGGTCCAAGGTAAAGTGGAAGCTAAGAAGGCCGTGTAACTGAAGTTAGTGGGGAGAATAGGTAAGGAGGAGAGGCGAGCATGCATGGAGAGGTATAAAGTAGCTAGGAAGGAAGCTACGCTGGTGGTCATGGAGGCTAAGACCACGGCGTATGGTCGTATGTATGAGGAACTGAGGGAAAAAAGACGGGGAGAAAAAGTTATTCCGGCTGGCCAAGTTAAGAGAGAGGAAGGCGTATGGTAGAGTATTGATTGAAGATGACCAGATTAAGAGGAGATGACAGACTTACTTTCAGAAACTCCTAAACGAAGAAGAGGATCAGGTTATTGTGCTAGGCGATTTTGAACATTCCGAGAGTCACCGTGACTCTAGGTACTACAGGCGTATCATGGTTGATGAGGTCGTGTGAGCTATGCGTAAGATAAGTAGGGGCAGAACGACCGGGCCAGACGAGATTCTGGTGGAATTTGGGAAGTGTGTAGGGAGAGAAGGTTTGGAGTGGTTGATTGAGTTGTTTAATGTTATTTTTAAGGAGAAGAAGATTCCAGACGAGTGGAGGTGGAGTACGATAGTTCCATTGTATAAAAACAAAGGTGATATCCAGATTTGTAACAATTATAGGGGTATCAAATTACTTAGTCATACCATGAAAGTGTGGGAGAGAGTGGTTGAAGCGAGGGTGAGGATGACAGTGTCTTTATCCGATAACCAGTTTGGGTTCATGCCGGATCGTTCAACCACGGAAGCTGTACACCTTGTTAGGCAGTTGGTGGAACTGTACAGAGAGAGAAAGAAGGATCTGCATATGGTATTTATTGACTTAGAGAAAGCATATGCCAAGGTTCCTAGAGAAGTTCTCTGGAGATTCTTGGAGGCAAAAGGTCTCCTGGTCCCTTACATTATGGCGATTAAGTACATGTATGCTGGGGCAAAGACTCGAGTTAGGACAATAGGAAGAGATTTTGATCATTTTTCGGTGGAAATGGGATTACACCAAGGTTCTGCCCTCATTCCGTTTTTGTTCGCCCTGGTGCTGGACGCATTAACACACCATATTCTAAGGGAGGTTCCATGGTGAATACTATTCGCTGATGACATTGTTCTGATTGATGAGTCACGAGCCAGTGTTAACGATAGGCTGGAGGTTTGGAGATAAGATTTTAAGTCTAAGAGTTTCAAGTTGAACAGGACGAAGACGGAATATATGGAGTCTAAGTTTAGCTCTGAGCTGGGGGAAGTGGACATGGATGTGAGGCTTGAATCACAGGTCAGCCCAAGTAGAGGTAGCTTCAAGTACCTTGGGTCGGTTATCCAGGGTGGGGGGGAGGAGATCGATGAGGATGTTACACATCGTATCGGTGATGGATGAACTGGAGGTTAGCATCTGGAGTCTTGTGTGATATGAAAGTCCCACCGTTACTCAAAGGTAAGTTCTATAAAGTGGTTGTTAGACCGGCCATGATGTATGGGGCTGAGTGTTGGCTTGTAAAGAACTCACATATCCAGAAGATGAAAGTAGCGGAAATGAAGATGCTGAGGTGGATGTGCAGGCACACTAGAATGGATAAGATTAGGAATGATGATATTCGGGAGAAGGTGCATGTGGCTCCCATTGATGACAAGATGCGGGAAGCGAGACTCAGATGGTTCGATTATGTTCAGAGGAGAAGCCCAGATGCGCCGGTAAGGAGATGTGAGCAGTTGGTTGTGGAGGGCACGAGAAGAGGTAGAGGGCGGCCTAAGAAGTATTGGAGAGAGGTGATCAGGCAGGATATGACGAGGTTTTAAATTTCCGAGGGCATGACACTGGATAGAGAGATGTGGAAGTTGAGTATTAGGGTTGTAGTTTAGGAGGTAGTTTGAGTATTTCCTTACTTTGTACCATTGTGAGACCAGTCTGGTAGGGTTTTTGTCTAAGATAGTTAGTGGCAATATTGTGTCTTACTATTTCACTTTTCAGCGCAGGAACTATTTACTAGCTATCGTTTTTGCTTTGCATCTTTAATCTAAATTTCATGTTGTTCCTGTTTTTCATATGATTTCTTTGCTGATACTAATATTATCTCCTTTTGGCCTTTTTGTTTCTTTAAGCCGAGGGTCTTTCGAAACCAACCTCTCTACTCCTTCGGGGTAGGGGTAAGGTCTGCGTACACACTACCCTCCCCAGATCCCAGTAGTGAGATTTTACTGAGTTGTTGTTGTTATTGTTGTAATCTTAACATTCATACCAGCCTTTTCACTAGTATCTCCTAAAATATTTGACATATCAAAACAAAATTCATAACCTAATAGCCTAGAAGGATTTATTTTTAGCAAATCATGGTGTTCATAATCAATCCAAACCATTTAAACAAAATTAAATTAATAACCCCTCTTTATGTTAAAGCTCTAATCATTTATTAGCAATCTCTTAAACATACAACAAGTGCTATCACGTATATAAAATTTCAAAAAGTAATACTTTTCATGAAAGCACATCCTAACACTCGAACATTTTATAATATTCTTGTCAATACTTATGTTTTAGTAAAACTTGTAATATTCTTTACAAGTGTCATTTGCCAATAAGTTTTAAAAATAAAACTTTGATAAAATACTATGATATCATGTTGGGCCAAACACACATGCAAGTATAAACGACTGACAACTAATAGAAGAATGAGTAGAATTTCATTCCACGAAAACTTATGATTAATTATTAACTAAATCAAACTATTTATGAATTGTTCGTCAGGTCATTTTCTGGAAGATGATTGCAATTTTGACTACTACAACTGTTAGCGAAAATTAGCAGTACAGAGGAGAAGACAAGTTCACAAGTCACAAGCAAAACACACAAACTTTCTTATCATTGTTAAAGTACGGAGATAGTATATTGATATTTTGTACTTCTTCCTTAGTTTTTTATTTATTTATAAATTTCAATATTTTCTAAGAAAAATAATATCATAAAAAGGCAGTATAAAAAAATTCTAGGCCTGGAATTTTTGCAGGCTTAAAACATCTGTTAAGAGTAGAAATTTGCCAAGAAAAGAGTTAATTATGTATGTAGTAACTTTTTGTTATTCGTTGTGTTGCTCTAAACTAGCCGAAAGATACTCTTAACATGTGTGATATTATCTATTTTGGGCCAAGCCAGCACGACTTTTCTTAAAAGACCTCACATTAAGAGATCCCTACACCTTATATATAATTTTTAAATTATTCTAGCCACCAATGTAGGACTTTGATTGCACACTTAACCATTCTCCCCCTCGAACTAAATTATACATGTCCATTACCATTATCCACGTGTCTGTAACGACCCGACCGGTCGTTTTGAGCATTTGCACTTCGCTCGGTAGTTCACAGGCATAAGTAGCTCCGTATGATGTATTATGACTCAGGTGAATCATCGTTTTTGGTTTTCATATTATTCAAAATTTGATTTGGAAGAAAGATTCTCAATTTGGAAGCTTTAAATTGGAAGAGTTGACCAAGTTTGACTTTTTAGTAGTTGACATCGGATTGAATTTTTGATGGTTCCTTTACCTTGAACCAATAATAACAAGTAAACCTAGTAAATGAAAATGCATGGCATCACCGTTCGTGCTTTTACTCTCAACCTCACCAGATAATTAATAAAAACGGCACTACATCACCCTTCGTGCATTAACTCTCTCATAACATGGCACGACATTATCTTTCATGCATTAACACTCACAAAACATGGCACGATATCACCCTTCGTGCATTAACACTCTCCCTCACCAAAATAAAGAACAATAACAACAGGGAGATAAAATATCAAGAATAAGTCTTACATCAACAATTGGTTCCACAATACCAACCTCAACTTTGAATCAATACTCATTCAATACCAAAATCTGTAAATGTGATAAGAACGATCAACATAACTATAAACTAGTCTAAGCATGGGTAATACAATCACGGAAAGCTACAATTTCATAAATAAGACTCACTCGCATGCTATGACTTAACAACATCGCATAGGTGCTCGTCACCTCACCTATACGTTGTGTCTAACATTCGAACACATAGAAAATAAGCAAATAATACCTAATCCCTCAAGCCAAGATTAACCACGACACTTACCTCGTTCCAACGGTCAAACTCAAAGCTCGACCACAACTTTTCCCTTCACACAAGCATCTAGACCAATAGAATGTAGCAAATTACTAACCAAACAATTCAATTGAAGCTTTAGGAACCACCCATGATAGCAAGGGATTCAATTTAGGCCATTTTGGAAAAAGTTAAGAAAACGTTAACACCCGGGCTCGCTTGGTGCAAACCCAAAATTCGGACCAAAATCCGATTACCCATTCACCCCCACCCCGGATATGCAATTGGTTTTGGAATCCGACCTCAATTTAAGGTCTAAATCTCCAATTTATCAAATCCCTAGTTTCTGCCCAAAGTTCCCAATTCCACTATGAAAACCTAAGATTATAGGCTGAATCTTATAAAATGAAGTGAAAGATTAAAAGAAACTAGTTTAGAGTCACTTACCTTTGATTTAGGGAAGAAACATTTTTTTGGAAAATCGCCTCTGGTGTTTTAGGTTTTGAAAAATTGAAGAATGAATCAAAAATCCCGTCCAAAAGTCATTTTGATCAGTGCAGTGTCACATTTGCAACCTAGGGTTTGCAAATGCGAGTTCCGGAAATGCGAAGAACCTATTGGAAATGCGAAGTCTCCCCATTCCTTCTTTCATCGCAAATGCGAAGAAAATCTCGCAAATGCGAGACTGACCTTCTGCAATTGCAACCAATTTATTGTAATTGCGATCATTGCCTTCCTAGACTCCCTTCGCAGATGTGAAGATTTTTCTCACAAATGCGATGACTGCCTGGCTCAGCTACTCTTCACATTTGCTATGAGTAGCTCACAAATGCGAAGCTGTCATGCTCGCAAATGCAAACTCTGATCTAGCAAATGTGAGATCAGAGGCCAATTCCTAGAAATTGCAGATACCAGCAATGCCTAAGTCCAATTTCACTCTGTAGCCTATCCAAAACTCACCCGATCCCTCGGGGCTCCAAACCAAACATGCACACTAGTCTTAAAATATTAAACGAACTTGCTCGCGTAATCAAATTGCCAAAATAACACCTAGAACTACGAATTTAGCACCAAATCAAATGAAATTTTCCAGAAAATTTTGAAACTTCTAATTTCTCAACCGGACGTCCGAGTTACGTTAAACTAACTTTGTTTCTTACCAAATTTTACAGACAAGTCATAAATAGGGTATTGGACCTATATCGGGTTCCAGAACAAAAATACGGACCCGATATCCAAAAAGTCAAACCTTGGTTTCAATTCCATTTTATTAAGCCTTTAACTTTTAAATTTCAACAAAGTCCGATATCTCATGCTAGGGACTTTTGATTTCGATTTCTGGAATACACCCAAGTCCCAAATCATAATGCGGACCCACCGAGACCGCCAAAATATGAATCTGGATCCGTTTACCAAAAATGTTGACCCAAGTTAACTCAAATGAACTTTTTAGGCAAGATTTCTTATTTTCATCACCTTTTAACATAAAACCTTTCCCGAAACACGCCCCCACTGCGCATGCAAGTCGAGGAGGGTAAAAAATGAGATTTTTAAGGCTTGAAAGCGCATAATTGAGTTCTAAAACACAAGATGAGCTTTTGGGTCATCACATTATCCACCTCTAAAACAATCGTTCGTCCTCAAACGAACATAGAAAAGTACTTGAGCTGGTGAATAGGTAGGGATATCTACTCTGCATATCGGACTCGGACTCCCAGGTAGATGCCTCAACAGGATGACCTCTCCACTGCACTCGAACTAAAGGATAACTCTTCGATCTCAACTGACGAACCTACCGGTCTAGCATAGCTACCGGCTCCTCCTCGTAGGTCAACTCCTTGTCCAACAGGATAATGCTGAAGTCTAACCCGTGGGATGGATCATCGTGATACTTTTGAAGCATGGACACATGAAACACTGGATTTACCGCTGATAAACCAGGTGGCAACGCAAGTTTGTATGCCACCTCTCCCACTCGCTCAAGAATATCAAAGTCCAAACGTATCTAGGGCTGAACTTGCCGTTCTTTCCAAACCTTGTTACACCCTTCATGGGTGACACACAGAGTAACACTCTCTCTCTGACCATGAATGCAAAATCACGGACCTTACGGTCGACATAACTCTTCTGCCTAGACTGAGCTGTGCGAAGTCTATCCTGAATGATCTTGACCTTATCCAAGGCATCCTGTACCAAATATGTACCCAATAACTGAGCCTCCGCCAATTCAAACTATCCAACTGGCAATCGACAACGCCTACCATTAAGTTCCTCATAGGGAGTCATCTGGATGCTCGACTCATAGATGTTGTTGTAGGCAAACTCAGTTAGTGGCAAGAATTGATCCTACGAACCTTCGAAGTCTATAACACAAGCGTGAAACATATTCGCTAATATCTGAATAGTGCGCTCGGACTGTCTATCCATCTGAGGATGAAATGCTATGCTCAGCTCAACCTGCGTGTCCAACTCACACTGCACTTCCCTCTAGAAATGCGAGGTAAACTGCGTACCTCTATCAGTAATGATAGACACAGGCATACCGTGAAGCCTAACGATCTCGCGGATATAAATCTCTACCAATTTCTCTAAAGAATAGGTAACTGGCACATGGATGAAATGCACTGAATTGGTCAATTTATCCACAATATCCCAAACTACATCGAACTTCCTCTGAGTCCGTGGGAGTCCAACAACGAAATCCATAGTAATAAGCTCCCACTTCCACTCAGGAATCTATATCTTCTGAAGCAAACCACCGGGTCTCTAATGCTCGTACTTTACTTGTTGACAATTTAGACTGTGCCATATATTCCACTATATCTTTCTTCATTCTCCTCCATTAATAATGTTGCCGCAAGTCCTGATACATCTTGATGGCGCCCGGATGAATAGAATACTGGGAACTATGATCCTATTCTAGAATCAACTCACTAAGTCCATCCATATTCGATACACAAACATGACCCTGCATACTCAAAACTCCATTGTCTCTAACCGTAACCTGCTTGGCATCAGCGTGCCGCACTGTATCCCTAAGGACGAGCAGATAATGGTCATCATACTACTGCTTTCTCATACACTCTAACAAAGAAAACCGAGTGATTGTACAAGCTAGAACACGGCTGGGCTCAGAAACATCCAACCTAACGACTGATTGGTCAAAGTCTGAACATCTAAAGCAAGAGGTCTCTTACCGAATTGAATGTACGCAAGGCTGCCCATCCTAACTGACTTCCTACTCAAGAATCGGACACCATATTGGCCTTCCCAGGATGATATAAGCTGGTGATATCATAGTCTTTCAATAGCTCTAACCACCTCTTCTACCTCAAATTGAGTTCCCTTTGCTTGAACAAATACTGCAAACTTCGATGATCCATGAACACCTCACACGACACGCCATAAAGATAGTGCCTCCAAATCTTTAGCGCATGAACAACGACTGCCAGCTCTAAGTCATGGACAGGATAATTCTTCTCGTGAACCTCCAACTGCCATGAAGCATATGCAATTACCTTGCCATTCTGCATCAATACCACACCAAGTCCAATATGAGATGCGTCACAATATACTGTATGAGGACCTGAACTAGTGGGCAACACCAACACTGATGCCGTAGTCAAAATATTCTTGAGCTTCTAAAAGCTCGCCTCACACTTGTTTGGCCAACTGATCAGGGAACCCTTCTGGGTCAACCTGGCCAAAGGGGCTGCTATAGATGAGAACCCCTCCACAAACCGACGATAATAACTCGCCAATCCAAAGAAACTCCGGATCTATGTAGCTGATGTGGGTCTAGTCTAGTTCTTGACTACCTCAATCTTCTTAGGATCTATCTGAATATCCTCTGCTGATAAAATGTTCCCCAAGAAAGCGACTGAACTCAACCAAAACTCGCATTTTACAAACCTAACATATAACTGGCTGTCTCTCAGAGTCTGAAGAACGATCCAAAGGTGTTGCTCATGTTCCTCTTGGCTGCGGGAGTAGATCAAAATATCATCAATAAACACAATCACAAAGGAATTTAAATAGGGCTTGAACACCCGGTTAGTCAAATCCATAAATGGTGCTGCGACATTTATTATACCAAATGACATCACTAGAAACTCATAATGCCCGTATCGAGTCCGAAAAGCTGTCTTAGGACATCAGATGCCCTAATCCTCAACTGATGATAGCCAGACCTCAAATCAATCTTTGAAAACACTTTGGCACCCTGAAGTTGATCAAATAAGTCATCAATCCTTGGCAATGGATACTTGTTCTTGATGGTGACTTTAGAACCTCACATATACGTTGTATCTAACATTCGAAAATATAGCAAATAAGCAAATAATACCTAATTCCTCAAGCCAAGGTTAACCACGACACTTACCTTGCTCCAACGGCTAAATTCAAAGCTCGACCACAACTTTTCCCTTCATACAAACCTCTAGACCAATAGAATGTAGCAAATTACCAACCAAAAAATTCAATTTAAGCCTTAGGAACTACCCACAATAGCAAGGGATTAAATTTAGGCCATTTTAAAAAAAAAGTCAACAAAAAGTCAACACCCGAGCTCGCTTGGTCCAAACCCAAAATTCGGACCAAAACTTGTTAACCATTCACCATCGAGCTCGGATATGCAATTGGTTTTGGAATCCGACCTCAATTTGAGGTCCAAATTTCCAATTTATCAAATCCCTAGTTTCTACCCAAAATTTCCAATTCCACCATGAAAACCTTAGATTTTAGGTTGAAATCTTGTAAAATAAAGTGAAAGATTGAAAGAAACTAGTGTAGAATCACTTACCTTTGATTTTGGGAAGAACATTTCTTTGGATAATCGCCTCTTGTGTTTTAGGTTTTGAAAATTTGAAGAATGAATCAAAAATCCCGTCCAAAAGTCATTTTGATTAGTTGAAGGCGTCGTATTTGAGACCTGGGGTTTGCAAATGCGAGCCTCGCAAATGTGAAGAACCTATCACAAATGTGAAGGTCTCTCCATTCTTTCTTTCATTGGAAATGAGAAGAAAATCTCGCAAATGTGAGCCTGACCTTCCACGATTGCGACCAATTGATCGCAATTGCGATCACTGCCTTCCTAGACTCCCTTCGCAAATGCAAAGATTTTGTCGCAAATGTGAGCACTGCCTGGCCTAGCTACTCTTCGCATTTGCGATGAGTATCTCGCAAATGCAAAGTTGTCATGCTCGCAAATGCAAACTCTGATCTCTCAAATGCGAAATCAGAGGCCGATTCCTAGAAATTGCAGATACCAGCACTGCCTAAGCCTAATTTCACTCTGTAGCCTATCCGAAACTCACCTGAGCAGTTGATGCTCCAAACCAAACATGCACACAAGTCTTAAAACATCATACGAACTTGCTTGCGCGATCAAATTGCCAAAATAACACCTAGAACTACGAATTTAGTTCGGTCCATTTGATTAGTTTAATTGAGATTTGAGTAGACTGGATGACTCTCGAGAATGGTTCTAATGGATTCAATATTTATATGTAGCAATTGAGAATATTCAAGATGTGTATATGGATAGAAACTAAGATTTACATTGGATGGTGTCGAGACTTCTGGCATTTCTATATCCTTATGGATTCTACGTTTCAGTATAAAGAAGGTGAAGAAAATAGCTTTAGATTCGCAAAAGGTCTATACAAGTGTCTCGTGGTATTGCTCTTGGGTTTTTGTGATATACGTAAATTGGTTGAGTTAGAGAGATTTAGTTCTGATGGCTTGATTATGTGCAAATGGATTTCAAAGAGTTCTCAATGGTTTCTACCACGGTTTGAGGAATATATTTCCCACTGGCGAGGAGCAGATGGTGTATAGTGTTTTCTCCTAGATGAAATCAAATTGAAAGTTCTTGGCTAATTGAGTATGTAGTTACTTGTGACTTAGAGTGGATTATGAATTTCTCATATTTTTCATATGATGGCATGATATATGTGGTGTGTTGTGTGGGATTGAGATTTGCATGTGCAAGGTCACGGGACAGTTTTGAAAGGAAGGACATGAATTCTTAGGCAGCATGGACGATTTCAGATGACTAGGCAAATTATATTACTATTTGGTATTGCTGATGAAAGTGTACATTTCAAAAGGATCCATTTGTTTTGATTTATGGATACTTCACCGGTACTAGGGTACTCTCCTGATTAATCAACTGTTGATATTCAAATTTTGCCATATGGCACGGAAGAATTATAGAAGTACTCCTCGTGGGATGATCATATATGAGGGATATGTTAGATATTTGGGCGGTGGAGTAGGGATCGGATATGGTGATTCGTGTGTTCTATGGATTTGGAGACTGGTAGTTCTCATGAGTAGATTGTTTCGTGGTTGTGGATAGTGAAAATGTGGACAAAGCTAGTCAAAGGATGGTATGTGTTATGGTTAGGTCATTATGGATCTTCGGAGGGTTATTTATCTATTTGTGGATGACCAGAGTTGATCAGAGGGTCCATTAGTAGGCCCAATTAGGATGTGTACCCTACACCGCGTCGGATTGGTTGGCTCCATACTGCTATTATTGAGAGATATGCCATTCAGTTGTTGTTGAGCTTATTCGTGTTCTGAAATGATTTGTGAGTTACTCTTCTATTCTACAAGGGGTTGTGATTCGTGGGTTATATGCACACACAATAGTGGTTCTATTTGGGCTTTATAGCAAAATTTGAGCGAGAAGAGTATTTGGGTATTACATGATTGATTGTGCGATAACTATGTTCTTACTGGATTGTGGTACTATTTATTTGCTCTCCGTGGTTATGGTAATGCACTTTGGGTATTGGATGTCAAATTTTGTGTGGTTAATGATTTTGAGCAGTGTGGCTCGAGGTATATAATATGGACCAGCGTTTGGATAGGGTCACACATTGTAACAAAGTTATATTGAGGTATGATCCTTTATGTTATATTCGTATGTTTTGGTTTTGCAGTGTGTGATGGCTTGTTAGCATTGCATTGTCGTGGTACCCGTTGAGCTTGCAAGATGATTCTCTTGTTTGAGTCATTTTCCATGTTTGAGTACATTTGGAATATTGCTTATTGGTGCACGGATTTCACGGGTTGTGGCTTTAGATTGTATTTATGTGTCACATAATTAGAGTGGTCATGTTGGATGCTATGAGGTCATTGGACCTAGAATTGATACTATCAGAATTGATTACAGCATGGTTGGAAGGATATTACCGAAAGTCGGCTTAAAAATTTGCTATAATTCTTGTCGAAGGAGAGGGAGCTCCATGACTTGTTGATCTGATGAATGGTTATGAGTTTCTGCGTGTTTCTTTCATCATCGGTAGTGTACGAAGGTTTTAGAATGAGGCTTTGTTTGATATGAGGTTTATCACCGGTATTGGGTTATTTTGAGCAGCTGCTGTGATCGAAAATTTTGCTACGAGTATGTGAGTTATGCGGTATATCATTTGATTACATCTTGGGTCACGATGAAGGCTTTACGCAGCTTGTTCAGACTTATATGGCATGTAGATGCGAGATTCTAATCTTATAGAAATTTCGGATGGTTGAAATTTGATTCTAAGACTTATAGGCTAAGGTTGGAGCAATGATCTTCAGTTATGTTGTGTTGGCGGGACTATGTGGGATAGGGTGACATAGGATCACCCTTGGGTATGTGCATGGTAAGGTTACACTGCAGTTTGATGGCTTTGAGAATAACTCTAGGCACATTCGAGGACAAACGAATGTTTAAGTGGGGGAGGATATAACGACCCGACCGATTATTTTGAGCATTTGCACTTCGCTCTGTAGTTCACGGGCATGAGTAGATCCGTATAATGTATTATGACTTATGCGAATCGTCGGTTTTGGTTTTTAGGTTATTCAAAATTTGATTTGGAAGAAAGATTCTCAATTAAGAAGTTTTAAATTGGAAGAGTTGACCAAGTTTAACTTTTTAGTAGTTGACCTCGAATTGGATTTTTGATGGTTCCATTAGCTCCATTAGGTGATTTTGGACTTAGGAGAGCGTCCGGATTGTGATTTGGAGATCCGTAGTAGATTTTGTATTGAAATGACGAAAGTTGAAATTTTGAAAAGTTTGACCGGGAGTGAACTTTTAGATATCGGGGAGGGATTCCGATTCCGGAAGTTGGAGAAGGCCCTTAATGTCAAATATTACTTGTGTGCAAAATTTGAGGTCAATCGGACGTAATTTGATAGGTTTCAGCACCGTTTGTGGGAGTTTGAAGTTTGAAAGTTCATTGATTTCGAATTGAGGTGTGATTCGTTGTTTCGAAGTTGTTATGTGTGTTTTGAGGCCTCGAGTAAGTCTGTGTTATGTTATGGGACTTGTTGGTATGTTTGGACAGGGCCTCGAGGGGCTCAGGCGTGTTTCGGACTGATTTCGGGCTATTTTTCTCCATGTTGTTTCTGGTGTTTCTGCAGTGCTTCGCGATCGCAGATTGAGAAACGCATTTGCGAAGGGTATTTTGATCAGTGCAGTGATTTGTTATTCGGGTTCGTGATTCCTTGGTCACGTTTGCGGTGGGTTTATGTGGTGTCCTTCATGTTCGCGTATGAAGGATCGCGTTCGCGTACTTTGAGGTTTGGCAACTAGAGCTGGAGAATCATTCATCGTAGTCGCGTAATATGAGCCGCGTTCATGAAGCTTTGGCAGCAGTGGTCATCGCGTTTGCGTGGGGTGTATCGTGAACGTATAGAGTCTTTTGTGGTAGTGTGCAGTTTGTTCATCGCGAACGTGACGGTTTTCACGCGTTCACATATGAGGAGGCCTCGGCAGATTATAAAGTACTCTATTTCGAGGGTTTCGGCCATTTTTGCATTTTGGGAGCTATGGAGCTCGGATTGAGGCGATTCTTCAAGCAATTTTCATCTTATGAATGGAGCTCGGATTGAGGCGATTCTTTACTCGGTTTTGGTTATATTTCATAAATCTATCTTCAGTTTTAGCATTTGGTTGATGAGTTTTGAAGAGGAAATTGGGGGTTTTGGCCTAAAGTTTCATAATATGAATTTTTGAGTTTTGAACAACGACTTGGAGTCGGAATATAGTGAAACTAGTATGGTTGGACTCGTAATTGAATAGGTTGTCGGATTTTGTGAGTTTTGTCGGGTTTCGAGGCGCAGACCTGGGTGTGATTTTTGGCCGATTTTGGGTTTTTATTAAGGATTCGATTTTTATCATTTGGAATTGTTTCCTTGGGCTTTATTTGATGTATTTAAGTTGCTTTTGGCTAGTATTGAGCCGTTCGGAGGTCTCTACGCGCGTGATGACATTTTTGGAGAATCACTTGGCTTGCTCGGTATTGGAATTGGCTTGTTCGAGGTAAGTAACACTTGTAAACTTAGTGCTGAGGGTATGAAACCCCGAATTACATGTTATGTGATTGGTATTGAGGTAAGGCACATGCTAGGTGACGGGCGTGTGGGCGTGCACCATATGAATTGTGACTCTGTTGTTTCCATGGAACTGTATTGTGGTCCTATTTTGTTGATATTCGTGTTTTCACCATGTGATAAAGTAATTGAGCTGTCAATCATGCTAGATATCATGTTTAGACTTTATGATGATATTGTTGGGAGCCATAGTGGTCATTTCTTACTGTCACCTTATTGATTTTACTACTATTTCGTACTCAGTCATATTCATGCATTGATATCATATCTCAGTTTCAGTTGTTATTTATTGATACTCATATCATTGTTATCGGGCTAGTTTCATGACATTGTAAGCCCGTGAGTGAGACTGGAGAGATTGATGACTGAGTGAGGCTGAGAGCCTGATTATGAGTGACAGTTATGGGATCGGGCTACACGCCGCAACGGGAATTATGAAAACCCTGAGCAGGTAAATTCCAAGTTACTTCTTTTGTTATTTGCTTTACATTGTTTCGAACTGCTGTTGGTTATTGGTGTTGGACCCGACCTATGTTTCAGCTCATCAATACTTTCAACCTAAGGTTAGGTTTGTTACTTATTGAGTACGTGAGGTCAGTTTTACTCATACTATTCTTCTGCCCCTTGAGTGAAGATGTTGGCTACTGTTATTGCTGTGTTCGATGGGAGCTGGATTTGAAGATGTACCTGCGTCCTTGTTGTAGCTGCCTCTTGTTCATGGTAGCCTTAGATTTACAACACTCTGTTTATGTAATCTCAAACATAAGATGTATTTACTTCGTATCAGCTTTGTAAACTCTATTCTTAGGAGCTCATGATTTGTATTACCATTCCTTGGAAAATGTATAAGATTCAGAAAATTCTTTTTGTTTAATTGTCTCATTCTATTGGAATTGGATAGTTGTTAATTGGCTTAACTAGAGGGTTGGGTTAGGTGCTATCACGACTAGTGAATTTGGGTCGTGATTGTGTCAATATCCGAAATTCACTATGTGCCACCCACATCGCATAGTATTTATGGCACTCCAAACCCGCACAACTAGCTACTTCTTGTGTGCACGTCTCCAAGCTCGTAAGGTAAGAAAATTGAGTCCCGCACCATTACTCATCCATTGTCATATTCGTCTCGCGGAACCTGGATTTTGATACCAGTTGTTTGGCTAAACCATGACAAAATACTCTTAATACGATGTGATACTGTCCGTTTGGCCAAGCCCGTACTATTTTTCCAAAAGGTCTCTCACCATTAAGAGATTTCTACGGCATTAAGAGAATAATATACTTCTCTTAGCAAACTAGAGTATTCTTTTACTTATATAGTTTCTCTTAGCACTTTTAATACTAAATATAAGTTGAAGCAAATAATAATGTAGTAACTACTATGTTTCAAGAGTCATTCAATGCTAAGAATAAATTTTAATAGTTACGTATCAAAGTAGCTTGAAAAATATTTACAAAGACACTCAAAGAATTAAGAAAAAATATTCTAAACTAATACCGTAAGAAGGACGATTTACGTTGGGACAAATTAAAGACAGGAAACAACTAATAACTACAATTTAAGATGTATAAATTTTTTAGCTATAACTATTTTAACCAAATAATTTTAAAATTCTACCAATGAATCCCTTTTTGCGTAGATTTTTGGAATTTTGTACATATATCTTTTTTGTATTTCATCACCTTATTTGCTACCGCATCCGTGAAATTTCCTTTCCGTCTTACATTTAATGTTACTAATCATGCTTAAAAATATGGAAGGAGATTTTTGTCTGTGATTCTTGGAGAAAAGAACCTCATTTATTTGGGTTTTCAATTTTATATGTGCTTGATTAGTTTTGATAAGTTTATTATTAATGGCTAGAGGTTGATAAATTGGGATTTTTTGGGACATTTCTGTAAGATTCTCTATTTTTCATAGATTTTGGGGCCCTGAGTATTTTGGGGGTCTAAGGCCATTGCCTTAGTAGCCTTAGGCTCTAGCCGGCTCTGGTCTGACTGCTATCATCATCTAAATTAAGCGACTAGGCCTATCAACTTCCTAATCTTGAAAATTCAAAAAAAATACGAGATTAGTCAACAAAGTGATTATTGTACACCCATGCTTTAATTAATAAATACAAATATCAACAGAAAGGAAGAACGGAGAATTTGAAGAGTTGGGGACATTATCTGAAAAGAAAAACAAGCAAAATAAATCGACTAAAGCAAAGTATGTAGGTTTGAAACAGAAAAATAAAAAAAAGGAGCAAGAGAAAAATGAAGAGAAATCGAAGGAATTGGTAGCTTAAAGAATATGGTAATATGTGAGTAACTTTTAAAGGAAACGGTATAGTAATTCTTTTGTAAGAATTAAGAGGCGTTATAAATGTTTGGATTGAAATAATTAGGTGTCATAGAGAAGCTAGTAAATTGAACGACGATAAATAAGACAATAATAAAAAAAATATCAAAAGAGACACAAACATTTAACGTGGTTCGACCAATTGATCCAAGTCTACATGCGGAGATGAGAATAACCTCACAAAGAGGCACACATAAGTGATAGGCTATCACTTGTCCCAAACTTTTTTTTTCCTAAACAAGGCTCTTGTAACGACCCAGCCGGTCATTTTGAGAGTTAGAGCACCAATCCCATATTAATTGTTTTTCTCGTATCTGTTTATGCTATTTTAACTTGCCTAGAGGTTTCGTTTTGGATTTTGAAGTGTTTTGGGACACTTAGTCCCTAAATGGGAGCCTAAGTCTTAAGATTTGGACCGTAGCCAGATCAGCGTGAAAACAGCTCTGTAATGGATTTTTGTCAATTCTGTTAGCTTCGTTGGGTGATTTTGGGCTTAGGGGCGTATCCGTTAGCTCATTTAGGCTTGAAATAGCGAAAGTCGAATTTTGGAGTTTTGGGCTAGTAGTGGAATTTTTGATATCGGGATCGGAATCCTACTCCGGAATTTGGAGTAGGTCCATAATGTTGAATATGACTTGTGTAAAAAATTTGGGGTCAATCGGACGTAGTTTGGTTGATTTCGGCATCGGTTGTCTCATTTGGAAGTTTCAAGTTCATTAAGTTTGGATTGGAGGGTGATTTGTGTTTTTAGCGTTGTTTGATGTGATTTGAGGGCTCGACTAAGTTTGTATGGTATCTTAGGATTGGTTGGTATGTTTGGTTGGGGTCCTGGGTGCCTCAGGTGAGCTTGGGTGATTAACAGATTGGTTTGAGACTTAGGAAAAAGGCTGAAGCTGCTACATCTGGTGTAACGCAGAAGCGGCTAAGAAACCGCAGAAGAGGATAAGGGCCTTGTCCAGCTGGGTCCGTAGATGCGGTGAGGGGTCCGCATAAGTAGTTTGGGAATGCAGGAGCGGGCTCGCAGGTACGACCTAGTGCTCGCAGATGCGGTCCCAGCCCACTTAAGTTAATTCCGCACCCGTGACGGAATTTCCGCAGGTGTGGCGCCGCATGTACAAAGAAGGGTCCGCAGGTGCGGTTTGACTGGCAGAAAAAGGGCAGAATCGAGGGTTTAATTTCATTCTCTATTTTTGGACATAGAGAATTCGGACTGAGGAAATATTTCGAGGGATTTTCAGAGAAAGCTTGTGGGTAACGATTCCTTACTCGATTTTGGTTGCATTTTATTAATCTATTGTTGTTTTCTTCATTTAATCAAGAATTTTGAGTGAGAAAGTTGGGAAAATAGGGGAAAAGTTCCCCAATCGAATTTCTGAGTTTTGAGTGGGATTTTCACATCAGATTTGGATAATTTTGGTTCGAGTGAACTCGTGAGTGAATAGAGGTTCATAATTTGTGATTTTTACCCGATTCTGAGATGTGGACCCGGGGAGGCTTTTCAGGCATTTTTCTATTTTCTCGCCTTAACTTTAATTTCATTAGCTATATTAGTTGCTTGTAGCAATATTTACGTAATGTAATTGATTTGGCTAGATTTGGGCCATCCAGAGCCGGATATTCGTGTAAAGAGCATTATTACGGATTGATTTGCGCTTGGTTCGAGGTTAGTGGCTTGCCTAACCTTGTGTGGGGGAACTCCCCTTAGGATTTTGGTACTATTTGATATATGAGCGCGGTGTACGTAAGGTGACGAGTACGTACATGGGCTATTTATTGTAAAACTCCGTTTTCGCCAAGTCTTAACCTGTTTTTCATTGTTCAAACTACACTAGCTATGTAATTACCTTGTTTATATTTGAAAATCATGCCTACATATTTTAACAGTCTATTTGAATTCGGTTGAGCTACATATTTGTCTTGGGACTACGGAACGTTATTCCGAGAGATCCCCTATACTGCATATTTACTTTGGGACTACAGAACGATATTCCGGGAGATCCACCAGCACTGCATGTTTACTTTTGGACTACGGAGCGGTATTCCGAGAGATCCCCTGCACATTTACGTTTGGGACTACGAGACGGTATCCAGGGAGATCCCCCTGTTGCTATTATTATGTTCAGTGTTGTTGGTTTACATTGAGTTCTATTCCTGTTAGATTTCCGTACTTATTTTAATGGAATATTCTTTCTGTCTTATTTCCTTATATTTATACCAGTAGGGCCCTGACCTGATCTCGTCACTAATCGACCGACGCTCGGCTTGGCACTTACTAGGTACCATTGTGGTGTACTCATACCCTTTGTTGCATATGTTTTTCGTGTGCAGATCCAGGTATCGCTTATCAGCCACATTTCCTGTGCGAGCCAGCTGTAGAGACTTCAAGGTATGTCTGTCGCGTCCGTAGACTTCGAAGTCCCTATTTATTCCACCCCATGTCAAACATTTCTTGTATTTTCTTCTTTTATTAGACTCTGGAGTATGGGCATACTGTTTCTTTCTTTAGCTTGTGACCTATGATAGTTCTTGTTTTTTTGAAAGTGATATTTGTTCATGCCGAGCGACATCGTTTTTCCTTGTTTAAATGTACTTATTAGTTGATAGCTTTTATGTTTCATTCTTTTTCCGCAAAATGTTAGGTTACCTAGTTGTAGAGACTAGGTGCCATCACGACGGTTCACGGAGGCAGAACTTGGGTCGTGACAACTCTCAAACCCCTTATGGCTACATTATGGATGATGCTGAATGAGGATGAATGATCCTTATAAATTATAGAAGTCAAAACATTTTCTTCCAAAAAGGACTATCCAACTATGGAAGGAATATAGTTTTTGTCACGACCCAAAATCCAACTAGTCGTGATGGTACCTAACCCAACCGGCTAGGTAAGCCAGCTAACAACTATCCAATTTAATGAGAACTATTAAGAAAAGAATGATAATACAACTGCTTTTATACAAAGAATTTCTCAAGGACTGGTAGTACAAATCATGAGCTTCTAAGATTTAGACTTTTACAAGACTGAACTGAAATAATTACAACATATGTTTGAAATATAAATGAACAATACTTGAACCTAATGCTACCAAGGACAAGTCATAGCCATAACTGGAATGCAAGTACATCTTCAATGTCCGCCCTCTCCATACACAACAACATCAATACAAATATCTGCAGACAAGGTGCAACAGTGTAGTATGAGTACAATCGACCCCGTGTACCCAATAAGTAACAAACCTAAACTTACGTTGAAAGTAGTGATGAGATGAAATAAAGGTCGTAGTCCAACACCAATAACCAACAATAGTTCATTATAACATAATAAAAGTGCTAAAAGAAACAACTCGGAGGTAAAATATTCAGCTCGTGCCCAATTCCGAAAAAATAGGCATGCTTTTCAAGTATATCAGTGAAAACCCAAATCTATTGCCGAAATCACCAAAATATGAGCAAGTTTTTAAAATTGTGATTTTTCCCCAAAAGTTTCAAAAGGTAAATGTTTCATTTTCAAATGACATGATGAAAATACATCTTTATGCCTGCATGTCAATGTGTACATGTCTAATGCGATGCAACTCAGTGATAAAACCATATGCATACTCTTAGAGTATCAATTCACTCAGTCCTCCCAGTCACTTTCCTCCCAATCACTCACTCCTCACAGTCACATAGTCCTCACAGTCACTCAGCATTCGCTCTCGGCACTCGCGCTCGCACTCAGTAGGTACCTGTGCTCACTATGGATGTGCAGACTCCAGAGGAGAAATTCAAGCCCAAGCGCTGAAATAATCCATGGCATGTATCAAATAAACATGTTGTAGCGTGTAGCCCGATCCCATAAATATCCTCACAATCAGGGCCCTCGGCCTCACTCAGTCATCAATCTCTCCAGTATCTTGGGCTCACAATGTCATGAAAAATCAGTCCAAAAATAATGATGTGATGCCATACCCTCTGCACCAAGTTTAGAAGTGTTACCTATCTCGAACAAGCCAAATCCAATACCGAGCAAGCTAAACGATACTCCAAAAATGCCATCCCACACGAACGACCTCTGAATGGCTCGAAACAAGTCAAAAGCAACTCAAACATATCAAATAATGCCCAAGGAAACAATTCCAAATAATAAGGGTCGAATCTTTAATCAAAAGCCCAAAATTGACAAAAAGTCATATCCGGACCCGCACCTCGGAACCCAATAATATTTACAAAATCCAACAACTCCTTCAATTACAAGTTCAACAGTACTAGTTTCAACCAAATCCGACTCCGAATCGATGTTCAAAACTCGAAAATACACTCTATGAAACTTCGGGCAAAACCCCCCAATTTTCTCTTTAAAATTAATAATCCATTTATCAAAAACGAAGATAGATTCACGAAATATAATCAAAACCCAGTAGAGAACACTTACCTCAATCCATATAGTAAACATTGCCTCAATAATAGTCTCAATCCGAGTTTCATAGCTCCAAATATGCAAAAATAACCGAAATCCCCGAAATAGAGTATTTTATAATCACTAAGAGAATTAATTAATCAGGATCGCGGAAATACCCTTGCAATTGCAAAGAAGAAAATGCACTGCCCCTGAAAATGCACTACGCGATAAAAAATAAACCTTAGCGATCGCGATGGACAACCAACACTGCCTCCACATATACTCTACGCGATCGCGTAACTATTCATACGAACTCGATGACCACATGAATCTGAACTATGCGATCGCATCACAATCAGCGAACGGGAAGAAGAAGCCAGCCTCTTCCCAACTCAGCCCAAATGACTACGGAACACGTGCATACTTGGGCGAACGCGATGATTAATCTGCAACAAACTACGCGAACGAGTATGAGAACTCGTGATCGCGATGAACAACCTTTCCCCAGTCATCAAACAACTCTATGCCATCGCGATTCACTCTACGTGATCGCAATCGAGGAAACCAGATGCTCAGTAGAACCAACAATGCCAAAATGAAGGAAAATGATCCACATTCGATCCAAAACACGCCCGAACCCCTCTGGACCATGTCAGAACATTCTAAAAGGTCCCATATCATAACACGGACTTACTTAACCCATCTGGACTATGTCGAAACGACAAATCATAACTCAAATCAAACTTAATAAACTTTTGAACTTTCAACTTCCAAAACTCGCGGCGAAACATATCAAATCAACTCGGAATGAGCTCAAATTTTGCACACACGCCCCAAATGACATAACGAACCTATTCCAATTCCTGGAACCATAATCCGAATCTGATATCCTCAAAGTCAACTCCCGGTCAAACTTATGAATTTTCCAAACATTCAAATTTTTAACTTTCGCCTATTAGTGTCGAGACCTTCTAGAAACATCCAAATGCAAATACGGGCATACGCCTGAGTCCAAAATCAGGATCGAGACCTAACGGGACCATCAAAACTCCAATTTGAGGTCAAATACTAAAAAGTCAAACTTGATCAACTCTTCCAACCTTAAATCATCAATCATGAAATTCATTTCCAAATCGATTTCGAATAACCTGAAAACCAAACCGACGATTCACACAAGTCATAATACATTATACGGAACTACTCATGCCCTCAAACTTCTGAACGAAGTGTAAATGCTCAAAATGATCAGTTGAGTCGTTATAGTTTCCTTTTCCGTAAAATGTAAAACCTATTATGACAAATATAATGACCTTTCTATAAGAGATAAGAAACCCAAATATGATAAAAAGATCACGACAAACACCTAATAATAAATGTGATAGACCTCTTCGAGTTTAGCCATTTCATATATTATTGGCTTTTATTTTTTTAACTGAAATCAATACAACAAGACGTAATAAAACGAATAGAAAATGATCGATTTTCAATTATAGAAAGAGAGAAAAAATTATTGCATACTTATTAGCCAGTACTGACTTGTTTGAAATTGCAGCATAATTACTGACTTATTGTTATATTTGAATAAACTTGCACGCACCTTAATATTCTGATTAAATCCTATTCAAATCTTTTGAAATGTATAGAAAAGAGAGTTGTATAAACTGAAATTAAATACATACATAATTTTAAAACGTAGTTTGACTTAACTCGAAGTTTAGAAAAATGAAATGAATTTTATAATTTTTCATAATTATATCGTAATATTTGTGCTACTATAAAATATTCAAAATTTATAGTCTTAAACATTCCACAGAATTTATGCTGACTATAAAAATTTCTATTAATGTTAAATTATTTTTAAATATAAAATATATATATTTTAAACGGTCTAATAAAAAAATATATCACATAAATTGAAATGAAAAGATGATTTAATATAAAAGCATTACTACATCCGAAGACTATATAGCCCGTTTGGATGTGCTTGTTTTAAGTGACTTTTAAACCAAAATAGCTTTTAAGTCATAAGTTAGGAATTCTAACTTTTGGCTTTGGCTTGTTTTTTATCATTTTAACTTAAAAACAAGTGCTTAAAAGCACTTTTTTACTTTATCCAAACACTACAAAATAATTTAAAAATTATTTTGGCTTAAAAGCGCTTAAAACAAGCCGATCCAAACAGGCTCAATAGTTAATATAGTAAGGAAACGTATTACCTATTCTGAGCCCAACCTGATTAGCCGCTAGACCTATGTTCTGTATTTATTTGTACAAACCCAAGCTAGTTCAAGAAAATAAAGACAATTTTTGCTTTTCAGATTCGGAGATCATGCTTGTACTTTGCTTTCCTTTTTCTTTTTCTTCATTAAATGAGAGTAGTTAGCTGCTCAATGACTTTAATTTAATTCACTTGTTAGTTGCGCAGCCTGTTTCTGGTGGTATAAATATAGACCATCACCAAACCTTCCCTTCTCTGTTATGTCAATATTTGTATACAGTGAAATCGGAGGGTCCAATTCCTCGTCATCGAGGCACATCAGAAGGTCATCTCGGAGCCTCGAGGTTACAAGGCTATGGTCGAGTTTTCTACCTCGAAGTTAGTCGACGCCCGACCTTGGGATAATGTCGACCACAACTATGGTAGAAATGGAGAGTTCCCAAGGTACACGGTTAGGACTGATAGAGCCTAGTGGATTACCCTAACCTCGAATCAGGTGTCACCTAGTTGTCCCCATCTACACTTCTTTGTCATTAATGTATTTTGTACTATGTTGGGATTCCCCTCATATATAAAGGGAATCCTTGTCATTTTGTAAAGCCATGTTGCTTCAGCTGCTCAAAACGAAATATACAAGAACATTCTCTTTGCTCTTTAACACATTCTCTTGATATTATTGCTTCTATTTATTATCTTCATTGTTGTTCTTCATTTATTGCTTATAATTGGCCATAAAGAGCCTTCGTTGATTTCATTAGAACTGTTAGCCACACTTCTACGCCCCTCGATAACTCCCAGCCGAACTCTAGAATCGACCCCGAGGCCCCCGAATCGACAAGCTCGAGGCCCCGACTGTCAACCTATCGATTTGATTATCACCTTACTCTTAACTCTCATTTCGTTTCTAAGTCTAACATATATAGCATCAACTACTTAACAACTAGCATAAAAATAAATCACGTATTTTTAGAGTCCTATAATCAAATTTAATTGTTATTACCATTTTCACAGTAAACAATTTAGCACCTACCGTGGGGCTAAAAATAATAGTAATTATTTTCTTGTTAGTTTTACTACATAACGCAAGTTATCTTTCACGCTTTCTCTTGTCTGAGTTCTTCGATTTCAAGTCGGAATGTCTAACTCAGTGAATGGAGGTGAAAACAACAATCTTGAGGACCACGGAGAAAACGGTGTGGCTATTCCAGGTGTTGGTGTGCCACTACGAAACCCTAGGAATGCACCGGAACCAATCCTCGTGAATGCGGTCTCACGCGACGCCCAACACATCGACATAAGCTCCCATACTGGCAGGAGCGTGCACCAAGGGGATCAACAAGAGGCTCAGAAAACCCCAACTAGGGAAGAACGTGAGGTTAGCCTTCATGTTATTTTTGAAATGTTGCAGGCACAACAACTGGCTATTGCTCAGCTGCAAAGTCACTAGAAAACTCATAGCGCGGTAGCACCAGGGACAACTCACCCAGCTGAACAGGTACCAGAGAGATCGAGCAATAACGGATCGATGACCAATCCAGTCATCGTAAAAATGCTCGAGGACCTCACCAGAAAGATCGAATCGGGCGAGAAAATGATAGAAGTCAACGACAAGAAGGTCGAGACCTACAACTCCAGGGTCGACCAAATTTCAAGCGCACCCCCGGTCCTGAAAGGTGTGGATTCGAAGAACTTCGTACAAAGGCCGTTCCCAGAGGAAGCGGCTCCGTAAACCATTCCAAAGAAGTTCAAAATGCAGAGCTTCCAAAATACAGCGGGACCTCAAACACCAATGAGCTTGTTACTGCTTACACTTGTGCAGTGAAGGGCAACGACATGAATGACGATGAGATTGAGTCAGTCCTGCTGAAAAAATTCGGAGAAATAATTTCTAAAGGGGAGATGATGTCGTATCATAACTTGGCCCCAAACTCCATAGACTCATTTGCCATGCTGGCAGATTCCTTCATAAGGGCACATGCCGGTGCCATCAAAGTAGCAACAAGGAAATCTGACGTGTTCTAGATCAAGCAGAGGGAGAGCGAAATGTTGCGAGAGTTCGTATCTCGATTTCAAACGGAATGAATGGAACTACCGCCAGTCTTTGATGACTAGGCAGTGCAGTCCTTCACTCAGGGTCTGAATGAACGAAGCTCGATGGCTTTGAAGTAGCTGAAGCAGAATCTGGTCGAGAATCTGGTTGAAGACGACCAGCTAGGATCCCCCTCGGGCTCAGTCTACCCAAGTAGGCTTCTAGCGAAGGAGCCAAAGCCAAACAAAGAAAGATATCAGACGTACATCGAAGATAGAAGGAACGCCCCAAGGTATAACCCACCTCGCAACAATCGATGGTTAGACCAAGGACAGAATCCTCGGGAACTCATCAACAGAGCCTGATTCGATAGAAACGCAGGGCAAATGGAGGCACCTCGCTTATCAGAATTCAACTTCAATGTCGATATATCAGACATCGTGTTTGCCATCAGTAAAATCAGAGACACCAAGTGGCCTAGACCTGTACAATCAGATCATTCACAAAGGAATCATAACTTAGTGTGTGAATTCCACAACACACACGGCTATAGGACCGAGGATTGCCACCAGCTCCGAGAAGAGGTAGCCCGACTACTTAACAAAGGTTATCTTCAGGAATTCCTCAGCGACCGAGCCATAAACCAGTTTCGGGATAGAGAAGCGGATAAGAAGAACGAAGGGAATGAACTACAACACGTCATCCACATGATCTTGGGAGGCATCGATGCCCCACAAGAGCCCAAAATGAGAAGAACAAAAATATCCATCACCAGAGAAAAACGAACCCGGGGTATATACCCGAGAATGCCCTCACATTCAGGAAAGTGGACACCGGGACCTTGTCTTAACCCCAGAATGATGCACTGGTAATCTCTTTCCTTATAAATACTTTTCATATAAAATGTGTACTCGTGGATCTAGGTAGCTCGACCAACATTATCAGGTCGAGGGTAATAGAGTAGCTCGAACTACTTGACCAAATCGTGCCCGCCGCTCGAGTCCTCAATGGATTCAACATGACAAGTGAAACAACAAAAATGAAAATCACCCTTCAAGTCAACGTTGCCGGCACAATCCAAAATGCCAAATTGCACTTCATCAAGGGAGACATGAGGTACAATGCCTTGCTCGGAAGACCGTCGATATACTGCATGAGAGCAGTACCTTCCACCCTCCATCAGATGATGAAGCTCCCCGCCAAGGATGGGATTAAGACCGTCTACGGGGAACAACATGCGGTAAGAGAAATGTTCGCAGTGCACGATGTGGCACCGGCACCAATACCTCCACCCGCAAAGGGACCAAAGGGCGATCAACTACATCTTCGGTTAAGCCCGACTAAACAAATCAAAGGACTATACCGCATCCTCATCACGAGCGATTAGAACATATCGAAGCTCGAAATATCGCCGACACATCCCACACTAAGGTATAACCCTCTCCCTTTTCATTTTATGCTTCACACAAACCCTTATGCAGGCGCCCGACAGAAGAAGTCAAAGCACTAACTCAGCCTGAAGACCTTAAGGTTTTAAAGCATCTATTGCACTCTTTTCCTTCGACTGAGTTTTCATCCCAAAAAGAGTTTTTATCGGCAAGGTTTTTAATGAGGCAACATTCACATGCTACCTAAGGGCGACTCGACAAGTATTCAAGGCTTCTTTTGCAATCAACCTGGAACACTAGGGGGCATCCCCCGGAAGGCCATCCGCTCAGAAAAACCAAGAAATGCCAAATAGGGTCCCAATAGGGAAATGATGTACCAGGCCAAACAGTCGAACGAACCGGGCCCCCGATGGTGAAATCATGTACACTTGTACCAACTAATCAAAGAATATCTTTTATCAAAGCATCTCACACTCCAAAAGAAGCTCAGCACTTTTGCAAATACAACTCCTCCGCCGAAAACCTCCCGAACACTAGGGGACTGGCGTCAACGATTCAACACCTGTGACCTCCGGGTCGGGACTGCAAACTCATAAGCCCTCAATGAGGCGACATGAAAATCTCGAAATGCCTCCAAGTGAGAAAGTGTATCGAACACTCGTGGACTAGCGTCAAAATCTAAAAAATCGCACGACCTCAGGGTCTGAATCTCCGAAATCATAAGCCCTAATTAAGGCAAAACCAAGTTTACAAGTAATGGCTCCTGAGTCAAGAAACCCTCGATGACTCGGGGACTGCTGTCAAGCGCCACCTCCATCGACTTATCAAAACCTGATGTCGTAAGGCCATATGCAGGCAACCTCGGCCTTGAAAGACCTACGTAAGGCAACAACAATATCTATAAGACCTCAAGCAAGGCATGAACAATACTTGTACCAAGTATCCAAAACTGTAAGATCTCAAAGGCATGTAAAACTCGTATGACCTCACAAAGGCATAAACCCAATCTTAAAGTTTCGGCTATATATCGAACTTGTAAGACCTCTAAAAAGGCATACCCTCGATATAAATGCCGAAACTACTTCACTCGGGACTTAAAAGCTCTAGCAAATACAAATGACTCCGGTCACAAGGCTGTACAAGCCAAACTAACGCGACTCGGGAACACCCGACCGTCGCTACAAAATCACAGGACTTCAATTACTTCAATTACTTCAATTCTACTTCGAAAAGAACCAGTTAAATAGGCTACCCTCGACATAGGCCAAAGAGCTTCGACCATGTCAGCTCCAGATCACAGGCTTCGATATACTCAACCTCCGAGCCAAACCTCCCGAGGTGCTCGATCATCGCCACACTCGTAATCGAGGTTCTTCTCGAACCGTCGAAGAGTTAGGCAAAAATTATTTGAAAAAGTCCTCAACGAGGAAAAATTAAAGCCCATAAAATGTCACTTCGACCCAAGGCGTAAGAGCCATTGTCGCCAGCCCACACTAAAAGGCCATATCGTCCCAGGGCGTAAGAGCCATTATCGCCAACCCACACTAAAAGGCTGCATCGGCCCAAGGTGTAAGAGCCATTGTCTCCAGCCCACACAAATCCGAAAACTTGAGGGTCAAATGAGCTTGAGTCATAACCCGATTTGGAGACTGAACCCAAAATAGTTAACCGTATCAACAAAAAGCATAAGAGCCATTGTCGCCAACCCACACATACTAAAAGGCCGCATAGGCCCAAGGTGTAAGAGCCATTGTCGCCAGCCCACACAAACCCGAAAACTTGAGGGTCAAATGAGCTCGAGTCGTAACCCGATTCAGAGACTGAACCCAAAACATTTAACTAAAAAGGTCACATCGACCAAAAGCGTAAGAGCTATTATCTCCATCCCATACACACTAAAAGGTCGCATCGACCAAAAGCGTAAGAGCCACTATCGCCCGCCTAAAATTAGGCAACTTGAAGGTCAAATAATCTCGAGTAAAAGGGAATAAACGTCGTTGATCTCAGAGATCAACGGCTAGGATGAGAAAGGGGTCTAGGTCGGGTAGGATTTTAATTGGGTTAGAGTTGTTTGAATTGGGCTTAAGTTAATTAAATTGAATTAGGGGGGAGGTCCGATTTTGGGTGTAAATTAGGGGCTATTTGTTAAATACCCATTTTACTAAATAAAATAATTTTAAAAATATGAAAGTGATTTATATTAATTATTCAATATTATAAAAATATAAAAAGTCATTTTCTGTATAGATAATGTAGTTATGCATATATATGGGCTATTTTTGCAAAATACATAATTATTAGTCTTAAGAATGCAAATATAATTATGAAAAATGCGATTAAAATATTTGAACACTCATATGAACATAAATTATGAATTTAGATGATTAAATTATCATAAAATAATATGAGGGATAGTTTTAAACACTTATGTAATTAAAGAATGCAGAAATAAATGGACTTAAGGCTTTGAAAAGTTGTAGAAAAATTGTAAAACGCTTGTGCATGTTTGTAAATGCGTGTACAATATTTTGAAAGTATTTATGCATATTTAAAATAGATGAGGAAAAATTGGGTATCAACAATGATTAAAATGTCTCAATCGACAAGATTTATTGTAAGGGCCAAACGGTCAAATGAACCATTCCCGCATAGACTTCTCGAGCCCTGCAGCAAAGCATGCATAACTATTATGCACAAGAATAAAAAGAAGTTTGTTACTTGCGGATAAATATTCTGTCATTTTAAAAATTTTCTTGAATTTCTCAAGGAATTTCCTACATCTGATCCCCTAAAGATATCGATCTCAAGGGCCACCTTAATCCGAGTTCGAACAATCACTCTCACTCGGGGACTACCGTCCAAAAACAAACTCGGATGGTCCGAGCTATCGAAGCTCGGGGGAATAAGACCTATTAGGCAACGCCCGAATCTTAAAGGCTATGACCATCTCCACTTGGGGACTGTTATCTTAAGCAAGTCCGGATAACTCGGGGTGATAAGCCCAATGGGCCGCACCCGAACTAAAAAGTCTACGACAAAATTAAAACAGCTTAGAGACGTCCGATACCTGTAAAAAACATCAAGGCCTTAAAATTTCTTAACCAGTTCTAAAGGCTACCCTCGGCAAACTACAATCTAAGAAATTATAAGTATGTTGGGGGAAATTCCAATAATAGGTGCTCCAGCTTTGTCATCCTGTAGAAACTTCAAAAAAACATTCGATAGGTGGAACATTGTTGATAAGGGTGTATTGATTAATTGCTTGGATCATTCCTTTGCCAAATTATGTGCAAGTCTGTTCCCCTCACGGAAATTGTGTCAGATCATTTGATTCCCTAGATCCTTCAGTAACAACCTGTACTCATTAACAAGGTTAGAGTAGAGAGAATAGTTGTTATGGGAAAGTAATTGATGTATTTCAGTAGCATCAGTTTTAATTTCCAGTCACACCGAACCCCCACTATACCTTAAACAAAACAATGTTAAAGGCATGCATGTTCGAACCTCCGAACATAACCTAACCATTTTGTGCTAAGGTATTTTAATCTCTGCAAACATAAACAGTAAAGCGAAGGAAAAAATTCAAAAAATGCTGGAAGGAAAAATGCATTAAACAAAAACATTTGAAAAAAAGCCTAAGTGGCCTAGTCTTCGCCGGGGGCCGCCTCGTTACCATCGGGGTCTTCTACGCCCTCACATTGACTTTCCTTCTCTCAACTTTTCTCATCCTTGGGATAAGACAATTTTTTGTCCTCGGCTTCGAGCTCCTTGGCACTCTCAATCTCAACCGATAAGTCGAAACCCCGAGCATGAATTTCATCGAGGACCTTCCTTCGAGATTACCGCTTTGCGTGCTCGATGATATCCTTTGCTCGAACCCGATCCACCTCGGCATCGGCCTTATAAATGGCCACCATCTCATCGGCATCGACTTTAACCACCTCGGACACTCTCTTGGCCATTTTAAGCTCATTGGCTAGATTTTTTCGATCGTAGACGGCCAAATTTAGCCGAGATTGGATCTCCTCAATTTTTGTGTCCTGCACCAAGGCCTTTTCCTTTATAGCTCGAAGATGGACCTCAGCCGAAGCCAATTGTACCTGTGTAGTCTCCTTTTTCGAGGCCAAGCGGTCCATGTTACTTTTCTATTCTTTGGCCTCAGCCTTTACCGCATCCACCTCTGCCCGGAGCTGCTCGATTTGATCAAGCTTCTATCAGACCTCGAGTTTGGACCATTAGTCACCGTGTCTGACTCATCGTCACTAACCTCAACTACTCTTCTTACTTGCTCGACCAGGTCAGCATGCTCCTTCTGAACCACCTCTAGCTCATCTCGTAGGCTCTTAGCCTCCCATCACATTGCTAACTGAGAAGTTTGTAAGCATCTCTCTTCTCATTAAGCCCTCAAATCTCGGCCTCATATTGGTTTAACTCTTCGCGATATCAGAGAAAAGTATCATGATGAAGCAACGAGGCCTACAAACACAGAGAAAAAAGTTATGATCATCTATAAATTGATCTAAGTACTAATTAGAAGTCATTAAGAGGTATCTAAAGTTACCCGGTTTAACACTTGTTGAGCTTCATGGAATAGTCAGGGCGCTTCCACCTCGTTCATCTTTGCTTGGTCTTTCTCGTTCACCAAGCACCGAAGATAACTAGCCACCCCTACGGGGGGAGAAAGGACCCGGGCATCCTCTGGAATAGACATAATGACCGATCGCTTCAGAACTTGAGGAAGGCCCGCTCGTTCCGGAAGATGGAATCTTCATTGGTACCGCTAAGTCACCCAACTTGTGACGTCCTCTGTTGCGGTAGATTCTACACCATCAAAGAAATTTTGGAAGGGGTCTGCTGCCCCCTGGGACCCCTTATTGGGGGGGGGGGGGTCCTTTCAGCATATGAGCCTCGTTGAACATGGACTTAGAGAATGAAGGCGACTCAGAGATGTCTATCACACCGAGTACATCCTTCAAGGCATTGTCCACTGCCCGGGAAGCCTCAACTAAGGCTCCTTTGTTGACCTCCCTAACTTGAGGCAAAATGTCCTTCCCTCTCTCTGGCTCGGAAGCCTCGGTCATGGTCTCCTCATCAGCCTCCCTGGCTTGAGGCACACCGACCTTGCCTCTCTCTAGTTTGGAGGCTCCTTGTCCCTCGAACTGTGACCACACGCGGGCCACCAGGTTAGAGGCTTCTTCTTCTTCTTCTTCTTCATCTTCTTCTTCTTCTTCTTCTATTTATTCTTTTTCTTCTTCTTCTTCAGATTTGTCCATCAACCGGTGGAGAGAGTCCGATGATTGTACTTGAGAACTGGTGCTTTCTTTAGATTTGTGCACTAGCCTCTTCCTTGGTTTTTTCTTCTCCGAGTTTGGAGAACTCGAAGCCCTTTTTCTCTTCTTCTCCTTACCCTGTCTCGAAGTAAGGGACTCAGCGTAGAAATCCTCGTCACTGGATGTAGGCCTCATTGCAACATCCTTGGAAAGACCTGCAAAGGAAAATGAAACGAGTAAGAACTCGGCAACACAAAATAAACCCAAAAGTGTTATTCACTTAGGAAAGGAATCTCATCGTGAGAACGGGCCTCCTATAGGCCCTTCTAAAGTTTGTGCCATGCTTGCTCGGAATATGGCTTCTGTGACACAATGCCCTCGATCCACTCCTTGAGTCAAGGGTCGGTACTCGATCAACAGCTGCACCACCAAGCACCGATAAGGAGTAAGAAAAAGAGAGTAAGTGAAATGTTGGAAAAATGAAATTTCACTTATGTTTTGTTTTCCACTTTTTAAGGAACAACATGCAATCTGATGGGATCAAACCTGAGGTCCTCACTCGAACAAAACGGCCTAGCCAGCCTCGATCTTGATCTTCATCAATGCTCGAGAAATGGGCTTTACTAGCCTGAAGCGCGAGTTGACCAGTCCTCCTCGAAAGAGACGAGGATTGTATAGGTGCATGAGGTGGTCGACGTTGAACGAGCATCCATCGATTTTGCTCATGAAGAACTGGAAGAGGATCACGATCCTCCGGATTGAAGGGTGAATTTAACCAAGGCATATCTCATATCTTTTGCAAAAATGGATGATAACTGGGTCCAACGGGCCCAATGTAAAGGGATAAGTGTAAATACTTAAGTATCCCTCCACGTGGGTGGTGATATCTTCCTTGGGTCCTGGAACCAGCACATGCTTATCAACCCAGTTGCAATCATTTTTGGCCGTGGGGGAGAATTTCTTTAGTGATCTAGCAGATGTACCTCGATACCTTCTCACATCGGCCGACTTCAGAGTGCGGTTTCTCAATCTTGAAATCCACAGCAACCGAGCACCCACCTAGTATGAATGTGCTTAAGGGGGGCTCTGCTACTGGTTCCTCAATAGTAGTACGCGAAACAGTCTCCTCGTCAGCGACCCTGATGTAGAAGCAGTTTCTTTTTGGGGAACGATTTTTGAAGTCTTTGCCATTTCTTTTTAAAATAAAGGAAAAAAAAGAGGAGGAAGTTAGAGCAGTACGCTTGATGATTTGGGATAGAGACAAGCAAAATTCTTCAGAAAGGGTCTCAATAAATCAGAATATCTGTGATAGAAAATAGAGAAATTTCTAAGAAGCAAGGGTAAAGAGTATGGAAGTAAAGTTTGAATGAATGAAGAAGGGGTTATTTATAGCTTTCAAACGACAGTTCAAATCCAGAGGTGGCTGACCAGCAACTGACAAGCAATTAATGCCATTAAGACGTGACTGACAAGACATTTCATTTATTTTGTCATTTCTAACAAAGAGTATCGAGGTGAAAATCAAAAGCTCATATCGTTTCTCATCATTTCGTCTTCAAAAAACGAGGGGACTATCTGTATACGGTCGAAATCCGACTCGTCTATTACATGACAGATCGAGCTTGGAACCTGATGGATTGGAGATCAACCCCGAGTCCTACTGGGCCAGAACTCAAGATCAGGATGTCGTCCTCAAGAACAATGAGTTCGTGATCCCGGACCCGACCCGACCCCGAACGAGCTCGAGGAAACATTATCAACGAAAGACCAAAATAATATAAGTCCATAATACCCGTGACCGGTCGGATATGACGGCAGGAATCTCGGCACGTATCATTAAGGAACCAACAAATCAGCAAATCAGCAAATCAGGAGAGCTTTTACCTTTTATAGAATTGTACCTAATATGAGACTTTCCTACTATATAAAGGGGGTCTGATTACTTGTAAAAATATTGTAACACACATCCTAAAGCAATATATTTTTTTTTTCTGTAAGCTACTATTCTTCTATATCTTGATATCGTTTGAATTGCATCCATTTCAAGTTTCACTGACTTGCCAAAGCTATAACTGTTCAAGTTGTATGGTTTGAATTTATTTTATTATTGTTTATTTTAATCGTATTTCAATTTATCACTTTATGTCAATTTATTCCATGTATCCTTAAAATCACTTACAAATTCAATTGTTATCCGATTTTGAGGGTAAATAGTTTCTTTAAAAGAAGTAATTTTTTTATATTTAGAAATTCTTTAATATTTTACTTTTCGTTTTGCCCTTGACAACATGCACTAGACGAAATCATACATATAACTCAATATCCTGCTATGACTAGTGACATATGCAGAATTTTGTCTAAGCGACCTCACGATCATTGTTAAGACTTGCCCTAAATTCCTCCTTATCTCATTAAAGTTGAGAAAGGAGAAAAGAGACAAGAACAATGGACGGTTTAGTGTTTTTGCAATTGGGAGAATGGACGAGGAAAGAGATATTGGTTTTCTGCCAAACATTGTACAAATGGTTATGGCTTTTGGACTCTAATATAAGTTGTTCATGTCGTATACAGATTTCAAACATTTTGATTCATATAATTTTGATAAATATGTAGATATTATTTGAATCTCTACATGATATAACAAACTTTCCCATTTAAAATACAAAAAGAAAAGTTACCTGCACTAATTTATAAAATAGAAAAAAGAAAAAAACCCTTGTCTGGCATTTGTTTACTTTGTAGAACCTTAGTCAAGATAATAAGTTGTGAACTTTTATTGAAGAACACAATTTTTTTTAACTTGGACAAAAGGAGTGACTCAGCATTCCGATTTACGTTTCTCAAACTAACCACATAATCAAAACAAGCTTAGAACATAATGTCTTTTTCTTTTTCATTCTAGAACGACGAAATTTATATTAATAATTAAGTAGTAGTATTACATAGAGGTGATGCCTCATTAGGGGCATCAAAAACATCTGAGCCAGAGTGGCTGCTAGCCATATTATAAAAGCTATTAAAGTTCCCAAGTTCGGCTAGTTTATTTAGTACATTGGTAGATACTAATCTAATAATAGGTGCTCCAGCTTTGTCATCCTATAGAAACTTCCAAAAAACATTCGATGGGTGGACATTGTTGATAAGGGTGTATTGATTAATTGCTTGGATCATTCCTTTGCCAAATTTTGCGCAAGTCTGTTCCCCTCACAGAAATTGTGTCAGATCATTGGATTCCCTAGATCCTTAAGTAACAACCTGCATTCATTAACAAGGTTAGAGTAGAGAGAATAGTTGTTATGGGAAAGTAATTGATGTATTTCAGTAGCATCAGTTTTAATTTATAAGCTAGGGAAATTATGATATTTTGCTATTAGAAGTCAACTTTTTAGCGCGAGAAGTTCCATGTAGGGGGCGGTGGTGTAGCCATAAGCAAGAATTTTGTAGCCCAGGATCCACTTTCTAGATTTATTTCAGAATATTCTACTGATCCCGCCTTTTTTATAGCTTCCTTTGAATACCTCGTCAATGTTGAGTTTTAGCTCAGTTGACAATGGGAATCTCCATTACAATGTTATTGGGGAGGTGTTGATGTTATTAGTAGGAGACATATGGTGTATTTATGTTCTATACAACATATAGTCATAAAATTTAGGGCAAGAAGGTTATAGAGCATGTTGAAATGGTTGTTATTTCTATTCAACTATGGGGGCCAAATGGCAAGCGGGAAGAATTCATTCCAAGTGAGATTTAGATGGTCCACATTAATGGTCCAATCTTTGAATTTAGTAAGCTAGTGGTGAGAGTTGTAGTCCAGAACTTGGTATGGTGAGCTTACCTCCTCCCAAAAGGACTTAGCTATTGGGCATTCAAAGAGTATATGGATTATGACTCGTCAGCTCCCTTACATATTGCACAGATAGGGTCAGTATTCAAGCCTATATGATGTAGATAGGTATTTGTGGGTAGGAGGTTATGGGAGCATTGCCATAACAAAAATTTAATCTTGTTAAGAGTATTTAGATTCCAGATCCAGTGGAATCTATAGCTAATATGGTTCCATAAGGAGATGAGTTTGTAGGTTGTTTTGGTGGTAAAGGAGCTATTGGACATAAAAGCCAAAACCGGAATATGTTTTGCACCCTATATTTCTGATATATTGATAGAATGGATTTTTTGGATGATGTGTATAGAGGGATAAAAGGAAAGTTTTGAGAGATCACATCGATTATTATTCCAAAGATCTTTTACTTTAAGGGTGGAGTCTTGTTGGGTTAGAGGTCCTTGGATAAGGGAGCTGCGTGAAGGGAGGTTGAGAATCCATGCCAATGATCAATGACTAATATTTACTAAGCCCAATTATATATACATGAAAGACCCTCTAAGCAGTTCTTTCATCCTGTTAGGATATTGGACCAGATAAAGGAGTGGGATGCACGGATCTTTTTGTTACGACCCAAACCGATGGGCTACGACGGGCATCCGGTACCTTACTCGACTGAGTACTAACGTAACATATCTTTCATATCATTCTATAATAGGTAATTAAATCGGAATAAAGCATGAGGGAATACAAACTTATACATATGAAGTACGGGCCTATAAGACCAAAATAACCACTTGTGTACTGAACATGACCGACAAGGCCATACAATCTTTTACGTACATGACATCTATCTACAAGCCTCTAAGAATACATAATTTTCATAAAGTTCGGGACAGAGTCTCGTCATACCAAATAATACACGTCTAAACCATACTAACTAAACAAGCAACTTCGACGCAAATGGAGGCCACCAACATCTTCCTCTGAGCTGATAGCCTACATGGAGGGCTATCGACCTGCCTATCGGGACCTGCGGGCATGAAACGCGGTGTCCCCAGGCAAAAGGGACGTCAGTACGAATAATGTACCGAGTATGTAAGTCATATAAATAAGTACATAACACACATGGAAGAAATATAGAGTAAATAACTCAACCTGTAAGTCTAGAAAACTTTGTAAATCATGAAATACTTATAGTGTCATGCATATACGTATGAAGGTCATGTCGTGCGTAGGTACATGTTTCATAATATCATCAGCCTCTAAGGGCATCCCATCATATCATCTTGGCCACTATGGACAAAATAACCAACGTATACTAGCTAATCAGATGGTGGTGCATATATAACGCCGTAACTTTTTCCCTTATCGCATATATATATCGTATATAATGTGTCTTAGTCATGGGTCAATATACATGTATAAATGCATAAGAAATACGTTAATATGATTATCTCAGAATGCCATAAAACTCAATATGCCTTTCGGATAAACTTTATTAAATACGTTTTTTTGAGACCCATGAACAGATGATAGAGTAATATGACACATGGGAAATTAAGAGCATAAGCATTTCTAGTACTTCTATGAATAGAATCATTTATGAAATATGTGCATTTGCTCGTTTTGTTTGTATTGTATGGATCATGCCAAAAGAAAGAAGGGATAACATTAACGTACCTGAACCGATTTTCTTGAGAAAGATTACATTGTACTTTCTTAAAATTGAAAAATCTCATGTTGCTAAGGTGCTAAGAAATTTCGTTGGAATCTCATTGGATTCACGTTGCTAACGTTGGATCATTGCATGAATTGGAGAAGTCTTATGAAATTCCTCAAAGTTAAGAGATTCTCCAACAATAACTTTGAGTTCTTGATTCAAACATCCATTTCTTTATTTTTTGAAATGTCTTTACTAAGTGGGTGTGGGCCCCACATCTTTGATGACTAAGTCCCATGATTTACCTAAATAAGCCACCTTGGCATGTGACTAATGAGTCATTTATTCAAGACCTCTATGGCTGCCACCTTTTAGCTTATCCATCCTTAACCAATCAACCACCAACATCTTAGTTAATTATTAATCCCCCATTAACCAATAATTACCCAATTATCCATATAATTAAGAATTATCTCAAGTTACTTAAAATACTACTCACTTTTAACATACCTTACACACCTTACTATCATGGTCATGTATTACCTTTTATGGCACTAGTCCATAAATACCGGATATTAATGCTCAGCCCGTATATTATCCCAACATTGCAAACATAGACGGAAATTTATTTTCTTTGACTTGCTTCCCCTCCCATCTTTACGAATTTACTCATCACTTGTGAAATAGCATAATCCTTATAAAACTCTGAATAATCTTTTCTTTGGACTAATGTCAATTACCTTACGGCAAATTCAACGTAAAATATTATAGGGTGCAACATCGTCGTAATTTAATACTGGAAAGCGTAACATCATCGTAATGTAATACTGCAAGGTGTAACATTATCGTAACATAATACTGCAGGATGTAACATCATCATAATATAATACTGCAGGATGTAATATTGTCGTAATATAATACTGGGAGACTTAATATGGGCATAATTTTGCGGGGCGAAACATCATTCCCCCCTTTGGAACATTCGACCTCGAATGTTGACTGATGCTCTTATTATTTTCATAACTTATAGCTCTTGTGAATACCTTAATACTCTCCTTGCCATTTAGGCAGTTGTTCTATGAATGAATCCAAAGGCCAGGGCATTCCCCCCTTTAGGTGTCTTTCCTACGCCACGACTTGTGGCCTGAACTCTTCCAATCTCGTAACTGTTGCTACCTTCTTTTTTGCAGCCTGTACGACTCTAACCTTGTAAGTACGCCCATGCTATCCTCTCTCTTTTTTCCTCTAGCTTTTAGCCAATCTTTAGGCCTCACTTTGTGAACATATACAGAGCTTGGTGAGATGTCCCTCTGGGCATCTATAAGTATACTGAAGTTCTTTGCTCGATATTTTGTCGAATTTATGAATATTGCTATATCTTATTTCATAGACTCGATTATCCATTCGTATGACTTTATTGTATCTAAGTAGGTTAGTATACCATCTCTCTTACTTCAATTTGTCTTTACTGAGGTCTGCGATTAAACTCCAGGTTACTTTCGTTGCTTATCCTATATGCATAAGGCTAAGTCCTTTAATGCTTCCTCATTACTGTTCATCTTAAGAATGACGACCTAATCTTAACTCATACTTTGTGACTTTTGTCTATCCATTATGATTCGCCTCAATATTGATCTACAATATATCATTGATAACTTGAAACTTCTTACGTAATACCTTGCCACTAGGGCTTACATTGCATTGACAAATATTTGAAGTGATTTCCGTAATCGTATTTCATAGCATCCCTATGTGATTCACCCTACGTGGGTATTTTAATCCTGTGCAACTCATGAACTCCTCCTATCTTTTTTTCTATTTTTTTTTCAAATCATTACTCAATCGAAGGCCCAAATGTTATCATTTACATATCATAATTACACGCTCATTCCATTAACAGGGCAATATTCCATTTCTTCTAAATTCTTTTAGTCTTAGACTCCTTTGAATTCATTCAGGCTATACTGAACTTTCTATAACATAGATAAACCATTAGCTCTCTTGTTTTCATGGACATAATCCCGAGAACTTATCCATTCTCGTCCCCTTTTCATTTGCCTTTCCTTATCCTTACTTATGTCTTCTTAAAACTTTGTCGCTCTACCATACTTTAGCTTGCGACCTATACATATCCATTTATACTACTCGCAACCTTCCTTCAACTTGCTTGCACCATAGATTTCCTTCAACTTGCTTGCATCATAGATTTCCTTATGTTATTCTGGAATGTCAAGCGAGACATCACATCGTCTCTAACCCTTCTCTACTCTCTTAGCTAGATTTCCCAGTACATAGAAACAATAGGCTGGAAGACATGCCGCTGACGATGCTGCTATCATTCCCAGTTATTGGATCCCCGCGCTTCTAGCCTTCTATGCGAAGTATGGACTATTCACAACCTTCTGCATTTGAGTATCTCGTACGTTTTTCACCTTTACCTTACTTACTTAAAATCTCGCATCATATCTTCTTTCTCCTTCATAACCTCCCCTCCACATAGGTATGATTCACACCACAACTTGAAGCTCTATTATAATACTACAATCCGGTAGGAGCTTCGAAACGACTTCTTATGAAGCTGTTACTTTTTAACTGGCTTTATTATAGAGCTATTATAAAATATAGCTTATGTACTATCTCTCGTGTACCTCTGATATCTAAAAGGTAATCCTGCAATGTTCTCAATCACGAGATCTATAATTTTCTGGGTCCAATAGTCTGATTCCTGATTTACTTCGTTGATGTAACTCTTTAGTTCACTCCTTCTTCTGATCGGCCTTTACGTCGGCTTAAGTTATCTCCCAATCTGTGGTTCATGGTATTAGTTATTCCATTTAGCCTTTCATAGGCGATGAGGAATATGTATGATACAATCCTTTAACAATTTAATCCTACGTTTATGACTAGGGCTCAATTCCTTCCTTTAACGTATACCAAAATCTTCCACGACTGTATATGCTGCATGTATAAAACTCCTAACCCTTAAGTGCATTCATAATGTAACCGACTCTGAATCATTGATTGGATAATTTCTTTCGTTTCATCTTAGCTCTCTTTTAGCGTAAGCTATTACTTTTCCTGGTATTTCCGCCTCTTTTTTGCGTGCATACTTAGCTTATCTTAGTGCCCACACATATTGGAATTCCATACAACCCATATGATCTTGAATATCATCCTTTGATTCTTTTTTTCTTCTCGTTTATTAGCCACGATAGGTGCCACTTTCTTATGGAGTGCATACAATGTTGTTGTGGGACTGTTGTTATAAGACCATTTCCTTTTTAGGTCATTGTGCTTAGGTTGAACCCTTTTTCCTTATTTCCTCAGCTTAGTCTTTTATTGTACTACTTAGGGAGGATCTCCTGACTCTTGTAAAGCTGTGAGCTTATTACATTGTAAACTCGACGGACCTTCTGATGTCCTTCCTTGCCTATACTTATCCGTAGTTACTTATCTATATGCCCTTATACTTGTGGGGTTGCTTCTGAACTGACATTTTGACTATCATCCTAGTGGTACTCTCTTTTATCCCCGAAACACTCATACGGTACCTTTAACTACCCTGACTCCTATTTAAATATATCTCAAGTATTATAATGACATTACTACAAGGCCGAATTCTCCATGTTGGGGTTTACTCTATTCATCTTGCATGATCTGCTAATTTATCTGTAACTTCTTGTCTAGTCATGACTACGTTATTCTTGAATCAACTAATTACTACTCGGCGACCCATTCCTATATCCATATTTCGCGTAATCTTTCTTGGGTTCTTTCCTTGTCTTAACTTATCTCACGTACTGGCTCTTTATCTATTAATAACATCCCGGGAAGGAACCTTTACTTCCCCCTTTTTTTTAACGTCGTGCTTATATAACGTTCTAGAATCATAGCATATCTATAACATTTGGATAAGTGCAATCTCATCCCTTTCTCATTTTTATAGCATTCTTCCTTTATCATTCCATATTCCCCCCTTTAGGGGAATACTAAGACTTGGAGCTATGACGACCCGCCTATAGATATTTTTCCTCTTTATCTTTGGCATCCTGTCACAACATCCATGACCCTTACTCTCCTTGCGGTAATTCTTCTATACCAAGGATAACAAAATTCCTCCCTCGCGATGGTGACACTTAGTGTAACTGCCACATACAATCCCTTAAGCTTAACTTTGCTCATATTGCTTGTTTTAGAGAAACATCTCCCTGAATGACCATTCTTTGAATTCATCATTGATCTTATTCTATTATCCATTCTATTATTACCGGAATGCGATCTGAAATTCTGATGATACTGACTATCATCAAATCACTCAGTTCCTAATTCATGTTTAATTTATCTTGTTCACCATTCCATACTAATTTCTATTACTCTGGGGTCTAAATTTTCCTTCTATTAATCACGTTAGAGTTACGAACTTATTTCTCGAAATGAGGATATGAATTTATGGCATATATTATTTTATTGTCTCAAGGCCTGTCATCTTTCGTCTTTTCATTCACTTGACTATAAACTACTATAATACTGTTACCATTTTTTTCTGACCTACCGTTGTCATCCATGTATCACATCTTACTCTTAATTCTTCATTAACTATCTTCTTATCTCCCGCTAATTATCTGTGTCTACTGCTTTGCTCTAAAAACTCGAACAAAACATTCTTTTGCTTTTGGCTCCCCTTGCTCCATCCCTTGGCTCTTCGAGTTGCTTAACATTCTTTGTTTATTGGTGACGGGAGACACACTAAGGTAATATTTATTCCTTCAAGGTTTCTAGTGCTCATATCTAGCTTTATTTTAGGATGCACCATCTAGGTGTCTCACGATGAGATCTATTAGCGCATTTTCAATATCCTTTGGAAATGTCAACTAAAGCAAATAATTCATTCACTATTTTGAGCCACTCTAACCCACCCGGATCGTGATATCCCATCATCTTCTTAATCTACACCTATTAGCCCCCAATATGGTATACTGAGATGGGTGTGGCCAATTATAAATAACTCTGTTACTGTTGAGGGTAACTCACAATGCTTATCTCTTTATGTCAAACTATAATACTGATAATCTTCATTAACTGGGCACCTCGTACCATTCTTCACCTTTCTCCTTTTACTTGCTGAAATTTGTGTCTCCCTCCTTATTCCTTTTTACCGTATGAGTGGATAGACATTCTTCCCTTAGGGATCCTTATCAAGAATCTTACACATCTTAGTATACACATGATTTTCTGAATACCTCATATTTATCCATTATAGGCACGATGCAAAAATTGAGTTCCTCTATCTTTCTAGATATAGGTATCATCGTACTATTAGTAAGATAGAGTTTCAGAAATTGAGTTCTTACAACTGAGCTCTACCACACAATCTAGAGTAGGAAGAAAGAGTGACAATCCTAAATGCCCTATAGCTTCCTGGTTATAAGTGTGGTGCACGACACACCCATAAATAAGACTTTACTAGACACGGCTTGTAGACTCCCTAGGTCAGAACTGCTCTGATACCACTTTTGTCACGACCCAAACCGATGGACTGCGACAGGCACCCGGTACCTTATTCGACCGAGTACCAACGTAACGTATCTTTCATATTATTCTATAATAGGTAAATGAATCGGAGTAAAGCACGAGGGAATACAAACTTATACATATGAAGTACAGGCCTATAAGATCAAAATAACCACTCGTTTACTGAACATAGGCCGACAAGGCCATACAATCTTTTACGTACATGACATCTATCTACAAGCCTCTAAGAATACATAATTTTCATAAAGGTCAGGACAGAGTCCCGCCATACCAAACAATACAGGTCTAAATCATACTAACTAAATAAGCAACTCCGAAGCAAATGGAGCGCACCAACATCTTCCGATGAGCTGATAGCCTACTTGAAGGGCTCTCGACCTGTCTATTGGGACTTGTGGGCATCAAACGTAGTGTCCCCAAGTAAAAGGAGAGTCTGTACGAATAATGTACCGAGTATGTAAGGCACATAAATAAGGCTATAACAGACATGGAAGAAATATAGAGTAAATAACTTAACTTGTAAGTTTGGAAAACTTTGTAAAACATGAAATACTTATAGAGTCATGCATATATGTATGAATGTCATGTCATGCATAAGTACATGTTTCATAAGATCATCAGCCTCTAAGGGCATCCCATCATATCAACTCGGCCACTGTGGGCAAAATCACCAATGTATACCAGCTGATCAGGTGGTGGTGCATATATAACGCCGTAACCTTTTACCATATCCCATATACATATATATATATATATATATATATATATATATATATATAATATACGCGTATATAACGCCATATGGTCATGGGTCAATGTACATGTATAAATACATGAAATGCATAAGAAATACGTTAATAAGATTTTCTCGGAATGCCATAAAACTCAATATGCCTTTCGGATAAACTTTATCAAATACATATTTTTTGAGACCCATGAACAGATGATAGAGTAATATGACACATGGGGAATCAAGAACATAAGCACTTCTAGTACTTCTATGAATAGAATCATTTATGAAAGTTGTGCATTTGCTCGTTTCGTTTGTATCGTATGGATCATGCCAAAAGAAAGAAGGGATAGCCTTAACATACCTTAACTAATTTTCTTGAGAAAGATTGCACTGTACTTCCTTAAAATTGGAAAATCTCATGTTTCTAAGGTGCTAAGAAATTTCATTGGAATCTCGTTAGATTCACGTTGTGTGACGACCCGGCCGGTGGTCTTAAGAATTAACGCCCTGATCCCCTATTAACTGCTTTCCCCGAGTTTATTTCTGCTATTTTGAATTGCCAGGATGTTCAGTTTCAAGTTTCGGAGAGTTTGGGACACTTAGTCCCTAAATGAGAGCTTAAGTGTTGGAAAGTTGACCGTAGTCAGAACAGTGTGAAGACAGCCTCAGAATGGAAATCCGATGGTTTCGTTAGCTTAAGTGTTTGGATTGTGTTTTGGAGGTCTGTATCTAATTTAGGCTTGAAATGCCAAAAGTCAAATTTTTGAAGTTTCCGGTTTGATAGTGAGATTTTGATTGAGGCTTGGAATGGAATTTCGGAAGTTGGAGTGCTCCATAGTATTGAATGTAAAGTGTGTGCAAAATTTCAGGTCATTCGGATGAGGTTTGATGAACTTTTTGATCGAAAGTGTATATTTAGAGTTTTTGGATTTTTAGGCTTGAATCCGTGATTGATTCGTCGTTTCGATGTTGTTTTAGGTGTTTTAAGGATTGGTGATTTGTCGTTTCGATGTTGTTTTAGGTGTTTTAAGGATTGGTATAAGTTTGGACAATGGTATTAGACATGTTGGTGCCTTTGGTTGAGGTCCCGGGGGCCTCGGGATGATTTCGGATGGTTGACGGAAGGATTTTTAGAGTTTGAAGGTTGCAGCTTCAGCTGTTATCTGTTATAACCGCACCTGTGATTTGGGTTCCGTAGATGCGGAGCCGCAGAAGCGACGGACCAATCGCAGAAGCAAAATTTGGAGAGTTCAGCAGGAACCGTAGAAGCGGTGGAAATTCCGCAGGAGAGGTACCGCATCTGCGGATGGGGAGTCGCAAATGCGGAATCTGGGTCATAAGTGAAAAGTCGCATATGCGACTATTGTTCCGCAAATGCGGAAACACAAATGCGGAAACAGCTGGGCAGAAATATGAAATTTCGAGGGTTTAGTTTCAAAAGTTGAAAATTCAATTTGGAGCTCGGGAGAGGGCGACTTTGAGAGGAAATTGAAGAGGAGATCATTGGGTAACGATTCTTTAACCCCTTCTTGTTATATTCCATCAATCTATAGTTAGTTCCATCGTTTAATTTCGGATTGGAGATGAAAATTGGGGAAAAGTTGGAAGAAAGTTTTTAGACCTAAAATTCGACTTTTGATTGGGAATTTGACCTTAGATTTGGATAATTTTGGTATGCATGAACTCGTGAGAGTGTGAGGATTCTGAAAATATAATTTTACCCGATTCTTAAACGTGGGCCTGAGGGGCGTTTTGGTCATTTTACCTCATTTCGCTTATTGGCTTAAAATTTCTTTGTAGAATCAGTTACTTGAAGTGTTATTTTCATTATGAAATTGAATTGAATAGATTCGGGCCATTTGGAGTCGAGTACTCGTGGCAAGAGCGTGGTTTCAGAGTGATTTTTGAGCTGGTTCGAGGTAAGTGGCTTGCCTAACCTTGTGTGGGGGATCTTTCCCTTAGGATTTGGTATATTTGATAATTGAAATGCCTGGTATGTGAGGTGATGAGTGCATACTTGAGCTAATTGTTGAAAATCCGATTTTCTTTAAGTAATTCCAATTGTGTTCCTTGTTCCTGTTTCATTTTTCTTGCAATTTAAATCTGTTGTTAGCTTAGGAAAAGCAAGTCTAATTGACTTAACTGCTTATTTGCTTAAACTGCATTAGTTGAATTACATAAAGCATGTTAGGGTAGAATTTCCTATTTATTTGGTACGAAATTGAGATTAATTGAGTATTTTTGCGTTGCTGTGGTATGTTTTACTTTGGGACTACAAGACGGTATCCCAGGAGATCCCCTATATGTATTTATGATTTGAACTGAGGTGAGGGATATCAAGAGATCCCTGACACGTATATTGAGGATACCAAGAGATCCTCAGGATACCAAGAGATCCCTAACATATATTGAGGATACCAAGTGATCCCTCGTATACATTGAGGATACCAAGAGATACTTGGGATACCAAGAGATCCCCAACATATATATTGAGGATACTGAGAGATCCCCCGGTTATCATCCTTGTAATGAGTAGTATTTCCCTATGTTTTGTCTTTATCTCTATTTCAGCTATTGATTTCCATATTATCCTGTATTAGATTGTTACTGTATATTCTCAATTGAACTGTTTATCCTATTCTGCCATTTCTATACTTATTTAATCTTAGTAGGGCCCTGACCTTCCTCGTCACTACCCGACCGAGGTTAGGCTTGGCACTTACTGAGTACCGCTGTGATGTACTCATGCCCTTTTTGCGCTTGTTTTTCATGTGCAGATCCAGGTACTTCGACTCAGACTTACTATCCTCGAGGCGAGGCGACCCTTCGGAGACTTCGAAGTATATCTGACGCGTCCGCAGACCGAGGAGTCTCTCTCTATTATCTTTGTAGTTACATCCCTTATGTATTTCTTTTGTTTTAGACTATTCTGGAGTTAGAGCACTATGTAATGATCCTTAGCTTGTGATTCATGGGTTTCTTGGTCTTGGAAGTATGTATTGGTTGAGAGTTAAATATTGTATATGCCGAGCGGCACTTTTAAATACTGTTTTATTTCTCTATTTCTGTCTTAAATTGTTTTATTTCCACAATTTGGTTTATCTTCCGCAATTTAGGCTTACCTAGTCGTAGAGACTAGGTGCCGTCACGATGGTTCAAGGAGGGCGAACAGGGGTCGTGATACATTGCTAATGTTGGATCATTGTATGAATTAGAGAAATCTTATGAAATTCCTCACTTTACTTTGAGTGGGAGAAATCTTATGAAATTTGTCAAAGTTATGAGCTTCTCCAGCAATAACCTTGAGTTCTTGATTCAAACATCCCTTTCTATATTCTTTGAAAATTATAATAAGTGGGTGTGGGCCCACAACTTTGATGACTAATGTAGACATGTGATTTTTGACCCTCCCCAAGATTTTTCATATTTTAACGCATAAATATTTAATTTAGGCATAATATAGATATTTTAAGTAATTTTGACTCTTTTACTTTATTTTATTACAAGAAAAACAAAACAAATCACAAAATAGGTTCATTAAAGTTTTGTAGTCATTTAATCTAAAAGAAAATCTTAAAAAAAATATATACAACAGTAGTATCGTATTTTTATTTTAATATGATATTTGAAAATACCAAAAATAGATTTGTTTTAATGATTAGTTTTATTTTTAATAATTATTTGAATAGTAGGACTAATTAATAATTGAGATCACATTTTTAATCTCGTTCGCGGGGAAAGGATAGAACTTGGGCTCGAACAACCCATCTTTAGGCCGAATTTTGGACCTAGCCCACAATTTCGAAGCCCATAATTCCTAGGCCCATACCCCTTAACCTAAAACCCTACCAACAAAAAAACTACAACATAAAAAAGGAGAAAAGCCTAAAACGAAAAAAGAGCGGACAAAAAATACACAAAAAAGCTGCACAAAAACAGACCCCCCTTGCGCGTCATCTTCTCCGACGACCCCTGCGCAGAAAAAAGACCCCACCTGCCCATTGTCTTTAACCCGACGTCCACACCACTCATCGTCGAACCTCTCACATCGCTATCCTTACCCGCCGGCTGCAACTCCATCCCAAACGACAACTCCTTCAGCCATAACTTCTTCCACTTCTAACCTTGAACACCCCTGAGTGGATCCCCACTGTTACACTCGTCCAGAAGTCAGCCGACCTGCACACTCACAACACTGCCTGACCGTCATCCACCACGAGGCTGCCATTTCCGGCGAGCTTCACCTTCACACACACATATACACCACGACGCACACAACCATACACACACAGAAAAGCTGCGCAGCAACGTTACAACAAAAACGTAGCTCATCGTCTCCATTTTACTGCCATCCAAAACAGCCCTGAGATCTGCGTAAGCTGATAGTTTTCATTCAGTAGTTTGTTGTTTCTTTGTGTAGTGACGTCATTTTAGTTCGAGGTGCTTATGCGAGGTCCGTCGTTGAATTTTGTCGCGGTTCCGGGGAGCTTCGAGTCTGGTTCGTAGATTCCGTTCGAGTTTTCTTCCCGTCCGTATGATGTTGCTGAGTTTCGTTTCATTTTGGAAGAGCGATTTTTGTGTTGTACTTGTTATGTGAAGAAATTTTACTTTCTCAGTTTATTGACAGAATTCCCAAATCAAAGGTTCACTCCCTTTAATCTATTATTTCGTCTTGGATAAATGCTTTGTTTGGTCTAATTTTGTTTAAATGTTTCATCGTTTTGATTTATTTTGCTTGGTTCATATCAATCCCATTAGCAACTAAAAACAAAAAAAAATAAACTTTCTTCATATGTGTTATTTTCTTAGTAAATATGAGAAAATCACGCCTTCGGTTTGTTAAAGACGTATATGCCTCATTAATCAAAAGGGGTTCAGTTTGTAGTCGTTTTCTTTATTATTAATTATATTAGTGTTTATTTCTTAGTTGCTGTGGTGGAAATTGTTTAGTGTTAATCTTGTGAGTTTAAGTGAGAAGGAACCAAATTAATAAATGTGGGAATAACTGATTGTCCTAATAAAGTAGACTGCTAGTATAGATAATTAGGTTGTGTGGTGTTTTGAGTTGAGACAATCCGTTGATTTTTAGTAGTTCATCTTAGAAATATACGGTGATCAAATTGTACACTTCATCCACGTAGCAATTTTCGTAATGCATGGCCCTCGCTTAATTGACTTTTAATCCTTAGAAATCGAGGCATGCCATTTAGTTCAATTTTCATGGCCCTCGCAAAGTTGCAAATGTGTAGTTGCTTTAGGCTTGTTATTTTAATAATTAACTTCCTTAAATTCGGGTGCGCATTTATGTGACCCAAATTCAAATCTCAACAATGTTAAAATATGTCAAAGACCACGTGTGCATTTATGCGACGTGGTTCAAGACGTGTTTTAATAACGTTGAAATCTTCCTAAAAATGAATAAAGCGGTTAAGGTTGAAAATGCACATAGGTTTGAACATGTACTAAAATCAGATAATTAAGCCAAATATAACAGTTAACCGACCGTGCTAGAACCACGGAACTTGGGAGTGGCTAACACCTTCTCCCGGGTTAACAGAATTCCTTACCCAGATTTTTGGTTTGTGGACTGTTAAACAGAGTCAATCTTTTCCTTGATTTGGGATTGGAACCGGTGACTTGGGACACCATAAATCTCCCAAGTGGCGACTCTGAATCTTTTAATAATAAATCCCGTTTCGATTGTTACTTAAATTAGAAAAACTCCCTTATATACTCCCTAAAGGAGGTGTGACAGCTCTGGCGACTCTGCTGGGGAACGAACCCAGAATCTCTGGTTCAGGGTTCACAATTCGAGCTTAGATGAATTGTTATATTTGACTTTATTTGCTATATGATTTTATTACATGTTTGGGCCTAATGTGCTAAATTTTGCTTTTTACCACTTTGATATTATCTGAACTATATATATAAACTTCTACGAAACCCTCTCTTCTCTCTCCTGAGGAGTGCACACTGGTTGTGACTTCTTTCTGTTAGTGTCATGTCCCAAATAGAACGAGGTTCGGACAAGTTGCAAAGCCGGATGATCTTTTGGTTATCGGTATGCAGCCCCCCTCGGCTCGAGCTGTCCGCTCGGGTATGCCAGGTCTAGAACAATAAACCAAGGTTTTAAACCTAGTATAACAAGACCTCATGCCAGATCCCTAGTAGGAGCGCTTGCTTGCATCATGTGAATTTTGACTTTGGGGACTCAACACAGGGGTTGAGTCCGTCTAGGACAAGTATACCCCAGAAAATAAAAGACCATCCTGATGCATCTTATGTGCTACATATTGCATTTATTCAAGGGTAAAAGGGTCATTTGGCGGACCAATGATAGCTGAGGGTAAATGAAAAAATAAAAAAAAAATAATGAAAAAATAACCAATGATAATTGAGGGCGAATGAAAAAAAAAGGTTGAAGTGTGAGGATGAAGTGAGTAGGGCCCAATTATATTTTTGTTACATTTTATTAAGAAAAAAAAGAGCATGGAAACTTCAAAAAGATTTTGCACTTTTTATCATTTTTCAAAAATCAAAAAATCGGAAAAAAAAAAAGAAAATCCAAAAAGATTTTATATGTTTCATCATTTTTCGAAAAAAAAGAAAAAATGTGTTTTCTATATGTCAGTTGTTTTTATTTATTTATTATTCTCGCCCGTATCCAATCTGCCCGAACTACGCATACCTAATTCTCGTCTTTCGGGGCGTGATACGTAGGCAACCCACATAGGGTCCGGTCTTCCTAGTAATTCTTAGGTTCTTGGCTTTGCGGGATCTTGGCCAAATTTTGTACTTCTAACCACCTTTTGGCCAAATAAGCCAGTTTGCAAAAATAGCCCCAACCATGTCTTCCATGTGTCCAGTAGGGAGTGTTATTGTCTCACATAGTGTTGATTTAAAGTTTTCTCATACAGGTGTGAATTTATTTACCGAATTTTGAGCATGACAGACATCCCGTGACCATCTGGTCAGGATCACTTAGTCAGGAGTTGCTTGAGGAGATTTGTTTTACTTTTAAGTTTTGAGTCTGTTCTTCATTTTATGCCGTCTTTTACTTTCTAGTTTTGTATAGTAATGTCATGCCTTTTGTTATTGTATTTTCCGCTTTATATTTGGAAAATATATTGTAACTCAAAAATCCAAAAAAAGAGATGTTGCATTTTATATTTCGGTATAAATTTTCTTTAGAATACTAATTCTAGAAATGAGAAAATTTTGAGGTTGTTTTTCCTTTAGGCAATTAATATCTAGGACTTAAAATGAATTGATTTAAGTTTTCTTTAGTATATTAGGACCAAAATTCAAAAAAAGAGAATTTTCTTTTAGTACTTCTTTAAAAGCTTTCTTTAGGGTGTTAATTCCAAAATCCAAAAAGATTTTCTTTTGAGGTGTCTCTTTGGGAAAATTAGTTAAAAATGAAAAAAAAATTCTTTTATTTTCATTAGAACTTTAGGATATTGTACATAGAAAAAAATACTTTATCTTTTGTTTCTCATTAGAATTTTTTTTAGGTAATAAAAATTGAAGTCCAAAAGCATTTTGTTTTATCTTTTTCATTGCTCGTTTCGAAATATCGCGTCAGGATATCAAATGAAAAATGCAAAATATATTTTTGTGGTTTATTGTTTAGATTTCCTCCTTTAAAAAAAACGAATCAAAAAATATTTATTCTCTTTTAAGGGTTTGCCTTAATAATTTCCCATGGAGTGTTTGTTTCAAAAAAAAAAGCAAAAAAAAAGAAGCAAAATATATGCTCGTTAGGCTTGAGTTTAGAATATGTTATAGAACATTAAGTCTAGAAAATTTTAAAAACAAAAAAGAGATTTGTTTCTTTTATTTCCCTTTTCTCGTCAGAGTCATTAAGGTAGAAACAGAGAACGTCAGTTTGTTTCCTTTATTCTCGATCTTCCAGAACTACGCAAAGATCTGATTCATGTGGCGTCATGATACGTAGGCAACCTACATAGGGTTCGATCGACTCATTTTTTTACTGTTAAAATAAAGAAAAAAAAGAAAAAAAGGGGAAAAAAAGAAGGAAAAAAAGGGGGTGAAATTGTGGGATGTGAGATATAAGAGAAAGAAAATAGTGATGATGAAAAAAAAAGAGAAATGAAGGAAAATGAGCGAGCTAAGAAGTGCGAGGAAAGAAAAGAAAAGAGAAGATTCAAATGGACAAATTGGGATGATGCCAAGTGACCTTATGACCCTCGAAGTCATTCTAGAACACTGTGACTAGGTACATTGCACGCAATGTGATATTTTAGATGTTGATGCCCTAACGCTAACATGATGACCCCATTTTATTCCTTTTGATATCTTCATAGCAGAAAGATGGTTGGTTTGTGGTTCTCGAAATAGTAACTCCTCTCCACAACATAAAGTCAAAAGGTAATGGTAGACAACAACAAAACTGAGTTGGTTGATACAGGTGCCCAAAAGCAATTGGTCGAACAGGACAATGGGTTGGTTGAAGAGGTAAAGATGCTAAGACAACACATGGCGGACATGTATCAGGCCTGGATGACTGGGAAGGCACCACCCTCGCCACCACCTAGCTTCCTAAATGCTACCCTTACCCAAACACCGGTCACAGTGCCAGATGATCTCCCATACTCTCCACATCCACCCGCTTATCATGGCTTTCCCAACCACCCTAGTAGCTCTGTCACTCATCTTCCAATTACCTTTCCCAAAAATTGCTCTCTTGTCTTATCCACCATCCCCAATAATGAATATCCATTCAAAGCTCACAGTGCCCAATATTACCCCTCAGAAGTTGCCCACAAGGTTCCTAACTCATACAAGCAGGGCCCGCAGGATGAGCCTCATGTTGAAAATGAAAAGTTCATAGGAAGAAAGGGGCGAGATGGGATACCCAGGAGGCTGAAAGGCATAAAACAGTCCGTAAAGAACAAGCAAAGAATGGGAGACCAGGGTAGCATGTCTCACAAAGAATTGTCTGTGTCCCCCGACGTTCGTCTGCCTGCGGGGTTTAAAGTGCCAAAGTTTAACTTGTATGATAAGTGTGGAGATCCGGTAGCCCATTTGAGGGATTATTGCAGTGAAATGAGAAGTGTTGGTGAGAAAGATGATTTGTTGATGGCGTAATTCAGTGAGAGCCTGACTAGGGCAGCTTTGGAATGACATAATCGTCAAAATGTTGGTAAGTGGCCTACATTGGGTGACATGGCCCAAGATTTTGTTTGATACTTTCAATACAGATCAGGTGTTACCCCAGACCGCTCCTCCCTATCTAAAATGGAAAAAAAGCCGGAGGAAAGCTTTAGGGAGTTTGGGCTCAGATGGAGGGAGCGAGCTGCTCGAGTCAATACCCTGATTGGTGAAGAAGAAATGGTTGAGCTTTTCCTACAAGCCCAAGGGCCCACCTATTTAAGTCATTTGATCCCGGCTTTGGGAAAGCCTTTCAAAGATGTATTAAAAATGGGGGAGCTAGTAGAAGAGGGAATCAAGTCAGGCAAAATCATGAGTTGTTCGAAAGACATTCTGAACACCCTAGTAAGCTTGGGTGGAAGAAAGAGAAACAGAAAAGATGACCCGATGGGCTTTCCCGATCAACACTTCCAACCTCGACATCGTCACCGTGGATATCGTTGTGCACCAGATGATCCTCCCCAATGCCACTTCTCTCCACAGAACTCCCAAAATCATACATCACCTTCCCAGTACCCAGCTCCACAAAATGCCTATCCACCCCCACGAGCCTACCGAAAACCCCCTGGATCAGGTTTCTGACCCAATCAAACATTTAAGAATGAGAGGTTGCTGAAAAAAGAAAAGGCATTCACCCCTATTGGAGAATTATATGCCAGTTTGTTCCAAAAGTTAAAGCAATTGGACATGGTAAAGCCGATTCATATAAAAATGCCAAACCCTCTGTCAAAGAAGTTTGATTTTTCTCAAAGGTGCGCATATTGCTCAGATGCCCCGGGGCATGACATAGAGAAGTGTTGGAATCTAAAGAAAGCAATTCAGAAGCTTATTGATGCAGGTGACATTGTCATGCAAAATCCAGATGCAGCAGACACTAGCCAAAGTCCATCGCCTGTTCGTAATGAGATGCATATGGTGAGTATGATTTGTTTTGAAAAGGAATATGAGAATTTTTCTGAGATCCTCGAAGGTCCACGCGCTGCAAAGCTTTCAGTGCTATCAGAGGTTGATCTTAAGAACGAGCCAGCAAAGGGAACCCAAAAGCAATTTATTAAGAACAATGTGATGGAAGTTTGTGAAGGTCCTAGTAATGTTGATGTGGAATTCAGTGGCTAAGATGCCGAGCTTGGCAATTGGAAAGACGCTCATTTCTTGGTTAGCCAGGGAGGAGTTTTGGTGGTTTATTTTGTTGTCATTTCTGTTTGTCCAGGTTATTTCAGGGTTGTAATCGGGATATTGTCTTGTGACTCAAACCCTTCTATCCTTTTATTTTGCCTAGTTTGTTTAGTCATAGTAGCTCGTTTAGTGTTGTCTAGGTTTGTGACCCTAGTTTAGTTTGTTGGTTTTGTTGTTCAAGCCCTTTCACCATCTGTCTAATGCAATTTTCTATTTTCTGTTATTTCTAGTCATTTTTGTTTAGTTCTCTTTTCCTTTTATAGTTTTTTCCTATTGACTCTAGTGACATGATATGCACGCGTAATTCTCAGTCTGGTCTTAAAAAGTTAATTTAGCCATGAAGCAATGAAACAATGTTGAAGATGTAGGGACATTTGAGGGAAATAAGTAAAGGCATTTTGAGATCACTTCATGCCCGAATTTTGTGAAACTGGGGCAGATAGAACATAAAAAAACCCTATTGAAATGTATCATGCCGCATCAGAAAGGCAAGTTGGCCCAAATTGACAGGAGTCGTTCATGAAAATGAGAGTGAGAATGTTGTCCCATGGTGCTTTGTATGTAACAGATGTAGAAGGCGAATGTGTGGATATGGTCATGAAGACTGGCCAATCAAAAGATGTTACAAATGTTTTCCTTGGTTTGTTTAATTGTGTTGTTTGCACTTGACATGTTTTGAAGATTGGAATGACGAAGGCATTTTGTTCTTCTATCTAAACTCTTTATCCTTCGTTACCCCTTTGAGCCTCATTTATTTTCTTTCATACCCCTCTTTCAAAACCAGTAGCAAAAATCAGAAACACAAGCGTGAAAGATAAGTAAAGGAAAAAGAGATAAGAAAAGAATGAAAAGGGAGAGAAGAAACAATGAAAGAGAAGAAAAAAAAAGAGAAGAAAAGAAAAAAAAAGAAAAAAAGAGGAAAAAGAAGAAAGAAAACAAAAACAACAAATCAACAAAAAGAGAAAAAGGAAGAAAGAAAAGAAAAGAAGAGAGAAAGAGAAAAGAAAAATCACAACAACAGAGCAATTCCTATGTCATGAACTACGTTCGACTTGATTCCTTTTAAGGATACGTAGGAAGCCTCACGGTTCAGTCTCATCAAAATAAAAATCCAAAAGTCCCCAAGCAAGAAACTAGGGCAGAAATTGTGGTTGTTGTAAGGAATCTGGTTCCGAAAGTTGTAATTTTGAACCCATGATGAGTTGTTTTGAGCCTTTTGATACCCTTTCTTTCTAACCCTATCCAAAAGCCCACGTTACGGTCCAAAGAAAGACATTCTGATCAGTCTTTGAGAGATGCCAAGTCAAGCAAGGAGAGGTAATTCATATCAGGGGAAACACTCTGGTCCAAGCAGAAAAACAATGAAAATGAGAGAGTCTTATTGGTGAAAACCCTCGCGGGCACCGTAAGGCGACGGTAAGTGGAGAGAAATAATCAAAATGAGAGAGGCTTGATGGTGAAAACCCTTCGGGCACCACAGGTAGAATAAGGATTGTGAATCAGATTGGATAATCGGAGCATTGAAGCCCAGTTTCACGGTTTAGGGGTGTAACAGGAGTTGAACATCAGACTTGCTTAACAGAATATGCCACAGGTGCATGTCATGGTCATTAGATATGGTATCCACATCTGATTGGTTTCTACTTTATAGTTTTCTTGTTAGGAATCATTTCTTTTCTTTTTCCTTTACTCTGTTCTTTTTGTCTTGTTTATTTCCTCTTTCTGAGTCGGTTTGGTCAGAACAAGTGAGAAATGACTTCAAAATTGGCCGCCAACTTTCCAATTGAATAAAACGGGATCTGGCCAGCACATCAAAGCGGGATAAGTTAGGAAAGAACAACAAGCACACTAAGTTGGTAGCAATCAACATGCTTTGGGGTCCATGAGAAATACAAAGGTTTGGTATATTTCAACTCGTGAACAGTACAACAGATAGAGGATGTTGGGTGAACGGGTCAAAGGTATTCTCTGTGATGAGATCAACAAAAAAAGTGTTTAACGAGTGACAAACGAGGTCTTCCAAGCAATAATCAAAGTTGTCGTGGCAAGTGAAGGAGCAATAGACCTCAAGGCCAATGCCAGTGGGTTAAGTCAGGAAAGAACAACATGCACATTAAGTGGACAGTAATTGACGTGCTTTGGGATTCATGTGAAATACAAAGGTTTTATACATATCAATTCATGAACAATGCAACAAGATGGAGGGTGTTAGGTAAACGAATCAAAGGTATTTTCGGTGAAACACAAAGGTTGGTAAATGTCAGTTCATGAGCAATGCAACAGATAAAGGGAATTGGGTCTGAACGGAGAAGGGGTATTTTCTGTGGTAAGGATGACAGAGAAAGTGGTTAGTCCATAAGCAAGCAAGGTCCTCGAGTAGAAATCAGTTATCATGGGAAGTGAAGGAGCAATCGCCCTCAAAGTCAAGGTCACAAACCAACCACCACATTTTAAACTAACAAGATTTTTCTTTGATTGAAACAGGGGCAGAAAAGTTCGTTTGTTTCGGAGAAACCCTCAGTGGAGAAAGGCAGTCACCTAACAGGTTTGATTTTTAATTTTTAGGACCCTCCTGGAAAATGGGACCTAGTTTAAAGTTCAGTAAATAACATAATCTAGCATAAATGTATCCTAAAAGAATATAAGTTGGTTTAGAAGTTTGCATGTTCGAGATAGGATTCAATTAGGAGTTCCAGGACCCTCATTAATAATGGGACTTAGCTTTAAGATTTCGATTAGATAACAACATTTAGCGTAAACTCTGTTGTAGGGTAGTATAATTCAGCCATAAAGGTTGTCACTCTTAAGATAAAATTTGACCTTTGATTTTCAGGACCCTCCAGGATAATGAGGAGCAGTTTAAAGATTCTATTAGATGGTAAGATTTAGCAGAAGTCACACCTGTAGAAGATATAATTTAGATTTAAAATTATCGTTTAGTTAAGAGTTGTCAGGACCCCCCTGCATAATGGGACCTAGCTTTCAAATTCTTAGTAATATTTGGTAATATGATTCGGTTTAACACTCACATATGTGCCTAGTTACCAAACTTGGGCAGAAAAATTTTCTTTGTTTTTGTCTATTTTGTTGAAATCAGGTACCCACTTGGATAACAGGGAGAAGACATTCAAGTTCAGCAGTCAGGAGCCCGCTTGGAGAGCAGGGAATATGTTCAAGCGCAGCAGTCAAGAGCCCGCCTGGATAACAATGGAGTACAATTTAAATTTTGACTTTTGAAATTCTTTGTTTTGTCTATCTTGAAGTCAGGAGCTCGCCTGGAGAGCAGGGAATACATTTCAAGTCAGCAGTCAGGAGAACGCCTGGAGAGCAGGGAATACTTTCAAGTTAGCAGTCGGGAGCCCGCCTAGAGAGCAGGGAATACTTTTAAGCGCAACAGTCAGGAGCCCGCCTGGAGAATAAGGGAGTACAATTTAAATTTTGGCTTTCAAATTCTTTGTTTTGTCTATCTTGAAGTCAGGAGCCCGCCTAGAGAGCAGGGAATACATTTCAAGTCAGCAATCAGGAGCCCTCCTGGAGAGAAGGGAATACTTTCAAGCGTAGCAGTCAGGAGCCCGCCTGGAGAACAAGGGAGTACAATTTAAATTTTGGCTTTCAAATTCTTTGTTTTGTATATCTTGAAGTCAGGAGCCCGCGTGGAGAGCAGGGAACACATTTCAAGTCAGCAGTCAGGAGCCCGCCTGGAGAGTAGGGAATACTTTCAAGCGCAGCAGTCAGGAGCCCGCCTAGAGAACAAGGGAGTACAATTTAAATTTTGGCTTTCAAATTCTTTTTTTGTCTATCTTGAAGTCAGGAGCCCGCTTGGAGAGAAGGGAATACATTTCAAGTCAGCAGTCAGGAGCCCGCCTGGAGAGCAGGGAATACTTTCAAGCGCAGCAGTCAGGAACCCGCCTGGAGAACAAGGGAGTACAGTTTAAATTTTGGCTTTCAAATTCTTTGTTTTGTCTATCTTGAAGTGAGGAGCCCGCCTGGAGAGCAGGGAATACATTTCGAGTCAGCAGTCAGGAGCCCTCCTAGAGAACAGGGAATACATTTCAAGTTAGCAGTCGGGAGCCCGCCTAGAGAGCAGGGAATACTTTTAAGCGCAACAGTCAGGAGCCCGCCTGGAGAACAAGGGAGTACAATTTAAATTTTGGCTTTCAAATTCTTTGTTTTGTCTATCTTGAAGGCAGGAGCCTGCCTGGAGAGCAGGGAATACATTTCAAGTCATCAGTTAGGAGCCCGCCTGGAGAGTAGGGAATACTTTCAAGCGCAGCAGTCAGGAGCCTGCCTGGAGAACAAGGGAGTACAGTTTAAATTTTGGCTTTCAAATTCTTTGGTTTGTCTATCTTGAATTCAGGAGCCCACCTGGAGAGAAGGGAATACATTTCAAGTCAGCAGTCAGGAGCCCGCCTGGAGAGCTGGGAATACTTTCAAGCGCAACATTCAGGAGCCCGCCTGGAGAGCAGGGAATACATTTCAAGTTAGCAGTCAAGGAGCCCCGCCTGGAGAATAGGGTCAGTTTTTACTTTAGTCAAGCTTAGTTTATAGTTTTCCTAGTCTATTTTTTTTAGTTTACTTTCATCAGTGCATCAATAGTACAAGTGGTTTACAATTTGCTAACAATTCACAAATCTTCCTAGTGCAAACTGGGGTAGAAAAATTTCTTTGTGTTGTCTGTTTTGTTGTAATCAGGCGCCCACATGGAGAACAAGGGGAGACAACTGAAGTTCTAGGGAAAGCAGTGTCGAATGAAGACAACTCGAGTTTCAAGGGAAAATAGTTTCGAAGGAAGACAGTTCAAGTTTCAGGGGAAAATGGTTCAAGGTGCAAGGGAAAACAGTGTCAAGTAACAAGAGAAGAACGTTCGAGTTCAACAGTTAGGCGTCCACCTGAAGAAAAGGAAAAGCATCTCAGATTGCAGTTCAAGTCAGCAACCAAAGAATCTCGCAGCAAGAATACGAGTCAACAGTCCGAGGTGATCAATAGAAGTTAGTCACAATAAAGAAAAGATAGAAAGGCACGAAGTGAATCCAAATGCAGAAGTTGATGAAAATATGAACTGCTTAAGACGTGGTGAAAGTCACAAGCACTACATGTCCGGTCCTGACCCAAAAACTATAGAAGAACGAGCTAGCACCTGCAGCTAACAAGCGCCAAGGTTCAAATCTAAAGTCTGCATGAAGAACCATTCAAGACTCAAGATCAAGCTTCAGAAGACTTATAGATAGGAATCTTGTAACTCATAGTTGATAGGCTTAACTAGTCTTTTTCATGTTTTGATTTTGATGTAATAGCAGGACTACAGAGCGGAACCTCGACGGAACGGCACCTCGGCCGACTCTCCACCTCGGTATAAGCCATCACCTCACTCATCTCTGAACTACACGTGGCCTGATTCCTTTATAGCCAAGGATATGTAGGCAGCCCAGATACCAAGGCTCGATCACATTCCCCTTTTCTCTTAGTTTTAGTCTCTCCAAATAAGGGTCGGGTCAAAAATCTATCTAGTCAGTCTTTATCTGAAAACTCCGTACGTTTTCAGTCAAAGAGGGGCAGCTATAGACATGATTTTTGACCCTCCCCAAGATTTTTCATATTTTAGCGCGTAAATATTTAATTTAGGCATAATATAGATATTTAAAGTAATTTTGACTCTTTTACTTTATTTTATTACAAGAAAAATAAAAAAAATCACAAAAATAGGTTCATTAAAGTTTTGTAGTTTTTTTTAATCTAAAAAAAATCTTAAAAAAGAAATATATATACAACAGTAGTATCGTATTTTTATTTTAATATGATATTTGAAAATACCAAAAATAGATTTGTTTTAATGGTTAGTTTTATTTTAATAATTATTTGAATAGTAGGACTAATTAATAATTGAGACCGCATTTGTAATCTCGTTCGCGGGGAAAGGATAGAACTTGGGCTCGAGCAACCCATCTTTAGGCCTAATTTTGGACCTAGCCCACAATTTCCAAGCCCATAATTCCTAGGCCCATACCCCTTAACCTAAAACCCTACCAAAAAAAAGTATAATATAAAAAAGGAGAAAATCCTAAAATGAAAAGAACGGACAAAAAATACACAAAAAAATCTGCGCAAAAATAGACCCCCCCCTGCGCGTCATCTTCTCCAACGACCCCTGCGCAGCAAAGAGACCCCCCGCCCATTGTCTTCAACTCGACGTCCACACCCCTCATCGTCGAACCTCTCACACCACTAACCTTACCCGCTGGCTGCAACTCCATCCCAAACGACAACTCCTTCAGCCATAGCTTCTTCCTCTTCTAACCTTGAACACCCCTGAGCGGATCCCCACTATTACACTCGCCCAGAAGTCAGCCGACCTGCACGCTCACAACACTGCCTGACCGTCGACCACCACGAGGCTGCCATTTCCGGCGAGCTTCACCTTTACACACACATATACACCACGACGCACACAGCCAGACACACACACACAAAAAAGCTGCGCAGCAACGTCACAACAAAAACGTAGCTCATCATCTCCATTTTTCTGCCATCCAAAACAGCCCTGAGATCTACGTAAGCTGGCATTTTTTAGTCAGTAGTCTATTGTTTCTTTGTGTAGTGAGGTCATTTTAGTTCGAGGTGCCGATGCGGGGTCCGTCGTTGAATTTTGTCGTGGTTCCGGGGAGCTTCGAGTCTGGTTCGTAGATTCCGTTCGAGTTTTCTTCCAGTCCGTATGGTGTTGCTGAGTTTTGTTTCATTTTGGAAGAGCGATTTTTGTGTTGTACCCATTCCGTGAAGAAATTTTACTTTCTCAATTTATTGACAGAATTCCCAAGTCAAAGGTTCACTCCCTTTAATCTATTATTTTGTCTTGGATAAATGCTTTGTTTGGGTTAATTTTGTTTAAATGTTTCATCGTTTTGATTTATTTTTCTTGATTCATATCAATCCCATTAGCAACTAAAAACAAAAAAAAAACTTTCTTCATATGTGTCATTTGCTTAGTAAATATGAGAAAATCACGTCTTCGGTTTGTTATAGACGTATATGCCTCATTAATCAAAAATGGTTCAGTTTGTAGTCGTTTTCTTTATTATTAGTTATATTAGTGTTTATTTCTTAGTTGATGTGGTGGAAATTGTTAAGTGTTAATCCTGTGAGTTTAAGTGAGAAGGAACCAAATTAATAAATGTGGAATAACTGATTGTACTAATAAAGTAGACTGCTAGTATAGATAATTAGGTTGTGTGGTGTTTTGAGTTGAGACAATCAGTTAATTTTTAGTAGTTCATCTCAGAAATTTACAGTGATCAAATTGTACACTTCATCCACGTAGCAATTTTCGTAATGCATGGCCCTCGCTTAATTGACTTTTAATCCTTAGAAATCGAGGCGTGCCATTTAGTTCAATTTTCATGACCCTCGCAAAGTTGCAAATGTGTAGTTGTTTTAGGTTTGTTATTTTAATAATACTTCCTTAAACTCGGGTGTGCATTTATGTGACCGAATTCCAAATCTCAACAATGTTAAAATATGTCAAAGACCACGGGTGCATTTATGTGACGTGGTTCAAGACGTGTTTTAATAACGTTGCAATCTTCCTAAAAATGAATAAAAGCAGTTAAGGTTGAAAATGCACATAGGTTTGAACATGTACTAAAATCAGATAATTAAGCTGAATATAACAGTTGAGCGACCGTGCTAGAACCACGGAACTCGAGAGTGCCTAACACCTTCTCCCGAGTTAACAGAATTCCTTACCTAGATTTCTGGTTCGCGGACTGTTAAACAGAGTCAATCTTTTCCTCGATTTGGGATTGGAACCGGTGACTTGGGATACCATAAATCTCCCAAGTGGCGACTCTGAATCTTTTAATAATAAATCCCATTTCGATTGTCTCTTAAATTGGAAAAACTCCCTTATATACTCCCTAAAGGAGGTGTGACAACTAAGTCCCATGATTTAACTAAATAAGACACTTTGGCATGTGACTAATGAGTCATTTATTCAAGACCTCTATGACTGCCACTTTTTAGCTTATCCGTCCCCAACCAATCAACCACCAAAATCTTAGTTCATTATTAATCCCCCATTAACCAATAATTATCCAATTATCTACAAAATTAAGAATTATCTCAAATTACTTAAAATGCTACTCATTTTAACACACCTTATATACCTTACTATCATGGTCATGTAGTACCTTGTATGCCACTAGTCTATAAATACCGGGTATTAATGCTCGGCCCGTATATTATCCCAACATGTCAAACTTGGACGAAAATTCATTTTCCTTGTCTTGCTTCCCCTCTCATCTTTACGAATTTACCCATCACTTGTGAAATAGCATAATCATAAACTCCGAATAATATTTTCCTTGGACTGATTCAATTACCTTACCACAAATTCAACGTAAAATACTACAGGGTGCAACATCATCGTAATTTAATACTACGAAGTGTAACATCATCGTAATGTAATACTGGAAGGCGTAACATCATCGTAATATAATACTGCAGGATGTAACATCATCGTAACATAATACTGCAGGATGTAATATTATCGTAATATAACACTGCGAGATGTAATATCGGCATAATTTTGTGGGGCGTAACACTTTTTATGGCTATATTTACGGATAAGAGTGGTGGCCAGGTAGAGTTTGGATTAAAGAAGAGGTGCCAGGATAAGATAGAGAGTTACACTAGGTTTTTGTCCTTTGTTTTTTTTTTATACCTAGACCTCCATCTTGCTTAGATTGAGTAATAATATTCCACTTAACATAGTGAATTTTATCCTAGTTGTCGTAGTGCCTCATATAAAGTCACGTTGGATATTGTCGATTTTTTAAGGGTGGAAGTGGGAAGTAGGATATATTGCATGAAGTGACTTAGGAGGGAATTAAGAGTGGACTTGGATAATGTTGTTCTACCAGCAATGAATAGAAAGTTTGTTTTCCATCCATCTAACCTGGAATTCATGTTGTCAATATTGTACTAGAGATCCGAAGCTTTTGGTTTCAGGGGAGTATTGGGAATCCTAAGTACTTCTGAATGCTGTTACTTGTATTGATATTGAGAATATTAGCAAGATGGTTTCGGATAAGAGACTTATATTTTTTCGAGAAGATTATTTTGGACTTGTTAAAGTTAACTTATTGACACAAAAGTTGGCTAAAGAATACCAGACATTGATTTATGGTTTGAATTGAATTAACATTGGAATTTGCTTCTAGGGTGAGGTCATCTGCATTAAAAAGATGAGAGAGGGGTGGCCCTGATTGACTAAGTTGAATAGGGTCCCATAGGCCGATGTTGACTTGGTGGCAAATGTATTTAGAGAGAAGATATATACATAGTATGAAAAGGTAAGGGGACATTGGATCTCCTTGTCTAATGCCTCTAGTTGGGTTGAAAAACTCTATCTTAGAGCCATTGAATAGGATTGCAATTCCGGAGGTACTGACATATCTCATAATAAGCTTGGTTATACGCAGGGGAATTTTGATAAAAATGAAGGGCTCGATAGATAAAGGACCATTCTAGTCTATCAAATGTTTTTTACAGATTAGTTTTTAAGAGGAGTTTTCCCCGAAGCCCGTAAGTTTTTGGAAATGGTTCATTATTTCCTGAATGATGATGACATTATCACTAGTGCGTCTTTCTTTTAGGAAGCTAGATGTAACACCCAGTATATTTGGACTAGGTGTGGATACGTTAAATTGGTATTAATCTGATATTTTAGACATATAAAGTCCTAGCGGGATGAGTATGGGTGAAAATAGTTATTTTAGAATCAAGATGGAGAATGAGGTGCATAAGATTCGATAAAATGTATGAAGTTTACGAAAGGTCAGTTTTGTAGAAGGTTTAGTGAAACACGTTTAAGGTATTTGGGAAAATACAAAACACGAAATATGCGCGCCCCGAGCGCGACCGCGCACCTATGGCAGTGTTACTGCCATTTTGCACGGTCAGTCCTACAGGTGCGTGAGGGCGCGCTTGGGGGGTCATTTTAAAGCCCTACTTCGTCCCCCACAGCCCCAAAACATAAAAACTTGCTCTAGAAAGGGAAACTCTCAAAACCTAGCTCCTCAAGGGTCCCTCCACCACCCAAGGTAAGTTCTAATGGTGATCCTAAATTAATTTTAATTTCCCAACATCTTATTAACATGGGTAAATCCTCCATATCATTAGATATTCGATTGAGACATTTTTGTTAAGAGAAGGAACCCTAGAACTCGAATTCAAATGGATTGAACTTCAAAAAGGTAATATCTTCACCCTTTAATTGATTCTAGCATTGGATTAATGATTATAGACTCTAGTTCATGAGATATGAGTTGACGAGTTTAATAGAAAAGCATGAACGATTATAGATTTGGAGTATTGATTATTGATTATTGGTTAAAGGTGTTGTTTACCTTATGGGTGATAAAGAATGATGTTGATTATAACCATTTGAGACTTTAAAATTTATCTACGAGCAAGAGATGGGTTATTGGGTGTAGAGTTATCATTAATAAGGACTAAGAAGCTTTATTCTCACCAAGTGTTTGAGAAATGCCTGAGTAAAAAAAAACATGAGTATTATTGCTAATATGAAATCCATTTGACTTGTATTGATATAGATTAAAGTTGAAAGGATTGGCGAATGTTGTATTACGCTCAAGAGCAAGAAGTTAAGGTATGTGAGGCTAACTCTCTATGTTTGGGAACATTAATGATTCTTCCTACACTACGTTTTTACGACGTTACTAATAGTCTCAGAAATATAGTTTAGCCGTTCCTTGAATAGTTGTAGAATTTCTATTCATTAGCTTCATAACTCGTTCATGACTTTCATTCTAAACGTTGTGAGCTCAGTGCGTATTCAATATAGACTTGGGTTTGATGCCCCCGATTCGTAGTATAGATTACTCAGTATTTCATATACAGTTGAAGTTTCAGTGTTCATAATCAGTTCAAGAATACATGTCTCATTCTAGTCCTATTATATATTCCAGTATTATGTAACTTAGTGTGATCCAGTATTCCAGTATCATGTAACTTAGTGTGATTCAGTATTTCACTATCATGTATTGCATTATGATTCTCAGTTCCTGATTTTAATTTCCTGAATGTTGAACACCTGTATTTGGGCCTGAGGCCGTAGTTTATGCTTTATGCATGTTTGGTCCTGAGGCCGTAGTTTATGCTTTATGCATGCTTGGGCATGAGGCCCTAGTGTATGCTTTATGAATTTTTGGGCTTAAGGTCATAGTTATGTTACGTATACTTGGGCCTGAGGCCGTAGCTTGTGCACATATATATAGGGCTCGAGGCCGTAGCTTATTCAGATAAATAGGTTGTTCATCATTCAGAAGAGGGAGTATTCATATCCTTACTTCCTTTGTTCAGTTCAGTTATTAGTTATGAGTTATCAGTTATCATTTCAGTTATCAATTATCAATTCTCAATTATCAGCTTAGTTTCAGTTTTAACATTTATAATTCTTTCTTTTAGTTGCTTTATATACCAGTGCAATTCAAATGTACTGACTCCCTTTTTGCCCAGGGCCTACATCTCACGATGCAGGTAATGATTTACAGGTTGATGATTCAGAGCGCTAGGATTCTCGTACCAGCTATTTGGTGATCCCGAGTTCGTTCGAGGCATTATCATTACTTTATAATCATTCAGTATTTACAGACAGTTAGTGTTTTCAGTACTTCATTAGAGGCTTCATAGACTAGAGTTATAGTTAGAAAGAGTCACATGCTTTTCATGTTAACTATGTTGGCTGCAAATATATTTCAGAATCGTAGTACTATTTCCGCACTGATTTATATCATCCAGACTTTCAGTATATCATCATGTGTTAGTTTATCTTCCGCATTTGGTATTTTTTATACCATGATGTGGCTTGTTATGTGAGACCGAGGGCCTAATTGATTATGCCATGAGATGGCTTGTTATAGCTCTTAGGTTGTAAGAGCCCCTCCAGAGTCTGAACACCCCCAGTGAGCGCGGGTACCTAATGTGAGTGATTTGATGTTGCCCGAGGGACTGTTTTTGATTTATGTTGTTGCCAAAAGCACTAATTACGAGTGATTGTGAGGTAGCCCGAGGGGCTAGTTCTGTTGATATTTTTCCCGAGGGGCTGTATACGAGTGAGTTTTTGCCCGGGCCCAACTATGTTTTCATCATTTCCACTCACTGTTTCATCTCTTATTTAAAAACTACTAAAAAGGTGTTTTAAATGGATTTTTACACATCTTCAAATGATTTCTACCAAAAACTAGATTTTTAACGAAATGGTTTGATTTATATACTATTTTGGAAACACAATGTGCTTACTGTGGTGTTGTGACGTGGATTATGTGTTTTCTTACTGCTCAATATTTACTCTTATTACTTGCTGAGTTGGTGTACTGACATTACTCCCTGCACCTTGTGTGGAGATTCAGGTATTTCTGAATTTGATAGCGGGTGTGGATTACTCAGTGGCAGGTTCATCGGAGATAGCAAGGCAGCTGCCCGGTGTTCGCAGCCCTGCTCTTCTCCCTCTTATCTTTCTTAGACTGTTTTAGTATAATTTCAGACTCTTCGTTGTATTCATACCTTAGTAGATGCTCGTGACTTGTGACACCCCGATGCTGTGTTTGTGTTATTTTCTTCCGTACTAGTTATTTAGACTTATATTATGGGATTCTATTAATTTAATAGCTTAAAAATGACTTTTATGAAATACTGGTTTGTGTTGGGATTTGTGTCGGTTGGCCTACTTTCATGATAGTCGCCATCATGACCGGTTCGATTTTAGGGTTGTGACAAATTGGTATCAGATCTTAGGTTACATAGGTCTCACGAGTCATAAGCAGGTTTAGTAGAGTCTCGCAGATCGGTATGGAGATATCTGTACTAATCTTTGAGAGGCTGCAGAACCATTAGAAAATCCCACATTCTTGAATTCTTATCGTGTTCCTCGATTCAGTTTGAAATGTAACTCTTGAATTCCTTCCACGCGTTCGTATGCACATATGAGCGCTCGGTATCAGCTGTGCATCAACGACTTGTGATTCCTTGATCGAGGGGCGAGATGTGATTTCTGTGTGTTGATGTTATGCTAGTCTGGAGGACTTGAGGTCGGGCTTTGCTTGTAGCTTGGGCACTGGGGTGTTGATTGTGTGAGCATGTGCTTCTGGATATATATGTTTGATAGTGTCCCTATTAGTGGACGTGATGATTGGATGACTATGTGATAAGTATGATGTGATTGCGAGATGTGTTCATATGATTAGAATGTGACAAGAAAAGCATGCTTGAGGATAGAAAGAACTATTTGGTGCTCGATTTGCATCTTGGTTGGATGTATAGCCCCGGGTTATGGGTATGTGAAAGATCTTTTCATGTAGTTTAGTTGGGGAGTGGAATAGATTACATGTTACAATATGAGTTCAGACTCAAGAAGATTTAGTGATTGCGTGATGTCTATGACGGTGGAAGGGTATAAAGAGATGTTAGTTTGAGGCAAAGCAGGTGGGTTATCTCTTGTGGAGTGTTCTAAAGTTTGTGTGATCCTTATGTTATTTGTTGGAAGACCTCTTTTACCAGTGAAATATATATGTTGCGATTTGAATTTGGATTGCTTAAAAGAGCAGGCTTGACTGTTATGAGGGTGAATGTGAGATTTGTGGAAGATTCGAAGTACTAGATGGCTTGCATTGCACGATCTTATGAAGGATTGACTTTGATCTCACTATGGTATTATGGCGGTACTAAAGTATAGGCATTGTGAGTTATTTTGTGTTTTGAATAATGGCTTTGAGCTAAGTGGGGGAAGTGTGCTATTGATCAGTTGATGGCACGATTATGTGTTATGTTAGTTCCAGTTTAAGGCATACTAGTGAATCATTTATGGCTTACAGAGGTTGAGATAGAGGATGATTCAAGTAAAGGAAATTTTGGATTGGGGTTGTGATATGCTTTATGGGTGTATAAAAATCATGGAATGACTTTAGTTTTTATTGGTGAAGGATGTAATATGCCTGGAGCAGGTCATTATTTGGTCGCATTAAGGTGGGGTGATTTTTCGGGTGGTTGGAGTGCTAATGGAGCATAGGTCATTCAGTCCGTTTGATTGGTCTAATTGAGGTTTTAATAGAGTGGATGAATCCCGAGAATGGTTTTGAAGGGTTCAAGATTTACATGTAGTAATTGGAGATCCTTAGGATGTATATTTGCCTAGAAATGGGGGTTCACATTGGAGGGTGCCAAGACTTGTGGCATTTCTACATCATTGTGTATTCTACATATCTATATTCGAAATGTGTTGTTAATGGCTTTAGATTTGCAGGAATTATCTTCAGGGTAAGTATTTTAAATATGGTGCATTTGGGGATATTTAAGAGAGTATTCAGCGGCTTATTAGCCTTAGACGGTGTGGTTTTATACTTGGGTCTCGTGTGGTGAGTCTGGGTTGAGGACTGTTGTATCATGGTAAGGATAAGTATCAATTGGAAGGTAAATCAAAAGAAACTTGGGATAAATAGGACAACTTGGTAGTAGGTCGGATCGGCATGGTAAGGGATATGATTAGTTCTTTGGCTGCTTATGAGGTAATGAGTTCTACATATGTCTCATGGAAATACTCTTGGGTTTTTGGTGACCTGCGTAGCTTGGATGAGCTAAAAGGATTCAGTCCTAATGGTTTGGTTTTGTGAAAATGGGATTCAAAGAGTTCTTGATGGTTTTCTACCACTATTAGAGATGTATATTTTCTACTAGCATGAGGAGCGTGTGATGTATAGTAATTTTCTTCTAGATGGGATCAATGGAATGTTCTTGGCTAGTTTAGTACATAGCTGCTTGTGGTTTGGAGTAGATTATGAAGTTCTCATTTTTATCATAGGATGTCAAAGTAGGTGCGGTATGTTGTGTAGGATTGAGATTGGCATATGTAATGTCACAGTTTAGTTCTGAAAGGAAGGTCATAAATTCTTAGGCTGCACGTGCAGTTTTAGATGATTAGCCAAATGATATTACTAATTGGTGTGGCTTGAAGAGGGCATACATTTCAAAAAGGGCAATGAGATTGAGTTAATTATACATCATTGGTATTGCGACACTCTCTTGTTTGATCGACTGTTGATATTCGAGTTTTCTTGGCGGCACAGAAAAATTTTAGGAGTATCCCTCGTGGAGTGATTGGGTACTAGAGGTGTGTTATATATTCGGATGGTGGAATTGGGATTGGATATGGTGATTCGTGTGCTATATAGATTTGGAGACTGGGAGTTCTCATAAACAGGTTATGTTGTGGTTGTGGGACGTGTGTATCGGCATTGTATAGTGACTATCGATGGAGACCCGAGTGGATCCTTTGTTGCTTAGTATGTTAGATTTTGATGTGATATTGGGTATGGACTAGTTATCTCCGTGTCTGTGTTATTCTGGACTGTAGCGCTAAAACGACGATGTTGGCTATGTCGGGGATGCCACAGATCGAGTGGCGAGGTTCAATGGATTATGTTCCCAGTAGGGTGATTTCATTCTTGAAGACCCAGCGGATGGTTGGGAAGGGTTGTTTTCTTATTTGGCCTTCGAGAGGGATTCTCCAGATGTGTTTCCTGCGGCCGGGCATGCTTCCGGACAGGGTTTTTGATTGCGATATTGATTTAGTACCGGGCACCGTATCGTATGGATCTGGCAGAGTTAGGGGAGTTGAAGGAGAATCTTCAGGAACTCCTTATTAAGGGGTTCATTGGTAGGCCAATATGGATGTGTGTCCTGCATCGAGTCGGCTTTGTTGACTCCGAGTTGTTATTGTTGAGGGATGTGTTGATTCGATTATTATTGAGCTTATTAGCATTCTTGGGTGATCTATGAGTTACCTTTTCATGTTGCGAGGCATTATGATTTGATGGATATAGGCATATATGGCGCGGTTCTCTTTCGGGTTGGTATGGGGTATTGCTCGGTGAATGGCATATCGATTGTCTCCTTTCGAGTTGGTTTGTTGTTATGTCATTTACTTCAACAAGGTTATGATGATTTTCTTTTGGTACTAGACATCAAATTGCATGTGGTTGTTGATTTTGTGAATAGTGACTTAAGGTGTTTCATGCAGACCAGTGTTTGGATAAGGTCGCGCATTGCAGCGAAGTTAGGTGGAGGTATGATCATTCGGGTTAGATTCGTATGTTATGGTACTACGTTGTGTGATGGCTTCTCAACATTGTGTGGTGGTGGTACTTGTGAGCTTGCGGTACAACTCTCTCATTTGAGTCATTTTTTCCCATCATTTGAGTTCATTTGGACTGTTGCTTATTGGTGCATGGGTCGCACGGGTTGTGGATCTATATTGTATCTATTTTTCATGTCACTAGAATAGTCGTGTTGAATAAGATGAGGTCATTGAGATTTATAATGAATACTATCGAATTCGATTTCAGCATGTTGGAAGGATAATATCGGGATTCGGCTTAGAAATTTACTATGGTCCCTGCCAAAGGAGAAGGAGCTTCATGACTGATTGATCTGAGGAATGGTTATGACCTTCTATGTGTTTCTTTCATCATAGGTAGTATATGAAAGTGTTGGAATAGGGTTTTGTTTAATAAGAGGTTTATTACCGATATTGTGTTGCTGTGAGCACCTGCTATGATTAGAAGTTATTGTTATGAGAGTTTGAGTTGTGTGGTATATCATGTGATTTCATCTTGAATTGCGGTTATGGCTTGATACAACATGATCAGACTTATTTAGTGTATAGATTAGATATTCTGATATTATAGATAAGCTCGAAAATGGAAATTTGGTTCTAAGGTTCATGGGCTTGGTTAGATTGTGAAATTTCAGTCATGTTGCATTATTAGACCTATATGTGCTAGGGTGGCATGGGATTATCCCTCGGTATATGCATGGTAGGGTTATTAAGCAATTTGTTGGTATGTGGAACAACTCTGGGCAGTAGTTTTGAGCATTTGCACTTCGCTCGCCAGGTCTCTGGCATGACTAGCCCCGTAAGATGTATTATGACTTATGTAAATCGTCGGTTTAGGTTTTCAGGTTAATCAGAATAGATATGAAAGAATGATTCTCAGCTTGAAGCTTTAAATTTAAAAGGGTTGACCCAGTCTTTGACTTTTTTTTGTATTCGATCTCGGATTTGAATTTTTTATGATTTGATTAGCTTCGTTGGGTGATTTTGGACTTAGGAGCATGTTCGGAAAGCAATTTGGAGGTTCGTGGTAGATTTAGGCTTGAATTGGCGAAATTGGAAATTTGGCATTTTCCGGCCGGTAGTGGAAATCTTGATATCGGGGTCAAAAAAGAATCCCGGAAAATTGACTAGGTCTGTTGTGTCATTTGTGTCGTGTGTGCAAAATTTCAGGTCATTCGGATGAGTTTTGATTGGTTTTGGCATCGTTTGCGGAATTCAGTAGTTTGGAAATCCTTCGGCTTGAATCCGAGGGTGATTTGATGTTTTGATGTTGTTTCGAGTGTTCCGAATGTTGGAATAAGTTTTAATGGTGATAGGTGACTTTTTGGCATGTTTGGTTGAGGTTTCGAGGGCCTCAGGATGGATTTGAATAGTTGACGGGACGTTTAGCTTTGAGTGTTGCTGCAGATTTTTATGCTTCTGTTATTTCCGCACCTGCGGATTTAGGACCGCAGGTGCGATGTCGTAGATGCGTGAGGAAGGCCGCAGATACGGTTTTGGACCAGCTGAAGCTTGATCGCATGTGCGGTGATTTTATCGCACCAGCGGGGCCGTAGGTGCGGTGATGTGATCGCAAAAGCGGTTTTCTGAGGGCACAAGTGGGAACCGCACGTGCGATGGATTTTCCGCAAATGTGGCATTGCAGAAGCGACATTTTTACCGCAGGTGCGGTACCTTTGGGCAGAAAGTATAAATTGTGGACTTCTCGAAATTTGGTTTATTTTCCACCATTTTTAGTCGGCTTTGGAGCTTTTGAGAGCGATTTTGAGGAGGAATTCAAGGGTTTATCAGTAAGGTAAGTGTCTTGAGCCCTAATACTCATATATGTGATTATTTCCTGTTGTTTAATCATGTAATTTATGAAGATTAGGGGTGAAATGAGGGGTTAGGGCTTGGGATTTTTGGAGAGCTTGATTGAGGACTTGAGGGGTCAAATGGAGTCGAATTTTGATAAGTTTGGTAGGATAATGATTCTAGTTTTGTGATTTTTATCGGATTTCAAGACATAGGCCCGGGGGTCGGGTTTGGCCAATTACGGAAATTATGATTTAATTTGATAATTTTCACGTGGGCCTTGTTCCTTTAGAATGTATTGATGATATGATTCTGATTTTGGATAGATTCGGGAGGATTTGAGGCCGAGTCGAGCGGCAAGGGCATTGCGGTGTAGATTTTCGCTCGGTTTGAGGTAAGTAATGATTGTAAATTTTGTCCTGAGTGTACGAAACCCCAGATTTCACATTGTTTCACTACTTTGTGGTGATGCACACGCTAGATAATGAACATGGGGTCGTGCACTGATGTGGATTGTGACTTGGTCCGTCTCGTATGACTATTATGTCGCATATTTGATTGAAAACTATTTGATACTATTGTGTTTTGGAAAGCATTACTATGTTTTGGGCTTGATGCCATATTTGGTCCTCGTGTCAACTGTTTTAACCCTTAGGGGTTTTCTTTATTGAAATTCCTCACTGTTCTGATTTAATAACTATACGCAGTCATGCTATGTTTTACTAATTTCATAACTCAGTCTTATTTACCCTAATTTGATGCATAAATGATATTTCGACTAGCATCCTATTTTTCTCACCTACCAATCAAAAAACCCCAAAATTCCAATTTCGCCAATTCAAGACTAAATCTACTCCGTACCACCAAAACACATTCCGATCATGCTCCTAAGTCCCAAATAACCTCGAGAAGCTATCTAAACTCTTGGAACTCACATCCGAGCCCTTTATCATATAAGTCAACATCCGGATGACTTTTCCAACTCAAGCTTACTCAAAAGAGACTAAGTATCTCAAACCTTACCAAAATCTCCCCGAACTCGAGCCAACCAACCTGATAGCATAAAATACAGTTGAACAATGCAAAAAGAAGCAAAAATAGGGGAAACTGAGCGATAATTCATGAAACGACCGGCCGGGTCGTTACATCCTCCCCCTCTTAATAAACGTTCATCCTCGAACGGCTCAAGAAACATACCTGAAGCCTCAAATAGGTAAGGATATCTGCTCTGCATCTCCCGCTCAGTCTCCCAGGTAGCCTCCTGCATGGGCCGACCTCTCCACTGCACTTTCACTGAAGCTATATCCTTTGACCTCAACTTTCAAACCTGACGCTCCAAAATAGCCGCTGGCTCCATATCATAAGTCAAACCATCATCTAACTGAACCGTGCTAAAGTCCAAAACATGAGACGGATCCCCAATATTCTTCCGAAGCATAGAATTATGAAATACCGGATGCACACTCGACAAGCTGGGTGGCAAAGCAAGCTCATAAACCACCTCTCCAATCCTCCAAAGCACCTCAAAAGGCCCAATGAACCGAGGACTCAATTTACCCTTCTTCCCAAATCTCATAACACCTTTCATGGGTGAAACCTTCAACAGAACCTTCTCGCCAACCATGTAGGACACATCCCAAACCTTCCTGTCAGCATAACTCTTTTGTCTCGACTACGCTGTACAAAGCCTCTCCAGAATCACCTTCACCTTGTCTAAAGCATCCTACACCAATTCTGTACCCAATAGCCTGGCCTCACCCGGCTCAAACCAAGTAACTAGAGATCTACACCGCCTCCCATACAAAGCCTCATATGGAGCCATCTGAATACTCGACTAGTAGCTGTTATTATAAGCAAACTCTGCGAGTGATAGAAATTGATCCCATGACTCTATAAAATCAATGACACAAGCGCGCAACATGTCCTCCAATATCTGAATAGTGCGCTCGGACTACCCGTTCGTCTAAGGGTGGAAAGTTATGCTCAACTTAACCTGAGTACCCAACTCTCGCTGCATAGACCTCCAAAACTGTGAAGTAAACAGAGTTCCCCTATCTGAAATGATGGAAACAGGGACACCATGTAAATGAACATTCTCCCGGATATAGATCTCTGCCAACCACTCTGAAGAATAGGTAGTACACACAAGAATGAAGTGCGCAGACTTGGTCAGCCGATTAAAAATCATCCAAATAGCGTCGAACTTTTTCAAAGTCCATGGAAGCCCAACTACAAAGTCTATGGTGATCCGCTCCCACTTCCACTCTGGAATATCCATCTGCTGAAGGAAGCCACCCGGTCTCTGATGCTCATATTTAATCTGCTGACAATTGAGACACCTAGCTACAAATCCCACAATGTACTTCATTCTCCTCCACCAGTAATGCTGTCTCAGATCCTGATACATCTTCGTGGCACCCGGATGAATGGAATACCGCGAGCTATAGGCCTCTTCTAGAATTAACTCCCGAAGCCATCTACATTGGGCACATATATCCGTCCCTGCATCCTCAATAACCCATCATCACCAATAGTCACATCTTTAGCATCATCGTGCTGAACTCTGTCCTTAAGGACAAGCAAATGAGGATCATCATACTGGCATTCTCTGATGCAATCATATAAGGAGGACCAAGAAATCACACTAGCCAGTACCCGACTGGGCTCCAAAATATCCAACCTCACGAACCGATTGGCCAAGGCCTAAACATCAACTGCAAGAGGTCTCTCCCCAAATGGAATATATGCCAAACTCCCCATACTCACCACCTTCCTACTCAAGGCATCGACTAGCACATTGGCCTTTCCTGGATGGTACAAGATAGTAATATCATAATCCTTTAGCAACTCCAACCATCTCTGCTTCCTCAAATTGAGATCCTTCTGCTTGAACAAGTGCTGGAGGCTACGATGATTAGTAAACACCTCACACGACACACCATACAAATAGTGCCTCCAAATCTTTAACGTGTGAACGATGGCAGCCAACTCCAAATCATGAACAGGGTAGTTCTTCTCGTGGGGCTTCAACTGACGAGAAGCATAAGCAATAACTCTACCCTCCTGTATTAATACACACCCAATACCAACTCTCGAAGAATCATAATACACGGTATATGAACCTAAAGCCGATGGCAAAACTAACACTGGAGTTGTGGTCAAGGCACTCTTGAGCTTCTGAAAGCTCTCCTCACACTCATCTGACCACCTGAATAGAGCACCCTTTTGGGTCAACTTGGTCAAGGGCGATGCGATAGATGAAAATTCCTGAACAAATCGGCGGTAATAACCCGCCAAACCAAGAAAGCTATGAATCTCTATGGCTGATGATGGTCTGGGCCAACTCTCAACCACCTCTATCTTCTTCGGATCAACCTGAATACCCTCGCTGGACACCACGTGCCCCAAGAAAGCCACTAAACTGAGCCAAAACTCACACTTCGAGAACTTTGCATAAAGCTTCTCCTCCCTCAATCTCTGCAACACAACTCTCAAATGCTTCGCGTTCTCCTCCTGACTATGCGAATACACCAAAATATCATCAATGAAAACTATGATAAATGAGTCGAGATAAGGCCGAAACACGTTGTTCATCAAATGCATGAACGTTGTTGGGGCATTGGTCAATCCAAAAGACATTACCAAGAACTCACAATGACCATATCGGGTCCTAAAAGCCATCTTAAGAATATCCAAGTCCCTGGTCTTCAACTGGTGATAACCTGAACGTAGATCAATCTTGGAGAACACTCTCGCTCTCTGATCCTGGTCAAACAAATCATCGATACGAGGAAAAATGATACTTGTTCTTGATTGTTACTTTGTTCAACTGCATGTAATCAATGCACATCCTCATCGTGCCATCCTTATTCTTCACAAATAGAACCGGCGCACCCCAAGGTGACGCACTAGGCCGAATGAACCCCTTATCAAGGAGTTTCTGAAGTTGCTCCTTCAACTCCGCTGATGCCATACGATACGGTGGAATAGAAATGGGCCAACTGCCCGGCACCAGGTCAATACCAAAATCAATATCCACGTCTGGTGGCATGGTCGGCAGGTCTATAGGAAACACATCGGGAAACTCCCTCACAACAGGAACAAAATCAATACTAGGAGTCTTTGCACCGACATCCCCCACAAAGGCTAGATATGAAAGACAACCCTCCCCAACCATACGCTGGGTCTTCAAAAATAAAATTAACCTATCGGGAACATAATCAGTCAAACCTCGCCACTCAATCCGTGGCACGCCCCGACATAGCCAATATTACTATCTTAGTTTGAGAGTCCAAAATCGCGTGACACGGAGATAACCAATCCATGCCCAATATAACATCGAAGTCTAGCATACATAATAACAAAAGATCTACTCAGGTCTCCAGACTCCCAATAGTCACCACACATGACCAGTACACACGGTCTACAACAACAGTATCACGCACCGGAGTAGATACACGAACAGATGAAATAAGAGACTCATGGGGCATATCCATATAATGAACAAAGTATGATAACACATAAGAATAAGTGGAACTAGGATCCAATAATACAGAGGCATCTCTATGATAGACTAAGACAATACCTGTGATCACAGCGTCTGAAGCAATAGCATCGGGCCTAGCTGGAAGTGCATAGAAACGGGCCTGACCACCACCTGATCGACCTCCCCCTCTAGGGCGACCCCTAGCTGGATGGGTAGGTGGTGGTAAAGTAACTGGTGCTCAGGACTATGGCTGTCTCCTCTGCTGAGATGAACCCCTAAGATGACGAGGACGCTGCCTCCACATATGACCCATTTCTCCACATCATAGAAACTCCCAGGTGCTAGAGATGGGGACTGAAGGGAACCTGTATCACCAGAATAACTAGCAGATGCACCTAGTATAGAAGAGCCCTGAATTGATGGAGCACGGGACAAACTCTGAGCTAGAAGGCCACTAAGTGATGACTGGCCCTAATGAGAATTGTGAGAACCATGACCCGATGATGCCCCACGATACCCTGGGTGAACGGACTAGGCATGCCTCCCTCTTGTCTCGCTCTTGGCGACGAATTGACTTAATCTCACGAGCGATGTCTACAACCTCCTCAAAGTAGCATTAGACACCCTCTCCCTGGTCATGAGAATACGAAGCTGATACATGAGGCCATCAACAAACCTCCTAATCCTCTCTCTTTCTGTAGGAACCAACCAAACAGCATGACGAGCTAACTCCGAGAACCTCATCTCATACTGCGTCATAGACAAATCTCCCTAACACAACCACTCGAACTACCAACGTAACTCCTCTCTACGAAATTGTGGCACATACTTCTCCAAAAAGAGAATGGAGAACTGCTGTCAGGTAAAGGGTGCTGCACCAATAGGCCCACACCTCTCATAAGCTTCCCACCAAATGAAGGCGGCTCTAGAAAACTGAAAAGAAGTGAAAGCGACCCCGCTAGTCTCCAAAATACCCGTTGTACGAAGAATCCTCTGACACTTCTTCAAGAAACCCAGGGCTTCCTCGCCCTCTACACCACTATAAGTCGGAGGCTGAAGTCTACCAAACCTCTCCAACCTGCGCTACTTGTCCTCTGGCATGGTAGGAGCTACACAGTCCTGAGCAGCTGCAACCGGCTAGGCTGGATGTGCCCCTAATGTCTAAAGTCCCTGCACGACCTGCTCAGGTGTGCGAGCGGCGGGGGTCTGAGTGCCTCCCCTAGCATGAGAAGTAGCTGCAACTGTGGTAACTGAGACCGCCTGAGCTAGGCCGGGGCATACTGATAGAATCTGAGCTAGGGGCTCCTGAAGACCCAGAATCACAATGGGCATAGCTAGTGCCAGAGCTAGTGTTGTTGGATCTTCCACAACTAGGATCTGATCCTGAACGGAGGCGGCTGGGGGATCTGTAGGTGTTGCCCTAGCTGCTGTACGGTCCACGCCCCTGCCCCTACCATGGCCTTGACCACATCCTCGACCTCTAGTGGCCACAACTAGTGGTACTGGTGGTCGTCCATCCTGATCGGTCGCTCGTGTCCTCACCATCTGTGAGAAAATAGAATAACAGAAGTTCAGTACTCAGATCAACAGATTCGCACGACAAGAATTTCAAGAATATGAAGTTTTTCCTAAAGGTTCTGCAGCCTCTCGAGGATAAATATAGATGTCTCTGTACTGATCCGCGAGACTCTACTAAACTTGCTCATGACTCGTGAGACCTATATAACCTAGGCTTTGTTACCAACTTGTCATGACCCTAAACCTAGACCCTACCGTGATGGCGCCTATCGTGAAATAAGGCCAGCTGCCACAAACTCCCAATCTAGTTAAATAGTTATAATAATTCAATTTAAGTCATTAACATGATTAAATCCCAAAAGAACAATGAAATAGTACTATTTGCGAAAAACAAACACAGCCCAACATCGGGGTGTCACCAGTCATGAGCATCTAACAGAAGTCTAAGAGTAGGAAGAGTCTACATAGCCTACTACAACATCCAGTACAAATGAAAATGAAGATAGGACAAAGAAGCAATGGGATGTGAACGTTGAGCAGCTACCTAGTGATCTCCGCACGGTTACTGGAAGCAATCAACCCTCGCTAGCAGGGTTCGAAGCTCCTAAATCTGCACATAGGGTGTAGGGAGTAATGTGAGTACGCCAACTCAGTGAGTAATAAAAATAAGTGAAGGCTGAGCGATAAGAAAGCACATAAAATCACAGCAAATGCTACAAAGAGACAGTGAAAAACCTTTGCAAAGCAACAAAATAGTGAAATCTCATGAAACACCTTAGTTCGGTATAAACTTCTTTAAAATATATTTTAACAATTAAACGAGTGAATGAAAACCAGTGAGAAAAGATAAACACATAAAAATCAGCACCTCGGGCACAATATCAACAGAATCAGCCCTTCGGGCAATAACATAGAACAATATCAGCTCCTCAGCTATACTACATATCTCACTAGGTAGCCACGCTCACTGGGGGTGTACAGACTCTGGGAGGGACCCCATACGGCTCAAGCGCAATATCAAGCCATCTCGTGGCATAATCAATAGGCTCTCGGCCTCATATCAAGCCACCTGGTGGCGTACAACTCAGACCCTCGGCCTCATAATCATGAATCAGCTCAATACTGCTACGACGCGCAACTCGATCCCATAATAACCTCATAACACAAGCCCTCGGCTTAACTCAGTCAGAAATCTCCAAAAAGCCACTTGGGCATAGTAAAATATGATGCTTAGCTCAAAATATCATTTAAGATGTCAAAACAGAGTAAACATGGCTGAGTTATAAAAATAGTAGAATATAACATGACTGAGTACAAGTATAAAGTTAAAACAATGAGGAATAGTAGTAAAAATCCCCTTAAGGGTCCAAAACAATTGGCACGAGGCCCAAATATGGCATTCTGCTCAAAACATGGTGATAACAAATAGTTTTCAATCAAATACACAGTAAAATAGTCATTCGGGACAGACTAAGTCATAATCCCCAACAGTGCACGACTCCACGCTCATCATATAACGTGTGTGTCACCTCAATATAGCACAATAATGTGAAAACTGGGGTTTCATACCCTCAGGACAACATTTACAATCATTACTCACCTCTATCCGGTCCAAACTCTAGCCCGCGATGCCCTTACCTCTCGAATCGGCCTCCAGATGCTCCAAATCTAACCAAAATTAGCACAAAACCATCAAAATATGCTAAGGGAACAAATCCCACTCGAAAGAAATCAAATTACAACACAAATCCCGAAATTGGCCAAACCCGACCCATGGGCCCACATCTTTGAATCCGATAAAAATTACATCAATAGACTCCTTATCACTCCCCGAGTACATTCATATCTAATGTACCAAAATCCAACTACAAACGACCCCTCAAATCCCAAATTCTAGGTTTCCAATTACAAGCCCTAGTTCTTCAATATTTAGGCTTAAATTCCATGATTAATTAGGTAGAAATCACATTAGGATTAAGTATTAAGTCCATAAATCTTACCTCCAAGTGTTCCTCCTTGATTCCCTCTTCAATCCCCTTCAAAAAGCTTAAAAATCGCCCAAAAATGGAGGAACTTAGACCCAAAATCGCGGAAATGGGTCTTTTAAACATTCTGTCCAGCACTTAAAATCTCTTCTTCGCGAACGCGATCAATACCTCGCGTTCGTGAAGCACAAACTCGTGTTGACCATTTTTCCCTTCATCGCGATCATGAATCACCGTACACGAATGCGAAGTCTTGGCTTCCCAACTCATCGCGAATGCGACTCCCTACCCGCGAATGCAAAGAACAAATCGACCTGGACCCAGCTGTTCACCTTTCCTCTACGCGAACGCGGCTAACCCTCGCGAATAGGATGACCACGAGCCTCAGCCCTTCATGAACGCGAAGGACAATTCCACTGCCTCACGTCCTAACCCTTCACGATCACCGGACATCCATCGCGAACGCGAAGGTCAAAAATCTGCAACACCAACAACAATTTTTCTGCAATTTCCTTCAACATGAAATGATCCGTTTAACTACTTGAAACTCACCCGAGGCCCTCGGGACCTCAACTAAACATGCCGATATATCTCATAACATCATTCAAACTTGTTCCAATCTTAGGAATGCTCAAAACAACATCCAAACACCAAATGTGCATCGGACTCAAGCCTAAGAATTACAAAACTTCCAAATTCCGCTTTTGATCAAAAAATCTATCAAACCACGTCTGAATGACCTGAAATTTTGTACATACATCTCAAATGATACAACGGACCTACTGCAACTCCCAGAATTCCATTCCGACCCCTATATCAAAATTTCATCTACCAACCAAAAAACGCCAAAATTACAATTTCGCCAATTCAAGCCTAAATCTACTCCGTACCTCCAAAGCACATTTCGATCACGCTCATAAGTCTCAAATCACCTCCCAAAGCTATCCAAACTATCGAAACTCACATTCGAGCACTTTATCACATTAGTCAACATCTGATTGACTTTTCCAACTCAAGCTTACTCAAAAGAGACTAAGTGTCTCAAAACTTACCAAAGTCTCTCCGAACTCAATCCAACCAACCCGATAGCATAAATTACAGCTGAACAAGGCAATAAGAAGCAGAAATGGGGGAAACAGAGCGGTAACTCCTGAAATGACTGACTGGGTTGTTACACTTGTTATGTGAGGCCAAGGGCCTGATTCATTATGCCACGAGATGGCTTGTTATAGCGCTTGAGTTGTAGGAGCACCTCCAGAGTCTGAACACCCCCAGTGAGTGCGGGTACCTAGTGTGAGTAATGTGATATTGCCCAAGGGGCTGTTTTTGATTTATTTTGTTGCCCGAGGGGCTGGTTCTGTTGATATTTTACCCGAGGGGCGGTTTATGATTCATTTTGCCCGATGGGCTGTATACGAGTGAGTTTTAGCCCGAGGGGCCGACTATGTTTTCATCATTTTCACTCACTGTTTCATCACTTGTTTGAAACTTGTAAAAATATGTTTTAAATGGATTTTTACACATCTTCAAATGATTTCTACCATAAACTGAATTTTTAACGAAATGGTTTGGAAACACATTGTGCTTGCTGTGGTGTTATGACTTGGATTATATGTTTTCTTACTGCTCAGTCCTTATTTACTCTTATTACTTACTGAGTTGGCTTACTCACATTACTCCATGCACCTTGTGTGCAGATTCAGGTATTTCTGAACCTTGTGGCGGGTGTGGATTACTCAGTGGCAGGTTCATCGGAGATAGCAAGGTAGTTGCCTGGCATTCGCAGCCCTGCTCTTCTCCCTCTTATCTTCCTTAGACTGTGTTTAGTATAATTTCAGACTCTTCGTTGTATTTAGACCTTAGTAGATGTTCGTGACTTGTGACACTCCCATGTCGGGCTTGTGTTATTTTCTTCCGCACTAGTTATTTAGACTTATGTTCTGAGATTCAGTTAATTTAATAGCTTAAAAATGACTTTTATGAAATACTAGCTTGAGTTGGGATTTGTGTCAGCTGGCCTATTTTTATGTTAGGCGCCATCATGATCGGGTCGGTTTTAGGGTCATGACACGAACCTTACTGTAACTTCCGCAAAATCCAATCCGACCCCGATATAAAAATTTCCATTGCCAGACAAAATTGCCGAAATTTCAACTTCCGCCAATTGATGACTAATTATACTATGGACCTCTAAGTCATATTTTGGATGTGCTCATAAGTCCAAAATTACCTAACAGAGCTAATGAGACGATAAAAATTCAAATTCGAGGTCGTTTACACATAAGTCCGCATCCGGTTAACTTTTTCAACTTAAGCTTCCAACTAAGAGACTAATTGTCTCAATTCACTCCAAAATCACTCATTCCAGACCGAAATCAACTGACCCGGTAAGTAGAAATACAGATGTAGAACTAAAAGGACGCAGAAAATGAAGGAACATGGCTATAACTCTTGAAACGACTGGCCGAGTCATTACATATATATGCCTTTTCACATTCGTTGAAACAAGCTATATATTCAGCGGTAACCTTTACAACAGCTTCTTTAAACATCTCTGCGTTACTTTTTTCTTGTTCATGAGCCTTCTAGACATGCACAGATGATGATAGCATAACCATGCACACAAGAAACACTACAACAATCTTCTTTGATGATTCCATTTTCTAGAATTTGCTTTGAACTATTTTGACGTTTCGCTTCTCGCTTTTTTCTTGATATTACTTCTTTTGATGTGCTTGTTGCTTTGTATTTCTTATTTGGGACGATTTGGTTATGCTATTTATAGGTATTTTTGGAAACTTTTTTGTTTGAGATTTGCCTCAAAAGTAGGATGATTTCCAGTTTTGTAGGATTTTTCTTGGTTGTACTTGTATTAAATTGAGGTTAATTTACTAACTGAAAATACGATGCCATGAGCCATTCTTCCACATACTTTCTCTTTGGGGAACCATCAAAACTCCATGCCGAAGTCATTTACAAATAAATCAATATTCGGTCAATCATTTCAATTCAAGTTTCCAACCTTGAGACTAAGTGTCTCAATTCATTCTGAAATCCCTCCGGACCCAAACCGACTAGCTCGGCAAGTCATCTAACAATTGTAAAGTATAAAAGGAGCAGTAAATGAGGGAACGGGGCCACAACTCTAAAAACGACTGATCTTATCATTACAAGAAGATTAAAAAGATTAATAAAATTAAGAAATTTGTTGCGACTGAGTTGAAAAAGCAAACATATTGTTAATTCATGAAAATTACGAGTACAGTGGCAAAGAAATGAATGAATGAATTAATTAGTAGAAATAATAAACCACTATTTTATTATTTTTTCCATATATATTTGCTATTTTTGCATCCTTTGATCCATCTTCAAGGCTTCAAATTCTACAATTGCACGAATTTCTCTGAGAAAATTATACAGAATAACGTATTAGAAAATGGAAGAATAATCACCAACTATATATTTGAATTAAAGAAAAAAAATGAAGGATTGTAGAAAGGACTTTACAAGTAGTAAAAACTGGGTTTAATTAAGACGTTCGATGCGGTGAAAATAAAAAAGTGCATTTATACAATCATGCATTTATAAGGTAATTAGTTAAATTTTTATGATAAACATTAATGTGATAACATGGTAAAAATCGTTTTTAGTTTTATATATGAATAATATAAAAAATAGATTTATACAATCTAGATATTTATAAAGTAATTACTATATATAAATTTCTACGATAAATGTTAATATCTATAATAGAATAAAAATGGTAACTATCATGTTATAACTATTGATTTTCTATAACAGTAGCGTTAAAATTCTTTTAACGTTCAATACATATAAATTATTTAGTAAAACTCATAACCAACATGCAATTATTATATATATTACTTTTTTTTTTGTAGTGATCTACTTAGCACGTATTAAAGTTACATTGTTAGTGTATATACCTTTTAGCAACTTGGCATTGCAGTCACTGTCACACTTCATCTCACAATGAGTGTATCCAAGACCTTGATCAATACATGCCTTTTCACATTCGTTGAAGCAATTTGTATATTCAGCGGTAACCTTTGCAACAGATTCTTTAAATTTTTCTACGTTACTTTTTTCTTGTTCATGAGCCTTTGAAACATGCACAGATGATGATAACATAACCATGCACACAAGAAACACTGCAACAAGCTTCTTTGATGATTCCATTTTTTAGAATTTGTTTTGAATTATTTTGGCGTTTCGCTTCTCGCTTTTTTGTTGTTATTACTTTTTTTGATGTGCTTGTTGCTTTGTGTTTCTTTTTTGCGACGATTTGATTATGCTATTGATTCTTCTATTTATAGGTATATTTGGAAACCTTTTTTGTTGGAGATTTTCCTTAAAAGTTGGATGATTTCCAGTTTTTTAGGATTTTCTTGGTTGTGCTGGTGTTAAATTAAGATTAATTTACTAACTAAAATACGACGCCATGAGATCCATTCTTCCACATACTTTTCTTTGGCTGAAATCAAGAAATGAATTTTCACCTCTAAAAAAGTGATATGAGTACATAATTTTATTATTACCAACAAGTCCACTGCTCAAGTATATCACCAATGACAATGGTTTATATCAACATTTAAAAACCAGCATATGCATTCTTCATACCTTTTCTCAAGTTTTAAACTAATGCCAAGATCATTAAAATATTCATGTGGCTTTTTCTAACATGCTCATATCAAAACTTGACTCTAATGCAATCCACACTTTCACTCAATCTTTGTGCCAACTCAAAAATCAAGGTCTCTACCAATCCTTTGCAAATCATGTGCCTTCACTAACAAACCATAGAGAAACTAGTCCACACGCTCAAATATATGTTCAAGTATATTTTAAGGTGTCACAACCTAAAATCCAACTAGTTGTGATGGCACATAACCTAACCTGCTAAGTAAGACAAAATGACGATATCTAATTTCATTGAAATTAACAAAAAAATAATAAAAGAAATTATCTGAGTCATATACATTCACCAAGGACTGGTAGTACAAATCATAAGCTTCTAAGATTTTTGAATTTACAAAAGCTGATATTTAATAAAGTACATCATTTGTTAAATATACATGAACAGATCTTTCATAAGCGTAGAGCTACCATGAATAAGAGGTAGTGATAAACCGGAATGCAGGTACATAAAATAAAGTCAAATCCAGTAAAGAATGCTTACCCCAAACCAACACATGAAGAACCCCTAAAAAATTGCCCATATCCGACAATTAACATCAAACAACGTCAAAACTATGAATCGCACCTCAAATCAAACTTAATGAACTTATGACCTTTCAAATTCAACAACTCATACCGAATCATATCAAATCAATTCGGAGTAACCCTTTTGTAGGCAAGTCTCAAATGATATAACGAAGCTATTACAACTCCAGGGATTGCAATCCGAGCCTGATATCCATTAAGTCAACTCCCTGTCAAACCTCCTAACCTTCCAAGCTTTCAAATTTCAAATTCTCACCAAAATGTATCAAATCAACCTACGGACCTCCAAATCCAAATCCCAACATACGCCTAAGTACAAAATAACCAATACGAAGCTACTAAAATCATCAAAACACCATTACGGAATCCTTTACACAAAAGCAAAACTCTGATCAACTCTTTTCACTTAGCTTCTAAAAAAAGAATTATTCTTCCAAATCAATCCTGAATCATCTGAAAGTGTAGCGATCTGGCCGGTCACTTTGATAGTAAAAGCCTGTCCCCCCATTTACTGCTCATTTTATGCTTAATAGTTGCTATGTGACTTGCCGGGTTGTTGGCTCGAATTCAGAATGAGGTGAGACAAAAGATTTAAGGTTGGAAGCTTAAGTTGAAAAGGTTGACTGGATGTTAACTTATGTGTAAATGACTCTGGAATGGAGTTTTGATGGTTCCTTTAGCTCCGTTGGATAATTTGGACTTAGAAGTGTGTTCGGATAGTGATTTGGAGGTCCGTAGTTGAATTAGTCTTGAAATGACAAAAGTTGGAAATTTAGAAGTTTGACTAAGAGTGGACTTTATGGTTAACGGGTTTGGATTGGGGTTCTAGGAGTTGTAGTATGTTCATGGTGTCTTTTGTGACTTATGTGAAAAGCTTGAGGTTCATCGAACGTGTTTTGATAGGTTTTGATATCGAATGTAGACGTTAGAAGTTCAAAAGTTCATTAAGCTTGAATCGATGCGTGATTCATGGTTTTAACATAGTTTGATGTGATTTAAAGGCTCGACTAACTTTTTATAGTGTTTTAAGACTTGTTGGTGTGTTTTGTTGAGGTCCGGGAGGCCTCAAGTGGATTTCGAATAGTTAACGGATAAATTTTGGACTTGGAATTTGGCTGAACTTTTCTGGTGTCTCTAATTTGGTTTCCTTATATGCAATTGTGTAGACTGGTCCGCGATCATGTAGGATTAATTTGGCAGTGGAGGACTTTGCTGTATGCATTCTCGAAAAGCAGGATGCGATCGAGCTTAGAGAAATAGTGCATCACGAACGCGTGGGCTAGGCCGCGTTTGCGAAGAGGATATGAGGTAGGAGCTGAGTCATGCGTTTGTTCTTCGCGATAACATGAAGAGGGTCGCAATCACGTAGGTCTAAGAGAGGCAGTGGTTCATGTTCGTAGGTGTTGTATCGCATTCATGTAATGTTCAATTTTATGGTCAGCGGATTTGTGCTTCACAATCGCGAGGAATTTTTCGCGATTGCGATGAAGGGTCGTCTTGGCATAACTTAAATATTTCAAAATGAGGGTTTGAGTTCATATCATAAATTTGAGTTTGGGAGCTCGATTGGAGGCGATTCGTGGAGAGATTTTTAAGAGAATGATTGGGTTAAGTGATTCTTACTTAGGTTTAGTTAAATTCAATGTTTATATCTTTGATTTCATTGTTTACTAGTGATTTGGGTTGGAAAATTGGGAAAAAATAGAGGAAAATCCCTAGGCCAAATTTTGGGAATTTGATCAAGATTTTGGTATCAGATTTGAGTAATTTTAATATGGGTGGACTCGTGGTTGAATGGTTGTTCGTATTTTGGGACTTTACTAGATTTTGAGACGTGGGCTTGGGGTTGACGTTTTCACTTTTGATTAAGAACTTAGTATTTTCTTATGGAATTGATTCTACAAGCTCCTGTTGAATGTATCGAACTGTTTGTGGATAGATTAGAGGCATTTGGAGGCCGTTTTGCAAGGAAATGGCTTGTCAATGTAGGGATTTTCATAGTTTGAGGTAAGTAACACTTCTAAATTTGGTTCTGAGGGTATGAAACCCCAAATTTTGTCTTATGTGATTGGTGTTGAGGTGACGCATGTGCTAGGTGACTGGCATGTTGGCGTGCACCGTAAGAATTGTGACTTGGTCGATTCCATGGAACTGAATAGTTTATTAATCTTGTTGTTACCCTTATTCTCACCCTGTGTTAGAGCTATTTAGTTGTAAATCATGTTATAAACCTTGCTTAGGCTATGTGTTAGTATTATTGGGACCCACATAGTTCGTGTCACATGTTGAATTATTTGCTTAATTTGTAAATTGTACTCATTCACAATTATTATTTGCATAATATGTCTCAGCCTCTATTGTCCTTATTTGATACATCATATCATCATTGTTTGGGCGAGTTATCATGACTTTGGTGAGCTTGAGAGACTGGAGAGATTATTGAATGAGTGAGGTTGTGGGTCTATTATAAGTGGTATTCATGGGATTAGGATGAACACCGCAGTAGGTTTAATTGATTCATGCCAGGATTTGGCTTATTATAGTGCTTGTGCTGGATTGGCCCCTCCGGAATCTGCACATCCATAGTGGGTGCAATGCTAGCAGTTATTTACATTTAGGATGGATTTGCCCTGGTTATTTACATTCTAAGATGGATCATCCCTGGTTTATTTGCCTTTGGGATGGATGTGCCCTAGGCTGCACCTGCCATGTTCTGTGTTGAATTTTATTGCAAAACCCGAAAGCATATCTAAATTCTTATACCTCTACTTTTAGATAATAAATTTCTAAGATATCACTATTGTATTTGTTATAAGCTTCTGGATTGTTAATACTGCATGTCGACTGTATTACTCAAACTCGTCACTACTTTCAGTCCAAAAGTTGTATTTGTTACTTATTGAGTTCATTGTACACATGCTACACCCTGCACCTCATGTGCAGATCCAAGTATTTCTGGTCATAACGGCTACTGGTTTGCAGAGTTCAGACCTTCAGGGATCATTGAGGTAGTTGCTTGGCCTCCGCAGACCTTGACTCTCCTCCATCTTTAAGCTTATTCATTCAGTTTTACTTTCTGGACAGTGTACCAGATTGTGTCATTATGTAGAACTCATGTACTAAGTGATACCCTAATTTTGGGAAGAATTTATGTATTATCATATTCCATCCTTTTAAAAGATTTTCCTTTAATTAAATTGTTTTAGTATCTTTTAAAGTTTAAAAGTGTTGGAAATGTCCGAGTAATCGGGTTGCCTAGTACAACCACACGAGATAACACCACACACGCGTGACCTAAACAACTCTAGCCACAGAACTGCCATAACCAAATCCAGTACCAGCAATTAGCCTCATATTCATTAGAACCTTGTTAAAACTTTCATAACACTAAAAATGATGCAAGAACATGGAGACCTGATAACTATTAACCCAAATAAACAAGTCACCTCTAACACTACTGGGACACAGACCTCACAAGCTAAAGCCCTATAAGCACAACACGAAGATGAGTAAATATGTAAGGAGAAACACCTAAGAGAAATTTCAACCAAGCACGATAGGCATAACTCCCTATTAGTACAATTCTACGAATCAACTCCACAATGAAGAATCAAAAACATATGAAAAAAAAGACAAGGATCTCATCCAGATATAACTTCCACCGCGATACACAGATCGATTCAAATACATCAATTCACATGAATCCACGAGGGTCTCACCCTCAACTCTGAATTACAAGGAGAATACATATCATACTAGTTGAAACCTTCCACTAATTCAATTCCCCCTACAAAATCACAACACATACTGAACTCTTACACCAGTAGAGTATCTAAATCACAGGTCGTAACCCATCACCCAGAATTCACATCAAAACTACCGACATGAGGAACAAAAATTCACTCTTAGTCTAATAACTCTCGATAATGACTAAAAACAAATGATAGACACGGGCTACCATTAGAGAATCTCCCAACAGAGGTAAACACATAAACATAGTACTAATTCAGGAAACTCACCCAAAGGTGAAGCAAAAATTAAAGGACTCACCCCAATAAGCAAAACCGAAACAAAATAAGAATGGTACTCCTCAATAACAAATCGAAACCATACCTGTACAACATCATCTGGTGCAACTGCCTCAGACCTACAATAGGAATCAAATAACGGGCTGGGCCTTACCTTCTTAGCCACCCTCTACTCGCCTGACCTATACCCCAAGCTACCGGTGCAGGGATATCAGTAGCTGGAATCAAACTCATGGCCTAAATGCCTTGTGGTGACACACCTCTCCGGAGTCTGGGACAATCTCTCACCCTATGGCCGACATCTCCATAATCGAAGCATTCTCTCTGCTGATATGGCTGTGGAAACTGTTCGGTATAAGACCCATGAGTACCTAAAACACCATGCAAATCTTGAAGTGCCAACTGAACTGGATGACCCAAAATACCTCTACCATGTCGTACCCTTCCTCCAAAGTAAAGACCAGCAGATCTCTAGAGTCTGCGAGGCCTCTTAGCCTCCCTTTCCTCTCTCTCCTAACCGACTCATATCTGAGCCCCTCAATGAACCTACAGACTCTCTCTCTAACTGTAGCGACCATAGCATGTGCATGTCTGAACAAATCACTGAATTTAATGGCATACTCTGACAGTGACATAGTTCCCTGAAACAGCTGCTCATACTTTGCATGCCATGTATCCCAAAGGGACTGAGGAACAAACTCTTTTAGGAATATCTCTAAAAACCTAGCACATGAAAGTGAAGCTGCATCGGCCGAGCTACCCAACTCATATGATCGAAATCACTAATATGCGGCTCCCTTAAGCTGGAACAAATTAGAAGCAGCCTCACTCATCTCCACAATACCCATAGTATGTAGAATGCGGTGGCATTCCTCTAGAAAACCATGTGCACCATCTATGCCAAACCACTAAAAATAGGAGGGCCATACTTCTTGAACCTTGAAAGTCTAAGTTGTTCCTTCTCAAATGTTCTGCCCTAACGACGGGCGGAACTGGAACCACAGACTATGTTGCCATGACACTTGGAACCTGACCAACATGAACTTGCTGCTCTGGAGTACGGACTGCAAGAGTCTGAGTCCCTCCCCCGGTCTGTGAAGTAGCCGGTGTAACAAAAATCAACCCTACCTGATCCAATGCACCAAAAATGCTCAGGAACAGTGCTAAAGTCTCCTAAAGTCTCGAGGTAACAGCAGGTGCCTCTGGTACCTGTCCCCCAACTGAAGCTACTAGCGGCTCCTCAACTGTTGCTCTGGTAGGTGCCCTAGCTACTGTGCGTGCTCCTTTTCTGCCTCTATCTTTTCCCCAAGCGACACTTGCTCCGGAGGCAGCATCATCAGCAACTGTAGCTCGTCTCCTCACTATCTGTGAGAGAATAAAATGACAAAGCTCAAACTACAAGATCAATAAACTCGCATGATAGGAATGAAACAAGTGAAACTGTCTTAATAGTTTCGTAGCCTCTCGAAGATAAGTACAAACATCTCCGTACTGATCCATAAGAGTCTACTAAACTCACTTATGACTCATAGCACCTATGAACCTAGAGTTGTGTTACCAGCTTGTCACGATCCAAATTTTCCTCTGTAGGATGTTATGATTACACCTACTTTTAGGGACTAGGTAAGCCCAACATTTACTGAAATAATAACCATATTTAACTAACGACTGACAAATATGAAATAGAAATCTTTATACAAATTCATAATCTCAAAACTGGTAGTACAAGTCATAAGCTCTACTAAGTTTGCTAGAAAACCTACTAATACAACTATTTTGAATTCGAGATAAAATAGTGCAAGTACAATATCAGAAGGTGACTCCAAAGCCTGCGAACACAGCAACAGGTTTACCTTGAGTCTCCACAGCAAGATCTGTACAACTAGCTAGCGATCGACTTTATCCGAACTACATGGATCTGCACGAAAATGTGCAGAAGCGTAGTATGAGAACACCAGAGCGGTACCCAATAAGTATCAAGACTAACCTTAGTGGAGTAGTGACGAGACACAGTCAAGACACCTACTGGACTAGATAATCTGGACAAGTATAGGTGTAGAACAAACATAGTACAATATCTCTAAAAAACAGTACGCATAATGGAAACAATAATACGATACTTGAAGTAAGAAATAGAAGCAACAGTTAGCAGTGGGACACCAAATAATAGTACAATAGAATAAGTTGAACACAATTTGCATCAGGTGGAAACAAATAAAGGAAGGACATGTAGCAACTAGATAGGAATAACCGCTTTCAAACCAGGTTTTATCCAATAATCTCTACGAAGTGCCAAACCTCAAAATATTCACAATTCACGTGTTTCAATTTGTGAACCCTAATCACTTAGCATCTATTGCCCTCTTTACAACTGCTAACTGTACGGATGACTCACGTGACAATAAATTAATTCTCACATAGAAGGCAAGTAGACGAGGGTATGTATGAATGATCAATAACATCATGACCCATCTTCTAAAACCGAAAGGGTTGATTATTTATGTGTATGCTTGTGCAAGAGTTCTATCACAGTTTAGACCAACGAGTAAGAGTAAAGGAAATAACAGAACATAAGAAATTATCCCCACAATATGCACAAGTTAAAACTCACAAACGTTTAGGCACGTCACTACACAAATATCAACAACAACAATGCCCATATGCCATCACAAATCATCACAATTCAATCCTCGACATAGCCCACATTGTCTTGCCACGTGCATAATAATGAAGTAAAGGCCCGCCTTGTCTCGCCACACACATATAGTAATGTTCCCACATTGTCTCACCACATGCACAAACACACAGATATAGCCCGCCTTGTCACACCATATATGCAACATCGATAGTAACAATAGCACGACAGAAACCTCATGCAAACACCCAAACAAATCCTCCCAACAATATCACGTTCCAAAAACTCAAAAACACAATAGAATAACCTTCACAACATGTGCGTATATTCCACAACACTTCTGCTAAATAGTTTCAATACCACAACTACGCATCGCCCTCGGCTCAACAAACTGAGAACAACAGCAACAATAACAACAATACACGAGAATACGATAAGTAAATCAACTCAAGGGCTTTGGAACACAAAGAAATGGTAGAATGAGATCACTAAGAATAAACACAATAGACAATACTAGTCACAATAAGAATAGGTCAACAAGGGAGAAATAATATGTAATAATGATTGCACAAAAGTACAATTCGACAACAAGGGAGATAACAAGTGTCAATAATTCCAAATAAGGATTAGGAAACTATGATAAAGGACAACTAATTTCATTTAGGGTTGAGGAATCAAAAAAGAAATACAACAATTGAAATTAAGGATAAGCAACGAAAAAGATAATCATTAACTCAACTAAGGATACACAATTATAGAAGAGATAATAATAATTTCAATTAAGAATAAACAATTAGGAAAGGATAGTATGGCAATCAAAGAGGCTACAACTTCAGTTAAGACACACAAGAGTCAAATAGGCAATAAGGGTGGAACATGAAACAAATAAATACCAATTAAGACACGTAGAGGTTAAACTAGTAAATGCGGGATTTAACATAACAAAACAACATCATATCTAATAAACATAAGACCCTAACAACCCTAAAAGGTCAACCTTCCACAAATAATCCCGACCATGCACTCACCACCTTGCGTACAAGGGCATGACATGACACAATTATCACCAAGGACTCAAATCCTACCGGGGTAGCTCCCCCACACAAACTTAGGCAAGATAATTACCTCAAAGGAGATAGACCTGTAAGGCCCCATAAATATTTCACCTAAAAACTTGGGATTTCATGGTGCTGAGGTATGGACTTTTTGGGTTGTACGGTGTGTTGGGGAGTAAAGGAAATTTTTTGGTAGAACCGGGCGATTGTGCGGTCCACTATGCAACCGCCGAATCACTATGCGGGCCGCATAGTGGTCGCAGAGTTAATCAGAGATGGGGGAGTATTTGATGGCCTTTTGCGGTCAACTATGCGACCGCATAACATGTCTATGGTGCATTGTGCGACCGCCGAACATGTATGCAGGCCGCATAATAACCGCATACCTATGTTGTTTTGCCAATTCCAGAAGTCGTTTTGCGACCCCTTTTGCCGTTTGCATAATCTATATGCGACTGCAGAACCTGTTCCGAAGCATCATTTTTGGGTTCTTATAACCTGACCCTACTTCTTTAAATACAGGCAATGTGTCATTTTTGAGCTAAAATCTGATACTTTTAGAGTGAGAGAGTGTGCCCTAGTGTGAGAGAGTGATCTTCAACAAATCATCCTTCAATTCTTACTCAAATCTTTGAAGATTAACAAGGAAAACTCACTAGGTCTTCATCCTTGAGGTAAGATACTATACCCTAACCCTTAATTTCGAGTATTTACTAATGATGGGTAATTATCAAGAAAATTCGTGGGTATTGGAGTTGTTATTTTTCTTGCATGTGTTATCAAAGGGTGTCAGAACATTATTGAGCTAACAATGGTAAAGAATGGGTTGCGGGTTGATGAAATCCTCCATAAAGGATCTTGAAATCTTAATGCGCACCTAGTGTTTGATAAAATGCTTAAATGAGCTAGAACTATGATCATCTTCCTAATTTTTTTTCAAATTGTTATATTTCCAAAATATATTGAGGTCGCTATGAATTCCGGAACATTTTAGAGTTTAAAGAAGCTCAATTGAGGTATGTATGACTAAAACCCACTCTTCTAAGAATTGAATCCCTTGGTGTTCATGCAATCGGTGTATGTCCCAAATTGATCGTTATAGAAAATTGCTATTTTGAATATGCTTGCATTGAAAAATATATGTGCAATATGTATTCCAATGCCTTTATCATGTTATCTTATCATTTGAGGATGTGTTCAAAATATGGAATATGTGCAAAGAAATGCCTAGACTTCAAGTTAAATTCGAATAATGATTGTTATGCCAAATTGTGTGAAAATTATATATGTGCCTTAGTTTCTAAATTTCTCATGTGTATAATCAAAGTCTTGAATAAAAAAGCCTTGTTGTTATTAATGAGGATAGTAATGTGGAATGAGAAAAAGAAATCAAAATATGAAATACGACCAAGTCTCAAGTATGATTTAACAATTGTGGCCACTAGTACCGATGAATTGAAAGACGTAAAAGAAATATGAAATGAGATAATTGATAGAAAATGGTAATGTCTCGGATGAGACATCCTAGCTGATCGAGCCATGATCGGACGCCATGCCGCACATATGGTGGTGATTGTGCGGGAAATGTTAATTGAAATTGTGATTGTGGTTGATGTCTCAAAAGAGAAGGCCTAGCCGATCAGGTCGTGATCGCATTTCGTGTAAGGATATGGTGGTATTGTGAATAATGGTATATTGGTACTCATGACCTCCCAACTAAAATCATGGAAATTACTTGAAATCTTATGTGATTCTAAATTTGATGTTATAGTATGGTCTAAGGTTTCTATTGATTTCATGATTATTCCCTCTTGTGCTATTGCTCATTATAATGAGATGGTGTTATACATACTAGTACTATTTGGCCGTACTAACAACCCTTTTTCAGGGTGCGTTGTATATTTAATTGATACAGGTCGTTCCACAACAGGCGACACTGATTAGTGATAGTGGTACACCCTCTTCCCAGCAGATTTGGTGAGCACCATTTCATTTCGGGGTCATGTATCTTTTGTTCCTTATGTCTTGTATTTGAGGTATAGCCGAAGCCTTATTGCCGGCACTATCATAGTACTCTTTTGTATCTAATAAAGGCTCTGTATACATAGTAGAACAACAATAAAAACTATTAAAATCTCACTAGTGGGGTCTGGGCAGGGTAGTGTGTATGCAGACCTTACTCATACCCCGAAAGAGTAGCGAGGCTATTTTCGAAAGACCCTTGGCTCAAGAAAAAAAATACAAAAGAAGACAATATTAGTATCACCACAGAAATCATAGGAAAAAAAGGAACAACATGAAATCCAGAATAAAGATGCAAAGAAAAAGCGATAGCTTATAAATAGATCCTACACTAAAAAGTGAAATAGTAAGACACATCACTGCCACTAGTGATCTAAAACAAAAACTCTACCACATTAGACTCACAAAGGTACAAAGTAAGGCAAGACTCACTACCTCCTAACCTAAAACCCTAATACTGGACCTCCACATCTTCCTATCAAGAGTCATGTCCTCGGAAATCTGAAGCCTTGTCATATCCTGCTCGATCATCTCTCCCCGATACTTCTCATATCGTCCTCTACCTCTTCTCGTGCCCTCCACAACCAGCCGCACACACCTCCTTTCGGAGCATCTGGCTTCTTCTCTAAACATTTCCGAACCATCTGAGCCTCGCTTCTCGCATCTTGTCATCAATAGGAGCCACATGCACCTTCTCCCGAATATCAAAAATCCTAATCTTATCCATCCTAGTGTGACCGCACATCCACCTCAACATCCTCATTTCTGCTACTTCATCTTTTGGATATGTGAGTTCTTAACATGCCAACACTCAGCCCCATACATCATGAAAGGTCTAACCACCGCTTTATAGAACTTACCTTTGAGTATCGGTGACACTCTCTTGTCACACAAGACTCTAGATGCTAACTTCCACTTCATCCATCCTACCCTAATACGATGTGTGACATCCTCGTCGATCTCCCCTCCCACTGGATAATCAACCCAAGATACTTGAAGAGTCCTCTACCTGGGATGACATATGATTCAAGACTCACATCCACGCCCACTTCCCCTAGCTCAACACTGAACTTACACTCCAAGTATTCCATCTTCATCTTGCTCTGTTTGAAACCCTTAGACTCAAGAGTCTATCTCCAAACTCGCATCATCTTGTTAACACCGACTTGCGACTCATCAATTAGAACTATGTCATCGGCGAATAGCATGCACCATGGAACCTCCCCTTGAATATGGTGTGTTAACGCATCCATCACCAGGGCGATTACGATCGGACTAAGCATAGAACCTTGGTGTAACCCCATTGCAACCGGAAATTGCTCAGAGTCACCTCCTATTGTCCTAAACCGAGTCTTAACCCCATCATACATTCCCTTAATCGCCATAGTGTAGGGAACCGACACACCTTTTGCCTCTAAGCTTCTCTAAAGAAATTCTCTAGGAACCTTGTCATACGCTTAACTGATTGTCGGATATAGATACTATCATCCTCACCCTTGATTCAACCACCCTCTCCCACTCTATCATGGTATGACTCAGTAATTTGATACCTCTATTATTGTTACAACTCTTGATATCACCTTTGTTCTTATACAATGGAACCACTGTACTCCACCTCCACTCATCCGACATCCTCTTCGCCTTAAAAATAACATTAAATAACCCAGTCAACCACTCCAAACCTGCTCTCCCCCACACACTTCCAAAATTCCACCGGAATCTCGTCTAGTCTGGTTACTCTGCTCCTAATCATCTTACGCATAGCTCCCACGACCTCCTCAAACTTGATACACCAGTAGTACCCAAAGTCACGGTGACTCTCGAATGCTCCAATTTTTCTTGCACAATTTCATAATCCTTTCATTCACAAGTTTATGAAAGTAAGTCTGTCATCTCCTCTTATTCTGGGCATCTTCAATCAATACTCTACCACATTTGTCCTTGATGCATCTCACTTGGTCCAAATCCTGAGCCTTTATCTCTCTCAAGCTAGCCGGAATAACTTCTTCCTACCTTTTTCCCTTAGTTGTTCGTACATACGACCATAACCGGTAGTCTTAGCCTCGGTGACCGCTAGCTTAGCTTTCTTCCTTGATACCGTATACCTCTCCAAGTACGCTCGCATGTCCTCCTCACTTATGCTCCCTACTAACTTCAGGTACGCTGCCTTCTTCTCTTCCGTTTTACCTTGGACCACTTCATTCCACCACCAGTCTCCTTTGTGCCACCAGAGATACCCGTAGAGACCCCTAACACCTCTCTCACAGCCTCCTTATATAGTTTGCTATCACTGACCACATAATGCTCGCGTCCCTACTGCTACTACATGTGCCCATAGCCGACAATCGCCCTTCCAACTCTTGGGCTTTATCCTTAGTTAAGGCTCCCCACCTGATTCTCGGTCTTCCTCAAGTAGACATTTTCCTCCTCTTTAAACTAATACCAATGTCCATTTATAATATCCTTTTCTGCGTCGCAAGTATCTCACCCAGAATCACCTTGTAATCCTTGCACAACCCTCTCTCACACCTCCTGAGGAGGAGATAGTCAATCTGCGTCTTCGCCACTACATTTTGAAAAGTGACCAAATTCTCCTCCCTCTTCTGAAAGCTAAAGTTCGCAATCACCAACCCAAAAGCCTTAATGAAGTCCAACAGTGACGTACCTCCTCCGTTCCTCTCCCCAAAACCAAAGCCTCCATGTACCTCACTATAACCACCAACGGTCGATCCAATATGGCCATTAAAATCCCCTCCTATGAATAGCTTCTCAGTAGGCAGAACCTGGCATACAATCTCATCTAAACCCTCCCAGAAGCGTCATTTAATCTCCTCATCTAAGCCATCATGCGGCATATAGGCGATAATCACGTTTAGGGTGTACTCTCCACCCACCAACGTAATCATCATCAATCTATCATTCACTCATCTAATCTTAACCACGGTCTCTCTAAGTTCCCTATCCACCAAGATACCCGCTCCATTCTTACCTTTTTGGACTCCTGAGTACCAAAGCTTATACCCATCCGCGTCCTTTGTCCTCGACCCTACCCATCCTGTCTCCTGGACACACGCTATATTGACCCTCCTCTTCTAGGAGATCTTTGCTAACTCTATAGACTTACCCGTCAATGTACCTATATTTCATGACCTAATTCTCAACCTATAGGCACCCTTTTCCCATTTACTTCCATTGCCTCCTACCCCACCCCCTAACCTCTAACCTACCTCCCGCCCTACCCCCCTGCTCCGTAGACATAGTGTGGATTGTATATTGGTGCAGGGAATGTCAACCAAGTATGTTGTGTTTGGATTGCTTATTCTACCTCAAACTATGAAAATGTGAGTGTTTTTAGACTTTAAAATGAAGTAACTAATAGAAATGATTTGGTGTTGTATACATGATCTCCTTATTGTCTAATTAAAGAGAATATGTATGCTCTTTATTCATGAGTGAGTTTGGGTATAACGAATCTAATAGGCTTGCTCAGCTGGGTTGACTCATTTGAGCGCCGATCGCACTCCCCAGGTTTGGGGTGTGACAAGACTGTTACACTAAAATGAACTTCTCGAGTGAAACAACCTCCGGACGGCTAAAACCTATCTAAAATAATTTTAAAACATAAATAAAACTCATAAGGAACCATTCCGGATAATAAAGCTTCAAAATTTATCAAAAACTAAGAAGTCAATCCAAAAGTGAAACTCCGGGCCCGCACCTCGGAACCCAAAAAAAATTCACAAAACCCGAACATCTATTCCGATACTAGTTCAACCATACCAAAGTTATCAAATTTTGATACCAATATGTCCTTCAAATCATCAATTTATATTTAAAAAGTTTTCTTCAAAAATTGCCATTTTTATTCAACTCAAAAACACTAATTTAATGATACAAATAAAGATCAAATCATGAAATGTAATAAATTCTTGGTGAAGAACACTTATCCCACTGATTTTGTTAAAAAACCCACAAAGAATCGCTCAATACCGAGCGCTACAAGATCAAGATATGATAAAAATGGCCAAACTGTTGATTTATATGATTCTGCCCAAAACGTCCGCATTTGCGGACAAAGAAGCGCATCTGCGCTCTCGCATTTGCTAGAAAAAGTTCGCATCTACAAACTCAACTAGCCAGGCCTGGATCTACATCTATAGAATTACATTCACACCAGCGACATCGCAGAAGCACCGAAAGGACCGTAGAAGCGGACAACTCGTAGTTGCGAATGTTGGGCTACAAAAGCGGTCATTGTACCTGCGCCAATCTCCGCAGAAGCGAGCTTCCTCTCAGGACACTATGACCGCAGAAGTGACCAGGCTCATGCAGAAGCGGTGCCGCACCTACGCTCCAAGAAGTCGCAGGAGAAAAGCACCAAAACCAGACATGATTACAAGTATGAAAATCATCTAAAACTCGTCAGAAACACACTAGGGGCCCCCGGGACACTGTCCAAGCATACCAATAAGTTCCACACCCTAATACGGACCCGCTTGAGTTCTTAAATCACGTCAAACGATGTTGGAACTACGAATCACACCATGAATTGAACTTATGAAATTTCAAATCTTCCAATTTCCAAAACCCGTGCTGAAACATACCAAAACAATCTTGAATGATGTCAAATTTTGTATGCAAGTCCCAAATGACATATCGGAGCTAGTCTAACTATCAGAATCACATTTTGACCCTGATATCACCAAAGTCAACCCTCGGTCAAATCTCTCAATCTTCCAAAATTTCAACTATCCAAATTTTGCTGAAATATTTCAAATTAACCTACTGAAGTCAAAATTCATATCTGGACGCACGCCTAAGTAAAAAATCATCATACAAAGTTGATGGAATCGTCGAAATGCCGTTTTGGATACGTCTACCTAAATTTCAAAGCTCCAATCAACTCTTACCGCTTAAGATTCTAAAATAGGAATACTTCTTCCAAATTGATCTCAAATCATTCCAAAACTGAACTCGGCCATACACGCAAGTCATAACACATGATATAAAGCTGCTCGAAACCTTAAACTGTCGAACGAGACGTTGATTCTTAAAATGACCGATCGGGTCGTTACATGTCCATGGCCCACAACCTTTCCAAAGATCCAACAATATCAATATTTTCATAACAAATAGCCAACGGCTCAGCACAATATGTATGGAATCTAAATAACAACAAAATGAACGAGAAAGTAACTCAACGAGGAACAACAACCCATTTAAAACACAACTTCAATTAAAATAGATTAATGACTTTCGATAACCTCAATCCCGATTAACTTTTTAAGGATAAACTCAATAGTGAAAGTATTTCTATAAAATGGAAAACTTCATATTCTAGTGTAAGAATAGGCTAACGATGGAAGAGATTGCACGAACTAGCACTACATCTAAATGAATGAAAATAACCCGGCAAATAAAGGATATCATGCAACAAAAATTTCAACTAAGAGTAACTCCACAATAAAAGAAATCACATAATGATAAAAGTGATAACAACTTCAAATAACCATATAAGAGCAAACTCGATAAGTAAACAATGTGACATGTAATGACAATTTCAAATAAAGCGTGTGATAGTAGACATGACAAATAAAAGATATAACATGTTCTAACAATTCCAAATAAGTACATGAAAGAAGCCTAAGAGTCTGAGCTAGTCAAGTTTCCACATATAAACCCGAGTACATACTCGTCACCTCGCGTACATGGCTTTCACATAACACAAATAAATGAAATCCTAAGGGGTAGTTCCCTCACATAAAGTTACACAAGATACTTACCTCAAAGAAGCTAAACCGATACTCTAAAATGACGTTCTCATGTGAAACAACATTCGTACGATTCAAATCTATCCAAAATAACTTAATATCATAAATGAAAATCATAGGAAACAATTACGGATAATAAATCTTCGATCTTTAATGAAAACTAAAAAGTCAATCCAAAAATTTAACCGCGTGCCCGTATCTCGAAACCAAACACAATTCAAAAATTCGGAACACCCATTCTGATACGAGTATAACCATACAAAAATTATCCAATTCCGACATAAAATCGGCCTTCAAATCCTCATTTTACATTTTTGAAATTTATACAAAAATTCTCATTTTTCCCATTCAAATCACGAATTTACTGTTAATTAAATGCGGATAAAGAACACTTACCCCAATCCGGCCGAGTCGTTACAGTTTCTAAAGCCTATTTTTAAATTTTTAAATTATATTTGCTAGATTTTGTTGGTTTGGAGAGTTTCTCAAAAGGCAAGGCCATTGTTAATTTATTGCTTTACTTCGCGGAATGAGGTAATTGTTGGATCTAACCTTTACCTGAGGGAATTAAGATTTTTGAACTATGTGTTGTGTGGTTTATGTGAGGAAATAGCGTATATGTGAGGTGACGAGTGTATATACCCATCAGGATATTTGTTTCCATTTTTCTCATTATTTTATCAATTATCTTTCTCCATGCCTTAATTATTGCATGCTCCATCTGACTTCTATTCCGTAATAGTTATTTGTCATTTGTTATTGTTATATTATATTGTTCGTGGCTTCTATGACTCCATGCTTATTTGCTACTAGCCTTTAACTGTTTTACTTGCACTCATTGATTGTCACAGGCTTTACTTGTCCTATTATTTTTGTAATATTCATTGCACTCTATGATGTAGTTTCAGTTATGTAAGTTGTTGTCATGACCCAAATCTCCCTCCATAAGATGTCGTGACGGCACTTAGTCTCTACGACTAGGTAAGCCTATCAATTACAGAATAATTAAAATAAAAGCAGAATTTAACAACTAAACTTCAACAGATAACTATAACTAAAAAATATCGATTGCCATGTACAAGTAAACCAACACTAGAGTATAAACCATATTCCCAAAACCCGGTAGTTATAAGTCACAAGCCCTAAGAAAATTTCTAACTATCGCTATACATTAGTGTTTAGGGAAAAAAGAGGGTATAGGTGGACTCCGAGATCTGCGGACACTAGCAGATATACCTTGATGTCTTCGTAGCAACAATAAGTACTAAACTAATAGAGGGGCTGGTAGGAGGTACCTGGATCCGCATACAAAACATGTGCAGAAGAGTAGCATGAGTACACCACAACGGTACCAGTAAGTGCCAAGCCTAATCTCGGTAGAGTAGTGAAGAGGTCAGGTCAGGGCCCACTAGTATATAACAAATAAGGGAGGAGATATAGAAATATAATGGAAGAGTGAGAATCTAACAATGAGTGATACATGAAGATAACAACTCAGCATGTAGGGATAAACAATAGTGGTGCTCCTGAGATACCATCTCGTAGTCCCAAAGGTAAATGCTCAATAGGGGATCTCCCGAGGTACCGCCTCGTAGTCCCAAAAGAAATATGCAGCATAGGATCTCCCGAGATACCGTCTTGTAGTCCCAAAAATAAATATGCAGCGGGGATCTCCCGAGGCACCACCTCATAGTCCCAAAAAGTAAACACTCTGAATCAGCTAAGCATGTTTTACATATTTCAGCTAAGCAGTTAGGACAAGTAGACATGTGATACTAGGCTAAACAGGATAACTACACATGCTGGTATAACTCAATTAAGATGTAACATGTTACTGCTCAGTAAAAATTAAATTTTTACAACAATTAGCCCATGTACAAACTCTTCACCTCGCATACACGGTACTCACATATTACAAAAGTATCACAACAGTACCAAATACTAAGAGGATTATTTCCCTCGCACAAGGTTATGCAAGCCACTTACATCGAACCAAACTCAATCAATCAGTAAGAATGCCTTTTCCATGACTTTCTGACTGTGAATGGCCCAAATCTTGCCAAAAGCAATTACATACCATAAATATAACTACAAGAAACTAATAAAATTCATGAAATCAAGACATTAGCAAGAAATTAGAAATTCACCCCAAAAGGTCAACTAGAGCCCACGTCTCGAAATCAGGTAATCAAATAATATGAACACCCATTCAACCAAGAGTTCACTCGTACCAAAATTACTCAAATCCTATATCACAATCTCAATCAAAACCCAAAAATTCGGTTGAAGAACTTTCCCACCTTTTTCTCAAATTTCTCAACACAAAACCTTAATTAAAAGATTAAAATAATGATAGATTATTCAGATATAACCAAAAACGAGTCAAGAATCATTACCCAATCCATGCCTCTGAAAATCCCTTAAAATCTCGCCCAAATCCGAGCTCTCTATCTCAAATTATGATAAAAATAGCAAAACCCTCGATTTGGGACGTTTATATCTTCCCAGTGAAATCCTTATTCGTGAACGTGGAAGCCTCCTCGCATTTGCGAGGCGTAAAAATTCATTCAGTCCATCTTTTGCAAATGCGATGGCCCAATCGCGAACGCGAAAGCTCACACAGTCCGTGTAACGACCCACCAGTCATTTTACTTTCTATAATCCCGTTCCCCTAAATAAGACTCCTCGTATGTGATTTTACTATTTTATGAGTTGCGGGGATGGTAAGTTTGGGATTTGGAAGGGATCGGGTTGAAATCGGAACACTTGGTTCCTTAAAGTTGGCTAAAAGGGTCAAGTTTGACTTTGGTTAACATTTTGAGTAAACAACCTTGAAATCGGGATTCAATTGCTGCAATAGATTCATATGATGATTTTGGGATTTGGTGTATGTTTGGATCGCATTTTGATTACCTAGGAGAGTTTCAGCGCCTAATAGGGAAAGTTGGCTCTTCGAAGGTTTTAAATTTATTTAAATTTAATTTGGAGTAGGTTTTGATATTATCAAGGTCAAATTGGGATTCTGAGACCCATAATAGTTCTACAAGGTGATTTAAGAGTTGCACACAAAATTTGATGTCATTCCGGGTACTCAAAGTATGATTTGGCGCATTCGAAGCGATTTGGAAACTTGATTCAATTTTATTTTAGGTGTGATTCTTGGTATTGTTGTTCTTTTATGCATTTCGATAGTTTGAGCAAGTTCGTATTATGTTTATAGACTTGTTGGTGTAGTTGGACGGGGTCACGAGGGGCTCAGGTGTGTTTCGGACCACTCGGAGCCAAGATAGAGAAACCAGATTTTCCAGTTCTGGTTTCCTTCTTTGCATTCGCGAAAGCCATCTCGCATTCATGAAAATAGATTTGGGCAGTGGGGCAATTTACCCTTCACGTACGTGAAAAGCCCTCCCGCATTCGCATAGAAGAATGACCAAGGGGATGTGATGACCCGGTATGTCATCTTATGATTTAAAACCAAGTTATGTCTTCTGGGGTCTTTAAAACCTCATTTTATCCCTCCTCCATTAGTGTGCACAGTCCGGGCGTATTTTCGGAAAGTTTTTGTGTTGAAAGCTGATAAAAATAAGGATTTTTTCTTAAAAACTTTATTTGAGTTGACTTGGGTCAACAGTTTTGGTAAACATACCCGGATTTGTGTTTTGACTGTCCTGGTGGGTCCATATCGAAATATGGGACCTGGGAGTATTCCCGAAACCAGATTCGGAGGTCCCTAGCTATAGTTATGAAATTTTGATGAAAATTGAAAGTCTAAATATTTAATAGTTTTTAAAAAATTCTTAATGTTTGATCATGCTAGTATCGGGTCCATATTATGGTTCCAGAGCCCGATAAAGGTTCAATATAATATTTATAACTTATCTATGAAATTTGGTGAAAATGGAGTTGGTTTGACGTGATTCGGACGTCCAGTTGAGAAAATAGAAATTCGAAGGTGTTCTTGAAAATGTCATTTTATTTGGTGCTAAATTCCTAATTCTAGGTGTTATTTTTGCGATTTAATCACACGGGCATGTTCGTATGATGTTTTAAGACTTGTGCATCTTTGGTTTGGAGCCCCAAGGGCTTAGGTGAGTTTTGGATGGACTACAGAGTGAATTGAAATTAGAAAATCATAGTTGGTGTGCTTCATGTCTGCAAACTTGGCATTTGTGAGGTCTGGAACGCAATGCGAGCCTCGTATTTGTGAAGAAGCATTGCATTACGAGCCGTGGGGCTGAAAGAGAACCTTCGCATTTGCAAAGCTCAGGGTTGCAATTGCGATCATCTCAGGCCGCATTTGCGAACAATAGTTCGCATTAGCGAAGGCAGCAGAGATGCGAGGAGTTCGCATTTGCGAAGCTTTTCTCTCATCTGCGGGCCTCACATTTGCGAACCCCAGCTCGCAAATGCGACATCTGTAGCTGATGAAAAGAGACTTAGACGGGATTTTTCTCCCATTCTTCAAATTTTCAAATCCTAGAACCCTAGAGGTGATTCTTCCAAGACCAAATCTTCCCCAAAACTTTGTTAAGTGATCCTAACCCACTTTCTTTCAATTTCCCATCATATTTCATGAATTTCCAACCTAAATTCTAAGATTTTCACGGTAAAATTTGGGATTTTTGGGTAGAGACTAGGGATTTAGACCTCGAATTGAGGTCGGGTTCCAAAACCAATTATATATCCAGACTCGAGAGTGAATGAGTAAATGGATTTTGGTCCAAACCTCAGGTTTGACAAAGCAGGCCTGGGGTCGATTTTTGACTTATTGGGGGAAAGTTTGGGAAATCTAAATTTATGCATTGTAGTTGATTCCTTTAGTAATAATTGACCTTATTGAGTTAATTGTGACTAGATACGAGTGCTTTGGAGGTGGATACTAGAGAAAAAGTGGTAATTGAGCATTGAGTGGCTCGTAGAGCTACGTAAGTGTCGAGGTTAACTTTGACTCGAGGGATTAGGATGGATTTATATAGTTATATAAGGGTGAATCATGATATTGATATTGATATATGGTGGGATCGGGTTGCATGCCACAACAAAGTGTTATTTATTGATATTGTTATTAATTCGGTGGAATAAGGGAGGATTATGTGTTGTCTGGTGGGATCGGGTTGCACGTCACAACAATATACATATTTCTATTACCTAAGATGCGCTGTTTTTTAGATATACTTCATTTGAACTAGTAAAGATCGGTAACTCTAGGCGACACTGGTTTATTCTCAAGGCTATAGTTCTCATTCTCTGTTGACTATTTAAATTCTATTCGGTATTTCCATTATTTCTGTCATTATTATATACTGCGTACAAGTTTTAGTGTAAGTGACCCGCCTTAGCCTTGTCACTACTTCGTCGAGGTTAGGCTCGGCACTTACCAGTACATGGGGTGGTCAGTTGTACTGATATTGCACTTTACACACTGTAAAATTTTGCAGACGGTCCTAACGACGATTATTAGCGAGCTCGAATCAGACTATTGCGGAGACTTGAGGTACGGCTTTTCAGCCCGTAGCTCCTGGAGTCCCCATCCTCTTTTCTTTTAGCTGTACAACTTTATTCAGACGGCTTTGTACTTATTTCAAACCTTTATGTCTATTACTTTAGAAGCTCGTGCGTTTGTGACACCGGGTTCAGGGAATTGTAATTGACGTTTGGCAGTTTTATCCTTTGCATTGATATTTCACTTATTCCAGTTATCTTTTGTTGTTTAATTCAATTGTTGAAAATGTATAAATTTTTCTAACATTGGCTTGCCTAGCAAGTGAAATCTTAGGCGCGATCACGGTTCCGACGGTGGGAATTCCGGATCGTGACGAGTTGGTATTAGAGAGTTGAGTTACATAGGTATCACGAGTCATGATTAAACTTATTAGAGTCTAGAGGATCGATACCGAGACGTCTGTACTTATCTTCCAAAGGCTATGGAGTTAGGAACAATTTCACTTCTATTCTTCTTTGTCATGCGGTTTTTATTCTATCATTGTTGATTGAACTCTTCTATTATGTTCTATCGATGATGGTGAGAACACGCACTGCATCTTCAACTGAGCAGTAGAAAAATCCCCCAGTGGCAGCTCCTATGAGAGGTAGAGGTCAAGGCCGAGGCCGTGCCAGAGGCCGAGGTAAGGGCAGGGCTCAGCCCAGAGCTTGAGCAGCAGCACCAGTAGCGGAGCCTCAGGTGGAATCTGATGATGAGGTTCTAGCCCACACTATTCCTGTCGGACCACCTTAGGTCGTGGAGGAGTTAATAGCTTCCCGAGTGCATCAGGATGCTTTGGTTCATCTAGTGGGCCTTATGGAGAGTGTTGCTCAGACCGGCACATTTCTTGTGGCACCAGCCGTCTCTCGGGCTGGGGGAGGAGTCCAGACTCCCGCTACTCATACATTGGAGCAGATGGCTCCCCAGTTTCCAACTCCAGCAGCTCAACTAGTTAGGGTAGTTCTGCTGGGTGATGCAGCACAGATCGGTGACAGATCAACTATGTCTTCTAAGGCTTTGTCGAGATTGGACAGGTTTACCAAGCTTTTCCCAGTTCACTATGGTGGTACATCTTCAGAGGATCCCCAAGACTATCTAGACAGTTGTCATGAGGTGTTACAGAACATGGAGATTGTGGAGATCAATGGGGTCGACTTTGCTGCATTTCATTTGTCGGGTTACGCCAAGAAATGGTGAAGGGAATATATGTTGGCCAGACAAGCTGGGTCGCCGTCTATTACTTGGGACTAGTTCTCTAAGCTATTTCTTGAGAAGTACCTTCTTATCACTTAGAGAGAGGACTACCGGAGGCAGTTCGAGCACATGCAACAAGGTTCTATGATTTTCACTCAGTATGAGACTCGATTTGTGGATCTGACCCATCATGCTATTCTTCTGTTTCCTATCGAGAGAGAGAGGGTGGGGAGGTTTATTGAGGGACTTGCTCAGCCTATCAGATTGCAAATATCTAAGAAGACTGGGAGTGAGATTTTGTTTCAGGGGGCAGCAAATGTTGTCGGGCAAGTCGAGATGGTTTTAGCTCAGGAGAGTGGTTAGGGGTCTGACAAGAGGCCACGTCACTCCGGTGGATTCGGTGGGGCCTCCTATAGAGGTTGAGGTACTTTTTGTAGAGGACATCCTCCCGGGCCATTTCATTCAACACTCCAGGCATCCTATGGTACTTCAGGTTGTTTTGGTCCTCATATACATTACTAGCATATAGTGCACCACCAGCTCCCATCAGTGCACTTTCTATTTTGAGTTATTATCATGTTCAATTGTCCTGTTCGGGTCAGTCTTAGTTTTCGCAGCCATATTATCAGGATGGATGTTTTGAGTGTTGTTGCTATGGGCATATCAGGAGGAGTTGTCCGAGATTATTGGGTGTTCTACCACAACAGCAAAGTTCTCGTGCCATGATTCCGGCACCGGGTGCACCACCACCCACTCAGCCAGTCAGAGGTAGGGGTCAGGCAGCTACAGGTAGAGATCAGGCCTCTAGAAGTGAAGGTCAGGCCATTAGAGGTGGAGATCAGGCCGCTAGGAGTGGAGGCCATCCAGCAGAGTTATGCCGACCATAGGGTTCGTGATGTGGCATTCATGGTTGGAGAGAGAGTGTTGCTTTAGGTATCACCATAAAGGGTGCAATGAGGTTTGGAGGGAAGGAAAAGTTGATCCCTAGGTATATCGAGCCTTTTGAGATCCTTGAGCGAGTGGCAGAGGTGGCCTGTGTCACACCTCCTTTTTGCGCGGGCCGCCTCGAAGGGTTAAATGCGCGAGGGAGTTTTTTCCAATTTAAGTGACAATATTCGAAATGGGATTATTTATTTAATTCAGAGTCGCCACTTGGGAAAGGTTTGGGTTTTTGGTATCCCAAGTCACCGGTTTATCTTGAATCCCAAATCGAGGAAATTTTTGACTTTTCCAAATGAAGTCTGCGAACCAGAAATTCTAAGTAAGGAATTCTGTTGACCCGAGGGAAGGTGTTAGGCACCCTCGAATCCCGTGGTTCTAGCACGGTCGCTTAAATTGTTATAATGACTAAATATCCGATTTAAATACATGTTATGACTTACGTGCTTTTATTAAGTTTAAACCTCTTTTATAGTTATCATTCATTTATTATTTTTTTTAGAATTGCAACGTCGTGAAAATGCATCTCGAACCACGTCACAATCAATGCACCCGTGGTCGTCGACACATTTTGACTCCATTAAGATTTGGATTCGGGTCACATCAATGTGCACCCGTGTTTAAAGAGTTTAAATTATTAAAGGTGCACCTAAAGCGGCTAGCGTATTGTTATTTTTGGAAAGCCGTAAAATTCGCTAAACGGCCTGTTCCGAATTCTAAGTATTTTAGTATATACATTTAGAGGGCCCCGCAACTTGTTCATTTTTTTTTGTCGAGGCTCGTCTCAATTTTATTTAAAGGATAAACCTATAGTGACTATATTTTCTATTACATTAGACTCTAAAGATAAAAAAAGAAAAGAAAAATGCCAAACTTACTTGTTAAGCAACTACATACTAAATCTTTACTATATTCGATGAATCCGAATTTTTGTTTGATTACCTGATTGGTTGTTTGTGAGGTGAGAATTACCTCATGCCTTGTCTTCAAAGAGTGAATAAGTTTTGTTAATTTGATAAGGAAGATTGCGAGCAAACTAATAACATATACTAAATTTACATTAAACGACCTTCAAGTTTGAATTTTAAAACTAGCTTATTTGGGCTTGATAAATAAAATCGGCTATTTATTAAGAATACTACTACTAATTGAACTCGAAAATGCCTATTAGTTTTCCTCGAAAAGTCATCGCATCGTTTTGAAACAATGAATCTATATCGAAACCCATATCGAACCTATATAGGAACAAGTAATCTAACAAGAGGGTCGGCATACATGGTCACCCTGTTAACGTAACACCACATGAGAATTGGCTTGGGGTACATTTATCTTGAAATCAAATGGGACCAAATATAACAGATTTGACAGTTCAGAGGTCTAGACAGAATACATACAGATTCTTGCTATGATTCTATATTATAATGTCATAACTAAAACAAAACCCAATGGTTATATGCATTAAAACACGTCTGATCTAGCAAACAAATGCTATCTAATAGTTCATCTCAAAGTCAGAATGTATGTTAATTCATACAGAGCAATTGCGGTTTGAAGTTAAACAAATGCAGGCCAGTTCATCATTTAAACTACAGCTACATTTTGAACTTAAGCATCGTGAAGTAAACAACATTCGTTTCTTTATTTCTGCTTCAAGACTTCAAACTTTCAACAATACATGGTTTCAGAAGTTGTGTACCTGGAAGTGTTTACAGTTTAAAAAAGAAGGGAAGTCAGCAGAGTAACAATGGCAACAAATGCAGCAGCAGTAACAGCAGACACCAGCAGCAATCAAAGCAACACAGCAGAACAGGTTCTAGTGCAAGAAATGGAACTATAGCTGACGGGAAAATAGCCAAATGATAGCAGCACACAGTGTAGTAGAAACAGAACTCCAGACAATCCAATTCCGAGATAAACCAATGCAACAAACACTACCAGTAATCTCGATTGAAACTTAGAAGAAACAATACTACCTAAAGATTGACAACAGATGAACTTCAGACAAACAAAAACCAAGTTTCTGATTTCCTGTCTGTTTTTATTTCTTGCTCTCTTTCTATCTCTATCTATCTCTCTCTGTATGTGTATTTAGAAATCCAGAAATCCCTCAATGTGTATACCTTCCTCCTTTTCTTCCTCTTCTTTTCAAAAAAATTCAGTGTCAATTTTCAGTCTCCCCCAAAAAATTCTGTCTGAGTTCCCCTTTAACTAATGGAAGTTACCCTCTTTTATAGCCTAACATCAAGCTATTCACAGCCTCTAAAACACATCAGAACCTATTCCTTTTTAGCTGTATTTCCAACTCAAGCATTTAAAATTAGGAACCCCCATCATATTCCCTGACAGTCCCCTTTTAACATTTATTAAACTAAAAGCAGGCCAGGGGCATCAAGAATATAATCTGACAGCATATGTTGTCAAACTATTTTAATCAAAAAGGGCCTTTATGCACATGTTGTGCACAAGTGCACATGCCCCCCTTCCCCAATTCAAACTGCAGTTATAGACCAGACCCTTAAGTTTTTGATTCAAATACAACAACTATAAGTAGTCATTACTCAATTCCTAATTTGATTTAAGTAGGACTTCAGCAGAAAAACCTAATCAAATTATTGTCATTCAAAGCTTTGAACTTATTGACGATGTGTGTCGACTCGACTATACTAATGGTAACAGATGCAGTCGAAGCTAATGAATCAGAAAGTATCAACAAGGATTCAAATTGTACTGACTAAGCAAAAGTTGTACTGGGGAATCAGTCAATTTCAAAGTTCAATTGACTGTACAGTTCATATACATATACACATTATCAGTGAATAAAAGACAAACTCGATCAAACACATAGGTGGACAAAAACAATTTTTTTGATAAAATTTAAAAGACACAAGTTAAAAAAAAACATTTGGCCATACGAATAAACCTTTGACAACACATGTACTGAATAAAGAAAAGCAAACAAACTTACCTTAAAATCTTTGAAAGAAAAAATCAGAAAAATCAACTCGTGTTTGAACGGACCCTTCTTTAGGGTTGAACGGACTTTAATAAAAGTGTTCCCAGCTGAGAACACTTCGATTAAGGTCCATTAGACCCTAATCACTTTAGCTCTAACGGACACAGGCCAGGCTTGGGGTTTCTAGGGTTCATAGATGGTAGATTTGGGATTTGGGTTTCCATGGTTAGATTCGGACCAAACCAAACATGTTTTGGTCACGAGGGAGGTCCGGGGACTATCTAGTATGAAACTGGGGTACATTGGTGCAAGTCGAGGTTCTGCTCGAATCTTCAAATGAAGATTCGAGACGATGGGGAAAGGTTCGAGATCAGTGATTTGCAGATCTATGTTCAGGGTGTTAAGGTGGTCCTAGGGTGTTAAGGTGGGGGTCACCGGCGTCCATGCTGCCGGCTTTCATGGTGAAGGTGTACAGAGGCGGCTAGGGTTTGGGGGATTGAGGTCTGTGGAGGGGACGACTAAGGCATGGGGGTTTGGATGGAGGGGCAGGGTAATGGTTATAGGCTTATATAGTTAGTGGATAGATAGATCCTGGCCGTCGGATGAGGCGAGATGAAGGGCCAGGATCTTTCAACTGGTGGGAAACGGTGTCGTTTCGAATGCAAGGGGTTGGGTTGGTCCGGATTTGAACGGATTGGGTTCGTTCGTGGGTATGGGGAAGTGATCTTGGCCGTTGATCAATCTGAGATCAACGGCCCAGATCAAACCAGATCAATAGGGCGTCGTTTGGAAGCTCCTGAGGTCAGCTGGTCTGGACCCGGGCAAACACACGTTCTGGGCTTGATTTTGGGCCTCAGATAAAAATGGAAACAGGCCCAAATTTGATTTCAACCAAATTTTGCACTCTTTTCTTTTATCTTTTATTTTAAAACAAAACCTAATTAAACCAAATTAAAATTCATTAATTAAACACTTAATATAATTATTTACACACATATATTAAAATATTTAAAGTAGGTAAAATCAAACAAGGCAACAATCAAGACAAAGATGCATATTTATGATTTTCCATTTAATAATGGATTACGGTTTAAACTACGCATGACACACATTTTTTGTATTTTGTTTTAATAAAAATAAAAATGGGCCAAAATCATAAATAATTAACAAAGTGCCACGTAAAAATCCAGAAATTGTACAGCAAGACCAATTGCTATTATTTCGTTTCTTTTTGGAGTGATTATCGCGAAAACAAAAATCACGTGCTCACAGCTGCCCCTCTTTGTTCGAAAACACGAAGAGTTTTCGTGCAAAGATAAAGTGAGCGGATATGAGCGATTTTTGCCTATTGGACTACTCCGTGTGAAGCATGTTTTGAAAGATCTGACCGAATCTTGCTTCAGAGATTTCCTACATATCCTGGGCTAAACAGGAATCAGGTCAATGTAGTTCGGGAAGTTTTGGCAGCTGGGACTGCCATGGGATTGCAATGCTTGCTGTTACTGCTGTTGTTGTTGTCACCGTTGCTTTACTGACCGCCTTATTACAACCAAAGAAAAATTGGAACTGAACTAAATACTTATATGCATGTCAACTGCTAGTTACAAGATTCCTATCTATGATTCTTTTGCGACTTGATCTTGGGTCTTAGCTGATTTTGCTTGGAGACTTCGATTCAAATCTTGATGCTTGCGAGTTGTAGGTGCTTATTTAATCTCTGGGATACTGAGTGAGACGTGACTGGCAGAGTTCGGGACCTTAATCAAATCTTGGAGCGATCCGCCTTCCATTTTCTCAGGTATCTCGGGTCATCTTCTTTTTGTCTTTTTTCTTCTTTGATTCTGAGTTGGGACTCATCTCGTGGGTCATTTCGATCCGTGTAGCTCGAGGTTAGACCTGCGGGAAAAAACAAACGAACGAAATTTTCTGCCCCAGTTTCACTAGGAAAAATTTCGTGATTTATTTGCCAGGAAGTTCATAGAATTGATGAAGGGATTTGGAAAATTTCAGTTTCCAAAATGCCAATTTCGGGATTGGATCCACGGTACGGCCACAAGATATGAGTGCTCAGTTTAGGGTTGGAGCCCTAAGGCTGGCGGGATGGAAATAGTTCAATTTAGGGTTGGAGCCCTAATGCCGACTAGTTGGGGAGAAGTTCAGTTTAGAGTTGAAACTTTAATGCTGACCAACTGGGGAAATGTTCAGCTTAGGGTTTAAAACCCTAATGCTGACTAAATGGAAAAAGTTCAGTTTAGGGTTTAAAACCCTAATGCTGACTAAAGGAAAAAGTTCAGTTTATGGTTTTAAAACCCTAATGCTGACTGAATGGAATAAGTTCAGTTTAGGGTTTAAAACCCTAATGCTGACTGAATGGAAAAAGTTCAGTTTAGGGTTTAAAACCCTAATGCTGACTGAAGGAAAAAGTTCAGTTTAGAGTTTAAAACACTAATGCAGACTGAATGGAAAAAGTTCAGTTTAGGGTTTAAAACCCTAATGCTGACTGAAGGAAAAAGTTCAGTTTAAGGTTTAAAACCCTAATGCTGACTGAATGGAAAAAGTTCAGTTTAGGGTTTAAAACCTTAATGCTGACTGAAGGAAAATGTTCAGTTTAGGGTTTAAAACCCTAATGCTGACTGAATGGAAAAAGTTCAGTTTAGGGTTTAAAACCCTAATGCTGACTGAAGGAAAAAGTTCAGTTTAGGGTTTAAAACCCTAATGCTGACTGAAGGAAAAAGTTCAGTTTAGGGTTTAAAACCCTAATGCTGACTGAATGGAAAAAGTTCAGTTTAGGGTTTAAAACCCTAATGCTGACTGAAGGAAAAAGTTCAGTTTAGGGTTTAAAACACTAATGCAGACTGAATGGAAAAAGTTCAGTTTAGGGTTTAAAACCCTAATGCTGACTGAAGGAAAAAGTTCAGTTTAAGGTTTAAAACCCTAATGCTGACTGAATGGAAAAAGTTCAGTTTAGGGTTTAAAACCTTAATGCTGACTGAAGGAAAAGTTCAGTTTAGGGTTTAAAACCCTAATACTGACTGAATGGAAAAAGTTCAGTTTAGGGTTTAAAACCCTAATGCTGACTGAAGGAAAAAGTTCAGTTTAGGGTTTAAAACCCTAATGCTGACTGAAGGAAAAAGTTCAGTTTAGGGTTTAAAACCCTAATGCTGACTGAATGGAAAAAGTTCAGTTTAGGGTTTAAAACCCTAATGCTGACTGAAGGAAAAAGTTTAGTTTAGGGTTTAAAACCCTAATGCTGACTGAATGGAAAAAGTTCAGTTTAGGGTTTAAAACCCTAATGCTGACTGAAGGAAAAAGTTCAGTTTAGGGTTTAAAACCCTAATGCTGACTGAAGGAAAAAGTTCAGTTTAGGGTTTAAAACCCTAATGCTGACTAAATGGAAAAGTTCAGTTTAGGGTTTAAAACCCTAATGCTGACTAAAGGAAAAAGTTCAGTTTTGGGTTTAAAACCCTAATGCTGACTTAATGGAAAAAGTTCAGTTTAGGGTTTAAAACCCTAATGCTGACTGACTGGGGACAAAGTTCGAGGATACTAACTGACCTCTTTTTTTTTGAATTTTCTTGTTTTGGTAGAAGATAAAAGGGAGTCTCGTGGAAACTTACCTTTCGAGTGAATTCCTTATTGCCAACTATTTCTTGTACCCATGTACCTTCTTCTTTGGGTGACACCTGCTTCTTGCACGGTTGTCCTGGATTATACCTGTTTCACCTTTTCAGACAAAAAAACAATTGTTAGTTCGGAAATGGCGGTTGGCTCGGTGACCTTGATCGTTCCAGTTGCTTTGTTGCGTCCTTATTTCAGTTGCGAAGTTCTACCATTGATTGGATTCAAATGGTGAAACCCTTTAGACCGCTCAGGCTTATATTTCCAGATTCTGTGATGATTTGCCTCGTAAGGCTCTTTTTTTTTTAGTTTCCCGTTTTGCTTGGAGATTCTCAACGGGGATTCTATTGGAGGTATTCTGTGGGGATTTGTACAAAGGGAAGCTCTGTGGGGGAATATTTACAAAGTGGATTCTTTGTGTGGATTTTGTACAACGAGGACATGCTGGGGATTTGTTTCAAAGCGGACTTTCCAGGATTTGTTGGGGTAAGCTTACTGGGGAATTTTACAAAGGGACTCGCTGGGTATTCGCTGGGGAAAATCCCTTTTTTTTTAGTATTAACAAAGGGAAGACTTTGTGGGGATCTGTACAAGAGAGAAAATCTGTGTGGATTTCGCTGGGGCAGACTCTTTGGGGAATATTTACGCAGTGGATTCTTTGTGCGGATTTGTACAAAGGGAAGCCTTGTGGGGATTTGTACGAGGCGGACTTGCTGGGGAAATTTCTCTCTTTCCTCTTTACTTCGAACGCAGTCAAACATCATGATTCATCAGGTTTGGACAAACGTACCAATGAAACGAGGTGTTTTCCTTCATGAAACGGAATACCGTGAAACCAAACCTGCCACCTATCCTTTCCGGCATATCTGGAACTTGGGGTTAAACATGAAAGGGATTCGAAGAAAAACAAAGCAAGGAGAAAGCAAATTTCAGAAAAGGAGTGTCCCTTTCGGGACGAGAAAAACTTATCTGAGGAAGAAAATGCTGGCTTTAAATGGACATGACATGCTCTTTGGACTGGATGCCTGACCGTCAATGAACTTGCGTCTCCCTGAACCAAAACGGATCTGTGATTCCAAACCGGTGGAACTTTGCCGAGACCTCCTTGGGTGGAGTCGTTCTTTCGGCCAGCAGCGCCCTTTGCGGGTTTTGACTGGCTGACCTCTCTCATTTCTCTTCCTGTCATCGCTTGATAGCACTCTTTGCGAGTTTTTACTAAACAAGCTCTCTCATTTTTGTTTCTCTACTCCCGTCGCCTGGTGGTGCCCGAAGGTTTTCACCGACGAGACTCTCTCATTTTATCTCTCTCAATTTAGAGTGTGTCGGCCTCCATTCGTGACGCTTCTTGGCTTCCCGCTATCTTTGGTAATTGATCTGAAGGCTTGTGCTTGGTAAAGAGAGGTAGATGATACTAACTTCTAAACCGCTTGACGTGCCCCGGTTTCAATTTCAGGGTAAATGGGATTTTATTGTTGGTGTGACTGAACCTCAGGGAGAGGTTGCCTACGTATCCTTTCGGAATCAAGTCAAACGTAGTTCAGGCCTCGATCAATGTTTTGTTTTGTTTGTTTTTGTTTGTTTTTTTTCTTTTTTTTTGTAACCGGCTCAAAGGCCTGTATAGAGATTTGATAGCGGGGACAAAACCTTCAATATTTCAAATGTGTCAGGACCGCTGGGACGTCACTCAAACATAGTATCTTTTGACCGCGTCTGCATTTACTGCTGTTTCGGGAAGATTTCCTTCAATGTCACCTAGGTACAATGCTCCTCTCGGCAATATTTTCCTGATGATGTATGGGCCTTTCCAATTTGGAGCAAATTTCCCTTTTTCTTCCTGGTGATGTGGCAGAATACGCCTCAGTACCAGCTGACCTACTTCGAAATTCCTGGGCCGGACTTTCTTGTTGTAAGCGCGGGCCATTCTTCGTTGGTACAACTGTCCGTGACAAACCGCGGCCATTCGTTTTTCATCAATCAAAGTCAACTGCTCCAATCGAGTCTTAACCCATTCGCTGTCCTCGATTTCTGCTTCAACAATGGTTCGAAGCGAAGGGATTTCTACTTCTGCTGGTATCACAGCCTCGGTCCCATAAACCAAAAGATAAGGAGTTGCTCCTACTGACGTGCGTACCGTAGTACGATATCCCAACAATGCAAATGGTAACTGCTCATGCCACTGTCGGGAACTTTTGATCGTTTTCCTCAAAATCTTCTTGATGTTTTTGTTCGCCGCTTCTACAGCACCATTGGCCTTTGGCCGATAAGGAGTAGAATTCCTATGCGTTATTTTGAATTGCTCGCATACATCTCCCATCAAGTGACTGTTCAAGTTTGCTGCGTTATCTATAATGATAGTCGCAGGAATACCGAACGATAGATAAGATTTGAGTGTACAAAATCCACTACAGCTTTTTTAGTGACCGACTTGAGTGTGACAGCCTCTACCCATTTTGTGAAGTAGTCGATGGCAACCAGTATAAATCTGTGTCCATTTGAAGCCTTTGGCTCGATTGGTCCAATGACGTCCATGCCCCAGGCGACAAATGGCCAATGTGCAGACATGGGATGCAGTTCCGTGGGAGGTGCATGAATCAAATCACTGTGCACCTGACACTGATGACACTTCCGAACAAAGCTAAAACAGTCCTTTTCCATGGTTATCCAGTAATAACCCGCTCGAAGGATTTTCTTCGCTAAGACATACCCGTTCATGTGAGGTCCGCACACACCTACGTGTAGTTCGTGCATGATCTTTCTCGCCTCCTCGGCATCGACACATCTTAGTAGGTTGAGGTCCGGGGTCCTCTTGTACAACAATTCACCACTCAGAAAGAAACCACTTGCATGCCGCCTAATGGTTCTCTTTTGATCTCCAGTAGCATGCTCGGGGTATTCTTGCGTCTTCAAGAACCTCTTGATGTCATGGTACCAAGGCTGCGTATTTGATCCCGCCTCGATTATGTTGCAGTAACCGTGTCTTTCCTTGATTTGGATTTCCAAAGGATCGACGTGGGCGTTGCCCGGGTAGGGTAGCATTGAAGCCAGAGTAGCAAGTGCATCTGCCAGTTCATTGTGACACCTCGGGATATACCTGAATTCTATTGATTTAAAACACTTGCCGAGGTCTTCCACGTGCTGCCGGTAAGGGATAAGTTTGACATCCCGAGTTTCCCATTCACCTTGGGCTTGCCGGATAATCAGGTCAGAATCTCCCATAATCAGCAAGTCTTCGATATCCTGATCGATCGCCATATGCATGCCCATAATGTAGGCTTCATACTCAGCTGTATTGTTTGTGCAAAAGAAACGCAGTCTAGCTGTGGCGGGATAATGCTGACCAGAAGGCGAAATCAAAATTGCCCCGATCCCTACACCTTTGGCATTCACGGCTCCATCAAAGAACATATTCCAAACATGAGCGTCCTCCGAGACCACTTCTACGGTGTTTACTTCTTCATCTGGAAAGTAGGTACTCAATGGCTGGTATTCCTCATCGACCGGATTTTCGGCTAAGTGATCTGCTAGCGCCTGGGCTTTCATTGCCGTGCGAGTAACATAGACTATGTCGAATTCGGTAAGCAAGATTTTCCACTTAGCCAGTCTTCCAGTAGGCATTGGTTTCTGAAATATATACTTCAAAGGATCCAACCTGCTTATGAGGAAAGTAGTGTGAGCTTGAAGATAATGTCTAAGCTTTTGAGCAACCCATGTCAGAGCGCAACAGGTTCTTTCCAGTAGAGTGTACTTGGCCTCATAGCCAGTGAATTTCTTGCTCAAGTAGTAGATTGCTTGCTCCTTCTTTCCGGTTATGTCGTGTTGCCTGAGGACGCAACCGAAAGAATTCTCCAAGACTGTCAGATACAAGAACAGTGGTCTCCCTGGCTCTGGCGGGACCAAAACTGGGGGATTCGAAAGATATTCTTTGACTTTATCAAAGGCTTCTTGACACTCAGCCGTCCATTTGATCGCCGCATCTTTCCTTAACAGCTTGAATATGGGCTCACACGTGCTTGTCAGCTGGGCAATAAATCGACTGATATAGTTTAATCTGCCCAACAGACTCATCACGTCTTTCTTCGTTCTTGGGGGAGGTAGATCCCTGATAGATTTTATCTTTGTTGGATCTAATTCGATACCTCTCCTGCTCACTATAAAGCCCAAAAGCTTGCCCGATGGAACTCCGAAAGCACATTTGGCCGGGTTCAGCTTCAAGTCATACTTCCTCAGTCTCTCGAAGAACTTCCTCAAGTCTTGGATGTGATTATCCTGTGTCCTGGACTTGACTATTACGTCGTCCACGTACACCTCTATTTCTTGATGCATCATATCATGAAAAATGGCGGTCATGGCCCTCATGTAGGTAGCCCCAGCATTCTTCAGACCAAATGGCATGACCCGATAACAGTAGGTGCCCCAAGGCGTGGTGAAGGCAGTTTTCTCGGCGTCCTCTTCATCCATCAACACCTGATGATACCCAGCGTAACAATCTACGAAAGACTGTATCTCGTGTTTGGCACAATTATCAACGAGGATGTGGATGTTGGGCAGTGGGAAATTATCTTTGGGACTTGCTCTATTCAAATCTCGGTAATCTACACATACCCGAGTTTTCCCGTCCTTTTTCCGTACCGGAACCACATTTGCCAACCATGTTGTATACTGGACTACCCGAATCACTCCCATTTTCAGTTGTTTGGTGATCTCCTCTTTAATCTTGTCACTGACCTCAGTTTTGAACTTTCGTTGCTTTTGTTGAACTGGAGGACAATCAGGATGAATTGGCAATTTATGAACCACTAGATCAACACCTAATCCCGGCATGTCATTGTATGACCAAGCAAACACGTCTTTAAATTCAAAAAGAAGTTGAATTATCCCATCTCGCATTTTCTTGTCCGTGTGAATGCTTATTTTGGTCTCCCGGATTTCTTCAGGAGTTCCTAAATTAACCGGTTCGGTGTCATTCAGATTTGTCTTAGGTTTATTCTCAAAATGTTCCAACTCTCGGTTTATTTCCCTAAAAGCTTCTTCTTCATCATATTCTGGTTCTGGGTTCATTAATTCACAGTTAAATAGCTCGTTGTGATCTGGGCGTGACGTCCGCAAGCATGTCATATTTAAAGCCGCATTATTATAACTGAAAGGAAAGATAAAAGGAAGAATAACAAAAATCAGAACAAAGGAAAAAAATGGGAAAGCAAATGACGATTTTTTTCATTTTCTATGGGAAGTTGGAAGACAACAATGTTTACAACTTAGAAATTCAAAACAACAATTGAAAGGAAGAAAACGTTCAAGTTATGTCCTGGAGATAACTTGTGACACAGGAAAGGTGGCAGGACAGGTCTACCCGGACTTCCGTCTAGTCGGGAATGGCGTGGCCTCCCAGTTTCGATGTTTGGCATTCGGCCCCACGTACAGCATCTCAGCGGTGCTTGTGCCTTCACCTGGTTGAACCATGTGAGTCTCGTAGAGCATTTCTCTCATTGCCCCACATATCTCCTCAATTTCCTCAGCCGTAAAGACCTCATCGTCTTCTTCTTCGGTGTATCTTGGCCTGATGAAAGTTTCATATAAATCCGGCAATGGTCGAGGTAACTTCCAACCCTCATTTTTCCTTTTCTTTGCCCACTCTTCATCTCCTGGGGTGGGTTTGAAACCTTGTCCAAAAGGTTTCTTGGTGGTCGGCAAGGTGATGGGTTCTGTTATTCCATGCAGGGTTCGTCCAAGCCCTTTCCCTGGCCTAAATCCGTGCCGGATCATCTCTTTGGCCACCATAACCGAGGCGTTAGACAAGAAAGGCTGGGAGCAGGGTATTCCCTCTTCATGCTGCTCTGTTAGTACAATCTCGAAAGCTTGATAGACCGTATGTTCGCTCCCTTCTCTTGGTTCAAGATATGGGATGGATGGGTCCCGATAAATAGCATGCTCGTCTTCTCCATGGACCACGATCTCTTGTCTTCGTACTCAAACTTCACCATCTGGTGAAGAGTGGAAGGCACAGCTCCTGCCGCATGGATCCAAGGCCTGCCGAGGAGAAAATTGTAGGATGTATCCATGTCGAGCACCTGGAAGGTTACTTCAAACTCGACTGGTCCTATGACCAACAACAGGTCTATTTCCCCCATGGTATCTCTCTTGATGCCGTCGAAAGCCCTTACGCAGACATTATTGGGTCGGACTCTTCCGGTCCCAATTTCCATTCTTTGTAGCGTGGAGAGTGGGCAAATGTCAACACCTGAGCCCCCATCCAACATTACCCGCTTGACATAGTAGTCCTCGCATTTAACTGTTAGATGCAAGGCCTTGTTGTGTGCCGCTCCTTCTAAGGGTAGATCGTTCTTGCTGAAAGAGATTTGGTTAACGGCGAAGAACCTTTCTGTCATTCGCTCCAGTTGTTCAACTGAGGTTTCAACTGGCACGTATGCTTCATTCAGGGTCTTCAGTAACATCTTTTGATGCTCGGCCGACCTCATCAACAATGATAACATGGACACTTGCTCGGGGCACTTGCGCAGTTGATCTATCACTTCGTAATCCGGCATTTTCATTTGTTGGAAGAACACTTCCGCTTCTTCAACGCTTACAGGCTTCTTTGGTGGGAAGCGCCTTTTGTGGCGTTGTTCAGCTCTTGGGTATTTGAATGTCTTCCAATGAAAGTATTTTCTGGAAGTTCTCCCATGACCTCTTTACCTTTATACATTACCAAAGTCTTTTGATAATTCCACGGCACTGTGGACGGGTTGGTCATCGGCTTTTGTGGCACGCGTCCGATAACCACTGGCTCATTCAGCCGAGGTGGTTGAATCGTCCCCCAGAGCACATAGGCCCCTTTTGGCACGTACATAGGTTTTGCCTTTTTGATCCCAAAGTTCTGCGGCTTCTCTGCTCGACCTCGTGGTATGTAAAGAACTCCATCCTTTACCGGTACCACTTCCTTCTCCACCTTTTTTTCAGGCTCGCTCTTTACATCATTGGCCTCCTCCCCCTTTTCTCGTTTCTGGTCTGTCTCAAGCCTTTTCCCCGTGTCGACAATGGCGATTATAGCCTTCAAAGCAGGGTCGAATTCTTTGTCTTCGCAAATCATTCCGATCAGCGGCCCGTTATTATGAGCAGGTAATGGATTGTTAGTCACATTTGGGACCTCCTCGCCCCTTAGCACTATTTTCCCTTGCTCTATTAAATTCTCGACCACTCTTTTCAACGACCAGCAGTCATTTGTATCGTGCCCCTCGGCCCCTGAATGATAGGCGCATCTGACTCCAGCTTTGTAAGAAGGTGACGTCGGGTCTTGCCTTGTTTGAGGGACTGGTTGCAGGAAGCCCAACTGGACTAGTTTCGGGAACAAAGTAGAGTATGGTTCACCGATGGGCGTGAAAGTCCGCCTTTTAGGTGGCTCCTGAGGGTGGGAGTTATTCTGCGGAAGTTGTGGGTTATAGTGGTTGCGATAAGGAGGCTGATTTCTGGGAGGTGGAGCTTGGCCTCGGTTGGCTTGTTGCGGTGGATGGACATAAGGCTGGGCATTCATGACCATATAGGGTTGATGAGCATATGCCAGATTTGAGTGGGGGTAGTAGTGTTGTGGGGTTCTTTCCGGAAGACGGGGTCGGGGATTACGATATTCCCTTGTTCCTGAGGCTGCCATGGCCGTTTCTTCCTTTTTATTCCCTCTTGACATTCCTCCGGACCCGCTTTGGACGGCTTGGGAGGTTGCCCTTATGGCTTCTTGACTCAAAATCCTACCTGTTTTCAGACCATTCTCCACCATCTCTCCAATCTTAATTGCTTCTGCAAACGGCTTTCCCATGGCTGACATCATGTTTTGGAAATAGTCAGACTCTTGAGCCTGGAGAAAGGTAGTGACCATTTCCACTTCATCCATGGGAGGCTTCACCCTCGACGCCTACTCGCGCCACTTAATAGCATACTCTCTGAAGCTTTCTGAAGGTTTCTTTTTCAAGTTTGACAGAGAATTTCGGTCCGGTGCAATGTCGATGTTATACTGGAATTGTCTCACAAAATCTCTAGCGAGATCATCCCAGACATGCCATCGAGACATGTCCTGGTCCATGTACCATTCTGAGGCTATTCCTATCAGACTTTCCCCGAAATATGCCATTAGCAATTCCTCTTTCCACCGGCTCCCCTTAATTGGTTGCAATATTTCTTTAGGTGAGCAATGGGGTCACCGTGCCCGTCGTACTTCTCAAACTTTGGGGTCTTGAAACCCATTGGTAGGTGTTCGTGAGGGAACATGCATAGGTCGGCGTAAGAGACACTCTTCTGTCCGCTCAAACCTTGCATATTCTTCAAGCTCTGTTCAAGGCTTCTCATTCTTTTGGCCATCTCATTTTGTTCTGCAATTCTGGGGTTCTGATCCTGCCCGGGTGCAAGCTCGCACTGAGGCGGTGGAGGATTAGTGCTGGTAGCAAACCTAGTTGGTTCCATTGAGAAGGAGGGTGCTTGGAATGTAAAGGAGGATGAGTCAAAGCTTGGTTTGTACGTAGCAGGCTGTGCCATAATTGGGCAGGGCAGTGCAGTAAAGATGTTCGTGCTTGCATCGGTGGCTGACATTCGGGGTGGAGGCTCAGAAGGCGATCCAGCAGAGAAGGCTGAAGTGGTTGGGTACCCGAATGGGGTAGCAGGATAATTTATGGGGACATTAGAAGTCCCGCTTGACCTGGAGAATAACTCAGGGAATCCGGGGACGACACTTGGCGGCTCTTTCCCATTATTCCAGTCGTCCAGCATTTCCAACATGCGGGGCCGTAGGATTTTATTTTCCTCCGCAGTTGCGGACTCGGGTGTGAGGAAAGTCGAGATCGAACTTTCCTCGGAAACAGGGACTATTGGCAATGGAATCTCTGAAGACATTTCTACACTTCCTTTTGACTTGTGAAGTAAGTGTGAGCACTGCCTCCTGTCTTAACAATAGGTAATAGAACACCCCCTTTCGACCTCGTGAAGTATGGGTGCGAGGCCAGACTTTCACCAACCAAACGCCTTTTCCAAAGACCTGGATGAACTCAACGACAAACGAGCGGTTAATTCGAAATAAATAACAGATAGGCAATCTCACGTTGGGCATGATGCACCTACACAGTTAAGTGGATTCCTATATGTTTGCGATGAAAGCATGTGTCCTTCCGACATTCTTTTTTAGGCTTTTTATTATTTTCCCCCTTTTTTTCAATTTTCCTCTTTGGTTAAACCGTGACCGGATCTGATGAGGATTGCCTACGTATCACGATGCCACGTGAATCAGATCATTACGTAGTTCAAGAACACAAATGAGCATAAAAGAAACACACCTTTTATTGTTGAAATGGTCTATTACAAACTACATTTGCAAAAGAAAGAGCAAACTTTGAAAATAAACCTAGGCTCAACATAGACTAAAACAAACTGATAGGAAAAAACAGGCAGAAGATGCTAAGATACAGACTCGACTTATGAGTACATTATGGTTTTGACAATTGGTGCCCGCGGGGCATCATTCGGCCTCGCCGCGGTCCTAGGTGTGAGATCCCTCTCGAGCTGCTCCAGCTCATGCATGGTCTGTTTGACATAACCCATCACTGCAGAGAGGACGGTAACACTGGTCATGTCCTCACATCGTAGGCATCGTCTAGTGATGGCATGGGCAATGGCCTTGATCCTATCTCTGGTTTGCTTCTTCTCTATGAGTAGGCGTTTTATCTGATCGCTACATATCTTGAATACCTGAGAATCCTGTATATGCTGATTCTTCAGTCGCCGTACTTCTAACTTCATTTGGGCCAATGAGTCGTACTAGTATCTGCTCTCAATTCGGAAATCCTTGGCCTGATTAACCATTTTGATCTCAAGTATGGCCATCTCTCTCTTCATTTTGACAACAGTTTTCTCGTGGTCGCATTTCAATTGGTTCAAGTAGCGGCGATTCTTCTCTACTCTTGTCCTCCACTGTGCCTTGAGCTTTTGCCATGACCTTTTCAGATTCTTCTAAACCATCTCGCCATTCCGTGACTTCTCTTTTTAAACCTTTAACCAACTGCTGGTCTGATCGACCTCTGGGCTGTTCATCAAGAGACAATCTCAATTTTTGGATTTGGGCCTTAAGTTCCTCATTCTCTTGGATCAATTTATTCTTTTCGCTTTGATCTGCCGCGATTTGTATGCTGTTATTGAATTTCAAACTGTCAATTTGTAGCTTCAAATCACCGATCTCTGCCCGATACCCCTTTTATTTTGCCAACCAGTTCCATTGCCCTTGGGACGATTCTATGAAATCTTTGAGATCCGATCTCTTAGCTGGTCTTTCGCAAGACAGGTCGCCTCTGAACCAAGCGTGAGACCCTGGGGCAACTTCCCCTTTTGCTATATCCATCACACAAGTGCTTGCTGTCAGATGTTGGCACTCACTCCAAATTTGGCGAACTTCTTCTTCGGGAAAACGACCGTCTAGACTGATTTCAATCACTTGGGTACTCAGATCTTCATCTTTCGGCACCACTTGATATCTCCCAAGTTGCCTCAAAACCCGATATGGTGCGTAGGGTTGGATGCTTTTAAGTCCCATCAACAGGAAATGGGGCCTGGTTGCCGACATGTATATGATTTCCTCAACAGGCGACCATCCGAGCGTCCACTGGATTTGGCTAGCAGTGAGAGTTCGGAAAAATGAGGTCTATGATGTGACGCCCTCAGGTAGATTGAAACCTTTGACTCTAGTGTAGAATTCTCCAATACAAGTCTTTTCGGGCGAACCGTAACCCAAGAGCGGGGAGCGGCGGCATAAATGATCGGTCATCCATATTTGCAACAGTAGGTTACATCCTTCGAAAAAGTCGCCCCTGGCTCGACAAGCAGTGAGAGCCCGGAAAATGTCAGCCATAATCATAGGCGCTAGAGTACTTTTATCTTGGGTGAGCAAAGTACTGACGACCCCAGTTATTTTTAGATCGATGTTGCCGTCCTTCCTTGGGAACACTATAAGACCCAAGAAGGCCGTCATAAAAGCTAACAGCCTGTGTTCGTCCCACTTTTGTCGGTTGCCTTTACTACACAGTTTGAAATCCGGCTTATTGAACCCGCCCTCGTGACCGTATCTAGCATACATGAGGTGGAGACTGCAGAAACCTTTGGCAAGATCTGGATGGTGAAATGTTCGGGGTATTTTCAGAAAATCCAAAAACCGGTGTACCGTGACGGCCCTAGGTGCAATCAAGTATTTGAACCTTAACGGAGCTTCATCACCCCCAATGTATCCCGCTATTTCTTCCAATGTCGGGGTGAGTTCGAAGTCTGAGAAATGAAATACATTGTGCGCCGAATCCCAGTAAGTGACCAATGATATGATAATATCGCCTCGAGGCTGAATGTCTAGTAAATTCGGGAGATTTTTCAGATATTTCCTCACTTTGCCTTGCCCCTCCTTGCCTAAGTCGTTCCACCATAATCGCAACTCAAAAGGGATCTTGGTCATTATTGAAAATGGTTCGTTTTGTATCGTGCTCATCCTGCACATTTATTTAGGGTGATAAACTTTTATTAGACTCAAAAATTAAAATTATCTAGATTTTTTTTTAAGAGATTTTTTTTTTTGCAAAAACGGGAGGTTGGACCCGATGAGAGTTGCCTATGTATCTCACCCCGTGCGAGAATCAAACCGGCGTAGTTCGGTCGGATCAAAATAGGGGAAACAAAAATAAAATCCTTTAAACAAATTTTTTTTTTATTATATTTTTTTTTTGAAAAGAGACCAAGGAAATACTTATACATTTTAAACTTCCCTTTTTTTCATTTTTCATTTTTTTTTTGAAATTTCGGAAATCTTTTAAGAGGTACTACAAATGAAACAAAAAAAAATTGTTTTTTTTTTGATTTTTTTTATTTATATATATTTTGGTTTTATAAGTGATTAAAAGAAATAATCAAAAGGACAAGCTTTGTTTTCATTTTTTTTTTACGTATTATGTTTTTTTTTTTAAAAAAAAAAAAAAATTCCGGCCTGTGTTCTGACATTCACTCGGACGTGTTTTTTTTTTCAAAAGAATAAGTAATTATCTCCCTATCCTGCTATTCTTTTTTTTGAAAATTTTTCGGAAACCGGTCAACATGCAGATCTGAAACAAATAGATGCGCACAACAAACGGGATGCAGCAGGATGGTCTTTTCATTCCAGGTTGCCTGTCCTAGACGGACCCAACCCCTGTGTTGAGTCCCCTATGTCAAATGCAACATGATGCAGATAAGCGTTCCTACTAGGGATCCGGCATGAGGTTTCGTTATACTAGGTTTATAACCTGGGTAGATGTTCTAGACTGTGTACCCGAGCGGACAACTCGAGTCGAGGAGGGGCAACTTACCGGGAACCAAAAGGCCGTCCGGCTTCGTAACTTATCCATCCTCTTTCTTATTTGAGGTATCGACACTAACAGAATAGGGAGCCTCGACCAGCGAGCTTCTCCCCGGAGGTGAAGAGAGAAGGGTTCGGCACAGTTTATATATATTTCAGATAATATCAAAGCAGTAAAAAAAACAAACATTGCAGCACATTCTGTCAAAACATGTAATAAATATCAGATAATAAAGCCAAATATAACAATTATTCTAAGCTCGAATTCTTTAACCCTGAACCGGAGGTTCTGGGTTCAAAAATCCCCAGCAGAGTCGCCAGAGCTGTCACACCTCCTTTTTGCGCGGGCCGCCCCGAAGGGTTAAATGCGCGAGGGAGTTTTTTCCAATTTAAGTGACAATATTCGAAATGGGATTATTTATTTAATTTAGAGTCGCCACTTTGGAAAGGTTTGGCTTTTTGGTGTCCCAAGTCACCGGTTTATCCTGAATCCCAAATCGAGGAAATTTTCGACTTTTCCAAATGAAGTCTGCGAACCAGAAATTCTAAGTAAGGAATTCTGTTGACCCGAGGGAAGGTGTTAGGCACCCTCGAATCCCGTGGTTCTAGCACGGTCGCTTAAATTGTTATAATGGCTAAATATCCGATTTAAATACATGTTATGACTTACGTGCTTTTATTAAGTTACCGCTTTTATAGTTATCATTCATTTATTATTTTTTTTAGAATTGCAACGTCGTGAAAATGCATCTCGAACCACGTCACAATCAATGCACCCGTGGTCGTCGACACATTTTGACTCCATTGAGATTTGGATTCGGGTCACATCAATGTGCACCCGTGTTTAAAGAGTTTAAATTATTAAAGGTGCGCCTAAAGCGGCTAGCGTATTGTTATTTTTGGAAAACCGTAAAATTCGCTAAACGGCCTGTTCCGAATTCTAAGTATTTTAGTATATACATTTAGAGGGCCCCGCAGCTTGTTCATTTTTTTTGTTTGTCGAGGCTCGTCTCAATTTTATTTAAAGGATAAACCTATAGTGACTATATTTTCTATTACATTTGTCTCTAAAGATAAAAAAAGAAAAGAAAAATGCCAAACTTACTTGTTAAGCAACTACATACTGAATCTTTACTATATTTGATGAATCCGAATTTTTGTTTGATTACCTTATTGGTTGTTTGTGAGGTGAGAATTACCTCATGCCTTGTCTTCAAAGAGTGAATAAGTTTTGTTAATTTGATAAGGGAGATTGCGAGCAAACTAATAACATATACTAAATTTACATTAAACGACTTTCAAGTTTGAATTTTAAAACTAGCTTATTTGGGCTTGATAAATAAAATCAGCTATTTATTAAGAAAACTACTACTAATTGAACTCGAAAATGCCTACTAGTTTTCCTCAAAAGTCATCGCATTATTTCGAAACAATGAATCTATATCGAAACCCATATCGAACATATATAGGAACAAGTAATCTAACAAGAGGGTCGGCATACATGGTCACCCTGTTAACGTAACATCACATGAGAATTGGCTTGGGGTACATTTATCTTGAAATCAAATGGGACCAAATATAACAGATTTGACAGTTCAGAGGTCTAGACAGAATACATACAGATGCTTGCTATGATTCTATATTATAATGTCATAACTAAAACAAAACCCAATGGTTATATGCATTAAAACACGTCTGATCTAGCAAACAAATGCTATCTAATAGTTCATCTCAAAGTCAGAATGTATGTTAATTCATACAGAGCAATTGCGGTTTGAAGTTAAACAAATGCAGGCCAGTTCATCATTTAAACTACAGCTACATTTTGAACATAAGCATCGTGAAGTAAACAACATTCGTTTCTTTATTTCTGCTTCAAGACTTCAAACTTTCAACAATACATGGTTTCAGAAGTTGTGTACCTGGAAGTGTTTACAGTTTAAAAAAGAAGGGAAGTCAGCAGAGTAACAATGGCAACAAATGCAGCAGCAGTAACAGCAGACACCAGCAGCAATCAAAGCAACACAGCAGAACAGGTTCTAGTGCAAGAAATGGAACTATAGCTGACGGGAAAAAGCCAAATGATAGCAGCACACAGTGTAGTAGAAACAGAACTCCAGACAATCCAATTCCGAGATAAACCAATGCAATAAACACTACCAGTAATCTCGATTGAAACTTAGAAGAAACAATACTACCTAAAGATTGACAACAGATGAACTTCAGACAAACAAAAACCAAGTTTCTGATTTCCTGTCTGTTTTTATTTCTTTCTCTCTTTCTATCCCTATCTATCTCTCTCTGTATGTGTATTTAGAAATCCAGAAATCCCTCAATGTGTATACCTTCCTCCTTTTCTTCCTCTTCTTTTCAAAAAAATTCAGTGTCAATTTTCAGTCTCCCCCAAAAAATTCTGTCTGAGTTCCCCTTTAACTAATGGAAGTTCCCCTCTTTTATAGCCTAACATCAAGCTATTCACAGCCTCTAAAACACATCAGAACCTATTCCTTTTTAGCTGTATTTCCAACTCAAGCATTTAAAATTAGGAACCCCCATCATATTCCCTGACAGTCCCCTTTTAACATTTATTAAACTAAAAGCAGGCCAGGGGCAGCAAGAATATAATCTGACAGCATATGCTGTCAAACTATTTTAATCAAAAAGGGCCTTTATGCACATGTTGTGCACAAGTGCACATGCCCCCCTTCCCCAATTCAAACTGCAGTTATAGACCAGACCCTTAAGTTTTTGATTCAAATACAACAACTATAAGTAGTCATTACTCAATTCCTAATTTGATTTAAGTAGGACTTCAGCAGAAAAACCTAATCAAATTATTGTTATTCAAAGCTTTGAACTTATTGACGATGTGTGTCTACTCGACTATACAAATGGTAACATATGCAGTCGAAGCTAATGAATCAGAAAGTATCAACAAGGATTCAAATTGTACTGACTAAGCAAAAGTTGTACTGGGGAATCAGTCAATTTCAAAGTTCAATTGACTGTACAGTTCATATACATATACACATTATCAGTGAATAAAAGACAGACTCGATCAAACACATAGGTGGACAAAAACAGTTTTTTTGATAAAAATTTAAAAGACACAAGTTAAACAAAACATTTGGCCATACGAATAAACCTTTGACAACACATGTACTGAATAAAGAAAAGCAAACAAACTTACCTTAAAATCTTTGAAAGAAAAAATCAGAAAAATCAACTCGTGTTTGAACGGACCCTTCTTTAGGGTTGAACGGACTTTAATCGAAGTGTTCCCAGCTGAGAACACTTCGATTAAGGTCCATTAGACCCTAATCACTTTAGCTCTAACGGACACAGGCCAGGCTTGGGGTTTCTAGGGTTCATAGATGGTAGATTTGGGATTTAGGTTTCCATGGTTAGATCGGGCCAAACCAAACATGTTTTGGTCACGAGGGAGGTCCGGGGACTACCTGGTATGAAACTGGGATACATTGGTGCAAGTCGAGGTTCTGCTCGAATCTTCAAATGAAGATTTGAGACGATGGGGAAAGGTTCGAGATCAGTGATTTGCAGATCTATGTTCAGGGTGTCAAGGTGGTCCTAGGGTGTTAAGGTGGGGGTCACCGGCGTCCATGCCGCCGGCTTTCATGGTGAAGGTGTACATAGGCGGTTAGGGTTTGGGGGATTGAGGTCTGTGGAGAGGACGACTAAGGCATGAGGGTTTGGATAGGGGGGCAGGGTAATGGTTATAGGCTTATATAGTTAGTGGATAGATAGATCCTGGCCGTCGGATGAGGCGAGATGAAGGGCCAGGATCTTTCAACTGGTGGGAAACGGTGTCGTTTCGAATGCAAGGGGTTGGGTTGGTCCGGATTTGAACGGATCGGGTTCGTTCGTGGGTATGGGGAAGTGATCTTGGCCATTGATCAATCTGAGATCAACGGCCCAGATCAAACCAGATCAATACGGCATCATTTGGAAGCTCCTGAGGTCAGCTGGTCTGGACCCGGGCAAACACACGTTCTGGGCTTGATTTTGGGCCTCAGATAAAAATGGAAACAAGCCCAAATTTGATTTCAACCCAATTTTGCACTCTTTTCTTTTATCTTTTATTTTAAAACAAAACCTAATTAAACCAAATTAAAATTCATTAATTAAACACTTAATACAATTATTTACACACATATATTAAAATATTTAAAGTAGGTAAATCAAACAAGACAACAATCAGGACAAAGATGCATATTTATGATTTTCCATTTAATAACCGGATTACGGTTTAAACTACGCATGACACACATTTTTTGTATTTTGTTTTAATAAAAATAAAAATGGGCCAAAATCATAAATAATTAACAAAGTGCCACGTAAAAATCCAGAAATTGTATAGCAAGACCAATTGCTATTATTTTCGTTTCTTTTTGGAGTGATTGTCGTGAAAACAAAAATCACGTGCTCACAGCCTGCAGACTCGCATTGCCACCTGGTTTAATAGCAGTCCATCCGGTGTTCCATGTGTCTATGCTCCAGAAGTATCATGGCAATCCATCCCATGTGTTAGATTTCAACACTGTCCAGTTGGACAAGGATTTGACCTACGAGGAGGAGTCGGTAGCTATTCTAGACTGGTAGGTTCGTTAGTTGAGGTCAAAGAGTTATTCTTTAGTTCGAGTGCAGTGGAGAGGTCAGCCTGTTGAGGCAGCTACCTGGGGAGTCTGAGTCCGATATGCGGAGCAGATATCCCCACCTTTTCACCAACTCATGTATTTTTCTATGCCCATTCGAGGACGAACGGTTATTTTAGAGGTGGAGAATGTGATGACCGGTAGGTTATCTTATGATTTAAAAACAAATTCTGTGTTCTGAGGCCTTTACAACCTCATTTTACCCCTTCTTGATTTGTGTGCGCAGCCTGGGTGTTTCCGGAAAGCTTTTGTGTTGAAAGTTGATACAAATAAGGATTTTTGTTTTAAAACTTCATTTGAGTTGATTTCGATCAACATTTTTAGTAAATGAACCCAGATTCATATTTTGACAGTCCCGGTGGGTCCGTATCAAAATATAGGACCTAGGCGTATGCCCGAAACTAGATTCAGAGGTCCTTAGCTCGAGTTGTGAATTTTTTATGAAAAGTGAAAGTTTGAAAAATTTAATGGTTTTTTCGAAATTATCAATGTTTGATCTTGGTGGTATCGGGTCCGTATTTTGGTTTCGGATCCCGGTATAGGTTCAATATAATATTTCTAACTTATCTATGAAATTTAGAGAGAAACCGAGTTGGTTTGACGTGATTCGGACGTCCGGTTTACAAAATAAAAAATTTAAGGTGTTCTTAAGAATTTCATTTGATTTGGTGCTAAACTCGTAGTTCTAGGTGTTATTTTGGTGATTTGATCGCACGACCAAGTTCTTATGATGTTTTAAGACTTGTGTGCATGGTTGGTTTGGAACCTTGAGGGCTCGGGTGAGTTTTGGATGGGCTACGAAGTGAATTGAATATTGAAAATCATAGACGGTGGGCGTCAGGTCTGCAGAATTTGCATTTGAGAGCCTCACATTTGCGAAGCTCAGGATCGCAATTGCAATCATCTCAGGCTGCATTTGCGACCAATAGTTCGGATTTGTGAGGGCAGTAGAGATGGGAGGAGTTCGCATTTGCGAAGCTTTTCTTGAATTTGCGGGCTTCGCATTTGCGAAGCCCAGGTCGCAAATGCGACATCCACAGCTAATGAAAAGAGACTTAGATGTTACTTTTCTCCCATTCTACAAATTTTCAAATCCTAGAATCCTAGAGGCAATTCTTCCAAGAGCAATTCTTCCCCAAAACTTTGGTAAGTGATCCTAACTCACTTTCTTTCAATTTACCATCACATTTCATGAATTTCCAACAAAAACTTTAAGATTTCCATGGTAGAATTTGGTGTTTTTGGGTAGAGACTAGGGATTTGGAAAATTAGGGATTTAGACTTCGAATTGAGGTCAGATTCCAAAACTAATAATATACTCGGGCTCGGGGGTGAATGGATAAATGAATCTTGGTCCGAAGCTCGGATTTTTACCAAGCAGGCCCGGGGTCGGTTTTTGACTTTTCAGGGAAAATTTAAGAATTTTAAATTTACTCATTGTAATTGATTCCTTTAGCAATAATTAATGTTATTTATTTATTTGTGACTAGATACGAGTGGTTTGGAGGTGGATACTAGAGGAAAAGCGGTAATTGAGCATTGAGTGGCCCGTTGAGCGAGGTAAGTGTCTTGTCTAACTTTGACTCGAGAGATTAGGAATCCTTGACTTATTTGATGCATGAAATCCATGTGAGGGCATATATGCTAGGTGACGAGTGCTAATACATCGCCGAATTATCTGTATTCAATGATTTACTGATTTACTTCAACTATTTCCCTCCCTGTTTTAATTGTTTAATTCTCTAAATGGTTTTCATGCTTAACTGCTACGTGTTAATCAATATCTTCTTCTATTAACCATGTTACCTCTCTTCATAGTGCCCCAATCCCCGCTATTTGCTTAATTTGACTCATTTGCACCTTCTAACTGTAAATTGTTGGTTTGGTCTCGATGTGAAGTATTATTTGTGTAGATTATATATAGAATAAGGTTTCCTCTTCTTGGTTCAGTTTGGTATTAAGTTATAGTAAAGGCCTTGTGATTTAAATTGTTGATTTGTCTGTACACATTGGGTGTTTGGTACTGATATGGTGGGATTGGGATGCATGCCGCAACAGGTGTAATAAGGGAAGATTAATATATTGTAATAAGGGTGAATATGTATATTCAATTGGATCGGGTTGCACGCCGCAACAGGAGGAATAAGGGTAGATTGATAGGGTTAAATAAGGGTGAATCATGATATTGATATTGATATATGGTGGGATCGGATTGCAAATAGTACAAATATTCTACTCAAAGGTTTGGGATTGTGCACACAACTCGCTCCCGGGAATATTCTGACAATTTCTCCACCAGTGGGTTCCTCCACAATATGGACAAGGTTCATCAAAATAAGAATAACCATCATTCGAATAATTTTCATTCCAAGATGCCATGTTAAAATAAATAAAAAATACTAACTAAACTAAAACAAACAAAAAATGAATTGATAAAAAAATAAATGTCTGATCTTGAAAAATAGCTAAGTTCTAAGTCCCCGGCAACGGTGCCAAAAACTTATAGCGGCCAAATGCACACGCAAGTATACACGATCGTCAAGTAATAAAGTGACTAAAAGTCGGATGTCGAACCCATGAGGACTTGTGATTAACTATTAAGCAAAGTAGACTATCCTAACTATCGAAACAAGAATGAAACCTAGAAATATTTGATTCTAAACTAATTAAATAAGGAAATATAAATAATGAATTTTGAACAAAAAAAGAGCATATTTTTATGATATCAATGTAATGAAAATGATCTAGGGTTATGTGATATCTAACAATCCTATTATATTTTTCAATTGAATTGGCTGACTAATTTATCCAGTTTATTGATTGACAGGGTTAATATTGATCATAAGAATCTGTCGAGTTCTTACTCGCCTATTCAAGCTAACCTAACGCCTATATGTCTATGGAGTTAGAATCAACAAGAACACATTTATAATTCCTGTAAATCAACCAAACAAGGCAATTAGGGATATGTTTATCCTAATCGCGAATCCGTCCTCCGGTGCACAGGTTCAAGAACTTGCTCTACTCAATCCTATATGTAATCTAGAATTCCCACATTCGAGGTCAATTCAAGATTCTTAGATAGTATTCAATTGGTGATCAAGCAATCAAATAATTAAGAGCAGAATTTAATAAATAAACCAATACGATAAATTAAAATAGCAATATCAATATTCGAATAACATTAGTCATGAGAGAACCACAACCCTAGAGCATGAAGTTTATCTCCACATAGACATGGTAGCCGAACAACCAACCATACAAAGAAACATAAAATTACGAAGTTTGGCGGAAGAAAGATGAAACCGGGCCTCCACGGCGGCTCCTTTCTCTCCCTAGGTTGAACTACCTTTAAAAAGTGTGTTAGATCCCATAAAAGGGGCGTTTTTGGCCTATATATTGCGTATAAAAGTCGTGGGCTAAAGTTTTCATTTCATAATCTGACTCAGCTTCAGGGATTGATGCTGGGGTGGATGTTTTGCACCCACCTCATCCTCCATTTAGTCGTCTTCGCATGCTAGGGTGGATGTTTCATCCACCCTTTGTTCCTCTATCTCTGTCGTGCCCAACTGCGGATGCTAAGGCGGATGTTATGGCCCGACTTCACTACTAAGGGTTCACCAACTAGCCTTCTTCCCAAGGTTGGATGCAACGCATCCACCCACTTGTCCTCTAGTTGGAGCATCTTTTCATCATATTTTGGCACTCCAAACATCCTAAATAATCACACATAACTTAATTAGTCATTAAACTAATAATTAACACATATTGGGCATTTCAAACACCAAATAGCACCAAAAAGCGGTTAAAACATGGGTAAAGTAGTATCAAAACATATAGAAATATGGCCAACATCAATCGGGTTGCACGCCGCAACAAATATGTGTTACTTACTGATATTGTTATTGATACGGTGGAATAAGGTAGGATTATGTGTTGTCTGGTGGGATCGGGTTGCGCACTGCAACAATAAACATATTTCTATTTCCTGAGCTGTGCTATTTTTCAGATATACTTTGTTTGAACTAGTAAAGATCGGTAACTCGGGGCGACATTGGTTTATTCTCGAGGCTGTAGTTCTCATTCTCTGTTGATTGTTTAAGTTTTGTTCGATATTTCCATTATTTCTGTCATTATTATATACTGAATACGGGTTTTAGTGTAAGTGACCCGCCTTAGTCTCGTCACTACTTTGTCGAGGTTAGCTCGGCACTTACCAGTATATGGAATTAGTTTTACTAATACTGCACTCTTCTTACTATGCAGATTTTGGAGATGGTCCCAGCAGCGGTTATTAGCGAGCTCGGATCGGACTAACGCCCACAGCTCTTGGAGTCCCCATCATCTTTTCTTTTAGTTGTACAACTTTATTCAGACAGCTTGTACTTATTTCAAACCTTTATGTGTATTACTTTAGAAGCTCGTGACGTTTGGCAGTTTTATCCTCCGCATTGATATTTCAGTTATTCCAGTTATCTTTCGTTGTTTAATTCAATTGTTAAAAATGGATAAAATTTTCTAACATTGTCTTACCTAGCAAGTGAAATAGGCGCCATCACGATCCCGATGGTGGGAATTCCGGGTCGTGACAGGGGGTGCAGAGTCCATTACTCTTCGCATTCGCGAAGAAGCCTCCCATTCGTGAAGGGTAGGCCAAGCCAGCCTCCGCATTTGTGAGACCCATGTCGCATTTGTGATGAGTCATTTCTGGGGAACTAGGCCGTTTGCCTTCACGAAAGCAAAACCTCTTCCATGTTCGCGGAGAATAGGGAAGTTGGGTAGTGTGTTTTAAAAATCAAGACTTAACCATTTATTTATTCATTAATTGCACTCTTGGGCAATTTTGGTGCTTCAAAGAGGGAGATTTCAAACTAGTTATTCAATGTAAGTAGTTTCTACCTAATGTGAGTTTAATACATATATTATGGGTAGATTTTAACCGGTAAATTTGTAAAATTTATGGGTTTAGATGAAAACCTAGGTTTTGATAAAAATGGGATTTAACCACGAAAATGATTATGGAATAGGGTAAAAATTATATATTTGAGTTCATGAGGTTATGGATAATAACTTTCTGCAAAAAATTCCAAAATCCCAGAATGTGGGATCGGAGGTGAATTTTTCAATTGTTCAATTAGGGTTGGGAAATCACTCTAATAGTTAGGATATGAACTGTTGATCATGTATCGACTATTTTATATAACATTTGACTAGTTTTGAGTCGATTGGCACGGAGTTGAGGGTTTAAACCACAATTTTGGACCGGAAAGTAATCTTTGAGATGAGGTCTGTCTCTTTTATAACCATGTAGAGGGAATTAACCTCATAGGTGAATTTATTTAATGTGTGCTTCTATTTGTGGGGACTATGTACTCACGAGGTGACGATAGTCCGTACGTAGCAACTAATTATGCTTACGGGGTAGTTTAGGACCCAAATCATGTGACACTTACAATATTTGCACCCTACTTGCTAACTTAAATGCTCAAAACACATAGACATTTGATAAAGGAATTGTAAATGATCGAATTTCATTTACTTGAGTTTTGGACGGGTTACTTGACCATTAATGAGAACTGATGTCTCCTTGAATATTAGCCTCTTAATAATCTTTGAATCAGTTGTTTATAAAGTATTTTCTCTTCCTATGGAGCGAGCCGAACGCCTCGGTAATAGAATAGATGCATCTATGGTTCATGTTGTTCGACCCTCAGTAGTGCACAATTTATATAGTTGTATGATGGATTGGGGTGTACGACCTCGGCATAATTCGTGCGTAATAAATTCCTGGAGCCCAAATATAATTGATAGTCTTTCATTGGCTTGAAAGATTAATTTGTTAAATGATGGAAATTAATTTGGTATTTACTATTAGTAAGAGAATTGTTTATTTATTTCCTGTTATTGAGTTTTCAGTTGTATTTACATAAACTCATGCTTATTTAGAATTTCTTTATTCATATCGTTAGCCCTTAGTAAGTGTCGAAGTCGACCCCTCGTCACTACTTTTTCGAGGTTAGACTAGATACTTACTGGGTACATGTTGTTTATGTACTCACGCTACACGTCTGCACTAATCGTGCAGTATCTGAGGTAAGTGCATTTGGATATCACTCTGGTGCGCATCCTTGATTCCACGAGACTTTGTAGTGAGCTACCTCCCGAGCCCATTCTGCAGCAACCGAAGTCTTTCTTTAGCTTTTATTTTCTGTCTAATTCACTTGAGACAGTAGTGTGTTATTTTTCTGTATATTCTACTAGTAGCTCATACACTTGTGACACCAGGTGTTGGAAATTATGCTAGTAGACACATGATGACTTTTGGGTTATTTTACTTATCTCATTTGCTTTTAAAATTAGTTAACTCTCATCTTATTAAGATTTTTACTTTCTATTTATGCACTAATTAAAAATATGCTATTTTAAAATATTAAAATAAACAATCATGTGGTTAGTTCACTGTTGGCTTTCCTAGCGGTAGCATTGGGCGCCATTACAGCCTATAGGAGAAATCGGGTCGTGATAACATTGTATCAGAGGACTAGGTTTACGTAGGTTTCACATGTTATGAGCATACCTAATAGAGTCTTATGGATTGGTGCGTAGACATCTGTACATCTTTAAGAGGCTATTGGGTGTTAGGAAACTACTCTTTCTTCATCTCATGTTGTGCAAATAATGTTATACTAAATATCTTTCTCTTATTCTCTCATAGATGGTGAGAACGCGCATAACGGCTGTTCCAGACCTGGTAGGGGCTGCTTCCTTTGTTGCTAGAGGCCGAGGCAAAGGCCGGAGGAGGGAACTAGCCCGAGGTAGGGGAGAGGATGTCCCAGAGCTGCTCTAGCTAGGCCACCAGCGAATCTAGTAGAGGATCCTATTATTCGGGATCAGGGAGAGGTGCCTGCAGTAGAGCCAGCCCCGATAGATTTCATGTCAGCGCCGGGATTCCAGGAGGTCATGGGCCATATGCTACGGTTCATGGATATTATGACATAGGATGGTTTATTTCCAGTAGACCCGGCCACATCTCAGGTGCGAGGGGGAGCACAAACCCCTACTGCCCAGGCTCTTGGGCATGCAGGTGATGTATATCAGACCTCGAGCAAGCTACCCATGGGCGGAGCCAAGACAATAGCAGTAGTCGTACTTGAGCCCAGACCAGCTGCGGCCAGCGAGCCCCATAAGCTATTGGATAGATGGACTAGGCTACACCCTTTTGTCTTAGGAGGTGAGCGACATGATGATCCCTAGTACTTTATTGATTGGTGCATGGACAGACTGCACAACATGAGGGTATTAGAGACCCACGGGGTGGATTTTCCTACTTTCCCATAGGAGGGTAGGGCTCATAGATGGTGGATGTCTCGTCTTCTTAGCAGACCAGCAGGTTCTCCTCCATTGACTTGAGATCAGATTACACGCCTTTACTTGGATAGGTATATTCCACCTTTCCAGAAAGAAGAGTTGCAGTTTCAGTTTGAGCAACTCCAGCAGGGCTAGATGTCAGTGATCGGTTATAAGGCGAGATTCTCTAAGTTGTATCGCCATGCACTTCCTACTGATCCTGAGAGAGCACGAAGGTTCGTTATTCTAGAGGGTTTAGTGGTGCTCCATTTGGGGGGAAAAGGTTAGTTTAGGAGAGGTCAGCCTAGCAGGCCCACAAATCCAGCACCGCCGCCTCCTCGGGGGTGCTCAAGTTAGACATTATTTTAGTGCCATTCCAGAGAATTCCTATAGCCCACCAGCTATTCACGGTTCCTCTAGTGGGTATTCAGGCCATCAGGGTTAGACTTCAGGTATGCAGTCCTTCATACTGAGAGGTTGTTTCAAGTGTAGTGATTTTAGCTGCGTGCGGAGGTTCTACCCCAAGCTTCGAGGCAAGGCAGTGCAGCTGGGTTCTTAGCCTATGATTACAACACCAGTAGCCGCACTAACCGTCCAACTGCCCAAAGATGGAGGGCAGGTGTGTAGGGATCGTCCTAGAGGTGGAGGCTAGCCAGGTGGTGCTCCAGCTAGATTATATGCTTTTCTGGCCAGACCAGATGTTGTGGTCTTAGATGTTATGATCACAGGTATTATTTCTATCTGTGGTATGGATGCTTCGGTATTATTTGATCCAGGATCCACCTATTCATATGTGTCATCTCTGTTTGCTCATTTCCTGGACGTTCCTCGTGAGTCATTGGGTAATCTTGTTTATGTGTCCACTTCGGTGGGTGATTCTGTTGTTATAGATTGGGTATATCGATCCTGCATTGTTCATTCTGTGGTTATGAGACTAGAGCAAATCTTCTGCAATTTGAGATTATACTGGGCTTGGACTAATTATCTCCATATCACGTCATCCTTGATTGCCATGCCAATAGTGTTACCTTGGTGATGCTAGAGTTGCCTAGATTAGAGTGGAAGGGTTCTTCTTTCACTACACCTAGTTAGATCATCTCTTCTTATTAAGACTCTACACAAGGTCGAGAAGGGTTATTTGGCTTATCTAGATTATGTTCGGGACAATACTGCAGAGACTCTAGTGATTGATTCATTGCCCGTAGTCTGGGAATTCTCTAATGTGTTTCCTTCTGATCTTCCAGGCATGCCACTAAATCATGATATCGATTTCTATATTGACTTGGCTCCAGGTACCCAGCCTATATTTATCCTACCGTACTGTATGGCTCTGAAAGAGTTGATTGAGTTGAAGGAACAACTTGAGGATTTGCTAGCAAAGGGGTTCGTCTGACCGGGTGTATCACCTTGGGGTGCACCACTGTTATCTGTGAAGACGAAAGATGGGAAAAAAGCTTGTTTCGACCAAAAACACTCACGCAAGTGTACACGGTCGTCAAGTAATAAAGTAGTGAGTAGAGTACCGTTCCCACGATGACTTATGATTAACTTTTGACTGATCCAAACTCAATTAACTTATCGATTCAAGAGATTTATCACAAGATATAGAAGTGACTAATTTACTACCTAAAATTATTAAGCAATGAATTAACTAGAAATCAACCAAAACAAATAAACAATTTCAATTAATAATCAGTAGGAGAGAATATTCCAGAGTCACGGGTTAGCTAACAATCATGTTGCGTTCTTGGCTTAGAATGACTAATTGGTTTATCTGGATTATTGATTGATAGGGTTGATATTACTCATAAGAATCTGTCGAGTCCTTATTCACCTATTCAAGTTAATTTAATGCCTATATGTTTATGGAATTAAGATTTACAAGAATGCAATTACGATTCCTGTATTTCAACCAAGAAAGGCATATGTCTATCCTAATTGCGAATCTGTTCCCCAATGCTCAGGTTCAAGAACTTGCTCTATTTAATTCTATATGCAATCTAGAGTTCCCACTTTCGAGTTCAACTCTAGATTCATAGATAGTATTTTACTTTTAGCTACTCATCAAAATAATTAAAAATAGAATTAAATAAACAACCCAATATGATAAAATCAACTTCGTCAAATTAAACTTCAAACGTCAACATTCATGTTTCACCCATGACCCTAGAACAATAGGGTTCTTTGACACTCATGTTCATACAATCATCCAAAATAAGGTTTTCAAACATAAATTCAATGAGTACTAGAAAAGGGATGGAAGAATTGCTCAAATCCGTGCTCCCGAGTATTTTCCCTTTTGTTCTCATGTCAAAGTCACCTTCCCCCCTTCAAAATAGGTTTAGGTTGGCTTTTATATTAGTTGGGGGCGTCCTGGGGTTAAAATAACCGAGTCCTAGTCGAAATAGGACAACTTCATGTTTCGAACGTCCAGGGCAGCGTGGGGCGCTTGCCTTGGAGCCCAAAATATTTAAGTTTTGTAAATTGCGGGACGCTGGCTGTGGCCCTCAAAATTCACTTTTTGCTTTTTCTTCCCAATTTCGCTCTAATTCGGGCCACTTCATCCCAAATTGCATCCGAATGATTCCTACACATAGAAATACCACAAATGAGCAAAAAACATCATATTAAACATCTCAAATCATCGAAACATGAGCAGAATGTGAGGCGATATATATCAAAATATACATACTTTAAGCCGATTATCAATTACCGCCAGTTGAACAAATTCACTGATCAAGCCCAACTCTAGTCCTAAAAAAGATAAGCGGTGGCTGCGAATATAATCCGGTCTAAAAGTCTGGAGTCGAATCCCATAGAGAACTAAGGTTTCACTATAACTGTTCAATATCACTCGGAAGATAAGCTCGACAATTCCCAAATTATAATATTAAGATTTTTATGTCTAACTAATTAACTAACAAATTAAAGAAGTAAATTAAAAACTAGGGATACTAAGGGTTAGAGAAAAGATTAGGAGGTCTAGAGTTATGATTTCCCCAAATGTCGGAATCCTTCCCGCTACATCTTCTATAATTTTGCCTAAGTATTCTCTACCGATCGTGAGTACTCTGAGTGTCGTAGCCCTCTCTCGAACAACTACCACAATTTACTAGATGTATTCTCTCGAATTACACTAGCTAGCACTAATTCATCGCTCACTATGATCTCACCAAGGTTTCTTTATCTCTAATCCCGCCTTTAAACCCTCTGTATTTATCTCTCACATACGTTAGGAGTGATGTTATTTAACAACTACCTAAATATGTACTCTCTCTCTCTAGTAGTACACGCTAAATAGGCACAGTCAATTGATGGACATTCAATCAACAACAACAAACACGTAGTTGAACAAGTAGAGAAATCCAACGGCTTAATTATATAAAAATATAACAACAATTCATCCTACAAAAGGTTCTATCAACACTCTAGATAACAAATTAGCTATTCATAATAGTATGCAAAAATACAATACTAAATTTCATAACCAATAATAGAAATAGGAAGAAGGAAGTGAGAAACTTGTAGAAGAATTCTCCACCTTGCTCCTAGTGTGTTCTTGCCTCCTTAGGTTGAATCCCTAGTCTCCTTAGCCTCCTTAGGTCTAAATTATGTTAAAAGTCTGTCAAAGGTGCTCAAAATACCGTTTTCCATGTATATATACTAAATAGGGTTGGGCCCAAACAGTTACACCTTCTCATACGGTAAAAAGGACACTTTTCTAGGCCAGGACATCCACGAACATGTTTGACCGCAAAATTTTACCCAGTTTCTACCTCACATCCGCGGCCAGTGTGCGGCCGCGCACTTGTCGCAAATTTTTCACCCTGTTCTATTTGGAATTTGGAAAAATAACCCTTTGAATTAGATTTCCAATCATATGTTGTGGAGCTCAAATGAAGTTCTGAGAGAAACGTTATGTGTATTTTACTAGAAAATGCGCAATATGCCTGCTCGATTCTTCGTTCGTTTTTAACTATCATCCATTGATCCCTGAAGCTTAATTCCTTGAGCTTTTACTCAAACATCGAAGCTCCAAATCACTTGAATCTATTTTATAGCATCTACATAGCTCGGAATCACTCCAACAAGGCATATGACACACAATTAATGCAAAACACTAGCGATTAATGCGCAAACTCAACTGTAGTGCAGTGAATTGGAATATAACAGTCGACTAAAATATGTAATTATAGCCTATCATCAGTCACCATTAAGAACAAGTACTCATTGCCACGTATTGATGATGTATATGACCAGTTGCAGGCTGCTAGGGTGTTCTTTAAGATCGACTTGAGATTGGGGTACCATCAGTTGAAGATTTGGGATTTGGAAGTTCCAAAGACTGCTTTCTGGACTAGATATGGCCATTATGAATTTCTATTGATGTCTTTCAATTTGACTAACGCCCTAGCGGCATTTATGGATTTGATGAACAGGGTGTTCAAGCTATTTATTGATTCATTTGCCATCGTCTTCATTGATGACATTTTAATCGTAATGACTTGACCATTCATTTTGCTTTGTAGAACCTTGTTACCCTAAATACGACTTCCCATACATGATTTTACTAATTTATGACTTGCGGGGATGGTTAATTCGGTATTTGGAAGGGTTCGGGTTGAAATCGGAACACTTGATTCCTTAAGTTGGAGCTAAGTTTAAGTTCGGTTAATATTTTGATTAAACGACCTCGGAATCATGATTTAACGGTTCTAATATGTTCGTATGATGATTTCGGACTTGGGCGTATGTTCGGATCGGATTTTGGATGACCCGGGAGCATTTTGGCGCTTAATAGTAAAAGTTAGTTCTTTTAAGATTTTAGAAGTTCTTTAAATTTTATTTGGAACATGTTATGGTGATATCGAGGTCCAAACAGGACTCAGAGGCCTGGAATAATTCTGTAATATCATTTAAGACTTGCACGTAAAATTTGGTGTCATAGTATAAGTACGTTTTGGTGCATGGGAAGTAAATTGAAGATTTGAAGTTCATAAATTTGATTCAATTTGTTTTGAGGTGTGATTCTTAGTTTTAATGTTGTCTCGGGCATTTCGAGAGTCCGAGCGAGTCTGTTGTATGATTCCAAACTTGTTGGTAGTGTCAATCGGATGAGGCTCAAACCAAGTTATGAATTTGGAGCAAAAGCTGAAGCATCAGGTGTCTGTCATAATCGCACATGCGCTTGGCCAGCCGCAGGTGCGGGCTCACATGTGCAAGCCAAGAGTTGCAGAAGTGAATAAGTGAGGGCAGCCCAGGCACCGCAAGTGCAGGAGTTTTGACACACCTGCACAATAGCAGGTGCGAGATCAGTGGTCGCAAGTTTGGTCTTCTGCGTAGAAACGGTCCCTTGCGTCCGCTGATGCAGATCTTGGCCAGTAGGGGATAATGTGCACCTGCAATGATTTTTCCATAGGTTCTGGATCGGAGATGCATCCAAGGCACTGCAGGTGCGAAATAGCTGGTTGCAGTAAGGTTCATTTAATACGAAACTTGAGCATATTTATTGCATTCTTCACACACTTGGGCGATTTTAGATCTTCAAAAAGGGAGATTTTAACCTTGTTATTGGGGGTAAGTAATTCCTACCTAATGTGAGATTAATACATATATTATGGGTAGATTTTAACATGTAATTTGTGGAATTCATAGGTTAGATGGAAAACCTAGGTTTTTGATAAAAATGAGATTTAACTACGAAATGTGTTATGGAATTTGATAAAAACCATATTATTGAGTTCATGAGGTTATGATAACAACTTTCTTCAAAAATTTCTGAAAGCCAGGCACGTGGGCCTCGAGGTGAATTTTAGGAACTTTACATTTAGGGTTGGATAATCACTTAAATAGTTAGAATATGAACTTTTGAGCATATATTTGTTAGTTTAAACACTATTTGAATAGTTTGGATTGTTCAACACCAATTTGAGGGTTTGAGCATAATCTTGGACTGGAAAGTAGGCCTTGAGACGAGGTAAGTCTCTTTTTTAACCTTGTAAGAGGGAATTTATCCCAGAGGTAAATTAAATAAATATGTGTATCTATTTTGGGGGGCTACGGACGTACGAGGTGACGAGAGTTCATACGTAGCTACTAATCATTCTATTGTCTAGGTAGTCTACGACCTGTATCATGCTATACTTGAAATATTTGTGCCCTTACTTGTTAATTCAATTGCTTAAATCATGTTGGAATTTGATAAAGGAATAGTAAAAGGTTAAATTCACTTACTTGAAGTTGTGAAGACAATACCTGGCTGTAAATAAGAAATTTATGTTTTCTTTAAAAAAGTATTTGCTAATGTGGAGTGGGTCGAACGCCTCGGTAGCAGATAGTTGCATCTATGGTTCATGCCATTTGACCCTCGGTAGTGCACAATTTAAGTACTATGTTGGATTGGGTCGTACGACCTCGGCATAACTTGCACATGAGAATTCTTTGGAACTATTCATAATTGATATTGCTTAAATGTCTTGAAATGCAAGCTATTAAATAATAAAATTGATCTCGGGATTTAAAATTTGTGAAAGAAGAATTCCTTACTTCCTGTTATTGAGCTTTCAGTATTATTCATGAAATCCATGCTTAGTATAAAAATTTAATGTATTATTTTTAGCCTATAGTAAGTGTCAAAGTTGACCCCTCGTCACTACTTTTTCGAGGTTAGACGGGATACTTACTGCGTACATGTTGTTTATGTACTCATAATACACTTTTGTACTTAATTGTACAGGATCTGAGGCAGGTACATCCAGTTACCAGTCCGATGCGCATATTTGATCCCCGCTACGAGACTACACGGTGAGCTGCCCTTTTGAGCCATACTGCAGCAGCCAAAGTCTTCCTTTGTTATATTTATCTGTCTATTTGATTTTAGATGGTAAACTAGTAATCTTTTGTATATACTGCTAGAATTGCCCATAAACTTGTGACTCCGAGTCTTGGCACACACTAGTAGACTTGTGACTTTTGGGTTATATTTCTATGATCATGAATGCATTTATCTACGTTCGTTTTGATTATTTAAATCCTTTATTTATCAAATCTTTTTGAATTAAGGAAAATTACTTACTTGAAAAGCTAATAAGGAAAATCACTAGATTATTCACTGTTGGCTTGCCTAACAACGGTGTTGGGTGTCATCACGGCCTAATTAGAATTGGGTCGTGACATTGATCTACTCCCGCAACATGGAGGAGCACGAGCAACATTTGATAATGGTGTTTCAGACCTTGCGGGAACATAAGCTATATGCTAAGTTCCCTAAGTGTGAGTTTTGGCTAGATTCTGTATCACTTGTGGGGCATGTTATATCAGGCGGGGGTATTAATGTGGATCCCAAGAAGATTGAGGCATTTCAGAGTTGGCCTCATCCTACTGCAGCAACTGAGGTCAGTAGCTTCTTCGGGTAAGTGGGTTAGTATCGCTGGTTTGTGGAGGGCCTCTCACCTATTGCAACACCTTTGACTAGGTTGACCCAGAATGGTGCTCCATTCCATTGGTCCAATGATTGTGAGGCGAGCTTTTAAAAGCTCAAGACAGCTTTGACTACGGCACCCTTTCAGGTGTTGCCTTCCTGTTTAGGGATATATATTGTGTATTGTGATGCTTCACGCATTAGTTTAGGTTATGTATTGATATAGGAGGGGTGAGTTATTGCATATGTTTCATGTCAGCTAAAGCACCATGAGAAGAATTATCTTGTTCACGATTTGGAGTTGGCCGGTATTGTTCATACTCTTAAGAGCTGGATGCATTATCTTTATGGGGTGTCTTGTGAAGTTTACGCTGATCATCAAAGCTTGTAGCACTTGTTCAAGAAAAGGGATCTCAATTTGAGGTAGCACAGGTGGCTTGAGTTACTAAAGGACTATAATATTACCATTTTTTACCATTTGGGCAAGGTTGTGGATGCCTTGAGCAAGAAGGTAGAGAGTATGGGTAGCTTGGCATTAATTTCAGCAGAGGAAAAGCCATTAGCTTTGGACAGTCATTCCTTGGCTAACAGACTTGTGATGTTTGATATTTCAGAGCACAGTCGAGTTCTTGCATGCATCGTTGCCCAGTATTTGATATTGGAGCAGATCAAGGGTCATTAGTTTGATGATCTGCACTAGTTAGTTCTTAGAGATACAGTACTGCAGGGTTGTGCCAAGGATGTTACTATTAGTGAGGATGGTGTTCTGGGACTCCAGCATCATCTATGTGTTCTTAATGTTTATGTATTAAGGGAAAGGATTCTAGAGGTGGCACATAGTTCTTGATATTCTATTCATCCAGGTGCTACAAAGATGTATCGCGATCTGAGGCAGCAATGTTGGTGCGACGGATGAAGAAGGACATAGTTAAGTATATTGCGAGGTGTCTAAATTGCCAGCAGGTTAAGTATTAGCATCAGAGATGACTATATTTGAGTGGGAATGGCAGCACATTACTATGGACTTCGTAGTTGGGTTGTCGCGGACCTTGCATAAGTTTGATGCGGTTTGGGTCATAGTCAACAGGCTGACCAAGTCGGCACACTTCATTCCAGTTGTGACTACGTATACTTCAGAGAGGTTGGCCCATATTTATATTTTCAGGAGATAGTTCAGTTGCATGGTGTGCCTGTTTCCAGCATATCAGATAGAGGCCCTTAGTTTACATCATATTTCTGGAGAGCAGTATAGAGTTGGGGACCCGGGTAGAGCTCAGCATAACCTTTCATCCACATATCGACGTCAGTTAGAGCGGACAGTTCATATCTTGGAGGACATGCTCATAGCATGTGTGATTGACTTTGGAGGGCAGTGGGATCGATTCTTGCCTTTGGCCAAGTTTGCTTACAACAACAGTTATTAGTCCAACATCAAGATGGCTCTATTTGAGTATATATATGTTCGTCGATATGGTTCTCCCATTGGTTGGTTTGAGCCCGGTAAGGCTAAGTTATATGGTACTAATTTGGTGAAATATGCCTTGGAAAAAGTAAAGTTGATTCAGGAGCAACTTCGCACAGCACAATCTTTACAGAAGAGTTATTGTCACGGCCCGGATTTCCCACCATCGGGTGTCGTGATGGTGCCTACTATCGGAGCTAGGCAAGCCAAATATTTAAAACACCTTTCCTCCTTTCATTCAAACAATAAAATGAACGAGACAAAATTTAAGCGGAAGACTTTAAATCTAAAGCAACTGAAAACAAAAAGTGCGGAAGTTTAATACACATCACTACCCAAGGTCTGGTGTCACTAGCTCACAGACTACTACAGAATATTACAAACAATGTCTGAAAGGGAATACATCATGTTAGTCTGATACAAGATGAACAAACGAAAACATAGAAAGGGGCTTCGGCCTGCGAACGCCAGCCAGGCTACCTCGAGAGTCCCTGGACTGAAGATAGCTCCCAGAAGTCCTACTGCTGTGGTCCGTAAGCTGTTCCCTGATCTGTGCACAAAAATGCACATAGTGTAGCATCAGCACAACCGACCCCATGTGCTGGTAAGTGCCTGGCCTAACCCCGGCGAAGTAGTGACGAGGCTAGACAGGACCTACCACAATTAACCTGTACAGATATATATACAAGTGCAAGAAGACAATAACAAGATAATACAAAGTAAAGCTAGGAGGGGACATGCCATTGGGGAGTAACAGATAAAAATCATAATATCATATATAAGTGGACGGCGTGCCACACGATCCCATAATATCATATATAAGTGGACGGCGTGCCACACGATCCCATAATATCATATATAAGTGGACGGCGTGCCACACGATCCCATAATATCATATATAAGTGGACGGCGTGCCACACGATCCCATAATATCATATATAAGTGGACGGCGTGCCACACGATCCCATAATATCATATATAAGTGGACGGCGTGCCACACGATCCCATAATATCATATATAAGTGGACGGCGTGCCACACGATCCCATAATATCATATATAAGTGGACGGCATGCCACACGATCCCATAATATCATATATAAGTGGACGGCGTGCCACACGATCCCATAATATAACTCGAACCATCTGATTTTGTAAGGAGAGTCCCATTAGGGGAAATCAACAACATATCACTCTAACCCGGCAAGGGTACAACTAACAGCCCAAAATATCTCGGCAAGGGAGAGTATATATATCGATATACACATCCCGGTAAGGGAGTAATCACAACACATTCTCTTTTTAAATCCCTTCTTCCTCAACTAACACCATTCATGTTCGAGCTAACGCTCCAAAAGTACACCAATTACAATTTTACTCAACCGTTCACATTATACGAAACTCATCGAATAAACAAAGAGATTGTGTCATGTCATTCGAATTAAAAGCAATTAAGACTCACGGTCATACTAGACTCAGGTGCATAGATAAACGTCACCATGCCTATACACCGTACTCCACATTAGCAAGTAGCAAATAACATCCTAATCTTGTTCCCTCAAGCCAAAGTTAGAACAAACACTTACCTCGAATGCTTCAAACTCAACTCACGCTTCTAGTATAGCTTTACCTCTTGATTCACCACCAATCCGCTAGAATCTAGTCATAAGTTACTTAATCACATTAATAATTACTAAATGAATCACTCCCCATGCATGAAAAATAAATTTTACAAGGTTTTTCCCAAAATGGTCAAAAACACCCCCGGACCCACGTGGTCGAAACTCGAGGTTCGGACCAAAACTCGGTTACCCATTCTCCCACGAATCCAAATATATGATTTTTTTTTGAAATTGGACCTCAAATTGAGGTCCAACTTCTCAATTTGTAGAAAACCTAGGTTCTACCCAAAACACCCAATTTCCCCCCACGAAAATCTTTGTTTTGAAGTTGAAATCATGTTAAAAGATGTTAAGAAGTGAAGAAAATGAGTTAGAAACCACTTACCAATCGTTTTGAAGAAGAAAAGTTATTTGGAAAATCACCTATTAGGTTTTAGATTTTTGAAAAGTGAAAAAAATGACTGAAAATCCCGAATTTATACATTTTGCTGGGGGCTGGCGCAGACAGCACAGAAATGCACCGCGGCCGCGCTGGTCGACCCTCTGAACCCCACCATGCGGACCGCACAGAAAAGCACCGCGACCGCATGGCTGCCAGCGCGGACCGCGCGGAAATGGCCGCGCTGGGCCTGCAACATCTGAACCTGTATATTTTTCTAAGTCTAAGACCTCCCGGGCCCTACTCAAAACTCACTCGAGCCCTCGGGGCTCCAAACCAAACATTCATATGATCTCGAAAACACCTTACGGACTTACTCATGCGATCGAATCGCCAAAATAACATCATATACATAGGATCAAGCCTCAAAATACATGATTTTCTTTCAACTTTCATAAAAACTCAAATTCCCCCTTTTAATTCCGAAACACGTCATGTGACATCCGTTTTTAGCCAAACTTTATAGATAGTGCTTAAAACATATTTAAGACTCGTACCGGGCGTCGGAACCAAAATACGAGCCCGATACCACAGTTTTCTGATCAATTTTATTCTTCATTTTCCTTAGTTAATTTCAAAAAACAATTTCACACAAAAATTCATTTCTCGGGCTTGGGACCTCGGAATTCAATTCCGAGTACACGCCCAAGTCCCATATTTTTGTACGGACCCTCTGGGACCATCGAATCACAGGTCCGGGTCCGTTTACCCAAAATGTTGACCGAAGTCAATATTATGCATATTAATATCAAAATTAATCAAATTTTTCACAAAATTCGCATATTCTAACGTAAAAACTTTCCGACTACGGGCCCGAACTGTGCACACAAATCGAGGCAACTAAAAGCGAGGTTTTCAAGGCCTCGGAAGCACGGAACTAGGAAGAATTACGATGATGACCCTTTGGGTCGTCACATTCTCCACCTCTAAAACAACCGTTTGTCCTTGAATGGATAAAAGAAAGAAGTACCTGAGTAGGGAAATAAATAAGGATAACGGCTCCGCATATCTGCCTCGGACTCCCAAGTCGATGCCTCAGGAGGCTGACCTCTCCATTGAACACGCACCGAAGGAATACTCTTCGACCTCAACTGTCGAACCTGCCGGTCTAGAATAGCCACCGGCTCCTCCTCATATGACAGATCCTTGTCCAATTGGAGTGCTGAAATCTAACACGTGCGACGGATCTCCGCGATACTTCCGGAGCATAGATACATGAAACACGGGATGCACAGCTGACAAGCTAGGTGGCAAGGCAAGTCTATAAGCCACCTCTCCCACACGATCAAGAATCTCAAATGGACCGATGAACCTAGGGCTGAGCTTGCCCTTCTTCCCAAATCTCATCACGCCCTTCATAGGCGATACACGGAGCAATACCCGCTCCCCAACCATGAAAGCAACATCTCTGCCCTTACGGTCTGCATAACTCTTTTGTCTAGACTGAGCTGTACGAAGTCTATCCTGAATAATCCAGACCTTGTCCAAGGACTCCTGAACCAAATCAGTACCCCATAATCGAGCCTCTCCCGGCTCAAACCATCTAACTGGAGACCGACATCGCCTACCATACAAAGCCTTATACGGAGCCATCTGGATGCTGGACTGGTAGTTGTTGTTGTAGGCGAACTCTGCTAAAGTCAAAAACTGGTCCCACGAGCCTCCAAAATCAATAACACAGGCTCGGAGCATATCTTCAAAAATCTGAATAGTCCTCTCAGACTGACCGTCCATCTGGGATGAAATGCTGTACTCAACTCAACCTGGGTGCCCAACTCTCGCTGAACCGCTCTCCAGAAATGCGAGGTGAACTGCGTACCCCAATCTGAGATGATAGATAGTGGCACCCCATGAAGGCGAACAATCTCCCTGATATAAATCTCGGCTAACCTTTCGGACGAATAGGTGGCTGCAACAGGAACAAAATGCGCTGACTTGGTCAGCCTATCAACAATGACCCAAACTGCATCAAACTTCTTCCGAGTCATCGGAAGTCCAGTAACGAAATCCATCGTAATCCTCTCCCACTTCCACTCGGGAAGTGCAATCCTCTGAAATAGACCACCAAGTCTTTGATGCTCGCATTTAACCTACTGATAATTCAAACACCGAGAAACATGCGCAATGATGTCTTTCTTCATCTTACGCCACTAATAGTCCTGCCTCAGATCCTGATACATCTTCGCGGTGCCCGGGTGAATAGAATACCGAGAACTGTGGGCCTCCGCTAAGATCAACTCTCGAATCCCATCAACATTGGGCACACAAACTCACCCCTGCAATCTCAATACGCCATCATCATCTAAGGTTACTTTCTTGGCACCTGCACTCTGCACCGTGTCTCTCAAGACACACAAATGGGGATCATCGAATTGCCGATCACGGATACGCTCCAATAACGAAGAACGAGCGACCGTGCAAGATAATACCTGTAAGCACGTGATTTTTGCCCAATATGAGAATTACTCCCAAAAAATTCAAAAATAAAATGATTTTTCTTTGGTGTGCAATTTTGTGATATTTTTGTGATATTTTGAATAATTATTTGTATTTGTCTGTGCGTGTTTATTTGCTAAATTAATAAAAAATACAAAAATATGTCGCATTTTGCATGTAGGATTTAATTCTACAATTGTTAGTAATTAAATTTGTTTTACAAAAATTAAAAATTACAAAAATAGGCATCGTTTGCATTTTTAGCATTTAATGTCCAAATATACAATTTTATGCTTAATTATTACTTAATTGTGCGTTAATTGTTATTGGGAGTTAATTTGCGTTTTTATAACTTAATTTAATTCTTAATAATGGTTTAAGTATTTTTATAATTTAGTTTTAGAGAAATAAAAGAAGAAAGAGAGCGAAAATACAAAAAAAATCGGAATTGGGCCTCTTCTTCGATTTCAAGCCACAGCCCAAAAAATGGCCCAATCTTCCCTAAGACCCAGTCCATTTCGAACTGGGTCGACCCAGTCCATAACCCAAAAGACCCAAACCCCCTTTGTCTTTCATTTTTTACAAAAACAAAAAAAAACAAAAAAATAAAAAGAAGAAAACCCTACTAAGAGATCCCCCCCCCCCCTCTTTCTTTCTTCTTCTTCCTCAAAGCTTCAAGCAAGCAACCATGGCAGCTACCCTTTCCCCCTCTGCCTCACCTTCGCACACACGCACAACCCCTCGTCAGACCACCCAAATCGACCCCCGTCCGCCATTAAAACCAAACGACCACTTTCAAACTTCGACATCCATGGTTGTCCCCCCCCCCTTGTTTCTTCGTCGTCTTCTTCACCACGTCCAGTCATGGACGACTTCAAACAGCCCCAAGCAGCCATGAACGAGCAGCCATGACGAGCAGCAATGACTCCCAGCAGCTACACCATCTTCGTCGCGTCCAAACAACCATCGTCGCAGTTGTTTCTGCGTCATCCATGTCGCTGCTGCTGCGTCCTTTTCTCTTCGCCATTGCTGATGTTTTTTGTCCTCCATTGCTGCTGCTTTTTGTCCTCCATTGTTTCTGCGTTTCCACTGCTCCATCGACGACGAACAGCTCGTCGACCTTCACCAAACATGCTTGCCGCTGCTGCTGTTTTTTGCCTTCATCTTCTCCATCGAAAATCTCCATCTGCTTCCTCATCATCCAAACACGCCACTGCTGCTACTGTTTCTTCTTCTCCGAGCTGTTGTTCCTCCGCCATGGTTGTCGCTGCTACTGTTTCAACTTTCTTCTGCTGATGCTCGCGTTTCATGGCCAGCTACGGGCTGCTTCATCTTCTCTTCGTCTTCGTCGTCATTTGTTCGAGCTTTGGTCGAGGCTCAGACAGATTTGTTTACAATCAAAGTTCTTCGTTGATTCATCTCCGGTTAGTTGTTTTTGAGTTTTATTTTGTCCATATTTCGTTTTTATATTTCTCGAAGTTAAAATCGTTAAATATTTGATTCTTGTTTTGTTCGTTGTTCATCGTTGAGATAATTTTCTAGTTTGTTCATGTGCTTTGTTAAATTAATTTTCAGATTTCAAAATAGAAGTTTAATTAGTTGTTTTCATATTCATTTCATGTTTGTATTATTGTTTAAGTGAATATTTGTTAGTTTGATGTTTGTTAGATTCAAATTGAAATTTAATTAACTATTTCTTCAATTTGTTTCATGTGTTTATGTATTGTTAGAAATTGTTAATATTGTTAAGTTCAAGCTTAAGTTCATAATTGTTTATTCGTCGATCTTGTCATTTGTCTAAAAAGAATTTAGTTGTGTTAAAGGAAATATATTGATTTAATCGTTTTAATCCGTCATGTTTGTTGTGTTAAAATAGATTCATTCATGTTCATACTTTGTTTGGATGATCTTGAATCCGAATTTTGTATAGTTTGATTTCTTGTTTATCATTTATGATTATTTCTTGAATTGGTCTCATAATCTTGTTTAAAGTTTAATATAAGAATTGTTTGTTGTAATGTTGTTAGAGTAGTTGATTTTAAGTTCAATATTATTGAATTTAGAAATCTAAATATACTTGTTTGTTGTTGTTGTTGAATCCGAAAATAGGATTGTTTATTGCTAAAATATTGTTCAATCAAATTTTAGTTGTTCTTTTTTGTTCAATTTGTGTTCATGTGATTTGTTGTTGAAATGTTGAAGAAATCATGTTCATGTGATTTGTTGTTGAAATGTTGAAGAAATCATGTTCATGAAATTTGTTGTTTGAACATTGTTAGAAATTAATCATATTGCATATATTTTGGTTAAGTTTGATTAATTGATGTGTTATAGCTGATGGGTAGTTTGGTAATTTATAGTACTTTCGGGGGGTAAAATAGTAATTTGCAATAGGGTCGGAGGGGTAGTTTAGGAATTGTACATTTTGTAATTGTTTATTTGAAGCATGGGGGACAAAATGAAATGGGGTGGGTTGTGATATAGTTATTTAATATAAAGGGGGGACAAGACAAATTTTAGTGTGGGGGAATCTTGTATTTGTTTATGTTAGGCATGGGGGACAAAATATAATGGGGTGGTGTGATATGTTTATTTAATGTAATGGGGATGAGTGGGAAGATAATGGGTTTGGTAGAGAAAATGGGTTGATTTTAATTGATTAAAAGATTTATGGGATGGATTAAATATAGGAAGTCTTGAACACAAGACAAGGACACAGACAGATAAGAGAGGACAGATAAAGAAAAATACACACACAGATAGAGAGAAAAAACGGACAGAGAATAGAAGAAAAAAAGGGCTGAACATTTAAGAGAAAGAAAAATTCCAAAAAATATTTAAGCTTTCAAAATAAAAATAAAAACTAAAAAATCTTCTGCTTTCTTTCTTTGTTTGAAATTAGTATTAATGGTTGTTGTTTCATTCAAAGCTTAAAGCTTTTGTTTTTGGGATTACTACTCCACCGGTCTGTTACTGGGTTGTTACTGTTGCTGGGCAGTTGTTGCTGTTGTACTGTTATTACTGCTGCTGATTCTCATCTTCATTTTCTTTTGCTTCCAATATCAGGTATATATTTTAGACTCATGTTGTGGAAAGCTTCAACATTGCCAAATAAATGAAGTTCGGAATTATAATTATGTCTTTTACTCGTTTAAATCTATTAGTTTAAATTTCAGTTTTGTTTCAGCTGGTTAATATAGTAGCTTACATTTGATGTGAGAACTGTTAGTTAATCATCCTTTGAAATTTGCATAAGCTTTGTAATAATGTTATTTATTTCAGAATTTCTTTAAGTATAGCTATATTCAAATTATAAGATAGGGAACATGGCAGAAAGCTAGCCATTAATTAAATCTTATGATATTGTTGGCTAAATATGGAATAGTATGGAAGTATCAAGAAACTACATTACTAGCATATTTTGTCACAAAAGTCCGATTTTATTTAAAGCTAGATTGATGAAATTTGTATGTTGTTCGTACATGGCGTGATAACAGTTACATGTATAACCATAAGTGAAAGGTGAGTTGATATAATTCGTTACGAGTTTAGAATATTAGGAATGATTCAAACGTACAACTATATTGCATGTGATGCAATTTTATTGAATCAATTTGTATAATAGTTCTCTTTCTTATCAACTTGATTCTTATCTACCATTGTAAACAAATTAACCAAACAATTATAACTTTGGACTAAAAACAAGTATATGAGAAGGATATGGGATTTATAAGCACGAATTGCAACATTTTATGTCAAGGATATGTAGAAATAGAGTTCGCATTAAATATAACAATAAAAATTCTTCAGAAACTATTAATTTGTTTATCAAATTCTTTTTCCAGTTTTATATGCGATTCGATTTTTGGATATATTAATGTTGTATCCACGATAAAAATGGTAGTATTTTTAGTTACATGTTGTTTGTTTCTTTTTCATATCATTAATTCTTTAAAATTTGAATAGTTTTGAGGTATATAATTCATACGCGTAAAATAAGACTTGTAGCAACGCCTAATAAATTTTGAATTCTTTGTCAAGAAATTTGGTGGCATCCCAATCGGTGATTCTCCATGACTCTTACATTTAAAAATAGATGGATGTAATAAACATTTGTAGAGAATTTATATTACTGTCAAGAATATTTGCATAATTAAGGATGCGTTCGCGTGACTTGATTATACTTCTAAGGCAATTCGGATTAAACGTTCGCGCAACTTCGAGCAAATTTTTATTAAAAAGAGATTCGTCGGAGGATCTTAAATTAATTTCATAAAACCCGAGATGTGCGGTTCACTACTTAATCATACAAAAAGTGCGAATGTTCTTGATTTTATTTAAAACACAATTTCGAAAAAATAATTATTTTATAATAAATATATTATCAATATCATTGTGTACACGTACGCGTGACATGATTTTTCACGTTAAAAAATATATAATATATAAAACGAATACACGTATGCGTGATTCGATTCGAAGAAGGGTCTTTAATTGTAAACAATCTAAACAGAAGCGATAACAAAATCATGCAATAAAAAATGTAAAATCGAGATAATTAAGCCAAGAATAAAAACAGTTAAGCGACCGTGCTAGAACCACGGAATTCGGAAATGCCTAACACCTTCTTCCGGATTAACAGAATTCCTTACTCAGGATTTCTGGTTCGCAGAATAATAAACAGAGTCATATTCTCCTCGATCCAGGGATTAAAATTGGTGACTTGGGATGCCTTAAAATTCCCAAGTGGCGACTCTGAAACAAACAAACAAATCCCGTTTCGACTGTCCTTTAATTGGAGAAAACTCCCTGCACTCTCGCGGGGGCGGAAAAAGGAGGTGCAACAATAACCGACTAGGCTCAGAAATGTCCAACCTCACAAACTGATTGGCCAAAGCCTGAACGTCCAAAGCAAGCGGTCTCTCACCGACCGGAATATAAGCCAGACTGCCCATACTGGTTGACTTCCTACTCAATGCATCGGCCACCACATTGGCCTTTCCCGGGTGATATAAGATAGTGATGTCATAATCTTTCAACAATTCCGACCACCTCCTCTGCCTCAAATTCAACTCCTTTTGCTTGAACAAATACTGAAGACTCTTATGATCCGTGAACACCTCACACGCCACACCATACAGATAGTGCCTCCAAATCTTCAATGCGTGAACAATGGCTGCCAACTCCAAATCATGTACTGGATAGTTCTTCTCATGAACCTTCAACTGTCTCGAGGCATAGGCAATGACCTTGCCATCCTGCATCAACACTGCACCAAGTCCAATACGAGATGCATCACAATAGACTGTCTAGGGCCCTGAACCTGTGGGCAAAACCAACACCGGTGTCGTGGTCAGAGCTGCCTTGAGCATCACAATAGACTGTCTAGACTCGCCTCACACTCATCTGACCATCTGAACTGGGCACCTTTCTGGGTCAATCTGGTCATAGGGGCTGCAATGGATGAAAACCCCTCCACGAACCGACGGTAGTAACCTGCTAACACCAGGAAACTCCGAATCTCCGTAGCTGAAGCTGGTCGAGGCCAGTCCTTGACTGCCTCTATCTTCTTCGGGTCTACCTGAATACCTGCTGCTGATACGACATGACCCAGGAATGCGACCGAACTCAACCAAAACTTGCACTTTGAGAACTTAGCATACAACTGACTATCCTTCAGGGTCTAAAGAACCGCTCTGAGGTGCTGCTCATGCTCCTCCTAACTGCGGGAGTATATAAGAATATCGTCAATGAAGACTATCACGAACAAGTCCAAATAAGGTCTGAACACTCGGTTCATCAACTCCATGAACGTTGTTGGGGCATTAGTCAATCGAAATGACATGACCAAAAACTCATAGTGCTCATACCGAGTGCGAAATGCTGTCTTAGGGACATCAGACGCCCTAATCCTCAGCTGGTGATAACCAGATCTCAAATCTATCTTCGAGAACACCCTCGCACCCTGAAGCTGGTCGAATAAATCATCAATCCTCAGCAGTGGATACTTATTCTTAATTGTAACCTTGTTCAATTGTTGGTAATCGATGCACATTCTCATCGAACCATCCTTTTTCTTAACAAACAACATCGGCGCACCCCAAGGCGACACACTGGGTCTAATGAAACCTTTCTCAAGCAAATCCTGCAATTGTTCCTTTAACTCTTTCAACTCCGGTGGGGCCATACGTTATGGCGGGATAGAAATGGGCTGAGTGCCCGGGGCCAAATCAATACAAAAGTCGATATCCCTGTCGGGCGGCATACCCGGCAGGTTTGAAGGGAAAACCTCAGGAAACTCCCGAAAAACGGGCACAGAATCAATAGAAGGGACCTCCGCGCTAGAATCGCGAACATACGCCAAGTAGGCCAAACATCCCTTCTCGACCATACGCCGAGCCTTCATATACGAGATAACACTGCGGGTACAATGACCAGAAGTCCCTTTCCACTCTAAACGGAGTAAATCCGGTAAGGCTAAGGTCACGGTCTTGGCATGACAATCCAAGATAGCATGGTACGGGGATAACCAATCCATCCCCAATATAACATCGAAGCCGACCATGTCCAAAAGCAACAAATCAACACGGGTCTCAAGACCCCCAAACACTACGATACAAAAACGATGAACTTGGTCGACCACAATAGAATCACCCACCGGTGTTGACACATAAACAAGAATACTCAACGAGTCACTAGGCATAACCAAATAGGGTGCAAAATAGGACGACACATATGAATACGTAGATCCGGGATCAAATAGCACAGAAGCATCCCTATCACAGACCAGAATAATACCTGTAATCACAGCATTTGATGACTCAGCCTCTGGCCTGGCTGGCAAAGCATAACAACGGGGCTGGGCCCCACCTCCCTGAATCATATCCCTAGGACGATCTGCTGCTGGTTGACCCCTACCTCTAGCGGTCTGAGCTCCACCTCTAAGACCTCTACCTCCACCTCTATACCCTCTACCCCCGCCTCTAGCTGGCTGGCCAGGCTATGGGGTAACTGGTGCCTGGATCATCGGGCAAGGACCCTGTTGTTGCGAGCTGCTGGAAGCTGGAGGGCAATATCTGGCAATGTGACTCACATCGCCGCAAGTATAACAAGTCCTTGGTTGCTGAGAATAACGAAGTGGTGGTGCACTGATAGGTGCTGATGGTGAACTGAAGAGCTGCTGGTCAGAATACTGCGGCTGAGAACCACGACCACCTGGTGTACCATGAGAAGCCTGGAGAGCTGACTGAAAGGGCCTCGAAGGATGGCCTCTACCATAAGAATCCCTACCTCCAGACGAGGTACCACTGAATCTACCAGAATGACGGGGCCTCTTATCAGACCCATGACCACCTCCCTGAGCAAGTGCCATCTCTATCCGGCGGGCACCATCTGCCGCCTCCTGAAATGAAATCTCACTACCGGCACTCATGGCCATCTGAACACGGATCGGCTAGGCCAACCCATCAATAAACCTCTGCACCCTCTCTCTATCGGTGGGGAGTATCACAATGGCATGATGAGCAAGATTAATGAACCGGGTCTCATACTGGGTGACCGTCATAGGACCCTGCTGGAGATGCTCAAACTGCCTGCGAAGAGCATCTCGCTGAGTAACTGGAAGAAACTTCCCCAGAAATAACTCTGAAAACTGATCCCAGGTCAATGATGGCGACCCTGCTGGCCTGGCTACACAGAAATCCCTCCACCAAGTCTTGGCGGATCCTGCCAGGCGAAAAGTGGCGAAGTCGACCCCATTGGTCTCTATAATGCCCATAGTCCGTAGAACCTCATGACAGCTGAATATGAAATCCTGAGCATCCTCTGAGGGAGTGCCACTATATGTAGTAGTGAAGAGCTTGGTGAAACGATCAAGCCTCCACAAAGCATCCGCGGACATAGCCGCACCATCACTACTGAGCCGCAATACCTGGCTGGGCTGCCACAGCTGGCTGAACTGCCACGGCTGGCTGAACTGCTGGAACCTGAGCCTGAGGAGCTACCGGCTCTAGAGTACGAGTATCGGGAGTCTGAACTCCTCCCCCAGCCTGAGATGTGGCTGGAGCTATGGGAAGCAAACCCGCTCTAGAAATGCCCTCCATAAAGCCTACCAGTCGGACCAAAGCGTCCTGAAGCACTAAAGTGGCTATGAAACCCTCTGGGACCTGAGCTGGGCCCACTGGAACAGCTGGGGCCGGAACCTCCTCCTCAAAATCGACCTGAGGCTCCGTCGTTGGGACTGCTGCTCGGGGTTGAGCTCTGCCTCGGCCTCGCCCTCTGCCCCTAATAGGAGCTGTTGCTGGGGGCTCAGGCTGCTGCGTGGTAGAAGATGAAGCACGTGTTCTTGCCATATGCGAAAGAACAGAGTGGAAAGACAATCAGTACTTGAGAAACAGAATCGCACGATAAGAATGAACAAAGTGAAGTTTTCCTAACTCTGTTGTCTCTGCGGGATAAATACAGACGACTTTGTACTGATCCCTCAGACTTTACCGAGCTGTCCGTGGGTTGTGAGACCTAAGTAACCTAGTGTTCTGATACCAACTTGTCACGACCCGGATTTCCCACCATCGGGTGTCGTGATGGCGCCTACTATCGGAGCTAGGCAAGCCAAATATTTAAAACACCTTTCCTGCTTTCTTTCAAACAATAAAATGAACGAGACAAAATTTAAGCGGAAGACTTTAAATCTAAAGCAACTGAAAACCAAAAGTGCGGAAGTTTAATACACATAACTACCCAAGGTCTGGTGTCACTAGCTCACGGACTACTACAGAATACTACAAACAATGTTTGAAAGGGAATACATTATGTTTGTCTGATACAAGATGAACAAACGAAAACATGGAAAGGGGCTTCGGCCTGCGAACGCCAGCTAGGCTACCTCGAGAGTCCCTGGACTGAAGATAGCTTCCAGAAGTCCTACTGCTGTGGTCCGTAAGCTGTTCCCTGATCTGTGCACAAAAATGCATAGAATGTAGCATCAGCACAACTGACCCCATGTGCTGGTAAGTGCCTAGCCTAACCCCGGCGAAGTAGTGACGAGGCTAGACAGGACCTACCACAATTAACCTGTACAGATATATATACAAGTGCAAGAAGACAATAACAAGATAATACAAAGTAAAGCTAGGAGGGGACATGCCATCGGGGAGTAACAGATAAAAATGAAATATCGGAAATAAACAGAAGAAACTCCGGTTCCCATGATATATAGTGGAAGGCGTGCCACACGATCCCACAATATCATTTGTAAGTGGACGGCGTGCCACACGATCCCAATTTTCATATATAAGTGGACGGCGTGCCACACGATCCCAATGTTCATATATAAGTGGACGGCGTGACATACGATCCCATAATATCATTTATAAGTGGACGGCGTGCCACACGATCCCATAATATCATATATAAGTGGACGGCGTGCCACACGATCCCATAATATAACTCGAACCATCTGATTTTGTAAGGAGAGTCCCATTAGGGGAAATCAACAACATATCACTCTAACCCGGCAAGGGTACAACTAACAGCCCAAAATATCTCGGCAAGGGGGAGTATATATATTGGTATACACATCCCGGCAAGGGAGTAATCACAACACATTCTCTTTTTAAATCCCTTCTTCCTCAACTAACACCATTCATGTTCGAGCTAACGCTCCAAAAGTACACCAATCAAAATTTTACCTCAATCGTTCACATTATACGAAACTCATCGAACAAACAAGGAGATTGTGTCATGTTATTCGAATTAAAAGCAATTAAGACTAACGATCATGCTAGACTCCGGTGCATAGATAACCGTTACTATGCCTATACACCGTACTCCACATTAGCAAGTAGCAAATAACATCCTAATCCTATTCCCTCAAGCCAAAGTTATAACAAACACTTACCTCGAATGCTCCAAACTCAATTCACGCTTCTAGTATATCTTTACCTCTTGATTTCACCACCAATCCGCCCGAATCTAGTCATAAGTTACTTAATCACATTAATAATTACTAAATGAATCACTCCTCATGCATGAAAAATAAATTTTACAAGGTTTTCCCCAAAATGGTCAAAAACACCCCCGGACCCACGTGGTCGAAACTCGAGGTTCGGACCAAAATCCGATTACCCATTCTCCCATGAATCCAAATATATGATTTGTTTTGAAATCGGACCTCAAATTAAGGTCTAACTTCTCAATTTGTAGAAAACCTAGGTTCTACCCAAAACACTCAATTTCCCCCCATGAAAATCTTTATTTTGAAGTTGAAATCATGTTAAAAGATGTTAAGAAGTGAAGAAAATGAGTTAGAAATCACTTACCAATATTTTTGAAGAAGAAAAGTTGTTTGGAAAATCGCCTCTTAGGTTTTGGGTTTTTGAAAAGTGAAAAAAAAATGACTGAAAATCCTGAATTTATACATTTTGCTGGGGGCTGGCGCGGACCGCACAGAAATGCACCGCGGCCGCACCGAGGGAGGGGAGAAGTGGGCTCTCTCTGAACCCACCCAGCGCGGACCGCACTGATTTGGTGCGCGGCTGCGCTGGTCGACCCTCTGAACCCCACCGCGCGGACCACACAGAAAAGCACCGCGGTCGCGTGGCTGCCAGCGCAGACCGCACGGAAATGGCCGCGCTGGGCCTGCAACATCTAAACCTGTATATTTTTCTAAGTTTAAGACCTCCCGGGTCCTACTCAAAACTCACCCGAGCCCTCGGGGCTCCAAACCAAACATTCATATGATCTCGAAAATACCTTACGGACTTACTCGTGCGATCAAATCGCCAAAATAACATCATATACATAGGATCAAGCCTCAAAATACATGATTTTCTTTCAACTTTCATAAAAACTCAAATTCCCCCTTTTAAGTCCGAAACACGTCATATGACATCCGTTTTTAGCCAAACTTTACAGATAGTGCTTAAAACATATTTAAGACTCGTACCGGGCATCGGAACTAAAATACGAGCCCGATACCACAGTTTTCTGATCAATTTTCTTCTTCATTTTCCTTAGTTAATTTCAAAAAACAATTTCACACAAAAATTCATTTCTCGGGCTTGGGACCTCGGAATTTGATTCCGCGTACACGCCCAAGTCCCATATTTTTCTACGGACCCTTCGGGACCGTCGATTCACAAGTTCGGGTCCGTTTACCCAAAATATTGACCGAAGTCAATATTATGCATATTAATATCAAAATTCATCAAATTTTCACAAAATTCGCATATTCTAACATAAAAACTTTCCGGCTATGCTCCCAAACTGCGCACGTAAATCGAGGCAACTAAAAGCGAGGTTTTCAGGGCCTCGGAAGCACGGAACTAGGAAGAATTACGGTGATGACCCTTTGGGTCGTCACAGTTATGCAGATCAAAAAGCGTGTGATTTATCATTTATGGTGGGTGAGAAGGTTTTTTGAAAGTCTCGTCGATGAAGGGGATCATGAGGTTTGAGAATAAGGGAAAGTGAGCCCAAGGCTCATAGGCCTATTTGAGGTGTTGAGGCGAGTTGGGGAGGATGCTTATGAGCTTTCTTTGCCTCCCAGTCTATCGGAAGTTCATCCGATTTTCCATGTGTCTATGCTCCGAAGGTGTCATGCCGACTTGTTACTTGTGTTGGACTTCAGCACGATTTAGCTATGTGGGAGCTTGGGTTATGAGGAGCAGCCAGTTGTCATTGTTGATAGGCAGGTTTGCCAATTGAGGTCCAAAATAATTTCTGTGGTAAAGGTTCAGTGGAGGGTCCAACTAGTCGAGAAGCTGAATTGGGAGGCCAAGGATGGTACCGGAGCAGATATCAACACTTATTCAACACTCTAGGTATGATTCTAGACCCGTTCGAGAACAAACAATTGTTTAAGAGGTGGAGAATGTAACGACCCAATCAGTCATTTTGCTTTCTAGAACTCTGTTCCCAAAAATAAGACTCCCTATACATGTTTTTACTATTTTATGCGGGGATGGTTAGTTTGGGATTTGGAAGGGTTCGGGTTGAAATCGAAACACTTGGTTCTTTAAGGTTAGGTAAAAGGGCCAAGTTTGACTCTGGTCAACGTTTTGAATAAATAACATCGAAATTGGGATTTTATGGTTCCAATAGGTTTATATGATGGTTTCGGACTTGGGCGTATGTTTGGATCGGATTTTTGATGACTCAAAAGTGTTTTGGCACCTAATAGCGAAAGTTGGCTCTTTGAAGGTTTTAAAGTTCTTTAAATTTTAGTTTGGAGTATGTGTTGGTGTTATCAAGGTCCAATTGGGATTCCGAGACCGAGAATAGTTTCATATGGTAATTTAAGACTTGCACACAAAATTTGGTGTCGTTTCGAGTAGTGTAAGTATGATTTAGCGCTTTCGGAGCGATTTGGAAACTTGAAGTTCATAACTTGATTAAATTTGGTTTTGGGGTGTAATTCTTGTTATTGTTGTTGTTTTTTGTGTTTTGATAGTTTGAGCAGGTCAGTATTATGTTTATAGAATTGTTAGTGTAGTTGGAACAAGGTCTCGAATGGCTCAGGTGTGTTTCGGACCACCCGGAGCCAAGTTGAAGAAACTAGATTTTCTAGTTCTGGTTTCCTTCTTCGCATTCACAAAAGCCATCTCGCATTCTCAAAGACAGATTTTTGGCAGTGGGGAAATTTTCCCTTCGCGTTAATGAAAGCCCTCCCGTGTTCGTGTAGAACAAAGGGCCTGAGGGTAGGGGTGGGCAGAGTATTACTCTTCGTGTTTGCGAAGAAGCCCTCGCATTCGCGAAGGGAAGGCCAAGCCAGCCTCAGTGTTGAGAGGCCCATGTCGCATTCGCAATAAGTCATTTTTTGGGGACTGAGCCATTTGCCTTCGCGAACGCGAGACCTATTCCATTTTCGCGAAGAAGAGGGCAGTTGGGCAGTGTGTTTTATAAATCGGGACTTAGCCATTTTTGGGTTCATTTATTGCACTATTGGGCAATTTTGGTGCATCCAAGAGGGAGATTTCAACCTAGCTATTGAAGTTAAGTAATTTGTACCTAGTGTAAGTTTAATACATATATTATGGGTTGATTTTAACATGTAAATTTGTGAAATTTATGGTTTTAGATGAAAAATCTAGGTTTTGATAAAAATGGGATTTAACCACGAAAATTATTATGGAATGGGGTAAAAATTATATATTTAAGTTCATGAGGTTATGGGTAATAACTTTCTGCAAAAGAAATTCCGGAATCCAGGAACATGGGATCGGAGGTGAATTTTCGAACTCTTCAATTAGGGTTGGAAAATCACTTTAATAGTTAGAATATGAACTGTTGATCGTGTATTGATTATTTTATATAACATTTGACTAGTTTCGAGTCGTTTGACACCGAGTTGAAGGTTTAAACCACAATTTTGGACCAGAAAGTATGCTTTGAGATGAGGTAAATCTCTTTTATTACCTTGTAAAAGGGAATTAACCCCATAGGTGAATTGATTTGACATGTGCTTCTATTTGTGGGATCTACGTACGCACGAGGTGACGAGAGTTCGTACGTAGCTACTAATTATGCTTATGCCCGAGTAGCTTAGGACCCAAATTATGTGATACTTGAGATATTTGCACCCTACTTGCTAATTTAAATTCTTAAATGATATTGGAAATTGATAAAGGAATTGTAAAAGGTCGAATTTCGTTTACTTGAGTTCTTGACAGACTACTTGACCGTTAATGAGAATTGATGTTTCAATGAATATTAGCCTCTTAATAAACTTTGAATCGATTGTTTATAACGTATTTTTCTCTTCTTGTGGAGCGGGCTGAATGCCTCAGTAATAGAATAGATTCATCTATGGTTCGTGTCGTTCGACCCTCGGCATGATATATTTGTATGTTGTATCGGGCCGTACGACCTCGGCATAATTCGTGCGTAATAAATATTTGGAGCCCAATTATAATTGATATTGTTTCATTGTCTTGAGATATTAATTTCTTAAATGATGTACATTAATTTGGCATTTACTATTTGTGAAAGAATTGTTTATTTATTTCCTGTTATTGAGTTTTCAGCTGTATTTCTATAATCCATGCTTAATTATAATTTCAGTACTTCATTGTTACCCCATAGTAAGTGTCAAAGTCGACCCCTCCTCACTATTTCTTCGAGTTTAGACTAGATACTTACCGGGTACATGTTATTTATTTACTCACGTTATACTTTTGCACTAAATATGCAGGATCTGAGGCAGGTGCATCTGGATATCAGTCAGGCGTGCATCTTTGATTCCACGAGACTTTGCAGTGAGCTTCCTCCCGAGCCCGTTCTGTAGCAGCCGAAATCTTTCTTTTGCTTTTATCTTCTTTCTATTTTACTTCATGCAGTAGTGTGGTATTTTTTTTATATATTCTACTAGTAACTCATACACTTATGACACCAGGTCTTGGAAATTATGCTAGTAGACACATGATGACTTTTGGATTATTTTACTTATCTCATTTTTTCTTAAAATTAGTTATCTCTCATCTTATTAAGTTTTTTCCCTCCTATTTATGCACTAATTAAAAAGTAGTTGTTTTAAAAATAGTAAAATAAACAATCATGTGGTTAGTTAACTGTTGGCTTGCCTAGCGGTAGCGTTGGGCGTCATCACGACCTATAGGATAAATTGGGTCATGACAGTCTGACCCTTTGCGAATGCAGGACCCTCATCACGAACGCGTAGGCTAAATGCCTGGGACCCCCTTATCCCGTTCCTCTACGCGAACACGAGGTCCCTTCGTGAACACACAATGCTCCAAAGCTTCGCGACCATGGGAACCAAATCGTAAACGTGAAGAACAAAACTCAGCTAGCCTCTCAGATACCTTACGTGAACGCAAGACCTCTCTGGCGAACGCGATGAAGGAAACTATCAACCGATGCACCAGATTTTATGCAATTCCAACTAGTCCAAATCTATTCTGTTAACCACCCGGAATCTACCCGAGGCCCCCGATACCTCAACCAAACATACCAAAGAGTCCAAAAATATTATATGAACTTAGTCGAACCTTCAAATTACATAAAAAATGTTAAAAATACGAATCGCACCCTAATTCAAGCTTAATGAACTTTGAAACTTCAAACTTCTAAAATTGATGTCGAAACCTACCAAAACATGTCCAATTGATCTAAAATTTTGCGCACATGTCATCATTGACTTTATGGACCTACTAAATTTTCAGAATATGAATCCGGCCCCAATATCAAAAAGCCCATTCACAGTCAAACTTCCCAAAAATTGAACTTTTGCCATTTCAACCCTAATTTGGCTACGGACCTACAAATCACAATTCGGACACGCTCCTAAGTCCAAAATCACCCAACGGAACTGACAAAACTCAATTTTGGAGTCTTCTTCACACAGTTCCAACTACAGTCAATTTCCTATAACTTAATTTTCCATCTTTCTTTTGTATTTCATGTTGTTCGTAATTTTCCTATGATTTCTATGGTGATACTGATATTGTCTCCTTTTGTCTTTTTGTCTTCTTGAGCTGAGGGACTTTCAAAAACAACCTCTCTACTTATTCAGGGTAAGGGTAAGGTCTACGTACACACTACCTTCCCCAGACCCCACTAGTGGGATTTCACCTGGTCGTTGTTTGTTGTTGTTAAGCTTCCATTATAGGGACTAAGTATCCCATTTCACTCCAAAACCAAAAACAAAACCTCCCGATAAGTCACATAAGCATAAAATGGTACGGGGAAACCAATTAATAGGGGATCAGGGCTATTACTCTCAAAACGACCAGCCGGATCATTACAGTTGTTGAGTTTGTTAGATATTGATAAACTAGTATAGTTGAAAATTTGAATTGTTAGAGATTCTTTGATTGTTATGTAGTCCTTTATTGCCTTGTATTTCTACTCTCTTAATGAAAAAATTATTGTAAATTGAGTTATTGGATTGTTTATATTAAATTGAAATTCTTTGGAGATCGGTTTGCGCGTCGCAATGGGAATTGAAAGATAATGAATTGAAATGATGGAATAAGGACGGATCATAATATTGATATTTTATAATATGGTGGGATCGGGTTGCGCGCCGCAACGGATTGTATATGTGGTACTTGATATTGATAATTGATGATATGGTGGGATCAGGTTATGTACCATATCGGATTGTATATGGGGTACTTGGCATTGACAATGATGATATGGTGAGATCAGGTTGCGTCCCGCAACAGATAGTATATATAGTACTTGTTGTTATTGTTGAGTTGGTCTCAGCATTTGTATATGAGATTATGAGAGTTGTTATACTAGGCTCTCTGATACTGAGATTTGAGTTTATTTTCACGAGTTAACTGCTTTACTTTCATTTTCTGTTTTCTTTTTTTCTACTATTATTATTATTTTTTATTTTTTATTTTTACTGCTTGTAAGTAGTCCGCTTTAGTATCGTCACTACTTCATTAAGGTTAGACTCGGCACCTACAGAGTACATCAGATCGGTTATATTCATACTACACTCTGCATTTTTTGTGTAGATACTAGAGTTAGTCACGTAGTGTTCAGTGAGGTTGCCCGGATCTAGCTATTAGTGGACTTGAGGTATAGCTTTGCGATGTTCACAAACCTTGAAGTCCACTTCTCCATAACTATTATGATTTATTTTGACTCAAACAGTTGTATTTTATTTAGACTATTATCTGTAGTATTCTAGACACTCATGTATTCGTGACTCCAATTTCTGAGTTGTATTTTGATTACGTTGTTTAGTATAATATTATATTATTTCAGACTATTTAGTTGTTATTGTTATTATTTAATCGGAATTGTTAAAAAATAGATAATAAATATAACTGATAATAGGTTATATTTATGTAGTTTAACGACCATTTATGCCCCAACTTAGCTATACTTTATTGCTATATGAAGGTTAAATGACAACAAATAGCTCTAATTATGAATTTTTTGCTTTGCAGGAGCACGTCCTAACTATGTGGACATAAAAGAGTGTTTGGAGTTAATTTGGAGCAAGGAAGGCCAATCGGAGGTAAGTGCGTGCGAAAGAAGAAGAAAAAATTGAAGACAACTGAGCTCCAAGAACACGGCCCAACCGCGGCCGCGCACGAGAGGCAGAAAAGAATTCATCCAACCGCGGTTCGACCACGACCGTGCTCGTAACTCCGAGGAACTTTATTTCAGGGGTAAATTTATAAGTTTGGGGGCAACTCTCCTGAACCTATAAGAAGCCTAGCTCGCCCAAAAAGAAGGTATCAAGGTTTTTGAAGGATTGTTGAAGGCAAGAACATGCAAGAGGCAAGGTGGAAGATTTGGCATAGAGTTTTACCTTTTTTCCTCTTATTTTTATCACTGATGATGAATTCTACTGTTATGATTGTGAAAACAATTATGCGTAGCTAAACTCTTAATCTAGGGTTTTGATGGAACCTCTTGGAGGATGAATTTCTTGATATGTTAAAATAGATTTGCCATAGTATTTTCTCTATTTGTTCAACTATATTGTGATTACTGTTGATTGAAGGGCCCTCAATCGGTTGTTCCTATTTAGTATGCATTACTCGAGAGAGAGTGTATATTTAGGTAGTTGTCAAACAACACCACTCCAAACGTATATGAGGGATAAATACGAAGGGTTTAAAGGTGGGTTAGGGATAACGAAACCTTGGGTGCGATCTAAGTGAGTTGTAACTAAGGCCAACTAGCGTAATTCAGGAGAATATGTCTAGTATATTGTTGTAATTATTCGGGAGAGAGTTACGACACTCAGAGTGCTCATGATCGATAGAGAGAACTTAGGAAAATTTATAGCAAACATAGCGGAAAGGATTCCGACAAGAGAGGAAATCAACACCTTAGACCATTCTCATTCTTGCTTACAACTAGTTTATAGCTAGTTCTTAATTACTGCATCTTGATTACATAATATTTAGTTAATAGAAAACTAATTTGTTACTCAAATATCTCTGAAGATTTAATACGTGAATTTCTGTGAGTCCAATAGTTGTGATCGATAGGTTAATTCCATGTGGGATTCGACTCCAGACTTGTTAATCGAAATATATTTACAGTGACCGCTTTGTCCTTTTTGTAAGGTGTAGTCGGGCGTGATCAAATTTTGGCATCGTTGCCGGGGAATTAACGGTTTTATTGATTGGAGTAAAAAAGAAGTGCAAAAAATTCTTAGTGTAGCCAATTTTCTTCAATTTAAACTGACCAGTGAAATTCTAACATTTGTAGTCGTGGTTGTTATAGGTGCATGCCTAGAAACCCCTCAAGAACTGGTGAATTTCTCGAAGCATTATCAGATCTTGAGAAAGTTTTCAAGGCATTGAATCGTGCAAACAAGAAAGACAAACAACAACAGAACTCAACCGAAAACATTGAACCTGACATGGAAGACGATAATTCAAACAATAGAGACAACGTGGATGACCCAAACGATTAGGGTGTGGCACGTCTTGTGGCAGAAGCAGCACTATATGACTGGGCATAGCCCACCGCTGACAAATTAGCAACTTCTATTGTAGTCCCTAAGATACAAGTAGATTTATTCCAGATCACAAATAACATGCTACATCTGTTACAGAACAAGGGACTATTCTCTAGGTCATAAGTCGAAGATCCTCAGCAGCATCTAAAGAATTTCCCTCCAATTTGTGCCATGCAGAGGCAACACAACGTGACACCGGAAGCAATATGTTTGTTGTTGTTTCCATTCTCAGTGATAGGAGCAGCTCAAACTTGGCTTAATTCACTCCCCATCAACTCCATCACTATTGGGGAGGAATTAGTCAAGCAATATTTGAGCAAATTTCATCCACCCAATAAGACTACTCAGCAAATTGATGAGATATTAAGCTTCAGCGGGTGGAGCATTTTTAAGCAAAACAGTCAGAGAGAGCAAGATCCTACTTGACAAGATTGCACAAAACTCAAGATGGACAACAAGGAACACTCCAATCACTCTTGCGGTTCACTCAGCGGCTCTAGACCCGGCTAACTCCACAACTGAAAATATGGCCACTCTAATGACACAAATGAGCATCCTCACCAAAAAGGTTGAAGAATCAGGCCAGAAGTAGTAGGTATACATAGTTGAAGCAACCATAGGGGGTCTATGTACATCATGCATTAATCAACCATATGTTTGCTCATGGAGTGTTGAAGGTGATAATCAGCAATATCATGAGAACATGAACTAACCAACTATGGGGGACTGAGACCAGGTGGTCAGAATTGGGCTCAGCAGAATCAACAATACAAACTAGCTCATTAGCAGTACAATAACAACAATAATTATGGGGCTATGCGATCATAGGGGCAAATGGTGCCTTACCAAAGGCAACAAGGATATAACTAGTAAAATCAGTAGTAGGATTATCAACAACCTCCACAACAACAGATTGTGAGACAAGAATATGGGTTTGATAAACTCGAGGGAATGATGCAACAAGTGATTGGGTCCACTGGAAAACTAGTTGACATTGTAGAGTCACATGAGTTAGTAATTAAGAATATTGTGATTCAGTTAGGACAGATTTCCATGGCCCTAAATAATCGTCCTCATGGGACGTTACCTGCAGACACCCAAATCAATCCAAAAGAGCAGGGCCCGAAGCAGCTGATGGCAGTAAGTATCCAAAATGGTAGAGACTTAGATCTAGAGCAAGAAATTACTCGCGAAAGCAGACCGACTAAGACACTGGTGCCAGTACCCATTGAGATAGATGATTCAGCAGGTTTAACTAAGGTGACGGTTCAGAATGCGCAAGAGAACACCAACAAAGAAGAAGAGGTTATGAATGAGACTGAGGCTGCACCGGAACTGACAGTAGAAGTAGTGCTTGAACAAGAGAAAAACCAAATCATAGGGAAGAAGCGACCTCTAGCACCATTCCCGCAGATTGGCCAAGTATCAGAAAGATGAGTAGTACAAGAAATTTTTAGATATGTTGAAGCAAATTCAGGTAAACATTCCATTGATTGATGCCCTAAAGGAGATTCCTGGTTATGCAAAGATGATGAAGGCTTGATGTCCCGCAAGTTCGACTTTCAAGACTTGGCCACGGTTACACTGACTTAAACCTGCAGTGTTGTTGTGAGGAGATCCATAGCCGAGAAGCTGTCTGACCTAGGGAGTTTCACAATCCCTTGCATAATAGGCAACTTTGCTTTTGCTAAGGCACTATGTGATTTGAGAGCAAGCATAAACCTTATTCCCCTAACTATCTACAAAAGGCTAGGCATTGGAAGAGCTAGACCCACGTCTATGCTACTACAACTGGCTGACCAAACAGTGGGATTCTAGATGATGTATTGGTGCAGGTTGGGAAGTTTGTGTTCCCAGCAAATTTTGTCATCCTTGACTTTCGGGTTGACGAGAAAATTCCCACAATTTTGGGAAGACCATTCTTGACCATTGGGAGAGCTTTAATTGATTGTGAAATTGGAGAGCACAAGATGAGATTAAACAATGAAGAGATAATATTCAACGTGCAGAAATCTATGCGCAGATCCAGTAAATTTGCTAATTTCTCTCTAATAGATATGGTAGGTATAGTGTTGGAGGGGGACGATGAAGAATTGAACATTAAAGACCCTCTAGCAGCTTGTCTCATGAACTTAGACGAAGCTAATGGTGAAGACTTGGCAGAGTGGGTACTGGATCTTGAAGCCAAGGTTTTTGGAAAAGGGAGCTTGAATTTGAGCCTTTGCACTAAAGGAAATAAAAACTCCTCCAGCTAAGCCGTCAATAGAAGAGCCACTAAAGTTAGAACTGAAGCCACTGTCATCCCATCTCAAGTATCCATTCTTAGGACCAGACTCAGCTTTACATGTTATTATCTTAGCTAGTTTGTTAGATGTGTAGGCATAACAACTTTTGCAGGTACTAACAGAGTGCAAGACTGCAATTGGCTGGACCATTGCAGACATTAAGGGGATCATCCCGGCCTTCTGTATGCATAAGATTCTACTGGAAGATGGGCACAAACCTTCCAGAGAACATCAAAGAAGGCTGATCCCCAACATCAAAGAAGTGGTGAAAAAGGAAGTGATTAAATTGTTAGATACGGGAATCATATTCCCCATCTCGAATAGCAATTGGGTTAGCCCAGCGCAATGTGTACCGAAAAAGGGAGGCATGATGGTAGTGAAAAATGAGAAGAACGAGTTGATCTCTACAAGAACAGTCACAGGTTGGCGAATCTGTATGGATTACAGGAAGATGAACTTGGCTACCAGGAAGGACCATTTCCCACTGCCATTCATCGATCAGATGCTAGATAGATTGGTAGGGAGGTCTCACTTTTGCTTCCTAGATGGGTACGTGGGTATAATCATATTTTTTTTATTGCCCCAGAGGATAGAGAGAAAATGTCGTTCACTTGCCCTTATGGAATCTATGCTTTTCGGCGAATGCCATTTGGCCTATGCAATGCACCCGCCACATTCCAAAGGTGCAAGGTGGCCATCTTCACAGATATGGTAGAGGAGATAATGGAGGTTTTCATGGATGAATTCTCAGTGGAGGGGAATTCATTCGATGATTGCTTTGTGAACTTGAGGCGAGTTTTGAAAAGGTGTATCGAGACTAATCTGGTACTCAACTGGGAAAAGTGTCATTTCATGGTACACGAAGGTATAGTGTTGGGGCACATAGTGTCAAGTAAAGGTATTGAGGTGGATCATGAAAGGTTGATGTGATAGAAAAGTTTCCACTACCCACCTCCGTCAAATTAATCAGAAGTTTTCTTGGGCACGTTGTTCTTTTAGGAGATTTATAAAAGATTTTTCAAAATTGCTAACCCCTTGTGTAAATTGCTTGAAAAAGATCACCCTTTTGTGTTTTTTGATGACTGTAGGGTAGCTTTTGAGGAATTAAAGAAGAGACTCGTAACAGCACCTATCATAGTTGCCCCCAACTGGGAGCAACCATTTGAGCTCATGTGTGATGCTAGTGACTATGTTATGGGAACAATTGTTGGGCAGCAAAAAGATAAAATCATGCATTCAATGGACTATGCAAGTAGAACATTGTGCTGAGCCCAGCTAAATTACACTGTGACCGAGAAGGAGATGCTGGTAATGGTGTTAGCATTTGACAAGTTCAGGTCGTACCTGATAGGCTCAAAGGTAATTGTTTATACTAACCAAGCTGCTCTCATGTACTTAATTGAAAAGAAAAAGTCAAAACCGCGCCTGATTCGATGGGTGCTACTGCTGCAAGAATTTGATTTGGAGATCCGTGACCGAAAGGGAACAGAGAACCAAGTAGCTGACCATTTATCCCGGCTGGAAGGAGCTGAAAAGAAGGTTGAGTTAGAAGAGATTCTAGAAACTTTTCCAGATGAACAACTTCTAGCCACGAGTCTCGAGGAAGTGCCATGGTATGCAGATATTGCAAACTACCTGGCGAGCGGTATTGTTCCTTATGACCTTTCCTCTATTCAAAAGAAAAAGTTCTTTCGTGAGTGTCGCATGTATTATTGGGATGAGCCTTATCTGTTCAGGATTTGTGTTAATAACATGATCCGGAGATGTATCCCCAAGATAGACCAGTTTTCTATTTTGCAGGCATGTCACGCATCACCATATGGTGGGCACTTCAAGGGAGTAAGGACAGCTGCAAAAGTCTTGGAGTCAGGGTTCTACTGGCCAACACTGTTCAAATATGCACATCTATGGATAAAGAGTTGTGATGAATGCCAATGACCGGGAACATTTCCCGCAGACATGAGATGCCCATGAACCCAATTCAGGAGGTAGAAGTGTTTGATATAGGGGGATCGACTTCATGGGGTCGTTCGTCAGCTCATATGGCAACAAGTACATACTCGCTGCTGTGGACTACATGTCCAAATGGGTGGAAGCTACAACACTCCCTACTAATAATGCAAAGGGGGTAATTGGTTTTTTGAGAAAGAATATTTTCACCCAATTGGCACCCCCAAGGGCAATAATCAGTAACAGAGACACTCGCTTTTGCTATCGAACCTTTACAAAGTTGTTGGAGAAGTATGATGTATGCCACAATGTGGCCACCCCATATCATCCACAAACAAGCGGGCAAGTGGAAGTCTCGAATAGAGAAATAAAGAGTATGCTGACTAAAACTGTGAATGCAACTAGAACAGATTGGGCAAGGAAGTTATACGATGTACTTTGGGCATATCGAACCTCTTTCAAAACTCTAATTGGCATGTTGCCATACAAGTTGGTGTTTGGGAAGTTGTGTCATTTACCCGTAGAGTTGGAGCATAGAGCTTGGAAGGCATTGAGGCAGTTGAATCTTGATAGTGAAGCGGCAGGAACAAGTAGAGTAACGGAATTGCATGAGCTGGTGAGTTTAGATATCACGCTTTTAAGAGCACAAGATTATACAAGGAGAGAATGAAGATGATACATGATGGGAATATTATTAAGCAGGATTTTAAACCTGGAGATACGGTATTGCTATACAACTCCTGCCTGAGGTTGTTTCCGGGCAAATTGAAATCACGATGGTCAGGGCCTTTTCGTGTGGTTGAAATTCACCCCACAGGTGTTGTAGAGATTTGATGACCCTAAAGGTCATCTCTTGTTTTAGAAGTCAAATCTGCGTCACGAGGCCTTGAAAACCTCTTTTTGTCTCACCTCGATTTATGTGCGCAATCCTAGCGCATTTCAAAAAGCTTTTATGTAAACTTTAAGGAAAATAATGAATTTGGCCTTTAAAATTAATTAAAGTTGACTTTTGTCAACATGCTTGGTAAACAGACCGGGACCCGTGATCTGATGATCCCGTAGGGTCCGTAGTAAAATATGGAATTTGGGTGTATGCCCGGAATCGAATTCCGAGGTCTCTAGCCCGAGAAAAGAATTTTTAAAGAAAATTGTTTGTTGGAATATATAAAGTATTTAGAAGTGAAATGTTGCGTGTTCTTGATGGTATCGGGCCCTTATCTTGGTTCCGAAGCCAAGTATAGGTTTAAAATAATAATTAAGTTGAATCTGTGAAATTTAGTAAGAATCCGAGTTGATTAGGTATAAATCGGACCTTTGGTTGAGAAAATGGAAATTTTAATATTTTTAAAGAATTTCATGAACTTGAGGTTAAATTCGTAGTTGTTGATGTTATTTTGGTGATTTGATCACACAAGCAAGTCTGTATGATATTTTTAGACTTGCGTGCATGTTTGGTTTAGATCCCCGAAAGATCGGGTGAGTTTTGGATAGGCCACGAGGTGATTTAGACTTAGTAAAATGCAGTTGTGCAGCTGGTGTTTTGCATAAGCCTCTGATCTCGCAATTGCGAGATCAGGCTTCGCAATTTGCGAAGTGGTCAGGCTTGGGAAATGTGACCAAAGTGTCGCAATTGCGAACGAAACCTGGGCAGGCCCTCATCGCAATTGCGAACACTGGGCTAGGAATTGCGAAGGCCCTTCATCGCAAATGTGATATTTCCTTCGCAAATGCAAAGATAGCAGGATTTCAAAGGGTTTGCAATTGCGAACCCCTGATTGCAATTGCGATATCTGCACCTGTTAAGTGGGATTTTTCATCATTTTACAACTTTCTCAAACCCTAAACATCCTTAGACGATTTTTCAAAGGCTCAAACTTCTCCAATCATAAGTAAGTGATTTCTAACTCATCTTCTTCAATCTAATCCATCTTTTTACATAATTTCACTTCAAAATCAAGGGGTTTTCATGGGAAATTGGGTGTTTTTTGGTAGAAATTAGGATTTTCAAATTTTGGGGATTTGGACCTCAATTTGAGGTCTGATTTCAAAACTAATTGCATATATGAGTTTGTGAGTGAATGGGTAATCGGGTTTTGGTTTGAAGTTTGGGTTTTGACCCAGCTGGCCTGAGGTCGATTTTTAACTTTTTGGGGGAAAAAATGGAAAATCTATTTTCATACATTAGAATTGGTTTATTTAACATTTATTAATGTTATTAAGTAAATTATGACTAGATACAAGCGAATTGGAAGTGGAACCGAGAGGTAAAGAGGTAATTGAGGCTTAATATGGTCCGTGGAAATTGAGGTAAGTGTTTGGCCTAACCTTAGCTTGAGGGAATAGGAGTTGTGGTCTTATTTTCTATGTGTTAGTTTGAGTATGACGTATATGTTTGGTGACGAGTATCTATGTGTTGGTGTCAATCATGACCGTGAGTCTTATATCATGATTGTTGTGACTCTATTATGTATCGTTCATGCTCAAATTGATGATTATCAATGTTGAATAAAGGTTATGAAAGTTTCTTGGTAATTGACTATTGTTGAGTATTGGCTCAAGTTGAGTTTCATTTTGTAAAGTAATTGTTGAAAACGAGAATGGTTATAGTTGAATCCCTTGACGGGATATTATTGTTGATATTGTTGATTCCCTTGCCGGGACGTATTGTTTCTATTTTTTGGGTAAGAAAGAGTGTAAAGCACGAAGGGTGATGTCGTGCATGATCTTGTGAGTGGGTGTTAATGCACGAAGAGTGATGTCGTGCCCTATGAGTGTTAATACACGAAGGGTGATGTCATGCCATGATTTAAGAGTTAATGCACGAAGGGTGATGCCGTGCCAATATTTTGAGAGTTAATGCACAAAGGGTGATGTTGTGCCATGATTATAAGAGGTAATGCACGAAGGGTGATGTCGTGCCGTTTCTGTTGTTTCATATGGTGAGAACGAGAGTAAAAGCACTAAGGGTGATGTCGTGCACGTGTTACTGTTTTCTTTATTCCTGTTGATTTAACTATGGTGCTCTTTATGCTTCTCTATTAGTTTATTGTTAGAACTTGTTATCCCCCGCAGCATGTCCCCTTCCCACCTAAGTCTGTTGATTCCTGTTATTATGATTCTGTTTGTATATGATTTAACTGCACATGTTTATATGATTGTCGTTTACTAGCCTCGTCACTACTTCGCCGAGATTAGGCTCGACACTTACTCAATACATGGAGTCGGTTGTACTGATACTACACGCTGCACTCTTTTGTGCAGATTTAGGTACCTGACCTGGTGAGTAGCTAAGGTAGCTGCCTTCAGTCCAGGGAGACCAAGGTAGATCTGCTCGCGTCCGCAGAGCCTGAAGTCCCCCTTCCTTGTTTTAGCTTTTGGCTGTCTCTTTTTATTTTGAGAACAGTTGTACTTCCTTCAGACTTGTGTTTGTAGTAAAAATCTTAATTGTTCGTGAAATTGTGATGCCAGATCTATGGGTAGACATGTATTGGATTATTTTGATTTATTATAACTCTTCCGCACTTTCATTTCTTTAGCTTTAGTTACTGTTTAGATATGTTTGGGTTGGTTACTAATGTGTTAAAAATAAAATAGTTGGCTTGCCTAGCTTTCACTAGTAGGCGCCATCATGACTCCCGAGGGTGGGAAATCCGGATCGTGATAAGAGATTGCTGCGAGTAATGACTCTCGCACATTTAAAGTCAATGGGCATAAGTTGAAACATTATGTGGGCATGGAGGAAGCAAAGGAAGTTTTAGTGACCCATTTTATCGGTCCTCCAAAATTGAGTGTACTTTAAATGCGCTTATCTGCATCGTGTCGTGATGTTAAATCAGGCACTTCATGGGAGGAAACCCTTTGATTTGTTGTATTTGCCGTGCCACGACATTAACTAAGGCACTTGTTGTGAGGCAACCCAATGCGTAGTGATTTTTAGTGTAGTTAGAATTTGTTATTTTATTTTTATAAGTACTAACAAGTGCTGGTGAGCTTGGGCGAGTGATAAGTCCAACAGGCGCTGAAGGGATCGGTAAAAAATTGAGAATTTACGAAGCCCAGGTGCACGGCCGCGCTTGGACCGCGGTTGGACTGCGCAAATTGCCAAACATTCTGCCTCAGGACTGATGTATTGTGCGCGGCCGCAGTCGGACCGCGGTCAGACCGTGCAAGACAACAAACATTTTTCCTCACGTGCGTGGCCGTGCTCGGACCATGGTCAGACCGCGCACATAGCTCCGCCTGCCACCTTAGTTAAAGTTTTTTTTTAATTTTATTTATTTTGTTCTTTTAGTTCTAATGATCTAACTCTTATCTCTCTTAACTCTTATTCACGCCTAACACCCTAAACCCTCCCTTACAAATTAAAACACACAAACGTTCTCCTTCTTCTCAAAGAACCCCAACCCTCATACTTCCACATTACCGATCAAATCACACCCGCTCCACCCTCTTCTCACTTCTAATAGTTTCTCCTCACATAGCCTAACTACAACTCTACTAGGTAAGGTCACTTATTTCAATTATTGTTGGGATATTTAAAGTTCTTGGTTATGTAGTAGTTTTCTTTTTCTTTAGTAGTTTTCTTTCTTATTGTGTTCTTGTATGCTAGTGGGTTTGTTTAGGTTGTCGTAGATGTGTCTCTTGACATGTGTGGTTGACATTGGGGCAATTGTGGTTGAGTTTGGCCTATCACTTTGTTAATTGGGGACTCCGGTGAATGGTGCATATAAAGTGTTTGTTAAAATGCTACAGTGAATTGTTAACGTAAATTGTGACCAATTGTGCGGATGAAGTCTGAGTAATCACCTTTAGTTCACATCTCTTATATTTCGTTGCTGATGTTCTTTATTTCAGGTAGTATGGAGCCCTCTAAGAAATGCCAGACCACCGGTTCTTCCTCCAGCGGTCAAGCTGGATCCTCCAAAGCACGCGCTTCAATTCCTGCTCATCCATATTATAGTTACAGGTTCGTCTCCAGCACAGCTCAGGACCATTTTGGTGTCAAGGCATCCAAGTATCCCATACTAGAGAGGGGTATCGATATAGGGTCTCTCCAATATGACTGTCCCAACATGTACAATGAGTTGGTCCGGCGCGGGCTAGATATTTTCTTTGAAGAACCAGATAAAGCTAATTTGATGGTTGTGCAGGAATTTTACGCGAACATTAAAAAACATGTGAACGGTGTGTTCATAGTACGCAAGAAGAATGTGAACGCCTATGTTGAGGCCATTTAGAGAGCATACCGGCTGCCTGCACCTGGGGCGGAGGACTACTATGAAGCTCATGGTAGACGATTCACCACGTGGGATTTGTTCTTTGAAATAATATGTGTGCCTGGAAAGGAAGTTGTGTGGATTATACATGGGCATAAGTTTCATTCGGCGACACTAACCTTTGAAGGGAAGTGTTTGCTGTATGTCATCAATAGTCGTCTACTCCCGTACTCCAACACCACTAAAGTGACTGGTCCTCGAGCTACATTGATTTGACGTTTCATGAATGGCCACGATTTTGGCGTGGCCAAAATTATTCACGAGGAGATGTTCACGTGTTGTCCGGTGAAGCGATATGGTTTCTTCTTCCCTTCCTTAGTCACTAGGCTATGTCGGCCAGCACGGGTGCCGGAGAACTTGAGCGTGGATTGAAAAGTGCAGAAAGAGGCAAAGTTTCGAGCGGATAAGGTGACTATTGGGAAGGACCCTGTGGCACCTGGAGGTGCTAATAGTGATGACTCTGATACATCTGAGGAGGGAGATGATAAGGAGGAGGAAGTGGGAGCTGAGTCGCCCACCCATGAGCATGTTGCACACTGGAGTTAGTCCTGCAGCGTTCAGTGATGTTGCCCGGGTCTAGCTATTGGCAGAGACTTGAGGTATAGCTCTGCGACTTTCGCAAACCCTGAAGTCCCCTTCTCTATAACTATTACTGTTTATATTGATTCAAACAGTGGTATTTTATTTAAACTATTATCTGTAGTATTCTAGATGCTCATGTATTCGTGACTCCAATTTTTGAGCTGTATATTGATTACGTCGTTCAGTAGCATATTATATTATTTCAGACTATTTAGTTGATATTGTTATTATTTAATCTAAATTTTAAAAAAATAGATAATAAATATAACTAACATTGACTTGCCTAACAAGTGAAATATTAGGCGTAATCACGACCCCAAAAAAGAAAATAATTAGCCACTAACGCTACCATATATTATAATAAAATAGTAAAAAAAAAAAGTTGCGAGTTTATTTTCCAAGGAGGTTGATTTTTTCGTATTCTATTTTTATTCTGGAATAGAAAAATTATAAAATCTCACCATTTGATAAATGGAGCTTCTTATTTCTTTCGGAAAAGGCCTAAAAATGTCACTCAACTTTCAGAAATGGTCTATCCATGTCATCCGTTAAAAAAATGCTCATTTCATGTCACTGCCGTTACATATTTGGCTCATCCATGCCATTATTGACTAACGACAGTGGCATGGATGGGCGAAATAAAAATTGAGCCATCTATATATATCTATATAAAGTTGGGCATGAAAAAGGTGATGTGGCACTCTCTAAAGCCAAGGATTATATTTATCTTTATTGTCCTTTTTTTGCTTTTCCTCTCATTTTTCTCAATTATCTTATTACTTAATCAATTTCAACTCCATAAATCACACAACTTGATCTCCATAACTTCTACTATTAATTAATATCACAACCTCTTCATCTTCGTAACTCCTAATTTGGAGATACAATTTCACGGTCGGCTGAATTTTTTTTATTGAATCTGTCTCTTACTTGTAAATTATGCGCTTTTTTTTGTATAAAGATGTTTGTTGATAAATACATTTTGCAGGGCCAATTTTGTTGTTCATTGAATTTGACTCTATTACTTGAAAATTATGCGCTTTTTCTTGTATAAAGATGTTTGTTGATTAATTTCATGTCTCATATTTTCTTTAAAAAGGAAATTCTCTATAACATCAAATAATATTTTGAAATTTTTATCATGTGCAGATATTTATCTTTACGCCTGGACAACGACTGTGCAACAGTGTGTTAGTTATCCTCTTCGGTAGGCTTTTGTAATGAAATAGCCAGTTAGCCACCGAGAAAGGACAGTTCATTTGGTCATTTGGTCTTCTTCCTTTCGCTTTTGAATTTTAAAGAATTAGACAATATAGTTCGTTTTTTTCTTCTTCAATTCATAATTATAGCATTCGCCCTGCAAATTTTTCATTTGCTTAGTTCACTTTTTCTTCTAATTCCTTTTCTTTGTTGGTGGAGTTGACGTCTTCTATCTTCAGGCCAGAGTATTTCCAGAAGTGTAAAAAGGGAACCGAAGCCAAAGTATACTTGCGTGCCTTAAGGAAATATGTATGTATGTACGTACAATTTTAAGCATATGATGGATCACTTCGATGTAAAATTAGTTTGAAGTCCTCAAGTTTTTCGGGAAAAAAAAATGGAATAAAAGTCCTCAAGTTTTTTTCTTATTAATCGATCTGTTTCCCCTAGCTCACTGTGAATTCTTTTTCCAGTAATAACTAAAGTGTGGTGTTTGTTTAGAAGCAAGTTATGTAGGTGTTAGGGATATAAGGATTAGTAATTCAAAAAGAATATAAATAAAGAGATTAGTAATACAAAACTACTATAATATATGAATTGTAATGTAAAGATGATTTGTTATTGAATATTCTGTTTGTTGTATTAAAAAATTATACGATGTATTTTTAATATATAATATTATTGCTTTAACCAAAAAAAAATTATAACTGCAAGGATGGGTTATTTTTGTCATTTAGTTATTTTAATTCTCGTATTAGTACTACTTATTTTTAAAAAAAAATATCCATACAAAATAATAGTACATAAATTTCTGCATAACTAATGCGCATATTAATTACACAAAACAGAAAATTTGAAACTAAAATAAATTACGTTAAGGTTTATGCGGAAAAGAAAATTAACCAAATATTGCAGTATGTTGAGGCAGCACTTTTATACCATGTTATATTTTCTTATGTTTGCCCTATCCTCTGCACTCTTAATAGCCTGTTTGGCCCATCTTCTATAATCAACTTATTTGGAGAAGTATTTTTGAGAACAGTTTATATTTGACTAATTAAATTAAAAAAAAAATACTTCGAAGCAGTAATTAGTGTTTGACCAAGCTTTTAAAAAGTGTTTGTTAGTGTATTTTTTTTAAAAGTGCATTTCAAAAAAGTACATTTGAGGAGAAACTATTTTTTTTTGCTTTTCCAAAACCCTTCTACTTCTATTCAAAAGCATTTTTCTTTTCTTCTAAAAGTTTTGCCAAACACTTCAACTTTGAAAAAAAAATGTTTTTAACCTTCAAAGCTTCGCCAAACAGACTATAAGTAAGTTAATCAATATACAGAGATGCATGCTTACAACATTTTTTTTTTGTATGCATATTCATCAAATTTATTCTCATCTAAACTAATTTAGGAAAAAATAAGTTTCATAAACTCAATTTTTTCACGATCGTGCAAAGCGCAAGCAAGTTTACTAGTTAGTCAACAATGGCATGGATGAACCAAATGTGTAATGGCAGTGATATAAAATGAGCATTTTTTAACGGATGACATGGATAGACCATTTCTAAAAGTTGAGTGGCATTTTAGGCCTTTTCCGTATTTCTTTTAATTTATGTAGAGCTTTGATTAAATAATGTGCAACCAAACGTGTTTGCAGAAGAATTTGACTTTTCACACTAAAAAATGATTGATATTCTTTTAATACTTTTACAACATTGGGTCATTGGCTCAATCCCTAGATAATATTGAATTATAAAATGTTTTTTTTTAGAAGGATAGTTGCAATTGTGGGAATGTGTACTTAGAACGTCAATTTTTAATTAAGAAGCCTCAGGAGGACTTGATCCAAATAACTATTTTGTACCTCATAAACTAAATATAATGTAATATAAAATAATATTAACTAACATTTGTTAAATAATTGACAGGGAATGTCGTGCAAGACACGTTTATAGAGACTAGTAACAAGAATATTGCCAAAAATATCAAGAAGATGGAAAATAAAATTAAATTAAGAAATTTGTTGCGACTAACTCGAGAGAAACATGAATAATTAGAAAAACAAACGAGTTTATCAAATCATGAAAATTGCTCGTACAATGGCAAAAAAAAAATGAATTAACTAATTAGTAGAAATGAAAACCCATTGCTTTAATGTTCAAAAAAAAATATATTTGCTATTTTTGCATCCTTTGGTCCATCTTCAAGGCTTCAAATTCATCAATCTCTCGAGTTTTTCTGAGAAAACAAAAGAGAATAACGTATTAGAAAATCGAAAAATAATCAACAACTATATATCAGAATTTTAATTTTTTTTTTAAGAAAGCATTGTGCGAGCAATGAAAATTAGGTCTAATTAGACGTTTAATGTGGTGAAAGTAAAAAAAATTATACAATCATGCACTTATAAGGGAATTAGTTAAATTTATATGATAAAAATTAATTTGATAACATGTTAAAATTCTATTTTAGTTTTAAGTACGAGTAATGTAAAAGGTATTTATGCTATCGAGATATCTTTAGAGTAATTACACATACCTCTATGATAAATTAATTGGTTCTAATTAAAATTATAAATAACATGTTATAATACCTGATTTATTTTATTGATAGCATAAAAATCTTTTCAATTTTCATTACATATAACTTATACGATAAAAATGAAGGGCTATGCTACTATATATATATATATATATATATATATATATATATATATATATATATATAAGTGTAACAAAGCTAAAAAATATATATTTAATAAAAAAAAATCACAATACCACTACCAAAGAAAATACGAATTTCTAACAGACATTTCCTCAGAAATTGATTTGTCAGGAAGGAATTTCCATCGACTAGGTTTTACTAACGAGGCAATTTTGACGAAAATAATTTAAAAATAAAATGAAGATGTATTTAAATTATTTTTCGAATAGTCCAACAATATATTTAGCCTTTTTCGACCATTTATGTAGTGATTTACTTAGCACGTATTAAAATTACATTGTTAGTGTATATACCTTTTAGCAACTTGGCATTGCAGTCGCTGTCACACTTCATCTCACAATGAGTGTATCCAAAACCTTGATCAATACATGTCTTTTCACATTCATTGAAGCAAGCTGTATATTCAGCGGTAACCCCTGTAACAGATTCTTTAAACATTTCTGCGTTACTTTTTTCTTGCTCATGAGCCTTTGAAACATGCACAAATGATGATAACATAACCATGCACACAAGAAACACTGCAACAAGCTTCTTTGATGAATCCATATTTTAATTTCTTTTGAATTTTCTCACTTTTCGCTTGTTATTTTTATTTTTTAATTTTTTTTTGTTCTTGTTGCTTTGTGTTTCTTTTTTCGGACGATTTGGTTATGCTATTGATTCTGCTATTTATAGGTGTTTTTGAAACTTTTCTATTGGGGATTTGCCTTAAAAGTTGTTGATTTTGTATTTCGGACGATTTTGTAGAATTTTTCTTGGCTATGCTTGTGTTATATTAAGTTTAATTTACCAACTGAAAATATGAAGCCAAGAGATCCGTTCTTCCACATACTTTGTCTTCGGTTGAAATCAAGAAATAATTTTTCACCTCCAAAAAAAGTAATGGAAGTACATATTTTTATCATTACCAACAAGTTATATAAATTAGTTACACACGCTGGCGAAGCCAGAAATATTTTCAAGGGTGTTCAAATTTGAAAGAACTAAAAAAGAATTCCCGACAAAGGGTGTTCAATATATATTTTATACATCTAAAATCAGTATTTTGCTTATATATACAGTGCAATTTTTTGTAATATTTTAATGAAGGGTGGTTAGTTGACCACCCTTTGTAAAAGGTGGCTTTGCCCTGGTTACACATATACATTATTTATTAGGAGTAGTAGCTTTTATTATTCAGTATTTAATAAATTTATAATTGGACATAGAACATGTTAATAGTCGATATTTTAATGGTGACATTCCAGAAAAGTATAGGAAAAATAACACAGTATAACCGGAAAAAAATATCTGGCAATGTTTTTTTCTTTCTCCTTTCTCTGCTTCTTCAGCTACTTCACTTCTAAGGTAAACACATTTCTTCAAGTATATTAATAGTGTAATAATATACTTGTAAGAATCTAATTCTCTATGTTTTGAATGTATAGATGAATTTGCATTATCTTAACTAATTTGGCATCTGGGTATTTTTATTTTTAATTATTATTTTTTGTATATTTTGGAGTTACTTTAGTTCATTGTAAATACCCTGTTCAATCGTTGCCGAGGAAGTAAAATTGGTGTTTTGATTATACGGGTTTTAGTTTATCACATTTCTTGCTGATTTATATTTATTGATCCAATCAATTGTGTTTGCCTTGAAACCTGTGAATTCAATTAACGTAAAGTCTATTTTGAAAGTCTTATTGTTTGCTGAAGCTTCAGTCTTCTTCAACGGTATTGTTAGTCTCTTCCCCCACCGGTTATTTATCCCCATATCTCCTTTCTCGTTTCTCTTCGTTAGTCCCTCATTTTCTCGTCCCTTTCTCTATTTTTTTCCCTCGAGGCTACACCGGTGGTAGCGGTGACAACCCTTTTTTGATTTTTGACTCGTGGTATTTTCTATGTTTTTTAGGAAAATTTTTGGAGTTGTTGGAGACAAGTTGGGCGCACGAGCACTAACAAAGGAGAGCAGACTGGGTGAGTGTCAGCAAAGGGCGGTAGGAACCTGCGCGGGAGCGTACAACAACATCAAGTACAACAAATCAATCACAGGTTTTATTCTCGGGAGTTGGTACCTCGCGTTTTACTGTTTCCCATTTGGTGTTACCTAAATTGATCTAACTTTAGTTCGCAATAGTTCAATCATTCAACAAGTGCGCTAGTAGTCACTTGTTTTCTTCTAGTTTGTTTCGTTGACCGTTGTGCACTAGCGAGTCTCCTTTAGCTTGTTGTAGGTGTAGTGGCTGTAGTCTGGGATGATAGAGTAAGAACATGTCCTCGGGTGGGGTAGAGTGTAGGGCGGGGGCCAGGGGTGGGACGGGAAGCAGGGGAGGTAGAGGGGGCAAGGGAGCCTATAGGTTGAGAATCAGGTCATGGAACATAGGTTCACTAACGAGTAAGTCTATAGAGTTGGCGAAGATCCTTAGAAGAGGAAGATTAATATAGCATGTGTCCAAGAGACTAGGTGGGTCGGATCGAGGCGAAAGACCCGGATGGGTATAAGTTGTGGTACTCTAGAGTCTTGAGGGGTAAGAATGGAGTGGGTATCCTGGTAGATAATCATCTTAGAGGGGCAGTGGTAGAGGTTAGGCGGGTGAATGATACATTAATAACTATTAAGTTGGTAGTGGGTAAGTATATTTTAAATGTCGTTAGCACATACGCGCCCGACATAGTCACATGCTCACAATCACAATCCGCCTGACATAGGCACAGGCTTACAACCACAATCCACCCAACATGATCACAGGTGCACAATCTTAATCCGCCAAATATGGTCACATGCTCACTACACAATCCGCTCGTCATAATCACATGCTCACTATGACAATCCGTCCGACATGATCACATGCTCACAATCATAATCCGCATGACATGATCACATACTCATTATCACAATCAGCCCAGTATGTTCATAAGCTCACTATCCCAATCAGCCCAATATGGTCACGGGCTCACAATTACAACATTAAAATAAATAATACAAGAACACATGGGCATGATTGATAAATGTCAAGTTTCGTACTTATGAGCTAGTATAAGTGGCGTGCTGCAGTGTATACTTGTGCGAGTATACTACCACAGCCCAAGTCAAGAGGTAATATCAAGGACATCGAATAGCTCATCGAAACAACAAAACAAGTCATGCAAGGTGTATGACAAACAGAAGGAAAATCACCAACACAATATTTCCAAACCATTACACATCATCCCTGACACTACCACCCTTATATCTCCAATAGCCACCCCTATCACTCTGCCCTGACAATATCATTAGCCACCATTATCTCTCCTATTGTCACCCTTATTACTCCGTATAATAGCCACCCATATCAATCTGTTTAATAGTTACCCTTATCATTCCGCCTGGACAATAATACAATAGCCATCCGTATCACTCCCTACAATCAATAACAGTGAAATGCCACCCTTATGCCCTGTATAACATCAACGGTGAAATGCAACCCTTATACTCCGCATAACAACAACGGTGAAATGCCACCCTTATACTCCGCACAACAACAACCAAACCACATAATAATTCATACATTATAACATCACAACAACCCAACATATCAATTCGTATACAAATTGCCCGTAGGACACAACCTTTCCAAGAATTCAACGATATTAATATTTTCACAACAAATAGCCCTCGACTCAACAAATCGTATATAGAATCTCAATAACAACAAAATGGATAGAAAAGTAACTCAACAAGGAACAATACCTCCTTTAAATGAGACTTTAAATGAAATAGATTAATGACTCTCGATAACTACAATCCCAGTTAGTTGTTTAAGGATAAACTCAATAGTGAAAGTATCTCCATGAAATGGCAAACTATAGATTCTAGTGTATGAATTAAGCTAGCAATGAAACAGATGAAACAAGCTAGTACTACATCTAAAGGCATGAGAATAAAACGGCAACAAGGGATATCATGTAATAATAATCTCAACGAAGAGCAACTCAACAATCAGAGAAATCACGTAATAGTGAAAGTGGTAACAACTCCAAATAAAACATGAAAAAGCAAACTCGACAAGAATAGAATGTGCCATGTAACGGCAACTTCAAATAAAGCATGTGATAGTAGACATGACAAATAAAAGATATAGCATGCTCACAGTTCCAAATAAGTACATAAAATATGCCTAAGAGTCTAGACCGGTTAATTTCTACATATAATCCTGAGTACATACTCAACACCTCCCATACAAGAATTTCACATGAAACAAATAGTACATACGACTCGAATCCTAAGGGGTAATTCCTCCACATAAAGTTAAGCAAGATACTTACCTCAAAGAAGCTAGACCGATACTCAAAAATGACCTTCTCGAGTGAAATAACCTCTGGATGGCTCAATCTTGGCAAAATAACTTCATATCATAAATAAAACTCATAGAAAATAATTTTGGATAATAAAGCTTCTATTTTTAATTAAAACTAAAAAGACAACCCAAAAAGTCAATCCAGCAACTATACCTTGGAAACTGACAAAATTCACAAAATTCAAACACCCACTCTGGTATAAGTTCAACCGTACCAAAATTCTCAAATTTCGATATCAAATCGCCATTTAATTCCTCATTTTATATTTTTGAAAGATTTTACAAAAATTCATATTTTATCTCGTTCAATTCACAAGTATAATGTTTAAAACAAAGATGGAATCACAAAACAAAATCAAATTCAGGTAAAGAACGCTTACCCCAAGCGAACACATTAAGAACCCCGCCAAAATCTCCCAAATCCGAATTATACAACTCAAGATATGATAAAAATGGCCTAACCCTTGAATAAATGCTTCCGCCAGAAAATCCCATTTTTTGCGGTCAGCAGGTTCCTTCTGTGGCTAATAATTTGCTCCTGCGGAAGTTCCTTATTTGATCCAATGTCGCTTCTGCAACCAAAAATGCACTTTTGTGCTTACCTTTATGTGCTCCATTTTGTGCGGGTGTGATTCCACTTCTGCGGCAACACGCCCGCATTTGCGATCCCCGTTCTTCCAACAAAACTCTGCACCTGCGCTTGCCTGGCTGCTTCTGTGACGTCGCATTTGCGTCTCTTCACTACAGGTGCGATGGCATCAGTAACCAGCTTCTTCAGCAATACAACAAGGTTCCAAAATGATCCGCAACATATTTTGTCGTGCCCTATTTTCTCGAAAAGCGGGCTTTGACGTTATGACAACTCTTTTAGATGGGAGATAGAGTGTCAAAAGAATAAGAGTCGTCACCTAACGGTTTTAAGGTGCGTTAAGCCACCAAAGATCGGGTAAGGCCTCAAATTACCTTAAAGAGAAGGTATTAGTCACTCTTCGAGGTCCACAATTGTGGGTCCCTAACACGACCCTAAACCCAGACCCAGAGGTGATGGCGCCTCTCGTGAAGACAAGGCCAGCCAACACACTCCCAATTAATTTTAAGTAATTAAAATAATATAAATTAAGTCTGTAACATAATAATAATCCCAAAATAAGGTGAAACAGTACAATTACAGAATAGACATAGCCCGACATCGGGGTGTCACTAGTCATGAGCATCTACTAACCGATTTAAAATAGGAAGAGTCTACATAGTCTATTACAGAACTCAAACAAGAGAAAATAAGATAGGGGGAGAAGCACTGGGCTGCGAACGCCGAGTAGCTACCTAGTGAATCTTCGAATACGCCTGAGCTGGAAGAATCAACACTCGCTAGTGGGACCTGAAGCGCCTGTATCTGCACACAGGGTGCAGAGAGTAAAGTGAGTACTCTAACTCAGTAATTAATAACAATAAATGAAGGCTGAGCGATAAGAAATCACGTAAACGCACATCAACATGCTATAAAGAAGCAGTATAAACCTAGTAAAAGCAATGAAACAGTGAAAACATATAAAGACACCTTAGTTCAGAATATGCTTCTTTAAAACATCTTATTAACAGTTAAACAATTAAATGAAAAGCAGCTAGAACAGATAAACACATAAAAATTCGCCCCTCGGGCACCATGTCAATAGAATCCGCCCCTCGGGCAATATCATGGAACAACACCAGCCCCTCGGGTTATATCTCATATCACAATGGGTACCCACGCTCACTGGGGGTATGCAGACTCTGGGAGGGTCCCCTTACGGCCCAAGCGCAATATCAAGCCATAATCAATAGGCTTTCAATAGGCCCAAGTGCAGACTCTGGCATAATCAATAGGCTTTCAGCCTCATATCAAGCCACCTCGTGGCATAATCAATAGGTTGTTAGCCTCATATCAAGCCACCTCGTGGCATACAACTCAAGCCCTCGGCCTCATAATCATAAATCAGTGTATCCTCACAATACAGGCCCTCGGCCTTACTCAGTCAGAATCTCATAAGCCACTCGGGCAACAGTAAAACATGATGCTCAACCCAAATTATCATTTAAAATATCATTTAATGTATTAAAAAATAGTAAACATGGCTAAGTTATGAAACAGTATATATAATATAGCATGACTAAGTACAAGTATAAAATCAAAATAGTGAGAAAATATCAGTAAAAATCCCCTAAAGGTCCAAATAGTTGGCATGAGGCCCAAATATGGCATTCCGCCAAAAACATGATGATAGCAAATAGTTTTCAATCAAATATGCGGTAAAACAGTCACTCGGGACGGACTAAGTCACAATCCCCAATGGTGCACGACCCTACGCTCATCATCAAGCATGTGAGTCACCTCAATATAGCACAACGATGTGAAATCTGGGGTTTCATACCCTCAGGACAACATTTAAAATCATTACTCACCTCAATCCGGTCCAAACTCTAGCCCGCGACGCCTTTGCCCCTCGAATCGGCCTCAACTCGCGTCGAATCTATCGAAAATCAGAATCATGACGTCAAAATATGCTAAGGGAATGAAGCCCATGCGAAAATAATCAATTTACAACATAAATCCTGAAATTAACAAAAACCTGACCCCCGGGCCCACGTCCGGAATTCAATAAAATTTACATCAATATATTCCTTATCTCCCCACGAGTTCATTCATATCAAAAGTCCAAAAATCCGACCACAAATGGCCCCTTAAATCCTCAAGTCAGGTCTCCAATATCAAGCCCTAGTTTCCCAATTTTTAACCCTTAATTTCCATTAATCTTAGGCCAAATCAGTGAAATAATGCCATAGGATCGATTATTAGACTCAAAAATCTTACCTCCAGAAGATATCCCTTGATTCCCTCTTCAAAATCTCCTAAAAATCTCCAAAACCGACTTGAAATGGTGAAGAACAACTCAAAAATCGTGAAGGAATGCTTTTATACCTTCTGGCCCAGGCTTTTTGCACCTGCGGTCCGCTTCTGCGGTCTAAGACGTTGCATCTGCGGTCCTCACTTAAATGACCATTTTCGCATCTGTGGTGCACAATCCGCACCTACGCCATCGCATGTGCGGTTCCTCAACCGCTTCTGCGGTTCCTGCCTTCCTAGGCTCTTTTCACTTCTGCAACTGGTCTTCCGCATCTGCGGGGTCGCACCTGCGGCCTCCCAACCGCAAATGCGGTTATGACAGCAGTCCTAAAACATCAACTGCCATTTCTAAATTCCTATCTTTCCGTCAACCTCCCGAAATCACCCCGAGGCACCCGGGACTTCAACCAAAAGCACAAACAAGTCACATACTACCATACAAACTTATAACAATCTTCAAAACACCTCAAACAACATCGAATCAACCAAAACACATCGGATTCAAGCCTAAGTTTCCAAAATCTTTTGAATTACGCTTTTGATCAAAAAGTCTACCAAACCATGTCCGAATGACCTGAAGTTTTTCACGCATATCCCAAATGACACAACGGTGCTACTATAACTCCCAGAATTCCATTTTGACCCGTATATCAAAATCTCACCTACCAACTGAAAAACGCCAAAATTCCAATTTCGCCAATTCAAGCCTACATCTACTCTAGACTTCCAAAACATATTTTGATCACACTCCTAAGTCTCAAATCACCTCCTGAAGCTATCGGAACCATCGTTATTTACATCCAACCCCTTTAACACATAAGTCAACATTCGGTTGACTTTTCCAACTTAAGCTTCCTCCAAAGAGACTAAGTGTCTCAAACCTTACCAAAACTTTTCCGAACCCAAGCCAACCAACCCGGTCACACATAGAACCTATAAACAAAGCAATAAGAAGCAGAAATGGGGGAAATGGAGCGGTAACTCATGATACGACTAGCCAGGTCGTCACATTCTCCCCTTCTTAAATAAACGTTCTTCCTCAAATGGGTCAAGAAACAACCTGAAGCCTCAAACAGGTGAGGATATCTGCTCTGCATCTCCCTCTCGATCTCCCAGGTAGCCTCCTCTATGGGCCGACCTCTCCACTGCACTTTCACTAAAGCTATATCCTTTGACCTCATCTTTCGAACCTGAAGCTCCAAAATAGCTACTGGCTCCACATCATAAGTCAAATCATCATCTAACTGAACTGTGTTGAAATACAGAACATGAGAGGGATCACCAATATACTTCTGAAGCATAGAAACATGAAATACTGGATGCACACTCGACAAGCTGGGTGGCAACGCAAGCTCATAAGCCACCTCCCCAATCCTCCGAAGTACCTCAAAAGGCCCAAGGAACCGAGGACTCAATTTACCCTTATTCCCAAATCTCATAACACCCTTCATGGGCGAAACCTTCAATAGAACCTTCTCACCAACCATGTAGGACACATCCCGAACCTTCCTATCAGCATAACTCTTTTGTCTCGACTATGCTGTACGAAGCCTCTCCTGAATTACCTCCACCTTTTTTAAAGCATCCTGCACCAAGTCTATCCCCAATAGCCTAGCCTCACCCGGCTCAAACTAACCAACTGGAGATCTACACCGTCTTCCATACAAAGCCTCATATGGATCCATCTGAATACTCGACTGGTAGCTATTATTATAAGCAAACTCTGCAAGCGGTAGAAACTGATCCCATGACCCTCCGAAATCATTAACACAAGCACACAACATGTCCTCCAATATCTGAATAGTGTTCTCGGACTGCCCATCCTTCTGAGGGTGAAAAGCTATGCTCAACTAAACCTGAGTACCAAACTCTCCCTGCACAGACCTCCAAATCTACGAAGTAAATTGAGTGGCCCTATCTGAAATGATGGAAACTGGGACACCATGCAAATGAACAATCTCCCGTATATAGATCTCTGCCATCCACTCTGAAGAATAGATAGTACACATAGGAATGAAGTGTGCGGACTTGGTCAGCCGATCCATAATCACCCAAATAGCATCGAACTTCTTGAAAGTCTATGGGAGCCCAACTACAAAGTCCATGGTGATCCGCTCCCACTTCCACTCTGGAATATCCATCTGCTGAAGCAAGCCACCTGGTCTCTGATGCTCATATTTCACCTGCTGACAATTGAGACACCAAGCTACAAATCTCACAATGTCTTTCTTCATTCTCTTTCACCAATAATGTTGTCTCAGATCCCGATACATCTTCGCGGCACCCAAATGAATGGAATACCACGAGCTATAGGCCTCCTCCAAAATCAACTCCAGAAGCCCATCTACATTGGGCACACATATCCGGCCCTGCATCCTCAATACCCCATCATCACCAATAGTCACATCTCTAGCATCATCGTGCTGAACGTTGTCCTTAAGGACAAGAAAATGCGGATTATCATACTAGCGTCTTTGATGCGATCATATAAGGAAGACAGAGAAATCACACAAGCCAATACCCGACTAGGCTCCGAAATATCCAACCTCACAAACCGATTGGCCAAGGCCTGGACATCAACTGCAAGAGGTCTCTCCCCAATTGGAATATATGCCAAACTCCCCATACTCACCACCTTTGAGCTCAAAGCATCGGCCACCACATTGGCCTTCCTCGGATGGTACAATATAGTAATATCATAATCCTTTAGCAACTCCAACCATCTCCGCTACCTCAAATTGAGATCCTTCTACTTGAACAAGTGTTGGAGGCTACGATGATCAGTAAACACCTCACAAGACACACCATACAAATAATGCCTCCAAATCTTCAATGTGTGAACAATGGCAGCCAACTCCAAATCATGAACAGGGTAGTTCTTCTCATGGGGCTTCAACTGACAAGAAGCATAAGCAATAACTCTACCCTCCTGCATCAACACACACCCAATACCAACTCTCAAAGCATCACAATACACGGTATATGAACCTGAAGCCGATGGAAAAACTAACACTGGAGCTGTGGTCAAGGCTATCTTGAGCTTCTAAAAGCTCTCCTCACACTCATCCGACCATACATATGAAGTACCCTTCTGAGTCAACTTGGTTAAGGGTGATGCGATAGATGAAAATTCCTGAACAAACCGGCGATAATAACCTGCTAAATCACGAAAGCTGCGAATCTCTATGGCTGAGGATGGTCTGGGCCAACTCTAAAATGCCTCTATCTTCTTCGGATCAACCTGAATACCCTCACTGGACACCACGTACCCCAAGAAAGCAACTAAACTGAGCCAAAACTCACACTTGGAGAACTTCGCTTAAAGCTTCTCCTCCTTTAATCTCTACAACACGACTCTCAAATGCTCCGCGTGCTCCACCTGACTATGCGAGTATACCAGAATATCATCAATGAAGACTATGACAAACGAGTTGAGATAAGGCCGGAACACGGTGTTCATCAAATGCATGAACACTGCTGGAGCATTGGTCAGCCCAAAAGACATCAACAAGAACTCATAATGACCATATCGGGTCCTGAAAGCCGTCTTAAGAATATCTGAGTCCCTGATCTTCAACTGGTGATAACCTGAACGGAGATCAATCTTGGAGAACACTCTCACTCCCTGAAGCTGGTCGAATAAATCATCAATGCGAAGCAAAGGATACTTGTTCTTAACTATTACATTGTTTCACTGCCTATAATCAATGCACATCCTTATTGTGTCATCCTTCTTCTTCACAAATAGAACCGGCGCACCCCAAGGTGACACACTAAGCCGAATAAACCCCTTATCAAGGATTTCCTGAAGCTGCTCCTTTAACTCCTTCAACTCCGCTGGTGCCATACGATACGTTAAAATAGAAATGGGCTGAGTGCCTGGCACCATGTCAATACCAAAATCAATATCCCTGTCCGGTGGCATGCCCGGCAGGTCTGCAGGAAAAACATCGGGAAAATCCCTCACAACTGGAACCGAATCAATACTAGGAGTCTCTGTACCGACATCCCTCACAAAGGCTAAATACGAAAGACAACCCTTCCCAACCATATGCTAGGCCTTCAAGAATGAAATTACCCTACTGGGAACATAATTAGTCGAACCTCGCCACTCAATCCATGGCACACCCGGTATAGCCAATGTCACTATCTTAGCATGACAGTCCAGAATAGCACGACATGGAGATAGCCAATCCATGCCCAAAATAACATCCAAGTCTACTATACATAATCACAACAGATCCACTCGGGTCTCCAAACCCCCAATAGTCACCACACACAACCGTTAGATACGGTCTACCACAACAATATCGCCTACCGGAGTAGATACATGAACAGGTGAAACAAGAGACTCACGGGGCGTATCCAAATAATAAGTAAAGTATGATGACACATAATAAAAGGTGGAACCAGTATCAAATAATACAGAAGCATCTTTATGGCAGGCTGAGACAATACTTGTAATAATAGCATCAGAAGCAATATCATTGGGTCTAGCTGGAAGTGCATAGAAATGGGCCTAACCGCTACCTGATTGACCTCCCCCTCTAGGACGACCTCTAGCTGACAGACCTCCACCCCTAGCTAGCTGGGTAGGTGGTGGTGAAGTTACTGGCGCTAAAGCCGATGGCTGTCTCCTTTGCTAAGATGAATCCGTAAGATGACGAGGACACTGCCTCAACATATGACCCATCTCTCCACACTCATAGCAACTCTTGGATGCTGGAGACGGGGACTGAAGGGAACCTCTAGCACTGGAATGACTAGCAGATGCACCTGGCATATAAGAGCCCTGAACTGATGGAGCACGGGATGAACTCTAAGCTGGAAGGGCACTAAGTGATGACTGACCCTAATGAGGACCGTGAGAACCATGACCCGATTATGCCCCACAATAACCTGGGTGAGCTGGCTGAGCATGCCTGAATTGACGGCCTCTACCGTGCTGAAACTGACCTCTCAAAGGAGCACCACCATAACTACCAGATCCTCGAGGCCTCTTGGCCTCCCTCTCATCTCGCTCCTACGACGAACTAACTCAATCTCACGAGCAATATCTACAACCTCCTCAAAAGTAGCACCAATCACCCTCTCTGTGGTCATGAGAATACGAAGCTGATAAGTGAGGCCATCAACAAACCTCATAATCCTCTCTCTATCTGTCGGAACCAACCAAATCGTATGACGAGCTAACTCAGAGAACCTTATCTCATACTGCATCACAGTCATCTCTCCCTGATGCAACCACTCAAACTACCTGCGCAGCTCCTCTCTGCAAGACTGCAACATATACTTCTCCTTAAAGAGAACGGAGAACTGCTGTCAGGTAAGGGGTGCTACACCAACAGGCCTACGCCTCTCAAAAGCCTCCCACCAAGTGAAGGCAGCTCCAAAAAACTGAAAATTAGTGAAAGCAACCTCGTTGGTCTCCAAAATACCCACTGTACAAAGCATCCTTTGGCACTTATCCAAGAAACCCTGGGCATCCTCGCCCTCTGCACCACTAAAAGTCGGAGGCTGAAGTCTACCAAACCTCTCCAACCTGCACTGCTCGTCCTCTGGCATGGCAGGAGCTACATAGTCCTAAGCCGCTGCAACCGGCTGGGCTGGATGTGCCCCTGGTGTCTGAAGTCCCTACACGACCTGCTCAGGTATGCAAGTGGCGGGAGTCTGATTGCCTCCCCCAACCTGAGAAGTAGCTGCGGTTGCAGTAACTGAGACCGCCTGAGCTAGGCCAGTGCATACTGATAGAATCTGAGCCAAGGCCTCCTGAAGACCCGGAATCACAATGGGCATAGTTGGTGCCTGAGCTGGTGTTGCTGGAGTGTCCACAACTAGGATCTGATCCTGAACTGGGGTAGCTGGTGGATCTGCAGGTGCTGCTCTAGCTGTTGTGCGGGCCACACCCCTACCTTTACCGTGACCACAACCACATTATCGGCCTCTAGTGGCCACAACTGGTGGTACTGGTGGTCGTCCATCCTGACCGGTAGCGCGTATCCTCACCATCTATAAGAGAATAGAATAATAGAAGTTTAGTACTCGGATCAACATATTCGTATGATAAAAATTTCAAGAATATAAAGATTTTCCTAAAGGTTCTACAGCCTCTCGAGTATAAATATAGACGTCTCCATACCGATCCGCGAGACTCTACTAAACCTGCTCATAACTCGTGAGACCTATGTAACCTAGGCTCTGATACCAACTTGTCACGACCCTAAACCAAGACCCGATCGTGATGGCGCCTCTCGTGAAGACAAGGCCAGCCGACACACTCCCATTTCATTTTAAGTAATTAAAATAATACAAATTAAGTCTTTAACATAATAATAATAGGTGAAATAGTGCAATTGCAAAATAGACATAGCCCGACATCAGGGTGTTACCAGTCATGAGCATCTACTAACCGATTTAAAATAGGAAGAGTCTTCATAGTCTATTACAGAACTCAAACAAGAGAAAATAAGATAGGGGGAGAAGCACTGGGCTACGAACGCCGAGCAGCTACCTAGTGAATCTCTGAATCCACCTGAGCTGGAAGAATCAACACTCACTAGCGGGACCTGAAGTGCTTGTATCTTCACACAGGGTGCAGGGAGTAAAGTGAGTACTCCAAGTCAGTGAGTAATAACAATAAATGAAGGCTGAGCGATAAGAAATCACGTAAACGCACATCAACATGCTATAAAGAAGCAGTATAAAACTAGTAAAAGCAATGAAACAATGAAAACATATAAAAACACCTTAGTTAAGAATAAGCTTCTTTAAAACACCTTATTAACAGTTAAACAATTAAATGAAAAGCAGCTAGATCAGATAAATACATAAAAATCCACCCCTCGGGCACCATGTCAACAGAACCCGCCCCTCGAGCAATATCATGGAACAACATCAGCCCCTCGGGCTATATCTCATATCACAATGAGTACCCGCACTCACTGGGGGTGTGCAAACTCCGGGAGGGGCCCCATACGGCTCAAGCGCAATATGAATCCATCTCATGGAATAATCAATAGGCTCTTGGCCTCATATCAAGCCACCTTGGGCGTACAACTCAGGCCCTCAACCTCATAATCATAAATCAATGTATCCTCACAACACAGGCCCTCGTCCTTACTCAGTCAGAATCTCATAAGCCATTGGGACAACAGTAAAACATGATGCTCAGCCCAAATTATCATTTAAAATATCATTTAATGTGTTGAAACAGAGTAAACATGACTGAGTTATAAAAATAGCAGAATATAGCATGACTGAGTACAAGTATAAAATCAAAACAGTGAGAAACTATCAGTAAAAATCCCCTAAGGGTCTAAATAGTTGGCACGAGACCCAAATATGGCATTCCTTCCAAAACATGATGATATCAAACAGTTTTCAATCAAATATATAGTAAAATAGTAATTCGGGATGGACTAAGTCACAATCCCCAATGGTGCACGACCCCACGTTCGTCATCTAGCGTGTGTGTTACCTCAATATAGAATAATAAAGTGAAATTTGTGGTTTCATACCCTCAGGACAACATTTCAAATCATTACTCACTTCAATCTGGACCAAATTCTAGCCCACGACGCCTTTGCCCCTCGAATCGGTTTCAACTCGCGTCGAAGGGAATAATCAATTTACAACATAAATCCCAAAATTAACCAAACCCCGACCCCCGGGCCCATGTCTCAGAATTCGATAAAATTTACATCAATAGATTCCTTATCTCCCCACGAGTTCATTCATATCAAAAGTCCCAAAATCCGACCACAAATGGCCCCTTAAATCCTCAAGTCAAGGTCTTCAATACCAAGCCCTAGATTCCCAATTTTAACCCTTAATTTCCATTAATCTTAGGCCAAATCAGTGAAATAATGCCAAATGAATGATTATTAGACTCAAAAAATCTTACCTCGAGATGATATCCCTTGATTCCCTCTTTAGAATCTCTCAAAAAGATCCAAAACCCACTTGAAATGGTGAAGAACAACTCAAAAATTGTGAAGGAATGCTTTTATACCTTTTGGCCGAGGCTTTTCACACCTGCGGTCCAGATACCGCTTCTACGGTCCAAGATGCCGCATCTGCGGTCCTCACTTAAATAACCATTTTCGCATCTGCGGTGCACAATCCGCATTGCACCATCGCAGTTGCGGTTCCTCAACTGTTTCTGCGGTTCGTGGTTTCCTAGGCTCTTTCCGCTTCTGAGACTAGTCTTCTGCATATGCGGGGCTCGCACCTGCGGCCTCCCAACCGCAGATCCGGTTATGACAGCAGTCCTAAAACTTCAGCTTCCATTTCTAAATTCCTATCTTTCTGTCAACCTCCCGAAATCATCTCGAGGCCCCCAGGACCTCAACCAAAAGAACAAACAAGTCACATACCACTATCCAAACTTATGCCAATCTTCAAAACACCTCAAACAACATCGAATGAACCAAAACACATCGGATTCAAGCATAAGTTTCCAAAATCTTCCGAATTATGCTTTTGATCAAAAAGTCTACTAAACTACGTCTAAATAACCTGAAATTTTGCACACACATCCCAAATGACATAACGGTCCTACTGCAACTCCCGAAATTTCATTCCGACCCCTATATCAAAATCTCACCTACCAACCGAAAAATGTCAAAATTTCAATTTTGCCAATTCAAGCCTACATCTACTCTGGACTTCCAAAACACATTCCGATCACGCTCCTAAGTCTCAAATAACCTCCCGAATCTATCCGAACCATCAAACCTCACATCCGAGCCCTTTAACACATAAGTCAACATCCAGTTGACTTTTCCAACTTAAGTTTCCTCCAAAGAGACTAAGTGTCTCAAACCTTACCAAAACCTTTCCGAACCCGAGCCAACCAACCCGATCACACATAGAACCAATAAACAAAGCAATAAGAAGTTGAAATAAGGGAAACAGAGTGGTAACTCATGAGACGACTGGTTGGGTCGTCATAGACCCGGCCAAACTTAAGACTATGTAGATTATAATTAGGAAAGATGATCAAATAAACAAAGAGAATAAAAGGTCAAAGAGTTTTATTATAACACAATAAGAATTGATAAAAATCCTAAGGATTACAGGGATATAACTATAACTGTCTATATTAGATGACTACGTGTGTAAACAAAGAGAGGGGGGTCCTAAGTTTTTTAGCCTAAAGGATCACCCCACGCAACATCAATAATACTTCGCAACTCCCTTAAGATAGGGAGTTAGTCATATTATTCAGCGGACACTGACTATCATCTTCTGCTACCCGATTACTATGTTAAAGTTGTTTACCTACAAGCGCTCTAATTCAATTCTAAGTCGTACCCTATGCATACGCTACTCGTCCCATGCCTAGAGTCCAATAGGCATTGGACCTCTATTTATGGTTGTTCTAGACTTTACTTAGGCTGCTCAAAATGATAAAACTATGCGACATACAAAATAAATAGGACAATCATGTAAAGGAAGTTAAGGGCTCAAACTAACCTTCACACTGAGACAACAAATGCATGTAATCAGATTTTTGCATTAGGCGTTAGACAGGTGTCGCGCCTCCTTTTTTCCCTCCACGGAGAGAAGTCTGGGTTCCAACGTTCATGGGGGGTAATAACTCATTTCCTTTTTGGGAATTTGGGTTTTTGAAGAGTCACCACCTAGCGGATTATGGTGCGTTAGGGCACCTAGAGAGATTAACTCTTAGACTAGTTTGAATTACCAGAGATTAAGGGTAAGGGCTCGAAATAACCTTGAGGGAAAGGTGTTAGGCACCCCTCTCGATCCACAATGGTGGATCCCGGCCAAATTTATACTTATGAATTAGTCCTTTTAACAAATAAATAGTTTAAACACATACTTGCAAATAAAGGCATGTTTTGGAAATTGTATGACTCAAATAATGAGACAAAATGAAAAGACTTGAACAAGTTGCATATATAGAGAAAAGTGGAGTTTAAACATTGGGAATTGGGAAAGAGGGGTCCTAGGTTGGTTAGCCCATAGGATCACCCCATGCAATGCCTGGTAATCACTCCTCAATGAGGGGATACACGTGACATTAGTGTGTAGTCATCATATCCTTACTACCCAATTCCCTCCCCTTGGTCATAGGCTAAAGTGTTCTAGCAACCTTGAAAATGTCATATGCATGCACTACCCGTCCCTTCCTCGTGGCCTTGAGGTATTTTAGGACCTCTATTTTTGGACAGTTCTAGACTATCCTAAGGTATTTTAAAGGAGAAAAGTCTAAGTGCTAACCAAAAGAAATAGCACTGCACATAAAGAAGGAAAAAGTAATGGCTCACATTTTTACCTCCACAAGCAGAACAAATAAATGCATGTCTCAGATAATTGTTTTAGGTATTTAATAAAACTTAGAACATGATATCTAGGTGAGTATACAACATGAATTAGGACCAAGTGTCAAAGACCTATTAGCTTGCCTACTGATTTTAGGCCTGTGAATGTGAGCAGTCCCAAATAACAAAGCGTAGTTTTATAGTTACAGAGTTTTAATCGCCCTACAGGCTTGCCTAGGCATAATAGTGATGTCCTAAAAGCATGATATCTATTAGGAATGCAGTAAAATAGTGAGCAATTTTTAATCGGACAACTTGAGATCCTATAGACATGTTTGCTAGCGGTATTAATTTAAGGCATTGTTTGAAAACCCATTTAAAGAAACGGACAGATTGATTAAACCAATTCAGAATGAACAAACATGAATTGAACTAAACGGATTTCTACTAGATCTTATTTTTATTCCTATAGGTATGGTATCTAATTATTGAAAGTTTACTCTTGAAGTTATAGGCATGATCTCTATTATTAAAGCCATTTAGAGCCTATAGGCATGGTTTCTAATATTGTGGCAGTAAAGCAAACATGGCAAACACATTCGAATTAACACAACCCTATAGGCATGGTATCTAATTATAAAGGTGATTTTAACCCTATAGGCATGGTATCTAATTATAAATCTGATTTTAACCTATAGGCATGATCTCTATTATTAAAGCCATTTAGATCATATAGGCATGGTTTCTAATATTGTGGCAGTAAAGCAAACATGGCAAATACATTTGAATTAACACAACCCTATAGGCATGATATCTACTCGATTTACCCAACATATATATAACTATCCACCCCTTTTTCACTAATCACCCCAATGTTGTTTACAATAATTATTACAAACTAATGAATTAAATAAAAATACATAAATAAACAGGAGTTAATCTATAGGGATCCTGCAGTAGGCCCAAGTGACTTCCCAAGCCTCCAATAGCCTCAAATACCTAAGTTCCATAGCCAATTTCGTGCCTAGGTGTGTCAAAGTTCCCTAAGGACCTCAAAGATCCAGGGGTAGTGCTCACACCTAGACCTTTTCTCAAATAATAACTGATTTAGGTGCAGTGTGGAAAGACCTGTTCTGACATGCTAGAGTTTAGAGAGATCTCAAGGATCTCAAGGCAGTACACATGTCAGAGGGGCAGAACCTAATATTCTAGGAGTAATGTGAGAGTGCATGATGACTTTGAAAGAGTTTGGTAAACAATAGAAAGAAGGTCTTAGTAATAGAAGGAATTTTATGAAAATCAGAACATAGTTAGAGTAGGAATAGTTTGAGAAAACATGAAGAAATTTTTTTTAAAAAAAAAATCATAAAGCAAGTCAGAGACCCCACAGTTTCAGAATAGACCTCACACATGGGAAAGAGGTAGGGACACCTAGAATGCACCTTAGTGATGGCAATCAAATACAGAGATTGTAGTTGCAAAGTTAAGTTGAGAACACATAGATTTTAGACACAAATAGGATCTCATTAGTAAAATAGAACAAGCTAGACTTAGATGAACAAACAAGACAAACACTTCATGAAACATTCAAGGTTTTAGAAATACTAATCATATACAGAGCAGGCATGATTTGGTCATGCTAGGTGAAATCATAAACACATAATGCAGCTTAGGACAGATTAGTGAACCAATTATTTAAAGTAGGATTGGCATGCCAAACAGTATAACAGCTATAGCCTTTAACAGAATAAGCTTAAACATGCTATGTGATACAGTAATCTAGGCATGCTAATTGAGTATTAATTAGAATAGCATATAAAATTGGAAATAACAAATTGATGAACTGCAGCAACAAAGGAAACACATAGTTTTGAATGTGAATTGAATCAGAACATACCACTTAAGGAGAGTATATAGAATACAGAGTAGAGATGATGCCAGTATCCTGCCTTGGCCTACAACCGGCTGGACTAATAAGAATTGCAAGGAACAGAAGGGAGTATAAAGCTTTTGAGAGTATAATAGTGTAGATGAATTAGTGTTCGTTGTTCAGAAATTAAAATAAGATGGGGTTTATATAGTAATCAAAAGCTTAACAAATAAGGTAAGAGATCAATTAAGTAGCAAATTAGGGAAGTTTGTTTAATCAATCACATATGTAAATCAGCAAGTCACTCCCTTAATCAAGGGGTAATCAAATCAACGGTAAAACATGCGAGGTATTTAAGAAAAAGAATAAAGTAAAGTTAGGGTATAAAGTAGGTAATTAGGGGTAAATGAATAATAGTTTCAATTAAGAAAATAATCAGTAAGAATCAGCAAAAATACAAACAAGGTAAGGGAAAATTAATTAAGGTAGGCAATTCAATCAAATCTAATAGTGAGGATTCGACACATAACTTTAACAAAACAAATAGTTAAAACGACACTGATTCAAGAAGAAAGATACAGGTCTTAACATGAATAGTCAGGATGAACACAAGCATATAAAATCAGTGAAAGGGTTGAACTAAGAAATTTAGTACAAGCATATTAGGACAAGAAAATCACGAGAAATCACAAGAACCCAAAGCAAGAACACAATTAGATGTACCAGTACCTAGAAACCAAACGAAGAACCCCAAAAATTAGGGCATTCAGTACAAGCGGGTTAAGGTTGTAGCAGACATACAAAATCAGTCAAAATATATGAGAAGTAGAAGATTAAACACAAAAAGTCATCAAAAGTTTGTAAAAAGAAATTCCGAAAACCCTAGCTTAGGAAAAGATGAAAATCACTTGAAAATCATACGATTCTTGTAAAGAATCTTATAGTTATTGTAAAAATCACATGAAACAAGCCCAAATCATCTCAGATATATATAGATCTAAGAGGTTTAGAAAAAGAAATTAGGGTTTCAAAGAGAACAACATAGGTGAAGAAATATGTTTAGAAATCAATAGATCGTAGTCAATATAGGATGATCTTACTCAGAATCACACTGGAATGGCTTGAAACAGGCGAGAGAGGAACCATAGATGCAAGTCAACTAGCCCTGGTCCCTTGAGGGCCATAGAGTTGGCAAGATTAACTTGAGGTAGGCCATTGGAGGCCTGTGAGGTGGTGAGAGATCATCGTAGACAACCATGGACGAGGGTCAGTGAGGTTTGATTAGGGTTAAGTTTGAGAGAGTTTCAAAGCAGAGAGGGGTTTCAGGCTGCAGGTAGTGTAGAATGATAGGGTTTGGGAAGAGGGGTCTTTTGGATTTATCTTAGGAAGGGTCGTTTGTGGCCGTTGATCTTTATGATCAACGGCCGAGATTAAAGGATATTGGGTCTGCATTGGGTCTTCAGGGTTTGGGATGGGTAATTTAATTGGGGATTGGGCTGGTAATTGAGTTAGATTGGGGCTGAAATTGAAAATAAAATAGGCTAGATTTTAAATAGCCACTTTTAATAGTATATAATTTATAAGAAATAATAAATGATTTCTAAAAAAATACTTTCATGTACTAATAGTTGTTTGACATTTTAAAAATATAAAAGACCATTTTATGCATTAATCGTGTAATTATGCATTAGTAGGGCTATTATTGCAAAGATATGCAATTTAGCCTAAAAATGTAAATGCAATTATGAAAATGCACTAAAAATATTTATTCAATATTTTGGCATAAATAAAGAATTTAGATGACTAAATCACCACAAAAATAATTTGAAGGATAATTATTGGAAATTTTGTAAAAGAAGAGAGAAGAAATAAATCAATTTGGAGCTTTTAAAAATTATAGAATTATAAAAATGCTTATGCATGCTTATAACTACATATATGCTATTTTAAAAGTATATATATGTATTAAAAATATATAAGGAAAAATTGGGTATCAACAACTGCCCTTCTTCACCCGGGAAGGATGAAAGAGTTTTCGGGTAAAGAAATGATGGTCAATTTTGACCGGATGGGATGTTTTGAAAGATAGAGGCCGGACTCCAGTCGTCGAGTTGCCTACATATCCTTGGTCTTACAAGAATCAGGCCCTGTGTAGTTTTGGATTCATTGGCAGAATATATCGATGAAGTCATTGCAAGAACGGACACGGGATGCAAGAGCGGCTATGGTGAGCGGTTAATGTTTGAGACAGTTGAAGGAGCGAGGTCTCTCCTGCTAGGATAGCGGTTGCTTTCTAGTCACCTGCAGATAGAAAGATGTTTCCGACATGTATTTATGCGAAAATTTAAACATGATGCAGATTCCTTTTAGACCATGAAGATGTCTTTGGACGGTTAAAGATGACGTCCTTGGACCATGATGTCTTGGGCCATGAATTGTTTGGTGAGGGATTCACAGGCCATGAAATGTTGTTCTCGGTCCATGTAGATGGTGCCTCCGAACCATGACGCCTTTGAATAATGATATGCAAATCTGAGAGATCCTCAGGTCATGGCATGGTGTCTTCCGGCTATGAGAATGATTCCTTTTAGACTATGACACCTTTGGATAGATTGGCAATATTTTAGCCCATGATATGAAATAACATGATGTTAACAAGACAAGGTTTTAGTCTTGTGAAACGGAGGGTAGAGCATAGCCCGATTGAAAAGCAAATAGATAGTACTAGAAATAGAGCAATATTGGTGCAAAGAGGGACAATACTTAATCCCATGCAGATATGGGAGGCAAGGATTAGCCTCATGCAGATATGGGGAGGCAAAGATTAGCCTCATGCAGATAGGAAGGCATGGATTAGCCTCATGCAAGTACGGAGGCAAGGATTAGCCTCATGAGAGTATGGAGGCAAGGATTAGCCTCACGTAGATATGGAGGCAAGGATTAGCCTCATGCAGATAGGGAGGCAGGGATTAGCCTCATGCAGATATGGAGGCAAGGATTAGCCTCATGCAGGTACGGAGGTGGAGATTAGCCTTATGCAGGTATGAAGGCGGAGATTAGCCTCATGCAGGTATGGCGGCCGGGATTAGCCTCATGCAGATATGGAGGCAAGGATTAGCCTCATGCAGGTACAGAGGCGGGGATTAGCCTCATGCAGTATGGATGCGGGGATTAGCCTCATGCAGATATGGAGACAAGGATTAACCTCATGCAGATATGGAAGCAAGGATTAGCCTCATGTAAGTATGGAGTCGGGGATTAGCCTCATGCAGATATGGAGGCAAGGATTAGCCTCATGTAGGTACGGAGACAGGGATTAGCATCATGCGAGTATGCAGGACATGGCTTAGTCCCATGCAAAGAGCGAGTAGCAAATAAGAGTAGTATATGTCTTAGCTGGAGATATATTCGGTGTCTGATAGCTGGATTGATAGTGAATTTGCTTTATGTATACATTTGCGGATGTTATCGCTATGTCAGATATGCCTGCGTTCAAAGAAAAATTGTAAGTTTTGTGAGGGGAGGTTGGTTCGTGCCTCTGTCTGCTGGCCTTGCTTTATTCCGTTCTGGAGGCCTTAATTCAAAGTTTTCCCCTAGGTAACCTAACTTTTACAAAAATAGAGTTTCCGAAAATATGCAATTATTGATAAAAAAATAGAGTCCCTTTAGTCTGCGTATGAATAATAAAATATTCCATCAAGAGTCTTTTTTCTCTCGGTGCACGTTAGGTGCTAACTAACCTGCGCCTCGCCAGAAATGGGAGGAAAAGGACGACCCAGGAAGAACGCTAGCAAAACTCTACTGGTAGAAAGGAAATTAACCGATCTTAGCACAAGGGAGCAAGGAAAACAATCATCAAAAGCAAAAGAGAAAATTCAGGAGGACGAAGATATGGATCTGGAAAGTGATGATAAGCTAAATTGGCCAGATCTGAGCAACATAAGAGCAAGCTTGACAATGCCGATAAAGCCAAACACTATTGCGATGTCGGGGTTGAATACTGGAGCTAAAGGAACACATGCAACAATGAGTTTAGCTGGGGATGCGAGCACGAGTAGGCCACCAAGTAATGGAACAGTAAAAATTGATGCACCAAAAGAGCAGACCAGAGCTTCAAATGGAAGTGAGAAGAGCATGCAAGAGATGAAAGCAACACAGAATGGAAATGGGGGAAGGTCGTGGGCTGGGCTATTCAGTGAGAACAAACTTGTCGCCAAAGGTATGAACCTATCATATATCCCACCGGTGATACAGGATGGCGAAGTAGTTGTTCAATTGCTGGAAGAAGACATTACTGAGGAACAACAAAAGTGGAACCGAGCCCTAATCCTCTATGTGGTAGGAAACACTCCAATAATTGGGGCGATTGAGCGATTCATAGCAAACCAGTGGAGTAAAGTCAGGAAACCAAAGGTACTGTTCCACAATGATGGATATTTCATAGTTTTGATGAACAACTGTGAAGAAAGAGATGAAGTAATATTGAATGGACCGTATACTATGAATAGTAGACCAATTATCATGCGACAATGGAAGGAGGGATTTGATTTTAGTGAGGAGATACTCAAAATGATCCCTCTATGGGTAAAATTCCCTAAACTTCCACTTAGCTACTGGAGTAATCAAGCACTAAGTAAAATAGAGAGTGGCTTAGGAAAGCCTCTATATGCTGATGCATGTACTACCATGGCAGATAGAGTCTCGTATGCAAGGATGTTAATAGAAATGGACATTACTAGACCCTTACCAGGATCAATAAAACTTCATGATCCTAAAGGAATGGTGATTGAGCAGATAGTACAATATGACTAGAAGCCCCAATATCGCCAATTATGCTATCAAATTGGACATCAAAAGAGGCAGAACAAAGAGGATGGACAACAGAGAGGCAATAATCAAAAGCTAAAGCAAGAATGGAGGAAAACAAGGGTCTTTGATCCTAAGGTGGATAGAATTGATGCTCATGGAAGATTTCAGGAACAAATTGAACCAGAAGGAGAAGTTATGCCTAGGCAACAAGGAAAAGATAAGGAATGGCAGGTTGCTAGAGGAAAATCAGCATTAAAAAGCAAATGGAAATCAACAGAGAGGAGGAAGTATACATTGGAAATGCTTTTAAAGCTTCAGTTGACACAACTCAAAAAATTGTGCAACTATCTGAAACACAGGGGACAAGAGGGCAGAGAAAAAGAAATGAAGGTGATATAGATCCCAACATAAATACTTTATCATGATGAATATTATAACATGGAATGTTAGGGGTATGAATAATGTTTATAAGCAAAAAGCACTAAAAAATTTCTATAGGGAGAATAATGTAGTATTAATAGCTGTACTGGAGAATAGAGTTAAGGCTAATAAAGCTGAAGCAATAATGAGGAAGGTGTTTGGCAATTGGCAATAGACTGCTAACTATGATGAGGCACCTGGTGGTAGGATTTGGATTATTTGGGACCAAACAAAGGTGGAGTTTGAGGTAAAACAAGTCCATGAACAATACATAGCAGGACAGGTGGTTCTGAGTCAGTGCAACAACAAGTTCATATTTGTTGCAGTATATGGGAAATATAGCATACAAGACAGGAAGAGTTTGTGGACTAATCTGGAAGGAACTATAAGGGGAATACAAGACCCAAGCTTAATAATGGGAGACTTTAATAGCATTTTGTCTATATAAGATAGAATCATGGGGAATCCAGTTCAAGAAGGGGAAGTGACAAATTTCAAAAAATTCATAGCTGATGTTGGACTAGCTGAACTCAAAACAATTGGGAGAAATTACACCTGGACAAACAACCATGTCCATAGCAGAATAGATAGAATACTTGTCAATGCAGAGTGGATACAAAAATGGCCTAATATGGAGGGAACTATTATACAGCCAGGCTTTTTAGATCACTGCCCTCTAATGGTAACTGCTGCTGAATCTACTGGGAGGGGAAAAAGACCATTCAAATTCTTTAATTGCTTAGCAGGCCACCATAAATTTGATGATATTGTCAGGCAATGTTGGATGAAGATAAGTAAGGGAAAGCCAATGCTGAAGGTGTGGTACAAACTAAAACACCTGAAAAGGGATCTGAAGCAATTAAACAATGAGGAGTACAACAGTGTAGAGCCAAAGATCCAAGCAGCAAGGAACAAGTTGATGAACATCCAAATAGGAATGGCATCTCAAACTAATGATGAAGTGATAGCATTAGAGAAGGAGACAAAAGTTGAACTGGCAAAATGGCTGGAAGTGGAGGAAAGTATTATGAAGCAGAAGGCAAGAATCAAATGGCTTAAAGTAGGGGACTCTAACACAACTTATTTTCATGCTTGTGTAAAAAATAGGCAGGCAAGAAACCACATAGGCAGACTGATGGACAACACAGGAAAGCTTCTACAAAGTGCTAAGGAGGTAGAAGAGGAGATTCTAAGATTTTACAAAAAATTACTTGGTACAGCAGCCTCAACACTACCAATAGTTGATCTAGATGTTATGCAGAATGGACACACTTTGAACAAGCAACAACAAATGCAACTAATCAAACCAATTACAAAAGAGGAAGTGCAAAAAGCATTACAGGGCATTGATGATAGCAAGGCACCGGGATGTGATGGATATAACTCCCATTTTTTCAAGAAGACATGGAACATAATTGGAGAGGAAGTTACTGAAGCAGTGCTGGAGTTCTTTGAAACTACTGAAATGTGTAAAGCTATAAACTATACAACCATTACTCTGATCCCTAAGGTAAAGAATCCAGCTAACATCAAGGAATGCAGCTAATCAAACCAATTACAAAAGAGGAAGTGCAAAAAGCATTACAGGGCATTGATGATAGCAAGGCACCAGGATGTGATGGATATAACTCCCATTTTTTCAAGAAGACATAGAACATAATTGGAGAGGAAGTTACTGAAGCAATGCTGGAGTTCTTTAAAACTACTGAAATGTGTAAAGTTATAAACTATACAACCATTACTCTGATCCCTAAGGTAAAGAATCCAGCTAACATCAAGGAATTCAGGCCTATATATTGCTGCACAGTCCTATACAAGATGATATCAAAGATTTTAACTGCAAGGCTACAGGAAATCATGCCAGAAATCATAGATAACAGCCAAACAGCTTTTGTATCAGGAAGGATGATTACTGATAATATTATCATGGGCCATGAACTAATTAAAGGATATGGAAGAAAGAGCATATCACCTAGATGTATGCTTAAAATTGACATGCAAAAAACATATGATTCGATGAAATGGGTGTATATTGAACAAGTGATGAAGTTGGGGTTCCCTGAGAAGTTTGTTAGATGGATAATGCAGTGTATAACTATAGTAGCCTATACTTTATTAATCAATGGACAACCAACAAAACCTTTTGAGGAAAAGAAGGGACTTAGGAAAGGTGACCCTTTGTCACCAGTCCTGTTTTTTATGGCAATGGAGTATCTGAGTAGGCTGCTGAAATCAGTAAAGCAGGGGAAAGAATTCAAATACCAACCTAAGTGGGCTAAAGTCAATTTAGTGCACTTAGGTTTTGCTGACGATTTGTTACTTTTTTGCAGGGGAGACATAAAATCAATACAGACATTACACCAACAATTCAAAATCTTCTTTGGAGCATCAGGGCTAATAGCAAATCCAAATAAGAGTTGCATATACTTTAGTGGTGTGGATATCTTGATTCAAAGGAAAATCATGGACATGTTAGGATATACTAAGAGAGAACTACCCTTCAGGTATTTAGGGGTACCACTGAGCACCAAAAAGCTATCAATAATCCAATGTGAGCCTCTAATTAACAGAATGCTGAGTAGAATACAATGCTGGACAACAAAATTTCTATCCTATGCTGGAAGAGAAGTGTTAATCAAGAGTGTATTGGTTGCAATCTAAAACTTTTGGGCTCAGATTTTCATCCTCCCTAAGAAGATCATACAGTTCATCAACACTATATGCAGAAGATTCTTATGGTCAGGCAATGTAGAACCTACAAAGAAGGCACTATTTGCATGGGAAAAACTATATTGTCCAAAGGTAGCAGGGGGTTTAAATTTCATCAATGTGGAGCTATGAAATAAAGCAGCTATATGTAAACTACTATGGAATATATGCAAAAAGAAAGACAAGCTCTGGATTCAATGGGTCAATATATATTACATAAAGGGTAAACCACAATGGGACACAACACCAAAGAATGCATCATATGTCATATAGCAGATCTTCAAGGCAAGGAAGTATTTTGACATTGCTGGATATACAGAAGAGGAAGTGAAGAAGATGGAAAATTTCTCTATAAAGCACATGTACAAAGCTATGCAAGAGGAATTTCAGAAAGTACTATAGAGGAGATTAATATGCAACAATTATGGATTACCAAAGTGGAAGTTCATGTTAAGATTGACAATACAGTAAAGGCTAGAAACAAAAGAAAGGCTAGCAAGATGGGGGATACAGATTGATACCACATGCTCACTATGTCAAAGAGAATCTGAAACTGTGCAGCATCTATTGTTTGAATGTGAGGTGATAGCAACCATATGGCAACAACTCTTAACATGACAAGGAATTCAAAGAACAAAGTTAGGATGGGAGGAAGAACTGGCATGGATGGAAAGAAGAGCTAAAGGTAGAAGTGGAGGAGCAGAATTATGCAGAATGTCCTTAGCAGCAGCAGTTTATCATATTTGGCAAGAGAGGAATAACGCTATATTCCAGCAGAAGAATAGACCAGCTAATGCCATAGTTAGATCAATCATCCAGGAAATTCATGTTAGAGCTACCATGTTCCCTAGGCTAGTAAGGACGATGAGCAATTTGAATTGGTACCCTGATGAAATGTAACAGTACAAATCACAGGGAAGGACAAGAGTAGAAAGGGTAGTAAAATCCTAACTGGGGCTGCATGTCCAGTGGGAGTATAGAAAGTAGGAATTCAATTTTTGCTATGCTGTAAATATTTACACTTGGTAAATAAAATCATTTAATTACCAAACAAATAGAGACCCTTTAGAAACATATTGATATATCAAGTAATTTTAGATGAACTAGTGACTGTAACACATCTCAAAGGCATTGCAACTCTCTCATGTTGGAATTTTGAGGGTCCTCCTCAAAATTCTACCCTAGTTTCTTAACCAATTTCTGACTTTCTGGCATGCGATGGCGACGGCTGGACTTGCTCTGGAATTTTGAGGGTCCTCCTCAAAATTCTGCTCTAGTTTCTGATTTGGGGGGGAATGGAAATTTTATTATGATATGACCGAACCCATAAGGCTGCCTACCTATCCCCTCTTAAATGGGAATCAGGTCAAGCATAGTTCAATTACATCAGATGAGGAAATGTAAATTATCTAAGCATAGTATCTCTTGATTGCGTTTGAATTGATTGGTTTTGTCCAAATTTTTCCATCCATTTCTGCAAGTATGAGTGCTCCTCCTATTAGTACCCTGTGAACCATGTAAGGACCTTGCCAGTTGGGAGAGAATTTTCTTTTGGATTTATCTTGATGTGGGAAGATCTTCTTCAGCACCAACTGTCCTGGTGAAAATTGCCTTGGTTTGACCCTTTTGTTGAAAGCTCTAGACATTAAGTTCTGATACAATTGGCCATGACACACTGCATTCATCCTCTTTCCATCGATAAGGGCCAATTGTTCATAGCGACTCCTTATCCACTCTACATCGCTGAGTTCAACTTTCTGTATGATTCTTAAAGAAGGAATCCCTTTCTCGGCTGGGATGACAACCTCACTACCATAAACCAACATGTAGGGAGTTGCCCCGGTTGATGTGTGAACTGTGGTGCGGTATCCCAACAAAGCGAAATGTAGCTTCTCATGCCATTATTTGTGGTTTTCTACCATCTTCCTTAGTATCTTCTTGATGTTTTTGTTGGCGACTTCTACAGCTCCATTCATCTGAGGTCTGTAGGCTGTGAAATTCTTGTGCTTGATTTTGAAAGTTTCACACATGGCTTTCATCAAATCACTGTTGATATTGGCGGCATTATCAGTAAAAATAGACTCGGGAACTCTGAATCGGCAAACAATACAATCTTTGACAAAATCTGCAATGACTTTGTTAGTCACAGCTTTGTAAGATGCAGCCTCTACCCATTTTGTGAAGTAATCAATGGCTACCAGAATAAACCTATGTCCATTTGAAGTAGTAGGCTCAATCGGACCAATAACATCCATTCCCCAGGCGGCGAATGGCCAAGGTGAGCTTGTTGCATTGAGCTCGTTTGGCGGCACTTTTACCATATCGGCATGCACCTAGCATTGAAAGCATTTGCGGACATACTGGATGCAATCTATCTCTATGGTCATCCAAAAGTAACCGGCCCTAAGTATCTTCTTAGCCAAGACAAAACCATTCATGTACGGGCCATAGGTCCCGGCATGTACATCCTCAAGTAGCTTAGAAGCTTCCTTTGTGTCGACACATCTTAGCAATCCCAAATCAGGAGTTCTTCTGTACAACTTTCCTCCCCTGTGGAAGAAGTGATTGGACAATCTCCAGAGTGTGCATTTCTGAGTGTGGTTTGCATGCTCCAGATATTCTCCCTTTGACAAATACTCATTGATGTCATGGAACCAAGGCTTTCCATCCATTTCTTCTTCAATATGCCGGCTGATTATGGATCCTCACCGGAATGGGATCAATATAATTCTTATCTGGATGTTGTATCATGGATGACAAGGTGGCCAATGCATCGGCAAACTCATTCTGAATTCTGGGCACATGTCAGAATTCTATCTTCGTGAACCTCTTTCTCAATTCCTGCACATGGTGCAGATATGGCAATATCGTGGAATTCTTGGTGGCCCACTCTCTTTGTACCTGGTGCATAAGCAAATCTAAATCACCTATTACCAGCAACTCTTGAATGTTCATGTCGATTGCCATGTTGAGCCCTAGTATGCAGGCTTCATACTCCGCTATGTTGTTGGTGTAAGGAAATCTGAGTTTAGTAGATACCGGATAATGTTGACCCGTTTCTGATACCAAAACTGCTCCAATGCCTACTCCTTTGAAATTTGTAGCTCCATCAAAGAACATCCTCCAACCATCGTATGCTTCGATAATGTCTTCCCCTACAAATGATACTTCTTCATCAGGAAAATATATTTTCAAAGGTTTGTATTCTCCTTTCACCGGGATTTCAGCAAGATGATTTGCCAATGCTAGTCCTTTGATTGCCTTTTGAGTTATATAAATGATGTTGAACTTACTCAACAGTATTTGCCACTTGGCTAACTTCCTAGTAGGCATGGGTTTCTGAAATATGTACTTCAGAAGGTCCATCCTGGATATGAGGTATGTAGTGTAGGCATATGAGTAATGCCTCAATTTTTGAGTTGTCCAGGTCAAAGCACAGCAAGTGCGTTCCAGCAGAGAGTACAGTGCTTCTTAAGGTGTGAACTTCTTACTCAGGTAGTAGATGGCCTGCTCCTTCCTTCCTGTCTCGTCATGTAGTCCCAAAATGCATTTGAAGGCTCTATCCAACATAGATAGATAGAGTATCAAAGGCCGCCCTAGTTCTGGCGAGACCAGAACTGGTGGTGTGGACATGTACTCCTTGATCTTGTCAAAAGCTTTCTGACAACCCTCTATCCAGCTTGTTTCGACATCTTTCCTCAGCATCTTGAAGATGGGTTCACATATGACTGTGGATTGTGCTATGAATCGACTGATATAGTTGAGATGTCCTAGGAAGCTCATCGCGTCCTTTTTGCTCTTAGGTGGTGGTAACTCCTGAATAGCCTTGACTTTAGACGGATCCAGCTCGTTCCCTCGATGACTAACGATGAATCCCAATTACTTTCATCCAGAAACCCCGAATACACACTTTTTGAGGTTCAGTTTCAAGTTGTACCTCCTTAGCTTGTCAAAGAACTTTCTCAAGTCCGCTATGTGATCTGCGGCCCTCTTGGATTTTATAATGACATCGTCCATATATACCTCTATTTCCTTGTGTATCATATCATGGAAGATGGTTTCCATGGCTCTCATGTACGTAGCCCCATCATTCTTTAGACCAAATGGAATCATCTTGTAGCAGTATACCCTCCAAGGTATGATAAAAGTTGTTTTCTCCGCGTCTTCTTCGTCCATCCAGATCTGCTGATAATACGCGAAGCAATCCACAAAGGATTGGAGTTCGTGCTTGGCGCAATTGTCGATCAAAATGTGTATGTTTGGTAGTGGAAAGTCATCCTTGGGACTTGCTCTGTTTAAATCCCTATAGTCAACACATACCCTGACTTTTCCATTTTTCTTCGGAACTGGCACAATGTTGGCTAACCAAGTTGGGTACTAAACTACCCTGAGAACCTTAGTTTTGATCTGCTTGGTAACTTCCTCCTTGATTTTTAAGCTCATGTCTTGTTTGAACTTTTTGAATTTCTGCTTTACTGGCGGACACATGGGATTAGTAGGCAACTTGTGAGCCACTATGGACGTGCTAAAACCGGTCATGTCATCGTATAACCATGCGAAAATGTCCTCATACTCTTTTAGGAAGCAGATGTACTCTTCCTTCTCTATTGGTGACAGGTAAATGCTGATATGGGTTTCCTTGACAGCCTCGACGTCCCCCAAATTTACTGCTTCGATTTCATCCAGATTGGACTTAGGTTTATTCTATAAGCTTTAAACCTCCCTGACAATTTCCTCGGGTATTTCATCTTCTTTATCTGAATCACTATTCTCATGTTGCGTTGCCTTATTACATGTCACAGTCACCGATTCATTAGGAAAAGTAATAATAACGCTATAGAAAGAAAAAGTGTAGAAATAGTAATGAATAATAAAGAGCAAATGCATTTTTTTAAAACCAAAAAATAAACATCCAGAGTAGTTAAGCCCAGACTATGCCATCCTAAAGTGGAAACCAGTAGGCAAGGAAGCCATTTAGGGGAGTACACAGAGTTGAGGCGCTGTTAGGGTAAATGATTGAAGCATGAAAAACATGGTAGTGACCAGAAAAGATTGTTCAGTATAACTTATTAAAATATGATAAACTCTATGATAAACAAAGAGGTTAGAGGGAATATGTTTAGTAAACACATGATAAGGATAAATAGTAAATCTGAATGAACAACCACACGTATTTATTAGAAGAAAATATTGACTACAAAATACTTATATTATATATCTTTAACAGACTTAATAACGATGTTAAAAGAAAAATTTATGATATTTTAGTTACTTTTGAAATAATATATGTAATGGAACAAGCATTTACAGAACTAATTGTATCACAAGATTAGATATATTAGATCTATATGAATTAGATTTATATTCAGATTAATGATCACATATCAAGTTAATAAAATCTGTTTATAAATGAAACATAACACTTTTCATTACATAAGATTCTATAACACCCAGAAATGGAAACTTCTTAAAAACTTCAGTAACATAAATAGAAAAATAGATTGTGTTAAACACAATATTAAAACCTGCAAAGACATAATTAAATATAATAGATTACGTAATAAAGCTTTATTAACTATAGAGAAAGAAATTGAATTTTATAGAGATAATCTTGAGACTTATCAACACAGAAAAATAATAATTCTTACAAATATTAAAACAATGAATATATGTATCAGCAGGTATACATCGCACTATTAAAATGCTAAAAGATCCTATTCCTATTTTGGTATCAGAGATATGACAAATAAACATATACTTTAAGAAACAAAGCCATGGAAAAGAACACTGACATTAATAGTACAAATTTGCAAAAAATACCCATAAACAGTGAGACAATTACAGAAAATACACAGATTAAAATAATTAAAAAATCAAGAAAAATAAGGAAGAAACTGAAAAAAACTATACCTAGAATATGAATACCTAAGTATTACAAAAACAAACAAAGCTAGGCTATCTGGATTAATCGATATAATATCTAAAATAGAATATAAATATATTTGCTATCTTAAAAAGAAAAGATGAATAAAGAAGAGTTCGCACTAGAAGCGAAAACATATGAAAATCCAGAAGGATTAAAAATAACAATAATATTTTCCAACTTAGGAAGAAGATACAAGAAAATAGGAAATAACCTGAACTTAATGTTAAAAAAAGAAACTGTAAAACTAGAAGATAGTTTAACCACAATGGTTAGAATAACAAAAGAAAACGAAGAAATAGACAGAAAAAGAGAAATAAAAGAAATACAACAGCAAGCTAAAGAAAAAAATACAACAGATAGAAGAAGTAAAAAACACTAAGATAACAGAATTAGAAAAAGAATTAGAAATGTTAAAACAGCTATACGCTAATAAACTAAAAGAAAAAGAAAAACGTAAAAAAGAAGAACAAGAGCTAAAACTGACAAATGAGATAGAAAAGTTCAAATTACAGTTAGAAGAAATACAGGATAATCCACCAAAAATAAGCATGAACGAAATAAATGACCAAAGTGATAACGACACAAATCTAGGAGAAGACTATTCAGAAACAAGTGAAACATATACAGAACTAATAGAAAAAACGGAAAAGATGAAAACAAATCCAGAAATAAATACAGGAGATATGATTGAAGATAAACCAAGCACATCAGGAGTAAAAAAATCCAAGACAACTAAACCCAACCTATTACAGAGTAAGTTATGATTCATATGATAGAAATAAAACATTATGGGATAAAAGGCTAAATAGGAAATGGACATCAAGACAGATAACTGAACAATGTAATTTTTTAGATTTAGATTGTGTAGCAGATATAAATAAAATAATCCAATTATGGATAGGGTACATCTCCAAACAACTAATAGATAATAAAATTGCAATAGCTGAAACACCAGGATATATAGAAAGAACACTTATAGGAACGGTAAAACTATGGTTACAAAATTTATCAAGTGAAAGCCTAGATACATTAAGAAGTAATAAAAAACTTGATGGAACAACAGCAACAACAGTGACAGATATATTGAATAAATATGAAATAGCAATAAGAAATGAGTTTAGTAGTATGACAACAGAAGTAGAAGAACAAAATAAAGAAAAAACTACAAATAAAAATTTGATGACAAAATTAGCAATATGTAATATGTGTTATATAGACGAATATACTTGTGCATTTAGAGACTATTATTATAAAGGAACATATAGTCCAGATGAAAGTAAGGAAATAAGAAAATTATATTTTACAAAATTACCAGAACCGTTTAGCTCAAAAATAATAAAAAATTGGAATGAAGCAGAACTAGCAGGTACTCTAGGAGCTCGAATAAAATTTCTACAAAACTGGTTTATAGAATTATGCGAAAAGTATAAAGAAAATATCAAAATGGATAAAATATTAGTAAAAAATTTGGCATGCTGCAAAAGTAGAATAGCACCCCAATTTGGCTGCACAGATAAATATTACAAAAAAGAAGGAAAGAGAAAGAAATTTAAATCAAAATATTCAAAATATAAATATAGGAAACCAAGAGGAAGATATTATATAAAAAATTATAAACATAAAAAACCATATAGGAAAAAGAAAAAACTAACAGAATGTACTTGCTATAATTGTGGAAAGCTAGGACACTTAGCCAAAGATTGTAGATTACCAAAAAACCCAAAGAAAAAACAAATTACCGAAATAATGATAGATAATGATAAATATACACAAATAGAATATGTAGATTATGAATTAAGCAGTGAAGACAGCATATATGAGATATCAGAAAACGAGTTCCCCGAAAATGAAAAAGAAATAGACAATAATAATATAGAAGAATCAGACGAAGAAAGTAATGACTGAAAAAGATATACAAATTATACAACAAGAAGAACACCAAGATGAACAATCTTCAGAACAAAAAATAATATTTGACGCTAATATATTTGAACAAATAAAAGGAAAAGAATTGGATCTAAGCATAGACAAAATATTAGAAGTACCAACAATAAAGAATTGGTTTAAAAGACAGAAAGAAGAATACTATGTAGTAAGCCAAAGAGAACATATAATAGATTGTAAATACATCAAAGGTAAAGCACAAATACCAATTTTAAATAAAAAACTACTAAATAAAGAAATACAAGATATAAAAGCAAAAAATCCAATAAAATATGTACACTTAGGAGGAACGGAGATCCTAATAAAAGCATGTTTTAGGGAAGGAATAGATACCCCCTATAGAAATATACTTGGCAGATGATAGAATTGTACAACCTATAGAAAAGAGTATAATAAGTGTCGTAAGAGGTAACTTAATATACCAAAAATTTAAATTTATAGTAAGTGCCAACTATTCAGTAGCAATAGATGATAAAAATATAGATAAATCATTAGTGCTATACTGGAAAATGTCTGGAATCCAGAAAGTAAAATATTCACAGCAAGATGTAAAAATCTATATGTCTTGACAACAAAACATAAGATAACAGCTAAAAATAAAATAAATAAAATAAAAATAGAAAATCCATTCGAAAGAATAGTATCAGTTATAGACAACAATGATTACAGTTATACAGAAATGGACATGGAAGAAGATTTAGAAATAGTAAAAGAAAGATTAAGCACGTCAAAACGAACAAATAATGAAATGCCTGAAACGTCATCAAGAATAAGTACATCAAGAAGAATAAATTATATAACTCCACAAAAATTAATAGAACAAAAAATAGAAGAAATAAACCCACACCATTATTATATAACAGGAATAATGGACCAAAGAAAATATTTAATATTAATAAATACAGGGCAGGAAGAGAATTATGTTATAAGATAATTAATACCAGAACAAGAGATAGTGACAATAGAACAGCAAAATTCAGAACTACCAAAAGCGTTAAGAAAAAACGAAGAAACAACTGAAAAAGAATTAATTATTGGAGGAATACCAATATTAATAAATTTTATATATCAAGGCGATAAAAACATTACACTAGGAATAAAATAGTTAGAAAAAGTCAAACCATATAAATTAGAAGATAGACAATTAACGATAAGTTATGAAAATAAGAAAATAATAATAAAAAGAACTTTGATATAATGCCAAAGATATACATACTTGCCAAGATAATAGTAGAAGGATATTATAATAGATACTATACACCTATGATGGATACAGGAGCAGAAGCTAACATGTGTAGACATAATTATTTACCAGAAAGTAAATGGGAAAAGCTAAAAAACCCCATAGTAGTAACAGGATTCAATAATGAGGGAAGTATGATAACATACAAAGCAAGAAATATAAAGATACAAATATGGGATAAAATATTAACCATAGAAGAAATATATAGTTATGAATTCACAAATAAAGATATATTATTAGGAATGCCATTTTTAGATAAATTATACCCACATGTAATAACAAAAACACATTGGTGGTTTACTACCCCGTGTAAACAAAAATTAGGAGCAAAAAGAGTAAATAATAAAGTAAGAAAAACAACACCCTGGATTAAAGGAAGTGAAAAGATTACCCAAAAATTAGAAAATGTAATACAAAGCAACCATAATATAGAGATAATCATTTTCTCAATAAATAAAATAAAACTACTGCAAGATAAATTAGAATTACTATATAATGATAATCCACTCCAAGGATGGGAAAAACATAAAACAAAAATAAAGATTGAACTAATAGATGAAAATAGCATAGTAACACAAAAACTTTTAAAATACAACTTTAATGATTTAACATAATTTAAAATGCATCTAAAGGAATTATTAGACAATAAGTACATGCAAGAAAGTAATAGTAAACATACTAGCACGACATTTATAGTAAATAAGCATAGTGAACAAAAACGAGGAAAAAGCCGTATGGTTATAGATTATAGAAATTTAAATGCGAAAACAAAAACATATAATTATCCGATACCAAATAAAATACTAAAATCAGACAAATACAAGGATATAACTATTTCAGTAAGTTTGATTGTAAATCAATATTTTACCATTTAAAACTAGAAGACGAATCTAAGAAGTTAACAACATTCACAGTACCACAAGGATTTTATGAATGGAATGTATTACCATTTGGATATAAAAATGCACCAGATTACTTATCAAGACAAAAGTACTCAAACTGATGAGAATCAAGAATCGAAAGATATATTTGCAATCCTTACTACCCTATCATTACAGATGGATAGTATGGGCAAAAGATTACAACAGCTAGAAAGTCAGCAGCATGACTATAAAAATGCGGAGCTAAGTCGATCGGAAAACTTAAAAATTCCAGAATTAGAAGGAGACGTTGGGAAACTCCAAAAAACCCATGACAAAGTTTGTTTACCTACAGCTGCAGGCACAAGCAAACAGGTGAATAAGAAGCTACATACCAATGTAAATTTAAACAACGTATTTGATAAGCCATTTACATCAAAAAAGCCAAAAGAAGCAATAGCTATAACCCCACAAACTACAACTTATGCTAATAGCCTACACCACAACAAAAAGGTATATAACCATATTACTCAAACATATATTGAGAATATATATAAAATTCAGACATTTCTAAACCTAAACCCCAGATCAACTACTACTACAGATCCAACACAAGATTATATAACCCAAAAACTACAGGGATATAATAGGCTAATAGCCCAACCAAAAACAAAAGCCAACCTAGTAAAGACATGTTACAACTACGGACTACTCAACACCGTATATACCCACGACGGAGAAGAAATAATTGGAATACCAGAGCTATACAAAGCATTTGTCACCTTCAAAAGAATTACAAAAGGCAGCCTATTCTTCATCAAATTCTATACAGCACCAGCTGAAATACTATATGATGAAATAAAACCCATTATACAGGTGATAAAGATAGGACTAACACGAGATATGATAATACCGGAAGAAAGAGAGAAACAACCGGAGATACAGAAAATGGAGATACCAAGTTTCTATGCCAACAAAAGAATAATTGGTATAGCAACTATTATTCAAGAACTAGCTAACAATTATCTACAAGGAAATGCTATCTGGAGCTATTATTCCAGAGACCAGTTAATGATATATGCCAACTCAAAAGAACTACGACAAGGAGATATGGATGAAGTCCAGAAATGGATTTTATCATTATTAAAGCCAGAAATGCAACCAACTACCAGAGCATTGAAAAAAGAATTTATTTCAAACGAGTTATTGACAAGATACTGCAAACTAGTGGGACACAAATATCCAGACCACATATGTTCAAAGTGCAACGGAGATGATAACTATGTACCAGAAGTCCAACTAGAATGAAGGTATCAGCAAGAAGACAAATGAAGGAAACAGCTATTGAAAACAAATAATGTAAAGGGTCGAGTCATGTAAAAATAAAGTAAGAGTCATAATCATGAACAATAAAGGTCGTTCATGAATAGTAAGAGTCATGTAAAAAAGTCGTAAAGTAAATAGTAAGAGTCATAATCATGAACAGTAAAGGTCGTTCATGAATAGTAAGAGTCATTTATGAACAGTAGGAGTCGTTTTAATTTTCTATATATAGAATGTAAATCCGAGGAAGAAAGGACATCCTCATACTCACCTTCTCTCTCTTATCTTCTCTCAATAAAATATCTGATTATATACAAACTTCTGAAAGCTATGGAGCATTCAAACGAGTTACAAAACCAGGTAAGTTTATTCATAATCAACCTAGTAAAGACATGTTACAACTACGGACAGTCTGAATAGTGAGGCCTTCTTCCTCCTCCTCAATTATGGCACTGCAGCCCATGTCTTCATCCTCCAAAAACAAATTCTTCAACCTAGCTAGTGCTTCCTCTTCTGTAGTCCCCCATATTGTATCAGCTTGGTGAAAAGTTTGATCTAAACGTGGCACTGATTGCTCGAGAGGGTAATACAGTCTGCGCCATGGAGGTGACCAATAATTTTATTCTTTCCATATGTACTAATATCCGAGCCTAAAGGTGGTACCATGACCCTTCAGCCATATTGATTTAGTGATACCTTGGAGGTTCTTCCCCAACCCTTTACCGAGTTCATATCCAGACCATGCCAATATGCTTTCTATTTTACTGCTCCACCATTTATCTTTCTCGACGGCATTGACACGTTCAATCTGATGATAGGTTTCCCCTCCTAGCCTTCTTCTATGTCCAATGATGGGGATGGTTTGACTGGTGTAAATGCGGTTACTCCCATCTCCGTGAATGATCACCTCCTGACAATTCCATTCGAACTTCACGGCTTGATATAGTGTGGAAGGCACCGCTCCAGCGGCATGGATCCATGGTCAGCCCAACAGAAGAATATATGAGGCTGGTATGTCGAGCACCTGAAACTCGACGTCGAAATAAGTTGGCCCCATCTGCAAGCAAAGGTTGATTTCCCCGATTGTTGCCCTTTGGGACCCATCGAAAGCTTTCATGTTCATGCTTCCTACCCATATTTCATGGAAACCTTTGTCCAACCTTTTTAGAGTGTCCAACGAACAAATATTGAGGCTTGAACCTCCGTCAACCAAGAACTTAACAATGAATTTGTCTTCAAATTGCACTGTAATATGCAATACTCGATTGTGATTCAACCCCTTAGGTGGTTAGATCATCTTCATGGAAGATGATCTTATGACTTTCCAGTACTTGTCCCACCATATTGGCCATCTCTCCGCTGGTGATGTTATTGGGTACATAAGCATTACTTAGCACTTTCATTAAAGCATTCTTATGCGCCTCTGAATTTTGCAGCAATGACAGGATGGATATTTGAGGTGGGGTTTTGTTCAAATGGTAGATGATGGAATACTCCTTCGCTTGTACTTTCCTCCACAAGTCATTTGGTCCTGTTTGAATGACATGTTGTCTTAGAGTGGCATCCTTACTTAGTCCTCCCAAATGTTCAGGTGTATAGACTCTTCCAGTCCTAGTCATTCCTTGGGCAGCATCGGATTCCTCCATCTTTGCCTTTCCTTTTCGCCTAGCCTTGGAAACATAATTCTAGGGTATTGCTTTTGAGTCGAAAGGAGGTGTGGTTTATACTGTCACTGTGAAAGGCGTGACCACTTCTACTTCAAACGGAGCGGGGCTGGCCGTAAGTGGAGCCACCTCTACCTCAAATGGCACCGGTACAGCTACTTCAACCTCGATTGGTGACTGAGTCTGTACCACAATAGGAGTAAGTGTGACTGCAACTTTAAAGGCATCGCCTTCTCAAATAAGCCCAATCGATCCCTCAAGGTCCCACTCTTCGTTCATCTCTATCACATGTACTCTACCACCTCTATGATCAGGGAGGGGGTTGTTACGAACATTAGGTGCGGCTTCCTTCGCCCGTATGACCTTGTTGTCAATTAGCGTCTGGATCTTATCATTCAATGTTTGGTACTCATCAATAGTATGTCCCTTCATATCGGAATGGTACACACAAGTTTTGTTTGGATTGACCCATTGAGAGGGATTTTCCAATGCCATAGTGGGAACGAGAGTGACGTACCCCGCAACTTTCAACATATCATAAAACTGGTCAATGGGTTCAGCAATGGCGGTGTATTGTCTGGCTGGCTTGAAGTTGAAGTTGGGTCTTGGTTTTGGATAATTTTGGCGAGTTGGTGGCGACTAGAAATGAGCCGGTTGGGAGCTATAGGTGTGATGGACGGTGGATGGTTGGGATTATCTAGGAGATGAGGGTTGATATGTGGGTGGTGGTGTTTTGTACGTAGGTGGAGGTTTTTGATACATGGGTGGAGGTGTTTGGTATGTATGGAGATTTCAGGCCTTGAGCCACCATTACTATCCCAACATCTTTCTTCTTTGATATGCTGCCTGATTGCAATACCTTATTTATGGCCTGTAGTGCCTCAAAGTTTGTTACCATCCCGCTTTTGATTCCTTCTTCGATTCTTTCCCCGAGTTTGATGATATCGGAGAACTTATGATTTTCAATAATCATCAATCTTTCATAGTACTGCGGATCATGCGCTCTGACGAAGAACTTGTTTATCTGTCCCTCATCCAAAGATGGTCGGACTTAGCCACTTCCGATCTCCAATGGGTAGCGTATTCGCGGAAGGTCTCAGTGGGTTTCTTCTTGATATTCTGGATGTAGAAAATATCTGGTGCATTTTCTTTGTTGAACCTGAACCGGTCCATGAAATCGGATGCTATACTTACCTAACTAGACCATTTCTTGGGATCCTGGCTGATGTACCAGGACAAAGCATCTCTAGTAAGACTTCTCATAAAGAGTTTCATCCAGGTCTTTTCATCTTTTCCGACTCCAACAAGCTTGTCACAATAAGTCTTCAAATGTACCCTAGGATCACCTGCACCATCAGACATCTCAAACTTGGGGAGTTTGTACCCCTCTGGAAGTTCTACATCTGGTTGTATGCATAAATCCTCATAGTTCAAACCTTCTATTCCTTTGTCGCCTTCAATGCCCTAAACTCGACTCGTCAACTTCTTGAGTTCTTCAGCTATATTTTTAATGAGCAGGTCCTTCTCAAAGGATTCCGGTGTATAGGAGATTGGTTGGATAGAGTGAGGTACAGTTTCCACATATATAGGGTTGCTTTGATGGGTTCCAGGGACATGGGTGTAATGATGGACATTGGTGGAGTTTTGGGGGTCGGGAATGGGTTGTGTTATGTTTTGGAGAGTGTGGTAAGTTTTGGTTGGTGGGTACTGAATTGGTTGATGGTGATGTTGTGGCGGAGTTAGAATTGGTAATAAATTGAGATTTTGGGGTGGAGTTGCATATTGATTTGGTGCAGGAGGATTTTGTAGATGCTGGTTTTGTATGTTTTGGGGAGGTGTTAGGTTCTTTGTGCTTTGTTGGTTGATGTGGGGGACATTCAGGGTGAGTGACAAGTTTGCTAAGTTGCGAACCTGCTCAAGTTCTCCTTGCAATTCCAATATCATTTGTTCCAATCTTAAGACTAGGTCATTCGGTGCTGGAGTACTCCATCCATCTGAAGTTTCTGTGTTCTCAACATTCTCATTTCGGATACCACTTAAGTCATCCATTTTTGCTTTTCCTTTGCCTTTTGTATTGCTTGGAGGAGGAGGAGGTGGAGGGCCTCTAGATCTGGTATGATACACTGATGATGCCAGTATGAGTGAACCAACCTAAGGGGATGGGAATAATCAAAATAAGGAAAAACAAAAAGGTAACAAGTCAGTGAGGGTTCTGAAATGTTTGTAGTATTTAAAAATATATTGCAGAAATGTAAATTCGTGTCATAATTTGGGAGCCTCGTTGTGCCCGAGGTCGACCTAGTGACAAATAGATTTGGAGAAATTTAGATGCCAATAAATGCTTCATTTTATAAAATGAAAAATAGATGAATCCCAAACAACACTAAGATAATAGAAAAATAAGTCACTACTGGCACTTGGCCTTATTACATTTTAGAAAAGCAAATAAATCTAGCCTATTTGGTCCCAGAGGGACCTTCCTCAATCTTCCTAACTCCATCATATAGGTCCCCCAGCACGCTCAGACCCAGTAGCAAGTAGGCTCTGGCCAGATGTCCTCCTTCAGTTCCATCGGCGTTATGGCAATCCTCGATCCTCTTTATGACCTTACCTTCCCGCTCCACTATTCCTTGCTCCAGATATTCCAACTTCCTGTTGAAAGTGACTGCCATTTGTTTCCATTCTTCGATTAACCTCACATTCCTCTCATGTATTTTTCGGTGCTCATTCTCAGAGTCGTGGACCCTCTTGTGCAGCCTGTTGTATTTGACTTGAGCTTTAGCTTCTTCATCTATGATTCTATTTCCTCGACCGACTCCTGGCATCACCATTCCTTTTAGACTGTCTACGAACCACACCGGGTAGAGAGGTTCGTACCCTGTATGATATCTATCTGGCTCAATGGTGTTCTTTTCCACAATAATCTTGCAGTGCCACATGTGTTGAGCTTGGCATTTGTAAGGAATATCATCATCCTGAAAGTCGGCTCTGAAATGGCTCATCTTGGCGATCCTGGGTACAACATGTTTCCTGCATGACTCGGATAGAGACATAAGGGTATATCCATCTCAACCCGATCAGCACCAAGTGTGGAGCGTCCCTGAATTTGATGATGAATTCGTCCGTTGTGAACCCTTCAAACATCCATTATACATGTTCCTCAGTCAGTTTGTCGAAGAACTCTACCCACTCTTTGGCATTTTCTGGCTGAGCAAACATGTCCGAAATTTAAGTCATCCGCTTGGGATGGTGGAAGGTAATATGGTTATTCCAAGACCTTCGTGGAAATTCTTGGCGATAATGACCCTTCTGAAGATGTTATAATAACCTCAGCTGCAGCAACAGGTTACAATCCTCGAAATGCTGGACCCCTCTTTGACAGCGCTCTAAAGCCCTGTAGATGTTGGCTATAATCATGGGGACTATGGTGTATGTCTATCCATTAATCCCTTCCATCAGAGTCTTGGCGACCATGGTCAACCTAGTGTGTATTCTTTCCCTTTTCATTGGGAATACTATCAGGCCTTAGAAGAATATAATGAACACGAACACTCTGCGGTGGATATGGCCCAGAGAAGTGAGAGAGAGCTCATCATGGTAGGTACGATAGGACTTGTTATGGCCATACCTCTCATACAGATATTCAAAGGGTATGTAAGATTCCTTCAGGCATACCAGGTCAGCATTTTCTTTAGCCCCATCATCTTTAAAAACCCTTTACCAGTACGGTTCTTCGTCACCAATAACCCCGGGCTATCCCAAGTCAATTTTGCAAGCCCTCCAATTTCATCTAGAAGTGGTGTCATTTCTATGTCGCCGAAACGGAACACATCCCTTTCACTATCCCAGAAGCCTTGATCAACCTTTGTTTGGCTCAATGTCTAGTACAGAAGGTAAATTGCCCAAGTACTTTCTTACGTGTTTCTTGTCATTTGAGGAAAGGTCCTCCCACCAAATAGCAGCAATGGTGGGATGTTGCTAACCATACCAAATCTGGGAATCTCGTGCCTCATTTTCTGCAAAACGAAAGGGTTAGGCCCTTCTCCCCCACCAGACTCGACTATTTATACATTCATGATTAGCATATCGGCATTTAGTTCTCCAAATTAATGCATAGAACATCATTGTGTCCGTTGGGATTATGGAAACGCCGGTGGACTTTTGGATAAGGCTCATCTTAAAGGATCATTATGTGGACAACATATTGATATGGCTAGGTTTGACCATGATGCATGCATAATTTAGACTGGTACCCTCAAGTGGACAACTTGAGGGGAAAGGCGCGGAACCATCGACTGCACCGCTGATCAACTATTTTTACCGCAAATAAACCTTTCTGAATTTAAGTGTAATATATAGGAAGAGCGCAACCACTCATCAAGCGTTACTATAGGATTTGATACGCACAAGTGGAATATGAAGTGGAGAATGATTTTATACAACAATAAATAGCATGTTATCAGGTATTTGCACGTAGAAAAGATAAAGACAGTATTTAAATAATTGAAAGACGGTTACGGAGAAAGAAAACAAAGAGACAAGTCAGTTTCAGGAATAAAAGAATCATAAATGCTTTTAAAAAATAGACAGTCACATCCAAATAAAGGGAAAGGGTACGGGATAAGGCATGCTTGGACTAATTCACAAAAGATAAGTTCATTATGGTAAGAGCCTAAGATATCCCCAGCAGAGTCGCCATGCTGTCGCGTCCCCTTTTTTCCCTCCGCAGAGAGAAGTCCGGGTTCCGACGTTCATGGGAGTAATAACTCATTTCCTTTTTGGGAATTTGGGTTTTTGAAGAGTCGCCACCCAATGGATTATGGTACGTTAGGGCACCTCAAGCGATTAACTCTTAGACTAGTTTGAATTACCAGAGATTTAGGGTAAGGGCTCGAAATAACCTTGAGAGGAAGGTGGTAGGCACCCCTCTCGGTCTACAACGGTGGATCCCGGCCAAACTTATACTTATGAACTAGCCCTAACAAATAAATAGTTTAAACACATACATGCAAATAAAGGCATGTTTTGGACATTGTATGACTCAACTAATGAGATAAAAGGAAAAGACATGAACAAGTTGCATATATAGAGAAAGGTGGAGTTTAACATCGGGAATTGGAAAAGAGGGGTCCTAGGTTGGTTAGCCTATAAGTTCACCCCACGCAATGCCCAGTAATCACTCCTCAATTAGGGTCTACACGTGACATTAGCGCGTAGTCATCATATCCTTACTACCCAATTCCCTCCCCTTGGTCATAGCCTAAAGCGTTCTAGCAGCCTTGAAAATGTCCTATGCGTGCACTACTCGTCCCTTCCTCGTGGCCCTGGAGGTATTTTAGGACCTTTATTTTTGGATAGTTCTAGACTATCCTAAGGTATTTTAAAGGAGAAGAGTCTAAGCACCAACCAAAACAAATAGGACTGCACATAAAGAAGGAACAAGTAATGGCTCACATTTTTACGTCCACAAGCAGAACAAATAAATGCACGTCTCAGACAATTGTTTCAGGTATTTAATAAAACTTAGAACATGATATCTAGGCGAGTATACAACATGAATTAGGACCAAGTGTCAAAGACTTATTAGCTTGCCTACTGATTTTAGGCATGTGAATGTGAGCAGTCCCAAATAACAAAGCGCAGTTTTATAGTTACAGAGTTTTAATCGCCTTACAGGCTTGCCTAGGCGTACTAGTGATGTCCTAAAAATATGATATATATATTAGTAATGCAGTAAACAGTGAGCAATTTTTTAAAATCCATTTAAATAAAGGGATAGAATAATTAAATCAATTCAGAATGAACAAGCATAAATTGAACTAAACTGATTTTTAAGTTCTATAGGCATGATTTCTACTCAAGCTGATTATTTATTCCTATAGGCATGGTATCTAATTATTAAAAGTTGAGTCTTGAACTTATAGACATGATCTTTATTATTAAAGGCATTTAGATCCTATAGGTATGGTTTCTAATATTGTGGCATTAAAGCAAACATGGTAAACACATTCGAATTAACACAACCCTATAGGCATGGTATTTAATTATAAAAGCTGATTTTGACCCTATAGGCATGGTCTCTATTATTAAAGTCATTTAGATCCTATAAGCATGATTTCTAATATTGTGGCAGTAAAGCAAACATGGAAAATACATTTTAATTAACACAACTCTATAGGCATGATATCTATCCGATTTACCCAACATATATATAACTACCCACCCCTTTTTTACTAATCACCTCAATGTTGTTTACAATAATATTACAAACCAATGAATTAAATAAAAATATATAAATGAATAGGAGTTAATCTATAAGGATACTGCAGTAGGCCCAAGTGACTTCCCAAGCCTCCAATAGCCTTAAATACCTAAGTTCCATAGCCAATTTTGTGCCTAGGTGTGTCAGAGTTCCCTAAGGAACTCAAAGATCCCGCGCAGTGCTCACACCTAGACCTTTTCTCAAATAATAACTGATTTAGGTGCTGTGTGGAAAGGCCAACTCTGACATGCCAGGGTTCCGAGAGATCTCAAGGATCTCAAGGCAGTATGCATGTCAGAGGGGCAGAACCTAATATTCTAGGAGTAATGTGACAGTGCACGATGACTTTGAAAGAGTTTGGTAAACAATAGAAAGAAGGTCTTAGTAATAGAAAGAATTTTATGAAAATCAGAACATAGTTAGAGTAGGAATAGTTTGAGAAAACATGAAGAACATTTTTAAAAAAAAAAATTAGAAAGCAAGTCAGAGAACACACAGTTTCAAATCAGACCTCACACAAGGGAAGAGGTAGGGGGAAACCTAGAATGCACCTTAGTGATGGCAATCAAATACACAGATTGTTGTTGCAAAGTTAAGTTGAGAACACATGGATTTTAAATAAAAATAGGATCTCATTTGTAAAATAGAACAAACTGGACTTAGATGAACAAACTAGACAAACACTTCATGAAACATTCAAGATTTTAGAAATACTAATCATATACAGAGCAGGCAGGATTTGGTCATGCTGGGTGAAATCATAGACACACAATGCAGCTTGGGACATGTTAGTGAACCGATTATTTAAAGCAAGATTGGCATGCCAAACAGTATAATAGTTATAGCCTTTAACAGAATTATCTTAAACAAGCTTTGTGATACAGTAATCTAGTCATACTAATTGCATATTAAGTAGAATAACACATAGAACTGGAAATCACAAATTGATGAACTGCAGCAACAAAGGAAACACATAGTTTGGAATGTGAATTGAATCAGAACATACCAGTTAAGGAGAGTATACAGAATACAGAGTAGAGATGATTCCAATAGCCAGCCTTAGCTTACAACCGACTGGACTAATAAGAATTGCAAGGAATAGACCAAAATAATTTTAAGTAATTTTAGGAGTTTTTCTTTATTTAGTTGCATTTCATGCATTTTTAATATTTTAAAATTATAAGAAAAATAAAAAAAAATTGTCACATTTTTTATTCCATGTCATCTTAGGTTTAATTTGCATTTAGGAATTTAATTTCATAGTTTAATTGCATTCATTAAACAAAAATCACAAAAAATTACTACAATAGTCATGTCCACATTTTAGCTTTTAGTTTTAAATTAATTAGTGTTAAATTAGTAAAAATAAGTAAGATTAACTTTACAAAATAATTTAAGGTAGAGCCTAATTTAGGATTTTATTTAACTTGTTTAGTTAATTAAGATAGATTTTTTTTAAATCAAAAGAAAAAGAAGTAGATTTGACCTTTCAATTTCGTCTAAGCCAGCTCAATTTGAAGCCCAAAAATCTCAAATTACCCGAGGCCTTACAATCTCAACCCACTACCCAAATACTCATTACCCTTTACTAAAACCCTACCTCCTATATATAAAATCAGATTTTTCCACACCTACCCTTGAACAACGACGCATCTCAACATTCCCTGACCCCCACACTTGGATTTCTTATTCTTCTAAAAAAGAGAAAGAGCAATTCTCCTCCATTGGAGCAGAAAAGATCAGCCCTTATCTTTTTCGACACCACAGTCACTCTAGCTTCCCCACCTTCTCCTGCCTCACTTCCAGATTTGAGAAATCGCAAAAAAAAAAAAGAACAAAAAAAACAATCTGGAAAACAAAAAGAAAGCTGAATTTCGAAGAAGATTTAAAAGGGAATTGGTTACTGAAGTTCAAAGAATTCAACTTCTTTTTTTTGGGATCCGTATGAAGCTATTGAGGCGCAAATTCCTGGTTGTTTGTTGCTGATTTTCCCGAATTCCAAATGGCCACTGAGTTCTAGCGTTTTTTTTTTTTTTGCATTTTAGAAGTTCAATTTTTTTTTGCTGGATGAAAGATATTTGATTGTACAAGTCTCGCTTTATCAAATATTAAAGAAAGTTTGCTTCGTTGAGGTTCGTTCTCATCTTCCTTCTCGATTCTTCGATGGTTATTAGTTTACACGCCAATAAGATCATGTTTAGGCGATAATTTATAATCTCTGTCCCATTCTTTCAAATTTGTATTTGGTTAGTTTACATAAAGCTCACGAAATTGGTCAAATTGCTAAAAAAATCATTTTTAGTTTCTATGTTAAAAGTGAGAGTTCATGAGTTCCGCTATGCCATTTTGTTTATTAGAGTTATTTATCTTTTTATCGCTGTGGATTCCCTTTATGTGTTTCTAAATAAATTAGTTGACCTAGATTTCATCTTAGTTGAATTTTATTTGAAATTGTAAGGATGAGGATTTGGTCTTATTAGAAGACCATTGTTTGGCCTTGCAAAATAATTGGATCTTTGATATTCAATTAAGTATGTAGACCATTAATTTATTTAATTAGGCCAAGATCAGAATATCAGGCTCAAGATGAATAAGTTATCCAAGCCTACACTTTTCCCACAATTACTGCTCCAAAATTCCTAGCCTTAAAAACAACCGCAATTTTAGAAAAAAATCATGAAAGCGTTAGAATGCTTAAGGCACGTCATTATTTCAATCTATTATTATAATTATGTATACGTTCGCGTAACATAATTGCGAATTTCTTTTTTAAAATAAATCGAGATGTGTCATACATAAATAAAAATCCATAAGCTATGGCCCTCGCAATAATATTAACTTAGTATAGAAACATTCATGAACATCGTAACTTGCTTTAGGCGCGATTAACAATAGACCATCGTGATTATGGGTACGGTTCCCGTGACATGGTTACGATGCTTAATTTTCCAAATTCGGGGGCATTTCATGTAACCCGATTATAACAACTTCGAATAATAAAACCCTTTAAAATAAATTGAGGCGTGTCATGCCAAACGAAATTTATAATCCATGGCCCTCATAAGATTAGATTCAAGAACTAACACCTATAGAAAAAGGTTTGAGGTGTGTCATAAATAAATTAAATCATCCATGGCCCTCACAAATGTTGCTATTAAAAATTGAACCGTCGTAATTGCTTTGGGCGCGTTATTTAAATAATTCATCATAGCTACGGGTACGGTTCCCTTTAATGTAGTTGTGATTTTTAATTACAAAAACCGGGTGTACATTTCATGTGACCCAATTTCAATTCTCAACAATGTTAAATAGAACGCGTCGCGAACCGCGGGTGCATTTCATGTAGCGTGGTTTAAGACGTATTTTAAATAACATTGAATCTACCTAAAAGTGATTTAAAAATAATTAAAAGCGGTTAATAAGCTAAAAAGGAACAATAGGTTTTAAAACATGTAGTAAATCAGATAATAGGCCAATATTAATAGTTAAAGCGATCGTGCTAGAACCACGGAATTCGGGAATGCCTAACACTTTCTCCCGGGTTAACAGAATTTCTTACTTAGAATTTCTAGTTCACAGACTATTAAAATAAAGTCGAAATTTTCTCGAATTGGGATTTTAAAATAAACCGATGACATAGGACACCAAATAAACTATTCCAAGTAGCGACTCTAAAAATTAAATAAAATAATCTCATTTCGAATAATGTCACTTAAATTGGAAAAACTCCCTTATATTACCCTCGGGTGGTAAAAAGGAGGTGTGACACCGGTTGGACTAATAAGAATTGCAAAGAACATAAGAGAGTAGAAAGCTTTTGAGAGTATAATAGTGTAGATGAACTAGTGTTCGTTTCCAGAACATAAAATAAGAGGGGGTTTATATAGTAATCAAAAGCTTAACAAATAAGGTAAGAGATCAATTAAGTAGCAAATTAGGGAAGTTTGTGGAATCAATCACATATGTAAATCAACAAGTCCTTCCCTTAATCAATGGGTAATCAAATCAACGGTAAAGCATACTAGGTATTTAAGGAAAAGAATCAAGTAAAGCTTGGGTATAGAGTAGGTAATTAGGGGTAAATGAACAGAAGTTTCAATTAAGGAAACAATTAGTAAGAATCAGCAAAACTACAAACAAGGCAAGGGGAAATTAATTAAGGCAGACAATTCAATCAAATCGAGTAGAGAGGTAAGAATCGAAAGTTTAGGGGAAAATGTTCAAATTAAACTAGGAAATAAGGGATTCAGAATAATCAAGGGTTCAATCAAGGAGAAAGTCATGAAAGAGTCAGCAGGTTTAGCATATAAAATGAGGCAAGACATGAATAGTGAGGATTCAACACATAACTTTAACAAAACTAATAGTTAAAATGACATTGATTAAAGGAGAAAGATACAGGTCTTAACATGAATAGTCAGGATGAACACAAGCATATAGAATTAGTGAAAGGGTTGAATTAAGAAATTCAGTAGAAGCATATTAGGACAAGAAAATCACGAGAAATCACAAGAGCCCAAAGCAAGAACACAATCAGATGTACCAATACTCAGAAACCAAACGAATAACCCCAAAAAGTAGCGCTTTTAGTACAAGCGAGTTAAGGTTGTAGCAGATGTCACACCTCCTTTTTGCGCGCCCGGCCCCGAAGGGTAAATGCGCGAGGGGAGTTTTTCCAATTTAAGTGACAATATTCGAAATGGGATTATTTATTTAATTCAGAGTCGCCACTTGGGAAAGGTTTGGCTTTTGGTGTCCCAAGTCACCGGTTTATCTTGAATCCCAAATCGAGGAAATTTTCGACTTTTCCGAGTGAAGTCTGCGAACCAGAAATTCTAAGTAAGGAATTCTGTTGACCGAGGGAAGGTGTTAGGCACCCTCGAATCCCGTGGTTCTAGCACGGTCGCTTAAATTGTTATAATGGCTAATTATCTGATTTAAATACATGTTATGACTTGCGTGCTTCTATTAAGTTTAAACCGCTTTTATTATTATTTATTATTTTTTTATAGAATTGCAACGTCGTGAAAATGCATCTCGAACCACGTCACAATCAATGCACCCGTGGTCGTCGACACATTTTGACTCCGTTGAGATTTGGATTTGGGTCACATCAATGTGCACCCGTGTTTAAGAAGGTTAAATTATTAAGCCGCGCCTAAAGAGTCTAGCGCGTTATTATTTTTGTGGAAGGCCATGAAATTCACTAAAACGGCCTATCCCGAATCCTAAAATTTATTGTGGTTATTTATTGAGAGCCCCGCAATTTTGCGTTTTATTTGGCGAGGCTTGTCTCTATTTTAGAAAGGATATCCTAAGGTGGCTACATTTCTAATACGTTTGTCTCTAAAACTAAAAAAATACATGCTAATTTAATTATATTCTTTCGCCTAATCCGGATTTTTACGGTTAATTATTTACAAGGTAAAAAAAAATGTACTTCAATGAAAAAATGCTTTAATTTGACAAAAGAAATCCGTTTATTCTAACGAAATACAACACTTAATCCGAATAAACACCTTTAAGTCGAATTTAGATTAACTTGCTTAAACAGGGTTAATAGAATTCCTTATTTAAAGAAAACTATCGATGATATTCGAAACTAGTCCTATAAACTGCCTAAAGAAATCGAAATTGGTGATTCAAAACTGTATTATATTTGGCTGGATTTACAACCGTTTGCCCCTACCTATTCAAACATAATCGGAAGAAGAGTTGAATTAACAATTCTATCAAAATGATAGCACATTCTATAAACTATATGACTGCATCACGTGTACTGCCAACAAACATGTCGCAGTTTTAGGCTAGAATATTTTCAATTAAGTACAAACTTATTAATGTGTTTTCCATTGGACTACAAATGACATAATTTATGCAACTTTAACAATATTCACAAAGCTATAAGTGAAGCAGCAGAATGATTTAACAATTCTTCAGATCTTTCAATTCATGCCTCTCATGGTTACATCAGTATGAAATGTGTACCTGGATGTTGAATATGACAAAAGAAAAGGAAGAAGATAGAGAAGATCAGCAGCAGCAGGAACAAAGCAACATCAGCAAATCAAACAACACAGCAGAACAGGCTCGAGTGCAAGAATACAACTATAGCCGATAGAAAGAGTGGCCAAATGACAGCAGCACACAGTGGAGTAGAATCAGAATTCCAGGCAGACCAAAACCAGTAGTGAACCAATGAAAACACTTGACTAATAGACTCAATTGGAACTTCAGAGAATCAGAATGGATTGAATAGATTGAACAAATGAAAACCCAAACAGCAATGGGAAGAAGCAGTTTCTGATTGTTGACTGTATGCTTTCTATCTCTTAACCCCCCCCTCTACTGTGTTCCCTAATATCAGATGGTTCTTTTTTTTCTTTCCTCCTATCTTCTGTGTATCTATGTGTATCCTCCTCCCTTAGATCTCTGTGTATCTCCCTGTTCTCTTATATCTCTCTCGTATATCTCTATTTGTATTTTCCACCACCTCCTTTATCTCCAGGTCCTCTCTTTTATAAGCCTTCAACTCACTCCTTTTACAGCCTAATCGATTAAAAGAAAACCCCTCCCATGTGCCCATCTCCTTTTCAATTCTACTTTAGCTATTTAAATATTAAACCCCATCATTCCCTTGGCAGGCTTAAACTTCCCCATTTTATTAACTAAAGGCAGATATGGGCAGCAGGAGGTAGTCTGACAGCACATGCTGTCAAACTATTTAATTCAAAAGGATCTTTATGCCCATGTTGTGCACATGCCCCCCCCCAGTTCAGATTACCATTATAGCCTACACCTTAAATTTCTGAAATCAAATTAGCAATTATAAGTAAATTGAACTTAGTTCTTAATTGATTTCAGGCAATGTTCAACAGAAACAAATCGATTTGTTATTGCTCGGATAACTGAAACTAATTGACGACACATGTCGACTCGACTATATTAGTTATAACACATACAATCGTAGCCAAAAATCAGACATTTAACAGTATCACACAAGGTTCGCATTATATTGACTAAGCAGAATTGCACTCGAAGAGTCAATTAGTCAGTCCAAATTTTGAAAATCAGCTAATTGCACAACACTCACATACACATTATCAGAACAAATGGAAAGACTCAATCAAACAACAGAGGTTCAGGCAAAGTGGTCAAGGCACAGTTGATAAAAATCAAGGACACAAACATTACACAACAACAATAACAGCCTTTCGAACAAACATGGACTAAAGAACAAAGAGAAGAGAACAGAACTCACCTCAAATCCCGAAACATCAAAACCTTAACTCGGACTTGGTCAGGCCTTTCTTAAGGCTGAACGGACTTTAATCGAAGTGTTTCTCAGATGAGAAACACTTTGATTAAAGTCCATTAGACCTTAATCTCTTCGGTTGAACGGATATGGACCAGTGACGAAGAATCACAAAGTTCCAAAACTCAGATCTGGGATTCATGCTTCCCTGATCAGATTCGGACCAAACCAAGTATGGTTTGGTCACGAGGGGGGTCTGGGGAGTGTCTGGTATGAATTTAAAGCAGATCGGTGTAGATTAGGTTCCGACTCGAATCTTCAAATGAAGATTCAAGAAGGTGGGATAGGATTCGAGGTGTGTGGTTGGTAGATTTGGGTTCAGGACGGCACAGGGGTTCTATGGTGTTAAGGGCGAGGTCACCGGCGCCCGTGCCGCCGGTTTTCATGGTGAAGGATACAGGGGCGGCTCTAGGGTTTGATGGGGAAGATGGTGAAGACGGGAGCTGGGGTTTCAGATGGGGGTAGGGTAAGGTTAGAAGGTTATATAGTTAGTGGGTGGGTGGATCCTGGCTGTTGGATGAGATGCGATGAAGGGCCAGGATCCTTCAGCTCGAAGGAAACGGTGTCGTTTCAAGGGTAAAGGGTTTGGGTTGGTCCGGGTGGAAACGGGTCGGGTTCTGTTCGTGGGTATGAGAAATGTGATCTTGGCCGTTGATCAATCTGAGATCAACGGCCCAGATCAAACTGGATTAAAACGGCGTCGTTTGGACACCCTGGGTATTAGGTTGGACTGGACCGGGCAGGCCTGGTTTTGTGCATTGTTTGTTTGGGCCAATTTTAACAAATTGGCCCAAGTCCGGAAAAGGAAGGGCCTTTTTTTTCTTTTTTTTTCTTTTATTATAAAAATACAAAACTAAGTAAAATCAAATTAAAATAAACACCTAATACAATTATTTGCACACACATTAAAATAATTCAAAACAGGTAAAAATCAAACAAAACAAAATCACGGGCAAAGATGCCTGTCTATGCTTTTCTATTTAACAACCATGTTACGGTTCAGATTATGCATGACACGTACATTTTTTGTATTTTGTTTTAATAAAGTAAAAATGGGCCAAAGTCATAAACAATTAACGAAGTGCCATGTAAAAATCCCAAAATTGTACAACGGGATCAATTGTTGTTATTTTTTATTTCTTTTGGAGCGATTGTCTCGTGAAGCAAAAATCACGTGCTCACAGCTGCCCCTCTTTGTTCGGAAACACGAAGAGTTTCCGTGCAAAGATAAAGTGAGCGTGTATGAGCGATTTTTGCCTATGGACTACTCCGTGTGAAACACATTTTTTGAAAGATCTGACCGAATCTTGCTTCAAAGATTTCCTACATATCCTGGGCTAAACAGGAATCAGGTCAATGTAGTTCGGGAAGTTTTGGTAGCTGGGACTACCATGGGATTGCAATGCTTGCTGCTACTGCTGTTGCTGTTGTCACTGCTGCGTCACTGACCGCCTTATTACAACCAAACGAAAATTGGAAACTGAACTAACTACTTATATGCATGTCAACTGCTAGTTACAAGATTCCTATCTATGATTCTTTTACGACTTGATCTTGGGTCTTAGCTGATTCTGCTTGTAGACTCCGATCTGAATCTTGATGCTTGCGAGTTGCGGCGACTTGTTTAATCTCTGGGATACTGAGTGAGACGCGATTGGCAGGGTTCAGGACCTTAACCAAATGTTGGAGTCAATTTGCCTTCCATTTACTCCGATATCTCGGGACATCTTCTCTCTTTTTTCTTCTTTTTCTTCGTTGAATCCGAACCGGGACTCATCTCGTGGGCCATTTCGATCCATGTGGCTCGAGGTTAGACCTGCGGGAGAAAACAAACAAACGAACAAAATTTTCTGCCCCAGTTTCACTAGGAAAATTTCGTTAATTATTAGCCAGGAAGTTCATAAAATTGATGAAGGAAGATAAAAATGTTCAGTTCAGGGTTGGAGCCCTAATACCGACTAGCCGGGGAAAGGTTCAGCTTGGGGTTTAAAACCCTAAAGCCGAACAAAGGAAAAATTCAGTTTAGGGTTTCAAAACTCTAATGCTGATTGCATGGAAAAGCTCAGTTTAGGGTTTAAAACCCCAATGCTGGCTGAAAGCAAAAGAGTTCAGTTTAGGGTTTAAAACCCTAATGCTGATTGCATGGAAAAGCTCAGTTTAGGGTTTAAAACCCTAATGCAGGCTGAATGGAAAAAATTCAGTTTAGGGTTTAAAACCCTAATGCTGACTAAAGGAAAAATTCAGTTTAGGGTTTAAAACCCTAATGCTGATTGCATGGAAAATCTCAGTTTAGGGTTTAAAACCCTAATGCTGGCTGAATGGAAAAAAGTTCAGTTTAGGGTTTAAAACCCTAATGCTGACTAAAGGAAAAATTCAGTTTAGAGTTTAAAACCCTAATGTTGATTGCATGGAAAAGCTCAGTTTAGGGTTTAAAACCCTAATGCTGGCTGAATGGAAAAAAGTTCAGTTTAGGGTTTAAAACCCTAATGCTGACTAAAGTAAAAATTCAGTTTAGGGTTTAAAACCCTAATGCTGATTGCATGGAAAAGCTCAGTTTAGGGTTTAAAACCCTAATGCTGGCTGAATGGAAAAAAGTTCAGTTTAGGGTTTAAAACCCTAATGCTGACTAAAAGGAAAATTCAGTTTAGGGTTTAAAACCCTAATGCTGATTGCATGGAAAAGCTCAGTTTAGGGTTTAAAACCCTAATGCTGGCTGAATGGAAAAAGTTCAGTTTAGGGTTTAAAACCCTAATGCTGACTAAAAGGAAGATTCAGTTTAGGGTTTAAAACCCTAATGCTGATTGCATGGAAAAGCTCAGTTTAGGGTTTAAAACCCTAATGCTGGCTGAATGGAAAAAGTTCAGTTTAGGGTTTAAAACCCTAATGCTGACTAAAAGGAAGATTCAGTTTAGGGTTTAAAACCCTAATGCTGATTACATGGAAAAGCTCAGTTTAGGGTTTAAAACCCTAATGCTGGCTGAATGGAAAAAGTTCAGTTTAGGGTTTAAAACCCTAATGCTAACTAAAAGGAAAATTCAGTTTAGGGTTTAAAACCCTAATGCTGATTACATGGAAAAGCTCAGTTTAGGGTTTAAAACCCTAATGCTGGCTGAATGGAAAAAGTTCAGTTTAGGGTTTAAAACCCTAATGCTGACTAAAAGGAAAATTCAGTTTAGGGTTTAAAACCCTAATGCTGATTACATGGAAAAGCTCAGTTTAGGGTTTTAAAACCCTAATGCTGGCTGAATGGAAAAAGTTCAGTTTAGGGTTTAAAACCCTAATGCTGACTAATAGGAAAATTCAGTTTAGGGTTTAAAACCCTAATGCTGATTACATGGAAAAGCTCAGTTTAGGGTTTAAAACCCTAATGCTGGCTGAATGGAAAAAGTTCAGTTTAGGGTTTAAAACCCTAATGCTGACTAAAAGGAAAATTCAGTTTAGGGTTTAAAACCCTAATGCTGATTACATGGAAAAGCTCAGTTTAGGGTTTAAAACCCTAATGCTGATTACATGGAAAAGCTCAGTTTAGGGTTTAAAACCCTAATGCTGGCTGAATGGAAAAAGTTCAGTTTAGGGTTTAAAACCCTAATGCTGACTAAAAGGAAAAATTCAGTTTAGGGTTTAAAACCCTAATGCTGATTGCATGGAAAAAGCTCAGTTTAGGGTTTAAAACCCTAATGCTGACTAAAAGGAAAATTCAGTTTAGGGTTTAAAACCCTAATGCTGATTGCATGGAAAAGCTCAGTTTAGGGTTTAAAACCCTAATGCTGGCTGAATGGAAAAAGTTCAGTTTAGGGTTTAAAACCCTAATGCTGACTAAAAGAAAAATTCAGTTTAGGGTTTAAAACCCTAATGCTGATTGCATGGAAAAGCTCAGTTTAGGGTTTAAAACCCTAATGTTCTTTTTTTTTTTGAATTTTCTTGGTTTAGTAGAAGATAAAAGGGAGTTTCGTGGAAACTTACCTTTCGAGTGAATTAAACATTGCCAAAGTATTTCTTGTACCCGTGTACCTTCCTCTTTGGGCGATACCTGCTTCTTGCACGGTTGTCTTGGATTATACCTGTTTCAACTTTTCAGACAAAGAACAATTGTTAGTTCGGAAATGACGGTCGGTTCGGTGACCTTGATCGTTCCCAATTGCTTTGTTGGGTCTCTATTTCTGTTGCGAAGTCCCTCCATTGATTTGATTTGAATGGCGAAAACCTTTAGACTGCTCAGGCTTGTATTTCCAGATTCTGTGATGACTTGCTTCGTAAGGCTCTCCCCTTTTTTTCTTTTCCCCCTTTTTCTCTTTTTTTTTGTCCCGTTTTGCTTGGAGGTTCTCAACGGGGATTTTATTGGAGGTATTCTGCGGGGATTTGTACAAAAGGAAGCCCTGTGGGGGAATATTTACAAAGTGGATTCTTTGTGTGGATTTTTGTACAATGGGGCATGCTGGGGATTTGTTTCGAAGCGGGCTTTCTAGGATTTGTTGGGGTAAGCTTGTTGGGGAATTTTTACAAAGGGACTCGCTGGGGATGTGCTGGGGAAATTCCAACGGGGATTTTTTTTATATATATTGGGGAGACTCTGTGGGGGATTGTACAAGGGGAGACTCTGTGGGGATTCGTCCGAAGGCGGACTTGCTGGGGGAAATTTCTCTTTTTCCTCTTTACTTCGAACGCCATCAAACATCATGATTCATCAAGTTTGGACAGACGTACCAACGAAACGGGGTGTTTTCCTTCATGAAACGGAACTCCGTGAAAACAAACCTGCCACCTGCCCTTTCTGGTGTATCCTGAACTTGGGGTTAAAACATAAAAGAGATTCGAAAAGAAACAAAGAAAGGAGAAAACAAATTTCAGGAAGGGAGTGTCCTTTTCGGGACGAGAAAGACTTATCTGAGGAAGATAACGCTGGCTTTAGATGACATGACATGCTCTTTGGACTGGACGCCTGACCTTCCATGAACTTGCGTTTCCCTGAACCAGAACGGATCTGTGATTCCAAACCGGTGGAACTTTGCCGAGACTTGGGGTAGAGTCATTCTTTTTTCGGCCAACAGCGCCCTTTTGCGGGTTTTCGCTGGCTGACCTCTCTCATTTCTCTTCCTGTCATCGCTTGATAGCACTCTTTGTGAGTTTTTTACTAAAACAAGCTCTCTCATTTTGGTTTCTCTACTCCCGTCGCCTCGTGGTGCCCGAAGGTTTTCACCGATGAGACTCTCTCATTTTATCTTTCTCGATTCAGAGTGTGCTGGTCTCTTTGCGATGCTTATTGGTTTCCCACCATATTTGGTAACTGATTTGAAAGCTTGTGCTTGGTAAAGAGAGGTAGACGACACTAACTTCTCAACTGCTCGACGTGCCCCGGTTTCAATTTCAGGGCGAATGGGATTTTATTGTTGGCGTGACTGAACCTCAGGGAGAGGCTACCTACGTATCCTTTCGGAATCAAGTCAAACGTAGTTCAGGCCTCAATCAATGTTTTGTTTTGTTTTTTTTTTTTTTTGTAGAGAGGATTGGGTAGTGTTTGGGAGTGGTGGGGGATAAAACCTTCGCCATTTTCAAATGTGTCAGGACTACTTGGAGTATGATCTAGACGTAGTATCTCTTGACTGCATCTGCATTTACTGCTGTGTCGGGGTCATTTCCTTCGATATCACCTAAATACAATGCTCCTCTCGGCAATATCTTCCTTACAATGTATGGGCCTTTCCAATTTGGGGCAAACTTTCCTTTTGCTTCTTCATGATGCGGCAGAATACGCCTCAGTACCAGCTGACCTACTTCGAAATTCCGGGGTCAGACTTTCTTGTTGTAAGCACGGGCCATCCTTTGTTGGTATAACTTTCCGTGACAAACTGCGGCCATTCGCTTTTCATCAATCAACGTCAATTGCTCCAGTCGAGCCTTGACCCACTCGCTGTCTTCGATTTCTGCTTCGACAATGATTTGAAGCGAAGGAATTTCTACCTCTGCCGGTATTACAGCCTCGGTCCCATAAACCAAAAGATAAGGAGTCGCTCCCACAGATGTGCGTACCGTAGTGCGGTACCCCAATAATGCAAAAGGTAACTGCTCATGCCACTGTCGGGAACTTTGTATTGTTTTCCTCAAAATCTTCTTGATGTTTTTATTTGCAGCTTCCACAGCACCATTGGCTTTTGGCCGATAAGGAGTGGAATTCCTATACGTTATCTTGAATTGCTCGCATACATCTCCCATCAAGTGATTGTTCAAGTTTGCTGCATTATCTGTAATGATAGTCGCAGGAATACCGAAGCGACAGATAAGATTTGAGTGTACAAAATCCACCACAGCTTTCTTAGTGACCGACTTGAGAGTGACAGCTTCTACCCATTTGGTGAAGTAATCGATGGCAACCAGTATAAACCTGTGTCCATTCGAAGCCTTCGGTTCGATTGGTCCAATGACGTCCATGCCCCATGCGACAAATGGCCAAGGTGCAGACATGGGATGCAACTCCGTGGGAGGTGCATGAATCAAATCACCGTGCACCTGACACTGATGACACTTCCGAACAAAGCTAAAGCAATCTTTTTCCATGGTCATCCAGTAATAACCTGCTCGAAGGATTTTCTTTGCTAAGACATACCCGTTCATGTGAGGTCCACACACACCTGCGTGCACTTCGTGCATGATCTTTCTCGATTCCTCGATATAGACACATCTTAGGAGATTGAGGTCCGGGGTCCTTTTATATAACAACTCATCGCTTAGAAAGAAACCATTTGCATGTCGCCTAATGGTCCTCTTCTGATCTCCAGTAGCGTGCTCGGGGTACTCTTGTGTCTTCAGGAATTTCTTGATGTCATGGTACCAAGGCTACGTATTTGATCCCACCTCGATTACACTGCAGTAACCGTGTCTTTCCTTGATTTGGATTTCCAAAGGATCGACGCGGGCGTTGCCCGGGTAGGGTAGCATTGAAGCCAAAGTAGCAAGTGCATCTACCAGTTCATTGTGACACCTCGGAATATACCTGAACTCTATTGACGTAAAGCGCTTGCTGAGGTCCTCCACATGCTGTCGGTAAGGGATAAGTTTGACATCCCGAGTTTCCCATTCACCTTGAGCTTGTCGGATAATCAGGTCAGAATTTCCCATAATCAGTAAGTCTTCGACATCCTGATCGATTGCCATATGCATGCCCATAATGCAGGCTTTATACTCAGCTGTATTATTTGTGCAAAAGAAACACAGTCTAGCTGTGGCGGGATAATGTTGACTAGAAGGCGAGATCAAAATTGCCCCAATCCCTACACCCTTGGCGTTCACGGCTCCATCAAAGAACATCTTCCAAACATGAGCTTCCTCCGAGACCACTTCTGCGGTGTTTACTTCTTCATCTGGAAAGTAGGTATCCAATGGCTGGTATTTCTCATCGACCGGATTTTCGGCCAAATGATCTGCTAACGCCTGGGCTTTCATTGCCGTGCGAGTGACATAGACTATGTCGAATTCCGTAAGCAAGATTTGCCATTTAGCCAGTCTCCCAGTAGGCATTGGTTTCTGAAATATATACTTCAAAGGATCCAACCTGCTTATGAGGAACGTAGTGTGGGCTTGGAGATAATGTCTCAGCTTTTGAGCAACCCATGTGAGAGCGCAACATGTCCTTTCCAACAGTGTGTATTTGGCCTCGTAGCCGGTGAATTTCTTGCTTAAGTAGTAGATTGCTTGCTCTTTCTTTCCGGTTACGTCGTGTTGCCCGAGGACGCAGCCGAAAGAGTTCTCCAATACTGTTAGATACAAGAAAAGTGGCCTTCCCGGTTCTGGAGGGACCAAGACCGGGGGATTCGAAAGGTATTCTTTGACTTTATCAAAGGCTTCTTGACACTCAGTTGTCCATTTAATCGCCGCATCTTTCCTTAACAGCTTGAATATGGGCTCACACGTGCTCGTCAGCTGGGCAATAAACCGACTGATGTAGTTCAACCTGCCCAAAAGACTCATCACGTCTTTCTTTGTTCTTGGGGAGGCAGATCTCTGATGGATTTTATCTTAGTTGGATCTAGCTCGATACCTCTCCTGCTTACGATGAAGCCCAAAAGTTTGCCCGACGGAACTCCGAAAGCACATTTGGCTGGGTTTAGCTTCAAGTCATACTTCCTTAGCCTCTCGAAGAATTTCCTCAAGTCTTGGATGTGATTATCCTGCGTCCTGGACTTGACTATCACGTCATCCATGTACACCTCTATTTCTTGATGCATCATGTCATGGAAAATGGCAGTCATGGCCCTCATGTAAGTAGCCCCAGCATTCTTCAAACCAAATGGCATGACCCGGTAACAGTAGGTGCCCCAAGGCGTGGTGAAGGCAGTTTTCTCGGCGTCCTCTTCATCCATCAATACCTGATGATACCCAGCATAACAATCTACAAAAGACTGTATCTCGTGTTTGGCGCAATTATCAACGAGGATGTGGATGTTGGGCAGCGGGAAATTATCTTTAGGACTTGCTCTGTTCAGATCTCGGTAATCTACACATACCCGAGTTTTCCCGTCCTTTTTCGGTACTGGAACCACATTTGCCAACCAAGTTGTATACTGGACTACCCGAATCACTCCCGTTTTCAATTGTTTGGTGATCTCCTCTTTAATCTTGTCACTGACCTCAGTTTTGAACTTTCATTGCTTTTGTTGAACTGGAGGACAATCAGGATGAATCGGCAATTTATGAACCACTAGATCAACACCTAGACCTGGCATGTCATCATATGACCAAACAAACACGTCTTTAAATTCAAAAAGAAGTTGAATTATCGCCTCTCGCGTTTTCTTGTCCGTGTGAATGCTTATTTTGGTCTCCCGGATTTCTTCCGGGGTTCCCAAATTTACCGGTTCAGTGTCATTCAAATTTGGCTTAGGTTTATTCTCGAAATATTCCAACTCTCGGTTTATTTCCCTAAAAGCCTCTTCCGCATCATATTCTGGTTCTAGGTTCATTAATTCGCAGTTAAATAGCTCATTGTGATCTGGGCGTGAAGTCCGCAAGCATGTCATATTTAAAGCCGCATTATTAGGACTGAAAAGAAAGATAAAAGGCAAAATAACAAAAATTAGAACAAAAGAAAGAATGGGAAAGCAATGATGATTTTTTTTTATTTTCTTTGGAAAGTTGGAAGACAACAATGTTTACAACTAGGGATTCAAGACAACAAAAAGAAGAAAACGTTCAAGTTATGTCCTGGAGATAACTTGTGACACAGGAAAGGTGGCAGGACAGGTCTACCCGGACTTCCGTCTAGTCGGGAATGGCGTGGCCTCCCAGTTTTGGAGTTTGGCGTTTGGCCCCATGTACATCATCTCAGCAGTGCTTGTGCCTTCACCTGGTTGAACCATGTGGACCTCGTAGAGCATTTCCCTCATTGCCCCACATATCTCCTCGATTTCCTCAGCTGTGAAGACCTCATCATCTTCTTCAACGTACCTTGGCCTGATGAAAGTTGCATATAAATCCGGCAGTGGTTGAGGTAACTTCCAACCCTCATTTCTCCTTTTCTTTGCCCACTCTTCGTCTGCTGGAGTAGGTTTGAAACCTAGTCCAAAAGGTTTCTTGATGACTGGCAAAGTAATGGGTTCTGTTATTCCCTGAAGGGTTCGTCCAAGTCCCTTTCCTGGCCTAAATCCATGCCGGATCATCTCTTTGGCCACCATGACCGAGGCATTAGACAAGAAAGGCTGGGGGCAGGGTATTCTCTCTTCGTGCCGCTCCGCCCGTACAATCTCAAAAGCTTGATAGACCGTATGTTCGCTCCCTTCTCTCGGTTCAAGGTACGGGATGGATGGGTCCCGATAAATGGCATGCTCATCTTCCCCATGGACCACGATCTCCTGGTCTTCGTACTCGAACTTCACCATCTGGTGAAGAGTGGAAGGCACGGCTCCTGCCGCATGGATCCAAGGTCTGCCAAGGAGAAAATTGTAGGATGTGTCCATGTCGATCACCTGGAAGGTTACTCGAAATTCGACCGGTCCTATGACCAACAACAGGTCTATTTCTCCCATGGTATCTCTCTTGATGCCGTCGAAAGCTCTTACGCAGACATTGTTGGGTCGGATTCTTCCGGTTCCAATTTCCATCCTTTGTAGCGTGGAGAGCGGGCAAATGTCAACACCTGATCCCCCATCCAACATTACCCGCTTGACATAGTAGTCCTCGCATTTAACTGTTAAATGCAAAGCCTTGTTGTGTGCCGCTCCTTCCGGGGGTAAATCGTTCTTGCTGAAAGAGATTTGGTTGGCGGCGAAGAATCTTTCTGTCATTCGCTCTAGTTGTTCCACCGAGGTTTCAGTTGGTACATATGCTTCATTCAGGGTTTTCAATAGGATCTTTTGATGCTCGGTCGACCTCATCAATAATGACAGCATGGATACTTGTTCAGGGTACTTGCGCAGCTGATCTATCACTTCGTAATCCGGCATTTTCATTTGTTGGAAGAACACTTCCGCTTCTTCAACACTCACGGGCTTCTTTGGCGGGAAGCGCCTTTGTGTGGCGTTGTTCAGATCTTGGGTATTTGAATACCTTCTGATGAAAGTATTTTCTAGAAGTTCTCCCATGACCTCTTTACCTTTGTACATTACCAAAGTCTTTTGATAATTCCACGGCACTGTGGACGGGTTGGTCATTGGCTTTTGTGGCACGCGTCCGATAACCACTGGCTCATTCAGCCGAGGTGGTTGAATCGTCCCCCGGACCACATAGGCCCCTTTTGGCACGTACATAGGTTTTTTCTTTTTGATCCCGAAGTTCTGCGCCTTCTCAGCTCGACCTCGTGGTATGTAAAGAACTTCATTTTTTACAGGTACCACTTTCTTCTCTACCTTCTTTTCAGGCTTGTTCTTTATAGCCTTGACCTCTTCCCCCTTTTCTGGTTTCTGGTCCATTTCGGGCCTCTTCCCCGTGTCGACAATGGCAATTATAGCTTTCAAAGCAGAATCGAACTCTTTGTCTTCACAAATCATTCCGATCAGCGGCCCATTATTATGAGCAGGTAATGGATTGTTAGTTACGTTCGGGATTTCCTCGTCCCTTAGCACTATTTTCCCTTGCTCTATCAAATTTTCGACCACTCTTTTCAACGACCAGCAGTCATTTGTATCATGTCCCTCGGCCCCTGAATGATAGGCACATCTGACTCCGGCTTTGTAAGAAGGTGATATTGGGTTTTGCCTCGTTTGAGGGATTGGTTGTAAGAAACCCAACTGGACTAGCTTCGGGAACAAAGTAGAGTATTGTTCACCGATGGGCGTGAAAGTTCGCCTTCGAGGTGGCTCCTGAGGGCGAAAGTTATTCTGCGGGGGTTGTGGGTTATAGTGGTTGCGGTAAGGAGGCTGATTTCTGGGAGGTGGAGCTGGGCCTCAGTTGGCTTGTTGTGGTGGATGGTTATAAGGTTGGGCATTCATGACCATATAAGGTTGATGAGCATATGCCAAATTTGAGTGGGGGTAGTAGTGTTGTGGGGCTCTTTCCGGAAAATGGGGCCTGGGATGACGATACTCCCTTGCTTCAAAGGCTGCCATAGTCGTTTCTTCCTTCTTCTTCCCCCTTGTCTTTCCTCCGGACCCGCTTTGGACGGCCTGGGAGGTCGCCCTTATGGCTGCTTGACTCAGAATCCTACCTGTTTTCAAACCATTTTCCACCATCTCTCCAATCTTGATCGCTTCCGCGAATGGCTTACCCATGGCTGACATCATGTTTTGGAAATAGTCAGACTCTTAAGCCTGGAGAAAGGTAGTGACCATTTCCACTTCATCCATGGGAGGTTTCACTCTCGACGCCTGTTCACGCCACTTAATAGCATACTCTCTGAAGCTTTCCGAAGGCTTCTTCTTTAAATTCGACAGAGAGTTTCGGTCTGGCGCAATGTCGATGTTATACTGGAATTGTTTTACAAAATCTCTGGCGAGATCATCCCATATATGCCATCGGGACATTTCCTGATCCATATACCATTCCGAAGCTATCCCTACTAGACTTTCCCCAAAATATGCCATTAGCAGTTCTTCTTTTCCGCCAGCTCCCCGCAATTGGTTGCAGTATTTCTTAAGATGTGCAATAGGGTCACCGTGCCCATCGTATTTCTCGAACTTGGGGGTCTTGAAACCCGTTGGCAGGTGCACGTGAGGGAACATGCACAGGTCAGCGTAAGAGACGCTCTTTTGTCCGCTCAATCCTTGCATATTCTTCAAACTTTGTTCAAGGCTTCTCATTCTCTTGGCAATCTCATTTTGTTCTGCAATTCTGGGGTTCTGATCCTGTCCCGGTGCAAGCTCGCACTGAGGCGGTAGAGGATTAGTGCTGGTAGCGAACCTGGTTGGTTCCATTGAGAACGATGGTGCTTGGAATATAAAGGAGGATAAGTCAAATCTTGGCTTGTATGTGGTAGGCTGTGCCGTAATCGGGCAAGGCGATGCAGTAAAGATGTTCATGCTTGCATCGGTGGCTGACATTCGGGGATGAGGCTCAGAAGGCGATCCAGCAGAGAAAGCTGAGGTGGCTGGGTACCCGAATGGGGTAGCAGGATAATTTATGGGGACATTAGACGTCCTACTTGACCTGGAGAATAATTCAGGGAATCCGGGGACGACACTTGGCGGCTCTTTCCCATTATTCCAATCGTCCAGCATTTCCAACATGCGGAGACGTAGGATTCTATTTTCCTCTGCAGTTGCGGATTCAGGTGTGAGGACGGCTGAGATCGAGCTCTCCTCAGAAACAGGGATCGTTTGCAATGGAATTTCTGAAGACATTTCCACACTTCCTTTTGACCTGGTGAAGTAAGTGTGAGTACCGCTTCTGGCCTTAACAACAGGTAGTTGAACGCTTCTCCTTGACCTCGTGAAATATGAGTGCGAGGCCAGACTTTCACCAAACCAACCGTCTTTTCAAAAAACCCTGGAAATACTCAATGACAAACGCACGGTTAATTTGTAGCAAATAAACAGATAGTTAATCTCACGTTGGGCATGATGCACCTATACAGTTAAGTGGATTACTATATGTTTACTACGAGAGCATGCGTCATTCCGGCATTTTTCCTCTTATTAGTTTTCCCCTTTTTTCTCTTTTTTTTATTCTATTATTTTTTTTATTTTGCAGTAAAAGAAATGCGACCGGATCCGATGAGGATTGCCTACGTATCACGATGCCTACGTGAATCAGATCATTACGTAGTTCGAAAAACACAAATGATCGTAAAGGAAACAACCTCTTTATTGTTGAAAATGTTCTATTACAAACTACATTTGCAAAAGAAAAACGAACTTTGAAAATAAACCTAGATTCAAAAATAGACTAAAAATCACCCGGATGGGAAAAACAAGCGGAAGATGCTAAGATACAGATTTGACCTATGAATGCATTATGGTTTTGAAAATTGGTGTCCGCGGGGCATCGTTCGGCCTTGCCGCGGTCCTAGGCGTGAGATCCCTCTCAAGTTGCTCCAGCTCGTGCATAGTCTGCTTGACATAACCCATTACTGCTGAGAGGACGGTAACGCTGGACATGTTCTCACATCGTAGACATCGTCTGGTGATGGCATGGGCAATGGCCTTGATCCTATCTCTGGTTTGCTTCTTCTCCATGAGTAGGCGTTTTATCTGATCGCTGCATGTCTTAAATACTTGAGCATCTTGTATATGCTGATGCTTCAGTCGCCGTACTTCCAACTTCATCTGGGCTATTGAGTCGTACCAGTATCTGCTCTCTATTTGGAAGTCCTCGGCCTGACTAGCTGCTTTGATCTCAAGTGCAGCCATCTCTCTCTTTACTTTAGCCACAGTCTTCTCGTGGTTGCCTTCCAATTGATTCAGGTACCGGCGATGCTCATCTGCTCTTGCATCCCACTGTGCCCTGAGCTCTGCTATGATGTTTTCAGATTCCTCCAAACCATCTTGCCATTCCCTGATTTCACCTTTTAGCCTTTTTATCAGCTGCTCGTCTGATCGACGCCTTGGTTGTTTATCCGCATCCACCCTTATCTGTTTGATCTGGGCTCTGAGCATTTCATTTTCTTGAATTAACCTGTTCCGCTTTCCTAGATCGGTAGCAACTTGCACGTTGTGTTCATATTTCAAGCTTTCCACTTGTTGCTTTAACCTGCTGATTTCGGCGCAATAGCCTCTTTCCTTTGCTAACCAATCCCACTGCCTTTGTGATGATTCGGTAAAATTCCGGATGTGGGGTCTCTTAGCCGGCCTTTCATGCTCGAATTCCCTTCTATACCATGCAAGGTAACCTGGTGCCGTCTCTCCTTTGGCTCGATCCCGTACGCGAGTATCTGATTTCAAATATTAACACTCACTCCAGATTTGGCGAATCTTTGCTTCTGGGAATTGTCCGTTAGGACTTATCTCAACTGCTTGAGCGCTAAGATCTTCCTCATGAGGTACTGTCTGGCATCTTCCGAACTGTCTCAAAACTTGGCAGGGTGCGTAAGGTTGAATGCTCTTAAGCCCCATCAGCAAGAAATGAGTTTTTGCTGCCGACATATATAAGATCTCATCAACAGGCAACCATCCCAACGTCCACTGTATTTGGCTGGCAGTAAGAGCTTGAAAGAACGAGGTCCATGCCAGGACTCATTTGGGCAAAATGATCTCTTTGGTTCTCGTGTAAGATTCTTCTATCCGGGTCTTTTCTGGGGAACCATGGCTCAAAATCTCGGAATGATGGCAGAGGTGCTCGGTCATCCATATTTGTAGGAGCAAGTTACAACCTTCGAAGAAATTTCCCCCAGCTTTACAAACTGTAAGAGCTCGAAAGATGTCAGATACCACCATAGGTGCGAGAGTACTGTCACTTTGCGTGAGTAAAGTGCTGACGACCCCGGATATCTTCAGATCAATGTTTCCGTCTTTCCTTGGAAATACCAGAAGGCCTAGGAACATCACCATGAAAGCTACCCGTATGTGCTTGTCCCACTTCTGACGAACTCCTTTGCTGCACAGTTTGTTGATTGGATTATTGAATCCCCCTCATGACCGTACCTATCATATATGAAGCATGGAGTACAAAATCCGGCTGCTAGATCCGGGTTGTGGACTGTTCTAGGTATCTTCAATGAATCTAGGAACCGATGTACCGTGACGACTCTTGGGGCGACCAAGTATTTTTCCTTCAAAGGAAGTTCAGTATTCCCGATGTATCCGGCCATTTCTTCCAAAGTCGGGGTGAGTTCAAAATCAGAGAAATGGAAAACATTGTGCGCCGAGTCCCAATAGGTAACCAAAGCTCTTATGATATCTCCCCGAGGCTGGATTTCTAATAAACCCACAAGACCTTTCAGATATTTCTTAACCTCATTTTGTCCTTCAACACCTAGATCATTCCACCATAGCCGTAACTTGATAGGGATTTTGGTCATTATTGAAAAATGTTCATTTTGCATCGTGCTCATCCTGCACATTTATTAAGGTGATTTTAACAAAACGAACTGACTCAAAATTTTTATTTTTTTTTTACAGAGGAGATCAAGTTTTGAACACGGCCTTTAAACACTTCGGGGACGAAGATTTTAAGGCTGTGTGGGTCTACTGGATAAAAATGCTAAACAAGACCCAAAGGTGGCTATTTATGCAAAGTCAGCCTTCCGGCGTCCCTTTCGGGAACATTCGGCTATTTATGACAAGACAGCGTCACCCGATTTATTTACGACTCTTTTTTTTTTAAGTTTGAAACGCATTTTTTATTTATTTATTGATTTTGGCTATTTTAGTAAAAATGGGGGGGGGGGGGTTGAACCCGACGAGGGTTGCCTACGTATCTCACATCCGGTGAGAATCAAACCGGCGTAGTTCGGGCTATCGTGAATAGAGAAAACCAAATAAACCTAAAAAGCAAGAATACATATTTTTATTATTTTTTTTGAAAAGAGATAAAGATTAAAGAAAATATTTATTACTAATTATTTTTTGGGAAATATTTGGACTATTAGTCTGAATTTATAAAAGGGGTACTACAAAAGAAACAACATTTTTTTTGAATTATGAATTTCCGTTTTTTTTTACTTTTAAATAAATACCTTTTTTTTTCTTTTTGATTTTGGAAATGATAAAAAAGAAAATTTGTATTTTTTTTAAATTCAAACTAAGAAGACAAATTTTGTTTTTATTCTTTTTTTTTTAGAGAAATTCCGGCGAGGTTTTGACACTACTTGGACATTGGTTTTATTTTTCCAAAATAAGTAATTATCTCCCTACGCTGCTATTTTCCCTCTCTTTTTTTAGAAACCGGTCAGCATGCGGAACCGAAGCAAATAAATGCGCAAAACAAATAGGATGCAGCAGGGTGGTCTTTTCATTTAGGTTGCCTATCCTAGACGGACCCAACCCCTGTGTTGAGTCCCCTAAGTCAAATGCAACATGATGCAGATAAGCGTTCCTACTAGGGATCCGGCATGAAGTCAAGTTATTCTAGGTTCGTAACCTGGGCATTTGTTCTAGACTGTGTACCCGAGCGGACAACTCGAGTCGAGGAGGGGGCTACGTACCGGGGACCCGCGAGATCGTCCGGCTTTGTAACTTGTCCGACCTCTTTCTTATTTCAGGTATAGACACTAACAGAATAGGGAGTCTCGACCAGCGAGCTTCTCCCCGGAGGTAAGAAGAGAAGGGTTTCGGCACAGTTTATATACAGTTCAGATAATATCAAAGCGGTAAAAGACAACATTCAGCACGTTATATCAAAACATGTAATAAATATCAGATAATAAAGCCAAATATAACAATTATTCTAAGCTCGAATTCTTGAACCCTGAACCAGTGGTTCTGGGTTTTAGTCCCCAGCGGAGTCGCCAGAGCTGTCACACCTCCTTTTTGCGCGCCCGGCCCAGAAGGGTAAATGCGCGAGGGGAGTTTTTCCAATTTAAGTGACAATATTCGAAATGGGATTATTTATTTAATTCAGAGTCGCCACTTGGGAAAGGTTTGGCTTTTGGTGTCCCAAGTCACCGGTTTATCTTGAATCCCAAATCGAGGAAATTTTCGACTTTTCCGAGTGAAGTCTGCGAACCAGAAATTCTAAGTAAGGAATTCTGTTGACCCGAGGGAAGGTGTTAGGCACCCTCAAATCCCGTGGTTCTAGCACGGTCGCTTAAATTGTTATAATGTCTAATTATCTGATTTAAATACATGTTATGACTTGCGTGCTTCTATTAAGTTTAAACCGCTTTTATTATTATTTATTATTTTTTTTATAGAATTGCAACGTCGTGAAAATGCATCTCAAACCACGTCACAATCAATGCACCCGTGGTCGTTGACACATTTTGACTCCGTTGAGATTTGGATTTGGGTCACATCAATGTGCACCCGTGTTTAAGAAGGTTAAATTATTAAGCCGCACCTAAAGAGTCTAGCGCGTTATTATTTTTGTGGAAGGCCATGAAATTCACTAAAACGGCCTATCCCGAATCCTAAAATTTATTGTGGTTATTTATTGAGAGCCCCGCAATTTTGCGTTTTATTTGGCGAGGCTTGTCTCTATTTTATAAAGGATATCCTGAGGTGGCTACATTTCTAATACGTTTGTCTCTAAAACTAAAAAAATACATGCTAATTTAATTATATGCTTTCGCCTAATCCGGATTTTTACGGTTAATTATTTACAAGGTAAAAAAAAATGTACTTCAATGAAAAAATGCTTTAATTTGACAAAAGAAATCCGTTTATTCTAACGAAATACAACACTTAATCCGAATAAACACCTTTAAGTCGAATTTAGATTAACTTGCTTAAACAGGGTTAATAGAATTCCTTATTTAAAGAAAACTATCGATGATATTCGAAACTAGTCCTATAAACTGCCTAAAGAAATCGAAATTGGTGATTCAAAACTGTATTATATTTGGCTGGATTTACAGCCGTTTGCCCCTACCTATTCAAACATAACCGGAAGAAGAGTTGAATTAACAATTCTATCAAAATGATAGCACATTCTATAAATTATATGACTGCATCACGTGTACTGCCAACAAACATGTCGCAGTTTTAGGCTAGAATATTTTCAATTAAGTACAAACTTATTAATGTGTTTTCCATTGGACTACAAATGACATAATTTATGCAACTTTAACAATATTCACAAAGCTATAAGTGAAGCAGCAGAATGATTTAACAATTCTTCAGATCTTTCAATTCATGCCTCTCATGGTTACATCAGTATGAAATGTGTACCTGGATGTTGAATATGACAAAAGAAAAGGAAGAAGATAGAGAAGATCAGCAGCAGCAGGAACAAAGCAACAGGAGCAAATCAAACAACACAGCAGAACAGGCTCGAGTGCAAGAATACAACTATAGCCGATAGAAAGACTGGCCAAATGACAGTAGCACACAGTGGAGTAGAATCAGAATTCCAGGCAGACCAAAACCAGTAGTGAACCAATGAAAACACTTGACTAATAGACTCAATTGGAACTTCAGAGAATCAGAATGGATTGAATATATTGAACAAATGAAAACCCAAACAGCAATGGGAAGAAGCAGTTTCTGATTGTTGACTGTATGCTTTCTATCTCTTAACCCCCCTCTACTGTGTTCCCTAATATCAGATGGTTCTTTTTTTTCTTTCCTCCTATCTTCTGTGTATCTATGTGTATCCTCCTCCCTTAGATCTCTGTGTATCTCCCTGTTCTCTTATGTCTCTCTCGTATATCTCTATTTGTATTTTCCACCACCTCCTTTATCTCCGGGTCCTCTCTTTTATAAGCCTTCAACTCACTCCTTTTACAGCCTAATCGATTAAAAGAAAACCCCTCCCATGTGCCCATCTCCTTTTCAATTCTACTTTAGCTATTTAAATATTAAACCCCATCATTCCCTTGGCAGGCTTAAACTTCCCCATTTTATTAACTAAAGGCAGATATGGGCAGCAGGAGGTAGTCTGACAGCACATGCTGTCAAACTATTTAATTCAAAAGGGCCTTTATGCCCATGTTGTGCACATGCCCCCCCCCCAGTTCAGATTACCATTACAGCCTACACCTTAAATTTCTGAAATCAAATTAGCAATTATAAGTAAACTGAACTTAGTTCTTAATTGATTTCAAGCAATGTTCAACAGAAACAAATCGATTTGTTATTGCTCGGATAACTGAAACTAATTGATGACACATGTCGACTCGACTATATTAGTTATAACACATACAATCGTAGCCAAAAATCAGACATTTAACAGTATCACACAAGGTTCGCATTATATTGACTAAGCAGAATTGCACTCGAAGAGTCAATTAGTCAGTCCAAATTTTGAAAATCAGCTAATTGCACAACACTCACATACACATTATCAGAACAATTGGAAAGACTCAATCAAATAACAGAGGTTCAGGCAAAGTGGTCAAGGCACAGTTGATAAAAGTCAAGGACACAAACATTACACAACAACAATAACAGCCTTTCGAACAAACATGGACTAAAGAACAAAGAGAAGAGAACAGAACTCACCTCAAATGCCGAAACATCAAAACCTTAACTCGGACTTGGTCAGGCCTTCCTTAAGGCTGAACGGACTTTAATCGAAGTGTTTCTCAGATGAGAAACACTTTGATTAAAGTCCATTAGACCTTAATCTCTTCGGTTGAACGGATATGGACCAGTGACGAAGAATCACAAAGTTCCAAAACTCAGATCTGGGATTCATGCTTCCCTGATCAGATTCGGACCAAACCAAGTATGGTTTGGTCACGAGGGGGTCTGGGGAGTGTCTGGTATGAATTTAAAGTAGATCGGTGTAGATTAGGTTCCGACTCGAATCTTCAAATGAAGATTCGAGAAGGTGGGATAGGATTCGAGGTGTGTGGTTGGTAGATTTGGGTTCAGGACGGCACGGGGGTTCTATGGTGTTAAGGGCGAGGTCACCGGCGCCCGTGCCGCCGGTTTTCATGGTGAAGGATACAGGGGCGGCTCTAGGGTTTGATGGGGAAGATGGTGAAGACGGGAGCTGGGGTGTCAGATGGGGGGTAGGGTAAGGTTAGAAGGTTATATAGTTAGTGGGTGGGTGGATCCTGGCCGTTGGATGAGATGCGATGAAGGGCCAGGATCCTTCAGCTCGAAGGAAACGGTGTCGTTTCAAGGGTAAAGGGTTTGGGTTGGTCTAGGTGGAAACGGGTCGGGTTCTGTTCGTGGGTATGGGAAATGTGATCTTGGCCGTTGATCAATCTGAGATCAACGACCCAGATCAAATTGGATTAAAACGGCATCGTTTGGACACCCTGGGTATCAGGTTGGACTGGACCGGGCAGGTCTGGTTTTGTGCATTGTTTGTTTGGGCCAATTTTAACAAATTGGCCCAAGTCCGGAAAAGGAAGGGCCTTTTTTTTTCTTTTATTATAAAAATACAAAACTAAGTAAAATCAAATTAAAATAAACACCTAATACAATTATTTGCACACACATTAAAATAATTCAAAACAGGTAAAAATCAAACAAAACAAAATCACGGGCAAAGATGCCTGTCTATGCTTTTCTATTTAACAACCATGTTACGGTTCAGATTATGCATGACACGTACATTTTTTGTATTTTGTTTTAATAAAGTAAAAATGGGCCAAAGTCATAAACAATTAATGAAGTGCCATGTAAAAATCCCAAAATTGTACAACGGGATCAATTGTTGTTATTTTTTATTTCTTTTGGAGCGATTGTCTCGTGAAGCAAAAATCACGTGCTCACAGAAGACTAACAAAATCAGTCAAAATATATGAGAAGCAGAAGATTAACCACAAAAAGTCATCAAACATTTTGTAAAAAGAAATTCTGGAAACCCTAGTTTAGGAAAAGATGAAAATCACTTGAAAATCATATGATTCTTGTAAAGAATCTTAAGGTTATTATAAAACTCACATGAAACAAGCAAAATCATATCAGATCTGTACAGATCTAAGAGGTTTAGAAAAAGAAATTAGGGTTTCAAAGAGAACAACAAAGGTGAAGAAACATGCTTAGAAACCTATAGATCATAGTCAATATAGGACGATCTTACTCGGAATCACACTGGAATGGCTTGAAACAGGCGAGAGAGGAACCATAGATGCAAGTCAACTAGCCTTGGTCCCTTGAGGGTCCTGGAGATGGCAAGATTGACGTGAGGGGGGCCATTGGAGGCCTAGGAGGTGGTGAGAGATCATCGTAGACAGCCGTAGACAAGGGTCAGTGAGGTTTGATTAGGGTTAGGTTTGAGAGAGTTTGAGAGCAGAGAGAGGTTTCAGGGCGGCGGGTAGTGTAGAATGATAGGGTTTGGGGGTGTCTTTTGGGTTTATTTTAGGAAGGGCCGTTTGTGGCCGTTGATCTCTATAATCAACGGCTGGAATTAAAGGGTTTTGGGGGGGGCAGATCGGGTAGCTGGGTTTGGGCTGGGTAATTTAATTGGGTATTGGGCTGGTAATTGGGTTAGATTGGGGCTGAAATTGAAAATAAAATAGGCTAGATTTTAAATAGCCACTTTTAATAGTATATAATTTATAAGAAATAATAAATGATTTCTAAAAAAATACTTTCATGTACTAAAATGATTTAAAATAGTTTTCTAATATTTTAAAAATATAAAAGATCATTTTATATGTTACGCTCTGCAATATTACGTCGATATTACGTTCAGCAGTATTATATTACGACAATGTTATGCTCTGCAGTAATATATTACGATGATGTTACCCTCTGTAGTAATATATTACGATGATGTTGCGTCTTGCAGTATTAAGTTATGACAGTGTTGTACCCAACAATATTACATTACGGTGATGTTACGCTTCGCAGTAATAAGTTACGACGATATTGCACCTTGCAGTAATGTACGTTTAATTTGTTATAAGGTAAATGACATCAGTCCAAGGAAAAGATTATTTGGAGATTATAAGGATTATAAGTGATGAGTAAATTCGTGAAGGTAAGAGGGTAAGTAATATCGAAGAAAACGAATTTTGTCGAAGTTTGGCATGTTGGGGTAAAATATGGCCCGAGCTAAAATACCCGATATTTATAGACTAGTGACATACAAGGTACTGCGTGGCCATGATATTAAGGTGTATAAGGTATGTGGAAAGTGAGTAATATTTTAATTAATTTGTGGTAATTTTTAAAGTATACGGGTAATAGGTTTATTACCGGATAACGAAATATTACCCGGTTAACTAATAAATGGATAAGATTAAATCCCTCCCCAATAAAACAGGGTAGAAGGCCACTATTTGAGAAATTGACTCATATTGATTTATGAGTAGGTGGCATTATTATCCTTTTCACTTATTAGAAAACCCAATGTCTTGGCACATATTCCTGAATATCAAGTGATGCTCTCATTAAGGTCTTCAGTTTATACTGAATTCAATATGCTATTTTATTTGAAAATTGTAAAATGAAAGCACGTTTCTCTTCAAGATGAAGATAATAGCTGATTTTTCTAACTGCAGAAGTGAAATTTTACTATAGAAATTGTGGACAGGAAGGTCATAGGAGTAACTACTATTCCGAAATTCGTGACAACACTTCATACTGTATTAGCAACGTAGGTTCTTGGTTTAGCAGAGGAGTTCGTACAAAATTATACTGTATAATAACAACGGAATTTTGCGGTTCTAAATGATTACGGTGCAATATTTTTCAAGAATATTATACGGAGTTTTTCCTACTCCAGGTATGTTAAGGCTATCCCTTCTTTCTTTTGGCATGATCCTCACGATACAAACGAAACGTGCAAATGCACAAATTCCATGAATGACTCTATTCATAAAAGTATTAGAGACATCTATGTTCTGGAATTTCCACGTGTCATAATATTTTATCATCTATTCATGAGTCTCAGAAAAAAATATGAAAGTTGAAAAGAGTTTACCTTATGATATTACTCAAAGGCAAAATGATCTTATAAAGCTCCGAAAGATTTTATTAACGTACTTCTCATGCATTTCATTCATGTGCATTGACCCTATGACCAGATGGCGTTATATACGCGTATATATGTAAATATATGTATATGGGATACGGAAAAAGGTGACGGCATTATATACACACCACCACCTGATCAGCTGGTATATGATGATGATGTTGCCCGCAGTGGCTAAAATATGATTCAAACGGCGTTATATATGCGTATATATGGATGTATTCAAATGGCGTTATATATGCGTATATATGTATGTATATATGTATATGGGATATGGAAAAGGTTATGGCGTTATATACGTACCACCACCTGATCAGCTGGTATACGATGATGATTTTGCCCGTAGTGGCCAATATGACATGATGGGATGCCCTCAGAGGCTGATGATGTTATGAAGCATGTACCTATGCACGACATGACATTCATACGCATATGCATGATGCTAAAAGTAATTTATGATTTACAAGGTTATTCAGACTTACAGGTTGAGTCATGTACTATATATTTATTTCATGTCTCTTATGGATTTATTTATGTGCCTTACATACTCGGTACATTATTCATACTGACGTCCTTTTTGCCTAGGGACACTGTGTTTCATGCCCGCAAGTCCCGATAGACAGGTCGAGAGCCCTCCAAGTAGGCTATCAGCTTAGCGGAAGATGTTGGTGCGCTCCATTTGCTTCGGAGTTGCTCGTTTGGCTAGTATGATTTAGACGTGTATTGTTTGGTATGGGGGGACTCTATCCCGGCCTTTATAATATTTATTTACTCTTAGAGGCTTGTAGACATATGTCATGTACGTGAAAGATTGTATGGCCTTGTCGGCCTATGTTCTGAGTTTATAAATGATCACGTTGGCCTATTAGGCCCATATGTCACATGTATATAATGGTGTAATAAGAAAGGTACATTACGTTGGTACTCGGTCAAGTAAGGTACTGGGTGCCCGTCGCGGCCCATCGGTTTGGGTCGTGACAAAAGTGGTATCAGAGCAGTTCTATCCTAGGAAGTCTACAAGCCGTGTCTAGTAGAGTCTTGTTTATGGGTGTGTCGTGCACCACACTTATAAGCAGGAGGCTACAGGGCATTTAAGATTGTCACTCTTTCTTCTTACTCTAGATCGTGTGGTAGAGCTCACTTATAAGAATTCAAATCCCGAACTTCTATTTTTATTCGTAGTAAGACAGTTCCTTCGTTCAGAAAGATTATCGATAAGAGATATAGCTGTGGAAGTGTTGAATTAGAGGAACTCGATTTTGTATCATGCTTATGATAAGTAAATATGAGATCTTCAGCAGATCATGTGCGTACTGAAAGGTGTAAGCCTCTTGATAAGAAGCCTTAAGGCAAAAATGCCTATCCACCTTTATGATGAAATCAAATGAGAGATTAAGAAGATAAATACAAGTTTCAACGAGTAAAAGAAGCAAGATAAAGAATAGTACGAGGCGTCCAGTTAACAAAGGATAACAGTGTTTATAATTCAGGCAGAGGCACATAAGCTTTTTGAGTTATATTCAATAGTAACGGAGGTATATACAATTGGTCGCACCCATTACAGATATGCCATATGGGGGTTAATAGAAGTAGTATAAGAAGATATGATGGATGAATTGTTTGTGACAGTTGACATTTCCAAAGGATATTGCAAATGTGCTAATAGATCTCCTTGTGAGACACCCAGATGGTACACTTTAAAATAGTGCAGCCAGAAATAAGTACTATAAAGACATGCACTATAAGCCTTGAAGGGATACATATTACCTTAGTGTGGCTCGCGTCCCTAGTAAAGCGAGAACGTTAAGCAACTTGAAGAGCTACTGGAGGGAGCAAAGGGAATCTAAAAGCAAAAGAATGTTTTGTTTGAGTTTTCAAAATAAAGTAATAGGCATAAATGTTGGCGGGAAATAAGAAAAGAGTTAATGAAGCATTATGAGTAAAATGTGGTACATGGATGACAACGGTAGATCAAAAGATGACAATGTTACAAAATCTATAGTTAAGTGAAGGAAGAGACGAGGGGTGACAGGTCTTAGGACAACAAAAAAGTATAGGCCATACAGTCATGTCCTCATTTCGAGAAATAAGTCCACAACTCTAGCGCGATTACCAAGAGGAAAAGTTAGACCCCAGAGTAACAAGAAATCAGTATTGGCTGGTGAATAAGATAAACTAAATATGAATTAGGGACTGAGAGATTTGGTAATAGTCAGCATCATGAGAATTTCAGATCATATTCCGGCAATAATAGGACGGACAACAGAAGAAGGTTCATGAGAAATTTAGAGAATGGTCATTCAGGAGAAGCTTCCCTAAAACAAGCAATGTTAACAAAGTTAAGCTGAAGGGACCGTATGTACCAGTTACATTAAGTGTCACCCTCACGAGTAAGGGAATTTGTCATCCTTGGTACAGAAGGATTGCCGCAAGGCGAGTAAGTATCATCGATATTGAGAAACAACGCTAAAGATAAAGAGGTAAAATAACTATAGGTAGATCCTCGTGGCGTCAACTCTTAGTAAACCCCTAAAGGGGGAATATTGAGTGACATGGTATTAAGTCAGAATTAAGTGGTTCTAGTTACTATGGAATGGTAAAAGAAGAATGCGATAAATGAAAGAGGAATGAGACAACACTTATCCAAATCTTACATATACGCTATGATTCAAGAATATTGTGCAAGCACAATGTCGAGGAGAGGAAGTAAAGGTCCCAACTTGAGCTGTTATTAATAAATAAGGAGTCAGTGTGAGACGTAAGTTAAAACAAAGTAAATAACCCAAGAAAGATTACAAGGAATATTGATATGAGAATTGGCCAACGAGTAGTTAGTAACTGGTTAGGAAGATCTCAAATATGGCTAAACAGGGGGTTACAGACGAGTCATCAAATCGTGTAAGATAAACATAGTAGAACCCAACATGGAGAATTCAGCCTGGAAGAATATCATTATAATACTTGAGGTATATTCAAACAAGAGTCGGGGTAGTTAAAGGTACCGCATGAGTGTTACAGGGATAAAAGAAAGTGCCACTGGGAAGGCAGTCAAAATATCAGTTCAGAAGCAACCATACAAGCACAAGGGCATGGAAGTAAGCAACTACATATGATTATAGGCAAGTAAAGACATCAAAAAGGTCCGTAATAAGCCCACAGCTTTACGAGAGTCAAGGGTTCTCCCTAAGTACTACAACGAAGGACTAGCTGAGGAGATAAGAAAGAAGGCTTCAACCTAAGCACAACGACCTAAAGATGAAATGGTCATCTAACAACAATCTCGCAACAATATTGTAAGCATTCCAAAGGAGAGTGGCACCTACCGTGACTAATGAACGGGAAGTAAGAATTAAAAGTAATATTTGAGATCATATGAGTTGTATGAAAATTCTGGCAAGTGTGGGCACTAAGATAAGCTAAGTATGGACACAACGAGGGGTAGAAAGACCAGGAAAAGTAATAGTTTATGTTGAAAGAAAGATAAGATGGAACGAAAGAATTATTTGATCAATGATCCAAAGTTAGTACGTTATGGATACACTCAAGATTTGGAGCATTATCCAGGCAGCATATTTGTCGATAATCACATAGCCATAGAAGACTCTGGTATAAGTTAAAAGAAAGAATTAAGCCCAGGGCATAAACAAAGGATTGAATTGTTAGAAGATTGTATCATGGATATTCCATAACGCCCATGAAAGGCTAAGGTAATAACTGATACCATGAGCCACAGATCGGAAGATAGCTTAAACCTATGTAAAGGCTGATCAAAAGGAAGAGGAAACTAAAGAATTACATCACCTAAGTAAATCAAGAGTTTGATTATTGGACCTAGAAAAATTATAGAAGTTGTGCTGGAGAACATGACAGAATCACTCTTAATATTAGATGTTCAAGAGAAATAACATAACAACCATAATTTATAATGTCTCTACAAAAAAGCCAGTTAGAAGAAGTAACAGCCTCATACGAAGTCAGTACGAAGATCCCACCGGATCATGTATGTACTAGAGGTGCGAGTATTATAATAGAAATTCAAGTTACGGACAAGAATTACACCTAGGTGGAAGGGAGGTCACGAAAGAGATAGAAGATATGATACGAGATTTTAAGGTAAGTAAGGTAAAGGTGAACAACGTATGAGATACCTAAAGGCAGAAGATCGTGAATAGTCCATACTTCGGATAGAAGGCTATAAGCACGAGAATCCAATAACCAGGAATGGTAGCGGCATCGTCAGCGGCATGTCTTCCACCTTATGGTTTCTAAGTACTGAGAGATCTAGTTAAGAGAATAGAGAAAACTTGGAGACGATGTGATGGCTCGCTTGAAATTCCAGAATAACATAAGGAAATCTATGGTTCAAGCAAGTTGAAGGAAAGTTTATATATGAATATGTATAGGTCATAAGCTAAAGTATGGTAGAACGACAAAGTTTTAAGGAAACATGAGTAAGGATGAGGAAAGGCAAGTGAAAAGGTGACGAGAATGGATAAGTCCTTAGGATTAAGTCTATAAAAACAAGAGAGATAATGGTTTCTCTAAGTTATTGAAAGTTAAGTATAGCCTTAACGAACTCAAAGGAGTCTAAGATTAATAGCATTTAGAAAAAGTGATATGCTGACATAGTAATAAAATGAGGGTATAATTGTGACAGATAAAGGATGACGTTTGGGCCTTCGTTTGAATAATGATTTAAAAAAAAAGAAAATAGAAGAAGAGAAAGAGAAAAGATTTCGTTGGCGGAACGAAATTAGGATACCCCCATAAGTTGAATCACATTGAGACACTATGAAATACGATTATGGGAATTACTTCGAATATTCCTCAATACAACGTAAGCCCTAGCGGTAGTGTAATACGTATGAAGTTTCAAGTCTTAAAGTAATGGATTATAGATCAACATTAAGGCGAATCAACAATGGTTAGATATAAGTTACAAAGTATGACATGAGATTAGGCCATGATTCTTAAGACGAATGGTAATGAACGAGCATTGAAGGATTGAGATTTATACCTAAAGGATAGGCAACAAAAGTAACTGGGAATTGGTAAGCATACCGCAGTAAAGGTAGATTGAAGCAAAAATTATGGTATACTATAACCCATGGAAATGTAGTAAAGTCATATGAATGGATAACCAGATCTATGAAATAAGATATGGCCATATTCGCAAGTTTTACAAAGTATCGAGCAAAGGACTTCAGTATACCTATAGAGGCCCAGAGAGGTATCCTATTAAGCCTTGTATATACAAAGTAAGGCCTAGAGACTAACTAAAAGATAAAAGGAAAAAGGAAAGATGAATCACATAAGTGCACCTATAAAGCTAGGGTCATATAGGCTGCATGACAGGAGGTAACAGAAGTTGCAAGATTAGGAAGATTTCGACCACAGGTCATGATATGAGCAAAAAGACTAAAGGGGGAAATACCCTAGACTTTGGACTAATTCACAGAAGCAACTACTTAAATGGCAATAAGAGTATTAAGGTATTCACAATAGCTATAAGTTACAAAAATGATAAGAACATCAGTCAACATTCGAGGACGAATGTTCCAAAGGGGGGAATGATGTTACGCCCCGCAATATTACGTCGATATTACGTTCGGCAGTATTATATTACGACAATGTTATGCTCTGCAGTAATATATTACGATGATGTTACCCTCTGCAGTAATATATTACGATGATGTTGTGTCTTGCAGTATTAGGTTATGACGGTGTTGTACCCAACGGTATTACATTACGGTGATGTTACGCTTCATAGTAATAAGTTACGACGATATTGCACCCTGCAGTAATGTACGTTGAATTTGTAATAAGGTAATTGACATCAGTCCAAGGAAAAAATTATTTGGGGATTATAAGGATTATAAGTGATGAGTAAATTTGTGAAGGTAAGAGGGTAAGTAATATCAAAGAAAATGAATTTTGTCGAAGTTTGGCATGTTGGGGTAACATACGGCCCGAGCTAAAATACCCGGTATTTATGGACTAGTGTCATACAAGGTACTACATGGCCATGATAGTAAGGTGTATAAGGTATGTGGAAAGTGAGTAATATTTTAAGTAATTTATGGTAATTTTTAAAGTATACGGGAAATAGATTAATTACCGGATAACGAAACATTACCCAGTTAACTAATAAGTGGTTAAGATTAAATCCCTCCCCAACAAAACGTGGTAGAAGGCCACTATTTGAGAAATTGACTCATATTGATTTATGAGTAGGTGGCATTATTATCCTTTTCACTTATCAAAAAAGCCAATGTCTTGGCACATATTCCTGAATATCAAGTGATGCTCTCATTAAGGTCTTCTGTTTATACTGAATTCAATATGCTATTTTGTTTGAAAATTGTAAAATGAAAGCACGTTTCTCTTCAAGATGAAGATAATAGCTGATTTTTCTAACTGTGGAAGTGAAATTTTACTATAGAAATTGTGGACAGGAAGGGCATAGGAGTAATTACTGTTCCGAAATTCGTGACAACACTTCATACTGTATTAGCAACATAGGTTCTTGGTTTAGCAGAGGAGTTCGTACAAAATTATACTGTATAATAACAACGGAATTTTGCGGTTCTAAATGAGTACGGTGCAATATTTTCCAAGAATATTATACAGAGTTTTTCCTACTCCAGGTATGTTAAGGCTATCCCTTCTTTCTTTTGGTATGATCATCATGATACGAACGAAACGTGCAAATGCACAAATTCCATGAATGACTCTATTCATAGAAGTATTAGAGACATCTATTATTCTGGAATTTCCACGTGTCATAATATTTTATCATCTATTCATGGGTCTAAAAAAAATATGAAAGTTGAAAAGAGTTTACTTTATGATATTACTCAAAGGCAAAATGATCTTATAAAGCTCCGAAAGATTTTATTAACGTACTTTTCATGCATTGCATTCATGTGCATTGACCCATAACTAGATGACGTTATATACGCGTATATATGTAAATATGTGTATATGGGATATGGGTAAAGGTTACGGTGTTATATACACACCACCACCTGATTAACTGGTATATGATGATGATGTTGCCCACAATGGCTAAAATATGATTCAAACGGCGTTATATACGCGTATATATGTATGTATTCAAACGGAGTTATATATGCGTATATATGTATGTATATATATGTATATGGGATATGGAAAAGGTTATGGCGTTATATACGCACCACCACCTGATCAGCTGGTATTCGATGATGATTTTGCCCACAGTGGCCGATATGACATAATGGGATGCCCTCAGAGGTTGATGATGTTATGAAGCATGTACCTATGCACGACATGACATTCATACGCATATGCATGATGCTAAAAGTAATTTATGATTTACAAGGTTATTCAGACTTACAGGTTGAGTCATGTACTATATATTTCTTCCATGTCTCTTATGGATTTATTTATGTGCCTTACATACTCGGTACATTATTCGTACTGACGTCCCTTTTGCGTAGGGACACTGCATTTCATGCCCGCAGGTCCCGATAGACAGGTCGAGAGCCCTCCAAGTAGGCTATCAGCTCAGCAGAAGATGTTGGTGCGCTCTATTTGCTTCGGAGTTGCTCACTTGGTTAGTATGATTTAGACGTGTATTGTTTGGTATGGGGGGACTTTGTCCCGACCTTTATGATATTTATGTACTCTTAGAGGTTTGTAGACATATGTCGTGTACGTGAAAGATTGTACGGCCTTGTCGGCCTATGTTCTGAGTTTATAAATGATCATGTTGGCCTATTAGGCATGTATGTCACGTGTATATGATGATGTAATAAGAAAGATACGTTATGTTGGTACTCGGTTGAGTAAGGTACCGGGTGCCCGTCACGGCCCATCGGTTTGGGTCGTGATATTATGTATCAATAATGTAATTATACATTAGTAGGGCTATTATTGCAAAGATATGTAATTTAGCCTAAAATGTAAATGCAATTATAAAAAATGCACTAAAAATATTTAAATAATATTTTGGCATAAATAAATAATTTAGATGACTAAATCACCACAAAAATAATTTTAAGGATAATTATTGGAAATTTTATAAATGAAGAGAGAAGAAATAAATCAATTTGGAGCTTTTAAAAATTATAGAAAAATTATAAAAATGCTTATGCATGCTTATAACTGCATATATGCTATTTTGAAAGTATATATATGTATTAAAAATATATGAAAAAAAATTAGGTATCAACAACAACTTCAAAATTGAGGCAGATTAAAGTCATTAAGCCCTAAAGACATGATTTTATGTGACTTTGTATACAAGCAGTTTCATATGCAATGCGCCACTTTAAACCTATAGACATGATTTCCAAACAACTATACAGTTTAGGAGTATTTGGTATTGCATGCTGATTATTTAGATTACAGGTTATAAGTAATTAAACCTATATACATGATCTCTAAGTGATTTATGCAATAGGGGGCAATGAAAACCATTGGAAATACTCAAAACTAATCGTGTTTGATATAATGGGCATGTTTTCTAAGCGAGTAGCAGTATTTTATAGCTAGGTTTCAACAATTGGCAGATTTATCAATTATTCCTATAGACATGCTATCTAAGTGAGCGATAGATACAACAACAACTTATTTAATCAATTAAGCCATAGGAACATGATATATAGGTAAAATCAGTAGAACATAAGATAGTATAATCTTATAGGCATGGTATCTAATGGATATGTTGCAGTTATGCAAATCGAAGGAATGGTTATTGACATTTGTTTCCTATAGGCATGTTGTCTAGTAACACATAGCAGTAGACATAGGAATAAATAAAGCACTTAAGCTCATGCTTTGATAGTAGCTAAGTTGTGTGAGTGTGTGATTTCCCTAATGGCATGAGTCATACTATTGTTCCTAGAAATTGAATAGCATTTATGGCAGGTTGGATAATATAACATGTAGATCATATGAACCCTATAGGCATGTTTTCTACCATTTCATGCTAACATTAGAGTATGCTCATTTCCCCAATTTCACTAACACCCCAATTGTTTATTATAAAATTAATATAGAGCAACTGATAAATATAAATACAATTATTACACAAGAAATAATAGTAGGTCAATTACAGGCCCACAAGGAGCTACTCAATATTGCCTGGGCCTTCAACAAACTCTTTCTTCGCAAATAGCATGTCCAGATCCAAACAGGGGGCTATGCCCATCAGCACGGCTCAAAAACCATAAAAGAACTCAAGCCAAACCAAACAGTCATAATTGACCATATAACCCAAATATTGAATTACACAAAAGTCACTTAAACAACCTTGTTTGGTAGATTCAGCAGATAGGATGACGAAAGAAACTGAGTGTCAAAGATAGCTCAAGTCCTAGTAGTAAAGAGAGTGACCAAAATACCCCAAATCCTAGTGTGTCAGAGTTCACAAGAGTCTTAAATGGATCCCGAGAAGTGCTCACACTAGGGAGGTCAATAGAGAGAGTTTTGGTGGCCTTGGCTTTCAGCCGGCCAAGGATGGTAGATTCAGAATAGTGAAGGTAACAAATGAGAGTAAGAGAAAAATGATCAAATGATAAAATTTGAAGAGGTGCACTTTAGAAGTAGACATCACGGGGGTGATTAAACAAAGAACATATAAGCAAAGATAATCAACAAAACTCAGAGAACAGGTTGATAGCACAACTTCAAACACTTAGCATATTAGGCGGAAAATATTTTGTAAGAGACAGGGCATCAAGATTTCTGAGATTACAAGATTGACATACAAAGGTGCATAACACCAAACGAGTCCAAAGTAGAGCATTAACTTAAAGGTTTTAAAGCCTAAGGGTCCAAATTATGCTAGACATCCATCAAAATATCATAAAGACAGACATACTTATATTATGAAACAAAACAATATCAAACATGGTAAGGAAACACAAGTTAAGATAGCTACTCTAAAAGTCCCAACTGATCACTAGGGGATATAGGATTAAGCAAACCAAAGACATAATGAGTGACAAAACAGCATAGGATCAGGTCATTCACTAGAACATATTACAGATGTAAGTCAGTGATTACAGGAATTCAGAACAAAGTAGGGAAGCATACTCATGCCAAGAAGCAAATGTGAACACATTAGGCTAAACGAACTTAAGAAAGTCCAAATTATTCAAGTTAAGCATAAACATGTCTCAAAACTGGCAGTTTTAGGTAAAATCAAATGTTAAAGAGGTTCAGATCACAAAACAAGTTCAATGCTAATAAGGTTGCTTATAGAGATAGCTCAGAAACACATTAGGTCATGAATTTCAGAGGTATGAATATGCAAATCATGAACACAAAACAACAAAATTGTAAAAGCCAAGAGACTTACCAATTATCGCATGAATAAACAGACAACAAGAAAGAACAAACTCCACAATACTATGAATATCAACAAAGAGCAATAGAACCCAGAATCTTAGTGCATCAGAGTTCCCAAAGGCTTCAAATGAACCTGGGGCAGTGCTTGCACCAAGAAAAATTGGAAATCAAATTTCGGTGGCCTTGGCTTTTAGCTGGCCAAGAACCAAAGTATAGAACAAGAGAATGAGAGAATGATAGACAAATAGCTTCGATTTTTTAGTGAATCTCGTGAAAAAAAAAGGTTTGTTTCAAAGGGGAATGGGGAGGGATTTATGTAGTAGTTAAATCAGACGAGTAAATAAGGAAATAAGTCAATCAAACATAAACAAAGAAAGGAAAAATGTACATGCAATCATAAAGCAACCAGTAAATGAAACAAATTGAAAATCAAACCCTAATTAGGGTTCAACATTTGAAAATCAGTCTACTGGTATGAGAAATCAACTATTCTTCCGTGTATATGGACGAGATATTGTCCAGATCTTAGCAATTGAAGTTGAACGAGCTGGAATATGAGATATGTTACTTGCCAAGTTTTAGGCAAGTACTAAGTAACACCATAGACTTGCAAGTAATATTGAGGTAACACATAAAAGGTAAGAAAATCATAGAAGGAATCCATGATCGAGACGGATTCGGAGAAGATTGAGAGGGCGGCTAGGGTTTTTGGAAGAGGGAGGATTGTTTAGAGGCGACTGATGGAGGGTAATAGGGATTAGAGTGTGGGTGTGGGGATATAAGGAGAGTGGGGGTTTAATTCGGGTCGTTGATCATTTGAGATCAACGGCCAAGATTAAGAGGAAGGTGAGCAGGTCATTACAAACGGGTTGTGCCCGGATTTTTAAAGGGTCGTTTGGGCAGCGATTATAAAAAATGTAAGATATTATTTTGACCTTGAATAAAATGACAAATGCGATAAAATTGTAAAATATAGGCTATTATTGTAAGGTTGTGCAAATAGCTTAAAAATACTAATATAATTATACAAAATGAAGTAAAAATATTTGAAACATATATTATAGATGCAAAATAATAATTTTAGGTAATTAAGTCATCACAAAATAATTTGAAGGGGTAATTAATAAATATAAAAGCAATTTAAATGCAAGAAAATCAATTCTAAAGCTCTAAAAATTATGAAAAATTATAGAAAATTCTTGTATAGATTTTATAAACTAAGTAATGATGTAAAAATGATGTTTTGAAAGTATATATACTATTTGAGAAAATATGAGGCCAAAATTGGGTATCAACACATCCAGGACCCCGTACAATCATACCAACAAGTTCCATAACATAACACGGACCTGCTCGAGGCCTCAAATAACATCAAACAACATCAAAACTCTGAATTGCACCTCAAATCAAATTTAATGAACTTATGAACTTTCAACTTTAACAACTCACGCCGAATTATATTAGATCAATCCGGAATAATGTCACGATCCAAAACCCAACCTATCATGATGGCTCCTATCATGGTACTAGGAATGCCAACTACTCAAACGTTTCCAACACTTTTAATCCTGAATTATGCTAAAACAGTTTAAATAAATGAAAATCTCAAGAAACGGGATAGAATATCATGACATAATACATAATGTTTTTCTAAAAATGGAGTGTCACTAAGTATATGAGCATCAGCATAATGACATAGTCTGATACATTGTCTTGAAAGTAGAACTGAATAAATAAACTGAAAGATAGGGGAGGAGAGTCAAGGTCTGCAGACGCCAAGCAGCTACCTCGATGGTCCCTGAATGTTCAAACTCTTTGAATCAACAACCGTCGTTATCGGAAATACCTGGATCTGCACACGAGGTACAGGATTTAGCGCAAGTACAACCAACTCAATAAGTAACAAATATAACTTTTGGACTGAAAGTTGTGAAAATTTTGAATATTACAACCCGCTTACAGCACTAATATTACGGAAATTTACAGAAAATATGACAGTGATATCTCAGAAATTCATAATTTACAGGTAAAGGTACAAGAATTTTGACATGCTTTCATATTTTGCAATAAAAACTCAACACATAACAGGGCAGGTCCAGCCCAAGGCAGATCCTGCCCAAATACAAATAAACCAGCGAAGATCCAACCCAAATGCAAATAAATCAAGGCAGATCCAGCCCAAATGTAAATAATTGCTAATAACTGCGCCCACTATGGATATGTAGAATCTGGAGGGGTCGATCCAGCCCAAGCGCTATAATAAGCCAAATCCTGGCATGAATCAATCTAGCATGCTGCGAAATTCGGCCTGATCCCATAAATATCACTCACAACAGGACCTCAGCCTCGCTCAGTCACTAATCTCTCCAGTCTCTCAGGCTCACAAGTATCAGGATAATCAGCCCAAACAACAAGGATATGATGTATCAATAGGGACAACAGAGACTGATATATGTTATTCAATTAATAGTTGTGACTGAGTACAAAATGGCAGATTAAGCAAATAATTAAACATGTAACACAACCTCTGTGGGTCGCAACAGTACTGACATGTATCCTAAGCGGGATTTCTAACATGACTGACAGCTCAATTGCTCGAACACATGGTGATAATATGGGTAACAACAAGATTATTAGCCTATACAATTCCATGGAATCGACACAGTCAAAATTCTCACGGTGCACACCCATACGCCCGTCACCTAGCACGTGTGTCACCTAAACACTAATCACATTACACGTAATTAGGGGTTTCATAACCTCAAAACCAAGTTTAGAAATGTTACTTACCCAAAACTATGCAAATCCCTACTCCGACAAGTCCTTGCCTCGCGAAATGACTTCCAAATGCCTCGAATCTAGCCATAAATAGTTCAATACAATCAACATGAGCTAAAGGAATAATTTCTATAAGAATATAGTAAGTTCTTAATCAAAACTCAAAAAGTCAACTCAAAAGTAGGACCTCAGGCTCACATCTCGGAATCCAATAAAAGTTACAACATTCGGAAGCCCATTCCACCACGAGTCAACCATGCAAAATTTACCAAAATCCGACACTAAATCATCACTCAAATCCAAAAATTAAACTCTACAAATGCCTAGCCTCAAACTCCCAAAATTACACCTAAAAACACATAAATAAGTTGGGAAATTCAATGGGGGAGCATAATTATTGAATAAAAATAACCATGAATGAGTTACCTCAAGAGTTCCGTTGAAATCCCTCTAACAAATCTCCTAAGCCCGAGCTTGAAATGTCCAAAATGATGAAAATCACGAAACCCTCGAATTTAATGTTCTGTCAAGGGGCCTCATACCTACGCCCTACTTGTCCGCACTTATGGTCTCGCTTCTAGGGATTCTCCTTTCGCTTATGCGATCTATGACCCCTCGCCCACTTCTGCATCTGCGTTCCTTCATGCGTAGATGCATCTGCATATGCGGATTTACTCTCGCACCTGCACCTGCACCTGCACCACCAGGCCTCCTCTCTCAATCTCTCACCTGCGACACCTCCCTATATCTACGACATTGCAGGTGCGGTCCTCCTACGGACCTGCATAATTCCGCTATTCAGACCACCCTTGCACCTGCGCCACTCCATCCACACCTGCGGCATCGCACCTGCGGCCTAACCCCTCACAAGTTTGATTACACCAGAAGGCAAGATTTTTCCAGCAATGCTTCAAGTCTAAATTTTTATCCGTTAACCACCCGGAATCCACCCGAGGCCCCTGGGACTTCAACAAAATATATCAACAAGCCCTAAAATATGATATGAACTTAGTCGAGACTTCAAATCATATCAAAGAACAATAAAACCACAAATCGCATATCGATTCAAGCCTAATGAACTTTTGAACTTCTAACTTCTATATTTGATGTCGAAACCTATCAAATCACGTTTGCTTGACCTCAAATTTTGTACACAAGTCACAAATGAAACAATGGACCTACTCCAACTTTCGAAACCCCAATCCAAGCCTGGTGACCACAAAGTCAACTCTTGGTCAAACATCTAAATTTCCAACATTCGCCATTTCAAGCATGATTCAACTACGGACTACCAAATCACTATCCGAACATGCCCCTGAGTCCAAAATCACCTAATAGAGCTAACAGAAACATCAAAACTCCATTCCGGAGCCATTTATAGACAAGTTAACATCCGGTCAACCTTTTCAACTTAAGCTTCCAACCTTGATACTAAGTGTCTCAACTCATTCCAAAACCTCTCCGAACCCGAACCAACTACCCCAGCAAGTCACATAGCAACTATTAACCATAAAATGAGCAGTAATTAGGGGAACGGGTCTACAACTCTCAAAACGACCGACCACATCGTTACATCCTCCCTTCTTAAATAAACGTTTGTCCTCGAATGGGTTTAGAAACATACCCGGAGTCTCAAACTCCACTGCACCTTCATTGAAGCTATGTTTTTTAACTTCAACTTTCAAACATGCCAACCCAAAATTGTCACCGGCTCCATATCATAAGTCAAATCACCATCCAATTGAATCGTGCTGAAATCCAAAACATGAGACGGATCACCGACATACTTCCGAAGCAGAGAAACATGAAATACTAGATGAACATTCAACATGCTAGGCGGTAAGGCAAGCTTGTAAGCCACCTCTGCAATCCTCTGAAGCACCTCAAATGGCCTAATATACCGAGGGCTTAACTTGTCCTTCTTCCCGAACCTCATAATACCCTTCATGGGTGAAACCTTGAGCAGTACCTTCTCCCTAACCATGTAAAAAATATCACGAAGCTTCTGATCGGTATAACTCTTCTGTCTAGACTGCGCCATACGAAGCCGATCCTGAATCAATTTAACCTTGTCCAAAGCATATTGAACCAAGTCAGTGCCCAATAGCTTAGCCTCATCCGGCTCAAACCAACCCACTGGAGACCGACACAGCCTCCCACACAAAGCCACATATGGAGCCATCTGAATGCTTGATTGGTAGCTATTGTTGTAGGTAAACTCTGTGGGCGGCAGGAACTAATCCCAAGGACTCCTGAAATCTATGACACAAACGCGTAGCATATCCTCCAATATTTGGATAGTGCGCTCAGACTGCCCATCTGTCTGAAGGTGAAATGTTGTACTCAACTCAACATGTGTGCCCAACTCTCGCTGCATGACTCTCTATAACTTCGATGTAAATTGCATGTTCTAAAATGATGAACACTGGAAAACCATGAAGGCGAACAATCTCGAGGATGTAAATTTCCGCCAACCACTCAGATGAATAAGTTGTCCAACTAGAATGAAGTGCATAGACTTAGTCAGTCAATCCACAATTACCTAAAAACATCAAACTTCATTGAAGTCCGTGGAAGCACAACTACAAAATCCATGATGATATGTTGCCATTTCCACTCCGAAATGTCAAGCCGCTAAAGCAATCTACACGGACTCTGATGTTCATACTTCGCCTGCTGATAGTTTAGGCACCGAGCTACAAACCCCACTATATCCTTCTTCATTCCCCTCCACCAATAATGCTGCCTCAAGTCCTGGTACATCCTCGCGACACCCGGATGAATGGAATATCACGAATTATGGGCCTCTTCAAGAATCAACTCTCGTAGCTCATCAACAGTAGGAACACAAATCTGACCCTGCATCCTCAACACCCCATCATCCCCAATATTAACATCCTTGGCATCACCGTGCTGAACCATTTCCTTAAGGACAAGCAAATGGGGATCATCACACTAGCGCTCTCTAATGCGATTATATAAGGAAGACCGAGAAACAACACAAGCTAGAACCTGATAGGGCACCAAAACATCTACCCTCACAAACTAGTTGGCTAAGGCCTGAACATCAACTACAAGAAGTCTCTCACCAACAGGAATAAATACAAGGCTGCCTATACTCATCGACTTTCTACTCAAGTCATCGACCACCACATTGGCCTTTCCAGGATGATACATAATAGTGATATCATAGTCTCTTAGCATCTCCATCCATCTCCGCTGCCTCGAATTTAGATACTTTTGTTTAAACAAATGCTGGAGACTCCAATGATCTATAAATACCTCACGAGAGATACCATAGAGATAGTGCCTCCAAATCTCCAATGCATGAACAATGGAGCCAACTCCAAATCATCAACAGGGTAGTTCTTCTCATGGGGATTCAATTAATGCAAATCATAAGAAAATACTCTACCCCCTGTATCAAGAAACACCCAATACCGATCCGAGAAGCATCATAATACACTGTATAAGATCCTGACGGTGAAGGCAAAACTAGAACTGGAGTTGTAGTTGTAGTCAACGTAATCTTGAGCTTCTGAAAGCTCTCCTCACACTCATCCGATCACCTGAAAGAAGCACCCTTCTAGGTCAATTTTGTCAAAGGCGATGCAATAGATGAGAAACCCTCAAATAATAACCGGCCAAGCCGAAAAAGCTCTGAATATTAGTAGTTGAGAATGGTCCAGCCAACTCTAAACCGCCTCTATCTTCTTCGAAGCCACCTTAATGCACTCATTGGATAACACGTTCCCCAAGAACGCCACCTACCTAAGCAAAAACGCATAATTGGAGAACTTGGCATAAAGCTTCTCTCCCTCAGTCGCTGTAGTACAATCCTCAAATGTTGGGCATGTTTCTCTGGGCTACGTGAGTACACCAGGATATCATCAATGAATACTATGACAAACAAGTCAAGATAAGGATGAAATATTGTTCATCAAATGCATGAATGCTGCTTGGGCATTGGTCAGCCCAATAGACATCACAAGGAACTTATAATGATCGTAACTGGTCATGAATGTTGTCTTTAGAATATCTGAGTCCCAAATCTTCTATTGGTGCTCAAATCAATCTTAGAGAATACCCTCGCTCCTTGAAGCTGGTCAAATAGATCATCAATGCGCAACAAAGGATACTTGTTCTTTATTGTAACTTTGTTAAACTACCTATAGTCGATGCACATCCGCATAGTACAATCCTTCTTCTTTACAAAGAGAACCAGTGTACCCCAAGGCAACACACTAGGCCTAATTAACCCATTATCAAGAAGTTCCTGAAGCTGCTCTTTCAACTCCATCAACTCAGTTGGTTCCATACAATACGAAGGAATAGAAATGGGTTGAGTGCCCGATAGCAAGTCAATACCAATATTAATATCCATGTCAGGAGGCATGCCCGACAGGTCTGCAGGAAACACATTCGGATAGTCTCACACCACCAGAACATAATCAATAGTAAGAGTACTAACACCAACATCCCTCACAAAGGCCAAATAAGACAAACACCTATTCACAGCCATCCGTTGGGCCTTCAGATAAGAAATCACCCTATTGGGAACATAATATAGAGAACCTTCCCACTCGATCTTCGGCAACCCCGGCATCGCTAACGTCACGATCTTAGTGTGACAATCTAGAATAGCATGACATGGAGACAACCAATCCATACCCAAGATCACGTCAAAATCAACCATATGAAGCAATAAAAGATCAACTTTAGTCTCCAATCCCCCAGTAGTCACTACACATGACTGATACACACGTTACACAACTATAATATTGTCCACTAGCATAGACACATGAACAAATGAAACTAAGTACTCATAGGGCAAATCCAAATAATGAACAAAATACGATGACACATACGAATACGTGGAACCCAAGTAAAATAATACAGAGGCATCCATATGGCATACCGAGACAATACTTGTGATCACTGTTTCTGAAGCAACACCATCTGGCTTGGCAGGATTAGCATAGAATCAGGCCTGACCGCCACAAGATCGGTCTCCCCCTCTAGGGTGACCCCTAGCTAACTGAGCCCCACCCTAAGCTGGTTGGGCGGGTGGTGAAGTAACTGGTGCTGATGTCACAACCCAAAACCAATCCGTTGTGATGGCGCCTATCATGGAACTAGGAAAGCCAACTACTCAACCATTTCAATACAACAATAGCTTTGAAAAATACGGAAGCAGTCAAATTTAAGAAAAATATTTTTAAAAGCAGAATAAAATTCGCAACTCAACACAAAATCTCTCACAAAACGGGGGTGTCATAGACTATATGAGCATCTATACAGGGATATAGTCTAATACAATGTCTAGAGAATAAGAACTAAAACATAAATGACAATAAGGAGGGAGAGTCAAGGTCTTCTAACGCCAAACGACTACCTCGATAATCTCCGAAGATCCGGACTACGCAACTCAACAACCGCCGCGACCGGAAGCACCTGGATTGGCACACGAGGTGCAGGGTGTAGCATGCATACAACCAACTCATTAACTAACAAATCTAATCTTTGGACTGAAAGAAGTGACGAACTCAACCGGTATAGTTCAATATAGAAATAATAGTACAGAAATGTAAACATACTTCCAAGTTCAACAATTATTTTCAATACAATAAGAATGATCAATTCTAAATGATATGAAGAATATAACTTCTCTACTTCTACATGCCAATGCACATGCTGTATGTGATGCACCATACTGAAAGCCTCGTATGCTCACACTCTCGAAATGCTCAATCACTCAGTACTGTATATGGCTAATCCGACCCAGGGAAGATCTATCCCAAAAATATATACATTAAATTAAAGTCAGTCACTTAGTACTGGGTAGGGGTAGTCCAGCCCATGGGGAAGATCCATCCCCAGGTATAAATGCTTCGGACAAGATCCATGTCCGGGGAAGATCCGACCCTCAACATAAATCAACCGCGCTCACAGGGGGTATGTGTAGACTCCGAAGGGGCTCCTTCAGCCCAAGCGCTATTATAAGCTAGATCCCATAAATGTCACTCATAATCAGGCCCTCGGCTTCACTCAGTCATCAATCTCTCTAGTCTCTCTCTCACGAGCTCATAATGTCATGAAATTAGCCTTAAATTGTTGATATAATGTATCAATAAATAGAAATAGAGGCTGAGATATGATATATAATAAATGATTTTTACTGAGTACAAAATTTCAATGAAATCAATAAGTCAACAGTAAGAAACGACCACTATGGGTCCCAACAGTATCATCATATAGCCTAGACATGATCTCTAGCATGATTGACGGGTCAATTACTTTATCACATGATAAAAACACGGATATCAACAAGATAAATCCACTGTACAGATCCATGGAATCGACCAAGTCACAGTTCTCACGGTGCGCACCCACACGCCCATCATTTTGCCTGTGCGTCACCTCAACACCAATCACATAACACATAATTCGGGGTTTCAAAAACTCAGAGCCAAGTTTAGAAGTATTACTTACCTCAATCCGAGCGAATCTCTACTCCAAGACACCTTTGCCTTGCAAATCGGCCTCTGAAAGTCCGAAATCTAGCCACAAACAGTACGATACAATCAATACGGGCTAACGTAATCAATTCAACAAGAGAATATGAAGTTATTAATCAAAAGCCAAAAGTTTGCCCAAAGCCAGCCCCCGGGCCCACGTCTCAAAATCTGACAAAAGTCAGAAAACCCGAAAGCCCTCAACCATGAGTCCAACCATACAAAATTTACCAAAATTCAACACCAAATTGTCACCCAAATCCCCAAATCAAACTCTAAAAATATCTAGCCTCAAACCCCCAATTTTCACCTCAAAACCACACAATCTAGGTGGGAAAATCAATGGGGAAACAAGATTATTGATCAAAAATGAGCACAACGGATTTACCTCATAATCCCCTCGATAACCCTCTCAAAATCGCCTTAGACCACCTTGAAATGTCCAAAATGAAGAAAAATCTCAAACCTTTGAATTTATATGTTCTGCCTAGTCATTCCACTTCTGCGGACACTTAGCCGCTTCTGTGGCACCGCTTTTGCAGTCCATCATACGCATCTGCAGATATAACCTTATGCGACCAACCGCTTCTGTGGTCAAAATACTGCTTTTGCGGGTGCACATCTGCGTGAACCATCTGCTTCTGTGGACCAATGGCTCCCAAGTCGATTCCGCTTCTGCGATCTTCCATGCGCAGGCGCGAGTTCGCACCGACAAAATTCTTTCACATCTACGCTCCACAGTCCACCAACCCAATCTCCGCTTCTGCGCATCCCAGCTCGCACTTGCGACCAATGTTCCGCAAGTGTATTGCATCAGAAAGCTTCAACTTCAGCAGTCTTCCAAAATCAAAAATCGATCCATTAACCATCCGAGGACCTTAACCAAACATACCAACAAGTCCCAAAATATCATGCGAACTTAGTCGAGCCCTCAAATCACCTCAAACAATGCCAAAAACACGAATCGCACCCCAAATCAAGCCTATTGAAACTATGAAATTTCAACTTCTACAAACGAAGCCGAAACCTATCAAATCACGTATGAATGACCTCAAATTTTGCACACAAGTCACAAATGACACCACGGACCTACTCCAACTTTCAGAATCCCAATTTGGCCCCGATATTAAAAAGTCCACTCTTGCTCAAACATTCCAAATTTCCAGCTTTCGCCATTTCAAGCCTAATTCAACTATAGACCTCCGAATCACAATCCGGACACGCTCCTAAGTCCAATATCACCCAACAAAGATAACCTTGAGACTAAGTGTCTCAATTCAACCTTTTACACATGGGTTAACATACGGTCAACCTTTTCAACTTAAGCTTCTAACCTTGAGACTAAGTGTCTCAATTTATTCTGAAATCCCTCTGGACCCGAACCGACTAACCCTATATGTCATAAAGGAATTGTAATGCACAAAATGAGAAGTAAATGGGGGACCGGGGCTTCATCTTTCCAAATGACCGGCCGGGTCATTACATCCTTCCCCTCTTAAACAAACATTCATCCTCGAATGAGTCTAGAAACATATCTGGAGTATCAAATAGGTATGGACCTACGGTCAAACTTACGAATTCTTTTATACCTTTAAATTACTAGTTTTCAACAAATTATGTTAAATCAATTTAGGGACTTTTGAATTCGATTCCTGGCATGCACATAAATCCTAAATCACGATACCGACCCACCGAAACTGTCAAAATACCGATCCAAGTCTATTTACACAAAATTTTAATTATAGTCAACTTTGAGTTTTTAAAGCTAAATTTTACTTTTTCACAGATTTTTAAATAAAAAATTTTCGAAAAAAAACACAGACTGCCGCACATAAATTGAGAAAGGCTAAATAGAGCTATTCGAGGTCTTAGAACATAGAAATGAAGGCTGAAAATGACCTATCGACTCTAACAGAAGGATAACTCTTAGACCTCAACTTCCACCGACTCCTCCCCATAATTCAAATCCTTGTCCAATATGAATGAGCTGAAATTTAACACATGAGGCGAATCACCATGATACTTCCGGAGCATGGAAACATGGAACACCGGGTGAATTACGGATAAGCTGGGTGGCAATGCAATTTTGTAGTCCATTTCACCAATTCTCTTAAGGATCTCAAAAGGACCAATGTACCTAGGGTTCAACTTACCCTTCCTCCTGAGCCTCATCACACCCTTCATGGGTGAAACTCTTAGCAATATCCTCTCTCCGACCATGAATACTACATCACGGGCCCTTCGATCAGCATAACTCTTTTTCCTAGACTAGGTTGTACAAAGCCGATCCTGAATCAACTTGGCTTTCTCCAAGGCATAACGAATTAAGTTAGTACCTAATACCAAACCAATTGTAGAATGAAACCTCCTCCAATATAAAGCCTCATAAGGAGTCATCTGAATACTCCATTGGTAGTTGTTGTTGTAGGTAAATTCTGCAAGAGGTAAGAACTGATCCCATGAGCCCCCGAAATCCATAACATAGGTGCGTAGCATATCCTCCAAGATCTGAATGGTGCGCTCGGACTGCATGTCCGCCTAAGGGTGAAATGTTATACTCAACTCAATGTCACGACCCAAATCCACTAGTCGTGATGGCACCTAATTCAATCTGCTAGGTAAGACAACTAATAACTAGCAAATTTCAATAATATTAACAAGTCAATTAAATAGAATAAATTATCTAGATCTATTACATTTCCCAAGGATTGGTAGTACAAATCATGAGCTTCTAAGAATAGAATTTACAAAAGCTGATATGAAGTAAATAGATCTTTTGTTTGAAAAATACATAAACAGAGTTTTATAATCTAAGGCTACCATGATCAAGAGGAAGCTACAACAAGAATGCAGGTACACCTTCAATGCTAACTCCTGCCATGCACAACAACATCGGCATCCGAAATCTGCACGCAATGTGCAGAAAGTATAGTATCAGTACAACCGACCCCATATACTCAATAAGTAACAAACATAACCTTAGGTTGAAAGGAGTGACGAGCTGGAATATAGGTCGGGTCCAACACCAATAACCAATAGCAGTTCATAATAGTGTAAAGCAAGTAAATAAATAAGTAGCTCGGAGATAAAATGCTTAGCCTTTTCACAGGTTTTAGAAACAGTTCCGCTTTTTAGGTATATCAGTAAAAATCCAAATCCTTTACCGAAATCGCCAAAAATATGAGTAAGTTTGAGAACTGTAACTTTTTGGCGAAATGACTTCTTGGCCACTGAAACTTGTAGGGCTTTTGAAAGCCGATATATAAACTTTTGTCTTTCCCATCTAAACACTCAAACTCCTGAAACCTATAACTAATAAACACAATTGACCGTTGACCCATCCCATGTGGCGTCAGTTGGTCCGAGTCAGCCCCCTGCATGAATGTCACGACTTTTAGTAGCGTGAGAGACCCCCTTCCCAACGGTCAAAAATAGGGCCTATTTAAGTGGGGTCTTATTCTTTCAATTGGATACACATTATCCCTCTTTTATTTGCATTTGAAGCTTCATTTTGCCTATTTCTTAAAATCTGAAGCTTTCTTTAATTATTTTTTTTTTCCAGATTGTGATAATGAATCAAAGTCCTGTATTTTGTAATTGTGGAGTTGAAGCTCATATTTGCATCACTTAGAAGCCAACAAATCCAGGAAGGAGGTTTTATGGGTGCTCAAACTATGGTCGAGCAAATTTTTGTAATTTTTTTAGGTGGTTTGACCCACCTTTTCCAGATCACTAAACAGGTGATTTCAGGGCTGTTATCAAGAATTAAAGAGAGAGATTGACTACAGCATAGGAAGAGGGTGAAGATCATTATAACTTTAGTTGTTGTAGTAGCACTAATAATTGTAATTTTCTTCTTAGTGTAGTTAGCACTAACTTCATAACCCTATGTGCAATGATAATGATAGTGATAATGACAGAATGAATGATATATTTTTTGTGGAATGAAAAGCAATTTTAACATAAACAAGCACACATATATAAACAACCAGGTTCGATCAGCCTTCTTGGTGGACAAAATTAGCACTGAACTTCTGTCTAGTAGCAGAAATAGTTTAAACATTGTTCCAAAAGAAAAGTCATAGTTAAACAGACTTAAGTTAACCTAAAAATTAAGTTTTGCAACTAACAGACTTAAGTTATCACAAAAACAAACATTCAGTCAGCTTCAAGGTTGAGATTGGTTGATGTTTTGCTGAGATTGGCTCAAGTTTGGACATGGAGACTGGCTTGGCTGAGATGAAGAATAGACTTGAGGTTGGCTAAGGCTTGCTTGAGTTTGTCTTCTCCTCAACTGTTGTTGAAGTTGCCTTTGTGATATTGCATTTCTTCCTTGCCACCTTAGTCCAGGTGCACTGTATCCAAGATCGATATTAGTCTGCCCAGCATCCACTACTTTTGTATGATCAGAATGTACCCTATCTTTTGCTCCACACTGCATAGGAATTCAAATTAGTACCCCAAATAACTAATATATAAATAAAAATTCAAATCCTTAATGATCTTACCCTTTCTATCACTGTTCCTATATCACTAAACAATATACCAAATCCAGTTGTTCTTGGTCTTCCTCGTAGTCCACTACCTCTTGGCCTTCCTCTAACACTAGCTATAATATCCTCAGAAGTTCTTGATCTCATACTTCCAGTATCCTGGTGTAAGATAAAGTACTATCTTGTAATTTAAAAAATTTGGTCCTAATACAGATTAACTAAATTAACTAAAATGAACACTTATAGATGCACTTGCAATAGCTGATGGTTGAGTATTTCTGGCCCTGGCAGTTCCAGAATCACTTGTAGGACCTGATTGTTGAGTTGTTGTTTGAGCAGCCTGTGATGGTTGAGTAGCACCAGCATTACTGGTTCATGTTGTTCCAGATCCTTGTCCTTTCTGAAATTTCCAAAATAAAAAATGAGATATAGAAATAACCAAAGTATAAGACACAATCAGACACAAATTGAATACATTACCAGGATAGGACACCTCTTCTTATTATGGCCTACTATCTTACAATTAGAGCATGTCATTGGTGTCCCTTTCCTTGATCTCTTAACAAACTTCTTCTTAGGTTCATCTTGAGCTCTTTTTCTATTTTTCTTAGGTCTACCATGCATGTTGGTAATCATATGAGGCTCAACAGTTGGATTCTGTGTTGATGGCCGCATCTCTATGTTGGTTACTGATTGTATGTAACAACTAAAAGCCTTCAGGTATGTTTCTTTCTTATACCAGTGGGTTACATAGTCAGCAGGCTCAAATCTCTTAAAAAATATTGCAGATATTGCATGGGAGCATGGTATTCCTTTGAGCTGTCATGATCTACATGTGCATGTATTGTTGGAGAAGTCAACAATATATTTGTAAACCCCATATTGTATCTCATACCCAGTATCCCCATTCCATTTAAAATCATACTTAACAGCATATTGAGATTGTTTCTCTATGTACCTCATTGCCATAGGAGATACATCAGAAATCCACCTTGTTGCAAATTCTCTCATGGTAGTCATCCTCTCCATCACCTTCACTCTAATCTCTTCTAACATGGCTATGATAGACTTGTGCCTAGCAGACAAGATCCAACTGTTAAAAGTCTCACACATGTTGTTCTCCACAGAATCATATTTACTCCAATCTTTGAAGAATGCTCTACACCAACATTGTTTTGGGTATCTCAGCAAGTCCTCAATGATCTTACTATCACCTAATTCTGCCAGCTCATCTATCTTAGCCTTCAAATATGCTTCAAATGAAGACCTTGCATAGGCCCAAAACTTCTTCCTTTTTTCCTCTCCTTTCCACTTTTGTTTCCAATTACTCCATATATGTCTTGCACATATTCTGTGCTCAGCATTTGGTAACAACTCAGAAACAGATGCAACAAGTCCCTTAAGCAACAAAAAAACAATTAGAATATCAGAAACATACATAAAGTATCCAAGTAATTAAAGGAAGGACAGGGGTGTAGTATATACCTTCTGCACATCAAAAATGATGGTCAGCCCCTCACCTTGGGATTTAGTGAGCTGCAGATCATACATCAGACACCTAAAAACCATGACCATGTGTGCTTTGTCCCCTTTTCCACCACTGCCCAGGCAGCAGAATACATTTGGTTGTTACCATCTTTACCAATGCATGATATTAGCTCACCCTTACACACACCCTTCAGAAATGCTCCATCAAAGCCAATAACATTTCTACACCCTTCCAACCAACCAACTTTGCAAGCATGTAGACAAATATAGATACCCACAAACACCTTCTTACCAGGTATTGTCTCCTTGGAGGTCTTCACAACAACAGTGCTGCCAGGATTTGTAGACCTCAACATGTCAGCATAATCATATATTCTAGAAAACTCCTTCTTGTAATCACCAAGATACTAACCCATGACCTGATGTTTAGCCCTAGCACATATGGATTTTCCCACATACACACCATACTTTATCCTAATCAATTCCTGCAACTTCCTAAGCTTAATGTCAGGTTGGTTGATAATGTTGTCCTTGAAATGTTTAGCTACTCATGCTGTATTAGCCATCTTGTTTCTGGTTGCTCTAAAACACTTATGAACAGGATAGTAGCTCTTGATAATGAAATTCCCTGTGTGTCCCTCCAAACTTCCCAAAATATGCCATCTACATCTTGTTGAGTTCACACATTTTGCCCTAACCCTATGTTGTTCATTAGGCCTCAACTTAATTTGAACTCTTCTTTGTATAGCATAATCTTGCAAAGCAGATTTGAACTGTTTCACATTTTCAAACACCATTTCCAACTGGAAACAAATTTTCTTACAAGCAGGATCAAAGTATACCCTACTGTTGTATCTTCTTAGTTGAGGATTATGCACCCCATCTTCTTCATCTACTTCATCATCTGTATCCTCACTACCTGGATCTGAACTGTCCAGATATTGCTCATCCCCTCCCAACTTTCCAGCATATTTGGATCCCATATCTTTATACATGTTTTCAAAACCAAGGTCTATACCTACATGTCCACTAGGTATCTCATCAGTATTAACTTCAGAAGATCTTAATGTACTACTCTTTGCATTCACTTTAGCCTGTCTAGCAGCAACAACTTCAGGTTCTAGGTCACTTGTCTCTCCAACAATATCCTCATCAGAACCATATAATGACTCATCTGTATCATCATCATCATCTTCAGAAATAGCCTCATAATCTTTATCACTCTCAGTACTTAGCTCATCACCCTCAACATCACCCTCAGAATCAGTTGCTAAATGAAAGGTATAATCAGTTGCTAAATGAAAGGTATAGAAGTTGTGAGCACCTAATTTTTGATAATATTTAATTTTTTATCACTTCTTCTATGTAAATATTTTAGGGCTTTTAACCTACAATTTTTAGCTTTGTTACACTTTTTATTATAGGGTAAAAATACAAAATTTAAAAGGTGAATTATTACTATTAATATTATTTTATTTTAAAATAATAAACAAATTCCAAAAAAAATATTAATTGTTTTTTTAATTTTCAAGAGTGATTTATAAAATAATAAAAAGGGAAGTATTGAATAAAAAAATAAAAGTAAAAGTAGGTGGAATTCTCTTTTAAAAAGTAAAAGAAAGTAGAAAATTAAAAAAAATAAAAGTAAAGTTTTGTGGAAATTTTAAAAAAATAAAAAGTAAAAGAAAGTAGCATTTTTAAAATAAAAGTAAAAGAAAGTGGATTATTTTTTTAAGAAAAGTTAAATAAGTGGAATTCTCTTTTAAAAAAGTAAAAAGAGTGGGATTTTAAATGAGATAAAATTAATTAATGTTGGAATTTAAAAAATAAAAGTAAAGAAAGGTGGGATTTCTTTTTATAAAAAAATAAAAGCAATTTGTAAGTGGGATTTCTTTTAATTAAAAATTAATAAAATAATAAAATATTTTTTTAAAACAATCTCTGAAAAATCTCGAAAATTTTGCTATAAATAGAAGAGAAAATTTGAGAAGAGAAGAGAAAGAAAAAAGAAGAGAGGGGGAGGAGAGAAATTTAGGTTGAAAATTTTCATTAAATTTTTCTTTCAATATTTCGGGCTTTGAATCTTGGGTTTGAAGAAGAGTTGATAGAGATTTTGTTGTTGCTGCTGTATTGACTCTACAACTTTCAGATTTTATTCATTTGAATTCACTCTCTTGTAGGTATGTAATTCAAGCTCTTGAGTTAAAAAATGTCGGAGCATCTTTATTGAAGCAGAAACAAATTGATTTGGTTCTTTTGATAAAGTTTCTTTCGTATTTAATCTGTTCGCATGAATGATGTTTCTTTGATTGAGTGAATTGAGATTTGCAAATGTTAACGTTATTTTAGTATGTTCATGACTCTGTCTCATTTTTTTTTCTTTTTTTCTTTCTTTTTTTTATTTTTCTTGGCTCATGACTTGTAACCAGTAGGTATTATTTTGTTTACATTTAGATTTTAAGCTCATGTAGCACCATGTTCTATTTTGAAATTTAAAGAAGTATGTGAAGTTGAACAATTTGTCAACATTAAGATGTAAAAAAAATAGATTGCGTTAGTGGAAGGATCTTATCTTCAGTTTATGTTATTGGCTGCATATTTTCTTAAATTAACCATGTGAAGATTCAACTTCCTCTGCTTCAAAATGGTATTGTAGAAGTTATAGTGGTGATACTACAACTTTCTCTTTAGCATAGTGTTAAATAAATTAATTACTTTAAGTGTTCTTTGTTATAATCAAGTTTAAAATGCATTTTTGTATGTCCATGTTTGTTTTGTTCCTTCTGGTTCATCCGAATAGTTCTCAACATGGTTTCTTTTTTTTTGTGCTCATATAGTCATTTAAGATTCATTATTTTGTTATAAAATTTTGTTAGTTTCTTTCTAGAATTTGAAAACGAAAGTCGGTCTTTTGAACATGATATGGAGATTAACCCAAAGCTGGCACCTGTCTTTTGTTATTTTCACATAAATGCCAACTCCACCTTTCTGAATTGTAGTATGCTATAACAAAAGGCTTCAGTGATATACATGTAGCTAACCCATTTCTTTAGGCCTTTTGTACTTATCAATTTATATCACTCCATCCACAATAAAACATCAAAACTCATGGCCCTCATTTAATTAATTTTAAATCCTTAGAATTCGAGGCATGCCATTTAGCGAATTTTCTATTGCCCTCGCAAAGTTGAAAAATGCGTAGTTGCTTTAGGCGCGTAATTTGAAATTACCTTATTAAACTCGGGTGTGCATTTCATGTGACCCAAATCCAAATTCCAACAACGTTAAATAAAATGTGTCGTGGACCGCGGGTGCATTTATGTGACGTGGTTCAAGACATATTTTAAATGACGTTGCAATCTTCCTAAAAATGAATAAGAGCGGTTAATAAGTTAAAATTGAACCATAGGCTAAAACATGTATTAAAATCAGATAATAGGCCAATTATAACAGTTGAGCGACCGTGCTAGAACCACGGAACCCGGGAATGCCTAACACCTTCTCCCGGGTTAACAGAATTCCTTATCCGAATTTCTGTGTTCGCAGACTGTAAAACAGAGTCAATATTTTCCTCGATTCGGGATTTGAACCGGTGACTTGGGACACCATAAATTATCCCAAGTGGCGACTCTGAATTTTTAATAATAAATGAATCCCGTTTCAATTGTCACTTTAAGTTGGAAAAAACTCCCTTATACCCTTTCCGGGGTGTAGGAAAAAAGGAGGTGTCACAGCCTGGCGACTCTGCTGGGGACTGGAACCCAAAACTTCTGGTTCAGGGTTCGAGAATTCGAGCTTGGAATAATTGTTATAATTGGCTTTGTTTATTATCTGATTTTTACATGTTTGGGTCTAATGTGCTAAATGCTACTTTTACCGCTTTGATATTATCTGAACTGTATATAAACTGCTACAAAACCCTTCTCTTCTCACCTTCGAGGATGTGCTCTCTAGTCGAGACTCCCTATTCTGTTAGTGTCATACCTTGAAATAAGAAAGAGGCTCGGACAAGTTACTAAGCCGGATGGCCTTTTGGTTCCCGGTACGTAGCCCCCTCCTCGGCTCGAGTTGTCCGCTCGGGTACACAGCCTAGAACAAATACTCAGGCTTTGAACCTAGAATAACTCAGCTTCATGTTGGATCCCTAATAGGAACGTTTGTGTGCATCATGTGCATTTGACTTTGGAGGCTCAACACAGGGGTTGGGTCTGTCTAGGACAGGTGTACCAAAAATGAAAAAGACCATCCTAATGCATTTTACTTGCTACTTGTGCATTTATTTGCTTCGGACTTGCATGCTGACCGGCTTTTGAATATTTTGAGGAAAGAGAAATAGCAGTATGAGGGTTAAAGAGAGTTAATCGCCTGTTTTGAAAGAAAACCAATGTCCAAATAGTACCGAAACTCTGCCGAATTTTTGAGAAAATTTTTAAAAAGAAAAAAAAGGAGAAGGAAAAGAAAAAAGATTTGTTTTCAAAAATAGTTTGTTTATTTTGCCAACAAAATGAAAAAAGAATCTTGTTTTCAAAAATAGTTTGTTTTATTTGCCGAACTACGTCAGTTTGATTCTCACAGGGTGTGGGATACGTAGGCAACCCTCATCGGGTCTAACTTCTTTTTGCCAAAAATAGCCTGAAACGAGAAAAAAAATTATTTTATTGTAAATAGGTAAGGTGATGCCGTTTTTATCAAAAATAGCCGAATGTTCCCGAAAGGGACGCCGGAAGGCTAAATTCGCATAAACAGCCACCTTTGGTCTTTTTCCAATTTTTGGCCAGTTAGCAGGCACATCCTTAAAATCTCCCTCCGGAAGTGCTGAAAGGCCGTATTTGCAAAGTTGGGCTTTTGGTTTTAGAAAAAAAATCTGAAAAGGGTCAGTTTTGATTCAAAATAGAGTAAATCATGATTAATCACCTTAATAAATGTGCAAAATGAGCACAAGCCAGAATTTACCAGTAACAATTATGAACAAGATCCCTTTGGAGTTGCACATGTGGTGGGATGACTTGGGTAAATCAGGGCGAGACACGGTCAATATATACTTGGGAGGCCTCGCTGGGTTGCTGGAAATTAATCCCAGAGGGGATATCATAAAGGCATTGGTCACATTCTGGGACCCGGCTCACAACGTATTTCATTTCTCAGATTTTGAACTTACCCCAACATTGGAAGAAATAGCCGGATATATTGGGGGTCCCAAAGTTCCTCTGAGACACCAGTACCTAATTGCTCCGAGGGTCATAGCCGTGCACAGGTTCTTAGACTCTTTGAAAATAAGTAGGGAGGTCCACAACCTAGACTTGGCAGCTGGTTTTTGTACTTTGCAATTTATATACAACAGATATGGTTATATAGGGGGGTTCAACAAGCCGGAAAACAAAATCTGCAGCAAGGGAAACCACCTTAAGTGGGAAGAACATAGATGTTTTGCATTTATGGTAGTCTTTTTGGGACTTTGGTATTTCCTAGAAAAGATGGGAATATTGACATACGAGCAGCCGGGGTTGTCAGCACTTTGTTTACTCAGGCCAAAAGCACCCTCGCACCCATGATAGTAGCTGAAATCTTTCGCGCTCTCACAGCCTGCAAAGCCAGGGGAGACTTTTTTGAGGGGTACAACGTGTTGCTACTGATGTGGATGATCGAACACCTATGCCGTCGTCCTCAATTTATGAGTTATGGGTCGACAGAGAAAACATGCATAGAGGAATTTTCTACGAGGGTTGATGGAATCAGCTTGCCAGAAGGGGTCACAGAGTGGATAGTGCTCCTCCGTTCCGTCACTACAAGCCAAATAGAGTGAACATTTGGATGGCTGCCTGTGGATGAAATCATATATATGCCAGCCACTGGACCCCATTTCCTTTTGATGGGACTCAGGAGTATCCAGCCGTAGGGCCCGTATCGAGTTTTGAGGCAGTTGGGGAGATGCCAAATAGTTCCGAAAGATGAAGATCTTAGTGGCCAAGTGGTCAAGATCAGGCCTAACGGACAATTTCACGAAGCAGCAGTTCACCAAATTTGGAACGAGTGTCAATACTTAATGGCAAATATATGTGTACGTGATCGGTCCAAAGGTGAAGTTTCGCCGGGATACCTTGCTTGGTATAGGAGAGAAATCGAGTTTGGGAGGCTGGCCAAGAGACCCCATCTCCAAGAGTTCGTCGGGGCGTCGCAAGAACAGTGGTATTGGTTGGCTAAAGAACATGAGTACAGGGCCACAATAGGCAGATTGGAGAAGCAAGTCATGGAGTTGCAGTTTGAGAAAGATCTGCAGGCCGCCGCAGATGAGGGGGAGAAAAAGAAACTAGCTAAAGAAAATGAGGCCCTTCGAGCCCAAATTCAAAAGATGAAAATAGCTGCAAAAAAACCCGCCTGAAGTGCCAAAGATGAAAAACTTATAGATAACCTGAGGCGGAAAGTGGGCGAATATAATTTTGATCTGAACAAAGCAGAAAGTGAATTAACCAGGGCTCGAAAACAATTGGCCGAAAACTCGGCAGAACGAGCACGTCTAGTTAAGCAGATGAAAGAAAAGTATGACAATGAGGTTGCAGGGCTAAAGAAAAGGGTCATTACCACAGAAAACAAAATGATCAAACAGGCAAAAGACTTCAGGGTTGAAAGGGAACATTGTTATACGACCTTGGCGCAATTAGAAATAGATTTGCAACAACTTCAGGAGCAGAATCATGTGGCCGACTAAACTTTGGAAGCCAGGGCCCAGCAGATTGGGCGTTTGTTACAAGAAAAAGGCGTCATAAGAGATAGAATTAGAAACATCACCGACTACGTCGTTATGAAGTGCTAGATCTATGAGGATATGACTCGCACTACCTTCTTCGCAGTAGTGATGACATTTGTTAAGCAGATAATGAGTGACTTGGACCGACTTCAAAGTGATCTTGCATATAGGCCCACGGCGAGACCGAATGATGTCCCACGGGCACCAGGAGCATTGATGTATTCATGATTTCTCATGAAGTCTGTATTTCCATTTCGGTTAAATTCTGTCAGTCATGTTGAGTTTGTATTTTCTTTATGTTCTATATTTCCTTTTGTTGGAGTATGATAGCTTATTTTTGGAGTCTGTATTTCGTCTTTGCCTCAAAATATGTTAGTCTTTTGGAATTTGTTAGTTTTGAGTTTTGTAATTGAAGCATTTGTTTTTTTAGAGTTGTTTACTTGTGCACTTATCTGCCAGAACTACGCACAGTCTGATTCATACGGGGACATGATATGTAGGTAATCTCTATAGGATTCGACCACCACTAAAAAGAAAAGGGGGAAATGAAAAATAAATAAAGGAGGATAGAATAAAGGAAGCTTAAAAGAAGGGGCACAATTATGAGAGGCCGGAATGACGCATGCAACCGAAGCAAATGCATGATAGAAAATGGTTAATTGCCTAGGTTCATTGCATCCCAACGTGTAATTGCATATGCGTTAAACTCTAAAAACTAACAAGTTTGTTGTTTTTCAGAGAATTCAAGCAGTTAGTTTATCTAGAGGATACTGGCACATTATCATTACCAAACCAGATCAAAAGGACCAATACCAGAAATCATGTCTATCCCGGATGTCGACACAAGTGTTGAGGTAGAGGAGTTGGACGTCAGTAAAATGAAAGAGGAGATGCTCAAACTTAAGCAACAGATGGCCGAGATGTATCAGGCCTGGTCTAAAGGACAATCACCCCCAGCTTACCCTGCTAACCCTGCTTCCACCCCACCACCGGCTCAGGCTCAGGATCATCCTGCCATCGATCCAAGCTTTCCCATTTACCAACATTACCATGGCACTACTTCTCATATGTCACAAGCTCCAATACCAAAATCAATTCCATACCCCCCTCCGCCAGTCACCCATATCTTTGTGGCATCTCCACCTAGCTGCACTCCATAGATCCTCGAGTGAGCCTATGTTCCAAGCTCAGGACAACCAGTACTACCCCCGGAGCCCACCTTCAAAGCTCCCGAAACCTACCCCTATAATCCACGTTTTGATCTCCCGAGAGAAGCTGAGAGACCAGCCAAAAATCCCGAACATGAGGAGATGTTCAGGAAAGTTAAGAGCCTAGAACAGTCATTCCGGGACATGCGAGGATTAGGAGGTCAAGTAAGTGTGGCCTACAAGGACCTATGTCTGTTTCCAAATGTGCAATTGCCGCCAGGTTTCAAGATGCCCAAGTTTGATCTATACAATGGGCACAGTGATCCAGTAGCACACTTAAGAGGTTTTTGCAGTAAGATGAGGGGAGCCGGAGGAAAAGATGAATTTTTAATGGCTTACTTCAGTCAGAGTTTGAGTAGATCAGCATTGGAATGGTACACCCACCAAGATCACGGAAGATGGTACACATGGGATGATCTGGCACAAGCATTCGCTTGTCACTTCCAGTATAATCTTGAGATCATTCCAGACCGACTGTCCTTGACTAAACTGGAGAAGAAGCACAGTGAAAGCTTCAGAGAATATGGTTTCCGATGGAGGGAGCAGGCAGCAAGGGTAGATCCCCCAATGAAAGAGAGCGAGATGGTTGATTACTTTTTGCAGGCTTTAGAGCCGACCTACTTTGGTCATTTGGTGTCCGCAATCGGCAAGTCTTTTAATGAGGTTGTAAAAATGGGAGGCATGGTCGAGGAGGGACTTAAGTCCAACAAGATCATGAGTTATTCAGCAATCAAGGCAACCACCCAGGCCATCCAAAACGGCACTAGGGGTGTACTTGGGAAAAAGAAGAAAGAAGATGTTGCGACAATTGAGTCCGGAGCCTGGTTCGGATCTAGAGGCCCATCACCCTACTATAACCAACCCCGACCCTACCACCAAAATTACCCCCACACTCCATATAGCCCTCCACAACAATACTACCCACCGCCAGATCCCCATTTTTCCGTCCATCAGGCACAAACCTATACCCAAACCCCGGCACACGCACAATGGCGTGCACAGGCTCCACAAAATCCATACCCAGCTCCACAAAACACATATCCACCCCCATAAGCCTACAGAAATCCCCCCGGAATGGGTTTCCGACCAAGCCAAGCCTTCAAGAATGAGAGGTTACAGAAGCAAAAGACTTTCTCTCCACTGGGGGAATCGTATACCAGTCTTTTCCACAGGATGAGGCAGTTGGGCATGCTGAATCCAATTGAGCCTAAAATGCCAAATCCCCCTCCTAGAAATCTTGACCACTCGGTGAGTTGTGAGTACTGTTCAGGGGCCCCTGGGCATGATACAGAGAAGTGTTGGAAACTGAAAACAGCAGTGCAAGAGCTTATTGATACTCATCGGATCGAGGTCCAGGCCCCAGAATCACCAAACATCAATCATAATCCACTGCCAGCTCACCATGAGACCCATATGATTGAGTTGGTACACAAAGGAGAGGAGCCTAAGAAACCCTCGCAGATGGTAATATGATCTGTTCCAGTGAAACCAGTTCAAAGGAGAAGGTAACCAGTGGGAAATCAGTGGTCCAGTTGAAAGGGGTAGATAATAAGCCAGCTGTGGTAGCCGAGAAAGGGTCGTCAAGCACTGTTGCAGTGAAACCATAGAAAGCTAAAGTGGTAGTACCAGGGGTTGCAAGTAAACTTGTTGTGGTCATGAAGGGTGCTCGCACAGAGCCTGTTATTATAAAACCAGTAACTCAGCTTCCAGTGATCAATAGCAAGGCTGTTCCTTAGAATTATGAACGGGTTACAGTGATTTACAAAGGAAAAGAAATCAAAGAAGAAGTTTGTGAAGCACAAGGTTTGACTCGCTCACGAAGGTGTTTCACTCCCTAGGAGTTAAGAAGAGCTAAAGATAATCCAACGCCGGTAAAGAAAGCTGTAACTAAAGAAGAGGAAGAGGAATTTTTGAGGAAAATGAAAGTGCATGACTATTCTGTTGTAGAGCAGTTGAGGAAAACGTCCGCTCAGATCTCATTGCTCTCATTGTTAATCCATTCAGATGAGCACCGTCAGTCGCTAATGAAAATCTTGAATGAGGCCCATGTCCCCGATAAGATCTCGGTAAACCATCTGGAAAAGATAGACAACAAGATTTTTGAAGTAAATAGAGTCACTTTTTCCGATGATGAATTGCCCGTAGAGGGTACTGAGCATAACAAAACCCTTTACCTTATAGTGAAATGTGAGGATTCTGTGGTTACCCGGGTATTGATTGACAATGGTTCAAGTGCGAACATCTGTCCTCTCTCCACTCTAAGCAAGCTGAAAGTAGAAGATGAGAGGATCCATAAGAACAATATCTGTGTGCGGGGATTTGACGGCGGGGGCAAAGACTCCGTCGGGGACATAATGTTGGAGCTGACTATAGGTCCAGTATAATTCACAATGTAATTCCAAGTGCTGGATATAGCTGTTTCCTACAATTTGCTATTAGGGCGACCGTGGATTCACGCCGCTAAAGCAGTACCATCAACACTCCATCAGATGGTCAAGTTTGAATGGGACAGACAGGAAATAGTTGTGCACGGCGAAGATAATTTTTGCACTCACAGCAACACCATTGTGCCATTCATTGAAATGGAAGATGACAAGGGACCATGGGTCTACCAAGTTTCTGACGCAATGTCAGTCGAGAAAGTTCCAGAAGGGAAGTGTATCCCAAATCCAAAGATAACCGCCGCATCAGTCATGGTAGCGTATGAAATGCTGAAGAATGGTTTTGTACCAGGAAAGGGTTTGGGATCAGCTCTGCAAGGCATCATACAGCCCGTGTCTCTTCCTAAAAACATGGGAACATTTGGTCTGGGATTCAATCCCACAGCCGCAGACATAAAAAGAGCCAGGAAATTGAAACAGAGGGCATGGGTCCTTCCAAAGCCAGTCCCACGTCTTTCCAGATCATTTGTCAAGTCCGGTACTAGGAGTCGCCCAGTAACAGCAATTCCCAGTTCTGTGATTGATCCTGATAAGGAGTTAATTGAAAGATTTGAGAAGTTGTTTGACGGTGTGAACATGGTGGAAATTGGAGAAGGTTCTAGCAACGCGAAAGTGCAATTTGTCGGGCCAAAAACAAAGCTTAATAATTGGAAGGCTACTCCTCTCCCTACTCGGAAGGAGTCTTGGTAGTTTGCTTTAATTTTTCTTTAAGTTTGTACGGATTATTCCAGGGTTGTAATCCAGATTTCATTTTTTTTCCAGTCTGTTTGAGTGTGCAAACCTTGTTATCTTTTATCATTCAATAAAATACAATTTCCTTTTCTTCATCATTCCTGATAGTTTTCCTTTTTGTTTTCTTTTCTTTTCTATACAGTTCTTTTTACGCCGGTTCTAATGACATGGCATGCATAAGGAATTCTCAGCCCAGTCTTAAAAATCAATCTAATTCCGAAATATTAGTTCAAGAAGTAGATTGTGATTACGAATCAGAATACGATAATGAGGATGAAGCCTTCGAAGAGATTAGTAAGGAGTTAATTTACTTAGAAGAAAAACCCAAACCCAACCTGAATGATACAGAAGTCATCAATTTAGGGGACACAGACAATGTCCGAGAGACTAAAATAAGTGTCCACCTTGAGCCAGAGATCCGGGAAGAGTTAATCAAAGCACTCATCGAGTACAAAGATGTTTTTTCATAGTCATATGATGACATGCCGGGTTTGCGCACTGATTTAGCGGTCCACAAATTGCCTACTGATCCAGCATTCCCTCCCGTCAAGCAAAAGTTGAGGAATTTCAAAACTGATATGAGTGTGAAGATTAAAGAAGAAATTACCAAGCAGTTGGATGCAAAGGTTATTCGGGTCACTCGATATCCTGTTTGGTTGGCTAATGTCGTGCATGTACCAAAAAAGGACGGCAAGATCAGAGTATGCATCGATTACCGCAATCTCAACAAAGCAAGTCCGAAGGATAACTTCCCACTACCCAATATCCACATTTTGATCGATAATTGTGCCAAGCGTGAGATAGGATCTTTTGTGGATTACTATGTCGGGTATCATCAGATTCTAATGGATGAAGAAGATGCAGAAAAGACGGCTTTCATCACGCCATGGGGGACTTATTGCTACAGGGTAATGCCATTTGGTTTGAAGAACGTTGGGGCAACTTACATGAGGGCCATGACTACCGTGTTTCATGATATGATACACAAGGAGATTGAGGTATACGTAGATGATGTGATCATAAAATCAAAGCGTCAGGACGACCACGTTGGGGATTTGAGGAAATAATTCCAGAGGCTTCGCAGGTACAACCTCAAGCTTAACCCTGCCAAGTGTGCATTTGGTGGTCCATCCGGAAAGTTGTTGGGATTTATTGTGAGCTGGCGAGGCATCGAATTGGACCCATCAAAGATCAAAGCCATACAAGAATTTCCACCTCCGAGGAACAAGACTGAAGTGATGAGTCTGTTAGGAAGGTTGAACTACATCAGCAGGTTTATTGCTCAGCTCACGACAACTTGTGAGCCTATTTTCAAGGTGCTGAAGAAGGACGCTGCGATCAAGTGGACTGATGAGTGTCAAGAAGCATTTGACAAGATAAAGGGGTATTTGTCTAACTTGCCTGTGCTGGTACCACCAGAACCAGGGAGACCTTTGATTCTTTACTTGACTGTCCTGGAAAATTCATTTGGCTGTGTACTGGGGTAGCATGACGTCACAGGAAGGAAAGAACATGCCATCTACTATCTTAGAAAGAAGTTCACGACTTATGAGGTTAAGTACACTCACCTAGAAAGGACATGTTGCGCTCTAACTTGGGTGGCACAGAAATTGAAACATCATTTGTCATCCTACACTACTTACCTCATTTCACGCTTGGATCTATTGAAGTATATCTTTCAAAAGCCCATGCCGACAGGAAGACTTGCGATGTGGCAGATTTTGCTCATAGAATTTGAAATCATCTATGTGACTCGGACAACGATGAAAGCCCAAGCATTGGCCGATCATTTAGCCGAGAACCCGGTCGATGAAGAGTATGAGCCACTGAGGACTTATTTTCCCGATGAAGAGGTGATGCATATTGACGAGCTAGAACAGGCCGAAAAACCAGGTTGGAAACTTTTCTTTGATGGGGCTGCTAACATGAAAGGAGTGGGAATAGGAGCCGTGCTTATTTCTGAAATAGGGCATCACTATCATGTTACAGCTCAGCTTCGTTTTCATTGTACCAACAATATGGCTGAATACGAAGCATGCATTTTGGGTTTAAGGCTAGCTGCAGACATGGATGTCCAGGAAGTCTTGGTCTTAGGAGAATCGGATCTTCTGGTACATCAAATTCAAGGAGAATGGGAAACACGCGATTTGAAGCTCATACCATACCGACAATGTTTGCATGATCTTTGTCAACGGTTTCGATTAGTGGAGTTTAGGCATATTCCAAGGGTCCATAATGAGGTCGCCGATGCTTTGGCTACCCTAGCGTCAATGTTGCACCATCCGGACAAAGCCTATGTTGATCCTTTGCACATTCAAGTACGAGATCAGCATGCTTACTGCAACATAATTGAAGAAGAACTTGATGGCGAACCATGGTTCCATGATATCAAGGAGTACATCAGAATGGGGATATATCCAGTGCAAGCACGGGGGATCAAAAGAGAACAATTTGACGGTTGGCAAGTGGATTCTTCTTAAGTGGAGGAGTTTTGTATAAAAGAACACTAGACCTTGGATTGTTAAGATGCATAGATTCTAGACAAGTTACGGCTGTCATGTCCGAAGAACATTTAGGAGTCAACGGACCACATATGAGCGGATATGTGCTGGCAAAGAAAATTCTCCGAGCAGGTTATTATTGGCTCACCATGGAGCGAGATTGTATCAGTTTTGTGCGCAAATGTCATAAGTGCCAGATACACGGAAATTTGATTCATTCTCCAACATCGAAATTGCACACGATGTCGGCACTATGGACCTTCATTGCTTGGGGCATGGATATCATTGGAGCAAAAGAGGCAGCAGCGTCCAATGGGCATAGATTCATTCTGGTAGCCATTGATTATTTCACCAAGTGGGTTGAGGCCAAAACTTTCAAGTCTGTAACCAAGAAAGCAGTGGTCGATTTTGTTCATTCAAATATCATCTGTCGATTTGGAATCCCAAAGGTGATCATCACGGATAATGGTGCTAATCTTAACAGCAATTTGATGAAAGAAGTATGTCAACAGTTTAAGATTGCACACCGCAATTCCACCCCATATCGTCCCAAGGCGAATGGAGCAGTTGAGGCAGCCAACAAAAACATAAAGAAGATACTTTGGAAAATGGTAGAAGGTTCCAGGCAATGGCATGAAAAATTACCATTTGCGTTGCTAGATTATCGCACTACTGTCCGTACTTTAGTAGGTGCAACCCCTTATTTGTTGGTATATGGAACCGAAGCAGTGATACCTGCGGAAGTTGAAATCCTGTCCCTTCGGATTGTCGCTGAGGCTGAGATTGATAATGATGAGTGGATCAAAACCCGTTTGGAGCAGTTGAGCTTGATTGATGAAAAACGATTGGCAGCTGTGTGTCATGGCCAGTTGTATCAAAAGAGAATGGCAAGAGCATACAATAAAAAGGTGTGTCCCCGGAAGTTTGAAGTGGGCCAGCAAGTGCTGAAATGCATCCTTCCACATCAGACTAGGGCAAAAGGCAAGTTCGCCCCAAATTGGCAAGGGCCATTCATTATAACCAGAGTATTGTCCAATGGGGCTTTATGTTTAACAAATATCGAAGGAAAATGCATAGACATGACTATCAATTCTGATGCAATAAAAAGATATCATAGACATGACTATCAATTCTGATGCAGTAAAAAGATATTATGTATGATTTCTTTGTTATAATTGTTGATTGTTTGTATTTGGCATTATTTCGAAGATTGAAATGATGAAGGCAATTTGTTCTGCTATCTAAACACTTTATCCTTTGTTTCCCCTTTCTGAGCCTTATTTATTTCTTTCATACCCCTCTTTTGGAATCAATCACGAAAAAGAAAGAAAAAGAAAGAAAAGAAAAAGGGAAAAGAAAAGAAGTGAAAAGTATAACAACAAGGAAATTCAGGTGTGAACTACGTTTGACCTGATTCCTGTTAAGGATACATAGGCAGCTTTACGGTTCGGCCATAGTAAAGTAAAAGTCAAAAGATCCCCAAGCAAGAAACTGGGGCAGAGGTTGTATTTGTAATAAGAAATGTGATTCCAAAAGTTGTAATTTTAAACCCATGTCAAATTATTTTGAGCCTTTGATACCCTTTCTTTCTAACCCCATCCAAAAGCCCACATTACGGTCCAAAGAAAGACCTTCCGATCAGTTTTCGAGAGATGCCAAGTCGACCAAATAGAGGTGATTCATATCAGGGTAACACTCTGGTCCAAGGAGGGAAAGTAATGAAAATGAGAGAGTCTTATTGGTGAAAACCCTCACGGGCACCATGAGACGACGAAAGCTGAGAGAAAATAAAAAAGAGAGAGTCTTATTGGTGAAAACCTTCACGGGCACCATCAGGCGACAAAGAATTGAGGAATCAACAAATGAGAGAGGTTTGTCGGTGAAAACCCTTCAGGGCACTGCAAGTCGAACAAGATCCGTAAAGTTGGCGGAAAGTAAATTGGGTTGTGGAATATCTTGGAGCACAAAGTAAAACAATTGGAAAAGATATTGGTTAAATAGACTAGGCCGATTAATCCAAAATGCATACCATGATCATTGGTGCCAGTGACTCCACTCAGATAAGTTCCTTTTTCCTATCTCCAACAGTCATCCAAATTCTGATTTTCTTCTTTATTCTTAATTCCCAAAATCATTGCATTTCATTGCTGTTAATTTTTCCAAGTTTAGACTTGTTTCAACAAATAAGAAAGAATTTCAATGCTTACTACCAGTTTCGAAATCACACAAAGCAAAATACGGGTAGAACATGCCAGAGATGATATGATGAAAAGTGGGACATATGGTGTAAGCAAAAGTTAAATCGGTGGAATGGTTCAGTAATGTCGTGGGAGATATACGAGTTCAGACAGAAAGGTCAGAAATGGAGAACAGTAGTTGGGGATCCTGTAGTTAAGGATCAGTCAGAAGGTCAAAACAATCCTTCGACCATATTCAAGGCAGTCGAAACGAAGCAGAGCCTAGCAAAGACAAAACCACCCCCAGCAAGAATGCCACAACTAACCGCCACGTTTAAACTGACAAGATTTTATTTGATTTGAAACAGGGGCAAAGGTGGCATTTGTTTCAGGAAACACCCTGTAAGGAAGACAAGTACCATGCAGGTTTGATCACAGAATTCTCAGGAACCTCCTAGAAAATGGGACTTAGTTTAAAATTCAAAATACACGACTGAGTAGCAAGATCTGGCATAAATGTACCCCAAAAGAATATAAGTTGGTTTCAAAATTTTCATTCTGGAGATAGAATTTAGTTAGGAGTTGTCAAGACCCTCCTGAAAAATAGGACCTAGTTTAAAATTTAAAACAGTCATGAGTAGTAAAATCTAGCATAAATGTATCCCAAGGAATAAGATGGTTTTAAAGTTCGCATGTTTAAGATATGATTCAATTAGGAGTTTTCAGGACCCTCCTGGATAATGGGACCTAGCTTTGAGATCTCCATTAGATAACAAGGTTTAGCATAAGTTCTTGTTGTAGGGTAATATAATTTAGCCGTAGAATTGTCACTCTTAAGATAAGACTTGATTTAAGAGTTGTCAGGGCCCGCCTGGATAATGGGACGTAGTTTAAAACTGGTTTGGATAACAAGATTTAGCATAATACATACCCTTCAGTAGATATAATTTAGCTCTAAAATTGTCGTTTAATTAAGAATTGTCAGGACCCTCCTAGATAATGGGGAGTAGTTTAAGACCTCCTTAGATAACAAGATACAGCTTAGATTTAAAATCGTCGTTTAGTTAAGAGTTATCAGGACCCCCCTAGATAATGGGACCTAGGTTTTAAATTTTTAGTAATATTTGGTGATGTGATTCAGTTTAAACTCACATATGCGCCTAGCTACAAAACTGGGGCAGAAAATTTTCTTTTGTTTTTCTATTTTTGTTGAAGTCAGGTGCCCATCTGAAGAATAGGGAGAACAACACGGATATCAAAGATAAGAGCGTGACCAAGTACTAGCAATCAGGCGTCCACCTGGAGAACAAGGAACAACAGTTGAAGTATCAGCAATCAGGCATCCACCTGGAGAACAAGGAACAACAGTTCGAGTTTTGGCAATCAGGAGCCCACCTGGAGAACAAGGGAAAACAAATCAGGTTTCAAGGAAGATTGGCACAAGTATTGGTAATCAGGCGCCCACCTGGAGGAACGAGGGAGAACAAGTCAAAGAAAAGCAGTTTCAAGAAGAAGATGGACCAAGTTTCAGAAATCAGGCGTCCACCTGGAGAACAAGGAAAGACGGTTGAAATTTCAGCAGTCAGGAGCCCACCTGGAGAACAAGGGAATACATTCGAGTTTTAGCAGTCAGGATCCCACCTGGAGAGCAAGGGAATACATTTCGAGTTCAGCAATCAGGAACCTACCTGGAGAACAAGAGAATGCAATTCAAGTTTCAGCAGTCAGGAGCTCACCTGGAGAACAAAGGAATACATTCGAGTTTTAGCAGTCAGGAGCCCACCTGGAGAGCAAGGGAATACAATTCCATTTTTGGCAATCAGGCGCCCATCTGGAGAGCAAGGGAATACAATTCAAGTTTTGGCAATTAGGCGCCCACCTGGAGAGCAAGGGAATACAATTCAAGTTTTGGTAATCAGGTGCCCACCTGGAGAGCAAGGGAATACAGTTCAAGTATTGGTATCAGGAGCCCACCTGAAGAACGAAGGGAAGCAGCAAGTCAAGTGTTGGTAATCAGGAGCCCACCTGAAGAACAAAGGGAAGCAGTTCAAGTTTCGAGGAAAAGCAGTGCAAGTATTGGCAATCAGGAGCCCACCTGGAGAACAAAAGGAAGCAGCAAGGTTCAAAGGAGTTCAGCAATCAGGAAACCACCTGAAAAACGAAGGGAAGCAGTTCAAGTTTCGAGGAAAAGCAGCGCAAGTGTTGGTAATCAGGAGCCCACCTGGAGAACGAAGGGAAGCAGCAAGGTTCAAAGGAAGACAACAATCAGGAGCCCACTTGAAGAACAAAGGAAAAGCATCTCAGAATGCAATTCAAGTCAGCAACAAAGGAATCTCACTCAGAGAGTACAAGTCAGCAGGGCAGCAGAAACTGCAAGTTCAAGATATAGATAGGATTCTTGTAATTCGTATATCATAGTTTAGTCTGGCTTCTTTTATTTTGTCACGGTGTAATAAGGAGTTCAGTAAGCAAAAACAGCAGCAATAGCAGCAAAATCACAGCTCTTCGGTAGTACCAGCTACCAAAACTTCTTGAACTACACGCAATCTGATTCCCCTATAACCCGGGATATGTAGGCTGTCCAAAACCAAGACTCGGTTGCACCCTTTCTCTTTTCTCTTATCCTTATTTCTTCCCTTTTGAATAAAAATATGTTCAAAAATTAGTCACATGGCTCACCTTATCTTTGCTTGAAAACTCTTCGTGTTTCCAAACAAAGAGGGGCAGCTGTGAGCACCTAATTTTTGATAATATTTTATTTATTATCACTTCTTCTATGTAAATATTTTAGGGGTTTTAACCTACAATTTTTAGCTTTATTACACTTTTTATTATAGGGTAAAAATATAAAATTTAAAAGGTGAATTATTACTACTAATATTATTTTATTTTTATTTTTATTTTAAAATAATAAAATAAATCCGAAAAATATTAATTTTTTTTAAATTTTCAGGAGTGATTTAAAAAATAAGAAAAAGGAAAGTATTGAATAAAAAAAATAAAAGTAAAAGTAGGTGGAATTCTCTTTTAAAAAGTAAAAGAAAGTAGAAAATTAAAAAAATAAAAGTAAAGTTTTGTGGAAATTTTAAAAAAAAATAAAAAGTACAAGAAAGTTGAAATTAAAAAACAAATATAAAAGTATCTGAAAATTTAAAAAATTAAAGTAAAAGAAAGTAGCATTTTTAAAATAAAAGCAAAAGAAAGTGGATTGTTTTTTTAAGAAAAGTTAAATAAGTGGAATTCTCTTTTAAAAAAGTAAAAAAAGTGGGATTTTAAATAAGATAAAAGTAATTAAAGTTGGAATTTAAAAAATAAAAGTAAAGAAAGGTGGTATTTCGTTTTATAAAAAAATAAAAGCAATTTGTAAGTGGGATTTCTTTTAATTAAAAAATGATAAAATAATAAAATATTTTTTAAAAAACAAATCTGAAAAATCTCGAAAATTTTGCTATAAATAGAAGAGAAAATTTGAGAAGAGAAGAGAAAGAGAAAAGAAGATAGGGGGAGGAGAGAAATTTAGGTTGAAAATTTTCATTAAATTTTTCTTTCAATATTTCGGGCCTTGAATCTTGGGTTTGAAGAAGAGTTGATAGAGATTTGTTGTTGCTGCTGTATTGACTCTACAACTTTCAGATTTTATTCATTTGAATTCACTCTCTTGTAGGTATGTAATTCAATCTCTTGAGTTAAAAAAAGTCGGAGCATCTTTATTGAAGCAGAAGCAAAATGATTTGGTTCTTTTGATAAAGTTTCTTTCGTATTTAATCTGTTCGCATGAATGATGTTTCTTTGATTGAGTGAATTGAGATTTGCAAATGTTAATGTTATTTTAGTATGTTCATGACTCTGTCTCGTTTTTTTTTCTTTTTTTTTCTTTACTTTTTTTTTCTTTTTCTTGGCTCATGACTTGTAACCAGTAGGTATTGTTTTGTTTACATTTAGATTTCAAGCTCATGTAGCACCATGTTCATATTTTGAAATTTAAAGAAGTGTGTGAAGTTGAACAATTTGTCAACATTAAGATGTAAAAAAAAATAGATTGCGTTAGTGGAAGGATCTTATCTTCAGTTTATGTTATTGGCTGCATATTTTCTTAAATTAACCATGTGAAGATTCAACTTCCTCTGCTTCAAAATGGTACTGTAGAAGTTATAGTGGTGATACTACAACTTTCTCTTTAGCATAGTGTTAAATAAATTAATTACTTTAAGTGTTCTTTGTTATAATCAAGTTTAAAATGCATTTTTGTATGTCCATGTTTGTTTTGTTCCTTCTGGTTCATCCGAATAGTTCTCAGCATGGTTTTTTTTTGTGCTCATATGGTCATTTAAGATTCATTATTTTGTTATAAAATTTTGTTAGTTTCTTTCTAGAATTTGAAAATGAAAGTCGCTCTTTTGAAGATGATATGGAAATGAACCCAAAGCTGGCACCTGTCTTTTGTTATTTTCACATAAATGCCAACTCCACCTTTCTGAATTGTAGTATGATATAACAAAGGCTCCAGTGATATACATGCAGCTAACCCATTTCTTTAGGCCTTTTGTACTTATCAATTTATACAATTCCATCCACAATAAAACATCAAAACTCATGGCCCTCATTTAATTAATTTTAAATCCTTAGAATTCGAGGCATGCCATTTAGCGAATTTTCTATGGCCCTCGCAAAGTTGAAAAATGCGTAGTTGCTTTAGGCGCGTAATTTGAAATTACCTTCCTAAACTCGGGTGTGCATTTCATGTGACCCAAATCCAAATCCGAACAACGTTAAATAAAATGTGTCGTGGACCGCGGGTGCATTTATGTGACGTAGTTCAAGACATATTTTAAATGACGTTGCAATCTTCCTAAAAATGAATAAGAGCGGTTAATAAGTTAAAATTAAACCATAGGCTAAAACATGTATTAAAATCAGATAATAGGCCAATTATAACAGTTGAGCGACCGTGCTAGAACCACGGAACCCGGGAATGCCTAACACCTTCTCCCGAGTTAACAGAATTCCTTACCCGAATTTCTGTGTTCACGGACTGTAAAACAGAGTCAATCTTTTCCTCGATTTGGGATTTGAACCGGTGACTTGGGACCCCATAAATTATCCCAAGTGATGACTCTGAATTTTTAATAATAAATGAATCCAGTTTCGATTGTCATTTTAAGTTGGAAAAAACTCCCTTATACCCTTTCCGGGGTGTAGGAAAAAAGGAGGTGTGACAGAAGTCACCTTCATTTTCACTAGACTCCTCTATTTCAGAAGAACTTTCAGCAGCCCTCTTTTTACCCTTCCCATGAGTGTTATCACCCCTATTATATCATTGTTAGGTGAGTGTGTTGCCCTAGCATTAACATCACTTGTTTGCCCATGTGGCATTTCATTAAAGCCAAATGGCCGAACCTTAGTGGGGTCCACATTTAAACCACCACTACTTAACATTTCATCTAGGTCCAAATCAATACATGGTGTATTAATTGTGTGACATATATACACATCAATAAAATCCTCATCCTTAAGGTCTTGACAGAAAGCTAACACATCAGCATCATATTTCAGAAATCTAAATTCTCCTTTTTGGTTAATTTTACATGCATATTTATCTACTGTTAAGTACCCCATATCCTTAGCCCAATCATGAAATTGAATTATATGTAATTCATCAATGTCATCTTGAAGAACAACTGGCCAAGTTTGACCATTTACATACCTCATAATTGGGTCAGCCACTAGCAACCCTAGATGATGAAACTGTAATTTCACATAGACAGCCATTGAAACCTATAAAAAAGAGGGACAAGTCAGATGCACTTTAACCCTAAAAAGCAATAAACTTTAACAAAATGGGAGACAAGAATATTTTGATATTCAAAAAACCTAAATTTTTTAACCCTAAATGCCATATCACTCATGAAAAAGACAAACCCCTAAAATAAAGTAAACATACGACTGTTTTCCCCAAAACCCTAATATAAAATCCCATAATTTGTGCATGCAGACAAAAGCCCAAATTTTTAACCCCAAATGCCAGATCAGTCATGAAAAAGACAAAAAAAACTAAAAGAGTGAATATTCGAGTGTTTCCCCAAATATAAAATCCCTAATATAAAATCCCAAAAGGAGAAATGGCTTCCACTATATCAGATGAAAAATTATGCATGCAGACATACATGCAGAATCACATCAAACATTACCCACATTATTTCTCAAGAAATTAGAAGACAAAGATGAAAATGACACCAAAAGAAACAAACTAACCTTCAGAGACTAATGTGACTGAAATTGAAAGCTCAAACGAATCTCGATCAGCTTTTCATTAAAAGAGGGGGGACCCGAATCGTTTGGTTTTGGAGTGATTAAGATTAGGCGAAATGGTTAATCAGCCATGGCTTAACCTACGTTTAAGAGGGGAGGGATGGTTAGAGAAAGGAAAAGAGACGAAAAGTGGGGGAGGGTTTGTCGGTGTACTGATTAAAAGAGGGGACCCCAATCGGTTGGGTTTAATTCGCGCCATTGACGTGTACCGGTCTCATTGGTCATTTGCTGACTAGATGGACACGTTAGCGAATGTTTATACACGTGCCTAGGGTCAACGGTCAATTGTGTTTATTAGTTATAGGTTTCAATAGTTTGAGTGTTTAAATGGGAAAGACAAAAGTTTATATATCGGCTTTCAAAAGCCTACAAGTTTGAGTGGCCAGGAAGCCATTTCGCGTAACTTTTTCCCAAAAGCCTTTCATCAGGTAAATGTTTTATTTTCAGATAGCATGACGAAAGTACATCTCTATTCCTACATGTCAAGATACAGGTAAAAATCATGAATAATACCAAAATCGGGCAGCAAAAGGAAAATGCATCTCTATGCATGTATCTCAAGTACGTATGTCAAATGCAATGTCTCTCAGTGATGAACTCATGTACTCACACTCTCAGGGTACTCAACCTCACTGTCTCGCATTATCTCTTACCATGCTCAATACTCAACACATTCAATCACTCAGCACTAGTATACTGCTGCGGTGCGCAACCCGATCCATATATATATATATATATATATATATATATGATGTATCAATAAATAACAACTGAGACTGAGATATGATATGACTGCATGAATATGACTGAGTACTAAATAGCAATAAAATCAGTGAAATAACCGCAAGAAACGACTACTATGAGTCCCAACAGTAGCGACATAAAGCCTTAACATGATATCTAGCATGATTAACAGTTCAATTAATTTGTCACATGGTGAAAACACGGATATCAACAAATTAGAGCCCCTATATTGTGCCATGGAAACAACAGAGTCACAATTCATAGGGTGCACACTCACATGCCCATCACCTAGCATGTGTGTCACCTCAATATCAATCACACAACACGTAATTCGGGGTTTCATACCCTCAACACTAAGTTTAGAAGAGTTACTTATTTCAAACAAGACAATTTCAAATGCCGAGCAAGCCAAGCGATGTTCCAAGAATGCCATCACACGCATAATGACCTCCGAACAGCTCAAAACCCCATTCACATGGTGAAATTTACTTCAGGAATCGCCTCAATCCGAGCTCCATAGCTCCAAAAATGCAAAAATGACTGAAACCCTCGAAATAGAGTACTTTATTAAGCTGCCTAGGCCTCCTCTTTTGCAAACGCGACAACACCATCACATTCGTGATGAACAAAAATGCACCAGCACAAAAGACTCTACACATTTGCAACATAGTCCTCGCGAACGCGATGCACAACAGGACCAACCCTTCGCAAACGCAACTTCTATTTTGCGAATGTGAAGACATATCTTCCACTTTCCTCAATTTTAGCTCTATGTGAACGCGATTCCCAATCGCGAACGCGGAACCCAATTAACTTACTTTTCGCGAACGCGTTCCTTATATCGCGTCTGCAAAGAATAAATTTTGTAGCAGGCCCAAACACACTTCGTGATCGTTGCTGGAGCTTCGCCATCGTGAAGAACACCAGAAACACCAGGTATCAGCAGAAACTAGCACAACAACATGGAGGAAATATGGTCCAAAATCAATTCGAAACACGCCCAAGCCCCTCGGGACCCCGTCCAAACATACCAATAAGTCCCATAACATAACAAGGACCTACTTGAGGCCTCAAAACACACATAACAACATCGAAACAACGAATTACACCTCAATTCAAAATCAATGAACTTTAAAACTTCAAACTTTCACAACCGATGCTGAAACATGTTCCAACTTCTAGAATCAGAATCCGACTCTGATATCAAAAAGTCCACTCCCAGTCAAACTTTCCAAAATTTAAACTTTCGCCATTTCAAGCCAAATTGTACTATGCACTTGCAAATTGCAATCTGGAAGCGCTCCTAAGTTTAAAATTACCCAACTGAGCTAGCGGAACCATCAGAAATTCAATTCGAGGTCAAATACTAAAAAGTCAACTTGGTCAAACCTTTCAAATTTTAAAGCTTTTAGCTTAAAATCATTCTTCCAAATCAATTCCGAATAACCTGAAAACCAAAACCGGTGGTTCACATAAGTCATAGTACATCATACAGAGATACTCATGCCCTCAAACAACCGAGCGAAGTGCAAATGCTCAAAATGACTGGTCGGGTCGTTACACTCAACTTGCATACCTAATTAACGCTGCACAACTATCCAAAAATGCGATGTAAACTGTGTGCCTCGATCAGAGATAATAGACACCAGCACACCGTAGACAAACAATCTCTCAAGTATAGATCTAGGCCAACTACTCTAAAGAATAAGCAGCTACTACCGGAATGAAATGCACCAACTTGGTCAACTCATCTACAATGACCCACACTATGTCAAATTTCTTTAAAGTCCATGGGAGCCCAACAACAAAATATATGGTACTGAGCTCCCTCTTCCACTCGGGAATCTCAAGTCTCTGAACCAAACACTCGGCCTCTGATGCTCGTATTTTCACCTGTTGGAAATTCAAATACCAAGCCACATACTCTACTATATTTTTCTTCATTCTTCTCCACCAATAATGTTGCCTCAAATCTTGATACATCTTGGCAGCACCCCGGTGAATGGAATACCGCAAACTGTAGGCCTCCTCAAGAATCAACTCACGAAGTACATCCACATTGTGCAGGCAAATCCGACCCTATATCCGCAACACCCCATCATCTCTAATAGAAACCTCTTTGGCATTGTCGTACTGTACTTTGTCCTTAAGGATAAGTAAATGGGGATCTTCATACTGACTCTCTCTAATGTACTCATACAAAGATGACCGGAAAACTATGCAAGCAAGAACCCAGCTTGGCTGCAAAACATCCAACCTCATGAGTTTTGTTGGCTAAGGTCTAAACATCCAATGTTAGCGGTCTCCACTGGAATATATGCAAGGCTACTCATACTCTCATCCTTTATACTCAAGGCATCGGTCACCACATATCCTTCCTGGGGGATATCCTTTCCTAAGCTATAATGCTACTTAAATATTATAATAGAATAGTAAAATAAAGTTGCGAGTTTGTTTTCCGAGGAGCTTGATTTTTATCGTATTCTATTTTTATTTTGGGATAGAAATATTATAAAATCTCACTCTTTTATAAGTGGAACTTCTTATTTCTTATAATATTGTAGAACTTTGATTGAATAGCGTGCAACCTATGACAACCCGGCCAGTCGTCTCATGAGTACCGCTCCATTTCCCCCATTTCTACTTCTTATTGCTTTGTCTATTAGTTCTATATGTGATCGGGTTGGTTGGCTCAGGCTCGAAAAGGATTTGGTAAGGTTTGAGGCACTTAGTCTCTTTTGAGGAAGCTTAAGTTGAAAAAGTCTACCGGATTTTGACTTATATGTTAGAGGGCTCAGATGTGAGTTACGATGGTTCAGACAGCTTTGGGAGGTGATTTGGGACATAGGAGCGTGATTGGAATGAGTTTTGGAGGTCCGGAGTAGATTTAGGCTTAAATTGGATTTTTGGCGATTTTCAGTTGATATGTGAGATTTTGATATAGGAGTTGGAATGGAAATCCGAGAGTTGCAGTAGTTCCGTTGTGTCATTTGGGATGTGTGTGCAAAATGTCATATCATTCGGACATGGTTTGGTTGGCTTTTTTATCAAAAGCGTAATTTAGAAGAATTTGGAATTCTTAGGCTTGAATCCGATGTGAATTGGTGTTTTGATGTTGTTTTGAGCATTTTTAAGATTGAAAAAAGTTTGAATAAGGTTATGGGATATGTTGGCATGTTTGGCTGAGGTCCCGAGGGACTCGGGTGGTCAATCGGACCATTTCATGTTTTGGAAAAGTTGCAGATTTTTGGGCTTCAGCTGTTGCAGGTTTTTCTTCTTCACGATCGCGTAGAGCTTTTGTAGGGGCAGTCTAGGTTGTTCTTCGCGTTCGCGAAGTTGGTGACGCGATCGCGTAAGTTGGTGAGGTTATTGTTCGTGAACGCGTGGAGAAGGTCGCGTTCGTGTAGGGTTAAGTGGACCAGGGGATTGACCTTGAGTTTGTGCATCCCGAATGTGGTGCCCTGTCCGTGATCGCGTAGGTGTAGGATGCCTGAGCACCGCATTCGCATTGGTGATTATGCATTCTCCTAGAGTAAAAATTTGGGTACTGAGAATTTGTGTTTCGCAATCGCAAAGGAGGTCCCGCGATCGCGGTGAAGGATTTGAGACCTGGGTAGAATGTTTAAATAGTCGTCTTGTCCACGATTTTGTGGTTTATTTCCACCAGTTTTGAGCGCTTTTGGAGCTTTTTTAAGAGGATTGAAGAGGGATTCAAGGGGAATCACTTGGAGGTAAGATTCATGGACTTAATACTCGATTCTAATGTGAAATCTACCTAATTAATCATGGAAATTAAGCCTAGAATTGAAGAACTAGGGCTTGAAATTGGAGACATAGAAATTGGGATTTGATGTTTTTGGTATTAATGAACTCAGGGAGTGATAAGGAATCCATTGATGTAAATTTTATCGGAATCCGAGATGTGGGCCCAGGGGTCGGGTTTTGGTAATTTTGGGATTTGTGTTGTAAATTGATTATTTTTGCTTGGGCTTCGTTGCCTTAGCATATTTTGACATCGTGGTTCTAATTTTGGATAGATTCGACACGAGTGGAACCTGATTCGAGGGGCAAAGGCATCGCGGACTAGAGTTCGGACCGGATTGATGTGAGTAATGATTGTAAATGATGTCCTGAGGGTATGAAACCTCATCTTTCACATCATTGTGCTATATTGAGGTGACGCAAATGCCTGATGACAAGCCTGGGGTTGTGCACTGTTGGGGATTGTGACTTAGTCCGTCCCGAATGACTATTTTACCGCGTATTTGACTGAAATCTATTTGTTAACATCATGTTTTAGGCTGAACGTCATATTTGGGCCTCGACCAATTATTTGAACCCTTAGGGGATTGTTATTGATATTTCCTCACTGTTTTGACTTTATACTTGAACTCAATCATGCTATATTCCACTGTTTTCATAACTTAGCCATGTTTACTCTGTTTTAACACTCAAATGATCTTTTAAATGATATTTTGGGCTGAGAATCATGTTTTACTATTGCCCGAGTGGCTTGTCAGGATTTTGATTGAGTAAGGCCAAGGGCCTATGTTTTGAGGAAACACTGATTATGATTATGAGGCTGAGGGCCGGAGATATGTACGCCACGAGATGGCTTGTATATATGAGGCCGAGAGCCTAGTGATGATGTCACGAGATGGCTTGATATTGCGCTTGGGCTATAAGGGGCCCCTCCAGGAGTCTACACACCCCCAATGAGCGCTGGTACCCATTGTGATGTGAGATATAGACCGAGGGGCTGGTATTGTTCTGAGATATTGGCTGAGGGGTAGATTTGTTGACATTGTGCCCGAGGGGCGAACCTTTATGTGTTTATCTTTCTTATTTGCATGTCATTTACCTGCTTAATTGTTGAAAAGGCATTTCATGAAGTTTAAACTGAACTAAAATGGTTTTTACATATCTTTACTGATTCACTGTTTTACTAGCTTTTACTGCTTCATTATAGCCTGTAATGTGCCATACGTGATCTTCATATTTCTTAGTATTTATTTATGATTATTACTCACTGAGTTGGAGTACTCACTTTACTCACTACACCCCGAGTGCAGATCAAGCATTGATGATCTTGCTAGCGCGAGTTCAGAGCTCCTAGCAGACTTCGGAGTTCACGAGGTAGCTACTTGGCATCCGCAGTCTCGTATTTATCCCCTTTTTCTCTCATTTCTATCTCTTTTTCAGTTATTCTGTAATAGCTTGGTAGGCATTTCAGACTTGTAATGTATTGATATATGCTCATGACTAGTGACACCCCGGTATCGGGCTGTTTTGGGTTTTAATTATGCAACTGTAATGTTCACTGCTTATACTTTGGGATTATTTATTATGTTTTAGACTTATTCACATTGTTTAATTGTTTAAAACTGAATGGGAATGTGTCAGCTGGCCTTGTCTTCATGAGAGATGCCATCATGACTGGGTCTGGGTTTAGGGTCGTGATAAGTTGGTATCAGAGCCTAGGTTACATAGGTCTCACGTGTCATGAGCAGGTTTAGTAGAGTCTCGCGGATCGGTATGGAGACGTCTGTATTTATCCTCGGGAGGCTGCAGAACCTTTAGGAAACTTCATATTCTTGAAATTGTTGTCGTGCGAATCTGTTGATCCGAGTACTAAACTTCTGTTATTCTATTATCTCACAAATGGTGAGGACACGCGCTACCAGTCAGGATAGATGACCACCAGTACCACAAGCTGTGGCCACTAGAGGCCGAGAACGCGGTCGTAGTCGCGGTAGGGGTAGGGGTGTGGCCCACACAGAAGCTAGGGCAGGACTTGCAGATCCACCAGCTGCCCAGTTCAGGATTAGGTCCCAGTTATGGATGCTCCAGGAGCACCAGCTCAGGCACCAGCTCAGGCACCAGTTGTGCCCATTGTGATTCCGGGTCTTCAGGAGGCCTTGGCTCAGATTCTACAGTTTGCACTGGCCTAGCTTAGGCAGTCTCAGTTACTACAGCCGCAGCTACTTCACAGGCCGGGGGAGGCACTCAGATTCCCGCTGCTTGCACACCTGAGCAGTTCGTGCAGGGACTTCAGACACCGGGGACACATCCAGCCCAGGCGGTTGCAGCTGCTCAGGACTATATAGTTCTTGCCATGCCAGAGAACGAGCAGCGTAGGTTAGAGAGGTTTGGTAGACTTTAGCCTCCGACCTTCAGTTGTGCAGAGGGCATGGATGCCTAGGGTTTCTTGGATAAGTGTCAAAGGATGCTTCGTACAGCGAGTATTCTGGAGACCAGCAGGGTCGCTTTCACAACTTATTAGTTTTATGGAGCTGTCTTCACTTGGTGGGAGGCATTTGATAGGCGTAAGCCTATTAGTGCAGCACCCCTTATGTGGCAGTAGTTCTCCGTTATCTTTCTAGAGAAGTATGTGTTGCAATCTCGTAGAGAGGAGCTGTGTATGTAGTTTGAGTGGCTGCGTCAAGGAGAGATGACTATGATGCAGTATGAGATGAGGTTCTCTGAGTTAGCTCGTCATGCTATTTGGTTGGTTCCGTCAGATAGAGAGAGTATTAGGAGGTTTGTTGATGGCCTCACTTATCAGCTTCGTATTCTCATGACCAGGGAGAGGGTGACTGGTGCTACTTTCGAGGAGGTTGTGGACATTACTCATGAGATTGAGTCTATTCGTCGCCAAGAGTGAGAGGAGAGGGAGGCCAAAAGGCCTTGAGGATCTGGTAGTTACAGTGGTGCTCCTTCGAGAGGTCAGTTTCAGCACGGCAGAGGCCATCCATTCGGGCATGCTCAGCCAGCTCACCCAGGTTATTAGGCATCATCGGGTCACGGTTCTCACAGTTCTCATCAGGGCCAGTCATCACTTAGTGCCCTTCCATATTAGAGTTCGTCCCATGCTCCATTAGTTTAGGGCTCATCTATGCTAGGTGAATCAGCTAGCCATTCCGGTGCTAGGGGTTCCCTTCAGTCCCCTTCTCCAGCACCTGAAAGTTATTATGAGTATGGAGAGATGGGTCATATGTGGAGGCAGTGTCCTCATCGTCTTGCGAGTTCATCACAGTAGAGGGGTCAGTCATCGGCTTTAGCACCAGTTACTTCCACACCACCCGCTCAGCCAGCTAGGGGTAAAGGTCAGTCAGTTAGGGATCGCCCTAGAGGAGGAGGTCAATCAGGTGGCGGTCAGGCCTGTTTCTATGCACTTCCAGTTGGACCCGATGTTATTGCTTCCGATGTTGTCATTACAGGTATTGTTTCAGTCTACCACAGAGATGTCTCTATTATTTGATCCCGGTTCCACCTTTTCTTATGTGTCATCATACTTTGCTCGTTATTTGGATATGCCCCATGAGTTTCTTACTTCGCATGTTCATGTATATACCCCGGTAGGCAATATTGTTATTGTAGATCGTGTGTACCGGTCATGTGCGGTGACTATTGGGGGTCTGAAGACCCGAGTGGATCTTTTATTATTGTGTATGGTGGATTCCGATGTTATTTTGGGCATGGATTGGCTATCTCCGTGTCGTGCTATTCTGAACTGTCATGCCAAGATAGTCACATTAGCTATACCAGGTGTGCCATGGATTGAGTGGCGAGGTTTAACTGATTATGTTCCCAGTAGAGTGATCTCATTCTTGAAGGCCTAGCGTATAGTTGGGAATGGTTGTCTTTCATATCTAGCCTTTGTGAGGGATGTCGGTGCTGAAACTCCAAGTATTGATTCTGTTCCAGTTGTAAAGGGCTTTCCTAATGTGTTTCCTGCAGACCTACCGGGATGCCACTGAAGGGGGATATTGATTTTGGTATTGACTTGGTGCTGAGCACTCAGCCCATTTCTATTCTGTCATATCATATGGCACCAGCGGAGTTGAAAGAGTTAAAGGAGCAGCTTCAGGAACTCGTGGATAAGGGATTAATTTGGCCTAGTGTGTCACCTTAGGGAGCGCCGGTTTTATTTGTGAAGAAGAAGGATGGCACTATGAGGATGTGCATTGATTATAGGCAATTACAAAGTAATAGTTAAGAACAAGTATCATTTGCCTCGCATTGATGATTTATTCGACTAGCTTCAGGGAGCGAGAGTGTTCTCCAAGATTGATCTCCGTTCAAGTTATCACCAGTTGAAGATCAAGGACTCGGATATTCTTAAGACAGCTTTCATGGCCTGATATGTTCATTATGAGTTCTTGGTGATGTCTTTTGGGATGACTAATGCCCTAGCAGCGTTTATGCATTTGATGAACAGCGTGTTCCGGCCTTATCTCGACTCGTTTGTCATAGTCTTCATTGATGACATTCTGGTGTATTCGCGTAGTCAGGAATAGCACGCGGAACATTTGAGGATTGTGTTGCAAAGATTGAGGGAGGAGAAGCTTTATGCAAAATTCTCCAAGTGTGAGTTTTGGCTTAGTTCAGTGGCTTTCTTGGGGCATGTGGTGTCTAGCAAGGGTATTCAGGTTGATCCAAAGAAGATAGAGGCAGTTCATAGTTGGCCCAAACCATTCTCAGCCATAGAGATTCGCAGCTTTCTTGGTTTGGCAGCTATTATCGCTGGTTTATTCAGGGATTCTCATCTATCGCATCACCCCTAACTAAGTTGACTCAGAAGGGTGCTTCATTTGTATGGTCGGACGAGTGTGAGGAGAGCTTTCAGAAGCTCAAGACAGCTTTGACCACAACTCCAGTGTTAGTTTTTCCATCAGCTTCAGGTTCATATACTATGTATTGTGATGCTTCGAGAGTTGGTATTGGTTGTGTTTTGATGCATGAGGGTAGAGTTATTGCTTATGCTTCTCGTCAGTTGAAGCCCCATGAGAAGAACTACCCCGTTCATGATTGGGAGTTGGCTGCCATAGTTCACGCGTTGAAGATTTGGAGGCATTACTTGTATGGTGTGTCTTGTGAGGTGTTTACCGATCATCATAGCCTCCAGCACTTGTTCAAGAAGAAGGATCTCAATTTGAGGCAGTGGAGGTGGTTGGAGTTGCTTAAGGATTATGATATCACTATATTGTACCATCCGAGAAAGGCCAATATGGTGGCCGACGCTATGAGCCGAAAGGCGGTGAGTATGGGGAGTTTGGCATATATTCCAGTTGGGGAGAGACCTCTTTCAATTGATGTTCAGACCTTGGCCAATCAGTTTGTAAGGTTAGATATTTCGGAGCCCAGTCGGGTATTGGCTTGTGTGGTTTCTCGGTCTTCCCTATATGATCGCATCAGAGAGCGCCAGTACGATGATCTGCATTTTTTGTCCTTAAGGAAAGAGTTCAGCATGATTATACCAGAGATGTGACCATTGGTGATGATGGGGTGTTGAGGATGTAGGGTCGGATTTGTGTGTCCAATGTAGATGGGCTTCGAAAGTTGATTCTGGAGGAGGCCCATAGCTCGCGGTATTCCATTCATCCGGGTGCCGCAAAGATGTATCAGGATTTGAGGCAGCATTATTGGTGGAGGAGAATGAAGAAAGACATTGTGAGATTTGTAGCTCGGTGTCTCAATTGTCAGCTGGTGAAATATGAGCATCAGAGACCGGGTGGCTTGCTTCAGCAGATGGATATTCTAGAGTGGAAGTGGGAGAGGATCACTATGGACTTTGTAGTTGGACTTCCAAGGACTTTGAAGAAGTTCGATGCTATTTGGGTGATTGTGGATCGGCTGACCAAGTCTGCGCACTTCATTCCTATGCGTACTACCTACTCTTCAGAGCGGTTGGCAGAGATCTATACCCGGGAGATTATTCGTTTGCATGGTGTCCCAGTTTCCATCATTTCAGATAGGGGCACTCAGTTTACTTCGCAGTTTTGGAGGTCTGTGCAGCGAGAGTTGGGTACTCAGGTTGAGTTGAGCACAACTTTTCACCCTCAGACGGACGGGCAGTCCGAGCGCACTATTCAGATATTGGAGAAGCTACCAGTCGAGTATTCAGATGGCTCCATATGAGGCTTTGTATGGGAGGCGATGTAGATCTCAAGTTGGTTGGTTCGAGTCGGGTATGGCTAGGCTATTAGGGGCAGACTTGGTGCAGGATGCTTTAGAAAAAGTGAAGGTGATTTAGGAGAGACTTCGTACAACGCAGTCGAGGCAAAAGAGTTATGCTGACAGGAAGGTTCGAGATGTGTCCTGTATAGTTTGTACAAAGGTTCTGTTGAAGTTTTCACCCATAAAGGGTGTTATGAGGTTTGGGAAGAAGGGTAAATTGAGTCATCGGTTCATTGGGCCTTTTGAGGTGCTTCTGAGGATTGGGTAGGTGGCTTATGAGCTTTCTTTTCCACCCAGCTTGTCGAGTGTGAATCCGGTATTTCATGTTTCTATGCTCTGGAAGTATATTGGGGATCCGTCTCATGTTCTGGATTTCAGCACGGTTCAGTTAGATGACGATTTGACTTATGATGTGGAGCCAGTAGCTATTTTGGGTCGTCAGGTTCGAAAGTTGAGGTCAAAGGATATAGCTTCAGTGAAAGTGCAGTGGAGAGGTCGGACCGTGGAGGAGGCTACCTGGGAAACCGAGCAAAAGATGTAGAGCAGATATCCTCACCTGTTTGAGGCTTCAGGTATGTTTCTTGACTCGTTCGAGGAAGAACATTTGTTTAAGTTGGGGAGGATGTGATGACCCGGCCAGTCGTCTCATGAGTACCACTCTGTTTCCCCCATTTATGCTTCTTATTGCTTTGTCTATCGGTTTTATAGGTGATCGGGTTGGCTGGCTCGGGTTCAGAAAGGATTTGGTAAGGTTTGAGGCACTTAGTCTCTTTTGAGGAAGCTTAAGTTGGAAAAGTCAACCGGATGTTGACTTATGTGTTAGAGGGCTCGGATGTGAGTTCCAATGGTCCGGAAATCTGTGGGAGGTGCTTTGGGACTTAGGAGTGTGATCGGAATGAGTTTTCGAGGTCCGGAGTAGATTTAGGCTTGAATTGGCGAAATTGTATTTTTGGCGATTTCCGGTTGATAGGTGAGATTTTGATATAAGGGTCGGAATGGAATTCCAAGAGTTGCAGTAGTTCTGTTGTGTCATTTGGGATGTATGTGCAAAATTTCAGGTCATTCGGACGTAGTTTGTTTGGTTTTTTTATCAAAGGCGTAATTTAGAAGATTTTGAAATTCTTAGGCTTGAATATGATGTGAATTGGGTGTTTTGATATTGTTTTGAGCATTCCGAAGGTTGGAACAAGTTTGAATGAGGTTATGGGATATGTTGGCATGTTTGGTTGAGGTCCCGGGGGCCTCAGGTGAGTTTCGGGTGGTCAATCAGACCATTTCATGTTTTAGAAAAATTGCAGATTTTTGGGCTTCAGTTGTTGCAGGTTTTTCTTCTTCGCGATCGCGTAGGGAGTCTTGCGATCGCGTAGAGCACTTGTAGGGGCAGTTCATGTTGTTCTTCGTGTTCGCGAAGTTGGTGACGCGATCGCATAAGTTGGTGAGGTTATTGTTCGTGAACGCATGGAGAAGGTCACATTCGTGTAGGGTTAAGTGGACCAGGGGATTGACCTTGAGTTTGTGCATCCCGAATGTGGTGCCCTGTCCGTGATCGCGTAGGTGTAGGATGCCTGAGCACCGCATTCGCATTGGTGATTATGCATTCTCCTAGAGTAAAAATTTGGGTACTGAGAATTTGTGCTTCGCGATCGTGAAGGAGGTCCCGCGATCGCGATGAAGGATTTGAGGCCTGGACAGAATATTTAAATAGTCATCTTGTCCGTGATTTTGGGGTTTATTTTCACTATTTTTGAGCGTTTTTGGAGCTTTTTGAAGAGGATTTAAGAGGGATTCAAGGGGAATCACTTGGAGGTAAGATTCATGGACTTAATACTCGATTCTAATGTGAAATCTACCTAATTAATCATGAAAATTAAGCCTAATATTGAAGAACTAGGGCTTGAAATTAGAGACCTAGAAATTGGGATTTGAGGGGTCGTCTGTGGTTGGATTTTGATGATTTTTGTATGAATGAACTCGGGGAGTGATAAGGAATCCATTGATATGAATTTTATCAGAATCAGAGACGTGGGCCCTAGGGTCGGGTTTTGGTAATTTCGGGATTTGTGTTGTAAATTGATTATTTTTGTTTGGGCTTTGTTCCCTTAGCATATTTTGATGTCGTGGTTCTGATTTTGGATAGATTCGACGCGAGTGGAGGCCGATTCGAGGGGCAAAAGCGTCGCGAGCTAGAGTTCGGACCAGATTGAGGTGAGTAATGATTGTAAATAATGTCCTGAGGGTATGAAACTCAGGATTTCACATCGTTGTGCTATATTGAGGTGATGCACACGCTTGATGACGAGCGTGGGGTCGTGCACTGTTAGGGATTGTGACTTAGTCCGTCCCGAATGACTATTTTACCGCGTATTCGACTGAAATCTATTTGTTAACATCATGTTTTGGGTTGAACGCCATATTTGGGCCTCGCGCCAATTATTTGAACCTTTATAGGGTTTTTATTGATATTTCCTCATTGTTTTGACTTTATACTTGAACCTAGTCATGCTATATTCCACTATTTTCATAATTCAGTCATGTTTACTCTGTTTTAACACTTAAATAATCCTTTAAATGATATGTTGGAGTGAGAATCATGTTTTACTATTGCCCGAGTGGCTTGTGAGGATTTTGACTGAGTAAGGTCGAGGGCCTATGTTGTGAGGAAACACTGATTATGATTATGAGGTCGAGGGCCTGAGATATGTACGCCTCGAGGTGGCTTGTTGATGTGAGGCTGAGAGCCTAGTGATGATGTCACGAGATGGCTTGATATTGCGCTTGGGCCGTCAGGGGCCCCTCCAGGAGTCTGCACACCCCCAGTGAGTACGGGTACCCATTGTGATGTAAGATATAGACCGATGGGCTGGTATTGTTCTGAGATATTGGCCGAGGGACGGATTTGTTGACATTGTGCCCGAGGGGCCAACCTTTATGTATTTATCTTTCTTATTTGCATGTCATTTACCTGCTTAATTGTTGAAAAGGCATTTCATGAAGTTTAAACTGGACTAAAATAGTTTTTACATATCTTTACTGATTCACTGTTTTACTGGCTTTTATTGCTTCATTATAGCCTGTAATGTGTCATACGTGATCTTTATATTTCTCAGTCTTTATTTATGATTATTACTCACTGAGTTGGAGTACTCACTTTACTCCCTACACCCCGTGTGCAGATTCAGGTGCATCATCCTGCTAGGGCGAGTTGAGAGCTCCCGACAGACTTCGGAGTTCACAAGGTAGCTGTTTGGCATCCGCAGTCCCGTGTTTCTCCCCCTTTATCTCATTTCTATCTCTCTTTCAGTTATTCTGTAATAGCTTGCTAGGCATTTCAGACTTGTAGTGTATTGATAGATGCTCATGACTAGTGACACTCCAGTATCGGGCTGTGTTGGGTTTTAATTCCGCAAACTATAATGTTCACTGCTTATACTTTGGGATTATTTATTATGTTTTAGACTTAATTCGTATTGTTTAATTGTTTAAAACTGAATGAGAATATGTCGGCTGGGCTTGTCTTCACGAGAGGCGTCATCACGACCGGATCTGAGTTTAGGGTCGTGACACAACCAAACGTGTTTGAACAAGAATTTGACTTCTTACACTAAAAAATGACTGATATTCTTTTAATACTTTAAAACATTTGGTCACTGGCTCAATCCCTAGCTACTATTGAATTATTTTAGTCATAACATATTTTTTTCATAAGGATAGTAACAACAAAGGGGATGTTACTTAGAACATCATTTTTAAATTGAGAAGCCTTCGGAGGACTTGATCCTAATAACTATTTTGCACCTCATAAACTAAATATAATGTAATATAAAATAATATTAACTAACATTTTTTATATGATTGATGGGGAATATCGTGCAACACACGTTTATAGAGACTAGTAATAAGAATATTATCAAAAATATCAAGAAGATTAAAAAGGAATAAAATAAAATAAAATTAAGAAATTTGTTGCAATTGACTCAAGAGAAACAGGAATAATTAGAAAAAGAAACGAGTTAATCAAATCATGAAAATTACACATACAGCGGCAAAGAAATGAATGAATTAACTAATTAGTAGAAATGATAAATTATTGCTTTATTCTTCTTTCCCTATATATGTGCTATTTTTTCATCCTTTGGTCCATCTTCAAGGCTTCAAATTCTTCAATTTCTCGAATTTTTCTGAGAAAACCAAAGACAATAACGTATTAGAAAATGAAAAAAAAATAATCAACAACTATATGTTTGAATTTAAATTTATTTGAAGAAAGCATTGTACGAGCAATCAAAAATGGGTTTAATTAAGACGTTCAATGTGGTAAAAGTAAAAACTATATTTATACGATCATGCATTTATAAGGTAATTTGTTAAATTTTTATGATTAAAAATTAATTTGATAACATGGTAAAAATCAATTTTAACTTTAAGTACGAGTAATGTAAAAAATATTTATACTATCGAGATATTAATAATACATTGTCAGTGTATATACCTTTTAGCAACTTGGCGTTGCAGTCGGTGTCACACTTCATCTCACAATGAGTGTATCCAAAACCTTGATCAATACATGTTTTTTCACATTCGTTGAAGCAAGCTGTATATTCAGCGGTAACCCTTACAACTGCATCTTTAAATATTTCTGCGTTACTTTTTTCTTGTTCATGAGCCTTGGAAACATGCACAGATGATGATAACATAACCATGCACACAAGAAACACTGCAACAAGCTTCTTTGATGCCTCCATTTTTTCGAATTATTTTTGAATTTTTCTTTGGTGTTTCGTTTCTAGCTTTTCGATTGTTATTGATTTTTTTCTCTTTTTTTTTTTATAAATATTTTTTAATGTGCTTGTTGCTTTGTGTTTCTTTTTTGGGACAATTTGATTCTGCTAATGGTTTTGCTATCTATAGGAGTTTTTGAAACTTTTCTGTTGGAGATTTGCCTTAAAAGTTGGTGGATTTCAAGTTTTATAGGATATTTCTTGGCTGTGCTTGAGTCAGATATATAAATTCCTTTGATCCGTTCATCCACGTACTTTTTCTTTGGTTGAAATCAAAAAATTATTTTTCACCTCTAAATAGTAATGGAAGCACATAATTTTATTATTCCCAACAAGTTCACCAAATAACTGTACATTTACACTATTTAATAGGAGTAGTAACTTTTATTATTTAGTATACTTAATAAACTTATAATTGGATGAAAATCATGTTGATAGTAGATATTTAATTGGTGACTGTTGATATCCAATTTTTTTCTCATATTTTAAAAATATATACATATACTTCTAAAATAGTCATATGCATCACCATTTGATTTATAAGCATCCACAAATATTTTTCATAATTTTTAAAAGCTTTAAACCAATTTATTCATGCATTTTATTATATATAAATATCCAATAATTATTCTCCAAACTATTTGTATGATGATTTAATCGTCTAAACTTATTATTTATACTAACATAAAGTTTAAATATTTTTCAGTGCATTTTTATAATTATATTTGCATTTTTAAGGCTAAATTGCATATCTTTGCAATAATAGCCCATATTAATGTATAATTACATTATTTATGCAGAAAATTACTTTTTATATTTTTATAATGTTAAGTAATTATTTTTAATCATTTTAGTGTATAAATGATATTTTTGATATTTATTAATTACTTATATAAATTATTTATTTATTAAAATATTGAGTATTTAAAATCTGGCCCCAAATTCACCTTAATTTCGGACCTAAACTATCCAGACCTTGGCCCAATAACCCTATCCCAATCCTAAGCGACCCAAGCCAGTCCAAAATCGACCCTAACCCTTCTCAAATCCCAGCCGTTGATCAAAAATGATCAACGGCTCACAATACCTTTCCCCCTTTCCTTATATCACCCGACCCCAAACCCTAATCCCCATTTCTCTTTAGCCGCCGCCTTCAAACACCCCTCCCTCTCACAAAAACCCTAGCCGTCTCTCAAAAACCTCTCTGAATTCGTCTCAAGCATGGATTTTTCCATGATTCTCTTACCTTTTGTGTGTTATATCGCCATCTCCTACGAATCTATGTTATCTCCTTGTACTTGCCTAAACATGGTGTCACGACCCAAAATCCACTAAGGATCGTGATGGCGTCGGACACCACTGTCAGGAAAGCCAACACCAAATAACTAGAAATTTCTCGTTTTACTATTTTGAAATCACTCCTTTTTAAAACATTAAACAATTAATAGAGAACTCAACTAAATAAATAATGATGTCCTTAACAAACTTAAATACTAAATAATCCCTTAGTCATCCCAGAACACGGTGTTATAAGTGCATGAGCAATTTCTCGGGAACAATATAATACACTAATCGCCCGGAATACAAATTGGACAGTAAAGGAAATACAATACACTACTCTGAAGGAGACTCTGCTGGCTGCGGGCTGTCTCGAGAAATGCAGCTCACCCTACTCTCCATATCAACCATGTCGTTGCGCCAAGCTAAGCCAGAAGACAAACATGTGCATGTGCAACAAAAATGCACAGTAAGTTAGCATGAGTACAAAAACAACGTGTACCCAATAAGTATCCCGCCTAACCTTGAAGAGGTAGTGATGAGAGGTCGACTTCGACACTTACTAGTGGTCCAATGATATCAAATACAGTAAATTAGTGAATAAATATGAAGCAGAGTAAACATATTAAACAAACATGAATAAAATACATGAAATAATTCCCTTCTTTATGACTATACTCAAGCTCTCAACTAGCATGTTCCCTCCGTAACCGAAGCATATACATAAAGGTATAGTGGCTTTCATAAAATGATTGTTATAATTTCAAATCAGGAAAAGATCCTCAGATACACTGGCTTCTATCTAAATGTTAAACACGAGTCCCATAAGAATGATGTATATATTCCCTCTCGCGAATCATACGTGCAACGTGGTCAAATATAAACTTAAAAAAATGCCCCGTTCGCGAATCATACCTGCAACGTGGTCACATATAAATTTAATATTTAAAATCATATCTCTTTCTTAATTCTTTTCCAAATATTGGAAATTCGACTTGGAACCCTTTAAGGAATTTACCCTGCTCGCGAAACGTACATGCGATGCGATTACATAGATTTCTTGAGTTATTATAAGATTCCTCAATTCTTTTCTTTTGAAAGTACTAAGTTTAATGGAGACACTTAAATTCTTAAATTCCTCATATTAAAATACCTTTCAACACAACTATTACACAACCACAATCTTATCTCTTCTCAAAGCAACAATAACATCAATCAACAACAATATCAACAAAGCATGATGTAACCTAGGACTACCCAGACATAGGTGTAATAATAGCTATGCATGGACTCTCATCATCTCATGTGTACGTATCCCCCACAATTAAAAGCACGTATCTAATTAATTCACCTATGGGGACAATCCCCTCTTACAGGGTTAGAAAGGAGACTCACTTCGCTCCGAAGTTCCATAACCAGCATTTCACGCCCTTCCGAAGACTCAAATCAATGCACAACGCTCCAAAACTAGCCAATAATTATGTAAACCAATTAATATATGTTCAATTACTTATTATAATCCAATTTATAACAATTCCTAATCCCGATTGAAAAGTTGACAAAATTGCTCTCAGGCCCACGTGCCCGGATTCCAAAAATTTTCGAAGTTAAATTTTATCCATGACCTCACGAACTCAAATACATAATTTATTCTCAATTCCATGCCCAAAATTGTGGTCAAAATCCGAAAATATCAATTTCTAGGTTTTTCTTCAAAATCCCTAAATCTCTACAGTTTTTACATGTTTACATCCATATTTAATCCTTGCATTTAGCCCATAACTAGAAGAAATCACTTACCTCTTGACGATGATGGAACCCCTTCTCAAATGCTCTCAAAAATCACTTAAGACCAAGTGGGAAACGAGGGAAATGGGCTAAGTCTCGGAATAAAAAGTCATTGCACCAGACGGAGAAGTCGCATTTGCGACCTCTAGCTCACAATTGCGATGGCCGCATTTGCGACAAAGGCATCGCAAATGCGAAGCCCAGCTTCCCCCTGCCATGGTCGCATTTGCGATAAAAAGCCTCGCAAATGCGAAGAGGACAGCATAGCTAAAGTGATAACTCCCTCGCAAATGTGATCTTCCTTCAGCAGCCCCAGGATCGCAAATGCGAGCGTACCTTCACCGCATTTGCGGCCAATTCCTTGCAAATGTGATCATACCAGAACCAGAAATTCCAACTCCTTCACAAAATACTCTGAAGCTACTTCGAAACTCACCCGAGCGCCCGGTGCTCCAACCAAACACCCACACAAGTCTAAAAACATAACATGGACTTGTTCTAGGCCTCAAATCACATCAAACAATGCAAAAATCACGAATCACACCCCAATTCAAACTTGATGAACTTGAGAAATTCAAACTTCTTCATTCGATGTCAAAACCTATCAAATCACGTCTAATTAGCCTCAAATTTTGCACACAAGTCACATTTGACATTACGGACATACTCCAACTTTCAGAATCAGAATCCGACCCCGATATCAAAAAATCCACTTCCGGTCAAACTTCTCAAAAACCTTCAAATTTCCAACTTTAGCCAAATGACTCCAAAATGACCCACGGACCTCTGAATTCACTTTCGATCGCTCTCCCAATACCAAAATCACCATACGGAGCTATTCTCAAACTTGAAATCCCAAACGGACATCGATAACACTGAAATGTACTTCAACTCAAACTTATGAAGTTCTTCCAAAAATGCTAACTTCCACAATAGGTGCCGAAACATTCCCGGGTCTTCCAAAACCCGATCCAGACATACGCCCATGTCCGAAATTATCATACGAACCTACTGGAACCTTCGAATCCCGATTTCGAGGTCGTTTACTCAAAAATCCAATCTTAGTCAATTCTTTCAACTTAAAGCTTCTGAAATGAGAATTATCTCCCCAAATCAACCTCGAACTTCTCAGAATTCAATTCTGACCATGCGTACAAGTCATAATACCTGAAGTGAAGCTACTCAGGGCCTCAAACCGCTAAATGACGCGCTAGAGCTCAACACGATCAGGTCGTTACAAATAGCAAACTCAATTTACGTTCGTCCTCGAACGTGCTGAGAACTACACTAAAGTAGTCTGAAATTACTGCTTAACACCTCGTGCACCTACACGTGCTACCACAACTCAGTTGGGCACATTAGCTCGATCAAATCTAAATATAACCTCTTTCATTTAGGCAAATAAGCCTTAGAGCCCAGTTTCAACATCCGAAATTCTCTACCAGACCTGCTTTTAACATATGAACACCGTATAAATCACCACACGATGCACCGATATAAGATCACATACCTTTGTTGAATTCACACTATGCACCACATCATTCACAATACCATAATAACATTCTCTGATCATAATAGCCGACATTCCCCGAATCTGATGCTCACAATACACCTCATGATATATTTAAGTCTTGTCCCAACTTTTGCAATACCGCCATGAAGGAAGAGATGCGTGGAAACTCATAACCAATTGCTAAGTCAACAAATCATTGAGTCTATACCTCTGACAAGAACCATTACCTCATTCTCGCCAACTAATGATCTTTGCTCTTTATTAGACTTCATATAATCCGACTGCACCGACCCTAGATCCAATAATCTCGTCTCACCCAGTACGAACTGCTCAGGCAATAAGCCACCCCCGATGATGATCAAAAGTCCTATGTGATGCCACAACGTGCCAATAGGCTACAAGCTCGAAAGTGATACATAAGGAAAACAAACTTAGGAAGGGACTACTCAACTCACACAACTAATGTGAACTTTCCTCAAAAAATGGGAAACAAAACACAGAAAACAGATATAGGGAATTGTACTCAACATCACACTGTTGCGGCATGCAACCCGATCCAAACAACATACCCGTGGCGGCGTGCCACACACATAAAATTTCACATAAGATTATACACACTAAGCTAAATCGCTCATTACTACAAAATACCGGATATCGGCCACAAGCACGCTAAGTGCACAATACCATCCCTGGGGAGACATATAGCGCCATAGGCTACAAAACTCAAGCACAACTGAGGTGCGATATATGATCTAAATCACAAGAGCCTTCCTGCTCATATAACACCATCACTACATAAAGCCTCAACACATAAGAATTTTATCAAGCCGTTTCACAACTCACACGGCACAATATAGTATCACATGAAATAGCCGACGACGAAATAACATCCAACGTCCGAATACTCCTCCATAAGGAGCGCTATGCTGAAATGAACACATCGGGCCTAATATAGAGCACATATTCACATTTAAATCCATCCACAGACCTTAAGCCGATTCTGACCGTACCAAACTAAGCCAAAAATCCTTCCTGGTTCCATAATAACCCCCTTTTTCCGTAACACACAAGAACAACCATCATAATCGGAGTAATCCTCCACAGTCCACAACCCAATAAACCGAGTGCCCTCCAAGCATAAATTCTCAAATTAACGATATCACCACAATCTTCATACTTGGTTTAATTCTTCAATCAATCAAGTGACTACATGCCACACTTATACAACCTTCCCATGGGGCACGCTTCCACGACCTTCTGTAACAGATAACACGTATGCACATCTATACCACCGGCCGCACTAACGTTGAAAAGCGATCAAAAATCCTTAACCAAGATGCAAAGACCTTTTTACAAAACACTGATCTCTAGTGACATTGAAGACAATGCCAGTTTACTCCAAACATTCAAATCCCTTTCCTGCTCATCCGAGCTCGTGGCATCCTTGTCAACACCGAACCGCAACCTTGATCCTCACTTTCAAATTCCATACCACTCACTGCACCCAACATGCCAATATGCGATAGCACAAGATTTTCATCATAACTCCGAAGCCACTAATAGATTAATACTTCATCATATAGAAACTTTTCACTTAACTCATTTCAGGAGAACCATAGCAACACACAAGTGAATGCTCATAACTGTAGAATATGCAAATCTCCAATTAGTGGTCTAGGCCACCATAGCCCTTCTGGGATCCGCTTACACATAATAGGGCCATAACACTAGAATACTTCCGAATAAAATAAATTACGGCGGTCTTCAAGCCTCGCACGTATCGTCACAAATCACCTGCATAACTCAATCACGCTGAAAGAACTGACAACTGCCACCAATATGCCAATTCAACCATGGCTAACCAATCTAACTTCCTCTAATTTATCCTTAATCGCCTCATAAACAATAATAACTCCATTCAACACATAACAAACTCAATCTGCACTCCTCCCGAGTGGCCTTGTATCACGAGACTATGCTGTCTCAAATCCCACAAACTGTCTCATGCCCTCCTTGTGTGCATATTCGCATCTTCATCTGATATACCCATTCTGAAAATCCCTTTGCGAATCCGAAGTCATTCCTTTTCATTCCTCCAAAAGCTATACTACAAGCAGAAGATATCATAGAACCTTCCGAGCCTCTTTTCATAATCCGCTACAAAGCTCAATTTTTAACCATACCTATGGACTTGAAATCCTTAGGCGTCATGCCTTAACCTTTGAATCTACTAGGACCGTTATTAAGAGTCACTCACTTTGACTTGGTCCTAGATAAAATCAACTTCAAGACTCTTCTAGCATATGAACACCCTCTCAATGAAGCACCCGCATCTACACGAAGCGTAAATCCTGAACTTTCCCCAAGTCTGAACATAATTGATAAGGCCATTTATGGCACATATCTCTCGAACCATTTGCTCAACTTACCACTTATATTCTTTTCCCTTAGCTGAAATAACTCGCCTTTATGCCGATAGCCAAAAATCTCACAAGTAGTTAACCATGCAACCCAATCGTAGGCGGTGGAACTCTCCCACTTAGCTTGGAGCTACTATTACACAACTCTGGAACCCGCCAAGATTCTTTATCTCTCATTGACATAACCTTGTGCAATCAACCGCAAAATTTCTCAAAATCCTTCCGTTAGCATTTCGTGAACACTCTGAATCTCTAGCAATACTTACATATTTAACTTCTTACTGCATAGCTAGTAGGATTCTTCGTAGAAATTTTGCCAACCAGGCGACCACTGATATTCTCACAGGAGATAACCCACCTGTGGAAATTACATGCCGACATCTTCTAAAGTTGTTGCACGGGGTACAATCACTACAACATCAATAACCCACTGTTGCGACCAAAACACTCACGCAAGTACACGCGATCGACAAGTAATATAGTAGTAAGTAGAGTATCATTCCCACGAGGAATTATGATCAACTTATCGACTGATGTAGACTCAAACAACTATCAATTCAAGCTAAATTATCACAACATATATAAAGAACCAATTTACAATTTACTTAGTAATTAAACAATAATTTAATACAAAATTACTACACCAAATTCACAATATTTTGATAACAATTTGGGTAAATATATTCACGGGTCATGGACTTGCTAGAGATCATGCTACTATTTTAGCTTAAGATTGATTTATTGAATTATCCGGGTTATTGATTATAGGGTTAATAATATTCATAAGAATCTTTCGAGTTCTTATGCATCTATTCAAGTTAAACTAATACTTATATGTCTATGGTATTAATATTAGCAAGAATGCATTTACAACTCCTATTTTTCAACCAAACAAGGCAATTAAGTATATGTCTATCTTAATTGCGAATTCTTCACCCGATGCCCGAGATTCAAAACTTGTTCTATTTGATTCTATATGCAACCAAGAATTTCCTTTTTCAAGTTTAATTCAAGATTCGTAAATAATATTTCACTGTTAGCTACGCAGTAAAATAATTAGAAGCAGAATCAAATAAACAACCCATAACGATAGATTCAAGATCTTCAATCTAAGCTTCAAACAACATAATTATCTAACATCCATGACCCAAGAATACTAGAGTTTTTAGCTACTCATAATCATACAAAAATCAACAATAAAAGTTTTAAACATAATATTAACAAGCAACAAGAAGAAAGTTTGAAAGAACTCTTTAAATCCTTCTCCAAGATGTTGTTCTTCTTCTCCTTTCTTAGCTCCAAGATGAAGCTCCTTCTTCACTTTCTCTCTCAAGGATGAATAGTATTTTTGCACTTACTCCCCTCAAAATCAGATCTTCTTTCAATAATGGAACTTTTGCTTTATGTATATTGAGTGGGATTAAGAAGGAATTCCAATTTTACCCCTAAATAACGTTTTTCCGGGTAGGTAGTGCACGAACTATTGCGCGAACTACAGAGTTCGCGCACTACTTCGCGCAGTATTCTGCCTCTGTTCCTTAAACGCACGAACTTTGTAGTTCGCGCGTTTCTCACCCTGTTACATTTCGAATTTGGAAAAACATAAAACATGAAAGTTGTAGCACTTTGAGTTAGCTTTCCAACCATATATTGTAAAGCCCAAATGGATTCCTGAGAAAAACGTTATGTGTATTTTACTAGACAGTGCGCAGTGTGCCTGCTCGATTCTTCGTTTGCTCTAACTATCATCTGTTGACCTCCAAACGCGATCCTGGCTTAATTCCTTGAGCTTTTACACAGATTTCAAAGCTCCAAATCACTTGAATTCATTCCATAACATCTATACAGCTCGGAATCACTCCTACAAGGCATAAAACACACAGTTAGTGCAAGACACTAGCGATTAAAGCGCAAACTCAACTAAAGTGTAGTAAATTAGAGTGTAATAATCGACTAACATACGCAATTATAGCCTATCATCAACACCCCACACTTAAACCATTGCTCGTCCTCGAGCAATCAAAAATTTACTCTATCTGTGAGAATCCTTAACTCAACCATTTCCCTTAACGCATTACACCTAGAACAATGTACATATATTACGCCTAGCAGTGAACAATCCTAGCCTCAAAGTCAACTCTCAAGTGCCATGCAATATTTACACTTCCTCATAGTACTCTACACAGAAATCAAGACTTGCTTCTCTGTCACGATTCATATGCCCTCACAATTACATCAACAAAGACTGAGTTCAATCCCCCACATTTAATTCATATATTCACATATATCAAGGAAATCACTCACTCTCACAAAAGAGGTCACATGCATGCAATTGGTACCATAAGTTTGCCCTTAATGTAAATCTCTACTAATGTAGGCTAGCTCAATCCAAAATCAATTAGGACTTTTTCATGGTTGTAATGTGGGCTAAGGGACGGGTAGGATGTATTTAGGAATAGTGACTCAACCCCTAAGCACTTTAACACATCACACGAGCAATTTTCAGCATAAATTCTTCAACCCACTTCTCATTTATACACAATATCATCCCAAAAATACGCCCTTCTTCTTTAAGCACTCTATTAATTCATTCCCACTAACTAGAGCAAAACACAATGTAATGTTTCTTGTCACTCAATTTCTGCTAGTGGTGTATTCGTTTACAACATAAGTGCCCCTTTCATCCTTTTATTGGTTTCACTCAAAAGCCACCCCACACTTATTTCCTTCTTACTTCTTTTAGCTCTCCTCTCATAATTAACGTGCTTTAAGAGGTAAAAGGATCAAGACAATGCCAATTAAGAACAAAAGGGTATAGACTTGTAATGCGGGTGCCAAACAAAAGTCTAAAGGCTCAAAAGGGTTAACTAGGGACAAATTTTATTTGTGATAAGCAATTAAGCTCAAAAAAGGTCAAAGAAAGCCTAACATTATTTTTCAAACCAAGCATCACCTCAAATTTCGCTTCAACTCACATACCGGGCAAGTTCTAGACACAAGTACAATACATGGACTACACAAATACTCACCACACATGGCATATGACTCATTCCAGATCAGCTCATCAAGACACTCCATTACGAGCATTCAATTCAGTACAAACATACAAATTAAGGCACTTTCAGTGAGATTCAACAATTAAGACTAAGCGCGTTACACTCTAGGGTCTATTGTGTTCAGGTGTGTCAACGCTATGGGTTCACTTTTCTATAGCTTATAACTCCTTATTTTAGTCTACCTATCAAAAAAAAATGAAAACAGAAATTAAAAACTACATATGCCCGGTTCAAGATAAACCCTTGGAAAAGAACCGCGGCTTAAAGAAAAACCAAGGGGGAATTGCTACACTACCTAAAAAAAATAAAAAAAAATAAAAATCTTTTTGTCGTTTTCTTTAGACTCACTTCCCTCAAGAAAATTCGTCTAAAAGATCCGTCGTAGGGAAAAGTCTAATTTTTCTACCATTTTTTTTTCACATAAAAAAAATTAATCTTTTAAAATACTACACAACTACGAAGAAAAGAAATAAGAAGCTAAAATACTAAATAGCTAATTATCAAAAGGAATTCTCCCACCCCACACTTAAAAGAGTGCAATGTCCCCAATGCACAAATAAAGCAAAAATAACAAGGGTGGACAAGAAACTCCCTGAAAGGCCAAAGACCGAAGCATTGGCAGCTCACGGGGTACTCAGACTTCTCCCAAGGATGGTCCTTTGTGCGGTTACCTCACACTAGTTCCAACCAGCTGCCTCGCATTTGCACACTTTCAGTGGCTTTTCTTCTATGATCATAATCCTACAACAAAGGCTACAAAGGTAGAAAACTAAAATAAACAAAAATAAATAAAAATAAAAGAAAGCAGTAAAGTTGGGTTGCCTCCCAACAAGCGCCTTATTTTACGTCGCGGCACGACGTGAACCACTTTTTGCCTCCACCTTGAACTTATAAATTGAGCCCCCAACAAGGCATCAAGTCTGTTGCTATGCTTCTTTGGTGGGGCTACAAAGATAACCAGGCCAAGTAATAAATTTTTCACTCGACACTTCTCGGCCTTTGGATGAGGAATGTAATTTTTGCTTTTTGGCACAATAAATTCAAGAATATAGACATTTTCATCCTCACTCTTTGACTTCCCCATAGGGTCAGATGGCTCGATTACTATCTTACTATCTAAACACAATGTGGAAAAATGATTGGAATGAGGTCTAATGCGCCATAACTCATGAATTTTACTACTATTTACATCCCCATTTATACAAACACTCAATTTTTCTAAAGTAGTGTTATCTACTCCCTCACATGACTCTAGAGCACTCTTTTTAACATGGATATCCTCAAGAAAAATATGATCTAATGATTGGTATTCTTGTTTTAGCTCCTCTATTTGGTCTAGAAGATTTTTTTCAGCTTCATACAACTCATCATTAAATTGTTGGGCGTTACACGCATCAACCTTTGCACTCAAATCTGAATCCAAGTTATGCACAACTAAGACAAAATTATCACTTTTTTGTGCAAGCTCATCTCTCTCCTTAGACCAATCTTTCATCACCGTTGTTAGTAAACAACGTCGTTTCGCAAAATCCACTAATCGAGAATATCCGTCCCAATACCAACCCTTACTCCCATATTCAAATTCAGATATCCAAGAGGTGAGGTCATGACTAGCCCAAAAATACGGGCCATAAACCTTACCTCTGTATATTTCATCTTCAGATGTCATCCTGAGAGAACTAGAAACATACTAAGAGAAAAATCAAATAGTTATAAAAATAACATATTTACAAAAAGAAAAGAAAATAAACTTGTAAAGATAGTCATAAATGTCTAACCCAGAAGAATAGTTAATGTCTAATTCCCAGGCAACGGCGCCAAAAACTTGTTGCGACCAAAACACTCACGCAAGTGCACGCGATCGACAAGTAATATAGTAGTAAGTAGAGTATCGTTCCCACGAGGAATTATGATCAACTTATCGACTGATGTAGACTCAAACAACTATCAATTCAAGCTAAATTATCACAAAATATATAAAGAGCCAATTTACAATTTACTTAGTAATTAAACAATAATTTAATACAAAATTACTACACCAAATTCACAATATTTTGATAACAATTTGGGTAAATATATTCCCGGGTCATGGACTTGCTAGAGATCATGCTACTATTTTAGCTTAAGATTGATTTATTGAATTATCCGGATTATTGATTATAGGGTTAATAATATTCATAAGAATCTTTCGAGTTCTTATGCATCTATTCAAGTTAAACTAATACCTATATGTCTATGGTATTAATATTAGCAAGAATGCATTTACAACTCCTATTTTTCAACCAAACAAGGCAATTAAGTATATGTCTATCTTAATTGTGAATTCTTCACCCGATGCCCGAGATTCAAAACTTGTTCTATTTGATTCTATATGCAACCAAGAATTTCCTTTTTCAAGTTTAATTCAAGATTCGTAAATAATATTTCACTGTTAGCTACGCAGTAAAATAATTAGAAGCAGAATCAAATAAACAACCCATAACGATAGATTCAAGATCTTCAATCTAAGCTTCAAACAACATAATTATCTAACATCCATGACCCAAGAATACTAGAGTTTTTAGCTACTCATAATCATATAAAAATCAACAATAAAAGTTTTAAACATAATATTAACAAGCAACAAGAAGAAAGTTTGAAAGAACTCTTTAAATCCTTCTCCAAGATGTTGTTCTTCTTCTCCTTTCTTAGCTCCAAGATGAAGCTCCTTCTTCACTTTCTCTCTCAAGGATGAATAGTATTTTTGCACTTACTCCCCTCAAAATCTGATCTTCTTTCAATAATGGAGCTTTTGCTTTATGTATATTGAGTGGGATTAAGAAGGAATTCCAATTTTACCCCTAAATAACGTTTTTCCGGGTCGGTAGTGCGCGAATTACAGAGTTCGCGCACTACTTCGCGCAGTATTCTGCCTCTGTTCTGTATACGCGCGAACTACTGCGCGAACTTTGTAGTTCGCGCGTTTTTCACCCTGTTCCGTTTCGAATTTGGAAAAACATAAAACATGAAAGTTGTAGCCCTTTGAGTTAGCTTTCCAACCATACATTGTAAAGCCCAAATTCCTGAGCAAAACGTTATGTGTATTTTACTAGACAGTGCGCAGTGTGCCTGCTCGATTCTTCGTTTGCTCTAACTATCATCCGTTGACCCCCAAACGCGATCCTGGCTTAATTCCTTGAGCTTTTACACAGATTTCAAAGCTCCAAATCACTTGAATTCATTCCATAACATCTATACAGCTCGGAATCACTCCTACAAGGCATAAAACACACAGTTAGTGCAAGACACTAGCGATTAAAGCGCAAACTCAACTAAAGTGTAGTAAATTAGAGTGTAATAATCGACTAACATACGCAATTATAGCCTATCATCAACACCCCACACTTAAACCATTGCTCGTCCTCGAGCAATCAAAAATTTACTCTATCTATGAGAATCCTTCACTCAACCATTTCCCTTAACGCATTACACCTAGAACAATGTACATATATTACGCCTAGCAGTGAACAATCCTAGCCTCAAAGTCAACTCTCAAGTGCCATGCAATATTTACACTTCCTCATAGTACTCTACACAGAAATCAAGACTTGTTTCTCTGTCACGATTCATATGCCCTCACAATTACATCAACAAAGACTGAGTTTAATCCCCCACATTCAATTCATATATTCACATATATCAAGGAAATCACTCACTCTTACAAAAGAGGTCACATGCATGCAATTGGTACCATAAGTTTGCCCTTAATGTAAATCTCTACTAATGTAGGCTAGCTCAATCCAAAATCAATTAGGACTTTTTCATGGTTGTAATGTGGGCTAAGGGACGGGTAGGATGTATTTAGGAATAGTGACTCAACCCCTAAGCACTTTAACACATCACACGAGCAATTTTCAGCATAAATTCTTCAACCCACTTCTCATTTATACACAATATCATCCCAAAAATACGCCCTTCTTCTTTAAGCATTCTATTAATTCATTCCCACTAGCTAGAGCAAAACACAATGTAATGTTTCTTGTCACTCAATTTCTGCTAGTGGTGTATTCATTTACAACATAAGTGCCCCTTTCATCCTTTTATTGGTTTCACTCAAAAGCCACCCCACACTTATTTCCTTCTTACTTCTTTTAGATCTCCTCTTATAATTAACGTGCTTTAAGAGGTAAAAGGATCAAGACAATGTCAATTAAGAACAAAAGGGTATAGACTTGTAATGCGGGTGCCAAACAAAAGTCTAAAGGCTCAAAAGGGTTAACTAGGGACAAATTTTATTTGTGATAAGCAATTAAGCTCAAAAAAGGTCAAAGAAAGCCTAACATTATTTTTCAAACCAAGCATCACCTCAAATTTCGCTTCAACTCACATACCGGGCAAGTTCTAGACACAAGTACAATACATGGACTACACAAATACTCACCACACATGGCATATGACTCATTCCAGATCAGCTCATCAAGACACTCCATTACGAGCATTCAATTCAGTACAAACATACAAATTAAGGCACTTTCAGTGAGATTCAACAATTAAGACTAAGCGCGTTACACTCTAGGGTCTATTGTGTTCAGGTGTGTCAACGCTATGGGTTCACTTTTCTATAGCTTATAACTCCTTATTTTAGTCTACCTATCAAAAAAAAATGAAAACAGAAATTAAAAACTACATATGCCCGGTTCAAGATAAACCCTTGGAAAAGAACCGCGGCTTAAAGAAAAACCAAGGGGGAATTGCTACACTACCTAAAAAAAATAAAAAAAAATAAAAATCTTTTTGTCGTTTTCTTTAGACTCACTTCCCTCAAGAAAATTCGTCTAAAAGATCCGTCGTAGGGAAAAGTCTAATTTTTCTACCATTTTTTTTTACATAAAAAAAAATTAATCTTTTAAAATACTACACAACTACGAAGAAAAGAAATAAGAAGCTAAAATACTAAATAGCTAATTATCAAAAGGAATTCTCCCACCCCACACTTAAAAGAGTGCAATGTCCCCAATGCACAAATAAAGCAAAAATAACAAGGGTGGACAAGAAACTCCCTGAAAGGCCAAAGACCGAAGCATTGGCAGCTCACGGGGTACTCAGACTTCTCCCAAGGATGGTCCTTTGTGCGGTTACCTCACACTAGTTCCAACCAGCTGCCTCGCATTTGCACACTTTCAGTGGCTTTTCTTCTATGATCATAATCCTACAACAAAGGCTACAAAGGTAGAAAACTAAAATAAACAAAAATAAATAAAAATAAAAGAAAGCAGTAAAGTTGGGTTGCCTCCCAACAAGCGTCTTATTTTACGTCGCGGCACGACGTGAACCACTTTTTGCCTCCACCTTGAACTTATAAATTGAGCCCCCAACAAGGCATCAAGTCTGTTGCTATGCTTCTTTGGTGGGGCTACAAAGATAACCAGGCCAAGTAATAAATTTTTCACTCGACACTTCTCGGCCTTTGGATGAGGAATGTAATTTTTGCTTTTTGGCACAATAAATTCAAGAATATAGACATTTTCATCCTCACTCTTTGACTTCCCCATAGGGTCATATGGCTCGATTACTATCTTACTATCTAAACACAATGTGGAAAAATGATTGGAATGAGGTCTAATGCGCCATAACTCATGAATTTTACTATTATTTACATCCTCATTTATACAAACACTCAATTTTTCTAAAGTAGTGTTATATACTCCCTCACATGACTCTAGAGCACTCTTCTTAACATGGATATCCTCAAGAAAAATATGATCTAATGATTGGTATTCTTGTTTTAGCTCCTCTATTTGGTCTAGAAGATTTTTTTCAGCTTCATACAACTCATCATTAAATTGTTGGGCGTTACACGCATCAACATTTGCACTCAAATCTGAATCCATGTTATGCACAACCAAGCCAAAATTATCACTTTTTTGTGCAAGCTCATCTCTCTCCTTAGACCATTCTTTCATCACCGTTGTTAGTAAACAACGTCGTTTCGCAGAATCCACTAATCGAGAATATCCGTCCCAATACCAACCCTTACTCCCATATTCAAATTCAGATGTCCAAGAGGTGAGGTCATGACTAGCCCAAAAATACGGGCCATAAACCTTACCTCTGTATATTTCATCTTCAGATGTCATCCTGAGAGAACTAGAAACATACTAAGAGAAAAATCAAATAGTTATAAAAATAACATATTTACAAAAAGAAAAGAAAATAAACTTGTAAAGATAGTCATAAATGTCTAACCCAGAAGAATAGTTAATGTCTAATTCCCAGGCAACGGCGCCAAAAACTTGTTGCGACCAAAACACTCACGCAAGTGCACGCGATCGACAAGTAATATAGTAGTAAGTAGAGTATCGTTCCCACGAGGAATTATGATCAACTTATCGACTGATGTAGACTCAAACAACTATCAATTCAAGCTAAATTATCACAAAATATATAAAGAACCAATTTACAATTTACTTAGTAATTAAACAATAATTTAATACAAAATTACTACACCAAATTCACAATATTTTGATAACAATTTGGGTAAATATATTCCCGGGTCATGGACTTGCTAGAGATCATGCTACTATTTTAGCTTAAGATTGATTTATTGAATTATCCGGGTTATTGATTATAGGGTTAATAATATTCATAAGAATCTTTCGAGTTCTTATGCATCTATTCAAGTTAAACTAATACCTATATGTCTATGGTATTAATATTAGCAAGAATGCATTTACAACTCCTATTTTTCAACCAAACAAGGCAATTAAGTATATGTCTATCTTAATTGCGAATTCTTCACCCGATGCCCGAGATTCAAAACTTGTTCTATTTGATTCTATATGCAACCAAGAATTTCCTTTTTCAAGTTTAATTCAAGATTCGTAAATAATATTTCACTGTTAGCTACGCAGTAAAATAATTAGAAGCAGAATCAAATAAACAACCCATAACGATAGATTCAAGATCTTCAATCTAAGCTTCAAACAACATAATTATCTAACATCCATGACCCAAGAATACTAGAGTTTTTAGCTACTCATAATCATACAAAAATCAACAATAAAAGTTTTAAACATAATATTAACAAGCAACAAGAAGAAAGTTTGAAAGAACTCTTTAAATCCTTCTCCAAGATGTTGTTCTTCTTCTCCTTTCTTAGCTCCAAGATGAAGCTCCTTCTTCACTTTCTCTCTCAAGGATAAATAGTATTTTTGCACTTACTCCCCTCAAAATCTGATCTTCTTTCAATAATGGAGCTTTTGCTTTATGTATATTGAGTGGGATTAAGAAGGAATTCCAATTTTACCCCTAAATAACGTTTTTCCGGGTCGGTAGTGCGCGAACTACAGAGTTCGCGCAGTATTCTGCCTCTGTTCCGTATACGCGCGAACTACTGCGCGAACTTTGTAGTTCGCGCGTTTTTCACCCTGTTCCGTTTCGAATTTGGAAAAACATAAAACATGAAAGTTGTAGCCCTTTGAGTTAGCTTTCCAACCATACATTGTAAAGCCCAAATTCCTGAGCAAAACGTTATGTGTATTTTACTAGACAGTGCGCAGTGTGCCTGCTCGATTCTTCGTTTGCTCTAACTATCATCCGTTGACCCCCAAACGCGATTCTGGCTTAATTCCTTGAGCTTTTACACATATTTCAAAGCTCCAAATCACTTGAATTCATTCCATAACATCTATACAGCTCGGAATCACTCCTACAAGGCCTAAAACACACAATTAGTGCAAGACACTAGCGATTAAAGCGCAAACTCAACTAAAGTGCAGTAAATTAGAGTGTAATAATCGACTAAAATACGCAATTATAGCCTATCATCACCCACCCTGAGCCCGTGCTCATTCACCAACTATACTTGTCCGTTCACTTCTTATGGACATCAACCAAATGTGCAACAATATCATCCAATTCAAAGTTATATTGTATCCTTCTTCGTATCAAGCAACCCCCTTTCTGTTGCATCTATTCTCCCGCCGTACAATAGCCTTCAAATTAAACCCGTGGACCTAATCACCGTCCATTAAAATTCCCAAATCACTCTAACTTTTCCTCAAGGTGTGTAGTTACCCTGCCACTGAACCCATATGGTATTCTGTCACTCTCCCACTTTGGTCAAACTCACTCCTTTAAGCAACTACTTGACTCATGTTTCCCACACTTGGCCTTCTAGGAGTTTAATCACCACAAGACACTTCCCACATGCCCTTCCTCATCCTTCGCTGCCCAATCAACCTCGCAGGAGGAAATATCACGCACCACATCTATACTACCATTAAAATTCCTCAAATCTCGATTTATAATAAGCATTTCGCGTCGCATAGATTGAGTAGGAAAGAAGTAGTAAAGGCATAAGCCTCAAAGGAATCAAACCGCACGATGAGGAATCAAGAAGGGAAGTGCTCCTAACAGCCTTGTAGCCTCTCGAAGATAAGTACAGATGTCTCCGTTCTGATCTGCAAGACTCTACTAGACTCGCTCATGACTCATGAGACCTAAGGGAACCTAGTACTCTGATACCATGTTGTCACGACCCAAAATCCACTAAGGATCATAATGGCACCGGATACCACTATCAGTCAAGCCAATACCAAATAACTAGAAATTTCTCATTTTACTATTTTGAAATCATTCCTTTTTAAAACATTAAACAATTAATAAAGAATTCCACTAAATAAATAATGATGTCTTTAACAAACTTAAAGTCTAAATAATCCCTTAGTCATCCCAGAACCCGGTGTCACAAGTACATGAGCAATTTCTAGGGATTAATGTAATACACTAACCGTAAGGAATACAAATTGGACAGTAAAGGAAATACAATACACTACTCTGAAGGAGACTCTGCTGGCTGCGGGCCATCTCGAGAAATGCAGCTCACCCCACTCTCTGTATCAACCATGCCGCTGCACCAAGCTAAGCAATAAGACAAACATGTTCCTGTGCAACAAAAATGCACAACAAGTGCAACATGAGTACAAAAATAATGTGTACCCAGTAAGTATCCTGCCTAACCTCGAAGAGGTAGTGACGAGAGGTCGACTTCGACACTTACTAGTTGTCCAATGATATTCAATACAATAAAGAAGTGAATAAATAAGAAGCAGATTAAACATATTAAACAAACATGTATAAAATGCGTGAAACAATTTCCTTCTTTACGACTATACTCAAGCTCTCAACTAGCATGTTCCCTCCGTAACCGGAGCATATACATAAAGGTATAATGGTTTCATAAAATAGTTTTTATAATTTCAAATCAGGGAAGATCCTCAGATACACTGGCTTCTAGCCAAATGTTAAACATGAGTCCCATAAGAATGAAGTGTGTGTGTGTGTGTGTGTATATATATATATATATATAGGAAATGTCGAGGCATACGACCCGATCCAACATAAAAGTAAAATGTGCACTGCCGAGGGTCGAACGATGCAAACTATAGATGCATCTATTTCCCTGCTCGCGAATAATACATGCGACGCAGTTCCTGCTCACGAATCATACGTGCAGCGCGGTCAAATATAAACTTAAGAAAATGCCCTGCTCGCGAATCATACCTGTGACACGGTCACATACAAATTTAATATTTAAAATCAGATCTCTTTATTAATTCTTTTCCAAATATAGAAAATTCAACTTGGAACCCTTTTAGGAATTTACCTCGCTCGCGAAAGGTACATGCGACGCGGTTACACATAGATTTCTTGAGTTATTATAAGATTCCTCAATTCTTTTCTTTTGAAAGTACTAAGTTTAATGGAGACACTTAAATTCTTAAATTCCTCATATTAAAATACCTTTCAACACAAGTATTACGCAACCTCAATCTTATCTCTTCTCAAAGCAACAATAACATCAATCAACAACAATATTAACAAAGCATGATGTAACCTAGGAATTTGCTGTAGATGTAGAATTTGCGACCTGAGCTTCGCATTTGCGAAGCTCGCAAATGTGAGAAAGGTATCGCAAATGCGAACCACTAGCATTTCTGCTGCCTTCGCAAATGCGAAGTGCTAGTCACAAATGCGAACAAGGACTTCTGAAAATGCGGCCAGTTCTTCGCAAATGCGAACTCCCCAGTCCTCTCCCCTGTTTCACAAATGCGATCATTGTTTTGCAAATGCGAGGCTCGTATTAGCGAGTGTCACGACCCCAGTTCTTCCTCCGTGAACTATCATGACAGTACCTAGTCTCTACGACTAGGTAAGCCTAACAAATGCGGAAATAACAAATTGCGGAAGAAATAATTAAAAACCAACATAACAAAAGGTAACAGTATTTTAAGATGTCGCTCGGCATATACAATACAACTCTCGAACTAATAACATTTTTCCCAAAACCCGGAATCTCATGAAATCACAAGCTTTTGGATGTCTACAAGTATCTAACTCCCGAATGTCTAACAAAAGAAAATACATAAGGGCTAATGTTTAAAGAGAGAATAGAAAGGGACTCTTCGGTCTGCGGATGCGGCAGATATACCTCGAAGTCTCTGGAATAGTCGCCTCGCCTCAAGGGTGATAGGACAGAGTCAAAGTACCTGGATCTACACATGAAAAACATGCGCAGAAAGGGCATGAGTACACCACAGCGGTACTTAGTAAGTGCCAAGCCTAACCTCGGTCGGGTCGTGACGAAGAAGGTCAGGGCCCTACTGAGGTTAAATAAAATATAAGGTTCAACAGTGTAGAGCAAAATAGTATAAATAAGTACAACAGTAAAAGTAACACAGGATAGAAAGAACAGCAACAACTACTACAGAGGCCAAATAAACACAGAAATGAAATACAGCTTATCACAAAGATAACAACCGGGGATCTCCCAGGATACCATCCTGTAGTCCCAAATATAAATATCCAGTGGATCTCCCGAGATACCATCCCTTAGTCCAACTCATAATGCGAGGGGGATCTTCCAGAATACCGATCCATAGTCCCAAATGTAAATACTCAGTACAGGGGGAAAATCTACTTGGTGCAGTCCCGTAGTTCCAATGTAAATGTGTAGGGGGATCTCCCGGAATACCGTTTTGTAGTCCCAAAGTAAACATACAGGGGGATCTCTTGGGATACTGTCTCGTAGTCCCAAAGTAAACACATAGCAACAACAAGGAGAGTACACAGTCCAATTCAAGTTTCATACCAAGGTAAAACAGGTATTTCTAACCTAGCATGCTGCACGTAATCCAAATAAGGCAGTTTGAGCAAGTAAGGCAATTAAGTTGATTAGACATACTTCCCTAAGCTAACAACAGGCTTAAATTGCAAGTAGTATAAACAGGAAAAGAAACATACTTGTAATTACCTAATAAAAATCAGATTTTCAACAATTAGCACAAGTACGCACTCGTCACCTCACGTACAAGGCATTTCAATTATCAATAATACAAAATCCTAAGGGGAAGGTCCCCCATACAAGGTTAGGCAAGCCATTTACCTCGTACCATCTCAAAATCAACCCGAAACCGCGTTCTTGCCACGAGTACTCAACTCCAAATGGCCCAAATCTATTCAATTCAATTGCATAATGTAAATATAACTTCAAATAACTGATTCAACAAATAAATTCGAAGCTAATGCTCGAAATTAGGTAAAATGACCAAAAACGCCCTCCGGGCCCGCGTCTCGAAATAGGGTAATATTTAAATGTTCAGAATCCTCATACTCTCACGAATTCATGCATACCAAAATTATCCAAATACAATATCAAATTCCCAATCAAAATTTGAATTATAGGTCTAAGAACTTTCTTCCACCCAATTTTCATCTTCAATCTAAAATTAAATGACAAAACTAGCAATAGATTAATGGAATACAACTAGGAAGGGTTAAGGAATTGTTACCCACTGATTTCCTCTTCAAATTCCTCCCAAATTCGCCCTCTCCCGAGCTCCAAATCAATTTCTAATTTTTTTCTTGAAACTAAACCCTCGAATTTGGATTTTTCTTCCCAGCAAAGTCGCATCTGCGATAGCGTTTCTGTGGTCAAGGGAACCGCTTCTGCGGTTCTCACTTAAAATTCCTTCATCGTACTTGCTACCCATACGCCGCATCTGCGGTCACATAGGTGCGGTAACACATCCGCTTTTGCGGTTCCTACTCACTCTTCTTGGCCGCTTCTTCGGCTTGACTCTGCCTCTGCAAGAGTCGCATCTGTGGCCTATCAACCGTAGATGCGGTTATGACAGCAGCCCAAAGACTTCAGCTGCAAACTCTAACTTTCCAACTTCCCGTTAATCACCCGAAATCATTCCGAGGCCTCCGAGACCTCAACCAAAAACACAGACAAGTCATATACCACTGTCCAAACTTATACAAATCTCCACAACACCTCAAACAACATCGGATCAACCAATTAGCATCGGATTCAAGCCTAAGAACTTCAAAAACTCTCAAAATATGCTTTCGATCAAAAAGTGTATCAAACCTCATCCGAATGACCTGAAATTTTGCACACACGTCACATTCAACACTACGGAGCTACTCCAACTTCCGGAATTCCATTTCGACCCTCGGATCAAAATCTCACTATCGAACCGGAAACTTCAAAATGTCAACTTTTGGCATTTCAAGCCTAAATTATCTACGGACCTCCAAGACATAATCCGAACACGCTCCCAAACCCAAAATCACCCAACGGAGCTAACGAAACCATTGGAACTCTATTCTGAGGCATCTTCACACTGTTCCGACTACGGTCAAATTTCTAAAACTTAAGCTCTCATGTAGGGACTAAGTGTCCCAAAACTCCCCGAAACTCCAAATAATTCCTCCCGACAACTCACAATAGTAGAGACAAACATGGGGAAAGCAGTTAATAGGAGATCGATCATAAATTTGTAAAAAGACCGGTCGGGTCGTCACATCCTCCCACACTTAAACATTCATTCGTCCTCGAACGAGCATATATACATACCTGGAGTAGTGAAAAAATGAGGGTAACGGCTGCGCATATCCTGCTCGGTCTCCCAGGTCGCCTCCTCGATAGGGTGACCCCGCTACTGAACCTTCACTGATGCAATATTCTTTGACCTCAGCTTTCTAACCTGCCTATCCAATATTGCCACTGGCTCCTCAACATAAGATAGATCCTCATCAAACATGACTAAACTAAAATCCAACACGTGCGATGGATCGTCGTGATACCTCCGGAGCAATGAAACATGAAATGCTGGATGAACTCCTGCCAAGCTGGGAAGTAAGGCAAGCTCATAAGCTACCTCCCCAACATGCCGCAATATCTCAAAAGGACCAATAAACATCGGACTCAACTTCCCTTTCTTCCCGGATCTCATAACGCCCTTCATAGGCGATACCCGAAGCAGAACCCACTCCCCAACCATATAGGAAACATCATGAACCTTCTGGTCCGCGTAACTTTTCTGCCTGGACTGGGCTGTACAGAGTCTATCCTAAATCACCTTAACGTTCTCCAAAGAATCCTGAACCAAGTCTGTGCCCAATAATATAGCCTCACCCGGCTCAAACCAACCCACCGAGGATCTACACCACCTACCATATAAAGCCTTATATGGTGCCATCTGAATGCAGGACTGATAACTGTTGTTTTATGCAAACTCCACCAATGGCAAGAACTGATCCCAAGACCCTTCAAACTCAATCACACACGCACTGAGCATATCCTCAAGAATCTAAATAGTGCGCTCGGACTGTCCGTCCTTCTAAGGGTGAAATGATGTACTCAACTCCACCCAAATACACAACTCATGCTGAACGGCCCTCCAAAACCGTAATGTGAACTGAGTACCTCTATCTGAAATGATGGAAACTGGAATGCCATGTAGACGAACAATATCCCGGATATAAATCTCCTGCAACCGCTCCGAAGAATAGGTAGCACACACCTGAATGAAGTGTGCGGACTTGGTCAGCCGATCCACAATCACCCAAATAGCATTGAACTTCCTCAAAGTCCTTGGGAGCCTAACCACAAAGTCCATGGTGATCCACTCCCACTTCCACTCCGGAATCTCTATCTACTGAAGCAACCCACCCGGTCTTTGGTGCTCATACTTCACCTACTGACAATTGAGGCACCGAGATACAAACCTAACTATATCCTTCTTCATCCGCCTCCACTAATAGTATTGTCTCAAATCCTGGTACATCTTCGCGGATGAATGGAATACCACGAACTATGGGCCTCCTCTAGAATCAACTCCCGAAGCCCGTCAACATTGGGTACACAAATCCAACCCTGCATCATCAATACCCCATCATCACCAATAGTCACATCTCTGGCATCACCGTGTTGAACCTTGTCCTTGAGGACAAGCAAATGAGGGTCATCAAACTGGCACTCCCTGATACGAGCAAATAGAAACCACGCAAGCTAGAACCTGACTGGGCTCCGAAAGATCCAATCTCACAAACTAGCTGGCTAAGGCCTGAATATCCATCGCCATGGACCTATCCGCTACTGGTAAATAAGCCAAACTCTCCGTTCGGCGACTCAAAGCATCGGCCACCATATTGGCCTTGCCTGGGTGATACAAAATAGTGATATCATAGTCCTTTAGTAGCTCTAGCCATCTCTTCTAGCGCAAATTAAGATCCTTATGCTTGAACAGATGCTGCAAACTCCGGTGATCAGTATAAATCTCACAAGGTACACCGTACAAATAATGACGCTAGATCTTCAAGGCATGAACAATACCAACTAACTCAAGGTCATGAACAAGATAATTCTTTTCGTGTACTTTCAACTGTCTGGATGCATAGGCAATCATCCTATCATCCTGCATCAATACCGCTCTAAGGTCAATCCTTGAGGCATCACAATAGACAGTATAAGACCCCAAACCTATAGGCAATATCAAAATTGGGGCTGCAGTCAAAGCTGTCTTGAGCTTCTGAAAGCTCGCCGCACACTCTTCTGTCCACTGGAAAGGAGCACCCTTCTGGGTCAGTCTGGTCATAGGTGTTGCAATAGATGAAAACCCTTCAACAAATCGACGGTAATAACCCGCCAAGCCAAGAAACTGTGAATCTCTATTGCTGAAAATGGTCTGGGCCAACTCTGCACTGCTTCCACTTTCTTCGGATCCACCTTTATCCCCTCACTAGAAACCACGTGACCCAAAAATGCCACGGAATCCAACGAAAACTCACATTTCGAGAACTTAGCATATAACTTCTTCTCTCTTAGAGTCTAAAGCACAGTCCTCAGGTGATGCTCATGATCTTCCCGACTTCGGAAATACACCAGAATATCATCAATAAAGACAATGACGAATAAGTCAAGATATGGCCAGAACACACCGTGCATCAAATGCATAAAAACTGTTGGGGCATTGGTCAGCCCAAATGACATAACAAGGAACTCGTAATGACCGTACCGAGTCCTGAAAGCAGTCTTCAGGATATCTGGCTCCTGAATCTTCAACTGATGGTACCCTGAATGCAAGTCAATCTTAGAAAACACTCGTGAACCCTGTAGATGGTCAAACAAATCATCAATTCGAGGTAAAGGATAATGGTTCTTCACTGTAACTTTGTTCAGCTGGCGATAATCAATGCACATACGCATAGAACCATCCTTCTTCTTCACAAATAAGACAGGAGCACCCCAATGTGATACACTAGGCCTAATAAAACCTTATCAAGCAATTCCTGTAAATGGTCCTTCAATTCAAGGGGAGCCATACGATACGGAGGAATAGAAATGGGCAGAGTGCCCGGCAACAGATCAACGCCAAAATCAATATCTCTATCGGGCGGAAGGTCAGTTGGAAACACATCAGAAAAGTTCCGTACTACTGGGACTGAATCAACGGAAGGGGTATCAATACTGACATCTCTTACATAAGCTAGATACGCGTCACACCCCTTCTCAACCATTCGCTGAGCCTTAAGGAAAGAAATAACTCTACTGGGAGTGTGATCTAAAGCACCCCTCCACTCAACACGTGGTATACCTGGCATAGCCATCGTCACGATTTTGGAGTGACAATCAAGAATAGCATAATGGGGCGACAACAAGTCTATGCCCAAGATAATATCAAAATCAACCATGCTGAGCAACAATAAATCAGCTCTGGTCTCAAAACCACTAAGAGCTACCAAACACGACCGATAAACATGGTCCACAACAAGAGAATCTCCCACAGGAGTAGCAACATAAATAGGGAAACTCAAAGAATCCCGAGATACACCCAAATGCGGAGCAAAATAAGAAGACACATAAGAATAAGTGGAGCCTAGATCGAATAGAACTGATGCATCTCTGTGACAAAACAGGACAATACCTGTGATGACAAAATCGAAGGCAACAACCTCAGTAAGGGCAAGAAGGGCATAGTATCCGGTCTGGCCTCCCCCTCTAGGGCAACCTCTACCTCCCCGATCTCCACCTCTAGCTCGATGAGAAGGTGGGGTAGCAACTGGTGCTGTAATCATAGCTTAAGAACTCTACAGGGCACGCTGTGGCTGAGAAGCCTGTAGAGGTGTACCCTTCCTAAGTCTGTGGCAATCCCTCACCATATGGAGTGTGTTACCACACTCAAAACAAGCTCTGGGAGGACATGGCAGCTGTGACTAGCTCGGGCCAGGTCTGCTGGACTATTCTCTGAAAGCACCCCGCATAGGAGGCGTGCTAGATACTAGGGCATGGGCACCAGAATAATGGCCTGACTCTCGAGATCTCTTGATCTCCCTCTCCTCTCTCTCTCCCTAGCATGCATAACCTCAATCCTACTAGCAATGCTCACCACCTGCTAATACCATCTCCAACTCTCGATCCATGCTAGACTTGATGTTGGGAATAAGCCCCTCAATAAACCGACGAACCCTCTCACGAACAGTGGAAACCAAAGCTGGGGCATGTCTAGCCAAGCTAGTGTAACGGACAGCATACTCTGAGACTATCATAGTACCCTGGCGCAAATGCTCAAACTCTGCACGCCATGCGTCCTTGATGCTCTGAGGAACAAACTCTCTCAGGAACATATCTAAAAACTGAGTCCAAGTCAGTGAAGCTGCCTCATCCGGATTGTCTAACTCATAGGTACGCCACCACTTATAGGCGGCTCCTCAAAGCTAGAAGGCAGTGAAAGAAACCCCACTCGATCCTAATATACCCATAGTGTGGAGGATACGGTGACACACCTCCAGAAATCCCAAGGCATCATCTGATAATAACCCATTGAATACTGAAGGATCATACTTCTTGAATCTCTCAAGTCTTCGCTGCTCTGAAGCCGCTGCCCTATCCTCGGGCTGACCTGGGACTACATGTTGTACAGGGATAATCTTTGGAACCTGATCAACATGCATTCGCTACTCAGGAGTGCGAGCGGTGGAGTCTATGCTCCTCCCCCGGCCTAAGATGTAGCTGCAACAAGGGGAAGTAACCCTGCCTGAGCCAGAGTGGTGTACATGCTCATGAACTGCACAAGAGTCTCTTAAAGTGTTGGAGTAGTAGTAGCAGTAGGCATATCAAGTGTTTGGACTCCGACTGGAATTGCTAGTGGTACCTCGGTAGCAGCTCACGCGGGTGCTCTAGCTGCACTGCGTGCGCGTCCTCAACCTCTATCTCGGCCCCAGCCTCTGACGGTTGCAGTAGGGGGCGCGGGTGCCTGATCATCTCGGGTAGCACGTGTCATTACCATCTGTGGGAGAAAAGAAGACAAAAGTTTAGAATTGTGATATCAAAAATCTCGCACGCCAAGGAAATCAAATGAAGTGAAATTTTCCTAACAATTATATAGCCTCTTGTAGATAAGTACACACATCTTCGTATCGATCCGCGAGACTCTAATAAACAGGCTTGTGATTCATGATTTCTATGAACCTAGAGCAATGATACCAACTTGTCACGACCCCAGTTCTCCCTCTGTGAACTATCGTGATGGCATCCAATCTCTATGACTAGGTAAGCCTAACAAATGCAGAAATAACAAATTGCGGAAGAAATAATTAAAAACCAACATAACAAAAGGTAACAATATTTTAAGATGTCGCTCGACATATAAAATACAACTCTCAAACTAATAACATTTTTCTCAAAACCCGGAATCTCGTGAAATCACAAGCTTTTGGATGTCTACAAGTATCTAACTCCCGAATGTCTAACAAAAGAAATACAGAAGGGCTAATGTTTAAAGAGAGAATAGAAAAGGACTCCTCGATCTGCGGACGCGGCAGATATACCTCGAAGTCTCTGGAACAGTTGCCTCGCCTCAAGGGTGATAGGACTATGCCGAAGTACCTAGATCTACACATGAAAAACATGCGCAGAAAGGGCATAAATGCATCACAGCGGTACTCAGTAAGTGCCAAGCCTAACCTCGATCGGGTAGTGATGAGGAAGGTCAGGGCCTACTGAGGTTAAGTAAAATATAAGGTTCAACAGTGTATAGCAAAACAGTATAAATAAGTACAACAGTAAAAGTAACACATGATAGAAAGAACAGCAACAACTACTATAGAGGCCAAATAAACACAGAAATGAAATACAACTCATCACAAAGATAACAACCGGAGATCTCCCAGGATACCGTCCTGTAGTCCCAAATATAAATATCCAATGGATCTCCAGGATACCATCCCGTAGTCCAACTCATAATGCAAGGGGGATCTCCCAAAATACTGATCTGTAGTCCCAAATGTAAATACTTAGTACAGGGGAAATCTACCGAGTGCAGTCCCATAGTTCCAATGTAAATGTGCAGGGGAATCTCCCGGAATACCGTTTTGTAGTCCCAAAGTAATCATACAGGGGGATCTCCCGGGATACCGTCCCGTAGTCCCAAAGTAAACACATAGCAACGACAAGAAGAGTACACCATCCAATTCAAGTTCCATACCAAGGTAAAACAGGTATTTCTAACCTAGAATATTGCACATAATCCAAATAAGGTAGTTTGATCAAGTAAGGCAATTAAGTCAATTATACATGTTTCCCTAAGCTAACAACAGCTTAAATTGCAAGTAGTATAAACATGAAAAGAAACATACTTGTAATTACTTAATGAAAACTGGATTTTCAATAATTAGCACAAGTACGCACTCGTCACCTCACGTACAAGGCATTTGAATTAGCAATAATACAAAATCCTAAGGGGAAGGTCCCCCACACAAGGTTAGGCAAGCCACTTACCTCGAACCAGCTCAAAATCAACCTGAAACCACGTTACTCGACTCCAAATAGTCCAAATCTATTCAATTCAATTGTATAATGTAAATATAACTTCAAATAACTGATTCCACAAATAAATTCTAAGCCAATGCATGAAATTAGGCAAAATGACCAAAATGCCCTCCGGACCCACGTCACAGAATTGGGTAAAATTTACATGTTCAGAATCCTCATACTCTCACGAGTTCATGCATACCAAAATTATCCAAATCCAAGGTCAAATTCTCAATCAAAATTCGAATTCTAGGTCTAAGAGTTTTCTTCCAATTTTTCCCCAATTTTCACCTCCAATCCGAAATAAAATGACAAAACTAGCAATATATTAATGGAATACAACTAGAAAGGGTTAAGGAATTGTTACCCACTGATTTCCTCTTCAAATTCCTCCCAAAATCGCCCTCTCCCAAGCTCCAAATCAATTTCTAATTTTTTTTGAAACTAAACCCTCGAATTCGGATTTTTCTGCCCAGCAAATTCGCATCTGCGGCTTAACTTTCGCATTTGCGATACCGCTTATGCGGTCAAGGGAACCGCTTCTTTGGTTCTCATTAAAAATTCTCTCTCCGCACCTGCGACCCATATGCCGCATTTGTGGTCACGCAGGTGCGGTAACACATCCGCTTTTGCGGTTCCTGCTCACTCTCCTCTTGGCCGCTTCCCTTTCAAACTTGAAGAAGAAACCAACTGAAAGTTTCAGGGAATATTCCATTAAATGGAGAGAGCAAGCAGCTAGAGTTAAGCCACCCATGGACAACCACGAGCTAATCACTGTCTTCATTCACGCTCAAGAGCCAGATTATTTTCAAAACATGATGTCCGCAGTGGGCAAATCCTTCTCGGAAGCAATCAAAATGGGAGAAATGGTAGAGAATGGTCTTAAGACAGGTAAAATTATAAGTCAAGCAGTTCTTAAAGCCGCAACTCAGGCTGTCCAAGTTGAATCTGATAATTCCAGTGGCACAAATGAGAAGGATGAAGAAATCATGATGACATCAGGGTCGAGAAGAGGTCCCAGAAGAACATCTCGAATGTATGAGCAGCCTCCTCAAGTTTTCCATGACTCCCCTAAGTAGTATTATCCACCTCATAACCATCAATACTCTGTCGCTCCACCTCAGTATGTTGTCCAGCCACCAAAACACCCCAGAAGGCGAGCACAAGCATCACAAAATCTCCAACAGCCTCCATAAAATTTTCAGGTGCCCTATAACCCACATCCAAGCCAAGGGTATAAAAGGGAAGAAAGGTTGAAAGATAATTTTACACCAATAGGAGAGTCCTATGAAAGCTTATTTGAGAAGTTAAAGCATTATGACATGATTGCACCTATTCCTCCAAATCATGTGGACCTACGTGCGAGAAGCTTTGACCCTTCTAAAAGGTGTGAATACCATTCTAATGCCCAGGGGCTCAATGTTGAAAGCTGTCGGGATTTGAAAAGAGAAATAGAAAGGATGCTCCAGGAAAACCTGATTGTGATCCAAGGCAGTGACATCCAGAATATCGTGCAGAATCCTTTACCTGCACATCATGATGCACACTTTATGGGGATGATGTCTGGTGACATGGAGTATGAGAATCCTCTCAGGAACTTGTTAACTGAAGTTAATGATGTTGAAATTGGAGAAGGCTCTGCTGATTCTGATAAGCAAATTTGTGGCCAAATGCCGAGCCTAGCAATTGAAAAGTCATTCCCTCCTCACTAGGAAGGAATCTTGGTAGCTTGTTTTGATGTTTTTTCTATTATCTGGGTTATTTCAGGGTTGTGATCCAGATTTTATTTGTTTTATTGAGTCAAACCCTTTTATCCCTCCATTCTGTTTGTGTGAATCTTGTCTGTCTGTTCTGTTGCTATTTTCATTATTCGGGTTATCTTAGGGTTGTAACTCGTATTTTAGGTTGCTTATTTAGTTGTAAAACCCTTTCATACTTTACTCAATAAAATACAATTTGCCCTTTTGTGTCATTCTGTTCCTAGTTCTTTTCTCGCTAGTTCTAATGACATGACATGCATGAGGGAAATTTTGGCCAGATCTTAGGAACTGATTTAATCTGGAATTCGATAACTAAAAAAATACTTTTGAGGATGAATAAAGAGTTGGAATACTTTGGAACTAAGGTCGAGTAAAATTCACCTTCAAATTATTGTGAAGATCGGGTTTAAGGATGTTTAATCAATTGAAGTTTGTTGGAAAGTTTGTCACTAAAGGATGAAAAAATGTCTTGTGACCACGACACACCAAGAAGACAGATATGTTCGTCAATGCTGTGATCGCGAAAAGATACCATGTTTGACGTTCTTGAGGTTGGGAGGTCCTTTTTTTGCTACCCAAACACTTTATATCCTTTGCTACCCATTTTGAGCCTATGTTATTTTCATTGACTACCCTCTTTTGGAATCAAGTTTAGAGTCAAAAAAAATCCATGTCCCAAGAGTACAAACTGGGGCAATTCTTAGAAAGTTCAAAAAAAATTGTCAAAGGTCCATTCCCTCAAAAATAGAAGCTGGGGCAAACAATAAAAAGAAAAAAAAAGGAAAAAAAAGAGAAAAAAGAAGAAGAGAAACAGAAAGAAAGATGAAAAATAGTTTAGGTCAAATGTTTGAACTACGTTCGACCTTCAGCTGCAAACTTTAACTTTTCAACTTCCCGTTAATCACCTGAAATCATCCCGAGGCCCCCGAGACCTCAACCAAAAACACAGACAATTCATATACCACTGTCCAAACTTATACAAATCTCCACAACACCTCAAACAACATCCGATCAACCAATTAGCATCGGATTCAAGCCTAAGAACTTCAAAAACTCTCAAAATACGCTTTCAATCAAAAAGTCTATCAAACCTCGTTCGAATGACCTGAAATTTTGCGCACACGTCACATTCAACACTACGGAGCTACTCCAACTTCCAGAATTCCATTCCGACCCTCGGATCAAAATCTCACTATCGAACCGGAAACTTCAAAAATTCAACTTTCGGCATTTCAAGCCTAAATTAGCTACGGACCTCCAAGACACAATCCGAACACGCTCCTAAACCCGAAATCACCCAACGGAGCTAACGGAATCTTTGAAATTCCATTCCGAGGCTATTTTCACACTGTTCCGACTACGGTCAAATTTCCAAAATTTAAGCTCTCTTTTAGGGACTAAGTGTCTCAAAACTCTCCGAAACTCCAAATAATTCCTCCCAGCAACTCACAATTGTAGAAACAAATACGGGGAAAGCAGTTAATAGCGGATCGGGGCGTAAATTCTTAAAACGACCTATCGGATCGTCACAGCGAGCCAGACCTCGTAATTGTGAAGTCTGCTGACCTAAAACATACCAGCAATTTTCTTAAGTCTAAATCACTTTGTAGCCTATCCGAAACTCACTCGAGCCCTCGGGGATCCAAACCAAATATGTACAAAAGTCTTAAAACATCATACGAACTTGCTCACACGATCAAATTGCCAAAATAACATCTAGAACTACAAATTTAGCACCAAATTGCATGAAATTTTCAAGAAAGTTTAAAAACTTCTATTTTCTGAACCAAAGGTCCGATTCACGTCAAATCAGTTCCGTTTCTCACCAAATTTCACAAATAAGGTATAAATATCATAACAGACCTGTACCGGGTTCTGAAACCAAAATACGAACTCGATACCAATGAGATCAACTATTAATCAATTTCTCAATACCATTATAATTTCAGTTTAACAATTTTCACAAAAATTTATTTCCCGGGCTAGGGACCTTGGAATTCAATTCCAGGCATACGTACAGGTCCCATATTTTACTACGGACCCTCCGAGGCCGTCAAAACACAGGTCCGGGTCCGTTTACTCAAAATATTGAACGAAGTCAACTAGATTTACCTTTTAAAGGCAAAAATTATTATTTTCTCAAATTTCCACATAAAGGTTTTTCGGAAACATGCCCGGACTGCACATGCAAATGAGAAGAAATAAAGTGAGGTTTTGAAGGCCTCGAAACACCGGATTGGGTTCTAAAACACAAGATGACTTTTTGGGTCATCACATTCTCCACCTCTAAAACAATTGTTCATCCTCGAACGGACATAAAAAAGTACATGAGTTGGGGATTTTATTACTTAGGCTAGTTTATTTCCAGCAGACCCAGTCACATCCCAGGTGGGAGGGGGAGCATAGACTACTATTGCTCAGGCTCTGGGATATGCAACGATAGTGTATCAGACTCTAGGTGCACTACCCACGGATGGGGCCCAACTAGTTGTAGCAGTTGTACCTGAGCCTAGACCAACTGCGAATGGCGATCTGCAAAAGTTATTGGACAGATGAACTAGATTTCACCCTCCTGTCTTCAGAGGCGAGCGTCATGAGTATGCCCAAGAATTCAGTGATAGGTGCAGGGACAGACTCCACAACATGAGGATATTAGAGTCTCATGGGTGGACTTCTACTTTCCAGCTGGAGGGAAGGGCACATAGATGGTGGCAGACTTATCTTCTTGGCAGACCTGCGGGTTCTCCTCCCATGACTTGGGGCCAGTTCACACAGCTTTTCTTGGATAGATATATTCCACCCTCTGAGAGGGAAGAGTTGCGGTATTAGTTTGAGCAGCTTGAGTAGGGTCAAATGTTAGTGACCGATTATAAGGTAAGGTTTTCTAAGTTGTCTCGCCATGCACTTATGATACTTCCTACTAACGCAGAGAGAGTGCAGAGGTTTATTGTGGGGTTGCACTCCGGTAGTAGGGCCAATGTGGCCCGAGAGGTTGAGATGGCGACTTCTTATCAGTTGGTGTGGAGATTGCTCGGAGGATTGAGGGCTACCATCAGAGAGATAGTGAGCAGATGCAGCAGGACAAGAGGACCCATTTCTCTGGAGAGTTTAGAGGTGCCCCGGCTAGGGGCAGAGGTCAGTTTGGAAGGGGTTAGCCCAGCAGGCCCACATATTCAGCACCACCACCTCGGGGTACTCCGGCACGACCCTACTTCAATGCCATACCAAAGAGTTCTTACCGCCCACCAGCCATCCAGGGTTCTTCCAATGGGTATGCAGGCCACCAGGGTTCCTCCAACTCCTATTTTAGTGGCATGCTAGAGAGTTCATACCGCCCACTAGCTATTCTGGCTTCTTCTAGTGGGTCTACAGGCCATAAACGTCAGACATCGGGGCAGCAGATCACCGGACCAAGAGGCTATTTCAAGTGCGAAGATCACAGTCACATGAAGAGATTTTGCATAGGATTTGGGGCAAGGCAGTGCAGCTGGGTCAGTCACCCATGATTACAGAATCGGTTGTCCAGCTGCCTAGAGGTAGAGGGCAGGCTGATAGGGGTCATCCTAGAGGTAGAGGCTAGGTAAGGGGAGGTCATCCAGCTACTGTTGAGTCAGACAGAGGCCAGCTAGCCAGCGCTCCAGCTAGATTTTATGCTTTTCTGGCCAGACCAGATGCATTGGCCTTAGATGTTGTGATCACAGGTATTATTTCTGTCTGTGATAAGGATGCTTCGGTGTTATTTGATCCAGGATTTATCATCTTTGTTTGCTCATTTCCTAGATATTCCTCGGGAGTCCTTGGGTACTCATGTTTATGTATCCCCTCTTGTGAGCGATTCTGTGGTTGTGGAACGGATTTATCGGTCCTATGTGGTCACATTTTGTGGTTACGAAACTAGAGCAGACCTTCTATTACTTGACATGACCAACTTTGAGGTCATCCTAGGCATGGATCGGTTATCCCCATATCACGCTATCCTCGATTGTGATGCCAAGACTGTTACTTTAGTGATGCCAGAGTTTCCGAGATTGGAGTAGAAGGGTTCTTCTATTAGTACAACGAGTCGGTTCATCTCTTTTCTAAAGGATTGACATATGATCGAGAAGGGTTGTTTAGCTTATCTAGCCTATGTTCGGGATACCACCGTAGAGTCTTCGACGATTGATTCAGTGCCAGTAGTTCGGGAATTTGCCGATGTGTTCCCTTCTGACCTTCTAGGCATGCCACCTGATCATAATATTGATTTCTTTATTGATTTGGATCCAGGTACCTAGCCTATATCTATCCTACCATACCGTATGGCTCCGAAAGAGTTGAAGGAGCACATTGAGGAGTTGTTAGCAAAAGGGTTTGTGAGACCAAGTGTGTCACCTTGTGGTGCACCAGTGTTATTTGTGAAGAAGAAAGATGGGACTATGCGGATGTGCATTGATTACCGCCAGTTGAACAACGTTACCATCAAGAATAAGTACTCATTATCGTGCATTAATGATTTGTTTGACCATTTGCATGGTGCTAGGGTGTTCTCTAAGATTGACTTGAGATCAGGGTATCATCAGATGAAGATTCGGGACTCAGATGTCTCGAAGACTGCTTTTCGTACTATATATGGCCATTATGAGTTTCTGGTGATGTCCTTCGGCTTGACTAATGCCCCTACGGTGTTCATGGATTTGATGAACAGAGAGTTTAGGCCTTACATTGATTCCGTTGTTATTGTCTTCATTGATGACATCTTGATTTACTCACGTAGCCTGGGGGAGAATGAGAAGCATTTGAGAGTGGTGCTTCAGACATTGCGAGAATAGAAACTATATACCAAGTTCTCCAAATGTGAGTTTTGGCTAGAGTCTGTGGCATTCTTGGGGCATGTTGTATCAGAAGAAGGTATTAAGGTGGATCCCAAGAAGATTGAGGCAGTTCAGAGTTGTCCACATCCCACTTTGGTGATTGAGATCAGGAGTTTCTTGGGGTTGGTAGGTTATTATCGCCGGTTTATGCAGGGTTTTTCATCCGTTGTAGCACCTCTAACTAGATTGACCCAAAAGGGTGCTCCATTCCGCTTGTCTGATGATTATGACCCGATCTTTCAGAAGCTCAAGACAACTTTAACTACAGCACCAGTTTTAGTGTTGCCTTCCGGTTAGGGGATGTATATAGTGTATTACGACACTTTACGCATTGTCTTGGGTTGTGTATTGACGCAGGAAGGGCGAGTTATTGCATATGTTTCATGTCAGCTGAAGATTCATGAGAAGAATTACCATGTGCATGACCTAGAGTTAGACGTGATTGTTCATTCTCTTAAGATATAGAGGCATTACCTTTAAAGTGTGTCATGTGATGTTTACACTGATCATCGCAGCTTACAACATTTGTTCAAGCAAAGGTATCTCAATTTGAGGCAGGTAGATGGCTTAAGTTACTGAAGGATTATGACATCACCAGTCTTTATCATCTGGGCAAGACAAATGTGGTCGTGGATGCCTTAAGTAGGAAGGCAGAGAGTATGGGTAGCTTGGCATTTATTTCAGCAGAGGAGAGGCCACTAGCTTTGGACATTCAGTCCTTGGCTAATAGACTTGTGAGGCTGGACATTTCAGAGTCCAGTCGAGTTCTTGCATGTGTCATTGCCCAGTCTTCACTATTGGAGCAAATCAAGGCTAGATAGTTTGATGATCCGCACTTGGCAGTCCTCAAAGAGACAATACTATAGGGTGGTGTAAAGGAGGTTTTTATTGGATAGGATGGTGTTCTGTGACTCTAGGGTCATCTATGTGTTCCTAATGTTGATGTCTTAAGGGCGAGGATTCTAGAGGAGGCACATAGTTCTCATTATTCTATTTATCCAGGTGCTACGAAGATGTATTGTGACCTGAGACAGCATTATTAGTGGCGACGGATGAAGAAAGACATAGTGGAGTATTTAGCTAGGTGCCTAAATTTCCAGCAAGTCAAGTATGAGCATCAGAAGCCAGGTGGCCTACTTCAACAAATGATTATACCAGAGTGGAAATAGGAGCGCATCACTATGGACTTCGTAGTTGGGTTGTCGCGGACTTTGCAGAAGCTTGATGTAGTTTGGGTTATTGTCGATAGGTTGACCAAGTCAGCACACTTCATTCTGGTTGTGACTACATATACTTCAGAGAAGTTGACCAGATTTACATTCGGGAGGTAGTTCAGTTGCATGGTATGCTTGTTCCATCATATCAGATAGAGGCCCTCAGTTCACTTCACATTTCTGGAGAGCCGTACAGAGTGAGTTGGGGACCCGGGTAGAGCTTAGCACAACATTTCATCCACAAACCGATGGGCAGTCGGAGCGGACAGTTCATATCTTAGAGGACATGCTTATAGTATGTGTTATTGACTTTGGAGGGTAGTGGGATCAGTTCTTGCCTTTGGCCGAGTTTGCTTACAACAATAGTTATCAGTCCAGCATTGAGATGGCTCTATTTGAGGCTTTATATGGTCGGCGATGTCGTTCTCCCATCGGATGGTTTGAGCTCGGCGAGGCTAAATTATACGGTACTGACTTAGTGAAGGATGCCTCTAAAAAGGTAAAGTTGATCCAGGAGTGACACAGCACAGTCCATACAGAAGAGTTACGCGGAGCAGAAGGTGCGTGATATATCATTTATGGTAAGCGAGAAGGTTCTCTTGAAAGTCTCGCCGATGAAGGGTATTATGAGATTCGGGAAGAAGGGCAAGCTAAGCCCCAAGTTTAGGACCATTTGAGGTGTCGATGTCGCGCCCCCTTTTTTTTCCTTTTTGGCCGGGAGGTCTGGGTTTCGACATTCATGGGGGAACTACTCGTTTCCTTTCGAGAATTGGGTATTTGAAGAGTCACCACCTAACGAATTATGGTGCGTTAGGTCACCTAGAGCGATTAACTCGTGTAACTAGTTTGCATCACCAGAGATTAGGGTAAGGGCTCAAAATAACCTTGAGGGGAAGGTGTTAGGAACCCCTCACAGTCCACAACGGTGGGTCCCAGCCGAACTTAAACTATATGAATTAGTCAATTAACAAGCAAGCGAGTATTTGCAAATAAAGCATCTTTCCCCGTCTAAATGCATACATGATCAAGGAAGTTAAATAATTAAGGTAAGAGAGGTTTGGACAACATGCATATGTAAAGAAAAGGAAGTTTAGAGAATTTAAATACATATGGGAATTTGGGAAAAGGAAGTCCTAAGTTGATTAGCCTACAGGATCATACCCATGCAATGACCGGTAATCACTCCTCAATGAGAGGGGCTACACGTGACATTAACGCGCAGGTCATCATATCCTTTTACTATCCATTACCCTCCCCTTAGTGGTTATATAAGCGAATTTAATTAACGACCACTAAGCGTGCTGCTACCCGTCCCTTCCTTATGGTCCTGGAGGAGTTTGGGACCTCTAAATCTGGACAGTTTTAGACAACCTAAGGTTTATAAAAGGTAAAAATCTAGGCGACAAGCAAATAACACATAGGACAAGCAAATAAGGGCCAGTAGTTAGAAGGCTCATATTTACCTCTGCATGTATATCGGCAAACAAACAGCACGTCTAAAACACAGGTTTCGAAAAAAGTTTAGAAATCCTAAGAACATGGTATCTAGATGAATGTTACAGATTCAGGACATGCATAAGGAAAGTGGAAGAACCCTAACCAGTTTGCCTACTGGTTTTTACAACATGGTAAGCCTTGGATAATTTCACATATAAACAGAATTGGTTTCAATTTTAATGCCCTAAGGCTTGCCTAAGTATGTATATGCAGTCACAATTCTGGGAAAACATTTTGAAGTTCTTTATCCTATAAGCATGCTTTCTAGTGATATTAATTAACATAGTGTTGAAGACTATTAAAGAAACAAGTAGGATAATTAATAAATTGATTCAGAACCTATAGGCGTGAGTTCTAATTAAATTGATTTTTAGATCCTATGGGCATGATCTCTATAATTAAAACTGATTTTAGATCCTATAGGCATGAGTTCTAATTTAAACTGATTTTAGATCTTATAGGCATGATTTATAATTAAAACTGATTTTAGATCCTATAGGCATGATTTCTAAAGAGATAGGTTTGAATATATGTCGTAATGGAAACTGAACCTTAGTTATTTTATTCCCTATAGGCATGGTGTCTCATAAAATAAAGCAAGCAGAACTTATTTGAACCAAAGCAAAATCCTATAGGCATGTTATCTAACAACACATTTGAACCAAAATGAACCCTATAGGCATGTTATCTAACAAAAACACATTTGAACCAAAATGAACCTATAGGCATGTTATCTAACAAACACATTTGAACCAAAATGAACCATATAGGCATGTTATCTACCCGACTTTACCCACAGTATACAACTAACCTCCCTTTTCACTAGTCACCCCAATATCTGTTTATAATTAATTATTACAGACCAATGATTGAATAAAAATTACATAAATAGAATATAGATTAAGTTATAGGGAGCCTGAAGTAGGCCCAAAGCAAATCCTGGTGTACCAGGTCTTCACCAGTCTCAAATGCCCAAGATTTATTGCCACATTTGTGTCCAGGTGTGTCAGAGTTCCCTAAGGACCTCAAGGATCCCGGGCAGTGCTCATACCCAAGCTTTCTCAAATAAAGACTAATTATGTACAATGTGGAAGAGCTAGCCTTGATATGCCAGAGTTCAGAGAGATCTCAGGGACCTCTAAGCAGTACTCATACCAGAGGGTCAGGACTTAATAAGCTAAGAATAAGTGAGAGTGCTTGACATGATTTGAAAGAATTTTTGGTAAACAGTATGAAGAGGGTTCTTAGAAATGAATAGATTTTCTGAAAAACTAGTACTAATTTGGAGGTAAAACAGCTTAAGAAAAGTATGAAAAACACTTTAAGTCAAACAAAAATCACAGAACAACCATTATTCAGAAACACTTGGCAAGCAGGTTTCACACAAGGAGAGAGGGGTTGGGGACACATAGAGTACACCTTAGTGTATAATGGAGAACATAAACAACAGGGTGCATAGAATTCTCAAGGGGTTCTACAGAACTAACAGGTTAGCTATAAGGTAGGTCATTGCAACATAGAGCAAGGATCACAATAAAGCTACATTGAAAACACATGAACACTGGACAGAACCAACTACACAACTTAGAGTTGCCTGAAGGACTAGATGACTTAGCATGAGCATGGACAGGCTAGGCAAATATCAACAAGTAGACATAGTGTAGGCATGCTGAACAAAAAAAGATTTAGACATACTAAATAAACAATAGACAGGCAAGCATAATTTAGACATGCTAATCACATATGGAACTAGGCAGAATTTAGGCATGTTAAATAAACAGTAGACAGACAAATAAGTTGAGACATGTTAATTACATCTTGAACAAGGTGTATTAGGCATGCTAGATAAGCAGTAAACAGAAGCAGGAATAAACTCAGGACTGATGAACTAAGGCAGTAAATAAACACATAGGTTTAGATTCTAAAATTTAATCAGAGGCATACCAGTTAGGGAAAGAGTACACAAGATGTAAGACATGTGTTGTACAATTTTCAGCCTTGGCTTACAGCCGGCTAGACTAATGAAGATCACAAGTAACAGGAAGAATAGAGAACTTTTAGAATGCAAGAGTAATTGATGAACTAATGTTCGTGTTTAAGAAGTTAAAATAAAGAGTTTATATAACAGTTCAAGGGTAGAGCAAATAAGGTAAAGTAATCAATAATCAGCAATTAAGGGATCTCAAAATCAATCACACAAAGGTTCAGCATAGTCTTCTCCTTTAACTAAAGAAAATTAGCCAACGGTAATGACAGGAACTAATTAAGGCAAGAAGACAATCAGACTGAGTAAAGAAGTAAGAATCAGAGGCCTTATTAAGGAAAGGAGTTCAAATCAAACCAAAATAAAGAACTTCAGAATAAAATAATCAAGGGTTTAATTAAATAAAGAATCATGTAAAGAATCAGTAAATATACAACAGTCGAATACGGCAAGAACGACTAATTAAGGTCATAAACACGGAAATAACCAAGAATCATGCACACAAAATGTTTAAACGCAGCAAATCACTCAACAATTCTGGAAAGAACATATCAATCCCATAAATAAAATAGGTTGAGTAAAACTTTTAGGAACACAGAAAATTTAGATGGAAAATAGTTCAAAACCCTAAGTTGGAAACACTCAAAGAAGGAAAACAACCATGTAAAACTTAAACATGTCAATACATAGAGGTTTGAACAAATAGAAATCATAGAAATCAAAACCTGAAGTAGTGTAGTGGTTAAAAAATCGGTTAGTAGTAGAGGAGTAAAAGAACCTAAAAGAATAGCCATGGAAGTTTCAAAATACTTCAGATACCCAGAGGTTCAACCAACAGACAACAAGAAAAACAAACCCTAATATAACAAAATGTTCAAAAATCGATTAATCAGTAGAGAACTAAAAGAGCCTTAAGGAAAAGGCAATGATGAACTCAAATCGATCCAGATCTACAAGGATCTAGACGGATTCAAGTCCAAAATGCTAAGTTTCAAAGAAAAAGAGAGGGTAAAAAGAATTTGGCCCTTGAATCAAAGATTTGAGCCGTGAAACTTTGATAGAAAGCACTCACAGACCATAGACAGGCTCTTTGAAGAGTTTTGAATGAGATCTGGACCAGATCTCTTCGAGGTCCTTCCACGAAACCACACAATCGAACAACCAGGGGAGATAGGAGACAAGTAAAGGCCTCGTACAGCCATGGGAAGCCATAGATCGGGTAGGAATCAAGGGGATTATGGTTGATTTTGGGTGGCAGCAGATAGGGTTAGGTTTGGTTTCAGAGAGAATTAGAGAGGAGAGGGTTTCAGGGCAGCTGATTGGTAAGAATGACTAGGTTTGGGGGGGTCATTTGGTTAAATTTGGTAAGAAGTGATGGTGGTCGTTGATCTCTATGATCAACGGTCAGGATTTAGAGGGTTTGGGGCCATGTAGGATTTGGTTTGGGTCTGATCTTGGCAGACTAGGGATTTGAATTTTTTAATTTAGGCTAAATACGAAAAATAAGAAGGCCATTTATTAAATAACCATTTAATTGATAAAATAATTTTTAAAAATAACTAATAGGTTGTAAAAAATGATTTTCATGCCTGGAAATATTTTAAAATAATTACTTAACATTTTTAAAAATATAAAAGGCTATTTTCTGGTAAAATAATATAATAATACATGCACGGGCTATAATTGCAAAGTAATTACAATTACATCCTACAAATACAAATGTGGCTATTTGTGCAATAATTGAAACTTAATACAAATGCAAATGATAAAATTAACCCACAAAAATTATTATGAACTATTTTGTGATGCAATCAGTGATTGTTTTATAAGCAAAATGCTGGGATAAATTAATTAAAATTTCTTAAAAATGCAGAAATTGTATAAAAAAATACTAGTTGGTGCCAAGGCATAGTTTTGAAAATATTATGGGAAAAATTGGGTATCAACAGTTGAGGCGAGTTGGGGAGGTTGCTTATGAGCTTGTTTTACCTCCAAGCCTATCAGGGGTTCATCCGGTATTTCACGTGTCTATGCTCCGGATGTATCACGCCGACTTGTTACACGTGTTAGACTTTAGCACTATTCAACTAGATGAGAGCCTAGGTTATGAGGAGGAACTAGTTGCCATAGTTGCTAGACAAGATCGCCAGTTGAGATCCAAGAGGATTTCTGTGGTAAAAGTTCAGTGGAGGGACTAACCAGCCGAGGAGGCGACCTAGGAGTTCGAGGAGGACATGCGGAGCATATATCCTTACTTATTCAGCACTTCAGGTATGAATCTAAACTCGTTCAAGGATGAACGTTTGTTTAAGAGGTGGAGAATGTAACGAAATGACCGGTCATTTTGCTTTCTAGAACCTCATTCCCCCAAACAAGATCTCTCGTACTTTCTTTTACTGATTTATGACTTGCAGGAATGGATAGTTAGAAATCTAGAAGAATTTGGGTCAATATTTTGAGTAAACGACCTTACAATCGAGATTTGACGGTTCCAATAGATTCGTATGATGATTTCGGGCTTGGCTGTATGTTCGGATTGAGTTTTGGATGACCTAGGAGCATTTTGGAGCCTAATAGTGGAAGTTGGAAATTTGAGCAAATTCTATAAGTTTGGGTTAAAATGGAGTTTTACATTTTAGGCGTCCGTTTGGGATTCCAAGCCTAGGAATAGCTCTACATGGTGATTCTGGACTTAGGAACGCGTCCGAAAGTGGATTCGGAGGTCGGTAGGTCATTTCGGAGTCATTTGGCGAAAGTTAGAACTTGAAGTTTTTGGAATGTTTGCCGAAGGTGGACTCATTGATATCGGGTTCGGATTTCAGTTCTGAAAGTTGGAGTAGGTCCGTAATGTCATTTATGACTTGCACGCAAAGTTTGGCCTTTGGCGCCATTCCGAGTTGATTTGATGGGAATCGGATGCGCGGAAGTGTTTTAGAAGTTTTTGGAGTTCATGAGTAAATTCATGCATTTTGGTGTCTAATTCATAGTTTTTGATGTTATTTCGGTGTTCCAATTACACGAGCAAGTTCGTATGTTGTTGTTAGACTTGTGTGAGTATTTGGTGTGGAGCCCCAAGGGATCGGGTGAGTTTCAGACGTGTGGGAGGAGTTGAAAACACACCAAATTCTGGTGTTCTTGGCTACTGCTACAGATATCGCAAATACGAGAGATTGTTCGCAAATGCGAAACTCGCATTTGCGATGAGGGCTTCGCAATTGCGAAGAAGCCCAACCCAGGCAGTGTTCGCATTTGTGACACTTATGTCGCATTTGCGATCCCAGCAAAAGTCGCATTTGCGACTCTTTGGTCATATTTGCGACCTTAGTAGCTGAAGCCCAGGCTTCGTATTTGCGAGGTTTTTGTCGTATTTGCGAGGTTTTTGTCGCATTTGCGACCCTCGATTTGCGAACCTGGTGTCACAAATGCAACATCAGAAGGTTGTGTCCAGCTCTTTTAATGCGGGACTTAGGCCATTTATTTCATTTCACTTCATCTCTTAGGCGATTTTTGGAGCTTTTGGAAGAGGGTTTTCACCTAGCACTTTGAGGTAAGTAATTCTACACAACATGAGTTAAATACATAGATTATGGGTAGATTAGCATGTAAAATTAGTGAAAATCAGGGTTTAGATGAAAACCTAGATTTTTGATAAAACTGAGATTTGACAATGAAATTGGTTATGGAACTTAGTAAAAATAATATATTTATGTTCCTAAGGCTATGGGTAACAACTTTCTTCGAAAATTTTCAGAATCCGGGCACGTGGTCTCGGGGGTGAATTTTAGGAACTTGCAATTTGGGGTGAGTAATCACTTTAATAGTGGGGGTATGGACTTTTGAGTATAAATTGATTAGTTTATGTAATGTTTGACTAGTTTCGAGTCGTTTGGCATCGAATTTGGAGGTTTGAGCGCATTCGTGAATTGGGAAATAGGCTTTGAGATTAGGTAAGTCTCTTTTCTAACCTTGTAAAAGGGAATTAACCCCATGGGTGAATTAAGTAAATGTTTGTACCTATTTGTGGGGGCTACGTATGTACGAGGTGACGAGAGTCTGTATGTAGCTACTATTATGCTATTGTCTGGTACTTTAGGACCCGTATCATGCAATCTTTGAAATGTTTGTGGCATTACTTGCTAATATAATCACTTGAGTCATGTTAGAAATTTATAAAAGAATTATAGAAGGTTATATTCACTTACTTGAAGATTTGTATGAGATACTTGTCTGTGAATGAGAAATTTGTATTTTCAAAAAAATAATTGTTATTTGTGGGTCAGGCCGAGCGCCTCGGTAGTAAATAAATTCATCTATAGTTCGCGTCATTCGACCCTCTGGCAGTGCACAGTTTAATATTATGTTGGACCGGACCGAACGACCTTGGCATAGTTTGTGCATGTTAATTATTTGGAACTCTCCGTGATTTATATTGCTTAAATGCCTTATTTGTAAGCTGTTAAATGATATGACTGAAATTGAAATTATATTTGTGAAAGTAGAACTTATCACTTTTTGTTATTGAACTTTCAGTATTATTCATGATGTCCATGTTTAGCATAACACTTTAATTACATTATTGTTAGCCCATAGTAAGTGTCTAAGTCGACCCCTCGTCACTATTTTTTGAGGTTAGACTGGATACTTACTGGGTACATGTTGTTTATGTACTCATACTACACTTCTGTACTTAATTTTACAGGATGAGGCAGGTGCATCTAGTTATCCATCCGGCACACGTAGTTGATCCCCTCTTCGAGACTTCACGGTGAGCTGCCTTCCGAGTCGATCTGCAGCAACTGGAGTCTTCCTTGTGCTTTACTTTTATGTCTATTTTCTCTCAGACAGTAGGCTAGCAGTATTCTTTTGTATATTGTACTAGATTGTCTACACACTTGTGACACCAGGTCCTAACACACTCACTAGTATATTTAGATTTTGGGTTTGCTTATATGATTCTGATTAGTACTTATTGCTTCTGCTTATTTATGTTTCACTTGCGAATTTCTAAATCTTTTTAACAAATAAGAAAATATTGCTACTTAATAGTTTATTTAAACGGAAAATCACTAGTTGATCGGTGTTTGCTTGCCTAACAACGGTGTTGGGCGCCGTCGCGGTCTATAATGGAATTGGGTCGTGATATAAAAAATAACCCAAATTATATTCATGTCCAAACACAACTCTAAATTTCAATACCATTTACACTTGATTTTTTTTATCCCTTTTTGGAATTTTACAATTTTTATGTCCAAATGCCCATTAAAAGCATCTATATAATGTCATTTTTTCAAGGAATCTTTACCTCCTGTAGCAAAGGTTAACATCTTATTTATTTTAAATAAATACCATTTAAAAAAATTATATTCTATAGATACCTTTTAATGTTTATAGCAAAATTTCTAATTTTGGTTACCTCTTACCCCTAAGCCACTAATTACGCTATTTAGTTACAATATTTTCTTTCTTTCTCTACTTTGATATATCCCATTCTCTTCCCCCATTCCATTAAAATTTTCCCTCTCCTCATCCTTCCCCATTCTCGTCTTCTGGCACTGCCAAAAGTATTCCCACCTATTCTCAACTAAATCGGTCTAAAACTCTTTTCAAGCCTTCGTGATTGCAGCTATCGTCCAGCATAACTCGAAGGGCTTAAGTTGTTGCCTCCATGGAAATCACTTAGAAGCTTCAGTCAATAATCTTCTCACCAGTTGAAAAGGCATTCCAAACTACAGTTCCAATCAAGTAAAGCCCAACTGAAATCTTAAAGACATCATCACTTCCTCCAGGTTTGAGCGTGCAAGATCTTTGAAGAAGGAAGGACTATTTGGCCACAAGGCGGAAATTAGGGTTTGTTCTTGAGCAAAGACAACGGAGTTTGGGGCTGAACAACTTGATTTTCTTTTAATATATTTCAATGTATTTCCAACGTATCACGCTGTATTTCATTGTATTCACTGTCTTTTTTTCATTGTAATTCAATGGATCTTGTTGTATTTCGTGTATTTCATTGTATTCACTGTCTTTTTTTCATTGTATTTCAATGTATCCCGTTGCATTCTACGTATTCATATGTTTTTTTAATTAATATAATTTATGTATTTAGATGTATTATATAATTTCTCTGAAGATTGCTATGTCTTTTGATTTTTTTCCAGTTGAGAATCTTTTTTATAACCGAAAATACAATTTTTGTGTGTTATAATTGAGTTTGTTGAGTTATATTAGGAGTCTATTATATTAATTGATACACTTTCTGTTTAAAAATAGTGTAATCCCCTGTTTCATGCCGTGAATACAGTCGAATACAGTAATCTGTCCAGCTGTAATCCCATGTTTTACACCATGAATACAATCAAATACACTCGAATACAACAACTGATTAGCTGGACTTCCCTGATTCACGCCTATTTTTGCTATTGTATTCATGAATACAATAGTTTAAATACATCAAATACATCTTATAACCACATAAAAGGTATCTATAATCCGTAATATAGCAAATGATATCTATAAATGGCTAATTACTACTAAAAGATAGTGTTTTATGAAATTTTCTCTTTTTTCAATAGTTAGTAGAACTGTAAGGCCCAAAAAGATAATCTGCACTCTTTACTTAGGCCCAAAAAGGAAATACTATTGCAATAGAGACAATGCAGTAGCAATGTTTAAGAAGGAAAAGGGAAAAGAAGAAGAAAACTTATAGGTCACTTAGGGGTCGTTTGGTTTGAATAGAAGTTATGCTGAGATTAATTATTTTGGTATTGTTTTTTATCCACTATTTGGTATGTTGTATTAAAAATGACATGCATTGTATAATTTCTAAGAAGAAGTTATTTGTTTACAAAAATACCCTCCATCTTATTCTTGCTCCTTTATCTAATTGACACGTCAATTTTCAATTCTTACATCAACAAGTATTAAATAATTTTTTGGGGCTCTAGTTTTCAGTTCTTTGAAATATATTTGCTGATTTCTCTTTCTAAATCTTCTTGCTGATATCGGACAATAGTTGATGATCCATAAAAAAATCTACTTTTTCCATAATAAAAATAAAAAGAATTAATACACAAAAAATTTCAATTGATAAAGGAGTCTATGAGCAAAAGTTTATATTTTCCAAGCACATATAGAGAAACAAATGAACCCAACAAATATTTGGAAAGAGGACCTTAGGGCTATTTTTGTGAATTTCACTATTTTGTCCTAGGATAATAATCTCAGTACTAATTATCTCATCCCCTACAAGGTATAAGTTATACCGATACTAATTTTAATCCCGGGATAACTTATTCCAAGTTTGGTAACCGAACAAGGTATAAGGTGGTATTAAATTTTTATCCCAGCACTATTTTTACTTATGCCTCGTACCAAACGTCCCCTTACTATATTTGTCAATTAACTATTGTCACTTGTATTTGGATGGTTTCGAACTTAAAACTTCTTATTAAATATAAAATTTGACACAATTTTTAGTGATATTAGTGCATCATAGTTTTAATTTGAACTGAATAAAGGTGATTTAGTGCAAATGTGAATAGATTTTTTTTTTTTTTTTGAAACTTAACTGAAGCATCTTGTTTGTTTAAGTATTACATACAAATAAGCCATTAAGTGCTTTTTTAAGTTGATTTGGCCATCTTTCAAACTAATCCGATCACCCTCAAAATTGTCCAAACGCCATCCTAAGAAATGTAAAAGTAAAGACTACCGAAAGATAGACAATTTAGTAGATTTTTAAAAAAAAAAAATTTAGTTTATCAATTAATCATGGTCAAATAGTACTTCAATTTGTTGCTTTTTAAATTTAATTATTGTTTGATATTAGAAATTTACTAACTTGCCCTAAATAGTACTCCATCTGTTTCAGTTTATGTGAACCTATTTCTTTTTCGATCCGTTCCAAAAAGAATGGCACCTTTCTAAATTTAGTAACAATTTAGCTTAAACTTACAATTCTAGCATTAATCAGAAGATTTTATAACCATACAATTACTTTGACCCCTTTTTGACTTGTTTAGGATCACAAATTTTAAAAGTCTTCATTTTTTTTTAAACTTCGTGTCCAATTAAATAAATTCACATAAATTGAAATAAATGGAACTAAGTTAGGAAGGTGTAAACACATTGTGAATCTTGCCTAATTCTATTCTCACACTGCACAAACTACCAACCAAAATACAATGTAATTTTCTAATTCTCATTAAAACTGTCGAAATCACATACATAAATTTCCCTATGTTATCAAACTTAGTCCAAAAAAAATTTATGCGTGTGATAAAAGCCAAGCAAATTCTTATGTTATCTTCTTTGAACTGTAATCTCAAGGCCGACTGCTATCTTCTTGACCTAGCAGGTAAATGCTATTTTCAGTTCCATTACAATCATATGTGAATCTTGGATTATTTCTATTTCATTGTTGAATTCGTGTAGAATTCTTTTTTTTGTTGTAAAGATTGGTTCTTTACCAAAATCCGAAACACCCCAAGTTTTATTCTTTTCTGTTCTTTTACTTTAATGTTAGATGATTGGAGTTTCAATCAGGGGAATTTTTAGGTACTCCAACACATTGTACTTTTTTTGTTGTGATATTAAGATGGGGTTTTGGGGTTCGCTCAAAGTCTTTAATTACTATAGTGATTGAGTTATGGGAGCTCAAGGAATGTAGGGAAATGGGGAAAAAAACAATAAGGGAAAGATTTGAGTCACAAATAGAGGTGGCAAAATGGTTAAAAGAAAACAGTTATCCACCCATATTATTCGTTAAAAAATGGGTTGGATAATGAACTTTTTAAAAATGGGTTGAATATGGATAAGAACCATATTATCCACTTAGAAAATTGTTAACCAAATGGATAACCAATGGATAACTAATGTGTTTAACTTTTACATTGTAAAGCCTCAAATTGAGGGTTCCTCAAGTTTCGGAGACTAGAATTCTCCATAAGTGATCATATTCAAGAAGCCATGGAGAATATGGATATTCATATTATCCGCCGGATAACCCGTTTTTTATCCGCCTCAAATACGGGTCGGGTCGGGTAATTTATCCGTTTTTTGAATTACCCCTTTTCGACCCGCTCATATCCGCCCCGCCCTGCCCGTTTGCCACCCCTAGTCACAAATGAAGAGAAATTAGGAGAAAAGTTTAGCAAATTCACTTCATTGATGGAGCAATATCTTTAAAACTATAAAGAGAGTAGGAAAGATCAAGAACTAGTGGGGATGGGGATGGTTATAATATGTCTCTAAGCTCTTGTAGGAATGGAAAATGGTTGTAGAAACTCAGGGTATACACACTCGCGTGTCTATTTCCTTGGCATGTATCATATTCTTGCTCTGAGGTTTACTTCTTTGGCATTCATCACACTCCTGCATTTGCACCATCTAATTGTTTAGGCTAATTAAAAACTGGCTTTAGTTTCTATTGAATTGATTTTTTTTTTCGATTTAACCATCCAGTATCCGGAATCCACTGGCCCAGCTAATTCGGATTTCGCCCCGAGTAAGGCCCATTAAAGGGGAAGCATTCCCTACTAGTTTTTTCCATTCTTAGGTGTCGAATTCGAGACCTTTGGTTAAGGGTTAAGGGGTCCATCCATCCTCCACACTCCATTGTGGTCCTATTGAGTTTGAGTGCGCACCAACAGCTGAAGCATGCATGAACTCTCTAAGCTGTTTCCTGTGTTTCCTGCGTTTGCCTGGCATTGCCACCCATGTCTTTCCTTGATATTTGAGCACCTTATCCTGAGGAGTTACATGAGAAATAGGATGTTGATTAATGCTTAGGTTGTAATACCCTTGATTGTGTCATCATCTAGCCATAGTCTTCTATGACTTTCGTATCCATGTTGGTTACGACTTGTTTATAGTGTTGCAAGTAGAGTGTTCTACACCCCTTACTGATTGTGAACTGTATCTTTCTCATCTGTTTTTCCGTATTGGATCTCATAGCTTAGTTCCAATAGTTCGGCCAACCCTTCACGTTGAGATGATGTTTGCGTCCTTAGATACTTTAAGTTGAAATGATCAATCTTGATGATAAAATGAAACAGGTGTACATGTTGTCTGCATTTTATTACAGCTAGTGAGAGGTCTATGAGCTCTTCTCCATAGGTCGGGAGACCTTGATGTTTGATGCTAAGTGCTTGACAAGGAAATGTAAATAGGTTTCCCTTCTTGCATCACCACATTATGTATCCTTTTACTTTTAGTTATGCACTTTTACAATAGAGGTTTTGGTAAAATCCAGTAATGCCAGGAGTTGTGCCTCTATCATGGCCTTTCTGAGGTCTAGGAATACAGTGGCAGCTTCATTGGATCCGTGCAGAAACATCCCTTCTTCAGTAGGAACAGTAAGGGGCCTGCTGACCAGTCCATAGCTTCAATTAAGTCTTCTGTAATAGAATATGAGGTCAAGGAATTCGATCAGCTCCTTGATTGAGAGGGCAATGGCCAATTCTGCTTTCTTTTCTCCACTTCTGCTAACTTCTTTCAAGTAGCTACTTGCTTGGCTTCAAAGCCTTACCGTTGCTTCACTATGGTCAGTTTCACTTCATCCCAAAGTTAATATATGTCCCAATTCCCAAGTGTCCCGTGGACTTCTTTGCCGGCAAGTGATGCCCCTTAGCCACTCTAGCACAATCTCAAGTGCCGAATGATCTGCAAAGGAGAAGCTGCAGGCTACAACATCCAGGAAACATTTCTCTCATACTTTGTGGAGAGATTGTTGTGACTCTGCCATGTAATAACACTTTTAATAAGCTAGAAGTGCTTGATGAGGCGATCGGAGAATCTGCCGCTCTGAGGTTACTGATACGTTGAATTCATTATGGACTGAGGTTTCACTAGAAGAAAAAAGGGCATAGTTTGTATGGTAGGATTATTCAACTTGTTGTTTCAGTCTGCTATGTGGTCAGATGTTTTTAGCTTTGAATTGGAAGTTTCTAAATGTGATTTTTGAGCTTGGCATCAAGATAGGCCAACTGTGAAATTTTGTTTTGCTGTAACGCGTTTAAAAGTCAGTCCACTGATTATATTGCTAATGTATTGGTTAACCTCTTTGACACAATTTTGTACAATGTTTGGCTGAGGAGAGATGTCGGCCTCTTTTATACAGAAGAATGTTATTTAAAATGCTAGCAATTTACATCATGATTCTCTTTATTCTAGAGCTAACGATTCAAATTGCATATTTCAGGTTGACGTCAGCCAACAGTAGTGCACCACAATCATTATTTGCTGATAAAAATAGATGCAAGCTTGGTGGTTATGACTGCACTCATTGAAGGTCTTCCCAATGCTGTTGCCCTTAGGTGCATTGCACGGGTTCCGTTCCACCTTCATCCAAAGTTAGAGCTTGTTTCCCATTCCTGGAGAGCTGCCATTCGAAGTGCCGAACTATTTAAAGCGAGAAAGGAGGTCAACTCGTCTGAAGAGTTTTTATGTGTATTCGCATTTGAACCTGAAAACTTATCGCAGCTTTATGATCCTATGCATGACCGTTGGATTACTCTCCCTATTCTCCCCTCAAACATCAGTCATCTTGCTCGCTTCAGTGTCGTTTCTACTGCTGGAAAGCTGTTTGTTTTAGGCGGTGGCAGTGATGCTGTGGATCCATTAACAGGTGACCAAGATGGGATTTTCGCGACTGATGAGGTCTGGTCATATGACCCTGTAACCCGTGTGTGGAGTCGGCGTGCGTCTATGATTTTCCCTCGTGCCATGTTTGCTTGTTGCGTGTTGGAGGGGAAGATAATTGTTGCAGGGGGTTTTACTAACTACAGGAAATCAATATGTAACGCGGAAATCTATGATCCAGAAAAGGATGTCTGGGTTCAATTACCCGATCTCCATCACACGCACAATTCCGCATGCTCAGGAGTGGTTGTTGGCGGTAAAGTTCATGTCTTGCATAAAGGTTTATCGACTATTCAGGTTTTGGAAAATGTCAAGCAAGGTTGGACCGTTCACGAGTATTCTTGGCTCCAGGGTCCAATGACTGTCGTTAGGGAAAAGCTTTATGTAATGAGCAGTTGGTTCATTTACAAGCAGGAAAAAGAAGTAAGAGAGATGGTAGTTTCAGCATCTGAGTTTCGTAGAAGAATTGGGTTTGCTATGATAGGGCTTGGAGATGATATTTATATAGTTGGAGGGGTTAATGGACCGGAGCATTGGAATTGTAACATCAAAGTGTTGTCTGATGTTGATGTATTGACGCTTGGAAATGAGAGGTTGGTGTGGCGTAAGCTTGCTCCAATGACAAGGTGCAGAGGGACAATTCTTGCCTGCACACAGCTGAGAATTTAGGACATGCATAATGTCGATGAAATTCAATGCAGTGTTTTAGGGTAAATGCTACAATGAACGATTGGCAATAAAACGGCTGCTAGTTGTAGCACGCAGCGTACTGGTGAATAGGAAAAACAAATTAAGATTACTAGTGACGGATGGAAGTTGAGGGTGAACGTGTTAGGTGCCTCGCCTTTCTCTCCTTCGCCGTAGACTGAATATGATGGGGATCTTATCTGAAACGACCTTTGTGAGCTGTCTCGGCTTAGCTATTAGCTGTCCAAAAGCTACGGTAAATAAAATCCAATGCCAGAAACACAGAAGAAACGAGATGTTCAGCTTTCTTGCAGCCTGCTTGTCTTATGTGTAAATCCTCTTGGTTTACATGTATTTGCATTAATGAGCACTATAGTGCTAAATACTTGGTTACTTCAGTCCTGCTTTCGTTGCTTAAGGGGCATTATTTCGTTGATTGAGGCGTAGTTGTTATTATTTTTGTTGTCAATCTTCACTCTATTGGTGTCTATCTCGGTTAGTTTCTCAAAATAGCAGTTAAAGTGCGTATTCTGTTGTGTCCCAAATTCCACTTGGTGCGGTTAAAGATTAACCCATACTCACTAAAAAATGAGTTTAACTTGTCTACATCTGCATTGTTACACAATTAAGTCACTTAAATATACATTATATGACTATATATAAGATTGAAGATGTAGTGGCGGACCTAGGATTTATAGGTTGTGGGTGCTTCAATAATTTTAGTATAAATTCTAAATGGTCAATCATGATCATAGTGGGTGCTCATGGTCAATTATTAAATTTTTTAGGTATTGTCTATGAATATATTGTCAATTAAGAGTCTGTTTGGCCAAGCTTCTAGTACTATCAAAAAGTACTTATTGAAAATTTTAAGAAAAAATACTTTTGAGCAGCAGTAGGAGTTTTTCTGCTTTTGGAGAGAAGTTACAAATTCTAGCTTCTTCCAAAAAGTAGAAGCAATTTATGCAAGATAAAAATAACCTTACAATAAATTAATATTTTCTAAATTATCCCTCATTAATTTGATATTTTTCTTCCCCTTTTCCTTTTTATTTCTATTATACATTTCTTCATTTTTTATTGTAGTCATATTTTTATTCTCTTTCTCATATTCCTAAGAGTAGATTTTAAATTTATATTGAATGATGTAGTTTGATATATTTAAATTATCATGTAAGCAATAAATAATACCAACACTCAATGTTATTACTTTGGAATAACTATATTTTATATTGATTAAAATTTTTAATTTATATTTTTACTTTATGTTCTATGTTTTAATTGAATTCTTTTATAATAAATGTTTAAATTTATTTTTCTTTTCTAAATAATACTAATTGCAAATTCAACATTTAATGTCCTTTTTCGTAATTTAATTCGTAAAAGCGCTTTTTTAAAAGATTGGTCAAACACAATGAGTTTGCAAAAAATACTACTTAGACGATATTTTGCAAAAGTACTTTTGAACAAAGTCACTTTTTAAAATAAACAGTTTTTGACAGCTTGCCCAAATGGGCTCTAAGTCACAAATACAATTGCGCCTCAATTTTAAACAAGTTGAGGTCGGCTGCATGAATCCTGATAGACCATGTTACTCAATTTAAATATTTCATGCCAATATTATGCAAATGCATGTAAAAAATATTAACCATGTTACTCAATTTAAATATTCCATGCCAATATTATGCAAATGCAGGTAAAAAAATATTAGAGTTTTGTATATTTTCTTAACGCATAAATCTTTGAAAAGTTAAACCTCTCTTAGAAAGCATAAGACCTACCATAAAAGTGCTAAGTTTAAAATATTCTCAATTAGTAATTTGTATCACTTATAACGATATTTTTCTTTAATAGTACCATATCATTTGTATGCATTTATCCTCAGGAATTATATAGTTTTTGTTATAAAATAAAAGCAATGCAGTAAAATGTTAATAAGAAGAGATAAAAAGAAGGGAGAAGTGTTTTCTTCTTTCACTTTGGTGTATCTTTCCATTGCAATTACATGGCCTTTTATAGGCATAAAAAGTAAAGATGATGGACATAAAGTAGGAGATTTAATCTTTAAGTTATTCACAACATGGGCATCCAATGTACAAACTATTCATAACACTCTCCTTTGGATGTCCATGTAAGATAATGTGCCTCATTAAGAACTTACAAAAAAAATATTGGGATGTACATAGTTATTTATAATATGCATTGCTTGCTGCCTCATTAAAAACCTTACCGGGAAAACCCAGTGGGACAAAACCTTGGTTAAGGAAAAGAGTGCGGCGTGTAGTTACTCCCCCTGATGAAAAATCACTTAATGTCTCGAAGACGACGCATTCCAATCTTATATATCAGCTTTTCAAATATTGAGGTTGGTAATGCCTTAGTGAACAGATCAGCCAAGTTATCACTTGAACGAACTTGTTGTATATTTATTTCACCATTCTTCTGAAGATCATGAGTGAAAAAGAATTTCGGTGAAATGTGTTTTGTTCTATCTCCTTTGATATATCCTCCTTTCAATTGAGTGCATGCAACATTGTCTTCATACAATATTGTTGGAATATTCTCTTTCGAAGAAAGACCATATGTTTGCTGAATGTGTTGAGTTATAGATCTCAACCAAATGTATTCTCGACTTGCTTCGTGAATGGGTATTATCTCTGCATGATTTGAAGAATTAGCAACCATAGTTTGTTTTGTCGAACGCCACGATATGGTTGTACCTCCACTTGTAAATAAATAGCCTGTCTGAGATCGACCTTTGTGTGGATCAAACAAATATCCTGCATCTGCATAACCAATCAATGATGGCTTGGATTCATTTGAATAAAATAAACCCATATCAATGGTCCCTTAAAGGTATCTGAATATATGTTTAATATCATTCCAGTGTCTTTGTGTTGGCGAAGAACTAAATCTTGCCAATAAGCTTACTGAGAAAGCTATATCTGATCGGGAATTATTGGCAAGATACATTAATGCCCCAATTGCACTAAGATATGGTACTTCAGCACCAAGAAGCTCTTCATCATTTTCGTGAGGTCGGAATGGATCTTTCTTTATATCAAGTGATCTCACAACCATCGGGGTACTCAATGGATGTGTTTTATCCATATAGAATCGCTTTAAAATCTTTTCGGTGTATGTTGATTGATGGACAAATATTCCATCTTTCATATTCTCAATTTGTAGACCAAGACAAAATTTTGTCTTTCCAAGATCTTTCATTTCAAATTCTTTCTTCAAACAGTCTACTGTTTTTGGAAGCTCGCAAGGAGTTCCAATGATATTTAAATCATCAACATACACGGCGATTATAACAAATTCAGATCCAGACCTTTTTATAAAGACACAAGGACAAATTGGATCATTCTTGTACCCTTCTTTCAACAGGTATTCACTCGGGCGATTATACCATATACGACCTGATTGTTTCAATCCATATAAAGATTTTTGAAGCTTTATTGAACAAGTTTCTCGAAAACTTTTATATGCTTCTGACACTTTAAATCCCTCAGGTACTTTCATAAAAATTTCGTTGTCTAATGATCCATACAAATAGGCTGTAACAACATACATTAGATGCATATCATATTTTTCTTACACTGCCATATTTATGAGATACCTGAAAGTGATAGCATCCACTACAGGAGAATATGTCTCCATATAATCAATTTTAGGCTTTTGGGAAAACCCTTGTGCCACAAGTCGCGCTTTATATCTAACGACTTCATTTTTATCATTTCGTTTTCGCACAAAAATTCATTTATACTCTACTGGCTTTATGCCTTCAGGTGTTCGAACTATGGTCCGAAGACTTCACGTTTTCCAAGTGAAGTTAACTCTGACTAGATAACGTCTTTCCATTTTGACCAATCATTTCTCTGTCTACATTCATTGACAGATTTTGGTTTAAGATCCCCATCTTGTTGCATTATTTCAACAACAACATTATAAGCAAAAATATTATCTATAACAATATTATTTCGGTTCCATCTTTTCCCGGTTGAGACGTAACTTATTGATATCTCTTCATTCTCATTATTTTTAGGTACCTAGACCTCCCCTAAGGTCTTATCATTTGTTACATCTTGGGGCTCTTCTTGAGCCACTACCTCTGTGTTATGTTCACTTTGATCACTTGCTCCTTTTCTTCTTCGAGGATTTTTATCTTTAGAACTGATTGGTCTACCATGTTTCAAGCATGGCTTAGACTCATTTGCTTTAATTAATTGTCCTGCCGGGATATCAACTCGAATTGGAGCATTAGTAGCTAGAATATGTGACTTAGTCACCCTTGGTAGGTCAGTGAATGCATCTGGCAATTGATTTGCAATATTTTGTAGATGAATAATCTTTTGAATCTCTTATTCACATTGATTTGTTCGAGGATCTAAATGAGACAGTGATAATGAATTCCAATCTATCTTATTTTTCAGCTGCTTATTTTCTCCCCCTAATGTTGGATATACTGATTCATCAAAATGGCAATCAGAAAATCTTGCCGTAAATAAATCTCCAGTCATCGGCTCTAGATATTTTATAATAGAAGGAGATTCATATCCAACATATATCCTCAACCTTCTTTGAGGACTCATCTTTGTGCGTTGTGGTGGAGCAATTGGAATATATATCGCACAACCAAAGATCCTAAGATGGGAAATATTTGGCTCCTGACTAAAAGCCAATTGCAATGGGGAGACTTTATGATAACTTGTGGGCCTTATCCGCACAAGTGCTGCTGCGTGCAAATAGCATGACCCCATACTAAAATGGGAAGTTTTGTTCCCATAAGCATTGGTCTAACAATTAATTGGAGGTATTTGATCAATGATTCTGGTAGACCATTTTATGTATGAACACGAGCAACAAGATGCTCAATTGTTATCCCAGTTGAAATACAATAATCATTAAAGGCTTGGGATGCAAACTCACCAACATTATCAAGACGAATTATCTTAATTGCATAATCTGGAAATTGTGCTCTTAGCTTTATTATTTGAGCCAACAATCTCGCAAATGTCATATTGCGAGTTGATAGTAAGCACACATGTGACCATCTTGTAGATGCATCTACCAAAACCATATAATATTTGAATGGTCCACATGGAGGGTGAATGGGCCCACATATATCACCCTGTATACGTTCCAAAAATGTAGGGGATTCCATCCTAACTTTAATAGTTGATGGTCTAATAATTAATTTTCCTTGAGAACATGCAGCACAAGAGAATTTCTTAAATTGAAGAATCTTCTGATTCTTCATTGCATGTTCATGTGAATTCTCAATTATTTTACGCATCATATTAGAACCAGGATGGCCCAACCGGTCATGCCAAATAATAAAATTATCTTGATTAGTAAACTTCTCGTTTACTACGGCATGTGTTTCAATCCTGCTAATACTTGTGTAGTATAAGCCAGAGGAAAGAGCAGGTAACATTTCAAGCACATATTTCTTACCGGACATTATTGTAGTAATATAAAGATATTCAATCTTTTCATCATTTGTAGTCTCAATATGATAGTCATTTTGGTGAATATCTTTGAAACTTAATAAGTTTCTTTGAGATTTACTACAATATAGTGCTTCATCAATAGCCAAATTTGTTCCTCCTGGTAGTAATAAATTAGCTCTTCCAGAACCTTCAATTAATCTTGTACTACCGGATATTGTATTAACATTCGCTTCTTCCATTACCAAATAAGAGAAATATCTCTTATCTTTTAAAATAGTGTGTGTTGTAGCACTATCCAGAAGACATATATCATCTTTATTAATCTTGAGTCCAATTAAAGACTGGTGAATTTTCATATTCTTCATAAAAAAAAGACAAATAATACATCATAAGAAATATGAAAGACAAGCAGAAAAAAAACATTAAGAAATACATTAGGAATGTAGAAACTAGCAACACGTGATGCATTAGGAAAATACACTCAAGAAAAATAAACTAGTTGCAAACATAAAAATAACAACTTTTATAGCTTCAATGCCCAGTAAGATGATTAGTTCTTCAGTCAATATCCTCAAAGAAGTCTCCAACTTCTAAATGAGTAATATTTGTTAGGCCTTCAAAATCATCATCTTTATATGCAAGATGTGCCTTAGAATCATATTTGTTTGAGGGACATGCTTCATCATCATTATTTTGAAAGGTCAAGTGTGCCTCCACATTATTTTCTTTTTTCCTGAGGGAGGCTTGATAAAGTTTGACAAAATGTTCTGGCGTACGACAAATGCGTGCCCAATGACCTCTCATACAACATCGGTGACACATACTAGTTTTACCTTTTGAATGATTAATTTGAGAACCCTTATTGTTCTCCAATTTATTTCCACCATAATGACGATAATTGTTTCGCCCCCTGCCACGTCCACATTTACGACCATGTCCACGACCACGATAATTATTTTATTTTCTTTCAAACTTGTCATATGCTGCTACAGCATTCACTTCCGGAAATGGAGCTGACCCAGTGGGACGGGCTTCATGATTTTTCATTAATAGAGTATTATTCTGCTCTGCCACAAGTAGGCATGTGATTAACTCAGAATATTTCTTAAAACCTTTTTCACTGTATTATTATTGTAGCACCACATTTGAAGCGTGAAAAGTAGAAAATATTTTTTCCAATAAGTCCTCATCTGTGATAGTGTCTCCACATAATTTTAATAGAGAACTTACTTTAAAGATAGCAGAATTATACTCACTTACGGTTTTAAAGTCTTGCAACCTTAAATGTATCCACTCATACCGAGCTTTCAGTAATACCGTAAGTTTTAGGTGGTCATACTGATCCTTCAAATTAATCCATAATTCAAGTGGATCTTTTACGGTTAAATATTCAGTTTTTAACCCTTCATGTAGATGATGACGAAGGAAAATCATGGCCTTCGCTTTATCCTGATTTGATGCTTCATTTCCTTGTATAATAGTATTTCCAAGACCTTTAGCGTCAAGGTAAATTTCAGCATCAAGGACCCATGATAAATAGTTCCTCCCGGTGATGTCAAGTGCCACAAATTCAAGTTTTGATAAATTTGACATAGTGAAAACTATCATAAAAAATGAATACGTTAGAGAAATAATTATAATAATAAACAATTAATGAAAACAAAACGATTAAAGTAAAAGAAATGAAAATAGAGCTATATCATGTTAACAATCTACTATTTCATTTTATTCTTGCCATAAAGTAGAAATTACATACTTGTTTCATTTCACTTTATATTATTGATATATATGTGTTAATAGAATTGAACATGACTAACATTATTTATATGTTCCAATAAATATAAAGTAATTAAACTATAAAATTATTGCTTGTCAATTCATTTCTCACAGTTCTTCAAAATGCCTTAAAGATATGTTTTGATCCAGGGAGTCCATGAATATTATAAGTATGACATTAGTGCATAGCTAGTTTGATGACTTTGAGGTCCTCTAAGAGTTGAGCACGGAAGGAAATAGTTATTTTATCACTGCAATGTACTTAAACTATTTAAGATGCCCAAGCGCACAAGTAATCTGCAAACAATGAGCATATGATATGTACTGCCATAAATAAAATGATTATAATGATACATACCTTAATAAAAATATGGCTCAACTTAGCGGGAGTTAAGAATAAAATTAGAGCTTCGTGCTGATAAACTGTTATAAAATAAAAGCAATGCAGTAAAATGTAAATAAGAGAGATAGAAAGAAGGGAGAAGTGTTTTCTTCTTTCACTTTGGTATATCTTTCCATTGCAATTACATGGCCTTTTATAGGCATAAAAAGTAAAGATGATGGACATAAAGTAGGAGATTTAATCTTTAAGTTATTCACAATATGGACATTCAATGTAGTTAAAATAGCACGGTATAGCCAGTTTTCGGACTGGTCATTCAAAAATAGTCACTGTTTACGAAGTCAATGAAAAATAATCACTATTTTGCTGCAACAGAGACCGGTCCCGCATAATATACGGGAGTTCGGTGCATCTGTGTACATACTCCAACATATTATGCTGGACCGGTATGCTTTGTTGACTCCTGTATAATATACGGAGACTGGAGCACCGGTGCTCCAAACTCCAGTATATTATACTGGACATTTATACTTGCTGGAACTCCAGTATATTATGCTGGAGTTCTAGTGTACTTATGCTGGAACTCCCGTATAATATGCTGGAGTTCAAGCATACTTATGCTGGAACTCCAATATAATATACATGCGTATTTTTCGGGTTTTGAACAGTGTTTTCGCTCAGATTTATCTTTACATGAAAAATGGCTAAATTTTGATCACTTTTGAAACTGGGCTATTTTTGAATGACCAGTTGTAAATCTGACTATTTTTAAATTTCTCCCTCTAATGTAGCATCCAATGTACAAACTATTCATAACAGTTTTTAGGCTTTCCCCATTCTCTTTTAACACCGTAATATAAATTTTTTCTTTTTAAATTATTTTTTAAAAAGAAGTCAACATGGGCCGCAAGTTCTAGATACATCACTGCCAAAATGGGCCGTCCAAAATAACGGACTTAACTGACAGAATCGTCTCTGCTAAAATTGTAAAACCTACAGCCTTAAACCCTAGGGAGAAAAACGAAGGTTTTTACTGTTCTCAACAACAATGGAGGAAACCAACATGGATGATTGTGAACAGAACCGTGAATCCGAGGTTGCTCCAGCTTTAATTGCAGTTCACCCAACTCATCAATCAGTTGCTGTCGCCGTTGGTTCAAATCTCCGTGTCTTTAATCTTCAGTAAGCGTCATTTTTACTATAATTTTAATTCAAGTATGTGCGAAGAAAATAATTATTTCTCACTAATTCTTATGACAATTTTCTCAAACGTAGTACTTGTTCGTATTTATGCGCATAATTTCACTGGGTACAAAGTTTAATATAAGGAAAACTATTGGAACTTGTGGTTTTAAAATGAATTAATTAAAAATTTAATTAATCCAAATATAGAAAGCTTCATCTATAATTATTAGTCAGTGTGTGCTGAGAATCGTTACACTTTCTGTTTTCCATGATAATTTGTTCAGACATAATCTAACTCACAATGAGATAGGGGTAAGGTTTGCGTGCACACTATCCTCCCCATACCCCACTTATAGGATCACACTGGTATGTTGTTGTTGTTGTTGTATGGTAGAATATTCTATCTATCTATCTATGTGACCAGATGCACACCTACAAAGGGCAGCCCGGTGCATTAAGCTCCCTCTATGCGCGGGGTCCGGGGAAGGGCCGGACCACAAGGGTGTATCGTATGCAGCCTTACCGTGCATTTTTGCAAGAGGCTGTTTCCACGGCTCGAACCCGTGACCTCCTGGTTACATGGCAACAACTTTACCAGTTATGCCAAGGCTCCCCTTCAGATGCACACCTACAATTTCTCAATATTTTCAATCACTGCATCTCTGACATTTATGACAGTCATCCAGTATATATAGCAAATTACAAACAGCCATTAATAGTCACAACCATTCAAATTACAAAGCTAAAAGTAACAAATCATGAGTTCCCAAATGTAAAGAAATAAATTGTTACTTCCCAAAGCTTAATAAACATATTGTGACTTTTCATTCTTCTGATACCTTTCTACCATATGTTCATAAAAATATTTATTTGATAACACCAAACTACCAACAAAAACGACGTACCACATTTATTTTGAAAACACCAACATTAGCAACAACAACACTTGAACCATATGTGTTAAGACTCTTGGTAAGTATGGAAAAAATGAAACTTATTTTTTTTTAATTCCTCCTTGACATGATTTTTTTTGTTTTACCTCTTATACTTGCTATTTATGTTGTGGTTTAATGATTTGTTGGATAATCTTAACGTTGTTTGTGGCTGACAAAGACACAAGGATTCAAAATCTTTTTTTTTTTTGCATGTCAATAAAATTGTATTGTTTTTTGTTATCGACTAATTTTCATGTGTGACAAATAAACGAATTTTCATTACTTAGTATCCACTGAAGTATGATTATGGTTTTTCTTTCCTGTCATATGTTGGTTCTATTTAGAATTCATATATTACTACCGTAATAAGTTTTTGGTTTAGTTTCTTTCCTTTGGTCTATTTTGGAGATTAAAAAAGAGAGATGAGTTTGATCTTCATATAGTTTTTTTCCATTCATTTGTTCATGTATAAGAAGGAGAGGTCAAAATTATCATTTGGTATAAAATATGTTAGGAATGAAAATATAAAACTAGAAAAAGGTAATAAAAAAGTTACAATTTTTTTAAAAAATATGTCCAACTCTCATGATTTTCAAGAGTGACGACAAAATCAAGCACCTTGATAGTATGTAGTATACCATCAGATTATTTTTATCGTAGCAGAGTTTTAGTAATTATTCCCTTTGTCCCGATTTATGTGATACTTTTTGGTTTCCGAGATTCAAACTTCTTAAATTTGACCATGTATTTCGACATAAATTTTTTTAGTTTTTCGAAATAAAATATACATATATAAAAACTACGCAAAAAATACTATAATCATAATAATTAATAATTAAAAATATCTAAACAAAGAATAATTTGTTTGATTCTCGAAATTTGAACACCTTTCACATAAACTTGGACGGAGGGAGCATAAAGTTCAAGAACGTGTATAGTTGGACCGAAATCTAGGAATGGAGTATGCGATAATCCTTAACTAAGAAAACCACAAAAATAATTAGATATATAATTAAAAAGTAATTTGATTAGCAAGCTATCATATTATTTTCTATAGAGTAAAGAAATAGAAAATTTTACTTTTTGCTCGCCTGAAGGAAAAAAACAACTTCTCTCAGTTACCTGACTCTGTTTGTGTATTTTAGAATAAAAAATGAGTAGATTTCTAAATAAAATAAAAAATCTTTTAAATCATTATACCGTTATGCGTTATTGCTAAAACTAAAAAGTAAACATGAAAAGTTGTAAAATGGTAATAAAAATAAAACTTGAACAAAATTTAAGTTTTGAATATATTGACTGAAATGATTGACTTCTAAGGTAGAATTTTTTCCTTTATTGAGTTGGCTAAGTAGAATCGACAATTATCATTTTTGTACTTACACTTTTGTCTTCACTTTTATTCTATGGACCAAACACAAATTTTAATAGAATATTTATATTATTTAAAGTTTTACTCTTCTAAAGACCGAATACACATGTGCAACGCACGTGCCGAGAGACTAGTAAGTATATATAGATTGAGAGAGAGCGAGAGCAATTGCCGAGGGAGAGAGAGAGAGAGAGAGAGAGAGAACGCAATTGCCAAGGGTCTACCGGAAACAGCTTCTCTACCTTCCCTTCCCAAGGTAGGGGTAAGATCTGTGTACACACAACCCTGCCCAAACCCCACTTGTGGGGATTACACTGGGTTTGTTGTTGTTATTGAGCAATTATCAAAAATATATCTTCGTCCTTGTCTCATTGTTCCCTTAAATATATTGAAATACTTCTAAACTGAGCAAGTTTTTGTCTTTTTTTCATAGAGATTTAAGAAAGAAAAAAGAAGTTTTTTTATGCAGCACGAATGTGTTGTAGGCCCACGTCACGAGTTACGAAAAGTCTACTATAGTTACCACCTTTTGTTTGATCGGTATTTGTCTAAATTTGAACCTTTATTTCAGTTGTTTTGTCTTGGGAAAATTGCCCGAGGCCTATGCATTTTTGAATTCAATCATAGATATTTTGCCACTCATATCTGTGCTCTCTTTTCTCTTAGACTTTGTTTGGAGACTTCGCTGTTGCACAAAGTCTGATTTTTTAGTGAAGAAGGGTGGACAGAGTTTCGAAGCTGAAACAACTTTTTTCTCGGTCATACAAAAATTAAGGGTGTTTTCATGCATTTTTCCAAAAAAGGTTTTTCTAAAGATTTTAATGTAACTTTTCGATAAAGATTAGATTTTTCTACAATAAAAGGTTCTTTATAATGACATGTAAAGCAGAATTGTACTATCATCTATTCCTTAATGGAAGTAATCCTTTATATAGGTTTGACTTATTTCAGACCCATGTCGCTGTAATACTGGTAAATAGTTTATTTCTGTAAGAAAATTAGAGGGAAGTGTAACAACAGTAACAGAGACTTTTTTTGTCCTAATGACACTGAATTGAGATTCTGTTATCCGTTTTTTGTTATAGATTTATGCTACTTTAAAAAAACAAAAATTTGCGGTTTACAACTTGGTTATATATTAAACTCTGTAATTTGATGCAGAGAAGGTTGTTCGGTTTCATTGGTGGATGATTCAGGGGTGCATATGCATAAGGATTCAATAAGAGCAATTCGGTATGGTGCTGAAGGCAAGCTCTTTGTATCTGCTGGAGATGACAAACTTGTTAAGATTTGGTTGACTGATTCTTGGTGCTGTATAAGTTCGGTGTAAGTATCTGATGTTCAAGTTCTGCTTTGCTAAAGTGTACTTTAACACAGTGCAATTTTAAGCTTTTAAGTTAACATTAGGTGCAGTCCGGAAAAAAGTTATCAATTTGCTTACATTAGTTTAAAAGATTTGGCAGAAAATATATCCTTCATAGCTATCCTAATTAAGAGGAAATTAAATAAAAGAAAGGGTAGTCCTTTGCACTAAGCTTCCGCTATGCGCGGGGTCCGGGGAAGGGCCGGTTACAAGGGTCTATTGTACGCTACCCTGTATTTTTTTAAGAGGTTGTTTCTACGGCTTGAACCCGTGACCTCCTGGTCACATGACAACAACTTTACCAGTTACGTCAAGGCTTCCCTTCTAAGAAGAAATGAAATAAAAAGAGAATTAATTCCATGGTTAGTTGGCGACAAAGCATGTTAATTGATCTAATTAGCATTTCAACTTTTTGATTTGATGATTAAGTGTTCTTATCTATACTATTACTAGTCATTATGCATGTGCCATGTACATGTATTTCATGTAATTTTGAAGAGTATATCATTTGAAAAATATCTTATGAAAATTGTTAATACCGATAACTAATATTGAATTCATATAGCTTAAGTGATGACATACGGCAGAGACCTAAGCTAGGACCGGAGAAAACTGGACCAAATAATGTTGGATGCAATCCTAACCCCATGTGCATAGTTCAAAAGCACTCGTAAGGAAGAAGTTATAGTTATTTTACACAATTCAAATAAGGAAAGGATTTATATAAGTAAAATCTTACTCGATTTAAACTCTTAAATATTAGAAGTTCATACATGTATAGTTCAAATAAGGAAAGATTTAATAGCCAAAACTTTAGTTAATCTCAAAGTTTTAAATATTAGAAAATAATTAATGACAACTCTGTCCGATATAAAATTTATTTTTAAAAGGTAAAAAGGTCGACTAATATTTCATGTTGAGTTTCGTGCTTTTATTATACCTGCACAAAAATGTTGATAGACCTTTTTACTTTTCAAAAATAGATTTTACATTGCCCAAAAATTGTTATTTAATTATTTTCCTAATATTTAGGACTTCGAAATTAATTAAGAGGGTGTTTGACTAAGCTTATAAGCTGGTCAAACTGGCTTATAAGCAATTTTTGGCTTATCTACGCGTTTGGTAAAATTAAAAGTGCTTATAAGTTAAGTGCTTATAAGCCAAAAATAAGCCAAAAGCCATAAGTTGGTCTCCCCCAACTTATCAAATTTCAGCTTATAAGCACTTTAGGTTTGACCAAAATATTTACTATTCTATCCCTAAAATACTTTTTTTTAAAACAAAACTCTTCGTATACCCAATTCTTTAGCTGTTTATTATTAATTTTAGCACTTTTATCCAAACACGTAACTGCTTATTTTTTAAATCAGCTTCAGTACTTAAAAATGCTTTTCAGCACCTAATGCTTATCAGCTACTCTAAATCAGCTAAGCCAAACGGGCTCTAAAGTTTTGATTATTAAAATTTTCCTTATTTGAACTATGTAGGAACTCCTAATATTTTAGGAATTTAAAGACGATTAAGATTTTATTTATATAAATTCATTCCGTATTTGAATTGTATAAATTAATTATATCTCCTTCCCTATGAGCTCTTTCAAACTATGGATATGAGATAAGATTCCACCAAGTATTGTTTGGTACACTTTTCTCCGAAAATTGCTATTACTTCTTGAAGGGAGGTTGAAAATCTGTTACAGAATAAGCTGGTGCTAGGTTAAATCTCTGCGCTATCATCACTTAAGCTATAATAATGGATGAAAAAATCATACAAGACATGTTCCAAAAAAAGGGAAGAGAACAAAGCAAAAGGAAGATTTTTTTTTTTTGAGAAAGTTAACACGAGGAAGATTTTTTTTTAAAAAAAAAACTAACATCACAATAATAGTCAACTAAAAACTGTTTTTTTTCCATTCAAATTTATAACTTTAAATAATATCCAATCATTTTGAATTCAATATTAGATTATTGATACAACAACTTTCATAAGATATTTTGCAATGATATGCTCTTCAATACTTGGAATAATGTGCAACACGCATGCATAATGACTAGTGTCATGCTATTGTGAACAAATAATAGTGTTTCTTCTGAATTTTCCACATCAAAAAATCTTTTGTAGAAGTGGATGTCTATTTAATACTCCCTACATTTTATTTTATGTGTCTTAGTTTGATTGGACGCAGAGTTTATAAAAGTAAGAGAGACTTTCGAATCTTGTGGTCTTAAATTAAAGATGTGTATACTTTAAATCTAGTGGTCTTGAAATGCCATGTGAGATGTTGGAAAAGAGTTACTAAATATAGAAAGTGGCATTCTTTTTTAACCAGATCAAAAAGTAAAGTAAAACACATGAATTGAAACTAACGGAGGATGTACATTTTTTATTTTCTTGATAATTATTGGTTGGACTATCTACGACAAATTATTTGATGAAACTATCCCTTGCTGAAATTTTTTCTTTTTCTTTCCCCGTTTCTCTCTTTTTGTTTGTTTTAGATTTTCGTCATTAGGATATGAAGTTTATCTAGGACAACAATTTTACCATAGCTGCTATCCTTGGGCAAAGCAAAATTTGGTATTTTCACGGTGAACGTTGCAATATAAATATCTACATAAATTAGAAACTTCACAAATGCACTCCAAAATATAAAATTACAAAATTCATGTACTCATCAGTGCCAATAGTTCATCCGTATGTCCTATGGATTTTACTTTGAAGAAATATAAATTCTGAACTTCAGATTAATGGATGTAAATGAGTCATTTTAGATTTTGATTCTAATAAATAGTGATTAATATTTCGAGATTTATAATTTTTTTGTTTTTCCTTTTGACTTCTTTCTCTCCTTTGGAACACATCTAGAATGAATGATTTTTCACTCCTTATTATAGCTTAAGTAATCCACACTATCCTTGCTGTTTATCTTAGCCCCGAGCCTTAGATTCTGGTTACTGTTATTGCATGTCATTCATCTTTTTGTTGTTATGCTTCTGTTACTATTACGGTTTCTACCGGAGTTACTAATGAATTGTCTTTTCTTGTCTTTTATTTCCGTCTTTCTGAGCCGAGGGTCTATCGGAAACAGCCTCTCTGCCCTATCGCGGTAGGGGTAAGGTCTGCGTACACATTACCCTCTCCAGACCCCACTTTGTGGGATTTTACTGGGTAGTTGCTGTTGTATTATAGCTTAAGTGATGACATAAGGTAGAGATCTAAGCTAGCACCGGAGAAAATTGAACCAAATAGTATTGGATGCGATCCTAACCCTATATACATAGTCCAAAAGCACAAATAAGGCATGAGTTATAGCTACTTTACACAATTCAAATAAGGAAAATATTTATATAAGCAAAATCTTAGTTGATTTTAAATTCCTAAATATTAGGAGTTCATACATATACAGTTCCAATAAGGAAAAATTTAATAATCAAAATTTTAATTAACCTCAAAGTTCTAAATATTAGAAAAATAAGAAAATGACCTTTTTACACAATTGTGTTTCATGCTTTTATTATACCAACACGAAATGTTCATTGACCTTTTTACTCTGTAAAAATAGATTTCGCTTGCATATTATTTTTCTAATATTTAGGACTTTGAGATTAACTAAAGTTTTGGTTACTAAATATCTTCTTATTTAAATTGAGTAGGAACTCCTAATATTTAAGAATTTAAAATGGAGTGAGATTTTACTTATGTAAATTCGTTCCTTATTTGAATTAGGTAAAAGAACTATAACTTCTTTTTTATGAGGGCTTTCGAACTATGCATATAAGCTTAGGATTCCGCCAAGTATTGTTTGGTATACTTTTATCCGGTGCTAGCTTAAATATTTGCCTTTGTCATCACTTAAAGCTATAATAATCCGTGGAAAATCATCCAAGCTATGTTTCCCAAAAAAAGAAGGGAAGAGAACAAAGCAAAAGGAAGATTTTTCATTAAAAACTATATCGCAATAATAATTAACCAAATATTTTTTTTTCAAATTTATTACTTCAAATAATGTCTGACATTTTGAATTTAGTATTAGATTTTGATACAACTTTCATAAGACAATTTCCAATGATATGCTCTCCAAAATCATCTGAAGTACATGTGCAACACACATGCATAGTGACCAGTATCATTTTACATGTTACTGTGAAACAAATAAATTCTTCTGAATTTTCTACATCAGTAAATCTTCTTATAAGCGGATGTCTGTTTAATACTCTATTCGTTTTGTTTTATGTCTCTTAGTTTGACTGGATACATAGTTTAAGAAATTAAGAGAGACTTTTGAATCTTTTTTTTTGGGGGGGATAAGTTGAGAGACTTTTGAATCTTGTGGTTTTAAACTAAAAATGTGTATAATGTTCCAAAATGTCATTTAAATCTTGTGGTCTTAAATATGCCATGTGGGATGTTGGGAAAGAGTTTTTAAATATAGAAAGTGGCATTCGTTTTTGGAACAAATTAAAAAGGAAAGTAAGACACATGAATTGAAATTAAGGAAGGACATAAATTTTTTTCCCTTGATAATTATTGGTTGAACTATTCACTTCAGATTTTTTTAATGGAACTATCCACTGCAGAAAGTTGTTATTTTTCTTTCCCCCTTTTTCTTTTTTTATTTGTTTTGGATTTTCGTCATTAGCAGTTGAAGTTTATCTAATTGTTCTGGTTTTAATAGGTCATCCGAGAAGAGAGTTAGTGCTGTTGCTGTTAGTAATGATGGTCGTTTTGTATCTTTCGCGGATAAATTTGGTGTAATATATGCAGTTGAAATAGAAGCTTTTCATGAAAATCAAAGCTTGCCCAATAAGAAGGCAGTCCCAATTCTTGCCCACTACTGCAGCATCATTACTAGCCTGGTATTTTTCTTTTCTTTTCCTTTTCACATAAATTGCTTTAGTTTTCTATGCATCTACTTTTTACTCTATATCTTTTCTTTTTGATTGGTAATTTTTTTTTACCCTATATATATGAGGGTTAGTGATTTTCTCAGCTATTGTTTTGATACTCATGAGTGGTCTTATGACGCTGTAAGCAGTTTTCCATGGAAATTGTGTTTTCATACGCACTGTTCTTGCAATTGTATTTATGTCTTTACTTTTTACCCAAATATTTGGGTAAAGACTTATTACCTGTCTCGATGCATATCTTTTGCATTTTTATAAGCTTTCTCCATTCTGGTGGTCAAGTATAATCATTATCCACTCTGATGACTAGACCATGATACTCTTATTGTCTATGATTACCTTATATCAGATTATGTTCAGCTTATTCCTAGTAAACCACATATCATATCGCACTTTACTGTATCAAACTATATTTGATCCCATAGTCAAGGCCTCTAGTTTCAAAAGCTAGTTTGTTTTTCTCAAAGTGAATTTTCATCGTGTAGGAGTTTTCACCTGACGGACGATACATTATTAGTGCAGATCGGGACTTCAAAATCCGAGTAATGTCATGCTTCCTACTAATCATGAATCACAGTAAGATATCTTGATGTTCTCCTGCTAACATCAAAAATTTCTTATGGGTCATAATGACAGGTCTCTGTGTTCCCGGAAAAACCATCAGATGGAGCTCATGAGATTCAGAGCTTTTGTCTTGGCCATGCCGAGTAAGAATTTCTTGAAACTCTGGTGGTCCTAACACCCTCAGTATGATAATCAAGCTGATGTAGAACAGTCTTTCCTGAAAAATGTCGGTTACATTGCTAAAATTCTTAAAATCTACTGGCAGTTTCTCGCCATTATTGAGAAAAACCAATCTTGACATTTGACCAGGATTCTTGACCCCAAAAGAAATGATAGAAAACATTTGGACCAAGATGATTTAGGTTGTCAATTTTCTTGTCCTCCATCATAGTACTTCTGGAATATCTGTACCATGCCTAACAGTGAGTTAATTGAGCATTTTTATGTGTACTTGCCGAATTTCTTCTCCTTTTATACGTTTGGTAGCTGCTGTTGGTAAAGTGTTGCATGCACTATCAATGATTGCATTTAATAAAGCACATCGTTGACATTGATTAAGCTGGTTCAAGTTTTACTAAGTATTCCAGATTTTCTTCAAAGATCAGTGCATAGATCTCTGATCTTAAGAAGAAATTGATGGATTAAGATTTGTAATCTCATGTATTATTGTTTTCAAAAACTACCTCAGCTAAACTTGGCAAAGATATAGGTGTTTTTGGTATGTGTTGCAAATAAGAATTTTTTTTGCCAATTATGTAAGCTAGTTCAAGGCCTTAAAAGGCGAGTATGTAATGCTTGTTGGTGTTATCTGTATCTCTTTTTGTTTCCATTTTACTATATTTTTCGTAGTTGGTTATGATGGCCATGGGCTCATTTGTTATGTCTCAATTGTCAGGTTCGTTTCTTGCCTTGCCTTCATTTGCAGCAAGGATTCCCAGCAGCGGTATTTACTTTCTGGAGGTGGTGATTCAACTGTGAGTAAATTCCTTAAATGAATAATTTTTTCTTACTCTACTTAAATCATGCTTTTGCGCCTTTAAGACCCCATTTTGAAAAGATAACAAATGTCACCCTCAGCATTTGGCTATTGATTTTCTCTGTTCAGCACAAGCCCATGACTTAGCAGCTAGGAGGCAAAACAGATTTAGTGACGTAAACTAAAAATGAAATTAGTTACTAAACAAATACCTTAAAAGAATTATATGAGCATGTAACTTCATATTATTTTTTATCTACCTTGAACCATAATGTATAAGGAGTATCATGCAATCTATGCTCTTTTTTCTTTTTCAGGTACGCCTATGGGACTTCACTTGTGGTTCTCTTCTTGATACCTGTCATATTGGGCCGGAGGTAGCTTCATTTTTTTGGCCTGAGATATTTGATTGATTTATTTTAGTTTCCTCTCTCCATCACATTACACATTTGGCTGGTCGAATCTATTTCATAGAAAGTAGAAATGGTGAACCATGGTTTTTAGAGACATGATTTGAGTAATTTTCAATCCCTCAAAGCAGCGATGACCGTGAAGTAGGATGTCAAGTGACCTGCCTTTTTTCTCCATTTCCTTTCTTCCTCTACCGTTTTGGTGGTGAAATGTGAAACTGTAAGGTTTCATGTTCAGCTTGGTGCTTAATTTCCTCTATGATTGTGAAGACAGGACTCTCACAGTCAAAAGGAGTAGATGACAGCTTGCTGGCTGTCACCGATCTCTGTGCCACTCGTGGTGGATCATTAATTGCCGTGGCCATTCAGAGGCAAGCCTCTTGTTATTTCACCATGACACTTTTTCATCCGTATAGGACTCGGTCAATTTGTTCTTGAATTGTGATACTTCTTTTCTTCGCATTGTAGCTTGGCAGGAGTGATGCTTTTGAGTTGCAACCTTTCAGCTAGATCTCTCCATTTTGCAAGGGTAAGTTCCTTCACTCTCTCAGATTATGGAAATCTGATTAGATTGTGTCCCATTCAAAGTTACAACGACCAGCAAGTGAAAATGCTATATGCTGCTGCATGTCAATGTTATATTAAAAGGAAAAAGGTCCAAATTTGCCCCTATACTATCCGAAATTGTTCAATGAGATTCCCTCAGTTGCATTTTTGGTCCATTCATACCCTTGAGGATAGCAAATTGTCTTGTATTTGCCCGTGCCATTATGTGAGACTCCAACGTGAAATTGGTGCATGTGTCCAAATTCTTCAAGAAAAGAAGTCCAAATTTACCCCTCAACTTTTGATTATGGTTTAAAACCACCCTCATGTTGGAGCTCCATTAGGGGTCAAGGCTAAAATGGTTTTTCCTAACGATGGGGGTAATATTAGACCAAAAGTTTGACAGAGGCAAAGTTGCTCGATTTCGCATAGTACAGGGAAGATTTGATCCTTTTCCCTACTTTATATTTAATGCTGAAGAAAACTGAGATTGAATTCGTATATGAACCATTTGTATGTTTAACCTTTGCCCTTGAATGTAATTTTCAGGTGGTTCCAGTTCCTGGGGAGACTTTTATTCCCACAAGCATAGCAGCTGCCTACTCGTCGAATCAATTATGGATGGTCATGGGTGCTTCGACTCTATGTGCTTCTGATTCAGCACCTTTGGCTCGTGTGAAGGTTGTTGATGGTTTCTGTGAGAGCAACCAGGACTCTGTTGAGCACGAGATGCGTGTCTTAGAAGATAAAGATATACGAGGTGGTGAACAACTCCTTCAAACGTTGCAGGGCAGTTCGTCGATTGAGAAAGATGCATTAGCGACAGCTGCAGAAGCAGTGAAAACTGCAATGTGTAATCTATTAATCAAGAAGCAGTACCCTTCAGAAAATCGAGAGTTTAGAAAGAGAGGGAGGAACGACAAGAAAGTAAATAAGAAAAAATGATCTTGGTAGGCAAAGTTATCCGATATCTGTGCTGGTGGGAGGTTATCGGAGTATTTCTAGATCTCCGAATTACCCGGGAGTTGAATTTGCTACCAACGGTGAGCAAAGTGGCCTTCCAGCTAAAGATCATAGACAGTTCTAATGCTGCAAGAAATTGAATTTTGCCTTCTTGTGATGTAGTTTTTCTACTTTATTCACAATTTGTTATACTGATGTTGTCATCATTGTTTCAATGGTGGCTACTATTATTAACAAATTATTCACCCTCTTTGTAACTTGTTTTTATTGCATGCCTTTGCATTAGTTCTGGTATATTTCATATATTCGAAATAATCAAGTAAAGTTATGTTTCTTTTGTTTGTAAGAGAAAAGTCATACAACTATTTCTATAGAACTCATAAGGTTACTTAACTAGATTTTGTGAAGGGAAAATGTCCAAATTTGCCCATCTACTTTCAAATATTGTCTGCATCTAACCTTCGTTATGCTATTCGGCCAAATTTGCCCCTACTGTTATACTATCTGGCCAAATTTATACGTGTCATCAGTAGACTTTTAAAAATTACCCCTCAGTCCGTCAGGTGACCTAGAATCTCTCAAATCATTTTAATTAAGTCATTTATTCTTCTTCTTGATCCAGTATTTTCGAAATAGTTGGCATTTACCTGCTTTCTTAATCGGAAAAAAAGAGAAATATTAAAATAATTCAATGGTTAGTAAAAAAAGTATAGTAAATTGAAAAATCTAAATTATGTAGCTTGTCTAAATTCCAAAAGTATTTACAACACCCCAACTTTAATGAATTCGTTGCACCAAAGGTTGGACGTTGCAAGTATTAAGGATAGAAGTTGAAGTTCCTTGAAGACTTTACATTGTCGAATTCAACTTTACTTTAATCAAATGTCTACCCATTGTGCACTCTTAAGTTAGTTGATCAAACTCTATACTAATTAGACAACAACAAAATAAATATATATTCGAATATATACATGTACATACATGATGAGCAACTGCATATAATACACAATAAATAGACCCCATAAATTCTACTGTGGGTATATGGTTGAAATATAAATAAAATTTTAAACCAATTCCAAACTCATTATCACAAGAAGAGAAGTGGGTGCAATAGTAACTAAAAGTATAAATGAATAATTTATATAGTCTAATCAATAGTAATTTCTGAAAATAGTGGAGCAAGAAGAACAACAAGTGATTTAAATAAAAGAAAATTGGGAGATTTTGGATTACCTAACAGATCAAGGGGTAAGTTTAAAAAGTTTGTAGATGGTAGGGTAAGTTTGGCCGGATAGTATAACGCTAGAGGTAAATTTGGACGGATAGAATAACAGAAGTTCAATGTAGACAATATCCGAAAGTAGAGGGATGTATTTGGCCATTTCCCCTTTTGTAAATCTTTTGATTGCCAAATATCTATTTTACCATCTAAATTATCAAAATTTATCTTTTTTTGATCCTTTAAATCTTTTATATATTATGACTTTTTTCTTTTTACTGTATCTATATATTATGGACTTGCCTATAGAATAAATAAATTTATTGGTAAAGTAAACAGAGGAAAAAATAGTTTTCAAGTATATATAATGTTTGAACAAAAATAATTGACCAAAGTTTTCAAGTATATATAATGTATGTTATAAATATGTTTTTATTTTAAATAATTATTTTTTTATATTACATGCATAGAATATATCCTTTAAAGTATTTATTTTCTTTCATTCTTATTTAAATAAATTATTGAGTTTTTGTTGTTATTATCAAAATTATTGAAACGAACAAATTATTCTAATTAATTATTTTACTCATATCAATTATTTTATTCATCAATTTCAGGTGCTTAAACTCTTAATTATAATTCAAACATAATTTTAATATAATATTTATGCGATTTGAAAATGCTCATATAAATAAGGTACCCGTGCAATTCGCGTACGTTAAAAACTAATTAGATAATCGTTTAAATAGATGGGTAAAGAGATGGAGTTAGTTTCTCTAATTAGATAATCGTTTAAATAAATGGGTGGAGGGATGGAGTTCATTTTTTTTTAGCATGTGACAGACCGGATCAAATTCGTTATAAAATCAGCATCTGAATTATAATTTACCCGGTGCAAAGTACAAACGATGTTGCATTAATCTCAAAAAATTGTCAAAATAGTCCGGGCTAGCCAGTTTTCGGATTGGTTATTGAAAAATAGTCGACGTTTATCAAGTCATTGAAAAATAGCCACTATTTTGCTGCAACAGCGACCGATCCAGCATAATATACTGGAGTTCAGTACACCTGTGTATGAACTTCCAGTATATTATGCTGACCGGTATACTTTGCTGGCTCGAGTATAATATAATGGAGTTTCAGTATACTTTGCTGGAACTCCAGTATAATTAAGGCTAGCATGTGGGCCGGTTAGGCCCGACCCAGGCTCGCGAGCCTATATGGGTATGTGGGCCTAAACGGGCCTAACCGTTTAAGCCCGGGACCAGGAGAGGTGGGCCTGCTAAGTGGGCCGGTTCTGTTATGAAGCCCGTTTGGGCCCGGGACCTGGTGCTAAGTGGGTCGGTTCAACCAGTCCTAAACAGGCTCAAACGGGCCCAACGACTATTTTTTTTAAATATGGTCGTTGGCCTGCAAAAATAGCAGTTTGGGCTTTGTAAAATAGCCGTTTAACCCCCCCTCCCCTCCCCCTCCCCCCTCCCCCCAACCTTTGTTTTAATCCCAAACTTTTTATAATTACACATTTTCTCTATTTTCAACTATAAATACCCCTCATTCTTTCATTTTTCTCACAAAATCATCAATCTCTCTATAATTTTCTTCTATAATTGGTTACATTATTGTTGCAATTTGTGTGAAAAATTGTGAAGTTGGTGAATTGAAGTGTTCAAGTCTGCAAGTCTTCAATGATAATTAGGTTTTTAACAAGTTGTTCGTCAATTCGATAAACTCGTTCCAACTCTTTAGTTTTAATATTATAGTTTTGTTTGTTTTATTTACTTTGTATAATTATAATTAAGATGTCCTATTCCTTAAAAAAAATATTTAGTAAAAATAAGGGAAAATCCAGGAGTGGTGAATCTAGTGGTCAATCTATTCCTCCTCTAATTCCCCGAGCTCCCTTACCCAAACCTCATAATCGCCCTCCACCTGCTCCTATTCTTGATAGTGATAATATTTTATTACAATTTACTGAGAGTCAATATATGCATAATGTTGGAGGTGGTGAACACTTAAATCATGAATATATGAATTCTCTTTATGGTAATCCAACTATTGATGAAGAAGATGAGCATGAAATAGATTTGGATGAAACGCAACCGGATGATGATACACCCACTAATCCTGTTGCTGAAGTTAACCAAACTAATCCAAATGATGCCCCGTCTGACCCTTCTTACTACCCCTACTTTTTCTAGACAAACTTCTAAACGGGCCAAAACATCTCTTGTTTGGCCATTTTTTATTCAAATAAGAGAAAAAAATAAAGCTAAATGTAAAACTTGTGGCAAAGAGTTAGCTTTTAACTATGTTACTCGCGGGGAGGGGGGAGTTTGAGGAGACACATAATGATACACCCTCAAGATAAAGTTAAATATTATCAAATGAAAGCTGCGGCCGGGGGGACAAGTCTACCTAGTCAGCCTGACCCTAGTATCGGGTCAAATCAATTTCAACCGGGAATTAACATTGTTACTAGTGGTATTTTATATTATGACCCAAGAAAAGATAAGGAAAAAATGGCAAAAATGGTTACTTTTATGTGCTTACCTTATAGTTTTCCTTCTAACCCTCACTTTGTGCATTATATTAGAAGAGTTTTTAATCCTATTTATAAAGGATGGCCTCGCACAACTGTAAAGAGCGATATTTATAAATATAAGCAGAAATATGAACAATATTTGCGCTATTTATTTACTCATATTAATTGTCGTGTTGTTATTACTACTGATATTGGTAGAAGTGGTAATGACTATGATTATCTTACTTTACCAGTCATTGGATTGATGGGGATTGGATAATGCAAAAGCGCATTATTGCTTATAGAATAATTAATTCACGTCACACAAGACAATTTATTTCTAGCGCGATTACGGATATTTGTAGATATTTTTGCGTTAGTGATAAAATAATATTAATTTCTATGGATAATGCTACTAGTAATACTAATGTTGTAGCCTTGCTTACCACTACACTAAATCCTGCATTTAGTAATATTTTTCATGTTAGATGTATTTGTCATATTTACCATTTAATTGTGGGTGACGCTATGAGAATTTTAAATGTTGAAATTAAAAAGGTTAAAATGGCTCTTCACTGGCTTTTTATTCAAACCATAGAAGTAGACTTAAAGAATATTTTAAAAAATGCGATGAATTTGGCCTAAGAGAAAGAAAGGTTCCTAAACCTTGTCCAACTAGATGGAATTACATGTATGAAAGTTTAGTTGTTGCATATGAATATAGAAACCTCATAAACTCAACGTTTAATGCTCATGTAAGTGATGATGATGAGCACCTTATAAATGCGGATTGGGCTAATGTTAAAATGCTTGTAGATTTTTTAGAAAAAAATTCATATTGCTACAAATGAATTTTTTGGGCAATATTATCCTACTATTTCTAACTGTTTAGTTTATCTTGCAGAACTTGCTAATTTGTTTGCTTATTTTTTAAAGGGTAGAGAAATTTATAAACTTGCTATTGATTCTATGAGAAAGTTATTCCCCCTATTTATGGTGTTGCTGCCTTGTTAAATCCTACTATGAAATTAGGAGGTCCTCAATATTGGTATCAATCTATTTACCATGATTTAATACTTGAAGATGAGGAGTTGTCTAGACTTTCGGACGCACAAGCCTCAATTAAAATAAATGCTCAAACTATTTATGCTAGACCAAATGTTCCAACTCCTTCTTCTTCTAATTCTCAATCATCTAAAAGAACTGCGGGAGAAAGAGCACTTACTGCTTGGGCCGGGTTTAGGGGTTCTCAAGGTTCTAGTACTAGTGATTGTTCACAACTAAATGAGCTTGAAGTTTATTTATCACAGGGAATTGAGGAAGTGAATCCCGACAGCTCCTTTAATATTTTGGAATGGTAGAAGGACAAAGAAAAACACTTTTCGATTCTTTCAATGATGACCCGAGACATTTTAACCATTCAAGCTTCAACAGTGGCATCGAAGGGCGCTTTTAGTCAAGCAAGACTTCAACTCGGTGATTATAGAGCGTCTATGAGGGAGAGCTTGGAAAAATCAGTACTTTTTAGAGATTGGATCCGTTCGGAACGAAGAAATTTTGGACTTGCTGAATCACAATCAAAGGTAGACGAAGCTTACGAAGAAATGCTAGCTGAACTTACGGGGGATGCAGCTTTGCCCGGAAGCGGTGATGAACAAGCTTCTTTTCCGCCACCACCAACGGAAGTTCCTCCGAACCTTGAAGGATTTATGAAATTTGTAAGAGATACAATGTAAAATTAATATGTAACTTGTATTTTGGCACATCTTGATTAGTTTCTTTTTCTTCTCAATTGTGGTATTAGCACATTGGTTGTGCTCATTCCATTGGAGGTGGGGGGGGGGGGGGAGGACTAAGAAAGATTGGGCCATGTTTTGTTAATGTCATAATAATAAAAATTATAACACATTCCTTTGAATATCTCTTTACAATATTTTGTGTTTTAAATTTGAATTAAAAAATTTTAAGTCACAACTATATAAATATAATTTACAAGAAATTGCCTTATATAAAATATCTAAAAAGAAAATAGGCGAGGCCCATTTAGGCCCACATAGGCTCGGGACCGACCCACTTAGCCCGGGACCATTAGTTCGTGGTCCCAGTTCCGGTCCGGTTCCTACCAATAGCCCACGAAGCCCGCGCCCACATAGGACCCAGCCCACGAAGCCCGGGCCCATTAGGACCGACCCAAGAGGCCCGTTTAGGCACGGGTCAGGCCCATTTGCCAACCTTAAATATAATATACTAGAGTTCCAGCAAAGTATACTGGAACTCTAGTATATTATACTAGAGTTCCAGTATATTATGTTGTAGTATTTTCTGGATTTTGAATAGTGTTTTCGTTCATATTTATCTTTACATGAAAAATGGCTAAATTTCGATGACTTTTGAAACTGTAGCTATTTTTGAATGACCACTTGTAAATTTGACTATTTTTAAATTTCTCCCAAAAAATTCTCAAACTCGATTATCTCTTTAAGTTATTGGGTCGTCGCGACTAAGAAAACATTAATATAACTTGGAGTCTTAAACTGCAAACTGTTGGAGAATAAAGTGGGAAACACAAAAAAAAAAATCAATATTACAGAATGTGCAAGTAGTACACATATATATGCTCCTCCTTCTCTCTAGGATTTTCTGTGAATAGTGCCACCACCACTATTCACGCCCCATAACTCCGGCGTCCGGCAAGGTAAGATCGTAAGATTGGTCTCAAAAGAACCCCCTTGTCTTAGAGAACAATCCCCAATTGTTTTCATCCTCAAATTCATAACCAATCTTTACATATCTTAATTTCTCCGGATTTTAGCTTCATTTGATGTTCTTCGCGTCATTTATGTGATGTTTTGACCAGCCATGGCTGCCTTCGTCTCTCCCCAGCTCCAAGCTGTGGGAGAGCCACATCAAGTACCTGTAAAGAATGTTCAAAATGATAGCACACATAATTCATACGCTGCCCAGTTGTATCAACCAAAAGTAGCAACAACATCGAATCAAAAAATCTTGAAACATATTGAAGTTATTCATGGAGTTCCAACAATTCAATTCTCAATGGAAGAAAGGATGGAATTTGCAAAGGAGAAAGGTTTGCATCAAGCTATTGTAGTGAAACTTTCTTCGAACTCTCCATATTTATCCGCATTGAGAAGTTTATTGCCAAAAATTTTTGGCATCAAAGGACATGCTTTAATCGGGCAACTTGCACCAAGGCAGTTGCTCATTAGGGTCGATCAACATGACGACTTCGTCAATTCACTTGCAAGGTCAGTTAACTACTTTAAATACAATGGTAGGGAGCACCAAATCAGAACATTCCCATGGTCTATTGGATTTAATGTAAATGAGGAAACAACAAAGGCAGTGGTTTGGATTTCATTGCCTAATCTGCCAACTGAGTTGTTTGCAATGAAGGCTTTGTTATTTATCGCTTCAGCAGTTGGCAAACCAATAGCCATTGACAAAGCAACTCAGACCAAGTCGCGTCCTAGTACTGCAAGGGTGAAGGTTATCCTTGATTTGATGGATAAAATCCCTGATAAAATAAAGTTGCAATTTCTGGACAAACAAATGGGCAGGATGGTTGAAGTTTTTCAAGAGTTTGTTTATGATAATTTGTCATTATATTGCAACCATTGTAAACACCAAGGACATGATGAAAAAACATGTCGACATTTGAATGAAATGGCATCTGGAAGCAGGGCAGGTGAAGGAGATACTGTCGTGCACAATGAAGATCAGCTAAAGGATAATGAAGGTCAATCAGTTAAGAAATTTCAAGGGGATTTGAGGCAATTGCTTGATGCAAAAAGAAGAATGCCTGTTATGACTGTGGCTGCAGGTGTACAAAATGTTGTAATTAGAATTGATAAAATCCCAGTTGAAGCAGGTAGACAAGCTGAAACCTTATGCACGGATTCAGAGGTTGTACCATTTGATGTACAAACTGGTAGAGATACACAGGCAAATAGTGTTGCAACGAGGCAATTTCAACTTGGTTTGCAAAAACATGTTGGTGCATTTCAGAATGAAAAAACAGTTGTGTTGAATGCTACTACTGTGCATGATAAAGGTCCTCCTAAGCCTTCACGTGATGTCCCTGCTAAAACAGCATTGGCAAGGATTTTCAATGCTGTGAATCCAATTGTGCAAGCATACGACAATTTGGCTTTTTCTAATGCTACAACTGTTTTGTCAACTAATGAAGGCCCAAAGGATGCTGTTGAACCTGGGCTGATGGATGACAGTACTTTAGACGCAGCTGTTCAAGCACTCTTTGCCAAGAATACAGTAACAGTTGTGTCAAAAGATGCAAATTTAATGGAAGCTGCTGATCGAGATGCTTCTATTGTTTCGAAGTTGGATGACACTGCTGGCGATGATCGTGGAGATGCTAAAGTTAAAAATTTAAAGGCTACTGTTGCATTGAAGGGAGCTAGTGATCGAGATGCTGTTGGGGTTGCTGAACCAACAGCTGATCGAGCAATCAATGCCAAGAATCATGGAACAAATGTGTTTGTAGGACAGAAATCTGGAATTGAAGCACCTATTATATGTTCAAATGTGGGGGCTACTGTTGCATTGAACACAACTGGTTATCGAGCTACTATGGGGGATCCTAAAACTAATGTTGCAGCTGATATTGTTGGAAGATTATCAGGTCTTAAGGCTACAATCATACATGTTGAGGGGCAGGTGTCGAATACTCCAAGGCAAAATGCTGCAGTTCCATGCAACTCAGATACAAAGACCAAAAACTGGGCAGTGGTGAATAAATCGACAAACAAGAAGCAAGCTACATGTGCGCAAAATCAGGTTGTTCCATCAAATGTTATTGGGGTCTTGAACTCTTTTGATGCTTTGGTGAATGAAGGTGAGCATGTTATGAAGGAGGGTGAAAATAGGGAGCAACAGATGGATGATGACACACGATCAATAGTTGGAAAAACCAGCTCTACAGGTAGTGGGAAACAGCAGATAAATGCAAAGGACGTAGGTGCTCGACTTGAGATTGCAACTGTTGATAATCACTCTGCTATGCTGACGAACACAACTTCAAAAAATGGGCAACCAAAAGCCCCAGGCAGTAACACACAGCAGCAAACTTTCACAAACACAGGTGATCGAATAATTATTTCGAAGGACATTGTTCCTGTTGATGCGCAAAAGGCATAAACACACAGCTCCAATGCTCCTAAGTTGCATTTTTCCAATCCTAATGTAGAAAATATAATCAAGGATGCCCGATATGAAATGATGATGAAGCCTACTTTGTTGAAACAACCGTTGGCAACCTTGAACATCTCCGTATATGATATCCCTTCTCAATCTGTGGAGTCGTTTGGGAAATTTGAAGGTGAATCTGGGCAGCTTATGTTGTCAACGGGGAATAACAACGAGGTTATACAAACAAACGTGAGGCTTAAGGCTATTAAATCCAAACTGTGGCAAGATCAATGAGAGGAAGATGAAGAGGAGGACTGGGGCGATGGAGTAGGAGAGTGCAGGTGAGGAGCTTCTAGATAAGTCAAAGTCTCATGGGAAAATTGCAACAGTCCCTACGAGCAAATTAAACCTCCATGCTACTGCATTTGTTCCCAGAATGTCTCCTAGTGCTGCAATTCCAATTGCTCTAACTGGAATTTTGCCTTAAGATGTAGCAACTTCTTCCAAGCGGCTTACTATAGGTGCTAACATAAGTTCCCCAACTACAAGTCCAAGTCAAGCTGCAACAGCAGGTACAAGGCAGTCTGTTAAAGCTGCACATCCTACAGCTGATCGAGCAAAATCTGGGCAGCAGCAACTGATGAACACTAAACCAGTTATTTCAGAGGAGGAGAGAAAGCTTTTGGAAGCTATGGTAAGTTCCATACCTGTAAATCCTATTACATCTAGCACAGGTCTTGTAGGTAGGAATAACAACAAATTACAACACACTGAACAACAACAAAGTAAGGCAATGGTGACAATTGGAGAATATGCCTTGGTGTCACTACATACGATTCAATATGAACCACAACCTGTGAATTTAGGGAGAGATTTTTTTGAACAAGGAGAAGAAGATGCAATGCTACAACAGTGCAGAGAAGACGCGGCAAGAAAAGGGGATTTATCACCATTGCATAGTGAAAAAAGTTGCAAATCTCATACAAGGAAAAATAGTTGGGATGACAAGGTTAGTGATTTTTTAAATGCTAGGCGACCTCCAATGAGAGTTGCCAAACAAAAGAAGGCCGCCCCAACTGCATCTACAAAGTCCAATCGTTCAAAAAAGAAATCATGAATTTTGAATACATCTTGAAGAATTGGGGTTGTGATGAAAAAGAATTACAAATTGAAGAATTTACAAGTTTGGACAAGAAGGGACAACATTGTATTTCCTTCATCATTTTATTCTACCATATATTAGTATAATCATTTGTAATATCATCACAGAGTATGTTATAAATTCTGTGATGATCAATGAATATTTGGTACTTTCTAGTTCTTTTTTTTACATGCATGCTAGTAGGTGAGGTTTTTTATGCCTCAATAGGATTAGTAAGGTAAGGTTTAGCCCGGTTTGTGTTGCCTTGGTCCTATGCTTTTGGAAAATATCCACACGGCTATGAGATTATATACCCTCGTGAGACTTTGCAGGCAGCTACACCATGAATCCTCTACATGAGGCTGCCATAGGCAATGTGAGGCACAGATGAGTGATTATATAGCCAAGGCATATGAGTAACAATATCGGTGCTATTGTCCCCCTTATTTGTACTTTTTCTAATTGTTGTATTTTTCTTTTCTGTTATTAATAAAAAACTAGCCCTAGACACTTGCCTAGTGGATTGCCAAAAAAATAAAAATAAAGTGGGAAACATAGTCCTAGAGTTTAGTAATTACATAGCATAGTCCTAGTGTGATTTGTTTTTATATGATGATTAATTTTTTTCTTTGGAGTCAAAGGTCAAAATTCATGAAGAGGAAAAAAAGGTCATTATGGGGTTACATGGTTTGAGTTAACCCCCCCTCCCCCCCAAGATAAGCAAACGAATTATGTCGTCTTTGTTAATTTATAAATCAAACCAAATCAATATAAAATTGGGTTTTTCAACTCTGTTTTATTTTTTCTCAAGTTGTTTTTAAACATAAAAAGCAATAATATATTAAATAAAATAAACAGTAATTACTGTACTAGTACTAACCAAGATTATTAGAGATACTATTGGAAATATGTTTCTCAAGTTTTTCCAATCACATGACTATTAGGTGTATGTCTACCTAAGGTTCTTGTCAATATACTTTGAAATTAGACTTTTTGTCCCCACCTTTATGTATATATAGTATCTTATCATAAATGATTCTTCAATAGTTAGAATTATTTTTTATTATGATAGTGACGAGATTACGTCAATGTTTTAACAATTATATGAATTTGGATTTTTGAAAGTTATAACAAAAACAAACTTAGTGTAACCCCACAACGTGGGGTTTGGGAAGAGTAATATATACGCAGATCGTATCCCTACTTTGTGAAGGTAGAAAGACTGTTTCCGATATATCCTTAACTCAAGAAAAGATGAAAAAAAGCAAAATACAACAAGCAATACCAACAACAAGAAAAGATAATAAATAACCGAAGCGAAAGAAACCAAATACTGTAAAAGTAGACATGCACGTCTTTCTACTAATCTCTACCCTAATTCTCAACCTCAAAACCCTCCACTAAAAGTTGTTTAAATAAAATAGATTAATATTTCCAATTGAATATTATCAAATATTTTTGAATAGGGACATTTAGAGTTTAAAATATCCAAAGCAGGTAAAATAAAAGAAGAATGACAGTTAAGTTCGTTAGTCTCTAAAATATAAACAAAATGCAGACAAGAAAAGAATATACGGAATTCCACATCTTTTCCGTCCAAATAGCGCCATTTTTATTGAAAATTATAGACTTATACGTGTTGTTCGTTCAAATTTTATGATGCGATTTTTAGGGTTTAGAACTTTCAACAAAATGCAACCGAGCCTCACGGTTTCATGTTTTATTTATCCCATTGGAAATTTTGCCAATTAATCTCACATTGTCGTAATTTTCTTCACAGTTGGAGAGATCTATTCATCTGTTGCAGTTAGCACCTTAACTAGTATGTTATTAGCGCATTCTAATTGAGCTCATTTTCTTCATTTTTATCAACCAATAGAGGCGAATTCAAGATTTAAAGTTGTGGCTTCTATGTCCATTTTGCTCTATGAGTGTTCGTTTCTAATTGTACTCGATTTTTTCATTTTCTATCAATCAATAGAGGCGAATTCAAGATTTAAAGTTGTGGCTTCTATGTCCATTTTGCTCTATGAGTGTTCGTTTCTAATTGTACTCGATTTTTTCATTTTCTATCAATCAATAGAGGCGAATTCAGGATTTAAAGTTGGGGTTTCTATGTCCATTTTGCTCTATGAGTGTTCGTTTCTAATTGAACTCAGATTTCTCCATTTTCTATCAATCAACAGAGACGAATTCGGGATTTAAAGTTGGGATTTCTATGTCCATTTTGCTCTATGAGTGTTCGTTTCTAATTGAACTCGATTTCTCCATTTTCTATCAATCAACAGAGGCGAATTCAGGATTTAAAGTTGGGGTTTCTATGTCCATTTTGCTCTATGAGTGTTCGTTTCTAATTGAACTCGATTTCTTCATTTTCTATCAATCAATCGACTACGCATTAGTGCCAAATTAGGTGGTCAGCTTCATAAAGACCGACTGAGAATTAAGAGTCAGCGAGTTCATAATAGGTGCAATTTATTGAATTTTATCATCATATGGGTTCACTTTATAGGGCGGATCCAGGATTTAATTAGAGTTAGTGGATTCAAAGTGAGCCCTGTCGATTAAATTGTATTATACACACAAAGACACATATATATGTAATTGCATATGTATACTTGGTCTGAGTCAAAATTAGTAGGTTCAGTTAAACTTGCCGCGAAGGGCTAGATCTAGCTTCGGTCACTTACATGAATCATCTATATCTATTTTCCTCCTTACTAAGTTGTTCATTTAAGGCAGATTATGTTAAGAAATTTTTTATCTGCTAGTTAATTTTCTTGGTTGTTATGTTTCTTGTTGGTTTGGATTGGTGTAGACTCCGCTAGAACTCTTGGACAGTGTAATGCTTGTTGAAATTTTTGCTTATGTGATACTAATACTTCTATTTGATCATATTATGGTTTCAAAGAAATTTTAGTTTTTAGTAGTCGGCGTGGCATTTTTGCTGAGTTATGTGTTTTACATGCTTCTATGGATAGGTGAAAGGGTATATGCAAGCCTTTGCAGATCCTTCCCAAAACTCTGTGTGTGTGTGTGTGTGTGTTTTGCGGTTTGGATATTCTGTATGTAAATTCTTTGAGATTAGATCAGTTTAATACTTTTGTTCATGTTCCCACCACTAGCATATAACAAACTTTTTAGTTGTGACATTAGATCGCGCCAACAAAATTTTCCAAGATGGACGAGACTGAGGAGAAGACTATCCCATTGGAGGAAGGAATGGAGTGTGTTCAGAAGGGACTCAATAAGATAAAAGTAATCTTAGAAGGAGAGCCGGAGTCCTTCAGCTCAGACGAATATGTGATGCTCTACACGTATCCTCAACATTCCTTGAGCTTAGAGTGCATGTTTTCTTTCTAAATTGTCCTTTCCCTTTCTTGTTTATATTTATCTCGTCGTCTTAATTTGTATTTCTCTCTACACAAGCAAGTATCTCCTTAATTTGAAGCATAGAACTATCTATAACATGTGTACACAGAAAGCTCCTCATGATTACTCTCAGCAGCTGTATGATAAGTACAAGGAAGCAGTTGAAGATTACATCAACACTAATGTAAGAACCTTTGGATCGAGATTTCTCTTTACTTAAACGTCATTCTAATGATACATTAGGGATTGAAACTTATTAGCTTATAGTTACATGTGTGATCCGCCAGTTATTCGCGGTAGCCTGCAGTCTGTATTTCTGTTCATGTATATTCAAATAGATGATGTATTTTTCTTCATGACTCGTGACACCAGTTCTTGGAGTAGTTTGTATTAAGTCCCGCGTTTTTTTTCATTACTTATTTGATGAGCTTCAATTTGAGTTGTATTTGGGGCATATTAGTTTCCTTGAAATATTTAAAAGGAAGGAAAAAGATAGAGAAAGTGAAGATTCTAAAGCTCATTGCTTTGCTATGCTATAGAAAATACTTACCATTTTTCATTTGCTTTGTTAGGTTTTGCCTTCTCTGAAAAAGAAGCACGATGAATTCTTGTTGAAGGAGCTTGAGAAAAGATGGGCGTCTCATAAACTTATGGTCAAGTGGCTTTTAAAGTTCTTCCATTATCTTGACAAGTTTTTTATCAAACGAGCCGAAGTCCCTGCACTTAATGAAGTTGGTCTGACTTGCTTCCGGGATCTGGTTAGATTTTGGAGTGATTATTCTGCTGTTTAATTCTTCTTCTCTAAATTACTTCTAGTATAAATACTCTTCATATCATTGCTGTGCATTCTATCCATTTTTGTGTTTGTGTAATATAGGTTTTTCAGGAGGTGAATGGCAGAGTTACAGATGCTGTGATAGCTCTGGCACGTGTCTCTTCTTCCTTTATTTGTTAGGATTTTTTCATTTTTTGGCCAATTGGCCGAAATTAATTACAGGCGCTAGCCAACATATACTAAACATATACACCAAATGTGTGTATAAAATGTATATTATACGCATATTTATACTTAATATATAAAACATATACATTTGCCGGCTATTATTTTGGAGGGAGGACCAATAATGTAAGGGTCAATGAGTTATAATTCTACGTGCTAGTATAACGTTTAATGAAATATCTTTCTTGTATCAGATTGATCTTGAACGTGAGGGTGAGAAAATCGACAGAGCTTTATTGAAGAATGTAATGGATTTATATATTGAGATGGCAAAGGGGAAGATGGAGTATTATGTTAATGACTTTGAAGAGGCTATGCTTAGAGATACTGCCTGTCATTATACTCGAAAAGCTTCAAGCTGGATTGTTGAAGATTCTTGTCCAGAATATATGCTGAAGGTATAAATGATTTTCACTAAATTGCTCGTGTATTCCTTTTTCACTAACTTTTTCACCTCAAGAAATTGCTCGTGTATTCCTTTTCCTATACCGGAACAGGTTCTAATATAATGCCTGTTCTTTGCTAATACAGGCAGAGGAGTGCTTGCAAAAAGAGAAGGATAGAGCTTCTCATTATCTGCACTCTAGCAGTGAGACAAAACTTCTGGAGGTCAGTGTTGGAGTTTAATTCTGCATTGAAATTTCAGAATATGTCTTTGATTGGATTGATTTTTCAAAGCTGAGACCAACATTTTTTGCCGCAGAAAGTGCAAAATCAGCTATTGGTTGTATATACCAATCAATTGCTTGAGAAGGAGGATTCTGGATGCCGAGCTTTGCTTAGAGATGGGAAGGTATTAAACCCCATTTTTTGCTGTTGAATGTTATGTGTTTAATTATTTTTAAGGATTTTATGTTGTATTTGACGCTCTTTCTTTTCTCCATCATACAGATTGAGGATTTATCTCGAATGTATAGCCTATACCACAAAATTCCTAAAGGAATTGAACTAGTAGCAGAAATGTTTAAGCAGGTATTTTAGTCTTCTACCCCATTTGGCTTTTTTTTTTCCCTTCCTTTTTGTCCCGATTGGAGTTAAGCAGTTTCTGATGGTACATATTTTGCAGCATGTTGCTGCCGAAGGCTTGATCGTGGTGCAACAGGCTGCAGATGCAGCAAATAACAAGGTTTGTTATCTAATAGTAACTGAAATTTGTGATTTACTTGACAATATCGTCTATTGACTTTAATCTTAGCTTCCATTAGTTCCTCTTCCATAAAGATTTATCCTTCAAAACAAGTCTTTTGACTTTAATCTTAGCTTCCATTAGTTCCTCTTCCATAAAGATTTATCCTTCAAAACACAAGTGTTCCATCTGAGTTCTTTGAGGGATGCTAGTATGCAGGATGGATCTAGGGTGTCGGCTACGGGTTCGGCCGAACCCTATAGCTTTGGTTCAAACCTTGTATTTGTCTTCAAAAATTCATTGTATATATACAAATTATTAATTTAGAACCCGGTAACTTAAAAGAATTATAATGTTGCCCATAAACTTCAAATCCTGGCCCCGCTTCTGCGTAGTATGTAAAACCAATCTAAAGTCCATGCGAGTTTTAAGTAGATGATATCAGCATCCTAATCTTAGAAAACTAAGTTTCCAAGAAATTAGAACCTGAGTAGAGTAAAAAGATTTTGCAAGAATAAGAACATATATCTGTAGGTGATTTTGCGCCATTGTTATGCTTATGGTTTCCAAGGAATGTTGTTCTGCACGGTAATTTACTAATATTTCAATTTATTAATTGTGATGTGCATGTTCTTCCTCAGGCTGAAAATTCTGGTGGTTCACATGAGCAGGTAAAATATTCATTTCTGTATTTTGATTAAAGATCCGTTTTTTGTAACCGTTAGTTGGTTCAATGATGTATCCGTCTCTTTCCACAGGACTTTGTTAAGAAGGCATTTGAGATGCATGACAAGTATATGGTGTTTGTGAAAGGCTGTTTTGCCAATAACTCTATCTTTCACAAGGTATTCTAGCTGTTGACCATTGCGCACTGATCCCTTATTTTCTGACTACTTGATACCAGTGGCGGAAATAAGTAGTATGAAGGGGTTGAACCCCCTTCCTCGGAAAATTATACTATGCAAATTGGGTAAAAATAATTTTTTTGGGGTCATATGTGAGCTGTTGAATCCCCTTGACATGAAATCTTTTAAGTATTGTAGTGGTAGAGGTTCGAAAGTTGCTTTAGATCATAGATTTAAATCCCAACTGTGACATCCTAATTTTGTTTTTGAATCCCTTTATATAAATTTCTGGTTCTGCTACTGCTTGAGACGTTATCACTATTACTTGAGATGTTTAGATAGTTATGTAAACAGTTAAATATGATATAGTAAAGTGTGCATAAAAGGAGTCGAGCATCTTGTTCATGCATTCCCCGAAAACTTCCTCATACTCGCTGATGTATAAATTCTTACTTTCATAGGCTCTGAAAGAAGCATTTGAGGTCTTCTGTAACAAAGGTGTTGCCGGTACTTCAACAGCAGAGCTCCTTGCTAATTATTGTGATAATACTCTTAAGAAAGGTGGGAGCGAAGAACTCAGTGATGATGTTATTGAGGATACATTGGATAAGGTATAGCAAAAATTTGACATCCCTTTTCAATTTTGGTGGTCAAACTACATGTTTCTGCTCTAACAATACCGTCAAAATGATTTTACATTTTATGTAGGTGGTCAAGCTTGTTACATACATCAGTGACAAAGATGTTTTCGCTGAGTTCTACAGGTTGGCATAATCATTTTAGTTGCCTGTTACATCTTTCACCATTCGGTATGTTAATTGTCTTTATTGATTGATAGGAAGAAGCTTTCTCGCCGATTGCTTTTTGATAGAAGTGCCAATGAAGATCATGAAAGGCTTATCTTATCAAAGCTAAAGCAACAATGTGGTGGACAATTTACATCCAAAATGGAGGGAATGGTGAGAATAGTGTAATGGACTTGTAATGCTTTGCCTCTTCCGTCCGTTCAAATATCTTATAAACCGAGTGGTTGGAAATTTAAAAACAGGTGACAGACTTGTCATTGGTGAAGGAAAATCAGAACCATTTTCAGGAATATATCAGCAACAACCCTGCAGCCAATCCTGGAATCGATACGACTGTCACTGTTCTTACAACTGGATTCTGGCCTAGTTATAAATCTTGTGATCTGAATCTTCCTGAGGAAATGGTATAATGTGCTTCTCTTGTTAAGTTATACGACAATTTTTTGCTGATCTGAGCTCTTCATTTTGTCCTTCGTTTGTCTCAGGCAAAAGGCGTGGAATCATTCAAGGAATTTTACACGAAAAAAACGAAACACAGGAAATTGACATGGATATTTTCGTTGGGACAATGTAACCTTAACGGAAAGTTTGAGCAGAAAACTATTGAACTAACATTGGGAACTTATCAGGTGATCAATTTGTCAAGTAGTTCCATTGCGATATCCTGGCTCGAGACTAAATATGGTTCTAGATTAATAACCTTCCTATTTTTTCAGGCTGCTGTGTTATTACTGTTTAATACTTCTGATAGATGGAGTTACTCAGACATCAAGACTCAGTTAAACTTGGCCGACGATGACCTGGTCAGAGTGCTGGCGTCCGTGTCATGTGCCAAGTATAAAATTCTTAACAAGGAGCCGAGCAGTAAAAGTGTTTCATCAACTGATCAATTTGAGTTCAACTCACAGTTCACTGACAAAATGAGGAGAATTCGGGTATAGATACTGTTTACAACTTCGCATATTTCCTAATGATGTTTCTTTGTAAAAGGTATAAGTTGGCACTTATTCTTAAAATCATGTTTTGTTTGCACCATCCAGATCCCTTTGCCTCCTGTGGATGATAGGAAAAAGATGGTTGAGGAAGTCGGAAAGGACAGACGTTATGCAATCGATGCATGTCTTCTGCGTATAATGAAAGCCAAAAAAGTTCTAATTCATCAACAGCTAATTTTGGAGTGTGTTGAGCAGTTGAGCAAAATGTTCAAGGTATGCAGCAAATTTTCAGCCATTTGTATTCATTAATGTGGTGGTTATGCTTTTCTGAGCCGAGGGTCTATTGGAAACAACCTCTCTATCCTCACAAGGTAGGGGTAAGGTCTGCGTACACATTATCCCAAGGAATGATGAAAGAAAGCAGTAGCAATAAGCAATAACAATAACAAGATAATAAGAAAACGAAGCGAAAGGAACAGTAAGCAGTAATAAAAATCTAACAATAATAGAATGCAAGACAAATAGCTTCTAGTACGTTTTATTCGAAATCAGTACGTACATGTTGACATTTCATTTACTTGCTTGCTTATAGACAAATCGAAGGGTATCGTCTTTCAATTATTCTGACAATACTTTCCTGAAACAATATTTGTTTTACTTATGTAGCCTGATGTCAAAGCAATCAAAAAGCGGATTGAAGATCTTATTACGCGAGACTACTTGGAACGAGACCTGGAGAACACGAACACGTACAAGTACATTGCCTAAAGCAATGACATGATGCAATGGCTGCTGTGACATTTACTGCCCTTTCCACTACATTGAATAACTACTGCTACTTCTTGGTCGAAAACGAGTTGTTAGTCCTAGAAGGCAAATTATTTGCAGTATCAGGTTGATAATTGTACTTTGCCTATGAGTAGGAGAAATTTGCAGTTTTAGATATAACCAACTTTCTCTAAGAAGTTAGTATAAAGATTCATACTTGCAGTCTCTGCAGTATAAATTTTTGCAGTATTACTATGTATTTACTATCTGTGGCAAAAGTGAGGTATCTTTGTATAAATTTAATGTTTTCGTTGTTGCAGTTATGCCAAATTGATTGCTTTTGTTGTCCTATCTCCAAGGTTTCAACTTTTATTTACTTTCAAAAGAAGGGTAAAATTGTAAACATTTATACTATACATTGTCCATCCTTTCTTTAGCTGAGAGTCTATCGGAAACAGTCTCTCTGGCCGCCCAGGATAGGGGTAAGGCTGCGTACATCCTACCCTCCCCAGACCCTACTTGTGGGATTACACTGGGATGTTGTTGTTGCTTTTGCTGTTCTATCTCAAGAGTTTCAACTTTTATTTACTTTAAAAAGAAGGGTAAAATTGTAAATATTTATACTATACTTTGTGTATCCTGTTTTTAAGGGCAAAATATAAATTGGTTGGTCGGACAAAACTAATTACATTCGCTAGCTAACAAGTGTATTGTATATGTATATTATAAGTATATAATACATAAAAAAAATATACATTTTATCCGCTATTATTTTTGGGAACGGCTAACAATATATATTTCTTTTTTTTTAATGCAGCGAAAAAACCATCGACCAAAAAAACATAAACACTTAGTAATCCAGTGATTAGAAGTAATTCATGTACTATGATCCTTGTATTATAACGTTTGCTTAACTTTATCGGCGAACCAAATAATCCCTTAATTTATCTGGTGGCAAGCTAGAAACGAACATGACCATATATAGTATCATGTACAGTAAATATTTGGATAATGAAAAAGGATAGAAAAGGAATGCCATATATATATTGAATAAAATAAATATTGTCAAAGGAAAAAATACATATTGTGAATAAAATAAGGGAGAATTACACCCCTTGTCACTTGGCCCAACAACCCATCAGAAAATGGCCCACGTTTGGAGCCCTTACCCAGTGTAACCCAGGTTGTACATAACCTTAAAATTACTTTTCATCAATTAGCCCACTTTTTTTTTCTTCCTTCATCTTCTTCCCATGTCACGCCTTTACACCCCAAAAATTTTCTACCATTGTTCTTCTCCTTCAATTCTTCTTCAAGATTCAAAGATGATAATCTCTTATGTGCATTGTTCTGTAATTTTGTCACTTATGGTTCAAAGATTTGATTTCAGAATGGGTTTTCCGATTTGTTAGTTGTTTGGAATGAATGTTGGCCCAATTTATTGGAATTATCAACCGAAGTTCAAGACTTAAATTTCAAGTGATTTGAAGTAGATTTATGCTGGATTTGAGTTAAATTTCAGAGGATGCCCAAGGAAGAAGAAGAACCCGTGAAGCTCCATTGATAGAATTCATTTGTATAATAATGTATAATATTGTATAAATAGTATATTAAGTGTATAAACACCTCTTATACACTATTTTATACAAGGTTGATACATTATTTACAGGTATTTGGTGAATTTCTCATATTTTTTTCTTCTTTTTCTTCTTTTTCTTCTTCTTCTTCTTCTTCTTCTTCTTCTTCTTCTTCTTCTTCTTCTTCTTCTTCTTCTTCTTCTTCTCATTCTTCTTCTACGCCTATATACATACTGTATCACGAATATTTTTACTACTGTGATTATACATCTTTATACACTTTTATACAACTATATACATAATGTACCTCTTTGTATAAAAGTGTATAACATTGTATAATAATGTATAATATTGTATAAATAGGTTTCTCGCGTCTAATTTTGCGTTTTGTAGTTGTCGCACCTCCTTTTTCCGCCCCCGCGAGGGTGCAAGGGAGTTTTTTCCAATTAAAGGACAGTCGAAACAGGATTTATTTCTTTATTTCAGAGTCGCCACTTGGGAGATTTAGGGTGTCCCAAGTCACCTATTTTAATCCCGAATCGAGGAAAAGAATGACTCTGTATTACAGTCTGCGCACCAGAAATCCGGATAAGGAATTCTGTTAACCCGGGAGAAGGTGTTAGGCATTCCCGAGTTCCGTGGTTCTAGCACGGTCGCTCAACTGTTATATTTGGCTTGATTATCTGATTTTATACAAATATGGACTCATGTGCAAGTTTTATCTTTTTACCGCTTTCATTATTATATTTTTTAAAGAATGTGAACATCGTTTAAAAACATGTCTTTGGATTGGGTCACATAAAATGCATCCACGATCCGGAACGTATTTTTATTCAATGTTTTGGGATTTGGATTTGGGTCGCATAAATGCATATCCGTGTTTAAGAATGTATTATTATTATATCGCGCCTAAAGCAATTAGCGATTTATTACTTTGGGGTAGGGCCGTGAAATTTGCTAAACGACTCCTCCTTAATTCTAAGCAATTAAATGTACATTTATTGAGGGCCCCGCAATCTATACATTTTATTAAGCGAGGCTCATCTCATTTATTTTCCTAAATGGATAAATCTTAAAGCGACTACATTTTGCTATTTAAAATTAGTCTCTAAAATGAATAAAGAAAATCCTAATTAATTACGTTTTTTTATTATTATTATTTAAGAAAACATGACACGCTAATTGCTTGATTCATACAAATATTGATGAAAAAGGAATTTTATTCTTAATTTCGAAAATTATAAATTAAATAAAAATTCAACAACTAATATTCAAAATAAACAAATATAGCTAGATTAAAACTCAGCATTGTTATTTTTTTAAAAAATATTATTGAGATTAATTATTCACAATCATTTGAAACTAAATTTAACCATAATTACTAAAGCTTATTAGAAAGTTTATTAGACTTAAACGTTCTTCTAATCTTGCTTAAGCTCAAGTCATGCCTTAATGCCTAATTTACGATGTTTAATTTAAATTCGTGTCTTAGCTAAATTTAGCTACTTGTTCATGATCAACCTATAATCTTGAAGCCTTCATAACTAGTGAATTAACCTATTTTGCCGAACCGATTTATTACAGACTAACTTATGATATTATTTTCTTATTCCAGTCATTATTTAGTAATTCATGAAATAGCTTAAATACAATCAACAAAAGGAACAAAGAAAAAACGAAATTAAAACTTCAAATTTTCATTCTTCATATGTATTCACGCTTCATATTTCGGATTACAATAACCAGCTTTTCAGTTGTGTACCTGATATTGGAAGCAAAAGAAAATGAATATGAGAATCAGCAGCAACAGTAAAATCAATACAACACAGCAACAATAGCCCAGCAACAGTAACAACCCAGTAACATACCGGTGGAGTAGTAATCCCAAAAAAACAAAAGCTTCCAGCTTTGATGAAACAACAATTAATTCTAATTTCAAACAACAAAAGAAAGCAGAATGTTTTTTCTTAGTTTTTTTTATTTGAAAGCTTAAATATTTTTCGGAATTTTCTATCTCTTAAATGTTCAGCCCTTTTCTCTCTCTCTTTTTTGTCCTAAATCTGATTTCAAGACTTCATATATATAACTCATCCCATAAACCTTTCAATTAATTAAAATCCATACTTTTTCTCTACCCAACCCATTATCTTCCCACTCATCCCCATTACATTAAATAAACATATCACACCACCCCATTATATTTTGTCCCCCATGCCTAACATAAAATAATGCAAGATTCCCCCTTTAAATTAAATCTTGTCCCCCCTTTATATTAAACAATTATATCACAACCCAACCCATTTCATTTTGTCCCCCATGCTTCAAATAAACAAGTACAAAATGTACAATTCCTAAACTACCCCCTCCGACCTTACTGAAATTACCAAACTACCCCTGAACGTATTACAAATTTACCAAACTACCCATCAACTATAACACATCAATTAATCAAACTTAACCAAAATATAGACAATATGATCAATTTCTAACAATGTTCAAACAACAATATGAACACGGATGAACATCATAACAACAATATCACATGAACACGATTTTAACAACATTTTAACAACAAATCACACGAACACAAATTGAACAACAAAGAACAACTAAAATTTGATTGAACAAATTTTTAGCAACAAACAATCCTATTTTCGGATTCAACAACTACAACAAACAAGTATATTTAGATTTCTAACTTCAATCATATTGAACTTAAAATCAACTACTCTAACAACATTACAACAACAATTCCTATATTAAACTTTATGAGACAAATTCAAGAAATGATCACAAATGGTAAACAAGAAATCAAGCTATACAAATTTCGGATTCAAGAACAATCAAACAAAGTATGAACATGAATTAAATCTATTTTAAACAACAAACATAATGGATTTAAACGATTAAACCAACATATTTCTCTAAACACAACTAAATTATTTTAGACAAATAACAAGATCGACGAATAAACAATTATGAACTTAAGCTTAAACTTAACAATATTAACAACTTCTAACAATACATAAACACATGAAACAAATTGAAGAAATAGTTAATTAAATTTCAATTTGAATCTAACAAACATCAAACTAACAAATACTTACTTAAACAATAATACAAACATGAAATAAACATGAAAACAACTAATTAAACTTCTATTTTGAAATCTAAAAATTAATTTAACAAACAACATGAACATGAACTAAAAATTAATTCAAACGATAAACAAAACAAACATTTATTGATTTTAGATTCGAAAATATCAAAACAAAAAATACGGATAAAATAAAACTCAAAATCTACCAACCGGATTGAAACGACGAACAACGACCAACCAACGACGAACGGACGACCAGTGATCGACGACATCGACCAAAACTCATCCATGTACGCGAACTCGACTGGAGTTGACGCCGAAGTGAAGCAATAGTCGACGCAGCAGCGTGGTTTGTTTTAACCTCGGCTGCTCATCGTGCACAGTAGGGTCGTGTGGGCTGCTTGAAGCAGACGAAGTGACGAAGGAGTAACAATAGCAGCTATTGCCGCGACGAGCAGCAACGTTTGGTTGTAATGGCTGTTTTAAACAGTCTTTCAAAACGGACGCATCTTGACGCAGCAGCATTTTCGTTGGTGCCGAAGAAAGATGACGAAGCAGCAGGCAGTCCATGGACGAGCTGGAAGGAGGGATCATTTACAGTGGGGTTTCCACCATGGGAGGGCAGCTATGGCGAAGTCGGGGCAGTAGATGAAGCAGCAGCTGCGGCAAGGCAGCGATGGCGACGGGGTCTGTTTGGGTTTGTTTGGTAGTGGTTTGGACGTGATGCTGGTGCAGGCCAGCCATGGATGTTGATGGCGAAGCTCAGAGACGACGGGGATGAAGCGGGCAGCGGTGGGTTTGATATTTTTTCTTCTTTGATTGAGGGTTTTCCGGAAATGCAACGGGGAGGTCGACGTGGATGGTGGTGACGTTGGTTGTTCTGAGTGGACGAAGAAGAAGGTAAGTGCATCCATGGGAGGTGAGGTTTTAGGGCAGCCATGGCTGTGTAAGATGGAGATGGAGAAGAAAGAGCAAAGGTTTGGGGGGGGGCGGATGACTTAGGTCATTTTTAGAGTTTTTTCTTCTTCTTTTTTTGTTTTATTGTTTGTAAGATAATAGAGGTGTTGGGTTATGGACTGGGTCGACCCAGTTCGAAATGGACTGGGTCGTAGGGAATATTGGGCCATTTTTTGGGCCTATGGCTTGAAATTGAAGAAGAGGCCCAATTCCGACTTTCTTTATATTTTCGCTCTCTTTTCTTCTTTTATTTCTCTAAAACTAAATTATAAAAATACTTAAACTATTATTAAGAATTAAATTAAGTTATAAAAGTGCAAATTAACTCCCAATAACAATTAACGCACAATTAATTAATAATTAAGCATAAAATTGTATATTTGGACATTAAATGCTAAAAATGCAAATGATGCCTATTTTTTGTAATTTTCGTTTTTTTGTAAACAAATTTAATTAGTAACAATTATAGAATTAAATCCTACATGCAAATGCGACATATTTTTGTATTTTTTTATTAATTTAACAAATAAACATGCATGGACAAATACAAATAATTATTCAAAATATCACAAAATATCACAAAATTGCACACCAAAGAAAAATCATTTTATTTTTGAATTTTTGGGAGTAATTCTCATATAGGGCAAAAATCACGCGCTTACAGCTGCCCCTCTTTGCCCGGAGACACGAAGGGTTTTCGTGCAAAGATAAAGCGAGCGATTTTTGCCCATCCGAGTACTCCGTTGAAGCATTTTTTGAAAAAGATTTCACCGAACCTTTGCTTCAAAGGTTTCCTACATATCCTGGGCTAAACAGGAATCAGGTCAATGTAGTTCGAGAAATTTTGGTAGCTGGGACTACCGTTGGACTGCAATGTTACTGTTGTTGCATGCTACTACTACTGCTTACCGATCTCCTTGTTACACCGTGCTTAAAAAAACAAGAAGCTAGGCTAGAGTACAATTTGTTTTTGTTGCCTTGCTTCCTTGTCTGCTTGCATTTCTTTCGGTGCTTTACTTCTTTTGACACATGTACTTGAGTTTGTACTGTGACCTCTTGTTGCAACCTTCTGTTTCCCGGTGCCGGAGAATTTTATTGTTTCCTGCTGGGGATTCCTATTGTAACCCTCTGTTTTATTGTCCTCTGACTTGATCTTGAAATGTATGCCTCTGTTATCTGGGCGGGCTCCCAACTTCAATACTTGAAAATTAAAGACTTGATATGTATGCCTCTGTTATCTGGGCGGGCTCCCAACTTCAATGCTTGAAATGTAAAGACTGAAATTTATGCCTCTGTTGTCTGGGCGGGCTCCCAACTTCGACGCTTGAAATATAAAGACTGAAATGTATGCCTCTGTTATCTGGGCGGGCTCCCAACTTCAATGCTTGAAATGTAAAGACTGAATGTATGCCTCTGTTTTATGGGCGGGCTCCCAACTTCAATGCTTGAAATGTAAAGACTGAATGTATGCCTCTGTTCTATGGGCGGGCTCCCAACTTCATCAACTGAAATGTAAAGACTAAAATGTATGCCTCTGTTATCTGGGCGGGCTCCCAACATCAACAACAACTTTTAAAAATAAGCGTCATTCCTCTCTTCAGGCGGGCTCCTGACTTCAACAACAATTTTGAAAATAAATCGTCATTCCTCTCTTCAGGCGGGCTCCTGACTTCAACAACAACTTTGAAAATAATCGCCATTCCTCTATTCAGGCGGGCTCCTGACTTCAATCAATACATCGCCATTCCTTTCTTTAGGTTGGCAAGATTTCAACAATTTTTTTTTAAAAAAACGCCTTTCCTCTCTTCAGGCGGGCTCCTGACAACAACTTTGAAAATAATCGTCATTCCTCTCTTCAGGCGGGCTCCTGACTTCAAACCATACATCGCCATTCCTTTCTTTAGGTTGGCAAGATTTCAAACACTAAATCGTCATTCTATTCTTCAGGGGGGCTCCTGACTTCAACAACTTCTTTTTTTTTTTCAAATTCAAACTTCTTCTTTTTTTTCAAATTATCCTAGGAGAAAATTCATCAAACTAGGATTTGATATCTTATCTTAGGAGAAAGATTCATCGGACTAAGATTTGATATCTTATCTTGGGAGAAAAATTTCATCAGACCAAGATTGTGACTCTAGGAGATAAATCGTCAGACTAGGTCCATTTTGTTGTGATCTTAGGAGAAAGATTCATCCGACTAAGATTTTATCTTGGGAGAACAATTTCATCAGACCAAGATTTTGACTCTAGGAGATAAATCGTCAGACTAGGTCCATTTTGTTGTGATCTTAGGAGAAAGATTCATCCGACTAAGATTTTATCTTGGGAGAACAATTTCATCAGACCAAGATTTTGACTTTAGGAGATAAATCGTCAGACTAGGTCCATTTGTTGTGATCTTAGGAGAAAGATTCATCCGACTAAGATTTTATCTTGGGAGAACAATTTCATCAGACCAAGATTTTGACTCTAGGAGATAAATCGTCAGACTAGGTCCATTTTGTTGTGATCTTAGGAGAAAGATTCATCCGACTAAGATTTTATCTTGGGAGAACAATTTCATCAGACCAAGATTTTGACTCTAGGAGATAAATCGTCAGACTAGGTCCATTTTGTTGTGATCTTAGGAGAAAGATTCATCCGACTAAGATTTTATCTTGGGAGAACAATTTCATCAGACCAAGATTTTGACTCTAGGAGATAAATCGTCAGACTAGGTCCATTTGTTGTGATCTTAGGAGAAAGATTCATCCGACTAAGATTTTATCTTGGGAGAACAATTTCATCAGACCAAGATTTTGACTCTAGGAGATAAATCGTCAGACTAGGTCCATTTTGTTGTGATCTTAGGAGAAAGATTTATCCGACTAAGATTTGATATCTTATCTTGGGAGAAAAATTTCATCGGACCAAGATTGTATCGGGAGGTAAATTCATCAGACTAGGACTTTTTATCCTAGGAGAAAAATGTAGTAAAGATCAATGATTTGAGAAACTTACCTTCGTAATTTCTTCTTTTCTTTTCTCCTTCCTTTGCGCTGCTTTGTTCTTGCTTGCTGGGGATAATACCACTGTGGGAGTCTCCTTTCTTCCCCTCCTTCAAATTTGTTTTTGTTTTTTTTTTCTTCAACACTGCTGGGGATAAAAGTGTTATCTTCTTGGGATAACGTTGTTGAGGATAACGTTGCTGGGGAATTTTATCCCTTCAAATCGATGCTTCATTCTTTTGGAAGCTGCTGGGGATGATAATGGCTCTTTGCTTTTCTGAGCACAAGTGTCATCCCTTTATTCTGTCTGCTGGGGATAACTTCCTCCATTGGAAACTTATTATGTTGGGGGCAACCCTGGTTCAAAGACCACTTCCTTGGTGCTATTTTTATTCTTCCCCAAATGGGTACCTGATTTTCCAGAAAATTTTCTAACTGAAAAGAAAATTTTCTGCCCCAGTTTGACAATCTTTCTTGTGGCATGCATTTCCGACATCAATGCCATTTCCTTTACCCGTTTTAAACAAAATTTGTTAGTTTAAAACGCAGTGGTTGGTTGTGATACTCCTACTTGGGATGGCTTTCCCCTTTCTCCTTCCTTGCTCTGCATTCCACAAGGGACGATATTATTTGCTGAGGATAATCCTTTTCTGCTAGGGATATCCTTCTTCTTTCGTGGCATGGCTCGGAGACTTGCATTTTTCCGACCTTTTAGTCTCGCATGAATTTTCCAAGTCATGCTTATTGCTCTCCTTGTTTATCCACGGGCCTTGGCCTTGAGGTTTTAATAACCTCTGATTTTGGCAAGGATATCCCTCTTGACACTCGTCAATCCTTTTGTCAATTCCCTTTTGCTGGGGATATCTTTCTTGACACTGGCCTTGTGCTCGTTCCTTGCTGACTATACCACTTGGATGTACTAGCCATATCTCATCTTGCATAATTGGAAAGCTGATGGCCTATTTTGAAGTCATTTCCCACTGGTTCTGACCAAACAGACTCTACTGGGGAATTTTCTATGAAAGGAGAAAGATAAAAAGGAACAGAATAAAAGACAAAGGAAAAAGATGACTCTTTAACAAAAGAAATTATAAATAAAAACCTATCAAACGCAGACACCGACTCTAATGGTCATGACATGCATATGTGACCTATCCTCCGTCGTCAATCGTCTTTCAAGATCTTCCCTTGACTATCCTCCATCTGATTCCCAATCTTATTCGACTTGTAGTGCCCAAAAGGTTTTCACCATCAAGTCTCTCTCATTTTGGTTTTTCTCTCATCTTTCATCGCCTTATGGTGTCCGTGAAGATTTTCACCGATAAGACTCTCTCATTTATATCACTTTCTAGCTGGGGATTTGGAGTGTTTCCGGTATGACTCTCTCTGCTGGAGATTAGAGTCCTTTCTGTTGTGGAACAGAATGTTATGTTCGTCGGTAAGATTCTCATTTGTCTGACTTGGCATCTTTTGCAGACTGATCAGAAGGTCTTTCTTTGGACCGTAATGTGAGTTTTTTGGATAGGCTTAGAAAGAAAGGGTATTAAAGGCTCAAAAACAACTCAATTTGGGGTTCAAAATTACAACCTTCGAAATCATATTTGTTTATAACAAGCGCAACCCTTGCCCCAGTTTCTTGCTTGGGGATTATTTATTTATTATATATATTTTTTAAATTTTTTTGTTACACTATGCATATTACGCACATTATGCGCACTATGCACCCTATGACCGAGCTGTGAAGCGCCTACGTATCCTCTTTGAGGAATCAGGTCAAACGTAGTTCCCAATTCCTCTTTTTTCATTTGACTTTCTTTTGTTTTTTTTTTCATTTTTCTTTTTCTTTTTCATTTTTTTTTGTTCTAGGCTCGTATTTCCTAGTCGTTGCTATTGATTCCGAACGAGGGGTATGAAAGAAAATAAATAAGACTCAAAAGGGGTAACGAAGGATAAAGTGTTTAGGTAGTAGAATAAAATGTCTTCGTCATTCCAGTCTTCAAAACATGCCAAGTGCAAACAACACAATTGAACATAGATTTATAGTCTCTTCCGATGGTGCTGGACTTGACAATTATATTAAACACTTGCTTTTTCATTTGTCATTTCTAAAGCGCTGCTGGGCGACACTCTCACTCTCATGCACGACCCTCATGCCAATTTGGCGAATCTTGCATTTAACAGTTTTCTTTATGTTTTACTTGCCCCAGTTCCACATGACTCGGGCTTCAAATAATCTCAAACCGTTCTTATTTCCTTTAAATGCTTTGATCACCTTCCCAGGGTTTTATGATTAACTTTATAGACTAGGCCCAAACTGTGTGCGCATGTCATGTCCCTAGAATCGGCATTGAACAAAAGCAAAACAAAAGGGTAAAGAAAAACTAAACAAAGAAGATGAAAAAGACCGGAATTTGCTTTTAGACAAAAGGTAGAACCGTTTAAACGACAAAATAAACAGTTACAACCCTAAAACTAAACCAGATAACACCACATTAGGTACTAGACAAATAAAAGGATAAGGGGGTTTGACCACAAGACAATATCCGGATTACAACCCTGAAATAATCTGGACGACAGAAATGACAACAAAATAAACCACCAAAACTCCTCTCTGGCTGACCAGGAGATGGAGCGCCTTTCCAATTGCCCAATACGGTGTTTTAGCCATCATCATTGCCAAGACCGTTACCAACTTCAATATCATTATCATCAGTTAGCGGCTTTCCGGGATGACTCAAAAATCCCATGTTACCAGGCATCCTCCCCATCATGATGTGCAGGTAAAGGATTCTGCGCGATATTCTGGGTGTCACTACCTTGGATCACAATCAGATTTTCCTGGATCATCCTTTCTATTTCTTTTTTCAAATCCCGACAACTTTCAACATTGTGCCCCTGGGCATTGGAATGGTATTCACACCTTTTAGAAGGGTCAAAGCTTCTTGCACGCGGTGTCCAGATGATTTGGAGGAATAGATGCAATCATGTTGTGATGCTTTAACCTCTCAAATAAGCTTTCATAGGACTCTCCTATTGGTGTAAAATTATCTTTCAACCTTCGTTCCCCTTTATACTTCTGGCTTGGATGTGGGTTATAGGGCACCTGAAAGTTATGTGGAGGCTTCTGGAGATTTTGTGACGCTCGTGCTCGCCTTCTGGGGCGTTTTGGTGGCCGGGCAACATACTGAGGTGGAACAATAGAGTGTTGTGGGTTCTGAGGGGGATAATATTGCTCAGGGGATTCATAGATAACTTTAGGAGGCTGCTCATACCTTCGAGATGTTCTCCTAGGACCTTTTCTTGACCCTGATGTCATCATGATTTCTTCAATCTTCTCATTTGTGTCGCAAAAATTATCAGACTCAACCTGGACAGCGTGAGTTGCAGCTTTAAAAACTGCTTGACTCATAATTTTTCCTGTCTTAAGACCATTCTCTATTATTTCTCCCATTTTGATTGCTTCCGAGAAGGATTTGCCAACTGCGGACATCATGTTCTGAAAGTAATCTGGCTCTTGCGCTTGAAGGAAGACAGTTATTAGCTCGTGGTCATCCATGGGTGGCTTAACTCGAGTTGCTTGCTCTCTCCATTTAATGGCATATTCCCTGAAACTTTCACTTGGTTTCTTTTTTAGGTTTGAAAGGGAAATGCGGTCTGGGGAAATGTCGACGCTGTATTGGAACTGTTTGACAAATGCTTGTGCCATGTCGTCCCAGACATACCAGCGAGACGTGTCTTGATCCATAAACCATTCGGAAGCTACTCCCGTAAGGCTTTCCACAAAATAAGCCATCAACAATTCTTCCTTTCTTCCCGCACCTCTCATTTGATTGCAATACCTTTTCAGGTGGGCAATGGGATCTCCATGTCCATCGTACTTTTCAAATTTGGGAGTCTTGAAACCAGGCGGCAAGTGGACATCGGGGAACATACATAGATCTTTGAAGGCAACACTCTTTTGACCAGACAACCCTTGCTTGTTTTTCAACCATTGTTCTAAGTTTTTCACTCTTTGGGTCATTTCTTCTTGTACCATCTTTCGGGCAGGCTCTTCAATCTTTGCAGGAAGATCAAACGAGTACGGGTGGTACTTAGGAGAGTGGTACTGCTCTTGTTGTGTCGCAAATTGTGACTCATGACGAGGCTGTCCTTGCCCACTGGCCCATGCTTGACACCCTCCGGTCATTTGCTGTTTCAGTATTCTATTTTTTTCCCGGCACAGTAGACTCTTGTTGAACCCTCTGAACAAACCGACCAACTCAACTTTCTTCACAATTCAAAACAAAACATGTTAGAATGGACTCAGCCGGTTCTTATTACTAGCAACATCTTTTTCCCTTTTTTTTTTATTTTCTTTTTCATTTTTTGTTGTGGTCGAATCTTATGGAGATTGCCTATGTATCATGACCCCGCATGAATCAGACCTTGCATAGTTCAGACCAATAAAAGATAAACAATATTAATCATTTTTTTTCAATTTTCATATTAAAATAAACTGGGTTTTAAAGGTTTGAAGATGACCTACAAACTCGAAAATCAAACAACCCACATATTCTAATTAAAGATTTATAACCTCGAAACAAAAAGGTCAGCTTCCTTTCCCCGTTTGACAAATGCAACCAAATGGCTATTTTTGCAAATGTGGCCCCTTCCAAATCTCACATGAATTTTGAGGCCGGGGAGGATTATTTTGACACTTTACAAACTTGTTCGTTCTTTTACGAAAATAGCCTTTCGACAACTGAAAGATACTCTAAGGCTATTTTGGCAAGAACGGTTTAAGACACTGTCGAAGCTAGCTCGGCTTATTTTTGACTAAAAAAAATTCACCTGACCGTTGACTCTTTGTTTTTTTTTTCAAATTACAATAAAAACCAGGTGTTGCAACACGGCCCTTCAGCGCCTCGGGGACGAAGATTTTTTAAGGCTGTGTGGGTCAACTGAACCAAATTTTAAAAAATGACCCAAAGGTGGCTGTTTATGCAAAGTCATCCTTCCGGCGTCCCTTTCGGGAACATTCGGCTATGTCTTGATAAAACAGCGTCACCCGGCTTCTTTATGACAACAAAAATTTGACATATTTTTTTTTGGCTATTTTGTTTTAGCAAAAAGTGGAGGCTGGACACTACCCGACTTATTTATGAAAAAATTAAAATTTTGACATGTTTTTTATTTATTTATTGGTTTTTGGCTATTTTAGCAAAAATGAGGGTTGGACCCGATGAGGGTTGCCTACGTATCTCACATCCAGTGAGAATCAAACCGGCGTAGTTCGGGCAGGTCATGAATAAAGTAAATAAACTGATTTTAAATTATGATTATTTTTTTTTTGTAAAAGAACTGCTTTAAAAGAAGAAAGGAAGTATTTTTATATTTTTTTTTTGGAATTTTGATTGATTTTCTCTTTGAAAGAAAGACTTCTAAGAATTCCTTTTCTTTTGATTTGAACTTTGAGAATTTCAAAAGTAAAAGGAAGATATTTTTTTGTTTTTTTTGTTTTTTCTTATTCTAAAGAAGAAAGAAAATATTTTTTGGAATTTTACCTCTAATAAAAGAAATGCTTTCTAATTTTTTTTTTTTGAATTTTCTTTTCAATTTTTAAAGAAGAAGGAAAATATTTTCGGATTTGTTTTATTTTATTATATATATATTTTTTTAATAATTAAAAAGACTTTCTAAAGAAGTCAATAATGGAAAATATTTTTGGATTTTTTGTTTTGAAAATTGGGAGTCTAAACAAAACTTTTCTAGACTTTTTTGGCAGGACAAATATTTTTGCAACAAATAAAGATATATATACATTTTTTGAAAATAAAGAAAAACTTTTTGGATTTTTATATATATATATATATATATATATATATTTGCAACAAATAATAAAACCACTTTCAACGCCCGACTCTTTTTATTTTATTATTTTGAATTTTTCAGAAACGAATAAAAAAAAACTATTTTAAAAGTAAGACTCTTTTTCATTGTCATTTTCAGGGGAAGACAAACTATTTTCCTTTATATATATATATATATATATATTTTATTTTTTTTTTTTTTTGAAAAATAAGACAGAACAACGATTTTTTTTTCTTTCTATTTTTTCTTTGGTTTTAATAAAACAAACTAATAAAATATTTTTTTTTCATTTTCTCAAAATTTCGGCAGAGTTTTGACAGTATTTGGGCATTGGTTTTTTTTTTCAAAAATAAACAGTCAATTCCCTAACCGCTATTTCTTTTTTTTTTCAATTTTAAAATATTATTCATGATATTCAAAAGTCAGTCAACACACAAATCCGGATCAAATAAATGCGCAAGTAGCAGCAAGTAAGATGCATCAGGATGGCCATTTTTTGGGTACACCTGTCCTAGACAGACCCAACCCCTGTGTTGAGTCTCCAAAGTCAAATGCACGTGATGCAAACAATCGCTCCTACTAGGGATCCGGCATGAAGCTGAGTTATTCTAAGTGAAAAAACCTGAGGCATATTGATCTAGCCCTGGCTTACCCAAACGGACAGTTTGAGCCGAAGCGAGGGCAACGTACGGGGAGCACGAAAGTCTACCCGGCCTAGTTACTTGTCCCAACTTCGTCTTATTTGGTATGACTTTAACAGAAAGGTGGGCCACGCGCACGTGTGCACCATAAATTTAGAAGACTCAGAAAGAAGGGGGTTTCGTAGCAGTTGTATATATTCATAATTCAAATAATATTAAAGCGGTAAAAGTGTCATTTAGCACATTGGGCATATATCATGTAAAAAAATCAGATAATAAATAAAGCCAACTATAACAATTATTTTAAGCTCGAATTCTTGAACCCTGAACCAGTGGTTCTGGGTTTTGAGTCCCCAGCAGAGTCGCCAGAGCTGTCGCACCTCCTTTTTCCGCCCCCGCGAGGGTGCAAGGGAGTTTTTTCCAATTAAAGGACAGTCGAAACGGGATTTATTTCTTTATTTCAGAGTCGCCACTTGGGAGATTTAGGGTGTCCCAAGTCACCTACTTTAATCCCGAATCGAGGAAAAGAATGACTCTGTATTACAGTCTGCGCACCAGAAATCCGGATAAGGAATTCTGTTAACCCGGGAGAAGGTGTTAGGCATTCCCGAGTTCCGTGGTTCTAGCACGGTCGCTCAACTGTTATATTTGGCTTGATTATCTGATTTTATACAAATATGGACTCATGTGCAAGTTTTATCTTTTTACCGCTTTCATTATTATATTTTTTAAAGAATGTGAACATCGTTTAAAAACATGTCTTTGGATTGGGTCACATAAAATGCATCCACGATCCGGAACGTATTTTTATTCAATGTTTTGGGATTTGGATTTGGGTCGCATAAATGCATACCCGTGTTTAAGAATGTATTATTATTATATCGCGCCTAAAGCAATTAGCGATTTATTACTTTGGGGTAGGGCCGTGAAATTTGTTAAACGACTCCTCCTTAATTCTAAGCAATTAAATGTACATTTATTGAGGGCCCCGCAATCTATACATTTTATTAAGCGAGGCTCATCTCATTTATTTTCCTAAATGGATAAATCTTAAAGCGACTACATTTTGCTATTTAAAATTAGTCTCTAAAATGAATAAAGAAAATCCTAATTAATTACGTTTTTTTATTATTATTATTTAAGAAAACATGACACGCTAATTGCTTGATTCATACAAATATTGATGAAAAAGGAATTTTATTCTTAATTTCGAAAATTATAAATTAAATAAAAATTCAACAACTAATATTCAAAATAAACAAATATAGCTAGATTAAAACTCAGCATTGTTATTTTTTTAAAAAAAATATTATTGAGATTAATTATTCACAATCATTTGAAACTAAATTTAACCATAATTACTAAAGCTTATTAGAAAGTTTATTAGACTTAAACGTTCTTCTAATCTTGCTTAAGCTCAAGTCATGCCTTAATGCCTAATTTACGATGTTTAATTTAAATTCGTGTCTTAGCTAAATTTAGCTACTTGTTCATGATCGACCTATAATCTTGAAGCCTTCATAATTAGTGAATTAACCTATTTTGCCGAACCGATTTATTACAGACTAACTTATGATATTATTTTCTTATTCCAGTCATTATTTAGTAATTCATGAAATAGTTTAAATACAATCAACAAAAGGAACAAAGAAAAAAACGAAATTAAAACTTTAAATTTTCATTCTTCATATGTATTCACGCTTCATATTTCGGATTACAATAACCAGCTTTTCAGTTGTGTACCTGATATTGGAAGCAAAAGAAAATGAATATGAGAATCAGCAGCAACAGTAAAATCAATACAACACAGCAACAATAGCCCATCAACAGTAACAACCCAGTAACAGACCGGTGGAGTAGTAATCCCAAAAAAACAAAAGCTTCCAGCTTTGATGAAACAACAATTAATTCTAATTTCAAACAACAAAAGAAAGCAGAATGTTTTTTCTTAGTTTTTTTTATTTGAAAGCTTAAATATTTTTCGGAATTTTCTATCTCTTAAATGTTCAGCCCTTTTCTCTCTCTCTTTTTTGTCCTCAAATCTGATTTCAAGACTTCATATATATAACCCATCCCATAAACCTTTCAATTAATTAAAATCCATACTTTTTCTCTACCCAACCCATTATCTTCCCACTCATCCCCATTACATTAAATAAACATATCACACCACCCCATTATATTTTGTCCCCCATGCCTAACATAAAATAATGCAAGATTCCCCCTTTAAATTAAATCTTGTCCCCCTTTATATTAAACAATTATATCACAACCCAACCCATTTCATTTTGTCCCCCATGCTTCAAATAAACAAGTACAAAATGTACAATTCCTAAACTACCCCCTCCGACCTTACTGAAATTACCAAACTACCCCTGAACGTATTACAAATTTACCAAACTACCCATCAACTATAACACATCAATTAATCAAACTTAACCAAAATATAGACAATATGATCAATTTCTAACAATGTTCAAACAACAATATGAACACGGATGAACATCATAACAACAATATCACATGAACACGATTTTAACAACATTTTAACAACAAATCACACGAACACAAATTGAACAACAAAGAACAACTAAAATTTGATTGAACAAATTTTTAGCAACAAACAATCTTATTTTCGGATTCAACAACTACAACAAACAAGTATATTTAGATTTCTAACTTCAATCATATTGAACTTAAAATCAACTACTCTAACAACATTACAACAACAATTCCTATATTAAACTTTATGAGACAAATTCAAGAAATGATCACAAATGGTAAACAAGAAATCAAGCTATACAAATTTCGGATTCAAGAACAATCAAACAAAGTATGAACATGAAATAAATCTATTTTAAACAACAAACATGATGGATTTAAACTATTAAACCAACATATTTCTCTAAACACAACTAAATTCTTTTAGAAAAATAACAAGATCGACGAATAAACAATTATGAACTTAAGCTTAAACTTAACAATATTAACAACTTCTAACAATACATAAACACATGAAACAAATTGAAGAAATAGTTAATTAAATTTCAATTTGAATCTAACAAACATCAAACTAACAAATACTTACTTAAACAATAATACAAACATGAAATAAACATGAAAACAACTAATTAAACTTCTATTTTGAAATCTGAAAATTAATTTAACAAACAACATGAACATGAACTAAAAATTAATTCAAACGATAAACAAAACAAACATTTGTTGATTTTAGATTCGAAAATATCAAAACAAAAAATACGGATAAAATAAAACTCAAAATCTACCAACCGGATTGAAACGACGAACAACGACCAACCAACGACGAATGGACGACCAGTGATCGACGACATCGACCAAAACTCATCCATGTACGCGAACTCGACTGGAGTTGACGCCGAAGTGAAGCAATAGTCGACGCAGCAGCGTGGTTTGTTTTAACCTCGGCTGCTCATCGTGCACAGTAGGGTCGTGTGGGCTGCTTGAAGCAGACGAAGTGACGAAGGAGTAACAATAGCAGCTATTGCCGCGACGAGCAGCAACGTTTGGTTGTAATGGCTGTTTTAAACAGTCTTTCAAAACGGACGCATCTTGACGTAGCAGCATTTTTGTTGGTGCCGAAGAAAGATGACGAAGCAGCAGGCAGTCCATGGACGAGCTGGAAGGAGGGATCATTTACAGTGGGGTTTCCACCATGGGAGGGCAGCTATGGCGAAGTCGGGGCAGTAGATGAAGCAGCAGCTGCGGCGAGGCAGCGATGGCGACGGGGTCTGTTTGGGTTTGTTTGGTAGTGGTTTGGACGTGATGCTGGTGCAGGCCAGCCATGGATGTTGATGGCGAAGCTCAGAGACGACGGGGATGAAGCGGGCAGCGGTGGGTTTGATATTTTTTCTTCTTTGATTGAGGGTTTTCCGGCGATGCAACGGGGAGGTCGACGTGGATGGTGGTGACGTTGGTTGTTCTGAGTGGACGAAGAAGAAGGTAAGCGCAGCCATGGGAGGTGAGGTTTTAGGGCAGCCATGGCTGTGGAGCTTTGGAGGAAGAAGAAGAAGATAGGAGAGGGGGGGCGGATGGTTTAGATTTTTAGGGTTTTTTCTTCTTTTTTTTTTTTGTTTTATTGTTTGTAAGATAATAGAGGTGTTGGGTTATGGACTGGGTCGACCCAGTTCGAAATGGACCGGGTCGTAGGGAAGATTGGGCCATTTTTTGGGCCTATGGCTTGAAATTGAAGAAGAGGCTCAATTCCGACTTTCTTTATATTTTCGCTCTCTTTTCTTCTTTTATTTCTCTAAAACTAAATTATAAAAATACTTAAACTATTATTAAGAATTAAATTAAGTTATAAAAGCGCAAATTAACTCCCAATAACAATTAACGCACAATTAAGTAATAATTAAGCATAAAATTGTATATTTAGACATTAAATGCTAAAAATGCAAACGATGCCTATTTTTTGTAATTTTTAATTTTTTTGTAAAAAAATTTAATTAGTAACAATTATAGAATTAAATCCTACATGCAAATGCGACATATTTTTGTATTTTTTTATTAATTTAACAAATAAACATGCACAGACAAATACAAATAATTATTCAAAATATCACAAAATATCACAAAATTGCACACCAAAGAAAAATTATTTTATTTTTGAATTTTTTGGGAGTAATTCTCATATAGGGCAAAAATCACGCGCTTACAGTAGTTATGATATGTATGTATAAACTTGAGAAAAAAGAGAATAAAAATTCACGGATATTTCACGCCTAAAGATACACAAAATAAGAAAACAAAAAAACAGTTCGGAGAAATATTGGTTATGGGAGAAGGCATGAATGAGTGTTGACTGAGTGTCTCAGTCAATGGTTACACTAAAAATAGGGAATTGATTTTTGTTTGCATATGATACTTTTTTATTAATTAAATTAAATATTTATGGGTGAAAAATTAGGAGAGAGCTACAATAAGGTAGGTAGGTGATGAAAAAAAAGATCAGGTTGTTATAGTTAGAGGGAATGGTAAACGAAAAGGTCTTATTGATATTTGGCTACACATTTGCAAACTTGTAACTAGGGGTGTACATAGGCCGGGTTGGTTTGGATTTTACAATTACCATACCAAACCAATTGTGTCGGGTTATTAAATCTAAAGACCAAATCAAACCAATAAAGCTTGGGTTTTTCAATCTCGATTTTTCTCGGGTTTTCGGGTTTTTCATTTTTTTTCCGGTAAAATCTTCGTAGAACAAAACTTATAACGTATGCTCAAAATATTTCTTTAATCCTAATAAGATATAATTATTTAAAGTATTTTCTAAGAAAATAATACAAAATACAAGATGTGTTGTGGCATTATCCTAAAATATTCAACAATAAAGACAATAAAATTATGTAATATAAATATTGCTAATTAAAAAGCCATAATAAAAATAAACATAATCTAAAGGTACTAAGTCATGTTAAATAAATAGACTAATAAGGGAGTATTAATTACATGAATAAACGCTAAAGAAAAATAAAAATAGGTTATGCATTTTTATCTAAATTATTGCTTAACAAAAAATAGATATTCAATACATTCCCGTTCGTAATATTAAATTGAATGTCTTTTGTTAGCATTAGTATTGATTTGATTTTGGTTTGGGCTTTTGTTAGCATTATTTAATGAGACTTTTTCCTTCCTATACCATATATGAAACCTTATTACCAAAAATGTGCATAGTTTCATATTTACCCGCCATGTTCACAGTTTTTCTACAATTATTATACCATTTATTAAATACTAATTATTAGGAGCTGATTCCTTCCTAATTAGGCACGCTACAAATCAAGAACAGAATATTCTAATTGATTTAGCGACCTTCAGATCAAATTTGAAACGCAAATCCTATCTCTTCAATTTAAAATCAAATTACATAGACTCTTTTCTGCAAAAACTCTGTTCTTCGATATTTTTCCTTAAGCCACAAATCAAAAAAAGACAAAATCGTCAACAAATTCGAATTAAATTTTAGAAATCAGTTCTGCAAAAGCTCAGCTCGTCGACATTCTCTCTACATCTCTCTATTTCTCAATCGCAAATTTCAGTAATACAAAGCAAATGAAAAGAGAGCAGCAATTCCATCATTGACAGCCATTAAAAAGCTTGAAAGCTTTGAATTCAAATTTGAGTTTTCAAAAATCATTATTTGTTTGGATTGGGTATTGTTGAAAATAATCGGGAATATGGTTTGGAGTTTATATCTCAATTTTTAGGGGTTTTGGTGAAGATTAGACTTGGTTTTGACTGAATTTCAGATTGAAACTCGAAGAAGAAGAAGAAGAAGAAGAAGAAGACATATTGCAGAAATTGTAGATAAATTATAAATAAATTGTAGATTATTTGTATTCTGATTGTAGATGCTTTATTTTCTGTTTTCACAAATAAAAAACGGCTAAAACTTCTACAAATCTTCTGAAAAATGCAATTATGTCAAAAATCTCAATTATGCTACAATTGAATGGAAATTGGGATATAAAAATTCAATGTACCCAGTTTGTAGATAAATTGTAGATTATTTGTATTCTAATTTTAGATGCTTTGTTTTCTGTTTTCACAAATCCAAAACGACAAAAACTTCTACAAAAACTTCTGCAAAAAACGCAATTATGTCAAAAATACCAATTAAGCTACAATTAAATGGAAATTGGGATATTAAAATTAAATGTACCCAGTTTGTAGATATTTTTAGATAAATTGTAGATTATTTGTATTCTAATTGTAGATTATGTCGAAAATACCTATACGTTGCCACATTTATAGTGGCTGGACTGATTAAAATGCACATAAGGAGGGCAGCTGATAAAAAAGGGGCAAAATGGTTCTTAAGAGCAAGTGCATTCTTGTTGGCAAAGTGTAACGGAAGGTAAAAGTAAGCAATAGTCGATAGTTCAAGTGTAAATTTGGAACTTTTTACTAATTACATATCATTGGTATCTATGTCAGTTCGTCTCTTGAATGTTTCTAGTCTCTCAGAGAGAAACAAAAATGCCTCATAGGAACGAATCATCAACTGAGAATTATTTTTCCGAAGACTTCCCAAGGCAGCTTTGCTGAGATTTGAAGACGTAAGCAATAACCACCTGTTCTATCAGAGAAAGAAAACGTGGGTGAGGGTGAGGGTTTGGGAGAGAGAAACGTGGGAGGGGTGGGATATACGGTACCTTGAATTAAGGAGGGATATACGCTGCATTAATTGTACCCTTAAAATACACTATGGTATAGAATTGGTAATTTGGTATACTAAGTGTAATTAAGTCAAACCTTAAACATTGAGGGTAATAAGGTTTCCTATGTGGCATAGGAATGTAAAAATTCCTTATTTAATTTACTAATATTAATGGCTAAGCATTCAAAAGTTCTAAGTCCAACCTTGAAATAATACCTTAAAAGATAAAATTATGAATTTTTTTAAGAAATATTTATAAATTACATCACAATAAGTATATTTATTTATTAAATATATCTAAAATTTCTATATATATAATGTCGGGTTGGTTTGGTTTCGGTTTGACTTTCTTTAGTTAAAACCAAACCAAACCAATTATGGTCGGGTTTTTTTTTTCCAACACCAAACCAAATCAAACCAAACCATAGTCGGATTTTTTTTCTCGGTTTAACTCGGATTATCGGGTTGGTGCGGTTTGTCGGTTTCCTTTGTACACCCCTAATTGTAACTGGGTTAAAATAGTGCAAGGTCTACTTATGAAATGCATTATTGTGTAATTTTGTCATAAAAAATAGAAAGGGAATGCAAATCTAATTCTCTTTTGTTTATATTTACTTTGCCCTTATATAGTTACAAATACTTTGTAGTGCAAACACTTCTATACAAAACTTCAGCGCTTCATTCCACTTTTATGCTACATTTTCTCAAGTTCTTACAAGTCAAATGATTTTTATTAATGTACATCAATAATACATAAAGGTAATACAAAACAATTTTTTTCTGTTCACCAATTGGCTTTTGTACAACGACGACGACGACAACAACAACAACTACTACTACTAGTCTACTACTACTACTACTACACCTCAATACAAAGCAAGCTGGAGTCGGCTTATGCATCCTCACTTCCATGTTGCTCCATTTTAGTCCGTCCGGTTGCAGTATCATAAAAACTTAATTTCTCTAGAACTTATGGTCATATTTAAGAAAAAGACCCATCCAAAAAGAATACCAATTGGCTTTGGTAGGTAGCTGTAGCTGTAGCTTCTTCTGTTGCAGTTCTCAACTTCCTGTATTTTGAAATCCAATAAGTGAGAAAAATAAAAGATGACAACATGGAGCAAGATAAAGAAGAATCATAAGTTTCTTATGATAACTTCTTTCCTTTTGAAATAACTTCCACTGAAAGAAGAAATGGTGGCAAGGGAGTACTAACCATTGAAAATGTGGAACTGCTCGTAACAACTGGGTATCTCATCCTGCGACGCCCCTATCTGCAAAAAGTAGAGCTGGCAACCAAAACCGGAAAAATATTAGGCAAATGTTTCTCTTTTTGCTAATAGAATTTTTTGGACAGTCGACTTACAGGGAGAAGGTATATAATAGTCACTCCTCGTCCTCTAATCGACAACCCAAACAATCTATGTGACGCATATATACTGGTTATATTATGCTTCTGCACTTTCCTGAAAGTATACTCCCGGCATCTTTCCTTCTCTTGAGTCAAAGCCAACAAGCTATTACTGTACAGATTACAAGAGCATTAAAAAGATGAAACTTTGGGAGATTGTATAGCAAACTCCACCCGCAACTCCAACCAAGAGATCCTCTTTTAGACTTCTCGACTGACAGCACACGGAGAGCGGGTACAAAAGTATTTTGCAAGGAGTGGCATGATTTCAGTAACAGCTTGCAATCTAATGGCTGATAGTTTCCATGGCGACACGCACAAGACGTAACAATCCGTCCACGTCCTGGAAGTTGTAATCAAGAGCCTTCTTAACGGATAATGCACCCTCTTTACATTGTGAATCTCCAGGCCCTGGAATAACAGCTGCATAAGCAACACGTGATTTCCTGGACGCCTCCATCGCAAAATTAACTTCCTGAGCCTGTAAAATAACAAAACTCTAAGACTCCCAAAAAGAAAAAATATTGCAGTGTCAAACTACCAAAATTTCAGAACGTATGGAGAAAGTTCTCACTGATGCACAGTGGCGGAGCCTAAATTCGATGGGAGGTCAAAATATATAAAGTATACGGAGAAGCCAAGGGGATTCAATATATAGTATATATACATAAATATAAAAAAATTGACCGATCTACACAGTGTAATTTTCCGGCGAACCCTTGGCAAAGTTTGGCTCCGCCACTGCTGATGCAGGAGTAAGGCCTTTCGCATGTCCTTTATATTTAGGGGGACAGAGAAACAAAGTTCAATCATTTGGAAGAAAGATTATGAAGCCTAATGAACATAGGTTCAACTAACTAATTTGCCTAACCATTATTTAGGCAATTGTTCTAACTAATCATGGTGTTAGTTATCACCAAATATTTCTTTAATTGGGGTGGAAATTTATAATTAAAATATATGGACTCACCAAGTTGATTAGCCGCATGAAGCTAGAACCATTTCTTGCTGAGACAACATGAGTTCCAGCTACTTGAGGAGAACCAACAACTTTTGCCAATGCAGCCTTGTCTACCATTGTTGGATTGTTCAAATTGTCAACATCAGAGACAGAAGAGAAAGGAGACTCACCTATTATATAGTAGTGAGTCTGATAAGTAATAACCATTAAGAAAAAAAGTCAAAAGCAGCTAATCATCATCAGACATATAGCTGTAACACCTTCCAACTAGTTTATACATTTCCAGTACTCATAATCATATTTATACTAATGCTTTCCTCCGTAAGTAATCCTGTTCATCAACAGTGGATATCACTAACTTCGACATATGCCAATACTGCCCTGACTAATAGGATAGAAGTGCAAAAATGCATTGGTCAATACAAACAGATGATGATTAAGGAGTAAAACAAGATAACATTTGACATGTTCTCTTGGTGAGTAACCATCAAAAAGCATATTGATAGTTATATCAAAAGTTAAATCAGTGGCGCAAAGAAGCACCACCATATTGATACCATAAATGTAGAATTTCTAGACATCTCAATGCAGATTACCTGGAGGAAGAATTTGTAGAGCTGTTTGTAACTCATTTCTGTATCGATTTGCATCGGACTGTGAAGAATAAATTACTCGCATGTATGCAACTTCCATGCATTTATAAGCAAGTGCAGCAGCAGCCATGTCTTTCATTTTCTCATATTCATAAGCACAAAACCTATGAACATAAGAAGGACCAACAATCAGCTTTACATCCTTATTGACATTTCCAGTGGTAGTTCAAGTTTTGCCATAGCATTATAACAACCGATTTCTGAAATACAGAAAACTATATGGATTATCCCTAAGTCGTGTACACTCCACAATCCACATGTGTGAAAAAGTATTCAATGAAGTTTGATTTTCCTATTGAGTACAAAAGTGACATAAACATTGCCCCCATGGTGCAGACGTCTCTTCAAAAATTGGATTTGAAAAGCACTAATCATATTTGGAAGAACAGATTAGGTCACAAAGTTTTCACAATACATGATACCGGTGAAGAAATTTGCTTCCAAAATTTTTATGAGCTAATTGAAATTATATTGTTATATCCGCTGCTAAAATTGTTTGGTCAACAAGAAACAGAATATTCTAACAAATTCAAACACTTGCAAATTTACTGATACAGTAGCAAGATATCAACCAATTTTTACAGCTATGTAGCTTTAACAAAATCCAAATATTTAACCATTCTTAGATCCTTAATAAATGTAAAGAATGGAAACAGTGTCAAGGAAAATTTTATAGTTTTGAAAATTCAATCATTAAGTTGAAATAAAGACTCAAAATTATAAAAGAATAGCAGTTCAAATGCATAATTTGTTATTTCAAAAGCACGTTATTCTCTAAGAGAGCCAGATTGATCCTTCAATGGGAGATTCACATGACCAGAGGCGGAGCCAAGATTTCTATTTTATGGGTTTTGGATTTTAGAGCGACGATTTCAAGTGCTTATAACTGGATTCTAAATTTAATATTTGTGCGTATTTAATGAAAATTTTAATACAAATACACTGTTTGAACAAAAGCTATTGGGTTCTGCTGAACCCATAGCCGGGCTTCTAGCTTCGTCCCTGCACATGACCAGTCCATCGAATAATGCTTGCAGATGTATCTCAGACCCTTGGCACTTTGGCATGTCGCGGAAGTAATACCTACTCAACAATCTTTATAAACACAACACTATCATGCTTGCAACAGTTTTTTTTGCATTTGTCTCAATGTACAGAGGAGAAGAGGAGAAGCTCAGATGCTCCAGTAAGGAGGTGTGAGCGACTGGTTGTGGAGGGCACGAAAAGAGGTAGAGGGCGGCCTAAGAAGTATTGGGGAGTAGTGAGCAGGCAGGATATGGCGAGGCTTCAGATTTCTGAGGACATGACACTTAATAGGAAGTTGTGGAGGTCGAGTATTACGGGTGTAGACTAGGAGGTAGTTGAGTCTTGCGTTACCTTGTACTGTTGTGAGCCTAATCTAGTAGGGTTTTTGTCTGAAATAGCTAGTGGCATTGTCGTGTCTTACTATTTTCTCTTTTCGGTGCAGGACCTATTTACTAGCCATCATTTTTGTTTTGCATTTTTCCTTCTGCATTTTATGTTCCTATTTTTCCTATGATCTCTGTGGTGAAACTAATATTCTCTCCTTTTTGTTTTTCTTATTATATTGAGCGAGGTCTTCCGGAAACAGCCTCTCTACTCCTTCGAGGTAGGGTAAGGTCTGCGTACATACTACCCTCTTCCCAGACCCCACTTGTGGGATTTTACTGGGTTGTTGTTGTCTCAATGAATGAACCAAGTTCAAGTTTAGAGGAGAACTCACTGGCAGAGTTTCGCAGTGCTGCTATAGATTCTCCTTGACTGGTTCAATTCACCATGGTTAGTGCTGTCTAATTCTAGTAAGGAGGCGCCATGGAGAAACTTTAGTGCCGCTTGGAAATAGATACCCGTGCTTTCACTTGATCCAGAATTCTGGTACAAATAGCAAAGTTATGCCAACACCAAAAAAATGAAACAAACAGTAAACCATATTGTTTGGACATAAGTGTAAATTCTTTATACCTTGAGGCGATCTGCCAGGTGTTTAAGGTTTGTGGCTTCTTTTATGGCATTTGTAGCAGCTTGACTCGACGAATCCTTCCGAACAGGGCTTGGAACATCTACATCCCTGACCTTATGAGCAGTACTATTAGGTAGTTTTCCATGGTGGCTTTTAGCTTTTTTACCCTGTCGTGAATTATTTGACCTTTCCCTTTCAAAAGCATCAACTATAACAAGATTTGCCCCATTTTCCCTTTCGGATCCAGGAACCGGCTCTTTAAATACAGCTGTCTCATTCTGATCTCTTGTTAATGGAGACTTGGGAGAGACTTCAATCTGCTCGCTTTTGTTGGAAACATGCTTCTTAGATGATCTATGATCATCTCGATCAGGTACTGCCTCGTGCCTTTTATCCAGGTGGGATGTAACATCCAATCCAACTTCTGCGTCATCGTGATGAACAATTCTTAATTGATTGTCTCCTTTAACATTTTTGTCCAATAATTTTCCAGAAGGATCCTTCTTGGAACTCTTTTTTAATCTATCAGAACTAATACCAGATTTCTCCTGAAACTTGTTTTTTCCTGGAGTCATTTTCTCCTCATCCAATGGCATTTGATCTGAAGATAAACTTAAAATATCAGGATCTTTGGTCATACATTGGTCAGAATCGTATTTTGGAGCCCGATTCTTGTCTTTATGCCGTGACGAGGAACCTCGTCTACCATTTGAGACTGGCGCACTGTTCTGATACTGATGGTCATTCTTTCTCTCCTTATCAGATCCTTGATCTGAGTTTTCCGTCTTGCAAACATATTGGCTAGTTTGACGTAATCGATCTGCATTTATGTCAGCATCTTGATGAGCTGCATAACCAGAAACCATGGTATTTGCTTTGAGTTTTGTACCTGATTCACGATGGACATCATCTCGTTTAATTTTTTTAGACGATACATCTGAATCCTCCTCACTCATGTTCCTCATCTTTGCATTCTTTGTACCTGTCAAACATCCCAGACAGAAAATAAAGGAAAAAATACCAGAATTCCACGATTTTCAGCAAGTCCAAAATTGAGTACTTAAGATGAATACCTCCATCAGAATGGTTGTCAAGAAAAATTCTCTTCTCTTTGCTTTTACGTCTCCTCTTCTCCTCGTGGTTCAGTATGACGTGGTCGGAAGAGTGTGAGCAATCTTGTTTAGTTCCACTTGACGAAGCTTTTGATCCATATCTTTTTGTCCGACTAGATTCGATAACTTGTACACCAAGATTCTGGTTCTCTTGGCTGGCGCGCAAAGCATCAGGGGAAGTTGATCCATTTGAAGCCGATATAGGATACTCCCCAGATGAATATGGTTTCTCGGTTTTTGTAACGTTAACTCTTTCCTTTATCGAGCTGTTATGTTCAACTAAACTTTTCTTACCGACAGCATCAGAATCCTTCAGCATTTCTGGTGAAGGAATTTCATGTACACCAGTTTCATCATTGTCGTCATCAGCTTCCATGTCCCCGAAGAAGTCTCTGTACCTATCTCCGGCATGGTTCTTTTTCATGTCCTCCGAACCACTTCCGGACAAGCGAGTGTCTCTACAAGGGGTTTTCTTACTCTTAGATTCCACGAAATCAGCGATGGAAACTTCTTTTAAGACCTCTGTGCTTTGAACAACGTGAAACTTAGTTTCGATAAGAGGGAGCTTCAATGCCTTAGAAACAAGTTCTTCACGGGTGATAACGTCTACATCAACCTCCTTTGATTGCACACCACTACGATTTTGATTGTCATTGCCATAGCCATTTGCTAAAACATCTTTATCGTAAGATTTCCATTTCCCAGCTTCTGAAGCTTTCCTATTTGCATAATGAGTTCCATTTACTAATGCAACGGAAGTTTCAAAGCTTCCCTTGATCATACGTTCAGATCCACATTTCCCCCAGAACCTCCCTTTTTCAGTCAAGCAAATCAAATCATCCGAAAGCGGTGATAATAATAGGCCTTCATGCATTGGATATGAGGTCATAATCTGCCCCAATATATGGATGGGAAAAAAAAAAAAAAAAAAAGGAGAACCCAAGGTCAAGTTGGCCAAAAAGGAAGAGATACAAAGCAAATTTGATATTTTAGGAGAGGGGTGAGAGCATTCACCTGAAGTATACTTGTTGGAGATTCATATCGGGAATCCCCAAGGTCATGGGATAACCCCTCACCATATATCGAGCTATCATCCGGCGATGATGACGGAGAGACATCAAGACCAAGCCCACTGTAGATTTCAGCTTTCTTTTGGGTTGACAAATTTTCAATACCAACTCCGATATGCAACTTGGGAGCTTTCTGGTCTGATAGATATGTCGGCTTCTTGACTATTTCACTTTTCAAAGAGGGGACTTTTTCGTGAGCAGGTGGAATAGCTGAATTTGTTTTCCCGTTAGCTGTTTGAGCCTTCGGTGCAGGTACTACTGCCGAATAGGCAGAAGCTGCTGTGGGCCTTCCTGATAGAGAAGTGGATGATGACGCTACTGAGGATCGCCGACCACCCTGCAATAACAAGATGATATGCATATTGCTTAGTCAAAGTAGAAATCAATGTGAGGACAGCAATAATACTTGTTTGATACAACGAAACATAGTAACACAACACAACCGTCATTAGAAGGCAGCTACCTCTAGGCGCATATTGCCCGGTGTACAAGACCAAGAAGGTGAACGCTGATAGGTAGGTAAAAATGAACCATATCCACCAAATTTTGACCCTGCCAATATATGCGAATTAATTGTCATTCACATTTCAAGTAACAAGCACATAACTGCAAACTTCTGATACTAAGAATATGCCATTGTAATACCCAAGTTCTCAGATGAAACTCCATCCTCAAAATCCTTTTGAAAATGTCCCAAAACATCTTGGAGTTTCTCATCCTTGAAAGAATAAGAGAACAGTTATGTGAGACGCTGGAAACCGCATAATATATTCGTACGAAACTGGTATTAAATTCTGCAGGTAAACTTTTGTGAGCTCACTAGTGACTAGCCCTCAATCCTACTCACCATAGTTATGTCACATAGCAAGAATAGAAGAAATGCCATTGACTTTAACAAAAAAATATACCTAGACATAGAGTGGATGCTTAACTTCCAGATATATCAAATCTGTGGTTACCCCTCTTTACTATTAACTAGAGTTACCTGTAATTATCTTGATGGTTAAAAAAATGTGTCAACAACAACAGCCATGCCAGTCCATTTAAGCTCATTTTAAACCACCATTACACGAAATAAAAACAAAAGGTGCCTACTGACATATATCCCTATGTACTATTTAAAAAAGGCAGCTTGGTGCACAAGGCATCCCGCGTTTACGCAGGGTCCAGGGAAGGGCCTCATCCCCTTGTAGACAGCCTACCCTAATGCAAGCATTAATGGCTGCTTCCCTGGCTCGAACACATGACCTATAGGTCATACGGAGACAACTTTACCGTTGCTCAAGGCTCCCTTTCTCTATGTACTATTGAATAACAAAAACGTAATCTTGGAGAAGTAAATTAAAAAAAGGAAAAGGAAGACAAAACACATACAATATAGGAGAGTGCAATATCAGGGTCAACTGTTGAATCATTACAAGCATCTCCCTCTTCAATCTTAGTCTCCTTCATCTCTGCTTTAATACCAAATTCTAAAACTAACCCCTTTCTTCCATCTACATAAATCATTCAATAAACTAAAATTCAAGAAAATTCAAAACCCTCAAGCCCCTTATTTCATCTACAAGAAAATACAAAAACTAAAAATACCCACAAATTACAATTTATAACAACAAAAACCCAGAAAAGAAAAATCAAAGCTTTCTTCTGAACTATATCATACAAAACATGGTATTTCAAGAAAATTCAAAACCCTCGAGCCCCTTACTTCATCTACAAAAACAAAATAAATATTTACCAAATTACAACATGAAACAACAAGAACTCAGAAAAAATAAAACAAAAACCTTCCTGAACCACATAAAAAACTTAAAATGATGGAATTTCAAGAATAATTTCAAACTCCAAATCCCCTGAATTTGAGCTCCAACATAAATTTAAAAATAAAAATTCCTTCACCCAATTACAACATGGCAAACCTCAGATAAGAAAGATCAAAATTTTCTGCTGAATCAATCAAAAGAACAGAAAAAAATTGAAACTTTACCAACCAAGTTGACCTTAATTTAACACTAAATAAATAAATTCACAAAAACCCCACAAAAGAAAAAGGAAAAAGTGGACCAAAATAACTGTAATTTGAGGAGCTTGGATTTGTTAGTGGGATCTCAGTTTACTCAAAATGAAGAAAGAGAGAGAGAAAAAAAGAGAGAGAGAAACTGGTTTTGGTGTATAACATAACAGCCTTCTTTTACTTTTTTTTTTTATTTCTGTTAACTGTTTTTTTTTCTAAATAAAGAAAGGAAAAAACAGTTTTTTTTCCCTTAACTGTGAGGAAGTGTGTGTTTTTGGACTATAAGGTTTGTTTTTTTTTATTTTTACCAAAACTGTAAAAATTTTGGACATTAACTTCCTTCTAACTGTCAAACAGTTCATTTTATCTTTGGTAATTCTTCTCATTTTCCAATCACTTTCACTAGTTGTTAGATTTAGTAGGTGAAGAATAGGTTTTTTTTTTTGGGCAACTTAGGTCAAAGAATAGTGGAAGATGGATTTAAGATTTAAATTTAATATTTTTAATTTTCGAAATTCTTATTCCGAACACTCTATATTTGAAGGCCTCGGGATTAATATTTATTAAAATCTTAATGATCTCTTACACACAAATAAAAGTATAAATGCCTTGTTTAAGTCAAAGAACTTAACGGTAGAGAGTCTTGACAAACTAAAGGTAAATATTTAAATGTATCCATTTTTTACACCAAATAAATAAATGTTACATATTGTCTTTCATTAGCATATTTATGATCCCTTATCCATGGTTAAATAGAATTATATTTTTCTATTTTTATTTTAACTTCTAAGATTAAATTTCTTGATTTGATATAAATATGAAATACGGGTAAAATTTATCTTTGATAAAAAAAATCTCGTTTCAACTACCTTTTGGCTTACTACATTATAGACATGCTACACTTTTGACTTACTACATTATAGACATGTTTTTTAAAGCGATTTCATAATAAAAAGACGTCTCTTTCGAAATTTTATTTGTCCTTCAATGTTTGTAGTTATCCATATTAGAAATTCTCAAGAAGATGATTACACTGAATATTCTCCTTGTGATCCCTTAGATGCCTTTCCTGAAGGCCGGCATTTGTGCAATTATCGTTAAATTATCTGTTTGAATATATGTAGTTTACTTATATGCATTATTTTCATCTGAGAACACGTGGTTTGACCGCCGCTATTTTACCTTGCACACTCTGGATAGGCACGCATCCTCGTAGAGCGAGGGTAGAAAAGATCAATGAAAGACTATTTCGAATAAAATCGACTCTTCTGCATTCGAGCTACATTGGGGGACTCTTCTGCGTTCGAGCTACCCTGGGGGGCTACGAGATAGCAATGACAGGAGATTAACCGATCGACGTGGAGTGATCTCACGGGGTTAAGTTGATAGAAGTTTATTTAAAATTCTAAATGACATGCATTTTTTCATCAAGTGTAAACACCGAATGCCGGTAAAATTTCTACTTATACAGAAAGACTGAAGTGAATAACAATATACAAAGATACAGCCCTTGATTGCTAAATCAAAAACATGATTTTGAAGTGAATATGGATGGAAGTTTATTCTAGACAAATTCCACAAGCCAAAAGCAACTGAACTAACTGCCACTAACTCAAGCAGAATGACAATTATTTCAACTATAACTCAAATGGAAACTGGATTGCACCCTCATCCAAAATGAAAAATGCCACCACCAAGTGTAATCTATCTTGACTATCCTCTTCCTTTCCCTTTTTTTAATCTTTCATCCGGAGGATCAACAGTGGCTCCTTTCTTACTTTTAGCATGACTCGAATTCTCGGATGGAGGAAGCCCAAGCGGGGGGGCGGAGTGGAAAGGCCAAATACTTCAGCCTAACAAGAATGAGCAACAACGAAATGAGAAGTTGAGGTGCATCGAGCATCCCCATTTAGAAAGAACGGCCGAAGATTTTGGGCCGGTAGAAGGCAGATTGCGAGCAACCCCTCGGCTCTCTGTCATCTTGATGATCCTTCAAACTGATCGCGGAGCAACTCATACTTTTGAAGCTCGGCCATTGACAGTGAGGGAGAGATCTCTCCCAAGACCTTCAAAATAGAGAAAGATAATCATTTCACCAGTAGCATAGGATATAGGTAGATGTAACCTGGTTCACTGGCTTCAAGGGAAGACAGTATTTTCAACACCGAGCATAAATATATGTGAAAAGGATTTCACCGGTAGCATAGGATATAGGCAGATGTTAGTGAGGATTCGATTCCCCATCGTGTAATCCCCTCCCCCATTTCCCCTTCCCCTACCCTCAATATATAATAATTTTAAAAAAAAAACTGCTTTTGTCCACCCATAAAGAAACTCCAACACATTCCATTAGTGTGAATTATATATTACTGAATTAATGAGTTAAAATTAAATTAAAGTAACAAGAAAAAGTTTTCTAGTTTGATAAGGTACATGTTCGCTTTCAAATCGAATATGGATTCGATACAATTCAACAAAATCTAAGACATGATTAAAATAAAAATAATTTTCGAATTTGATTCTATAAAAATTTAAGTTTCCTCTTTTAATGAAGTTAAACGATACAACTCTTATTAGGATATGGGCAGATGTAGCATGGTTCACTGGCTTCAACGGAACACAGTATTTTCAACACGGAGCATAAATATATGTGAAAAGCATTTCACCAGCAGCATAGGATATAGGCAGATGTTGGTGAGAGTTCGATTCTTCACCGTGTAACCCCCCCCCCCACCCCCAAATTTCCCCTTCCCCTACCCCCTATATATAATAATTTAAAAAGAAAACAACTCTGTCCACCCATAGAGAAACCCCAAAACATTCCATTAGTGACTGTCTTACCTTTAAAAAATCATCGTATTCCACGACAATTGAGTCATCCACATCATCTGAGCCAGTTGAATCTGAACTGGCAGCTAATACCTACAGCATAACCACCAAAATATCTTTTAGGAAACAGCTAGGACCATATACCCTCTCCATTTCATTTTATGTGTCTTAATTCGACTAAGCACAAAGTTCAAGATTTTGCATCTTGTGATCTTAAACTAAAGGTGTGTATAACGTACTAAAGATACCCTTTGAATTTTGCGGTCGTAAACATGCCATGTCATTCCTATAAGGAAGTTTCATTAAGGGTAAAATGAGAATGCTGGAATTAATACTAAATATAGAAAGAAGCATTCTTTTTTAAGCAGACTAAAAAGGAAAACAAGTAAATTCAAATGGGGCGGAGTAATATTTATCAGTTGAGATACCATCGGTTGTCTGATAATGCTAGGTTACCCTTCGTACCAACTGCACTGACACTACGGGTAAAAGTATTTTTTGAAATTAGAAATAAAGGATGAAAACACACACCTTGCGTTTCGCAGCATGAAACCAAGCATCAGCGCACAGTGCATACATGTCAGCACCTGTGAAGTTTGGAGGACACCTTTTTGCAATTGAGAGTAGAGATACATCTTCTTTCAATTTAAACTTCCGTGTAAGCGCTTTAAGGACCCTACAAATCATTGAAATTCAAGAAATCAAACATCAAATACAAAGACAAGCACAGTAGAGGGTCAGAATATAAGAGACCTTACCTCTCCCTATAAGAGGCTTCAGAATTCACACCAACATAAAGGAGCTTATCAAATCGGCCTGGCCTCAAAAGGGCAGGATCAATAAGATCGGGCCTATTGCTAGCTCCAATAATAAACAAGTCCTGTTATAAAAGAGGGCCCAAGAATTAGATCTACAAATAAGACAAGTACAAAGAGAACTAAAATCTAGCCCCAAGGCTTTGGTATAGTGGTAAGAGCACATTGCGCCGATGTGTAGGTTAGACGCACCCTGCATGTCAGGACTTTGAATCATTCAGACAGCAGTCTAGTATTTAAGTGGAGAAGGGTATAGGGGCAGGCCAATTCTTCACTGATATTCCGAACTGTTCGCTAGCTAGCCCTCGGGTATTTCTCGGTTATCAAAAAGATAATAAAGAGCTAGTTAGTGATTGAGTGGAGTAGCTAACCTGGGTAGAGTCGTTCAAGCCATCAATCTCTGCAAGCATCTAGAAACGACAGAGGTTTAGTATTACAAGCAGTATATTAGTCGAGAAAAGAAGAAAATATGACTAACAAGCCAATGCATTATGTACCTGAGAAACCACTCGATCCATTACACCGCCTGAGTCTCCAGATGCACCCCGGGCAGGAGCAAGAGAATCAAGTTCATCGAAGAAGATGACGCATGGTCGAGCTGATCTAGCCTGCAATTTTCAAGAAGAATTTTAAATAAGCACATCCTTTTTTAAAACATCTTTGCAAAAGCAAAAATAGCTTACCTTCTGAAAAATGTCCCGAATATTTTTCTCTGACTCTCCTATGTACATGTTTATCAACTCGGGCCCTTTCACACTGAGAAAATTCAGGGAGCATTCGGTAGCAACAGCTTTTGCCAGTAAAGTCTGAACATTTCAACAGAATGTTGTTAATGAATAAAGTATCATAGATGACCAGGAACGGGACTGGACAATAAAATATAGATGATATGACACTGCATAAAGCAACTCATAAACTCACTTTTCCTGTACCAGGTGGGCCATAGAAAAGAACACCAGATCGCTTGCGCAATCCAGACGAAAACAAGTCCTTGTGTAAAAGAGGCAGCTGCATTACAAAGGAAGAAGAGAATGGAAGTCACATCATCTGAAAAATAGCAGAAATAAAATACAAAATCCAGTAGAGTACAACTTTTAATTCGACGCACCATGGGTAATAAGTATAAACTTTAAAAGGAGGCTTATTCGCTTTAGTTTTCACAAGCGTTCTGTGGGAGTAAATCAATGGAATACCTGTACAGTGTCCAAAATTGATTTCTTCACATCTTCAAGACCACCAACATCTTCCCATTTGACATTTGGAACCTACACTAGTGTAAACCATATATATAAGAATTTTGTCAAGCAGCATTAGACTTTTCAATACAATAATTGACCGTCTGCATTGCAATCCCATGCTATACAAAAAAAGATGAACCAAACCAATATAAGCAGTCAGCACATTAGAGTCCAATAATGGAGCACAGAAGATCTGAACTTTCACCAAATTTTGTTGCTCCACAAAAAAAAAAAGTTTTACTTCGTTTTCTTGCAAAAACATTAAAATGCTGAGCAAGTCCAATCAAACACAAAAGAAGCATAATAAGATTAGTTTTGTTTACAAAATCATTTCCTGATTTACCTTTGGAGTACCCAGTGCTGATGCATTTCTTTTCTTTGATCGTTCCAGTGATTTCATTACATCTTCTTTGCTTAGGGACTTTGTCGAGTCATGCGAGCCATTATTCTCGATTGGTTTGCTCTCATGAGAAAGCTCTTTCAGATTTCCTTTCTCAACCTCGACTTCCTCACTACCACGACTAAGGACTAGATTTGCACCAGCATCAGCAACTAAAGCTCGCAGATCTCTTGGCATGAATCCTGATGTCTGACCAACCAAATCTTTCACAAGGTCCTCCAAAGAAGCCTGCAATAAAAACGACAACAAATGACACCCACGACTTCAGTAATCTAGAAAATAACAGAAAGGAAGAGATGAGAGTTTTCATTCCCCCCCCCCCCCCAACCCCCTAAAACCCTTTACACTTCTCAAGTTTCCCAACTTCATGGGCATACTTTTTATTAATAACCCTGGTGTCCGGGCCAGCTTACGTACACACACCTCGACTAATTCCACGGGACACGTGCTACCTCCCGCCAGCACCAGGTAACTTTGTCCATCAAGGCTTGGACAAATGAGAAGAAATCACTCAATGTTTTTGCCTCCGCTAGGATTCGAACCTGAAACCGCATGGTTCTCAATCCACTTTATTGATCACTAAGCCACACACTTGGGTACAAAATTAGAAAATTTCACGGACTCTTTTGGCCTATAGCGAATAAAGTTTAATAAAGGACCAGTGTAGTGTACATATGAATGAATATTAAGATCACACAGACAAAAGAGAAGGAAACTTCAAGTTTACCTACATCTGGAAGTAGTTCACTGAAATGTTGAAGAGACTGGGAGAGCATTTCATTCCTCTGTTCTTCATTCAACGGACCCACGCTAATCTCGTGGCTGAAACAACGCCTAATAGTTGGTGGAAGGCCTTCAGAACTATCAGCAGCAGCAACTAACAGCACTGGGTGCCGATTTACAGGTTGAGCAACCTTTACTTGCTGCATCAACAAAAGACAAGAATAAGCATTACCCAGACTATTCCCCAGTATATTATGTGAAGTGGCACCTTTCAGAAAGAGAGGTGGCAATAGAAAGTAATATTATGTCGTCGTCCTCTTTTCGCCACCCCTCAGAGAAAATGATAATAGCCGTATAGACTATGGACTAGATAAGGGAGTATGTGGGGTAAATTATGGTAAAAGAAATTCAAAAAATGCAAATGCTGGTGAAATTTTGATGCAAGCTCATCAATACTTCAAATTTATTGAGCAGTTAACAAAATTAAATTAAGAGGACTTAGCTCGTATGACTATGAGGGGACAACCTCAACTCCAAGAAGATTTTAATAGAAGACATGTTCTGAATTTAAGCCAAAATGCAGCTATTTTGACTCAAATTTCTTACAGAAATCAGGTAACATTTTAGTGCAAGTAGGCTTATCTATTACATGGATCCATTTATATCATGTCTTTTGCAACTTCTGCAAACAATTCTGACTATGATACTACCTAGAACTAGGAGAGAATTTAGCTTTCTGAATCTCCCTCTTCCCATAAATTCACATAAATATGAGCATGAATCCAAGGACATTATAACATGATGAAGATTTTGAAAAGAGAATAGGAAAGAAAAACAAACCAATCTAATTGATGATGATCATGATAATTCAAAAGAAAATTCATCAACATCATTCAGTACAATATGACGGACACGGAGATATGAAAAGTAAAGGAACTTGGAATACATCTTACATCATAAGCATTTGACTTTCCCTCTGAGTAGATTTCTTCATCTTCAGCAACTGGCTCAGTAAATTCCTTTATGACGGATGCAACCTCTAAGTTCATACCAACTTGGTCATGTGGTGAACCCTCGTGAGAGACCAGGTTCTTGAAGACCTCAAAATGGCGAAGAAGAAGGATTGCAGGCGAGTATCTGCAGTGCAAATTGATTTCAAAGGAATAAAAGACCACATTAAAGACAACCAAGCTTCTTAAGTTTCGATATGCTTGAGCCGGTTTGACCAGATGGATTTAAACATAGAGTTTAACGGATCTTTTAGTTGAGGTTAGTTTAATATATGTTCAAAATCATTGTCAAAGGTTTTTAAAGTGGGTCGTTGGTCTATTCAAAAAATGTAAACTAATTGTTCTCTGTCAATTTAGGATAAGGCCCAATTTAATTTGAAAGAAGTGAAAGGGAAAGTAGCTCAAATAAACTGGGACAGAGGAACAATTTAGAAAGAGACAATCATTGCAATATGTGAGTATCCAAAACACAAGGAGTAATTAGTTTAACGTGAAAATTTTCATGTACATTATACTTCTATGAAGCTAGTCATGATTTCCCTAATGTATATTCGCAATAGCAAAAAGTTATTGCTTCAAGGTATGGATAATGTACGGGGAAAAATAAAATTAAGTGAGGGCTGAGTAAAATTGTGTAAATCAGAAAATCTTAGGTTAACCGTACATAGTCAATTTACCAGGGAAAAATGAAAATCAGGTCGTCGACGTATTAGTAAAGGCTGCCACCTACAGTCAATAAACCTTATGATAGTAGTTAGTTAAATAGACAATAAATCCTAGGCAACCTAAAATACCTGCGGGCCATGCCAAAAGCTTCAGCTAGGGCAACTGATGTTTTTCTATCAGAATTTGCAAATACACTTTGACAGTTATATTCCACCACATGAAGGCCTAATTGACGAGCAACAAATTTAACCACAGTTCTCTTCCCGCAACCTGCAGAAAATTTGAAACCATCCATCAACGGCAAAACTAATTTACAAATCGATGGAGCTGCAGCTTTTAATCGAATAAAATTTTTGTAAAGTAGTACTCCATCTGTCCCAATTTATGTGACACTCTTTCATTTTAGTCCGTCCCAAAAAAGAATTACACCTTTTTATATTTAGTTACTATTTAACTTTAAACTTTCCATTTTATCCTTATGAGATGATTTATAGTCACACAAATATCTATGGCTTGTTTAAGACTACGAGTTTCAAAAGTCTTTCTTTCATTATCCTACTCATCCACTATAGACATCTAAACCATGTTCATTTTTAAAAAAAAAAAAAATCAAACACTGGACTCCCAATCTAGAGATTTTGCCAATATGTAACAATTCCGAGGATCATCTCTTTTGTTTTCTGCAACGTCATGCGACAGGTGATAAAAGAAAATATCACAAAACAGTTGAGAAGAGAAAGAATATCAAAATCATCCTATAACCAGCATCTTTCAAATTAACCAGCAGATGGCAAAGTTTAGAACGTACCGGGCGAACCATACAACAACACAGCAACCCGAAATTTTGATGAAAGGGCTGATGGACATAATGGTGGCATAAGTATGGAGGCTAACGTCTTCACAGTGCTCACTTGTAAAGGCAGAGAACCTCGTGGTCGAGGAATTAAGAAATCTGGAGGAACAGCAGAAGGTACATTCCCTCCAAGTATAAGGGCAGTTCGAGTACGGTTGACTCTTAGGACAGGTTCTTCGGAAGGTTCCATGGCCACAACCTGGGATTGCTTACTAATAAGAGTGAGTGTCAAGGCATTTCGCAAGTTACTCGTGAACCTATGACAATAATAAATAAAATTTAAACCTTGAAATAGATGAGGTCAGAACCACCATTTTGCTTCTTTTGACTGCAAGGGATGCAGAGAGCCGATTTGCAATTCCAATTGATGCACACACTGAAAAGATCACCTCTCGAAAGAAATCTATCTACTTCAAAGTACTTATTCAATTCCATATCGATCAACTCTTGACGGTCTTCAGCTTCTATAGATGAATCTTTTTTAACTGACCCTAGACTCCCACATTCTGGTATCTTCACAAAAGAAGCCCTCAGGTGTGTGGCATATTTTGGCAACTGATCTAAAGGTTCAAATTCTAGAGTGATGGGAACATTGTCTTTTCCGCTCACTATATTATTTGATTTCGCCTCAAATAGTGGTGACAAAGCTTCTTTCCCTTGTTGAATCATTGATTTCAAGCATGACAAATGTAAATAAAGGTTAAATGCTAGAATCGGAGATAAATAGGCAACTTCTCCATCTGGTTTTATATGAGAATCAGGATAGCTATGTAATGGCAAGAGAAATGCTGTCCCGGAGGACTGTGGCGCTGATGAACTACGGTCGGATAAAACTTGGTCACGACTAGGAGGATCTAGAACTACCACTTGTCCAATTCTTTGTTGACTTGTATTGACATTTTTTATGAGTACCTATGGCAAAAACAGAGGGAGCACAAAGTCAAGCAAGAATCATGTATGTCTAAGTTAGTAAGGGAGAATGAATATCTAAAGGTATCTTTACTGCCACACTAGAAATGAATGTCGCATAATACCACAAACAACAACAACAAAAAAAAAAAAAAAAAAGCACGTGGGGTCTAGGAAAGGTATTGTGTATGCAAACCTTACCCCTACCTTGGGGGAGGTAGAGAGGCTGCTTCCGATAGGGCCTCGGCTCAAGAAAAAAAAACCACAACCAGAGATCAACAAAAACAGTAAACAATCTACGGTATTTTATCAGTTAGACCACAGCATATGCGAATACAAGCAATACTGTATCTTCACCCCCTACATTTTTTCATAAGATATTTACTGCTACATTAGAAATGAATGTCAAAACTCTCATAGTAGGCATCAGAAAGCAAATTTAAACGCAAGAAAAGAGTATGCCTAATTTGTTAATTATCCGTGATTTTTTTTTGATAACCGTGGTGTCCAAGCGAGCTTGTGCGCACCTCGACTAATTTCACGTAACACTATCCATTGACCACTAGAACACACACCCTTGAGTTTGTTAATTATCCATGATTAACGCTAAGAAGATCACTTATATGCCATAGTGTAATATAAATCTTTCTAAAATGATTCTTCAAATTTTTCTGAGCAGTTTTGGTCTTTTTAAGTTTGCCTAAAGTGATCACTTTTAGTCTCCATCAAATATTTAACAAACTATGGTCATTAAATTTGGAAAAATAAGAAGCATACCAATGAACCAGAAGTAATACAAAGTCTTCTAAGTTGAGAAGTAGTTATCCCAACCAAAGCAGAATCATCAAGATTAACAATGCCGTCTTTTGATATTTTAAGAACCCCAGCTCTCAATTGTACTTTTGGCAAAAATGGAATCTGGGTTTTATTTTCTGAATTTAAGAGTGAATTTAGTAGATTTTTAGTGGAAGAAAGAACTAAGGGTTTCCTTTTTTCCACCATAGTTGATTGAACAAGAACTCTGTTGAAACCCTAGTTTTAATTTGCTGTTGCAATTGGAATTTGTGGGTTAAAGGGGGAGAGAAGATGGATTTTTTGTTTTGTTTCTTGTGATTGAATTTGATGCTGAAAATTGAGCAAATCAAGAAATGGAGCTTATTACAGAGAGATATATGTTGACGATAACATTCTAAACTGTTTCGAACTTATGTTGTCAGCATAATATTGGGGTCGGATATTTGTATTCGGGTCACTCAATCATCTCCAGTAGAAATGGCATTGGCTAGCCCCTATTTAATGGGTATTTATTTTTTATCAGCAATTCTAAGCATGACAAATATTGCCACTACTCTATTAAAATCAATATGAAAAGATATTTTTATTCTTTCTTCCCTTGCTTTCTTCCCAGACTCTCGCTTCTCTCTCTGCATCAAACACATTGAAAATACTGGACGGTATAATTCGCTAGTTTCTTTGGAGACAAAATTCAGGGGTTGTGAAGTGTGCGTTTGGAGAGGCTTGTCGCTAGTCTTGTAGTAAGCATATCAACCACATTCTTTGCATCGGAAAAAGCTTGGTTTTTTTTGGTCAATTTTGTGGGATATACATTAAGGGGTCGTTTGGTAGGATGCATTATATAAAATAATGCATGCATTAGCTTTGTGTATTAATAATACCTTATTTGGTAGATATTTTGAACATATGCATTAGTTATGCAAGCATTAGTTATACATTCTATTTGGTATTATCTTATGCATAACTAATGCATATAAAACCATAGTTTTAGCAATGCAATGGTTTTAAATGCATGCATTAGCTTAGTTAAAGACAAAATTGTCCTTTAAAATTTATGTTTGATTAAAATGTGCTAGTTATTATATTAATGCAAGCTTAAAATAATCCAAATAGTGAGAAATAAAATTATATCTCTAGTAAATAAATAAATACTTAGCATGTTTCTTTTTTTATAAATAAATATTTAGTTCTATATTACAATATAGGTAGACAAATCAAATAATTTTTTTAAACTTTTCATATAAAAATATTTCTCAACATATATTTCTTTTAAAAAGTTAAAGTGATGGACTGGTCTTGAGGATATTTTTGTAAACAAACAATTCTTTTAGAAATTGTGCAATGCTTTAATACATCAAAACAAACAATGGATAAGAAATATGTCAGCATAACTAATGCAAACATAACTAATACCAGCATTACTAATACACCATATTCAGCATTATTCTTATGCACCCTACCAAACGACCCCTAAGAGTCAGAATGATTGAATGTTGGACATTTAGCACAGTAATTTTCTAATTTATTAGTACTATTTGATAAAGACTAATATAGAATGTACCATCCAGTATGGAGTAAGTTTTATTTTTCGTAATCGATTTTTATATTCTAATACTATATACAAGTTAAAAATAAAAAATGAGTCAAGCATGACAACTAAGAACGACAAGCCTCTCCAAACGCACACTTGCATCCCAAACTTACAGTTACAAGTTCAAAAGTTAAGGATAATAAGTTCTGAAGTCCTAAACTTAGACTAACAAACTCAAAAGTTAAGGATAATTGGTCTTAAACTTAGGCTAAGAAGCCCAAAAATTAAGGACAATAGGTCCTGAACTTAGACTAACAAGCTCAAAAATTTAAGGACACTTGGTCCTGAACTTATAGTTACAAGTTCAAAAGTTAAGGACATGTAGTCGTGAAGTTAAAGTTCAAAAGTTAAGGACATGTAGTCCTGAACTTAGAGTTCCAAGTTCAAAAGTTAAGGACATGTAGTCCTGAACTTAGAGTTCAAAAGTTAAAGACATGTAGTCGTGAAGTCCTAAAGTTAAGGACATGAGCAGAAGGGTATTTTCGTCCGGGCAGTTAAAGTTTATTAAAGCAGTGGCTAAAGACTAAAGACATTTTAAACAGTGGCTTAAAAGTAAATACATGTGTTATTAGTGGCTAACCGTGCACTTCCCCCTCATCTCTACCAATAGTAAAAAGAGCACGGACTAGCCAGTTTTCGGACTGGTCATTCAAAAATAGCCAGCGTTTGCAAAGTCATTGAAAAATAGCCACTATTTTGCTGCAACACGGAAAGTTCCAGCATAATATACTGGAGATGGGTGCACCTGTGTATGAACTTCCAGCATATTATGCTGGAACTCCAACACGCGAAAAGTTCCAGTATAATATGTTGGACCGGTATATTATACTGGAACTCCAGTATATTATACTAGAGTATTTTTCCGGTTTTGAATAGTGTTTTCGTTCAGATTTATCTTTACATGAAAAGTGGCTAAATTTTGATTACTTTTGAAATTGTGGCTATTTTTGAATGATCACTTATAAATCTGGCTATTTTTGAATTTATCCCCTACTATTAAGGCAATAATTGCACCGCAGGGCCTTTTCAGAGGTCACTATTTAAATTTTGTATCTGTTAATCTTCTGAATTTTCAAAATAATCGCAGAAGTATAACATTTTTGGAGTGGTCATTAAATTTTGACCCTCACTTGCGCTATGGATAGAACTTTAAGGTCAAGAGTTAAAAATATTACCCATGGGCCGAGACTTGTTAAACTTGAAGTTCTGCCCAAGGAACAAGCGAGAATAAAAAATCAAGACCATCTACTTTAGGGATTATTTATATACTTCATCCTAGAATTTTTCCTTTAAAGGTGATTGGATAAAAGAAAATCGTAGATAAATTTAGCCCATTAGATTAATATTAGTAGGGATAAAATTTAAATAGTAGCATAAAAAAGCCATTTGTGCAAATGCCCCAATAATTGACATAAATGCAGGCCCATATATAAGAACGATATGGCATGAACAGGAGAAATTTAAAAATAGCCAGATTTACAAGTGGACATTCAAAAATAACTACAGTTTTAAAAGTAATCAAAATTTAGCCATTTTTCACGTAAAGATAAATTTGAACGAAAACACTGTTCAAAATCCGAAAAATACTCCAGCATAATATACTGGAATTCCAGTATAATATACCGGAACTCCAAAATAATATAATGGAGTTCCAACATAAGTATACTGGAACTCCAGTATATTATACTGGAGTTTAGCAAAGTATACTGGAGCTCCAGTATAACATACTGGAGTTGGGGGATCTGTATCTATACCCGCTTTTTGGGTCACATTTTAACTTGTGTCCGCTTTGCAAAAAAAATTGCAAGTGTACCCATTTTTTCGCGTAACTTCAGTACACGGGGCTGAAGTAGCAAAGACAATCACGCAAAACTTCAACGTTCTAGTAGACGGGCCTGAAGTAACAAAGGCAGTGTTGAAGTTTTTTTGTCCTGGATAAGATGCTGAAGTTATTTAGTTCATTTGTAAAAACTTCAGTACTAAAATAGCTAAAGTTTTTTGTCTTGGATTCATTAGTTTTGTCATAAAGCTTTTTCAAAAACTTCAGCAGAAGATGCTGAAGTTATTTAGTTCATTTCTAACTACCATCATTATTAGGGAGATTTTTATTTAATTACCTAAAAATAGCATTATATATCAATTGGATGCAAAGTAAGGGATTATGCTTCAATCTTCCTATTTTCTCTCTACCTCTTTCTTTTCTCACGCCTTCGTCCGCTCTACGATTCTATTACTTGAACCACTAATTTGAAAAATAACTTTTTTGTAATGACCCGATCGGTCGTTTTGAGCTTTTGCATCTTGCTCGTCAGTTCTTGGGTATGACTTGCCCGTGTAAAGGATTATGACTTATGTAAATCGTTGGTTTTGGTTTAAGGATAATTGGAATGAATTGGGAAGAACAGTTCTCACTTTAAAGCTTAAAAATTTGAAAGGTTTGATCAAGATTTTGACTTGTTGGTATATGATCTCGGATCATAATTTTTATAATTTGGTTAGCTCCGTTAGGTGATTTGGGACTTAGGAGCGTGATCGAAATGCATTTTGGAAGTCCGTGGAAGGTTTAGGCTTCAATTGGCAAAATTGAGATTTTGGCGTTTTCCGGTTGATAGGAGAGATTTTGATATAGGGGTCGGAATAGAGTTCCGGAAGTTGCAGTAGCTTCGTTATGCCAATTGTGACGTGTATGCAAAATTTCAATTAATTCGGACGTGGTTTGATCGGGTTTTTAATCAAAAGCATAATTCGGAAGATTTTGGAATTCTTATGCTTGAATTGGATGCAAATTTGGTATTTTAATATTGTTTTGAGCGTTCTGAAGGTTGGAACAAGTTTAAATGATGGTATTTTAACGTGTTGGCATGTTTGGTTGAGGTCCCGAGGGCCTCGGGTGAGTTTCGGGTGGTCAATCAAGCCATTTCATGTTTTTAAAAGTTGCAGAAAACTGCTGAAGGATTTCAGGAAAATTGACCTTCGAGTTCGCGAAGGGTTAGCTGGTGAGGCTGAGGAATTAGCCTTCGCGTTTGCGAGGCAGGTGATGCGTTCGCGAAGGGCTGCGAGGTTGTGCATCGCGTTCGCGGGCGTGTAGTCGCGTTCACATAGAAGGAATTGAAAGGTCAAGCTTCAGTGAAAATTAACCCATCGCGTTCATGATGGAAGGACCGCGTTCGCAAAGGTTCATCTGGGAAAAACATCGTGTTCGCGTGGGTTGTATCGCGTTCGCGTAAGAGGATTATGGTCAACATTATTTTTGTGCTTCGCGAACGCGAGGCTTTGACCGCGTTCGCGAAGAAGGAAAATTTACCTAGGGCAGAATGTTTAAAAATGAGTTTCGCGAGATTTAGTCTATTTTCTCTATTGTTGAGCGATTTTTGGAGCTTTTGAGAAAGATTGAAGAGGGATCGAAGGGTAACACTTGTAGGTAAGATTTTTGAACTCTATACTCGATCCTATGTTGATTCCTACTTGTTTAATCATGAAATATGTGGAAATTAAAGCCTAAAATTGGGGAATTATGGCTTGTAATTGAAGACCTAGAAATTGGGATTTGAGGAGCTATTTAAGGTCCAATTTTGATGTTCCTGGTATGTATAGACTCGTGTGAGAATGAGGATTTCATTGATGTTAATTTTATCGGACTCCGAGACGTGGGCCCGGGGGGTCGGGTTTGAGCAATTTTAGGATTTTGATGTACAATTGGATATTTTCGAGTGGGCTTCATTCCCTTTGCATATTTTAATGATTATGTACTGATTGTGGCTAGATTTGGAGCATCCGGAGGTCGATTCGTGCAGCGAGGCATCACGGGCTAGAGTTTGGACCGGATCGAGGTGAGTAATGATTGTAAATGATGCTCTGAGGGTTTGAAACCCCAGATTGCACATCGTAGTGCTATATTGAGGTGAGGCACACGCTTGATGACGAGCGTGGGTCGTGCACTGTCGGGGATTGTGAATTGGTCCGTCCCGAATGACTATTTTACCGCGTATTTGATTGAAAACTATTTGCTATCATTATTATTTGGGCTGAATGCCATATTTGGTCCTAATGCTAACTATTTGAACCCTTCGGGGATTTTTATTGCTATTTCCTCACTGCTTTGACTTTATACTTGAACTCAGTCATGTTATTTTCCACTATTTTCATACTCAGCCATGTTTACTCAGTTTAAGGCTTAAATGATATTTTAAATCATATTTGGGGCTGAGCATAATTTTTTACTATTTGCCCGAGTGGTTTGTGATGATTTTTGACTGAGTAAGGCCGAGGGCCTGTGTTGTGAGGATACTTTTGGGTCGGGCTGCACGCCGCAGCGGTGATACATTGATTTTGATTATGAGGCCGAGGTCTTGAGATATGTACGCCACGAGGTGGTTTGTTGATATGAGGCCGAGAGCCTAGAGATGATGCCACGAGATGACTTGATATTGCGCTTGGGCCGTAAGGGGCCCCTCCCGGAGTCTGCACACCCCCAGTGAGCGCGGGTACCCCTTGTGATGTGAGACTGAGCCCGAAGGGCTGGTATTGTTCTGAGATATTGCCCGAGGGATGGATTTATTGATACTGTGCCCGAGGGGCGAACTTCTATTTGCTTACTTTACCTTAATTACCTGTCAATTACTTGTTTACTTGTTGAAGGAGGATTTACTTGACTTTCCACTGTTTTTCTGCGTTTAAATGGTTTTACTGTTTCATTATAGAATGCCTTGTGCCTTACGTGTTTTCTTACTTTCACTCGTTATTTATATTTGTTACTCACTGAGTTGGAGTACTCACTTTACTCCTTGCACCCCTGTGTGTAGATTCAGGCATAGCTGGTACCGCTCCCGAGTGTTGATCCCTCCAGTTTCAGGCGAGGGTTCAAAGATTACGAGGTAGTTGTTGACGTCCGCAGCCCCGTGTCTCTACTCTTTTATGATTTCTATTTCCCTTCAAACATTTGTATTAGTTTATGGATTTAGCAAACTTGTATTATGGCCTATAGACGCTCATGACTTGTGACACCCCGGTTAGGGCTGTGTTGGATTGTATTTCCGCATTTTATTGACATTATCCGCTACTTAGTATTGTTATATCATGTTTTAGACTACTTTTACGCTATTTAACTGTTTAAAAAGTGAATTGGATTTGATTGGCTGACCTTGTCTTCACGAGAGGCGCCATCACAACCGGGTTCGGGTTTGGGTTCGTGACATATTTCTACTCCAACCACCACACTAATGCACAACAATCTTCGTTGACAAAAACAAACCCCTATCAACATCCATGTTTGAGCGATTTCAAAAAGTTAAATAAAATATGTTCGACGACATGCAAGGAATTACACAAGAAATTTTATTCGAGCTTGTAAGCACGTGATTTTTGCCCTATGAAAGAATTACTCCCAAAAAATTCAAAATAAAATGATTTTCCTTGGTGTGCAATTTTGAGAATTTTTGTGATATTTTTGGATAATTATTTGTATTTGTCTGTGCATGTTTATTTGTTAAATTAATAAAAAAAATACAAAAATATGTCGCATTTTGCATGTAGGATTTAATTCTACAATTGTTAGTAATTAAGTTTGTTTTACAAAAATTAAAAATTACAAAAATAGGCATCTTTTGTATTTTTAGCATTTAATGTCCAAATGTACAATTTTATGCTTAATTATTACTTAATTGTGTGTTAATTGTTATTGGGAGTTAATTTGCGCTTTTATAACTTAATAATAATTTAAGGATTTTTAGAATTTAGTTTTAGAAAAGTAAAAGAAGAAAAGAGAGCAAAAATATAAAGAAAATCGGAATTGGGCTCTTCTTCAAAATTCAAGCCACAAGCCCAAAGAATACCCAACCTTCCCCATGACCCGGTCCATTTCAAACCGAGTCGACCCGATCCATAACCCAAAGACCCAACACCCCCCTATCTTGCATTTCACAAAACAAAACAAAAAAACCCAAAACCTAAACTAAACCCATCCGCCACCCCCTCTCTTCTTCTCCAAAAAACCTTCACCCCAAACCCTAGCCAACCATGGCTGCTAAACCCTCAAGCTCACTCCAAACAAACCCCGCTGCCATTGCTTCGTCTTCTTCGTCGCCAAGCTCAAGCTCAAGCTTCCATGGCAACTTTCTCCCGCGAACGACCCCACTGTCACTATTTCATTTTCTTCTTCGTCAAGCTCGAGCTCGACACCCATGGCTGCCGCTGCTTCTGCTATATCCAAGCAGACCATGCTTCTGCTACGACCAAGCAGACCACGCTTCTGCTTCTGCTTCATCTTCTTTGTCTCCATCGAACTCGAGCCCGAGCTCCCATGGCTGCTGCGTTGCTGCGTCTCCTGCTACGTCCAAACACACCCTGATGCTGCTGCCTCGCCATCTTTGTTGCTGCCTCCAGCTGCCTCGACTGCTTCTGCTTTACCTCACGTGAACCAGTCCGGCAACCCCCCATTAAATCCGGCGACCTTCGCTTTGTCATCGAACACTGCTGCTCGTCGAACACTCCTGCTCTTTCATCGAACACTTCTGCTTCTGCTGCGACGCTGCTGCTTTGTCAAGCAGCTGGACTTACCATTTTCCGGCTCCTCCAGTTCAAAAACGAGACTCACCATTTCGCTTATTCAAGCTTTGGTCGGGGTTTGTCGAAATAGTCCATACACAGTTCGAGTTTGTCGTTGGTCAGTTATTGTTCGTGTTTCCGATTCGGTTAGTGGGTTTGAGTTTCACTTTTGTCCATATTTTGTTTTTGATATTCTCGAATCTAAAATCAGTAAATGTTTGATTTTTGTTTTGTTCGTGTTCATTGTTTTGTTAATTTTTTTCAGTTTGTTCATGTGAAATTGTTAGTTTAATATCGTTAGATTCAAATTGAAATTTAATTAATTATTTCTTCAGTTTGTTTCATGTGTTGTTATGTATTTTTTCAGAAATTGTTAATGTTGGTTAAATCATTTGAATCCGTCTTGTTTGTTATTTAAAATAGATTTAATTCATGTTCATCTTTATTTGAAGTTCGTTTTTAATCCAGTGATTTAATGTGAGTTTATGTTTTGGTTTTTGACTTGTTGATTTAGTTTGAATCTATTTGTTTGTTATGATCAATTTCTTATCTTTGTTAAATTTGAAAGTAGGATTATTGTTAAAAATTTGTCCAGTCAAAATAATTCCTGCTTTTTTGAAGTTCATGGTATGATTTCAGTTTGCATCATTTCCGTTAATTGTGATTCATGTTGTTTCAGTTTATTTTTGTTGTTGATATTGTTGTCTCTTTGCTCATTCATTTTTTGTCTCAGTTAACCAGGATTGGTTCCCAATATGGTTAACTTATTCCCGTTGATTTGAAGCTGTATGATTCATCCGTGTTCATGAGATTTGTTGTTGAAATTTATTTAGAAATTGGTCATATTTGCTGTATTTTGGTTGAGATTGATTAGGTGATAGGTTATAGCTGAGGGGTAGTTTGGTAAATTGCAGTTCGTTCAGGGGTAAAATGGTAATTGCAGTAAGGTCGGAGGGATATTTTTGGAATTAAACATTGGAACAATTGTTTAATATAATGGGGGACAAGACATAAATTAGTGGGGGAATAATGTAATTCTTTATGTTAAGCATGGGGGACAAGATGTAATGGGGTGAGGTTTTGATATAATTGTTTAATATAATGGGGGACAAGACATAATGTAGTGGAGTGGGAATAATGTAATTATTAATGTTAAGCATGGGGGACAAGGGTTTAAAATAAAGAAAATATTAAGTAGTGGTGACAAAGCATGCAATTGAGGGAATATTTGGGGTTGGGGATTCAAGACTAGAGTCTTGTTATAAATATAGTCATTTTGACACATTCTAGAGGACTAAGACTGGAGAGAAAAAAAAACTTAGACTGAATTTGAAAGATTTTGAGGATTATTTTGAGAGAGGAAGACATTCCGAAAATTTCAAGAGTGTTAGAGAGTTTAAAAAAAAGAAAACAAAAACAAAGGGAGAAGCGAGTTTAGTTTCGGGTTTAATACACGCGTGGTTTGTTGCTGTTTAGTTTGCTTACAAACTTTTGGGTTTGTTCTATTGAGTTGGTCGGTTCTTCCTCAAAGTTTTCTGGGTCTTGAATCTGGTTCGAATTTGTGGCTGTTGGGTTGCTGTGTATTTACACTACTGCTGGTTCTACTGATCTTCATCTTCTTTCCTTGCTTTCCCAAATACCAGGTACACAAACTGATACACTGGTTCATCTTGTAAGCCACTCGAGGCATGAATGCAAAAAATGAGAAAGATTTAAAGTTGTAATTTAATGTAGTCTTTTCTTTCTTTTACTGTCTGTATGTAGAATGTTCTATGCGTTGCCATGTAAACTCTTTAAGCAACTCACTTTCGAAACTTAACTATAGTATCTCGAAAGTGTGTAAATAAAGTAGGACCTTATCTTCATTTATTTTAGAAAACGAAAAATAGAAAATGTAGTCATGCTAAGATTATCCTTTTAAAAATAATGAGACGAGTCTCGCCAAATAAAAAATGCAAATTGCGGGGCCCTCAATAATTGGTCATAATAAATACTTAGAATTTGGGATGGATTGTTTAGTGAATGTCACTGCCTTCCCCAAAGATAATAATGCGTTAGACTCTTTAGGCGCGACTTAACTAAATTATATTCTTAAATTCGGGTGCGCATTTATGTGACCCAAATTCAAATCTCGACGGAGTCGGAATGTATTGACAACCACGGGTGCATTGATTGTGACGTGGTTCGAGATGCATTTTCATGACGTTGCAATTCTATAAAAGATAATAATAATAAAAGCGGCTTAAACTTAATAAAAGTACATAAGTAATAACATGTATTAAATCAGATATTTAGCCTTTATAACAATTTAAGCGACCGTGCTAGAACCACGGGATTCGAGGGTGCCTAACACCTTCCCTCGGGTCAACAGAATTCCTTACTTAGAATTTCTGGTTCGCAGACTTCATTTGGAAAGTCGAATATTCTCCTCGATTTGGGATTCAAGATAAACCGGTGACTTGGGACACCAAAAGCCAAACCTTTCCCAAGTGGCGACTCTGAATTAAATAAATAATTCCATTTCGAATATTGTCACTTAAATTGGAAAAACTCCCTCGCGCATTTTATCCTTCGGGGCGGGCGCGCAAAAGGAGGTGTGACAGCTCTGGCGACTCTGCTGGGGACAAGAACCCAGAACGTTAGTTCAGGGTTCAGAATTCGAGCTTAGAATAATTGTTATATTTGGCTTTATTATCTGATCTTTATTACCTGTTGAGCCTAACGTGCTAAACGTTGTCTTTTACCGCTTTGATATTATCTGAACTGTATATAAACTGTGCCGAAACCCTTTTCTTCTTACCTCCGGGGAGGAGCTTGCTGGTCAATACTCCCTATTCTGTTAGTGTCATACCCTGAAATAAGAAAGAGACCGGACAAGTTACAAAACCGGACGATCTCGCGGGTCCCCGCTACGTAGCCCCCTCCTCGACTCGAGTTATCCGCTCGGGTACACAGTCTAGAACATATACCCAGGATGAACCTAGTATAACAAAACCTCATGTCGGATCCCTAGTAGGAACGCTTATTTGCATCACGTTGCATTTGACATAGGGGACTCAACACAGAGGTTGGGTCCGTCTAGGACAAGCAACCCGAAATGAAAAGACCATCCTGCTGCATCCCGTTTGTTTTGCGCATTTATTTGCTTCAGATCTGCATGCTGACCGGTTTCTGAAATAAAAATAAAATAAAATTTAAAGACGAAAAGAAAAATAGCAGCGTAGGGAGATAACTACTTATTTTTAGAAAAATAAAACCAATGTCCAAGTAGTATCAAAACCTCCGAAATTTTCTTGAAAAAAAAATGAAAACAAAATTTGTCTTTTAGTTTGATTTATAAAAAAAACATATATAATACAAAAAAATATTTCCTTTAAATTACTCTCAAAATCCAAAAATATTTGTTTAAAAAAAAAAGGGAAAATTTAAAATTCAAATTTTTTTTTTCTTTTGTAGTATCTCTTTCATAAATTCAAACTAATAGTCCAAATATTTCCTTAGAAGATTTTTCGAAATTTCAAAAAAGGTGAAAAGAAGTTAAAATTCAAAATATTTCTTTAGTCGTCGTTACTTTTCAAAAAAAAAAAATCGAAATCCAAAAATCGAAATCCAAAAATATTTTCTCCTTTTCTTTAAAAGGTTTTATTCAAAAAAAAGGGGGTTTAGTTTATTTCCTCTATTCCTGATTGGACCGAACTACGCGGGTCTGATTCTCACCGGATGTGAGATACGTAGGCAAACCTCATCGGTTCCGACCCCAATTTTCAAAAAAATCCAAAAAAATATTTTTCATTAGTTCCTTCTTTAGAAATCTTTCCTTAGAAAACTCAAAAAAAAAGAAGTTTTTAAAACTCAAAAAAAGGGGTAGTTTCCTTCTTTCTGAAGTATTTCATACGGAAAAAGAAATAAAAGAAAAAAAATAATAATAAAAAGAAATAAAAAATCAAAATCCAAAATACGGGTTTCCTTTATTTTGAAGTATTTTTCCAAAAAAAAAATCAAAAAGAAAATCAGAAAAAAAAATATATATATATATATATTCGTTCTTTTAAAGACTTTCCTTCTTTAAAAGTCTTTCTTTCGTAAATGTCATAGAATTAAAAAATTAAAGTCCAAAAATATTTTCATTTTTCTTTAGAAGTACTTTTGTAAAAAAAAAATTTAAAAAAAAAACTCGAAAATCTAAAATATTTTTTTAAAAGTGCCTCTTTCGAAAATTAAGAGACGACAACCAAAATCCAAAGAAAACATTTTCTTTCTTATTTAGAAAAAGAGAGAACAAATGAAAATTCAAACAAAAATATTTTCTTTTTTTTACTTTTAAAATTCTCAAAGTTCCAATCAAAAGAAAAGGAATTGTTTTTTAGAAGTCTTTCTTTCAAAATAAAAAATAGAGTCAAGTTAAAAAATTCAAAAAAATATATCCTTTTCTTCTTTTAAAGCATTGTTTTTAGTAAAATCCAAAAGAAACAAAAATCCAAAAAAAAAACCTTTATTCTTTTAAAGCATTTTTTTAAAAAAAACAAATTTATTCCAAAAAAAAGAGTTAGTTTACTTACTCTATTCACGATCGCCCGAACTACGCCGGTTTGATTCTCGCAGGGTGTGAGATACGTAGGCAACCCTCATCGGGTCCAATCTCCCCTTTTTCAGAAATAGCCAAAATGTCAGAATTTTAAATTTATGAGTCAGGTGATGCCGTTTTGTCAAGAATAGCCGAATGTTCCCGAAAGGGACGCCGGAAGGCTGACTTTGCATAAACAACCATTTTTTGTCATTTTTTTAAAATTTTGACCAAATTGTCCAATGGCCTTAAGATCTTCGTCCCCGAGGCTCTGCGAGACCATGTTCCCAATGTCGGGTCACCATTCTGAAAAAAAAGAGTCATAAATAAATCAAGTGATGCTGTTTTTGTCAAAAACAGCCAAATGTTCTCGAAAGGGACGGCGGAAGGCTGACTTTGCATAAACGGCCACTTTCGATCATCTTTTAGAGTTTTGATAGGTTGACCCTCACAGCCTTAAAATTTTCATCCCCGAAGTGCTGAAAGGCCGTGTTCGAAAATCGGATATTTCTTTCTAAAATATAGTCAAATCATTTTTGCTTAAATCACCTTAATAAATGTGCAGGATGAGCACAATGCAAAATGAATACTTGTTTCTTTATTTTTGCACTTGTTAATCCCAAACTACGCAAGATCTGATTCATGCGGTGTCATGATACATAGGCAATCTCCATCGGATTCGATCATAGCTATAAAATAAATTGAGTGAAAAAATAAACTGAAAGAAAAGGAGAAAGAAAATTGAGTGAAAAAAAGAAAAGAAAAATAGTGAAAAAAGGGAAAAAGAGTGACAAAAAAAAGAAAAAAGAAAAAAAAAGAGTGCAAAAAATAAAAGAGCGGCAAAACAAGATCAAGAGTGGTTAAAGAGAGGCAGGAATAAAAGAAAAGAGGTACATAGTGAAGAGGGCTAGTTTAAGGCCGGGATGAAACATGCAACCCCTTCAAACACATGGTAGAAACGTTTAACTGTTTAGGTGCATTGCATCTCAACGTGCGATTTCCTATATGTTAAATGCCTCAAAACTAACAAAGTTGTGTGTGTGAGTAAATTAGCCAGGTTCTTTTCAGGTGATTGGTTTTGTTGGTATGCGGTGATGAACATGCAGCATTGCACGCGGCCACAACATTATACACAAAACTGAGCTCCACCTCCCAGAAATGCACATCCTTACCAAGCCCCATATAGTCCCCAATCATTTATTCCTCAGTACAATCCTCACCCAAGAGAGTCTTTCAAAAGGAATCAGTTCACCCCTATTGGTGAATCATACTCAGGCTTGTTCCAAAAGCTAGACAGGCAAAGTCTGCTGTAGCCAGTGGCCCCAAATCGGCCAAACACCGAGTCCCCCCTCCCCGCATCGAGCTGACACTAGATGTGAATACCACTATGGAGCAGTGGGACATGGTACAAAGGACTGTTGGTCATTGGACCCTCAAAATGGCAGTTGAAGACTTGATTGAAGCTGAAAGAATCGTTCTCCGGGACGAAAAGGTTCCTAATATGATGAACATTCCCCTGCCTACTCTCACAAATAGGACAATAGACGGAATGATCTGTTGAAGCTGAGGAATTTGATACGGCACTGAAGGCTATTGCAGCCATTGCCGAGACAGAAGAAAAGCCAAAAAAATGATTGCCAAGCCTGAAAGTTCCCCATCAGACGGGAGTCTCGGTAGCCAGTCTTGCTATCTTTTCTGCATCTGGATTGTCTCAGGGTGTGATCCAGTTATTTTACTTTATTGTCTAACTTTCCGATGTAAACCCTTCTATCTTCAAAAATTAAAAAAAAAATCAAATGAAATTGATATTTCATTTTCCCGGAATGTCTCTTTTCTTAAATCTTGTCAATTTTCTCATTCTCTTTTAGTTCTATTAAATGCAGATTTCAATAATATGACATGCTTGCTGACTTCATGCCCGGATCTTAAAACTCTATCAGACCTCGAAATAATGAATCAAGAATTGGGTCGCAATAAAGAATAGCTTAAGGAAACAAGACAAAGATTTGGAAAAGCTGAAAGAAGATTGGGTCCAGATTGGAAAGGTACATACATTGCAACAAGAGTACTGCCAAAAGAGTGCGTTGTACTTGGGACACATCGAAGGAAACGTCCTTGAAATAACTGTCAATGCAAATGCAGTCAAAAGGTACTATGTTGGATCCTTTATATAATAAAATCTTTTCCGGTTGAGATGACGAAGGCTTTCATTCTCGCTACCCAAACACTATCAACCCTTTGCAAACCCATTTGAGCTGGTTACTCTTCTTTGATTACCCTCTTTGGAACCTAAAAGTATTATTGAAAATAAAATGAAAAAAAAGAAAGAAAGAAATTGAAATGAAAAAGAAAGAAAAAAGAAGAAGAAAGAATTGGAAAAATGAGAAAATATATATACAAAAAAGAAATGACAATGAAAATGAAAAAAAGGGAAGGGAAGTGAAAAACAAAGCAAATCAGAAAAACAAAAAAATACAAAAACAAAAATCCAAGAAGTCCCCCAAAAGTGAAACTGGGGTAGAAGTTATAATGGTTCGGCAATGATCCCGCCCAAAAGGTTCCAAAGTTGTAGTTCAATCCAAATTCTTTTCACCCCAAACCTTGTTCAAGTCCTTCTGATCAATCGGCAAAGCGGTTCAAAATGGGAGGATGGAGTTATTTGGGTCTGATACAACAAAATGAGAGGAATAAAATGAGAGAGCCTTATTGGTGAAAACCCACACGGGCACCGTAAGGCGACGGTAAGCATAGGAAATCAAATGAGAGTCTTTTTAGTGAAAACCGACGCGGGCACTATAAGGAGATGGTAAGAAATGAGATGAAAAATGCCCGCTCGTGAAAACCCACAAAGGGGACCCATGATCGAAAATAAGATCCTCACAGCCATCAGCATCAACAAAGTTCTGGCAAGGTTCCTCGGTATTCAAGGCAAAGTAGTGATGAATTTTTGAGAGTCAGATGGTTTACACAGATCAGACATCCAGTCCAAAAGGCATGTCATGTTCATTGAAGTCCGCATGTACTCCAGATAAGTCCTTCTCTACTTTCCCCGAAAGGGACACTTCTAGTTTTAAACTCATTCTCCATTCAATTATTTGTTTCTCTTTTGGATCCTTTTATGTCTAACACTCTTCCAAAACCAAGACAAAGAAAGGATGGCAAGACTGATTTACAGGGCTTTTCATTTGATACACGCTAATGTGCAAAAGACACCCAACCTCAGCAGGTGCATCAAGTCGACCTCGACTGGCCATGGCGGCCGATGCTCAGGAATCAAAACTCTTGGAAGGAGAAAAATCAAATTAAAGCGCCTATAAAGGCAATTGAAGTTGAAAGGGTTGAGTTTCACATGGCTAATCGCCTTAGCAAAGTCGAAGAAACCAAGGTACCCCCAAATGCTCTAAAATTGAAGTTGGAAGAAAGAAGACAGAAAAGAAAGTCCTACAAAGGCAAAATAAAGTTGGAAATGTTAAGTCCCACGTGACTAGCCATTGCAGTTAGGTTTGAGGATAAAAAAATCCCTGATGCTCCGAAAAAAAAAGAAAAAAAAAACCAACAATTGATTGAGCCTGAACTACGTCTGACTTGATTCCGAAAGGATATGTAGGCAGCCTCTCTCTGGGGTTCAGTCACACCAAAAATAAAATCCAATTTACCCTGAAATTGAAACTAGGGCCCACAAAATGGTTCCGAAGTTGTAATTTCATCCACAATTCCTTTTACCAAAAAAAAAAACAAAAAAACAAAAAAACCAAGTACAAGTCCTTCGGATCAATTTACAAAGGCGTGAGAAACCAAGAGATATCATGGTTGGAAGCCGATACATTCTGAAATTGAGAGAAATAAAATGAGAGAGTCTTGTCGGTGAAAACCTTCGGGCACCATGAGGCGACAGGAGTAGAGAAATCGAAAATGAGAGAGCTTGTTTAGTAAAAACTCGCAAAGAGTGCTATGAGGCGACAATGAGAAGAGAAATGAGAGAGGTCCACTAGCGAAAACCCGCAAAGGGCGTTGTCGGCCGAAAAGATGATTCCACCTCAGAAAGTTCTGGCAAGGTTCGCTAGTTTGGGAACATAAATCCGTTTTGGTTCATGAGGAAATGCAAGCTCATGAAGGTCAGACATCCAGTCCAAAAAGCATGTCATGTCAAGTTAAAGTCAGCATGTTTGCCTCAGATAAGTTTTTCTTGTCCCGAAAGGGACACTTCTCTTTTAAAATTCGTTTTCTCCGCTCTTTGTTTACCCTTTCCTTAAATCCTTTTCATTTTAACCCTAAATTCCGAATGTGTTGGAAAGAAAAGGTGGCAGGACCAGTTTCACGGAGCTCCGTTTAGTAAGAAGCGAAGAAAATACCCCGCTTCAGGGGTACGTCAGTTCGATCCCGACTGATCATGATGATGATTGTTTTCGAAGTACAAAAAAAAAATCCGGCAAATCCCCACAGAGTCTCCCCTTGTAAAAATCCCCACGGAGTCTCCCCTTGTAAAAATCCCCAAAGAGTCTGCCCCGGCAAATCCCCAACGAGTCTGCCTTGTAAATATCCCCACTGAGTCTGCCCCAATAAAAATCCCCACTCAGTCTGCCTCGGTAAAAATCCCCAAGCAGAATGGGATGGAAGAACCAAAGCCTTACACGGGCAAATCATCGCAAAATCCGAGAATGCGAGTCTGATCAGTTTTAAAGGGGATCGCTTGTGAAACCAATCAACGACAGGGTTTCTCAACAGGAATGAGGACAGGACCAAGCAATTGGAACAATCAAGGCCGCCGAACCAGCCACCATTTTCAAACTGACAATTGTTCTTTGTTTGGAAAATTGAAACAGGTGCGATTCAAAGCAACCATGCAAGAAGCAGGTGCCGCCCAAAAATAAAAGAAATACGTGAATGCAAGAAACAGCTTTGCAATAGGGAATCGACCCAAAAGGGAAGTTTCCCCAAAATTCTCTCCTGCATTTTACTAAAGAAAAAAGAAAAGAAAAAAAAAACTAAAAAGAAGTAAGAAGAAAACTCAAAAAGAGGGTTAGAATCCCCAACATTTTCCTTTAGCCAGCATTAGGGCTCCAATCCCTGAGTTGAGCATTTTTCCATTTTGCCGACATTAGGGCTCCAATCCCTGAGTTAAGCATTTTTTCCATTTAGCCGACATTAGGGCTCCAATCCCTGAGTTGAGCATTTTTCTTTTAGCCGACATTAGGGCTCCAATCCCTGAGTTGAGTAGTTTTTCCATTTAGCCAACATTAGGGCTCCAATCCCTGAGTTGAGCAATTTTCCGTAAGCCAGCATTAGGGCTCCAACCCCTGAGTTGAGCATTCTTCCCTTTAAGCCAGTATTAGGGCTCCAATCCCTGAGTTGAGCGTTTTTGCCTTTAGCCGACATTAGGACTCCAATCCTTGAGTTGAGCGTTTTCCCTTTAGCCAACATTAGGGCTCCAATCCCTGAGTTGAGCAGTTTTTCCTTTAGCCAGCATTAGGGCTCCAATCCCTGAGTTGAGCAGTTTTTCCATTTAGCCAGCATTAGGGCTCCAATCCCTGAGTTGAGCAATTTTCTGTAAGCCAACATTAGGGCTCCAATCCCTGAGTTGAGCAGTTTTCCATTTAGCCGACATTAGGGCTCCAACCCCTGAGTTGAGCGTTTTTGCTTTTAGCCGACATTAGGGCTCCAATCCCTGAGTTGAGCATTTTTCCTTTAGCCAACATTAGGGCTCCAATCCCTGAGTTGAGCGTTTTTCCTTTTAGCCAACATTAGGGCTCCAATCCCTGAGTTGAGCATTTTTCCATTTAGCCAGCATTAGGGCTCCAATCCCTGAGTTGAGCAGTTTTTCCATTTAGCCAGCATTAGGGCTCCAATCCCTGAGTTGAGCGTTTTTCCATTTAGCCAGCATTAGGGCTCCAATCCCTGAGTTGAGCAATTTTCTGTAAGCCAGCATTAGGGCTCCAATCCCTGAGTTGAGAATTTTTTCCCTTTAAGCCGACATTAGGGCTCCAATCCCTGAGTTGAGAATTTTTCCCTTTAAGCCAGCATTAGGGCTCCAATCCCTGAGTTGAGCAACTTTCCCTTTAAGCCAACATTAGGGCTCCAATCCCTGAGTTGAGCGTTTTTTTTAGCCAGCATTAGGGCTCCAACCCCTGAGTTGAGCGTTTTTCATGTTAGCCAGCATTAGGGCTCCAATCCCTGAGTTGAGCATTTTTGTTTTAGCCAACATTAGGGCTCCAATCCCTGAGTTGAGCATTTTCCCTTTAGCCAGCATTAGAGCTCCAATCCCTGAGTTGAGCAATTTTCTTTTAGTCGACATTAGGGCTCCAATCCCTGAGTTGAGCGTTTTTCTTTAGCCAGCATTAGGGCTCCAATCCCTGAGTTGAGCGTTTTTTCCTTTAGCCAGTATTAGGGCTCCAATCCCTGAGTTGCACGTTTTTCCTTTAGCCGACATTAGGGCTCCAATCCTTGAGTTGAGCGTTTTTCCTTTAGCCAGCATTAGGGCTCCAACCCCTGAGTTGAGCGACTTTCTTTTAGCCAACATCAGGGCTCCAATCCCTGAGTTGAGCGATTTTCCTTTTGCCAGCATTAGGGCTCCAATCCCTGAGTTGAGCAACCTTCCTTTAGCCGACATTATGGCTCCAATCCCTGAGTTGTGCATTTTTACCTTTTGCGACATTAGGGCTCCAATCCCTGAGTTGCGCTTTGTAGACTAGAGTTTTTCCAATCCCCTCATCAGTGCTGTAAATTTTCATGACAATTAACTCACGAAATTTGCCTAGTGAAACTGGGGCAGAAAATTTCGTTCGTTTGTTTTGTTGTCTCAGCAGGTCTGACCTCGAGGTGCATGGATCGAGACGACCTACGGGATGAGTCTCAATCCAGAATAAAGAAAAGAAGAAAAAGAACAAAAAAAGAAGATGTTCCCACATATTGGAACAAACAAAGGGCAGGTTGCTCAAAAATTGGATCAAATTCCCGAGCTCCGCCAATCCCGTTTCACTCAATACTGCAGAAATAAACAAGCACCTACACCTTGCGAGCATCAAGATTCAGATCGAAGTCTACAAGCAGAATCAGCTAAGACCCAAGATCAAGTTGCAAAAGAGTTATATATAGGAATCTTGTAACTAGCGGTTGACAGGCATAAGTAGTTATTTTAGTTTTCAATTTCCTTTGGTTGTAATAAGGAGGTCAGTAAAGCGGTAGTGGCAACAGCAACAGCAGTAACAACAAGCATTGCAATCTCATGGTAGTCCCAGCTACCAAAATTTCCCGAACTACATTAACCTGATTCTCCTTTAGCCAGGGATATGTAGGAAACCTTTGAAGCAAAGGTTCGGTTAAATCTTTTTCAAAAAAATATAAAAAATGCTTCACACGGAGTACTCGGATGGGTAAAAAATCACTCACTTTATCTTTGCATGAAAACCCTTCGTGTCTTCGGGCAAAGAGGGGCAGCTATAAGCACGTGATTTTTGCCCTATGAAAGAATTACTCCCAAAAAATTCATAATAAAATGATTTTCCTTGGTGTGCAATTTTGAGAATTTTTGTGACATTTTTGGATAATTATTTGTATTTGTCTGTGCATGTTTATTTGTTAAATTAATAAAAAAAATACAAAAATATGCCGCATTTTGCATGTAGGATTTAATTCTACAATTTTTAGTAATTAAGTTTGTTTTACAAAAATTAAAAATTACAAAAATAGGCATCTTTTGCATTTTTAGCATTTAATGTCCAAATGTACAATTTTATGCTTAATTATTACTTAATTGTGCGTTAATTGTTATTGGGAGTTAATTTGCGCTTTTATAACTTAATAATAATTTAAGGATTTTTAGAATTTAGTTTTAGAAAAATAAAAGAAGAAAAGAGAGCAAAAATATAAAGAAAATCGGAATTGGGCTCTTCTTCAAAATTCAAGCCACAAGCCCAAAGAATATCCAACCTTCCCCAAGACCCGGTCCATTTCAAACCGGGTCGACCCGATCCATAACCTAAAGACCCAACACCCCCATATCTTGCATTTCAAAAAACAAAACAAAAAAAACCCAAAACCTAAACTAAACCCATCCGCCACCCCCTCTCTTCTTCTCCAAAAAACCTTCACCCTAAACCCTAGCCAACCATGGCTGCTCACCCTCAAGCTCACTCCAAACAAACCCCGCTGCCATTGCTTCGTCTTCTTCGTCACCAAGCTCAAGCTCAAGCTTCCATGGCAACTTTCTCCCCCAAACGACCCCACTGTCACTGTTTCGTTTTCTTCTTCGTCAAGCTCGAGCTCGAGCTCGACACCCATGGCTACCGCTGCTTCTGCTACGTCCAAGCAGACCACGCTTCTGCTACGACCAAGCAGACCACACTTCTACTTCTGCTTCATCTTCTTCGTCTCCGTCGAACTCGAGCCCGAGCTCCCATGGCTGCTGCGTTGCTGCGTCTCCTGCTACGTCCAAACACACCCTGATGCTGCTGCCTCGTCGTCTTTGTTGCTGCTTCCAGCTGCCTCGACTGCTTCTGCTTTACCTCACGTGAACCAGTCCAGTAACCCCCCATTAAATCCGGTGACCTTCGCTTTGTCATCGAACACTGCTGCTCGTCGAACACTCCTGCTCTTTCATCGAACACTTCTGCTTCTGCTGCGACGCTGCTGCTTTGTCAAGCAGCTGGACTTACCATTTTCCGGCGCCTCCAGTTCAAAAACGAGACTCACCATTTCGCTTATTCAAGCTTTGGTCGGGGTTTGTCGAAATAGTCCCTACACAGTTCGAGTTCGTCGTTGGTCAGTCGTTGTTCGTGTTTCCGATCCGGTTAGTGGGTTTGAGTTTCACTTTTGTCCGTATTTTGTTTTTGACATTCTCGAATCTAAAATTGGTAAATGTTTGATTTATGTTTTGTTCGTGTTCATTGTTTTGTTAATTCTTTCAGTTTGTTCATGTGAAATTGTTAGTTTAATATCGTTAGATTCAAATTGAAATTTAATTAATTATTTTTTTAGTTTGTTTCATGTGTTGTTATGTATTTTTTCAGAAATTGTTAATGTTGGTTAAATCATTTGAATCCGTCTTGTTTGTTGTTTAAAATAGATTTAATTCATGTTCATCTTTATTTGAAGTTCGTTTTTAATCCAGTGATTTAATGTGAGTTTATGTTTTGGTTTTTGACTTGTTGATTTAGTTTGAATCTATTTGTTTGTTATGATCAATTTCTTATCTTTGTTAAATTTGAAAGTAGGATTATTGTTAAAAATTTGTTCAGTCAAAGTAATTCCTGCTTTTTTGTTGTTCATGGTATGATTTCAGTTTGCATCATTTCCGTTAATTGTGATACATGTTGTTTCAGTTTATTTTTGTTGATGATATTGTTGTCTCTTTGCTCATTCATTTTTGGTCTAAGTTAACCAGGATTGGTTCCCAATATGGTAACTTATTCCCGTTGATTTGAAGCTGTATGATTCATCCGTGTTCATGAGATTTGTTGTTGAAATTTGTTTAGAAATTGGTCATATTTGCTGTATTTTGGTTGAGATTGATTAGGTGATTGGTTATAGCTGAGGGGTAGTTTGGTAAATTGCAGTACGTTCAGGGGTAAAATGGTAATTGCAGTAAGGTCGGAGGGGTATTTTTGGAATTAAACATTTGAACAATTGTTTAATATAATGGGGGACAAGACATAAATTAGTGGAGGAATAATGTAATTCTTTATGTTAAGCATGGGGGACAAGATGTAATTGGGTAGAGTTTTGATATAATTGTTTAATATAATGGGGGACAAGACATAATGTAGTGGAGTGGGAATAATGTAATTATTTATGTTAAGCATGGGGGACAGAAGTTTAAAATAAAGAAAACATTAAGTAGTGGAGACAAAGCATGCAATTGAGGGAATATTTGTGGTTGGGGATTCAAGACTAGAGTCTTGTTATAAATAGAGTCATTTTGACACATTCCAGAGGACTAAGATTGGAGAGAAAAAAAAAACTTAGACTGAATTTGAAAGATTTTGAGGATTATTTTGAGAGAGGAAGACATTCCGAAAATCTCAAGAGTGTTAGAGAGTTTAAAAAAAAGAAAACAAAAACAAAGGGAGAAGCGAGTTTAGTTTCGGGTTTAATACACGCGTGGTTTGTTGTTGTTTAGTTTGCTTACAAACTTTTGGGTTTGTTCTATTGAGTTGTTCGGTTCTTCCTCAAAGTTTTCTGGGTCTTGAATCTGGTTCGAATTTGAGGCTGTTGGGTTGATGTTGTTGCTGTGTATTTACACTACTGCTGCTTCTACTGATCTTCATCTTCTTTCCTTGCTTTCCCAAATACCAGGTACACAAACTGATACACTGGTTCATTTTGTAAGCCACTCGAGGCATGAATGCAAAAAATGAGAAAGATTTAAAGTTATAATTTAATGTAGTCTTTTCTTTCTTTTACTGTCTGTATGTAGAATGTTCTATGCGTTGCCATGTAAACTCTTTAAGCAACTCACTTTCGAAACTTAACTATAGTAACTCGAAAGTGTGTAAATAAAGTAGGACCTTATCTTCATTTATTTTAGAAAACGAAAAATAGAAAATGTAGTCATGCTAAGATTATCCTTTTAAAAATAATGAGACGAGCCTCGCCAAATAAAAAATGCAAATTGCGAGGCCCTCAATAATTGGTCATAATAAATACTTAGAATTTGGGATGGACTGTTTAGTGAATGTCACTGCCTTCCCCAAAGATAATAACGCGTTAGACTCTTTAGGCGCGACTTAACTAAATTACATTCTTAAATTCGGGTGCGCATTTATGTGACCCAAATTCAAATCTCGACAGAGTCGGAATGTATTGACAACCACGGGTACATTGATTGTGACGTGGTTCGAGATGCATTTTCACGACGTTGCAATTCTATAAAAGATAATAATAATAAAAACGGCTTAAACTTAATAAAAGCACATAAGTAATAACATGTATTAAATCAGATATTTAGCCATTATAACAATTTAAGCGACCGTGCTAGAACCACGTGATTCGAGGGTGCCTAACACCTTCCCTCGGGTCAACAGAATTCCTTACTTAGAATTTCTGGTTCGCAGACTTCATTTGGAAAGTCGAATATTCTCCTCGATTTGGGATTCAAGATAAACCGGTGACTTGGGACACCAAAAGTCAAACCTTTCCCAAGTGGCGACTCTGAATTAAATAAATAATTCCATTTCGAATATTGTCACTTAAATTGGAAAAACTCCCTCGCGCATTTTATCCTTCGGGGCGGGCGCGCAAAAGGAGGTGTGACAGCTCTGGCGACTCTGCTGGGGACAAGAACCCAGAACGTTAGTTCAGGGTTCAGAATTCGAGCTTAGAATAATTGAAATCAATAACAAAAGTTTCGTAAGGGAATTGGAGCAGGCTACCATGAGACAAAAGATCTTCTTTTTAAATATATTCGATTTGGAACTCTTATATGTCCGAGGATCAATATTGAAAAAAATTCAAATGTTTTCCTTGATTTTATCCGTGTCAACAAACAATTCGAAATACCTCGATCTTTTTAGTACAGGTCCGAGCCAAATAGCAATGATTCGAAGCACTTCTGTTTATACTATTTCGAAAACCCAATGACTCAATTGTAGGGATGTGTAAAATATAGGATTTCCAGTCCTAGCAGGAAAGGGAAGGAAACAAATACTCAAAATAATTTAGGAATTCTTCTCATTTCAAAAAATCTTCCAAAATAAATTTTTAAAAAAGGGTCCAAGAAAAAAAGTGTATGTTATTTGTATGTCCTACGTATCATTAGAGATACAAAGACATACAAGATACATACAATCGATATGCAACAACATATACTTCAAATCTCAAATCGTACCTTTGTTCATCGATGTCAATCGATAATTCATCGCGGTAGAAAAAAACTAATAACTAAGGGTGTATTTGGTATGAAGGAAAACTTTTTTCTGAAAATGTTTTCCAATTTTCCTATGTTTGGTTGGCTTAAATATTTTCCTTATGTACTCATTTTTCTCCAATTGGAGGAAAATGTTTTCCTTATCAAAAGAAGGGAAAACATTTTCCAAAATTCCTTATCAACCTTCCCCACACTATTCTCCACTTTCACCAACCCACCCCACCTCCTCTCTAAAAAAAGTTTTTTTTTTCAAATTTTAGTTTTTCCGTTACCACCCGCCCTACTACCCATCCACCCACCCCACCCCCTCCCACAAAAAAATTATTTTTTTAACTTAATTTTCTTTTGCAATTTCAAATTTTTATTTTTTCGTTTTTCTGCACCACCCACCCCAACCCCGCCCTCCCCTCCCCCCCACCACACACACATGCACAATTTTTTTGTAATTTAAATTTCTGATTTTTTTTCGTTTTACTGCCTCCCCCCTCCCCCCCCCCAATTTTTTTTAAAAATATATTTTTCAGTTTTGATTGTTTTTATTTATCGGTGTAAAGGTTCAAAATTTTATAAGTTCCAAAATTATGAGTTCGGAAGTTTATGTGTTTGGAAGTTTACGAGTTTAGAAATTATAAAGTTTACGGGTTCGAAATTCCGCAGTTTTGAAAGTTTAGTGGTTTAAAAGTTTATGAAATTTGTGGGTTCAGAAGGTTGTTGGTTTGAAAGTTTATGGCTTCATGTTTATTATATCTAAATTATTTATGAATACTCTTGAGAAGTCATTTTCCTTAATTTGCGTACTAAACACCGAAAAATTAATAAGATTACTACTTGTTTTCCAAGAAAACACTTTCTTGGAAAATATTTTTCACGGAAAACATTTTCCGTTATACCAAACACACCCTAAGGCTAATAGCTTTTTAAATATTGGCTAAATTTTAATAGCAATAGTTAAAAGCGGCTATTTTTCAATTTCTTTCATCTCTTAATGATGCGAGGCATTTGGAAAAAAACGTGCAGACTTGATCTAAAACAGACAATGTTATACCGTGTTAAAACTATATTTAGGTTGTTTTATCTCGACAATTTCTTTTAAGATTTTATATAGAATTTTCTTTAAAAAATGTCTAGAAATATTTGAAATTCTTTTGCGAGATATAATATTTAATAGAATATGAAGTGCTCCATATTTATTAACATTATATAATGGATTGTATGATCACTTTTCTTATCAAGTGCTACTGAAATGTGTCAATCTTTTTGTTCTTCCATATTCATATCATATGATAAGATCTATTAAATTCTTATATCTTTTTCGAATGCGAAGTGATTATTATTATTATTTAGTTATCATATTGATTTTTATGTTTAATTATTAAATTCGATTAACCTTGAAAGTGTACATCAATGAAAAATTATTGTCAGACGATTAAAAAAATAACTATTATGTGTTATTAAGAAATTTCTTCCATAAGAATATTTTAAATGATAATATGTTTGTCAATTTTTTATATTTTTGCTAAACATATATTTGCTTATAAAAAATTTAAGATTGAAATAACATTTAAGTGACAAAAAACCCGAAGAATACGAATAACCCGACAAAACCAAACCAATCCAAATCGATATAGCTGTTTAATTTGATTTTGATAAAAATCGAACCAACCCGGTCCATGTACACCCTTAGCCTTAATGATCCATAAAAATTACTCAATCTTATGTAAAGATTGAGTAATCTTCGTTATCAGATTTGCATTGACCGGTAATGTCATTAATTACTAACTTTATTAGCACATTCATGTATTCAAACTAGTTAAAAAATGAATTACAGACCAAATGTGTTGATGGTACATCTTTAAGATCTTATTAAAGTATTGTTAGATTAATTATTTTTTTATTGAGAATATTTTGTTTCCTTTAGCCATTTCTGTCATGCTGTTATTATTTGGTACTACTTATCCTTTATCTTTCCCTTTTCTTTTCTCTTCCTTCTTTCTTCCTTCTTTGCTTTCCTCTTGTCATTCCTGAGTCGAGTGTCTATTGGAAACAACCTCTCTACCTGCATTAGATAGGGGTAACGTCTGCGTACAGACTACCCTCCCCAGACCCCACCTATTGGGATCAAACTGGTTTTTTTTTTTTTTTTTTTGTTGTTGTTGTTGTTGTTGTTGTTGTTGTTGTTGTTGTTTCACTTGAGAGCTCCTAATTAAGTTACCCCATTTCTAAATAATAGGCGTAAGGTAGGTAAGCATAACATTGTAAACCACAAAGGAGATTAATGTGATGGAACAATAACGTAATATGTTGTCTATAAATTATCCTTAAAATTTATGGAAAAACATTTACGTTATAGAGAATTCCCAAAATTAGATCCTATAATTTAAAAGTCAACCTTTTCTTTCTTCATCTTCAAGGTCAGATAATTTAGTCTTGATAATTAAATTACTTAATCTTATTTTAACTAGATTACGTTAATCTCATGTAGGTGGAATTTGCCTATATTGTTCTACCACTATATAATGCTAAACAAGACCTTGCTCCAAATCATTCAAAAGTTAAAATATTGTCAATTCTTTAAAAAGTGCAGTAGTGGAGATAAAATATGGCCAAATTTCTTATGAAGTCTTCGTTCTTGATTGCCTTTTCGCTAATCGTCATGGGTTTGTTTCTCTTTCGTTTTCATTACTCTCTTTATATATAAAAAACCTCAGAATGCATAGAATATATTCTCTTTATTCCATTTTATGTGACACAGTTGAGAGTACAGAAGGTCAAATTTTATTACTAATGACTTATAGTACCTTTTACTTTTAATTTTATTAGTAGAGTTATTTAGTTTTAGTAACACCTGCACAAGGTAACGGTAAGCATGGGCGGATACACCTTACGGCAAGCGATGTTACGTGACACCACTTTATCAAAATTGTTATTAAATATATATATGTAGATAGTATATAAAATAAAAATACTGGATATAAATATAAAAATAACACCGTTTGTCATTATAGTGATTTATTCATTTCTTCAAATATTGGCGTACACCGCTTAATACAAATCTTGCATACGCCACTGTGGGTAAGGTCTGCGTATACACTATTCTCTCCAAATTTTACTTGTGGGATTACACATGATATATTGTTGTTGATTTAGTATCAGTAATAACAACATTAGTTTTGTTCATTCTCAAATAAATTGAAATTGACTATAGTCTGTCATATAAAGTCAAAGTAAAGGCGAATAATATTCTGTTTTAAGCAACGACTTGTTTAAATATTTTTAATATGTAGTTGCAAATACTCCATCATTCAAGCTAGTGGCTGCAGTACACCACTGTCATTCTGACGTAGACTGTATTGAAGTATGTGAAGACCAACCCCTTTGTGTTTGGCATCTATGCATATGCGTTTCTAAGACGAACAAGCTTGACGAAGCTGCATTTGGTCATAAAATATTGTCACGATCCGGATTTTTCATCGTCGGGAGTCATGATGGCGCCTACTCGTGAAAGCTAGGCAAGCCGAATATTATAAAATCATTACCCTTTTAATTAAACATGTTCGACAAATTAAAATAATAAGTGATTAAACAACGAAATAAATTAAATAACCGGAAATGCGGAACACGAAAACTTAATAATTCAACCAAACACTGCTACATAATTTGAAGTACAATACTACCCAGAATTTGGTGTCACAAGTCACGGACTGTCTAAGAATACTACAAATAAGGTCAGAATGAAATACATAAGTCTGTCTCTGAATAAGTAAAAACAGAAAGAGAAAAGGTAGGAGGAGACGCCAAGACCCACAGACACCTGCAGGACTACCTCGGGTCGCCTGAATGGATTGAAGACATCACCCTCACTGCGGTCCAAACGCTCCAGTATCAGTATTTGCACGCAGTGTAGAGTGTAGTATCAGCACAACCGACCTCATGTGCTGGTAAGTGCCTAACATAACCTCAACGAAGTAGTGACGAGGCTAGGACCAGACTACCAAATAAACCTATGCAGTTAAATCATATACAGCGGAAATAAAAGCAGATAATTACAGTTAAAGTTGGGCGGGAGAAACATGTTGCGGGGAGTAATAGATAACAACAGAATAACCTTAGAGAAATGTGAGGAACGCCATAAATAAATTACCAGCAAAAGATAAGGAAATAAGAAAAATAAGTACACATGTAATACCGTTGCAGGCGTGCAATCCGATCCCATTTCATATAGTACCGTTGCAGGCGTGCAACCCGCTCCCATTTCATATAGTACCGTTGCAGGCGTGCAAACCGCTTCCATTTCACATATTACCGTTGCAGGCGTGCAACCCGCTCCCATTTCATGTATTACCGTTGTAGGCGTGCAACCCGCTCCCGTTTCATATATTACCGTTGCAGGCGTGCAACCCGCTCCCATTTCATTTATTACCGCTGCAGGCGTGCAATCCGTTCCCATTTTATTTATCAACACCAATTATAAAAGAATCCCGGCAAGGGCACAATAGTATAATAACAACATCCCGGCAAGGGAACAATAATATAACAACAACATTCAGCCAAGGAAACAATAATATTACAACAACATTCGGACAAGGGAACAATAATATAATTCTCATATGAAGCACGAACAAACCACAACAGAGTCATAAAGATTACAATACAAGACTCACGGGCATGCTTGACATCGACGTATAAATACTCATCACCATGCCTATACATCGTACTTCACAGTTAACACGTAGCAAATAAGACACAACTCTTAATCCCTCAAGCTAAGGTTAGACCAAACACTTACCTCGATGCCACGAACACAATTCAAGCCTCAACTGTCGCTTTACCTATTGATTCCACCACCAATTTGCTCGTATCTAGCCACAAGTTACTTAACTATTTCAATAAATGCTAAATGAATCAATTCCAATGCATGAAAATAGGTTTTCTAAAGTTTTTCCCAAAAAGTTAAAAATCGCTCTCAGGCCCACATGGTCAAAACCCGAGGTTCGAACCAATACCCGATTACCCATTCCCCCACGAACCCAAATATATAATTTATTTTGAAATCGGATCTCAAATCGAGGTCCAAATCCCCAAAATTTGAAAAACCTAGGTTCTACCCAAAACACCCAATTTCCCCCATGAAAACCTTTGATTTTGAGTTGAAATCATGAGAAAAGATGTTAAAAGATTGATAAAAACAAGTTAGAAATGACTTACAATCGATTTGGAAGAGTACTTGTCTTTATCGCCCAAGAGTGTTTTGGTTTTGAAAGGGTTTGAAAATGAAATATTTTCGGCTAAGTTATGAATTTGCAGGTCGTAGATGTCGCAATTGCGACCAGGATTCGCAATTACGAACCCTTCAGGAGATTGCTATCATCACATTTGCGACTAATGTTCGCAATTGCGATTAGGATTGTCGCATTTGCGACACTGAGGGATTCCATGCCACTTCGCAAATGCGATGGGCCCTTCGCATTTGCGACATCGCTTTTGTGATGACTACGTCGCATTTAAGACCCCAAGGCAGACCAGGTCTTTTTTGCATTTGCGATTGACGTTCGCATTTGCGGGCTCACATTTGCGAGCCAGGCTTTGCATTTTCGAAGCCTACAGACCTGCAACATACCAGCTAAAAACCTGCAACTTCCTAAGTCTAAATTTCACTCCGAGGCCTATCCAAAACTCACCCGAGCCCTCGGGGATCCAAACCAAACATGTACACTAACCCAAAAACATCATACGAATTTGCTCGTGCAATCAAATCATGAAAATAACATGTAAAACTATGAATTAAACCTCAAAACTCATCATTTTCATCAAGAACACTTAAAGTTCATAACTCTTCAACCGGATGTCCAAATCACGTTAAATAAACTCCATTTTTTACCAAATTTCACAGTTATCATTTAAATACTATAACAAGTTTGTACCGGGCTCCGGAACCAAAATATGGGCCTGATACTAGTGGTTTCAAACATTAATTCTTTTCTTTATTTCATAAATAATTCAGCAAAACAATTTCTTTCAAGAATTGATTTCTAAGGCTTGGGACCTCGGAATTCATTTTCGGGCATACGCCCAAGTCTCATATTTTACTGCGGACCTCCCGGGATCGTCGGAACACAGATCTGGGTCCGTTTGCTCAAAATGTTGACCAAAATCAACCATAATCAAAATTTAACTCTAGAAATTTTTATTTCTCATATTTTCACATAAAAGCTTTCCGGATATACGTTCGGACCATGCACGCAAATCGAGGTGAGGTAAAAAGGAGATTTTTAGGCTTCGGAACACAGAATTTGTTTCTAAAACAAGTGATGACCTTTTGGGTCATCACATCCTCCACCTCTAAAACAACCGTTCGTCCTCGAACGGACAAAAGAAGAAAGTACCTGAGTCGGAGAAAAGATGGGGATAACGGCTCCACATGTTAGACTCGAACTCCCAGGTCGATGCCTCAGCAGATTGACCTCTCCACTGAATACGAACAGAAGGGAAACTCTTCGTCTCAACTGACGAACCTCCCGACCTAAAATAACTATCAGCTCCTCAACATAGGACAAGTCCTTGTCCAACTGGATAGTGCTAAAATCTAACATATGGGATGGATCACCGTGATACTTCTAAAGCATGGACACATGAAACACTGGATGCACGACTGATAAGCTCGGCGGCAATGCAAGTCTGTATGCCACCTCTTCCACTCGATCAAGAATCTCAAACGGGCCAATGAATCTAGGGCTAAGCTTGTCCCTCTTTCCAAATCTCATCACGCCCTTCATAGGTGACACCTGAAGCAATACCCGCTCACCGACCATGAATGCCAAATCTCGAACCTTATGGTCGGCGTAACTCTTTTGCCTGGATTGGGCTGAACGAAGCATATCCTAAATGATCCTGACCTTGTCCAAGGCATCCTATACTAGATCTGTACCCAACAATGGAGCCTCTCCCGGCTCAAACCATCCAACCGGAGACCGGCACCGCCTACCATATAAAGCCTCATAAGGAGCTATCTGGATACTCGACTGGTAGCTGTTGTTGTAGGCAAATTCTGCTAAAGAAAAAAACTGATCCCATGAGCCTCCAAAGTCAATGACACAAGCTCGGAGTATATCCTCCAAAATTTGAATAGTCCGCTCGGACTGCCCGTCCGTCTGAGGATGAAACACTGTGCTGAACTCAACCCATGTGCCCAACTCTCGCTAATCTGCTCTCCAAAAATATGAGGTAAACTGCGTACCTCGGTCCGAAATGATAGACACGGGCACACCATGAAGACGAACAATCTCCCGGAATAGATCTCAGCTAACCTCTCGGAAGAATAGGAGACTGTCACAGGAATGAAATATGCTGACTTGGTCAGCCTATCAACAATAACCCACACTGCATCGAGCTTCCTCTGAGTCCATGGGAGTCCAACAACGAAGTCCATAGTGATACGCTCCCACTTCCACTCAGGAATCTCAATCTTCTAGAACAGACCACCAGGCCTCTGATGCTCGTACTTATCCTGCTGAAAATTCAAACACCGAGCCACATATGCAACAATGTCCTTTTTCATCCTCCTCCACCAATAATGCTGCCGCAAATCCTGATACATCTTAGCGGCGCCCGGATGAATAGAATACCGGAAACTGTGAGCCTTCTCTAAAATCAACTCCCAGAGCCCATCCACATTAGGCACACAAACTCGACCATGTAGCCTCAAAACTCCACCATCTCCTAATGTAACCTGCTTGGCACCTCTGTGCTGCACCGTGTCTCTAAGGTCACACAAATGAGGTTCATCATACTGCCGATCTCGGATACGCTCCAGTAAAGAAGAACGAGCGACTGTACAAGCTAACACACGGCTAGGCTCAGAAATATTCAACCTCATGAACTGATTGGCCAAAGCCTGAACATCCAAATCAAGTAGTCTCTCACTGACCGAAATATAAGCAAGACTGCCCATACTGGCTGACTTCCTACTCAAAGCATCGGCCACCACATTGGCCATTCTCGGATGATATAAGATGGTGATATCATAGTCCTTTAATAGCTCCAACCACCTTCTCTGCCTCAAATTTAGCTCCTTCTGCTTGAACAAGTACTGCAGACTCTTGTGATCCGTGAACACCTCACATGACACGCCATATAGATAATGCCTCCAAATCTTCAACGCGTGAACGATGGTTGCTAACTCCAAATCATGGAATGGATAGTTCTTCTCATGAATCTTCAACTGCCGCGAAGCGCAGGCAATGACCTTGCCATTCTACATCAACACCGCACCAAGTCCAATACGAGATGCATCACAATAAACTGTATATGGCCCTAAACCTGTGGCCAAAACCAATACTGGCGCCGTAGTCAAAGCTGTCTTGAGCTTCTAAAAGCTCGCCTCACACTCGTTCAACCACCTGAACTGGGCACCCTTCTGGGTCAACCTGGTCATCGGGGCTGCAATAGATGAAAACTCATCCACAAACCGATGATAATAGCCTGCCAACCCAAGAAATTCCGGATCTCTGTAGCTGTTGCTGGTCTAGGCCAATTCTTGACTGCCTCAATCTTCTTCGGATCTACCTGAATACCCTCTGCTGATACATCGTGACTCAAGAATGCAACTGAACTCAACCAGAACTCACACTTCGAAAACTTGGCATATAACTGACTATCTCTCAAAGTCGGGAGAACCACTCTCAGATGCTGCTCATGCTCCTCTCGGCTTCGGGAATATATCAAAATATCATCAATGAACAGTATCGTGAACGAAACCTAGTAAGTCCTGAACACTCGGTTCATCAAATCCATAAAAGTTGCTGGGGCATTTGTCAACCCGAATGACATCACCAAGAACTCATAATGCTCGTACCGAGTGCGGAAAGTTGTCTTAGGGACATCGGATGCCCTAATCCTCAACTGATGGTAGCCAAATATCAAGTCAATCTTCAAAAATACCTTGGCACCCTGAAGCTGATCAAACAAATCATCAATCCCCAGCAATGGATACTTATTCTTGATTGTAACCTCGTTCAACTGCCGGTAATCTATACACATTCGCATCGATCCATCCTTTTTCTTAATGAACAATATCGGAGCGCCCCAAGGCGAGACAATAGGTCTAATGAAGCACTTCTCAAGCAAGTCTTACAACTGCTCCTTCAATTCTTTCAACTCAGGCGGGGCCATACAATACGACAGAATAAAAATGGGCTGAGTTCCCGGAGCCAAATCAATGCAGAAGTCAATATCCCTGTCGGGTGGAATACCCGGCAGGTCTGAAAGAAATATCTCAGGAAACTCACGAACAACAGGCACATAATCGATAGAAGGAACCTCAGCACTAGAATCACGAACATATGCCAAATAGGCCAAACACCCCTTCTCGACCATACGCCAAGCCTTCATATATGAGATAACACTACAGGTAGAATGACCAAGAGTCCCTTTACACTCTAAACGAGGCAAGCCCGGTAAGGCTAAGGTCACAGTCTTGGCATGACAGTCCAAGATAGCGTGGTAAGGTGATAACTAGTCCATCCCCAATATGACATCAAAATCAACCATGTCCAAAAGTAACAAATCTACATGAGTCTCAAGACCCCCAATCACAACTATACACGAACGATGGACACGATCTACCATAATAGAATCACCCACCGATGTAGACACATATATAGGGGCCTTTAAGGAATCACTAGGCATGACCAGATACGGTGCAAAATAAGATGATACAGAGTACGTAGATCCTGGATCAAATAGAATTGAAACATCTCTACTACAAACCAAAATAGTACCCATGATAACTGCATCGGAAGCCTCAGCCTCAGATATGGCTGGAAGAGCATAACATCGGGGCTGGGCCCCACCACTCTGAACTACATCTCTGGGATGACTTACTGCTGGTTGGCCTCCACCTCTAGCGGCCTGAGCTCCACCTCTAATACCTCTACCTCCACCTCTAATACCTCTACCTCCACCTCTAGTTGGCTGAGCGGGATGTGGAACACTCAGTGCGTGAACCATGGTACGGGAACCCTAATGCTGAGAGTTGCTCGATGCTCGAGGGCAAAATCTAGCAATGTGCCTCATGTCGCCACAAGTAAAACAAGCCTTCGGCTACTGGGGCTGACGACCCTGAAAACTCTGAAGTGGCGGTGCACTGATAGGAGTTGGTGGTGCAATGTAGGACTGCTGATCAGAATACTGCATACGAGGACCATGACCACCTGAAGCACCATGAGAAACCTGAAGTGTTGACTGAAAAGGCCTAGGATGATGGCCTCTACCATACGAATCCCTGCCTCCAGACGAGGTGCCACTGAATCTTCCTGAATGACGAGGCCTCTTGTCAGATCCCTAACCACCTCCCTGCGATAGAACCATCTCAACTCTCTTGGCCACATTGGCCGCCTCCTGGAATGAAATCTCACTCCCCGTCTCCTTAGCCATCTGAAGTCGAATAGGCTGAATGAGTCCCTCAATGAACCTCCTCACTCTTACTCTCTCAGTAGGGAGTATAAGTAGAACATGATGGGCCAAATCAATAAACTTGGTCTCGTACTGAGTAACAGTCATAGAACCCTGCTGGAGACGCTCAAACTACCTCCGATAGATCTCTCTCTGAGTGATAGGAAGAAACTTCTCCAGAAATAGTTGAGAAAACTGATCCCAAGTCAAAGTTGGTGACCCAAATGGTCTAGCCAAACAATAATCTCTCCACCAAGTCTTGGTGGATCCAGATAAGAGAAAAGTAGCAAAGTCGACCCCATTGGTCTCCACTATCCCATGTTCCTAAGAACCTCGTGACAACTGTCCAAATAATCCTGGGGATCCTTAGAAGATGCAACGCTGAAAGTGGTAGTGAAGAGCTTGGTAAACCTATCCAATCTCCACAAAGCATCGGCAGACATAGCTGCTCCATCACAGGTCTGAACTACCACACCTGGCTAAGTTGCTCCAACTGCTGAGTTGCTGGAGTCTGAAACTGGGGAGCTATCTGCTCCGGAGTGCGAGTAGTAGGAGTCTGGGCTCCTCCTCTAGCCTGAGAGATGACTGGTGCTATAGGAAGAAAGCCTGCCTGGGTGACACTCGCCATAAGGCCCACTAGATGGACCAGAGCTTCCTGGAGTACTGGGGTAGCAATGAAACCCACTAGGACCTGAGATGGGCCCACCGGAACTGCCTGGGCCGGAACTTCATCATCAAACTCAACCTGAGGCTCCGTCGCTGGTGCTGCTGCTTTGGGCTGAGCTCTGCCCCTACCTCGGCCTCTAGCACGGCCTCGCCCTCTGCCCCTCATGGAAGCTGCTGCTGGGGGCTCGGGCTACTGATCAGTGGTTGAGAAAATGCGTGTTCTCGCCATTTGCGAAAGAATAGAGTAGAAATTCAATTAGCATTGAGAAACCAAACAGCACGACAAGAAAGAATATATGTGAAGTTTTTCCTAACTCTATTGCCTCTGGGGGATAAATACAGACGTCTCCGTATCGATCCCTCAGACTCTACTAAGCTTGTCCGTGAATTGTGAGACCTATGTAACCTAGAGCTCTGATACCAACTTGTCACGACCCGGATTTTCCACCCTCGGGAGTCGTGATGGCGCATACTCGTGGAAGCTAGGCAAGACAAATATTATAAAATAATTACCCATTTTATTAAACATGTTCGAAAATTTAAAATAATAAGTGATTAAACAGCGAAATAAATTAAATAACCGAAAATGCGGAAGACGAAAACCTAATAATTCAACCAAACACTGCTACATAATTTGAAGTATAATACTACCCAGAATTTGGTGTCACAAGTCACGAAATGTCTAAGAATACTACAAATAAGGTCTGAATGGAATACATAAGTCTGTCACTGAATAAGTAAAAACAGAAGGAGAAAAGGTAGGAGGAGACGCCAAGGCCCGCAGACGCCTGCAGGACTACCTCGGGTCGCCTGAATGGACTAAAGACAACACCCTCACTGCGGTCCAAACGCTCCGGTATCAGTATCTGCACATAGTGCAGAGTGTAGTATCAGCACAACCGACCCCATGTGCTGGTAAGTGCCTAGCGTAACCTCAACGAAGTAGTGACGAGGCTAGGACCAAACTACCAAATATACCTATGCAGTTAAATCATATACAACGGAAATAAAAGCAGATAATTACAGTTAAAGTTGGGCGGGGGAAACATGCTGCGGGGAGTAATAGATAATAACAGAATAACCTTAGAGAAATGTAAGGAACGCCATAAATAAATTACCAACAAAAGATAAGGAAATAAGAAAAACAAGTACACATGTAATACCGTTGCAGGCATGCAACCCGATCCAATTTCATATAGTATCGTTGCAGGCGTGCAACCCGCTCCCATTTCATATAGTATCGCTGCAGGCGTGCAACCTGCTCCCATTTCACATATTAATGTTGCAGGCATGCAACCTGCTCCCATTTCATGTATTACCGTTGCAGGCGTGCAACCCGCTCCCATTTCATGTATTACTGTTGCAGGCGTGCAACCTGCTCCCATTTCATATATTACCATTGCAGGCTTGCAACTCGCTCCCATTTTATTTATTACCGTGCTCCCATTTCATTTATCAACACCATTCATAAAAGAATACCGACAAGGGAACAATAGTATAATAACAACATCCCAGCAAGGAAACAATAATGTAACAACAACATCCCGACAAGGGAATAATAATATATTAACAACATCCCGGCAAGGGAACAATAATATTACAACAACATCCCGACAAGGGAACAATAATATAATTCTTATATAAAGCACGAATAAACCAAAACGGAGTCATAAAGACTACAATACAAGACTCACGGGCATGCTTGACACCGACGTATAGATGCTCGTCACCATGCCTATACGTCGTACTCCACAGTTAACACGTAGCAAATAAGACACAACTCCTAATCCCTCAAGCTAAGGTTAGACCAAAAACTTACCTTGATGCCACGAACACAATTCAAGCCTCAACTATCGCTTTACCTCTTGATTCCACCACCAATTCGCTCGTATCTAGCCACAAGTTACTTAAGTATATCAATAAATGCTAAATGAATCAATTCCAATGCATGATAATAGGTTTTCTAAAGTTTTTCCCAAAAAGTCAAAAATCGCTCCCGGGCCCACAAGGTTAAAACCCGAGGTTCGAACCAAAACCCGATTACCCATTCCCCCATGAACCCAAATATATAATTTATTTTGAAATCGGACCTCAAATCGAGGTCCAAATCCCCAAAATTTGAAAAACCTAAGTTCTACCCAAAACACCCAATTTCCCCCATGAAAACCTTTGGTTTTGAGTTGAAATCATGAGAAAAGATGTTAAAGATTGATAAAAACAAATTAGAAATGACTTACAATCGATTTGGAAGAGTACTTGTCTTTGAAAAATCGCCCAAGAGTGTTTTGGTTTTGAAAGGGTTTGAAAAATGAAAGATTTTCGGCTAAGTTATGAATTTGCAGGTCGCAGATGTCGCAATTGCGAACCCTTCAAGAGACTGCTATCATCGCATTTACGACTAATGTTCGCAATTGCAAACTTGCTTTTGCGATAGGATTGTCACATTTGCGACACTGAGGGATTCCAGGCCACTTCACAAATGTGATGGGCCCTTCGCATTTGCGACATTGCTTTTGCAATGACTGCGTCACATTTGCGACCCCAAGGTAGACCAGGTCATTTTCGCATTTGCGATAGACGTTCGCATTTGCGAGCCAGGCTTCGCAGCTAAAAACCTGCAACTTCCTAATTCCAAATTTCACTCCGAGGCCTATCCAAAACTCACCCGAGTCCTCGGGGCTCCAAGCCAAACATGTACACTAACCCAAAAACATCATACGGACTTGCTCGTGCAATCAAATCATGAAAATAACATGTAAAACTATGAATTAAACCTCAAAACTCATCATTTTCATCAAGAACACTTAAAGTTCATAACTCTTCAACCAGATGTCCAAATCACGTCAAATAAACTCCATCTTTCACCAAATTTTACAATTATTATTTAAATATTATAACAAGTTTTTACCGGGCTCCGGAACCAAAATACGGGCCCGATACCAATGGTTTCAAACATTAATTCTTTTCTTTATTTTATAAATAATTCAGCAAAATAATTTCTTTCAAGAATTAATTTCTAAGGCTTGGGACCTCGGAATTCATTTCCGGGCATACGCCCAAGTCTCATATTTTACTACGGACCTCACGGGATTGTCAGAACACAGATCCGGATCCGTTTACTCAAATATTGACCAAAGTCAAGCATAATTAAATTTTAACTCTAGAAATTTCTATTTCTCATATTTTCATATAAAAGCTTTCCGGAATATGTCTGGACCACGCACGCAAATCAAGGTGAGGTAAAAAGGAAGTTTTAGGCATCAGAACACATAATTTGTTTCTAAAACAAGTGATGACCCAAAAGGTCATCACAAATACCTCTAAATTGATGTCTTCCAATTGTTTGATAGATTGCCCAAATGGAAAGAATTATCATATCTAGTTATATATACATGTTTTAAATAGCATGATTATGACATTACTATAGAAATTGATGCTAATTAGTCATCAGATTACTATTGTTTTTCCGCTTGATTTTTTTATAAAGTATGACATCAAATTTTTACTTGTTCAAATAACAATAAAGGTAAAGCAGGGTTAAAAACGGCGAATCTCATTATGATAAAAAATTCGAAGATATATACAGCCAACCCCAATCCTTTTAACCATTAACATCTTCAAAAGATCTTTTTTAGGAATTTTGAGTTCATTATTGCTTTTTTGCACCACAGCAAATCATGAATTGCCAAACATAAAGCCCTTTTACCACAAAAAATTTCTTATACAAGTAACAATTCACAAAAATGTAGGACTAGTAGGCTGGAAAATAAAATAGATTACCTCGTACAACAGTTAAAATACACCAATAGAGGAAAAAATATAAAAAAAAACTAGAAAGAATTACAATAAAATACACTTGACTTCACACCATAACAAAAAATGACCCATATTTTTAAGTTTTACCTGACCTAGCCCATATTGTACATATTTTGAAAGCACTAGTAAATTCAAAATCTGTGTTCTTACAACCATTGCTTCTAAAAGCTATGGAGTTAAATTATATTTTCACAACTATTGCTTTCACTCTCTCTTCTTCTCACATCTTCTACATATACTTCAAGGGACCGCCTTCCATTACTGCTTCTCCCCCTGTGTCACCTAGTTGCAATGTAAGTACATTGAAGAGTAGAAGTCCACCATTGAAGGTCATTCAAAGCTTTGCTTTCGAAAAATATGATTTTTTTGAGTTTATTAGTTGTTTGGATTGGGTGTTGTTCCAATTGATTGAAAATATCAAAAGGTGTTCAAAATTTAAATTTGAAGTGATTTGGAGTAGATTTGAGCAAGATTTGAGTTAAATTTCAGAAAAGACGCAAGGAAGAAGACGAAGTCAGTTTTTTTTTTATAATTTTGTATAATCTTGTATAATAGTGTATATGAGTGTATAAACACATCTTATACACTATCATACACTTTTATACACCTTTATACAAGCGTATGCAGACGAACTTCTTCCACGATTTTCAGTTGCAATTCTTCTTCAAAACCAGTCCAAATCTCCATTAAATGACTTCAAGTTTTATATACAACCTCATTATACTATTTCTAACAAGTTTAAATAACACCCACTCCAAATTTCTCACAAAATCAAATTCGGAATTTAAACCAACATATTTAAACTTGTTAAAAATTTAACTTTCACCACCCAAATAGATTTGGTTTGTTGAACTAATATTTGAGTCACAGTTACTGATTCGAAAATTAACTTAAAAGATCGAGCAATCCTTTTTTAAATTAAATAGTAATTTCTAGAACCTATTAGAGTCAGATGTTGAATCTTAGCCGATTATTTTTGGACTGGTTGGTTATAAATTGAAATATAAGCTATAAAATTGAAAAGTAGGGAGCCAAGTTGTTCTTATCTAAAACTTTCCCTATAAACTACATGTGATAGAGGAAACACAACTGCATTTTACTGTACCCCAAAATCACCATAGGTTAATATTTTTTGAAAGTATAGGATTTAATGTGTGTTGATGATCTATCGGAAATAGCCTCTCTACCTGCTCCGGGTAGAGATAAAATTTACATACACACTATCCTCCACAGGCCCCACTTGTGGGATTACATTGAGTTTGTTATTGCTGCTGTTGTTAGGATTTAATGTACAATATAATCTCATTAATAATTGTTTAACCCAATTAGTGGCGGAGCCACATGTACTTAGAGGGTGTCAACTGACATATCTTTGTCGAAAATAACATTGCGTAGGTAGGTAAGTTTTTAAATTCATATATATACTATATACTATATACTGATATCTCTTGGCTCATTCGTGAATTTACTTTTCTAAGATGTTAACACCCCTGTAGTTCCTCTACTAAGTAGTAGAATAAGATGCGAGAGAGTAATGCCTTTAGAACAAGAAGGTTTTGATTATGGGAAATAGAGCTCTAGCCGCCTATAGGTGGTAGGGTAGGGTGGGTGATACTGCTTAGATTGTTGCCAATTTAACACCCCTGTAGTTCCTCTACTAAGTAGTAGAATAAGATGCGAGAGAGCCATGCCTTTAGAACAAGAAGGTTTTGATTCTAGGAAATAGAGCTCTAGCCGCATATAGGTGGTAGGGTAGGGTGGGTGATACTGCTCAGATTGTTGCCAATCTTCCTAACTGCACACAGGCCGGGCTTAGAGCGCATGAGTGAAAATTCTGGTTACGCGACTAAACTTAATCATACAGTTTTTTACTAACTGAATTTGTATTTCCCTTCTTGTACCATGACATTGTTACCTCACCAGAATTAGGTAGTTTACGTTGGAAGTGTATCACTTTTTATACTACGGTCTTAGTAAATGAGAGATTTTGATAATAGAAAACTATCTGGTGTGCAATTGAGATCTAAAAAAAAATATAAAAATTGTACTGGGCGCCCTATTTGGTCGCCCCCATTTAACCTATACCTATTTTTGTAAGAAGTTTTAACTTGTACCAACTTTTTAAACAACTTCAGCCTCCCCTTTCTCCTCCCCCTTCTCCTCCTTTATCATCATCATCATCTTCTTCTTCTTCTTCTTCTTCTTCTTCTTCTTCTTCTTCTTCTTCTTCTTCTGCTGCTGCTGCTGCTGCTGCTGCTGCTGTTGTTGGTGCTGCTATGAAACTTCAGTTCATGGGATGATTTTCATAAGTATGTTTATCGGATTATTTAAAAATAAATTATAAATAATTACGTAAGTTATTAGACAATAATTTGTGAATATTTCCACGTAATTCTGTTCTTTTCACGTTTATTGTTTCCAAAATTTATTGTCACGACCCTAAAACCGGATCTGGTTGTGATGACACCTCTCGTGAAGACAAGGTCAGCTGACATACTCCCAATTCATTTTTAAGCAATTAAATAATACAAATTAAGTCTTTAACATAATAATATTTATCCCAAAATAAGGTGGATAATACAGTTTGCGGAATAGACATAGCCCAACATCGGGGTGTCACCAGTCATGAGCATCTATCATAAAAACTACAAGTCTGAAAGATTCTACACAACTATTAAATAACTAAAACAGGAGAAAATAAGATAGAGGGAGAAGCACTGGGCTGCGAACGCCGAGCAGCTACCTAGTGAATCTCTGAAGTCTGCTGGAAGCTCTCAACCCTCGCAAGCAGGACCTGAAGTGCCTGAATCTGCACACGGGGTGCAGGGAGTAAAGTGAGTACTCCAACTCAGTGAGTAATAATAATAAATGAAGACTGAGCGATAAGAAATCACGTAAAGACACATCAACATGCTATAAAGAAGCAGTACAAATCCACTAAAAGCAATGAAATAGTGAAAAAATGTAAGGTCACCTTAGTTCAGTTTAAGCTTCTTTAAAATACCTTTTTAACAGTTAAACAATTAAATGAAAAGCAGCTAGAACAGATAAACACATAAAAATCCTCCCCTCGGGCACAATGTCAACAGAATTCGCCCCTCGGGCTATATATCATATCACAATGGGTACATGCGTTCACTAGAGGTGTACAGACTTCGGGAGAGGGGCCCTTACGTCCCAAGCGCAATATCAATCCATCTCGTGGCATAATCAGTAGGCTCTCGGCCTCATATCAACAAGACACCTCGTGCCGTATAATCTCAGGCCCTCGGCCTCATAATCATAAATTAGTGTATCCTCACCACACAGGCCCTCGGCCTTACTCAGTCAGAATCTCATACGCCACTCGGACAACAGTAAAACATGATGCTCAGCTCAAATTATCATTTAGAATACCATTTAGAGTGTTAAAATAGAGTAAACATGGCTGAGTTATGAAAACAGTAGAATATAGCATGACTGAGTACAAATATAAAATCAAAACAGTGAGGAAATATCAGTAAAAATCCTCTAAGGGTCCAAATAGTTGGTACGAGGCCCAAATATGGCTTTCAGCCCCAAACATGATGATAGCAAACAATTTTCAAGAAAATATGCGGTAAAACAATCATTCGGGATGGACTAAGTCATAGTCCCCAACGGTGCACGACCCCACGCTCGTCATCTAGCGTGTACGTCACCTCAATATAGCACAACGATGTGCAATCCGGGGTTTCATACCCTTAGGACAACATTTATAATCATTACTCACCTCTATCCGGTCCAATCTCTAGCCCGCAATACCCTTGCTTCTCGAATCGACCTCCGGATGCTCCAAATCTAACCAAAATCAGTGCAAAACTATCAAATTATGCTAAGGGGACAAAGCCCACTCGAAAGAAATCAATTTACAACACAAATTCCGAAATTGGCCAAACCCGATCCCCGGGCCCACGTCTCGGATTTCGATAAAAATTACATCAATAGACTACTTATCGGTCCCTGAGTTCATTCATATCAAAAGCATCAAAATCCAACCACAAACGACTCCTCAAATCCCAAATTCTAGGTCTCCAGTTACCAGCCCTAGTTCTTCAATATTAGGCTTAAATTCCATGATTAATTAGGTAGAATTCACATTAGAATCGAGTATTAAGTCCATAAATTTTACCTCCAAGTGTTCCCCCTTGAATCTCTCTTCAATCTTCTTCAAAAAGCTCCAAAATCGCTCAAAAATGGTGGAAGTTAGCCCCAAAATCGCGGACAAATGGCTATTTAAACATTCTGCCCAGGCATCCAATCCTTCTTCGCGAACGCGGTCAAAGCCTCGCGTTTGCGAAGCACAAACTTACATTGACCAAATTTTCCTCTTACGCGAACGCGACCACTCCTTCGCGAATGCGATGACTCCTCAGCTCAACCTGCGTGAACGCGTCTGATACCCCGCGAACGCGATGCACAAGACCCCAGTCCTTCGCGAACGCGAAACCTCCCCCGCGAATGCGAAGGCTAAATCCTCAGCCTCACCTGCTAACCCTTCGCGAACGCGAGGGCCTACTCGCGAACGCGAAGATCAATTTTCTGCAACACTCAATAGCAGTTTTCTGCAATTTTCCAAAACATGAAATGGCCTGATTGACCACCCGAAACTCAAAAATGACACAACGGAACTACTGCAATTCCCGAAATTCCATCCCGACCCCTATATCAAAATCTCACCTATCAACCGGAAAGCGCCAAAATTCCAATTTCGCCAATTCAAGCCTAAATCCACTCTGGACCTCCAAAACACATTCCGATCACGCTCCTAAGTCCCAAATCACTCCCCGAAGCTATCCGAACCATTAGAACTCACATCTGAGCCCTCTAAACACATAAGTCAACATTCAGTTGGCTTTTCCAACTTAAGCTTCCTCAAAAGAGACTAAGTGTCTCAAACCTTACCAAAACCTCTCTGAACCCGAACCAACCAACCCGGTAGCCCAAAATACAGCTGAACAAGGCAGTAAGAAGCAGAAATGGGGAACATGGAGCGGTAACTCATGAAACGACCGGTCGGGTCATTACATTTATGATTTAGATACTATTGGCAATCAGATATTTTATAGTAGTAATACACTATGAAAGAATAAGGTGATTATTTATCTAGTATGTTAGAAAGTTTTTTCAAAAACTTCAGCTTATCTGCTGAAGTTTTTACAAATGAACTAAATAACTTTAACATCTTCTGCTGAAGTTTTTGAAAAAGCTTTATGACAAAACTAATGAATCCAGGACAAAAAAACTTCAGCTTATATAATGCTGAAGTTTTTACAAATGAACTAAATAACTTCAACATCTTCTGCTGAAGTTTTTGAAAAAGCTTATTTAGAACAAAAAAACTTCAGCTTGTACGTTCCCTCCCGGCTCCCCTCCTCCCCCCCTCACCCAAACCTTTCCAACCCGCCCCACCTCCTAGCGTATCGGGCTGACCCGGGCTGAACCGGGTCACTGTGACTGAGCTGGCCCAGCCCGATTAATAGGCTTATTACTTCATATACATAGATCATGAATTCCATGTATACAAGTTACATCCTTTTCTTATATTTTATAGTTGTGCTGGTTTGGGGCGGACTAGAGTATTAGTTAGGAGATTGGACGAGATCAATACTATTTGTTTAAATGATTTATTTATATCAGAAAATTATTATATATATGTAGAATAAATACTGAATTACAAGCTCGATCAATAACTAAAACATACTATAAATTCAATTATAAGTTCTAAATTCATAAATTTCAATTCTGCTCTATCTCTGGTGCTTATTCCATGATGATTATTGGTAGAGAACCTGAGAGGATCCTCAGATGATGTGGAAAAGATAAGGGCTTATCCATTTTGATCTACGAGATTCAATATTCTTGGTTCGCCGTGCAGGGATGTGTCTCAATTGAAACCAAGTTGAGTAGTCTTAGAAAGTTAAAATTGTACAGTAATGTGTAAAAAATAATTGTTTTATGTTTGTTGAATCTGTGTCTATTCTTCTTGTTTCTTTTTTTTTTCTTTACTCTTCTTCTTCAACAATAGTAATTATGAAGTATTTCTTAGTTTTACAATAAGGGCATCCGAATGTATTATGCTTTTGTTATGTGCAGGATTAGAAGAAGGATTGGATCACACATGGGTCGTATATACATAGCTTCATTGTTTTTTTAAAAATGATTTTTTTGCTGATCGAACTCATGATCTTCTAGTCATACGACAGTGACAAGTTTCACCGTTCCACCAAAGCGTACAAAGAGATTCTTCTAGCTAGCGATATTTATGTTTAAGGATTGCATGCACACAAGATATTAAAGGCCGTCTTCAAACTTTCAGTCAACCTTTTTCTGACAGTTCTTCCTTTTTGTATGCCGATCCAGATTCAAAATTTAGACTTGATAAGTTTAACTTTTATTTTTTATTACTGAACAAATTGCAAATTTGAGACTATGGTTTTTGAATTTAATACTTCCTCTATTTCTTTCTTTTTTAGCAATCCGCTAGGCAAGCACCTAGGGCTAATTTTTTATTAATAAAATAAAAATAAAAATACAACAATTAGGACCATTTTTTACAACAATAAAAATACAACAATTAAAAATAAAAGCGCCTAACTCTTTTTTTTGTTTATTTAAAAAAAAAACTACATTTCTACGTTTAGTAAGTTTTTAATTCAATATACTCATTTTACCTTTAAACGATACTCCTCTAATTTATACAAATAACAGGGCATGTTCGAAGTCTCAATATTGAAAGAATATTTTTGATATATTGTACATGCCTTTAGTTTAAGACCGTAACATTTAAAATTTTCTTTTTATTCATAAACCTCGTGCTTTATCAAACTAATTAAGACATATATAAAATTAAACATAGGGAATATTTTTTTTAAAATTTAAATCCACAAAGTTCAAATTCTAAATCTGCCTTCGCATAATTCATTTGTCTAGTTCAGATTTCTTTTTACATATTCCAATAACTCAATTCGTAACTGCTTCTCTGTAGATGAATGCGTCTATATGTTCATTTATGAATTTCTAGTTAGAATAATGAGGCTAGACAGCTAAAAAAACCCAATTGACCTTTAGCTTTTTTTTTCTTCCTTTTTTTGGTAAGAGGAGAAACTCGCAGCAACTATTTTCGTGCGCATTGGGTAAATCTCCCTCTATGTAATAGCCTGCAAACCACACAGAAAATGTAAATCACACTAGGCAAATCCTATGCGACATGCTCAACCTAGAAAGTATTGAGGGGATCATCCATATGGATGACCGCCCTCCAAACCATTTGGACAACCCGAAGCGTTTGACCTTTGGCTTTTTCTTGAGCCACTTATGAAAAAAAATGATTTCAAATATACCTGAATAGAATCATCACTTTTCTCTTCCAAAATGGTGCAAGAAATTAAAGTACGTGTCATATATGAAATATTTCTTTTTCCATTCTTAGCTAGACATAAATATTTACACCCTTGGTTCTTTTTTAATTGTCCAATTTTGACTTTGTATTTTCTTTAAAAAAATAAAGTATATATTTTGCAGTTTTATCGATAATAATGATAGCATTTTCAAAACTCTTGGGAAATTATTTGAGGAATGAGTAGTTAATGATAAAGGTAAATGTAACGACCCGACCGATTATTTTTAGCTTTTGCACTTTGCTCGCTAGTTTTCGGGCATGACTAGCCCCGTGTGATGTATTATGACTTATGTAAATCGTCAGTTTTGATTTTCAGGGTAATCAGAATGAATTTGGAAGAACGGTTCTCAGTTTAAAGCTTAAAATTTGAAAGGTTTGACCAAGATTTGACTTGTTAGTAGATGACCTCAGATTGAAATTTTTATGATTTGGTTAGCTCCGTTAGGTGATTTGGGACTTAGGAGCGTGGCCGGAATGTGTTTTGAAGGCCCGAAATAGTGTTAGGCTTGAATTGACAAAATTGAAATTTTGGCATTTTCCGGTTGATAGGTGAGATTTTGATATAGGGGTCGGAATGGAATTTCGGAAGTTGAAGTAGGTCCGTTGTGTCATATGTGACGTGTGTGCAAAATTTCAGGTCATTCAGACGAGGTTTGGTAGACTTTTTGATCGAAAGCGGAATTTGGAAGTTCTTGGAATTCTTAGGCTTGAATCTGATATGATTTTGGTATTTTGATGTTGTTTAGAGCGTTCCGAAGGTTGGAACAAGTTTGAATGAGGTTATGGGATATGTTGGCATATTTGGTTGAGGTCCCGAGGGCCTCGGGTGAGTTTCAGGTGGTTAACGGATCAAATTTTGGACTTTGGACTTGGCAGTTTTGCTGGTTTTTGTTGCAGACATTTTTGTTCATCCCGTTCGCGGAGGTGCATCACGTTCACGAAGGGTATTTTGTGTGATGATGATTTTTGTTTTATGCGTTCGCGAGGGGAGATACACGTTCGCGAAGGGGAACTGGAGGCGAGGAAGGATTTGTGCTCCGCATTCGCGAAGTGGGAGCCACGATCGCGAAGGTCCGTTCAGTGGAGCATCGTGTTCGCGAGATGGTCCTCGCATCCGCGTAGGAGGATCTTGGGTTAGTAGCTAATTGTGCTACGCGAACGCGAGTGTGTGGCCGTGTTCGCGAAGGGTTAAACCTGGGCAGTCAGTTTATATTTTAAAAACGAGGGTTTAAGTCCAATATCACCAAAAACCATTGGAAAGCTCGGGAGAAGGTGAAATTTGTGGAGTTTTTCAGTAGAGCTATTGGGGTAAGTATTCTTCACTCATATTTGGTTTAATTCCATGATTTAGTCTTGAATTTCATCATTTAATTTGAGAAATTAGAGTGGAAATTGGGGAAAAATGGAAGAAAAGTTTGAGAATTCTTTTGGGGATTTGAATGGGCAATTGAGGTCGGATTTTGATGAATTTGATATGGATAGACTCGTGAGAGAATGAGAATTCTATTGATATGATTTTTATCGGATTCCGAGACGTTGGCCCGGGGGTCGGGTTTGAGCAATTTTGAGATTTTTGATGTAAATTGGATATTTTCGAGTGGGCTTTGTTCCCTTAGCATATTTTAATGGTTATGTACTGATTTTGGTTAGATTTTGAGCATCCGAAGGTCGATTCAAGAGGGCAAAGGCATCGCAGGATAGAGTTTGGACCGGATATAGGTAAGTAATGATGGTAAATGTCTGTCCTGAGGGTATGAAGCCCCGGATTCCACATCGTTGTGCTACTTTGAGGTGACACACACGCTGGATGATGGGCGTGGGGTCGTGCACCATTGGGGACTGTGACTTAGTCCGTTCCGAATGACTGTTTTACTACTTATTTGATTGAAAACTGTTTGCTATCATCATATTTTGGGCTGAATGCCATATTTGGGCCTCGTGCCAACTGTTTTGGACTCTTAGGGGATTTTTAGTACTATTTGCTCACTGTTTTGACTTTCATATCTGTACTCAGTCATGCTATATTATAATGTTTTCATAACTCAGCCATGTTTACTCTATTTTAATACTTTAAATGATATTTTGGGCTGAACATCATATTTTATTGTGCTCGAGTGGCTTTTAGAGATTTCTGACTGAATAAGGCCAAGGGTCTGTGTTGTGAGGATACTTTTGGGTTGGGCTGCACGCCGCAGCTGTGATACACTGATTTATGATTATGAGGCTGAGGGCCTGAGTTGTACGCCACAAGGTATCTTGATATGAGGCCGAGAGCCTATTGTTTATGCCACGAGGTGGCTTAATATTGCGCTTGGGCCGTAAGGGGCCCCTCCCATAGTCTGTATACCCTAGTGAGCGCGGGTACCTAGTGTGATATGTGATGTAGACCGAGGGGCTAATGTTGTTCCATGTTATTGCCCGAAGGGCGATTCTTGATTTATGTTATGCCCGAGGGGATGATTATGAGTGATTGTGAGGTAACCCGAGAGGCTGGTTCTGTTGATATTATGTTCGAGAGGCGGTTTATGGTACATGTTTTTCCCGAGAGGATGTTTATGTTTCCATCCCTTTTTACTCACTGTTTTATCACTCGTTTGAAACTATTGAAAGTTATTTTAAAAGGTTTTAAGGAAACTGAGCTTGATTTACGAAATAAATGATTTCTATAATGTTTTGGAAAGGTAGTGCATTTGCTGTAGTGTTACGCTGTGTTTTACGTGTTTTCTTACTGCTCAGCTTTCATTTACCTTTATTACTTAATGAGTAGGAGTACTCACATTACTCCCTGCACCTTGTGTGTAGATTCATGTATGTTTTGGCTGATCGGAGGCAGAGTCTCAAAGGCAAAGTCATCGGAGTTTAGCAAGGTAGTTGCCTGACGTTCGCAACACATCTTTTCACCCTCTTGTTTTCATTAGACTATATTTAGTACACTTTTAGACTTTTTCGTTGTATTCAGACCTTAGTAGATGCTCGTGACTTGTGACACCCCGATATCGGGCTTGTATATATTATTTCTGCACTGTTCATGTAGACTTACGTTATGATGCATTTGTTTAATTAAAGGCCTTAAAAATGATTCTTATTGGTTAATATTTAATTTGGGTGTTGTGTCGGCTGGCCTTGTCTTCACGAGAGGCACCATCACGACGGGGTCTGAGTTTAGGGTCGTGACAAGTTGGTATCAGAGCCTAGGTTACATAAGTTTCAGGAGTCATGAGCAGGTTTAGTTGAGTCTCGCGGATCAGTATGGAGACGTCTGTACTTATCCTCGGGAGGCTGTAGAACCTTTAGGAAAAACTTCACATTCTTGAATTCTTATCGTGCGTCCTTGATTCAGATTGAAATATAACTTTTTGAATTTCTTCCACGCGTTCGTATGCGTGCATGAGCGCTCGGTATCAGCTGTGCATTGGCGGCTTGTGATTCCCTGATCGAGGAGCGAGATGTGTTCTCTGTGTGTTGATGTTGGGCCAGTCTGGAGGACTTGAGGTTGGGTTTTGCCTATAGCTTGAGCACTGAGGTGTTAATTGTGTGAGCATATGCTTTTGGATTTGTATGTCCGATAGTGTCCCGATTAGTGGGAGTGATGACTGGATAGCTATGTGATGAGTATGATGTGAGTGCGAGATGAGTTCATATGATTTGAATGAGATGAGAAGGGTCTGCTTGGGGTAGTGAGAACTATCCGGTGCTTGATTTCCATCGTGATTTGATGTTTAGCCCGAGTTGTGGGTGTGTTGAAGGATCTTTTCATGATTGCCTAGTTGGGAAGTGAAGCAGATGTCACATTGTGATATGAGTTCAGACTCAGGAAGATTAAGTGACTACACAATATTTATGACGGTGGAAGGGTGTAAAGGGATGTTAGTTTGAGGCGAATCAGATGGGTTATCTCCTGCGGAGTGTTCAGAATTGGCATGATCCTCTATGTTGTTATTAGAAGATATCCATTACCAGGGAAATATATGTGCTGCAATTTGAATTTGGGTCGCCTAAGAGAGTGGGTTTAACTATTACGAGAGTAAATGCGAGATTTGCAGAAGATTTAAAGCACTAGATGGTCTGTGTTCCACGAGCTTATGAAGGCTTAAGTTTAATCTCACTATGGTATTACGACAACAATAGAGTATATGCATTATGGGTTATTGTGTGTGTTTTGATCTATGGCTTCGAGCCAAGTGGGGGAGTTTGCAATTGATTAGTTGATTGCACGGTTATGTGCTATGTTGATTCCAGTTTGAGGCGTGCTGGTAAGTCAGTTATGGCTTACGGAGATTGAGACCGAGGATGGCTCGAGTAAAAGAAAATTTTGACAAAGATTATATTATGCTTCATAGGTGTATGAGAGTCACGAAATGTCTTGACTGGTTATTGGTTAAGGATGTGCGGTGCATAGAGCAGGAAGTTGCTTGGTTGTAGGTGAGGTTACATCCTACGATGTCGGAGTACTAATGAGGCACAAGTTGTTCGGTTCATTTGATCAGTCTAATTGAGGGTTGAGTAGAGTGGATGACTCTCGAAAATGGTTCTAGTGGGTTCAAGATTTTACATGTAATAATTGGAGATTTTTTGGTTGTATGTTTGGCTAGAAACTGAGGTTTGCATTGGAGGGTGCCAAGACTTGTGTCATTTCTATATCAATTATGGGATTCTATATATCAGTATAAGGAAGGTAATGGCTTCGGATTCGCAAGAAGTCTCTTCGGGGTAGGTATTTTGAACGTGGTGCTTTTAAGAATATTTAAGAGAGTATTCAACAGCTTATGAGCCTTAGACGGTGTGGTTTTATGCTTGGTCTCGTGTGGTGAGTCTGGATTGAGGAATTGTGGTGTTATAGCAAGAAGAGGTATCAAGTTGAAGGTAAACCAAAAGGAAATTGGATAGATGGGATAGCTTGGTAGTAGGTTGGATCGGCATGGTAAGGATATGATTAGTTCTTTGGATGCTTACAAAGTAATGAGTTTCTACAGGTGTTTCGTGCAATTCTCTTGGGTTTTAGTGGCATGCGTAGCTTGGTTGAGTTAGAAGGATTCAGTATTGACGGTATAGTTTTGTGCAAATGGAATTCAGAGAGTTCTTGATGGTTTCTACCACAGTTAGAGAGGTATATTTTCCTACTAGCATTAGAAGCATGGTATGTATAGTGATTTTTTCCTAGATGGGATCCAATGGAAAAGTTCTTGGCTAGTTGAGTACGTAGTTTCTTATGGCTTAGAATGGATATGAAGTTCTCATGTTTACCTTAGGATGGTATGGTATATGCGGTATGTTGTGCAGGATTGAGATTTACATGTGTAGGATCACGGGTCAGTTTTGAAAGGGAGGTCACAAATTCTTAAGTAGCATGGACACCTTTAGATGATTGGGGAAATGATATTACAGATTGGTATGGCTTGATGAGGGTATACATTTCAGAAAGGGCAATGTGATTGAGTTGATGATACTTCATTAGTATTGCGTCACTCTATTGTTGGATCAACTGCTGATATTCGAGTTTGCTTGGTGGCACAGAAGAATTATAGGAGTACCTCTCGTGGGATGATTGGGTGTTAGAGGTGTGTTGTATATTTGGACAGCGGAGTTGGGATCAGATATGGTGTTCGCGTGCTGTATGGATTTGAAGACTGGGAGTTCTCATAGACATGTTAGGTCGTAGTTGTGGACCGCGTATATCGGTCTTGTGTGGTAACTATGGGAGGTTTGGAGACTCGAGTGGATATTTGTTACTTGGTATGTTAGGTTTTGGATGTGATATTAGGTATATACTGGTTATCTTAGTGTTGTGTTATTCTGGGCTGTTATGCTAAGACGGCGGTGTTGGCTATGCTAGGAATGCCACGGATTGAGTGGCGGGGTTCGACGGATTATGTTCTCAATAGGGTGGTTCCATTTTTGAAGACCCAACAGATGGCTGGGAAGGGTTGTCTTGCCTATTTGGACTTTGTGATGGATATTAGTGTAGAGACTCCTATCATTGATTCAGTTCCAGTGGTAAGGGATTTTTCGGATGTGTTTCCTGCTGCCAGGCATGTCGCCGGACAGGGTTGTTGATTTCGGTATTTATTTTGGTGCTGGGCATCGCATTTTATGGCACCGGCGGAATTAAAGGAGTTGAAGGAGCAACTTCAGGAACCCTTGGTAAGGGGTTCATTGGTATATCAGAATGGATGTGTGTTGTACATCAAGTCGGCTTGGTTAACTCCGAGTCGTATTGTTAAGGGATGTGTTGATTCGATTGTTATTGAGCTTATTAATGACCTGAGGAGATCTATAAGTTACCTTTACATGTTGCGAGGCATTGGAATTTGTTGGTTATAGGCACATGTGGTGCGGATTTATTGGGGTCTCTCAGTGGAATTCGAGCGGGAAGAGTATTGGGTATTGCTCGGCGGATGGCGTATCGGTTGTGTCCTTTCGGGTTTGTGTAATGTTATGTCAATTGCTTCGCCGTGGTTATGATGATTTGCTTTGGTTCTAGACATCAAATTGCGTGTGATTGTCGATTTTGAGCATAGTGACTTGAGGTGTTTCATGTGGACCGGTGTTTGGATAGGATCACATATTATAGCGAAGTTATGTGGAGGTATGACCCTTCGGGTTAGATTCGTGTGTTCTGTTTCTATGATGTGTGATGGGTTCCCAGCATTTTGTTGTGGTGGTACTGGTGAACTTGTGGTATAGCTCTCTCATTTGAGTCATTTTCATGATTTGAGTACGTTCGGATTGTTGTTTATTGGTGCGCGGGTTGCTCGAGTTGTGGCTTTAGTTTGTGTTGATGTGTCATGTCACCAGAGTAGTTGTGTTGGATTAGATGAGATCGTTGGGATCTATAATGAATACAAAAAGATTCGATTTCAGCATGTTGGAAGGATAATATCGAGGTTCGGCTCAGAAAGTTGCTACGATCCTTGCCAGAGGAGAAATGGCTTCATGAATGGTTGATCTGAGGAATGGTTATGACTTACTGTGTGTTTTAGTTATCATTGACAATATACGGAAGTGTTGGATTGAGGCTTTATTTGATAAGAGGTATTATCGACATTTGGTTGTTTTGGGCAACTGCTGTGATTAAAAATTATCGTTGCGAGTGTTTGAGTATGTGGTATATCATGTAATGGCATCTGAGGTGGAAGGTATGGTTTATTACAGCTTGTTCGGGCCTATTCAGTGCATGGATGTGAGATTCAGGTCTTGTGGATGAATTCAGAAGTGGCAATGTGGTTCTAAGGTTTCTGGGCTAGGCTAGGATTGTGAAATTTCAGTTGCATTCTGTTATCGGACCTATATGAGATATGGTGACGTGGGATCACCCCCAGGTATGTGCATGGCAAGGTTTCACAGTGATTTGATGGTTTTTCGGAACAACTCTGGGCACGTTCGAGCACGAACGTATGTTTAAGTGGGGGAGGATGTAACGACCTGACCGACCGTTTTGAGCTTTTGCACTTTTCTCGCAAGTTCTCAGGAATGACTAGTCTAGTGTGATGCATTATGACTTATATAAATCGTCGGTTTTGGTTTTCAGGGTAATCAGAATGAATTTGGAAGAACAGTTCTCCATTTGAAGCTTAAAATTTGAAAGATTTGACCAAGATTTGACTTGTTAGTAGATGAACTCGGATTGGAATTTTTATGATTTGGTTAGCTCTGTTAGGTGATTTGGGACTTAGGACCGTGGTCGGAATGTGTTTTGAAGGCCCGGAATAGTGTTAGGCTTGAATTGGCGAAATTGAATTTTGACATTTTTCGGTTGATAGGTGAGATTTTGATATGGGGGTCGGAATGGAATTTCGGAAGTTGGAGTAGGTCCGTTGTATCATATGTGATGTGTGTGCAAAATATCAGGTCATTAGGACAAGGTTTGGTAGACTTTTTGCTCGAAAGCGGAATTTGGAAGTTCTTGGAATTCTTAGGCTTGAATCTGATATGATTTTGGTGTTTTGGTGTTGTTTTGAGCATTTCGAAGGTTGGAACAAGTTTAAATGAGGTTATGAGATATGTTATCATGTTTGGTTGAGGTCCCGAGGGCCTCGGGTGAGTTTCGGGTGGTTAACGAATCAAATTTTGGACTTGGCACTTTTGCTGGTTTTTGTTGTAGACATTGTTGTTCATCACGTTCGCGGAGGTGCATCACGTTCGCGAAGGGTATTTTGAGTGATGATGATTTTCATTCTACGCGTTCGCTAGGGGAGATACGTGTTCACAAAGGGGAACTGGAGGCGAGAGAGGATTTGTGCTCTGCATTCGCGAAGTGGGAGCTGCGATCGCGAAGGTCCTCTTAGTGGTGCATTGCGTTCGCGAGATAGTCCTCGCGTCCGCGTAGGAGGATCTTGGGTCAGTAGCTAATTGTGATACGCAAACGCGAGTGTGTGGCCGCGTTCGCGAAGGGTTAAGCCTGGGCAGTTAGTTTATATTTTAAAAACGAGGGTTTAAGTCCAATATCACCAAAAATCATTGGAGAGCTTGGGAGAAGGTGAAATTTGAGGAGTTTTTCAGTAGAGCTATTGGGGTAAGTATTCTTCACTCATATTTGGTTTAATTCCATGATTTATTCTTGAATTTCATCATTTAATATGAGAAATTAGAGTGGAAATTGGGGAAAAATGGAAGAAAAGTTTGAGAATTCTTTTGGGGATTTGAATGGGCAATTGAGGTCGGATTTTGATGAATTTGATATGGATAGACTCGTGAGAGAATGAGAATTCTATTGATATGATTTTTATCGGATTCCGAGACGTTGGCCCGGGGGTCGGGTTTGAGCAATTTTGAGATTTTTGATGTAAATTGGATATTTTCGAGTGGGCTTTGTTCCCTTAGCATATTTTAATGGTTATGTACTGATTTTGGTTAGATTTTGAGCATCCGAAGGTCGATTCAAGAGGGCAAAGGCATCACAGGATAGAGTTTGGACCGGATATAGGTAAGTAATGATGGTAAATGTCTGTCTTGAGGGTTTAAACCATGGATTTCACATCGTTGTGCTACTTTGAGGTGACGCACATGCTGGATGACGGGCATGAGGTCGTGCACTGTTAGGGACTGTGACTTAGTCTGTCCCGAATGACTTTTTACTGCTTATTTGATTGAAAACTGTTTGCTATCTTCATGTTTTGGGCTGAATGCCATATTTGGGCCTCGTGCCAAATGTTTTGGACCCTTAGGGGATTTTTACTGCTATTTGCTCACTGTTTTGACTTTCATATCTGTACTCAATCATGCTATATTCTACTATTTTCATAATTCAGCCATGTTTACTCTGTTTTAATACTTTAAATGATATTTTAGGCTGAGCATCATATTTTACTGTGCCCGAGTGACTTTTAGAGATTTCTGACTGAGTAAGGCCGAGGGCCTGTGTTGTGAGGATACTTTTGGGTCGGGATGTACGCCGCAGCTGTGATACACTGATTTATGATTATGAGGTCAAGGGCCTGAGTATTGTACGCCACAAGGTGGCTTGATATGAGGCCAAGAGCCTATTGTTTATGCCACGAGGTGACTTAATATTACGCTTGGGCCGTAAGGGGCCCCTCCCAGAGTCTGTACATCCCCCATGAGCGGGGGTACCTAGTGTGATGTGTGATGTAGCCCGAGGGGCTGATGTTGTTCCTTGTTATTGCCCGAGGGGTAGTTCTTGATTTATGTTATGCCCGGGGGGAAGTTCTTGATTTATGTTATGCCCGAGGGGCTGATTACGAGTGATTGTGAGGTAGCACGGGGGGCTGGTTCTGTTGATGTTATGCCCGAGAGGCAGTTTATGGTACATGTTTTGCGCGAGAGGCTGTTTATGTTTCCATCCCTTTTTACTCACTGTTTTATCACTCGTTTGAAACTATTGAAAGTTATTTTAAAAGGTTTTAAGGAAACTGAGCTTGATTTACGAAATAAATGATTTCTGTACTGTTTTGGAAAGGTACTGCATTTGCTGCAGTGTTACGCTATGTTTTACGTGTTTTCTTACTGCTCAACTTTCATTTACCTTTATTATTTACTAAGTTTGAGTACTCACATTACTCCCTGCATCTTGTGTGCAGATTCAGGTATGTTTGAATCCGGTAGCGGGTGTTGATTGCTCAGAGACAGAGTCATCGGAGTTTAACAAGGTAGCTGCCTGACGTTCGCATCACAACTTTTCTCCCTCTTGTTTTCATTAGACTGTATTTAGTACACTTTCAGACTTTTTCGTTGTATTCAGACCTTGGTAGATGCTCGTGACTTGTCACACCCCGATGTCAGGCTTGTTTATATTATTTCCGCACTGTTCATGTAGACTTACGTTATGAAGCATTTGTTTAATTAAAGACCTTAAAAATGATTCTTATTGGTTAATATTTAATTTGGGTGTTGTGTCGGCTGGCTTTGTCTTCACGAGAGGCGCCATCACAATCGGGTCTGAGTTTAGGGTTGTGACAGTAAAACATGGAAAAAAAGATTATTTTTATCTTAATTTATCATAGTGGACAAGTAAAAGTGAACGGAAGAAATAAATGTTGTCAATTGACAGCTTAAAAGGGATGCATCTTATACCCCATGATGCTAATTTATGACATAGAGCCCTTTAAGGCATAAGAACAATGGGAGGTCGTTTAGTAGAGTGCATTACTGAAAATAATGCATGTATTATCTTTGTGTATTAGTAATACCTTGTTTAGTATACTTTTTTAACCTATGTATAACTAATACAAACATTAGTTATACATCATATTTGGTACTATCCTATGTATAACTAATGCATAGCAAACCATGGTATTAGCAATACCAATGCTATTAATGCATGCGTTAGCATGGTTAAAGGCCAAATTATCCTTAAAGTCTTTTAAAGATAAAGAATATGGAGGGCATTTTTGTAAACAAACAATTTTCTTAAAATTATGTCATGGGTTTTAATTTTTAATACACCAAACCAAAGAATGCATAAGAAATGACCTCTGCATAGCTAATGTTTGCATTACTAACCCATACATTTCTAATTCCTGCATTACTAATGCACTTTATTCAGCATTATTCTTATACACCTTACCAAACGACCCCGGGTGTACAAAATGCATTGTGAATTCTACTTTATACTTCGGCCTACCGGATTGGGAAATTAAAACGTGTATACACTTTTTTGAAACGCTGTATTTTCTCTGCAAATTCAATTTGAAATAGGTAACCACACAACCAACAAATTTCTGATGTAGGTCACACCGTGTATGTAAATTTGTGCTTAAATTAACTCCAATCTTAGGTAAGACGAAATGTAGTTTTAAAATAACAATAGACTCGAACATTGATATTTGAGGGAGGTCTTTGCCTAAAAAACATGCATATGTCAATTTTTTTTTTAACCAAATTTCTTTCCCCTTTAGCTTCTAACTCTAAGTTTCATGTCAAAATATGATTTACAACAAACGAAAGTAAATTGTTGTATGAGTTAGGGGTGTTCATAAAAACCCGAAAAACCGAACCAAACCGATCAAAAAAATCGATACTTTTTGGTTTGGTTTGGTTTTGGTTTTGAATTTTAAAAATCGATCAAATTTGGTTTGGTTTTGGTTTTAATAAGAAAAAACCGAACCAAACCGTCTATAGGAGTAGCTATTTCAAATTTATTATTACACCTATATATATATATGTATATTGTTATACAAAGTTTCAAAAAATTTATGGTAAATGTTAATAGTTTGCATTTTTAATATAGTTCTTTATCTTTACACTCTAGTTTGATTGGTAGTTTTCTTTTGTTTAGTGTAAGAATCCATTTCGTGTTAAAAATAACATATTTTTAATTGAGTCCTTAAATTGTTCATCACTATTTGATTCAATTATCATCAATATATTTTGGTAAATAATAGATTTCTCAAAGGGTAATTGATTTGATAGTGTTACATTGAAAATGTGGTCGCCGGAATATGTGTTTGGTAGTGTATGTCTTATATTTAAGAAAAACCCGACAAATAACTGAAAAAACCGAAAAAACGACATAAATCGAATCGAGAAAAACCGACTTAACTGGTTTGGTTTGGTTCTAATATTTGAAAAACCGACTTACTTGGTTTGATTTCTTTTTAGGGAAAACCGATCCAAACCGAACCATGAACACCCCTAATGTGAATATTTGTTTGTTCTATTTATACATTCAACATGTAGACTTTGTTGGTGAGAATTTATTACTTTAGATTTTTGCCATCTTAGTGTAATTTGTTTCTAGGTGATAGATGTAAAAATTGCACGGGGCGTCCTATTTGATCGCCCCCATTTAACATATACTCATTTTTTTAAAAAAGTTTTATTTATACCCACTTTTTAAACAACTTCAGCCCCCTTTCTCCTCCTTTATTTTCTTCTTCTTCTTCTTCTTCTTCTTCTTCTTCTTCTTCTTCTTCTTCTTCTTCTTCTTCTTCTTCTTCTTCTTCTTCTTCTTCTTCTTCTTCTTCTTCTTCTTCTTCTTCTTCTTCTTCTTCTTCTATGAAACTTCAGATCATGGGATGATTGTCATAAGTATATTTATCATATTATTTTAAAATAAATTATAAATAATTACGTAAGTTAGTAGACGATAATTTGTGAATATTTCCACGTAATTCTGCTTTTTCACGTTTATTGTTTTCAAAATTTATGATTTAGATACTGTTGCAATCAAATTATTTTATAGTAGTAATACACTATGAAAGAATAAGGTGATTATTTATCTAGTATGTTAGAAAGCTTTTTCAAAAACTTCAGCTTATATAGTGCTGAAGTTTTTACAAATGAACTAAATAACTTCAGCATCTTCTGCTGAAGTTTTTGAAAAAGCTTTATGACAAAACTAATGAATCCAGGACAAAAAAAACTTCAGCTTATATAGTGCTGAAGTTTTTACAAATGAACTAAATAACTTCAGCATCTTCTGCTAATTCAAAAACTTATCCAGGACAAAAAAACTTCAGCTTATTTAGTGCTGAAATTTTTACAAATGAACTAAATAACTTCAGCATCTTTTGCTAAAGTTTTTGAAAAAACTAATGAATCCAGAACAAAAAAATTTCAGCTTATTTAGTGTTGAAGTTTTTACAAATGAACTAAATAACTTCAGTATCTTCTGCTGAAGTTTTTGAAAAAGTATCCAGGACAAAAAAAATTCAGCGTATTGCTGCCGCGCCCCATTTTTCTCGCGAAATGGGGTTTATGACATTTGGGAGGGCAACTCGTTCCCTTTTGGGAATTGAGTTTTTTTATTTGAAGAGTCGCCACCTAATGATTAAGTGCATTAGGACACTAGGAAGAATTTGTTTAGAAAAATCAGAGTTTGGGTAAGGGCTAGAAATTATCTCGATGGGAAGGTGTTAGGCACCCCTCAAGATCCACTAGTGTGGTTCTCGGCCATGCCACAATTGTGACTTAAGTACAAATAATAAATAAGCAATTAAGGGTTTCAAATATGAGGGGTTGTCACATTGTGATTGCAAATAAGTTAATGTTTGAAGAAACAATGAAGTTGAAATTTGAGAAAAAGGAGTTTGAAATTTTGAAAGTAATAAAATAAACAAGTAAAGAGAAGGGAGGTCCTAGGTTTATAAATAATATGGATCACATCAATACAATACCCGGTAATCACTCCTCAGAAGAGGGGTTACACGTGATATTAACGCACCGTTCATCATATCCATATCTACCCTTTCCCACCCCGTTGAGGTATTTAAACGCAGAATGGTTTTGTTACTTATTGCATGCTAGTACCCGCCCCAATCCTATCAGTCTCGGAGGCATTTGGGACTACTAGTCCTAAAGGGAAGGGAGATTTGGGCTTTGTATGGTTTAAAAGGATAAAATTCTAAAGCGACAAACAAAAACACATAAGGCAGATATGGGAAACACATAACAATTTAAGAGGCTCAGATGGGCCTCCTCACTTAAAGACAAATTGTTTAGCATGCCTTGCAGATACTAGTTATGGTCTGAATTAAACTTAAACGTTAAGGAGGCCGACTGGTCTATTACACATTTCAGATAAGAAACCGAAATCAGACCTGCCTGCTGGTTGGAATTAACAGAGTCTGATTCAATTAGCTAATTTTACCTTATAGCTTGCCTAAGTGAAACCTACAGGCATGACATCTAATAATGCAGAAGTGTACTGATTTTAAAAGAAAATGCATGTTGATTATAGAAAACATAAGTTCTGCAGACATTGAGTAACGTCACTACTGATTTTAGACTTGTAAATGATTCAGATCAGTTGGTTACTCCTATAGACATGCTTTCTAAGCGTTATTGAGTTTAACCTTTACGAAAATGCAGAAATCTTATAGGCATGGTGTTTAAACGCTGATTTTTATTATTTAAGCCTATAAATGCGTTTGCCTAGTGATAGATGCATATGCAGAATTCAGGAAACTCTATAGACATGTTCTCTTTGTGATAGGCAGAAACACAGAAACCTATAGACATGGTCTCTATGTATGAAATACAGAAGCTATAGACATGGTATCTATGTATGAAATGTAGAGGCTATAGACATGGTATCTACGTATGAAATGCAGAAACCTATAAACATGATTTCTATATGAAATGCAGAACCTGTAGGCATGGTTTCTAAATGAAAAATGCAGAAGTGCAGGACTTGTAAACATGATTTCTATATGAAAAATTCAGAAGTGAAAACAGGACATGATTGCAGCAGTAAATACCTATGAACATGATATCTACCCTTATGCATACATGAGTGACCCTACCCTTTTCACTAAAACCCCATAAGTTATTACAAATTATTACAGCCCAGAATGAATAAAAAAAGTAAAATAAAAATTACATCAGAAAGCTAAAAATCCCAACCAAGGAGAGCCTGATTCAGACTTCTATCTGAAGCATGAAGTAAACCAACTCCAAAGATCAAATTCCAAAGTCTTTCTCCTATTCGGTATGTGTCAGAGTTCCCTAAGAGTCTCAAGTGGACTCTGGGCAGTGCTTACACCCAAATATATTGCAGAATCGGATTATAGTGCAGTGTGGAAGGGCCAGCCCTCAAATGTCCAAGTTTAGAGGGAGCTCAAGGTCCCTAAGCAAGGCTCATAGGAGGGGAAAAAAACTTAGAATCTAAGAGAGAGTGCAAGTGCATAGAGGGGATTTTGGGGAAAGCCAAGACAGGCTGGTGGTCATACCCAACAATTGGAAGTGCTGGCACACCCCAACCAGCCTGTTAGCCAAATTGTTTGGGAGTTAGGATCCATTAAAGGATCAAGTCCAGACATGAGAAACAATTTGGATGTTGCCATGCTTTGAAATTTAACTCAAACACATAGAAGGGAATAAGGGTATGGGGAATTCACACAGCAACAAATGCAAAGAGACAACATATTCAATACAGAACATAAACATCAAAGTAGACAAGATTGTTGAAACTGTAAAGCAAACACATAGGGATGAAGCTGAAAGTTAAAATAGAACATACTAGTTTCAGGGAAATAAGAAGAGAAGAGCAGTAGTAAAGCCAAATTGCAAACACACAGCCAGAAGATTTCAGAAGAGAGTAGAGTGTTGAATTGAGAATGTGGGAGTTTTGAAATTGAAGGTGTTCAATAAGTGTTGTCAGAGTATTGAACTCAAAGTCTTAAAGAGTATTGAATTGGAAGTGTGTAAAAGTGCAGAAGGGTCATGCCCTTTGTAGTGCAAAAAACAAGTAAGAAAAGGTAAGAAAATAGTTTCGAAATCAATTACATAAGGTCTCCCTTCAATTAAGGGATTCTGATTTCAAACGGGCAAGATAATTAAGGAAAGAGTTTGATCAAAATATTTTCCAAAAGTAGCACAGGAAGGGTAAATACACAGATGTTATTTAAGGCAAAAGTCTAGTGGTACATGGTTTGTGGAAATAAGGAAAGGCGATCACTCAACAGCCAGTGAAATCAATATTGCAGGCTTTGTTCGAATGAACCAAGTCAGGAAAAATGAGGAAAGGGTTTTACTTAAGGAAAATCAGTAACAATCAATCAAACCTTATTAAGAGGAATTCTGAATCAATCACAAGTTGACAAAACATTTTGAAGGCAAAATTCCTCATATATAAAGCATACAGACATATCGACCAAGAAAGAACTATAATGCGAAAAAGCCTAGTATAGAAGAGTTCCGGGTCATAACAAAGAGGCTCAAATCCAGTACATAGACTCAGAATAAGTTTGAGAGTGTCCAGGGTCCCAAATAGAACCCTAGTCCAAAACACAAGATCAAACTCGCCAAAAAACCCCAAATCCCAGGGTTTTCAACTCGAGTCAGATATAGAGAAGAGAAGACAAATAACTGAAACAAGCTCAGAGGTCTCTTTCAGGGATTCATGTGAAAACAAATAGATAAGATAGTAGGTTCAAGGCAAATAGAATGAAGAACTGACTTGAAGCATAAAGAACACGTTTTAAGAAAGCTTGGAACTTAAACAAGTTTCAGAAGAGAAGCGAGATAGTATAGCACTTAAGAGAACGGTAAAGGAAATATGTTTAACAACGAACTCAAACAAAATCCAGAAGAAGGCAACTAAAGACCTAAAGCTTAGTAGATAATACAGTAAAGGAACATAGAGGTAAACGAACACATAAGATAAACATGTGAAAGCATGATATAGAAACCAGTATAAGAAAGAACGGAGCACAATAGAAGGACATGCAAAATAAGGCAAACATAAGAACACAGGAGAAGGACATGCGAGGTAGAAAAGAGAACATAAAAATATAGCATAGATAGATTCACACAAAGAGAAGAAGAAGAGGAGTCAGAAAACATTTTAAAATCTTTTCAGAGACCTTAAATCGAAGAGAAGTAATTTTTGAAAGAAAATTAGGGAAAACGTTTAAGAACTCAAGTAGAGCACATACATAGCATAGATATAAGAAAACAACCAGAGAAAAACCTCGAATAGCTTAGGATTTCAGAGAAACCCTAGAAATGAGAAAGGCTTGGAAGAAGGTCCGATCTTGAGTCGGAGAGGTCAAAAATAGGCTTCTGATGCTTGAATACTCCGGAGCCAGGTCGGAGAGGCCATAGAACCTTGGATCTGTAGAGATATGAAAGGACACCATTGAGGTTGGACCTCAAAACTTCGAACACCCAGGGTTTAATGGTGGAGGAGGGTGAGTACAGGCCATCCATGGCCTGAGAAGCCATGGGTTCCGGTGAGATTGCGATTGAAGGGGGGGTGAGAGAGGCTAGGGTTTCAGGAACCTTCGAGAGAGTTTGAGAAAGGGAGAGTATTCAAAGGCGGATGAGAGATGGAAATGAGGGGATCAAGGTAGGGTTAGTGAATTAAAAAAGGTAAGGGGTAATCGTGGCCATTGATCTAAATGATCAACGACCTGGATTGAAAGAAAGGGCCAGGCGGGTTAATTAGTTGGGTCGGGGGTCGGGTTAGATTATAATTGAGCCAGTCCAATTAGGTTTCAAAATTGGGTCAATTAGGGGGGGTCAATTTGGCTATGATTGAAATAAAAATGGGCCAGATTTTAAATAGCCAGTTTTCCGTTTTTATTTTATAAAAAATAGTAAAATGATTTTGAAAGTAAATTAAGAGTACTGGATCAGTTAATAATATATAAATATTGATTTAAAAATGTTGAAACCAATTTTATAATTATAAAAATGCTATTAAATCTTAAAGTAGGCTAGAATTGCAATTATATGCAATTTAACTTTAAAAATACCAAATAAATTTGTAAAAATATATAAAAATTACATTAGCTATATTTTGGTATAAATATGGAAAAACAAATTATCCACCAAAATGATAATTTTGAAAATAATTATTGGTTTTTATACTGCTAAAATGAGCAATAAATTGATTAAAAAAATCTTTAAAAATTGAAAAAAAATATTAAAACACTTGGGCATGCTTATATATGCGCATATGTTATTGAAAGTATTTTGTATATGAAAAATACATAGGGAAAAATTGGGTATCAACAATTGCCTTTGCTACTTCAGGCCCATCTACTAGTATGCTGAAGTTTTGCGTGATTACATTTGCTACTTCAGCCCCGTATGCTGAAGTTACGCAAAAAATGGGTACGCTGGCAATTGTTTTTGCAAAGCGGGCACAAGTTAAAACGTGACCCAAAAAGCGGGTAAAGATGCAAATACCGCACACTATCAATATTAGTCCCACTTATAAAATAATATTAGCTTTAATTTATTTTTAATTACCAAAATGGCAAATCTCCTAATGTGACGACCCAGCCTGTCGTCTCATGAGTTATCGCTCTGTTTCCCCCATTTCTGCTTCTTATTGCTTTGTCTAATGGTTCTATATGTGATCGGGTTGATTGGTTCGGGTTCGGAAATGATTTGATAAGGTTTGAGACACTTAGTCTCTCTTGAGGAAGCTTAAGTTGGAAAAGTCAACCGGATGTTAACTTATGTGTTAGAGGGCTCGGATGTGAGTTCCGACGGTTCGGATAGCTTCGGGAGGTGATTTGGGACTTAGGAGCATGATCAGAATGAGTTTCGGAGGTTCGGAGTAGATTTAGGCTTGAATTGATGAAGTTGATATTTTGGCAATTTCCGGTTGGTAGGTGAGATTTTGATATAGGGGTCGGAATGGAATTTTGAGAGTTGTAGTAGTTCCATGGTATCATTTGGGATGTGTGTGCAAAAGTTCGGGTCATTTGGACGTGGTTTGGTTGGGTTTTTGATCAAAAGCGGAATTCGGAAGATTTTGGAAACTTAGGCTTAAATCCCATGTGTTTTGGTTGATTTAATGTTGTTTGAGGTGCTTTAAAGATTGGTATAAGTTTGAATAAGCTTTTGGGATATGTTTGTGTTTCTGGTTGAGGTCCCGGGGACCTTGGGGTGATTTCGGATGGTTGACGGAGAGTTTGAGGTCTTGTTGAAGGTGCTGATTTTTCTGCTTCTGGTATTTCCACACATGCGGATTGGGGAATGCAGATGCAAGGAAGGGCCGCAGATGTGAGAAAGGGCCGCAAAAACGGTCAAGGAGGATAAGGGCAGGAGCCGCAGATGCGGTTGGCTGACCGCACCTGCGATGGCGCAGGTGCGACTACTTGGTCGCAGATGCGGTTTTGGACCATTAAGTGAAAGCCGCAGAAGCGGCTCATTGACCGCAAATGCAGTACCGTAGAAGCGGAATCTGGGCTGCTGGTGCGGAATCCATGGGCCAGAAGGTATATATTGTTTTCTTCGCGAAATTTTGCTAAGTTCTCCATTTTGAGACGGGAAGCGAGCTAGGGCAGTGATTTCAAGGGAAGATCGAGGTAATCAGTTGATTAAGTTCCCTATGCTTTATTATTTGGGTTTATGATCATTTTTCCATTGTTTAATCATGGTATTATTGGAGATTAAGGGAGAAAAATTGGGGATTAAGGCTTGAGATTAAGAGACTTTAAAATGGAAATTTGAGGGGTCATTTAGACTCCTATTTCAGTGTTCTTGGTATGTATGGACTCGTGGAATGATAAGGATTCCGCTGATGTGATTTTTATCGAGTTTTGAGATGTGGGCCCGGGGGTCTGGTTTTGGCAATTTCAAGATTTTTGGTATTAATTGATTATTTTCGCTTGGGCTTCATTCCCTTACAATATTGTGACACTGAGAGTCTGATTTTGGATAGATTTGACGCGAGTGGAGGCCGAGGCGAGAGGCAAAGGCACGCGGAGTAGTGTTTTCATTCGGTTCGAGGTAAGTAACCATTGTAAATCTGGAACTGAGGGTACAAAACCCCGGTATTTGAATTATTTTGATAAATGCGGTGACGCACATGCTAGGTGACGAGCGTGTGAGCATGCACCGGTAGGGATTGTGAATTGGTCCGTTCCGTAGCGACTATTAAGCTGCGTATTTGATTTAGAACCTTATGATATTCCGTACTTTAGTCATTTATACTATATTATGGGTTGTATGCCATGTTTGGGGCCTTATGCCAACCTATTGAGACCCTTAGGGGCATATTTACTGTCTTTCCTCACTCTACTTGTTTGAAAACATATTCTTAGTCATGGTTTACCTGTTTATTGTTTAAGAACTGGTTTTATCACTCTACCTCTTAAATGTGAGGACTGTTCGGACCGAGTTCCCTAATTTCTACTATTGTGCCCGAGAGGCTGCGAGGTTAATGACTGAGAGAGGTTAAGAACCTAATGGTGAGGATATTTATATATGTATGAAATATGGATCGGGCTGCATGCCACAACGATACTTATATGGATCGGGTTGCAATTCGCAGCGATATATATATTGGATTGAGCTGTGCGCTGCAACGTTATGACGCTTGGGATGTAGGAGTCCCTCTGGAGTCTGTACACCCCCAGTGAGCGTAGTCGACTATAAACTATGGATCGGGCTGCACGCCGCAACGGTTACTATGATTATTACTATTATGAACATTAATGAGCTTGAGTGCTGAGTGTGAGTACTGAGTGGCGAGAGTTGAGTCACGAGTGACTGAGAGGCTGCCCGAGAGGCCATATTTTGAGTGATATCTTGCCCGAGGGGACCATTTATGATATTTTCACTGCTTTCACTCTTCTCTTAAAATAAGCCTCAGTTGATGAATTGCTAAGTAAATGATTTCAAGTATTCCAAATAAAACTGGAGATTGTATGACGAGACTGGTTTTAAATTGTAGATTTTGATCTATTATCCTGTTGTTTACTCCTTTATATGATTTTAACTGCTCGTCACTGCTTTCAGACCTTATTTACTTTAGTTACTTATTGAGTTGGCGTAATCACGTTACTCCTTGCACCTTGTGTGCAGATCTAGGTACACGAGTGGCGGAGTGAGAGTCCTCAGCATTTTCAGAGGTTGCCGAAGATTGCAAGGTAGATGCATGGCATCCGCAGCCCTGCTTTCTTCCTCTATCCTTATTTTTCCGCATTTTAGACTCGTTTTGTATCAGAAAATCAGACTTGCATATGTTAGAGGCTCTAGACTTGTGACACCAGATGGTTGGGCTGTGTTGGTTTAACATAGTATCGATTTCCGCACCTTTTGGCTGTTTATGCACTTCTTATGAAAAATTGACGTTTTAAACTTTTGTTAGAAAAATGGTTTTATAAAAGGAATTTGTTGTAGTTAATGGTTTGGGTTGGCTTGCCTAGTAATGTGATAGGAGCCATCACGACCGGGTATTTGGGGTCGTGACAAGTTGGTATTAGAGCCTAGGTTACATAGGTCTCGCGAGTCATGAGCCGGTTTAGAAGAGTCTCGCGGATCGGTACAGAGATGTTTGTATTTACCCTCGAGAGGTGGCAGAACCTCTAGGAAAAACTTCATACTCTAGAAATTTTTGTCGTACGAATCTGTTGACCCGAGTACTAAACTTCTATTATTCCATTCTCTCATAGATGGTGAGGACACGTGCTACTGGGCAGGATGGACGACCACTAGTACCACCAGCTGGGGCCACTAGAGGCCGAGGACACAGTCGAGGCTGTGGCAGGGGCAGAGCAGCTAGGGCAGCACCTGCAGATCCACCAGCTGCCCCAGTTCAAGATCAGGTCCCAATTGTGGATGCTACAACAACACCAGCTCTGGCACTAGTTGTGCCTATAGTGTTTCCAGGCCTTTAGGAGGCTTTAGCTCAGATTTTATCAGTGTGTACCGGTTTGGCTCAAACGGTCTCAGTTACTACGGCCACAGCTACTTCTTAGGCTAGGAGAGGCACCCAGACTCCCGTTGTTCGCACACCTGAGAAGGTTGTGCGGGGACTCCAAACACCGGGGGCACCTCCAGCCCTGCCGGTTGCACCAGCTCAAGAGTATGTGGTACCAGTTATGACGGACGACGAGCAGCGTCGATTAGAGAGGTTTGGTAGACTCCAGCCTCCGACTTTCAGCGGTGCAGAGGGCAAGGATGCCCAGGGTTTCTTGGATAAGTGACAGATGATGCTTCGTACAACGGGTATTCTAGAGACCAGTGGTGTAGCATTCACCACTTTTCAGTTTTCTGGAGCTGCTTTTACTTGGTGGGAGGCATATGGGAGGCGTAGGCCTATTGTTGCAGTGCCCCTTACCTCGCAGCAGTTCTCTGTTCTCTTTCTGGAGAAGTATGTGCCACAGTCTTGCCGGGAGGAGCTGCGCAGGCAGTTCGAACAGTTGCGTCAGGGAGAGATGACTGTGATGCAGTATGATATGTGTTTCTCTGAGTTAGCTCGTCATGTGGTCTGGTTGGTTCCCATAGATCGAGAGAGGATCAGGAGGTTTGTTGATGGCCTCACATATCAGCTTCGGATTCTCATGACTAGGGAGAGGGTGACGGGTGCTACTTTCGAGGAGGTTGTTGACATCACCCGTGAGATTGAGTTAGTTTGCCACCAAGAGGCCTCGGGGATCTGGTGGCTTTAGTAGTGCTCCTTTAAGGGGTCAGTTCTAGTAGGGCAGAGGCCATCCATTCGGGCAGGCTCAATCGGTTTGCCCAGGTTATCATGGGGCATCATCGGGTCATGGTTCTCACAGTTCTCATTAGGGCCATTCATCACTCAGTGCCCTTCCAACCCAGAGTTCGTCCCATGCTCCATCTATTCAGGGTTCTTCCATGCCAGGTCCTTCTACTGGTCATTCCGGTGCTAGGGGTTCCCTTCAGTCTCCATCTCCAGCACCGGGGAGTTGTTATGAGTGTGAAGAGTTTAGGCATATGAGGAGGCAGTGTCCTCGTCATCATGATGGTTTGTCTCAGTATAGAGGGGTCAACCCTCGACTTTAGCTCTAGTTACTTCACCACCCGCCCTGCCAGCTAGGGGTGGAGGTCAATCAGCTAGGGGTCACCCTAGAGGGGGAGGTCGATCAGGTGGTGGTCAGGCTCGTTTCTATGCCCTCCCAGGTAGACCAGATGTTGCTGCTTCAGATGGCGTGATTTCAGGTATTGTTTCAGTCTACCACACAGATGCCTCTATATTATTTGATCTCGGTTCCACATTTTCTTATGTGTCATCATACTTTACCCGTTATTTGGATACGTCCCGTGAGTCTCTTTTTTCACCTGTTCATGTATCTACTTCGGTAGGCGATACTGTTGTTGTAGACCGTGTGTACCGGTCGTGTGCGGTGACTATTGGGGGTCTGGAGACCCGACTGGATATTTTGTTATTGTGTATAGTGGATTTCGATGTCATTTTAGGCATGGATTGGCTATCTCTGTGTCGTGCTATTCTGGACTGTCATGCCAAGACAGTCACATTGGCTATACCAGGTATGCCACAGATCAAGTGGCGAGATTTTACTAATTATGTTCCCAGTAGAGTGATCTCATTCTTGAAGGCCCATCGTATGGTTGGGAAGGGATGTCTTTCGTATCTAGCCTTTATGAGAGATGTCGGTGCAGAGACTCCCAGTATTGATTTTATCCCAGTTGTGAGGGATTTTCCCGATGTGTTTCCTGCAGACCTGCCGGGCATGCCACCGGACAAGGATATTGAATTTGGTATTGACCTGGTGCCGGACACTCAGCCCATTTCTATTTCGCCATATCGTATGGCACCAGCGGAGTTGAAAGAGCTAAAGGAGCAGCTTCAGGAACTTCTCGATAAGGGGTTCATTCGACTTAGTGTGTCACCGTGGGGTGTGCCGGTTCTATTTGTAAAGAAGAAGGATGACACTATGAGGATGTGCATTGATTATAGACAATTGAACAAAGTAACAGTTAAGAAAAAGTATCCTTTGCCTCGCATTGATGATTTATTTGACCAGCTTCAGGGAGCGAGGGTGTGCTCCAAGATTGATCTCCGTTCAGGTTATCACCAGTTGAAGATCGGGGACTCGGATATTCTTAAGATAGATTTTAGGACCAGATATGGTCATTATGAGTTCTTGGTGATGTCTTTTGAGATGACCAATGCCCCAACAGAGTTCATGCATTTGATGAACAACGTGTTCCGGCTTTATCTCGACTATTTTGTCATAGTCTTCATTGATGATATTCTGGGGTATTCGCATAGTTAAGAGGAGCACGCAGAGCATTTGAGATTTGTGTTGCAGAGATTGAGGGAGGAGAAAATTTATGCAAAATTCTCCAAGTGTGAGTTTTGGCTCAGTTCAGTGGCTTTCTTAGGGCACGTGGTGTCCAGCGAGGGTATTCAGGTTGATCCAAAGAAGATATAGGCGGTTCAAAGTTGGCCCAGACCGTCCTCAGCCATGGAGATTTGCAGCTTTCTTGGTTTGGCAGGCTATTATCGCCAGTTTGTTCAGGGATTCTCGTCTATCGCATCGCCCTTGACCAAGTTGACTCAGAAGGGTGCTTCATTTGTATGGTCAGATGAGTGTGAGGAGAGCTTTCACAAGCTCAAGACAGCCTTGACCACAACTCTAGTGTTAGTTTCGCCATCAGCTTCAGGTTCATATACCGTGTATTGTGATGCTTCGAGAGTTGGTATTGGTTGTGTATTGATGTAAGAGGGTAGAGTTGTTGCTTATGCTTCTCGTCAGTTGAAGCCCCATGAGAAGAACTAGCCCGTTCATGATTTGGAGTTGGCTGCCATAGTTCACGCGTTGAAGATTTGGAGGCATTACCTGTATGGTGTGTCTTGTGGCAGCGGAGGTGGTTGGAGTTGCTTAAGGATTTTGATATCACTATATTGTACCATCCGAGGAAGGTCAATGTGGTGGCCGATGCTTTGAGCCGAAAGGCGGTGAGTATGGGGAGTTTGGAATATATTCCAATTGGGGAGAGACCTCCTGCAGTTGATGTTCAGGCCTTGGCCAATCGGTTCGTGAGATTAGATGTTTCGGAGCCTAGTCGGGTATTGGCTTGCGTGGTTTCTAGGTCTTCCTTATATTATCGCATCAGAGAGCGCCAGTATGATGATCTGCATTTGCTTGTCCTTAAGGACAGAGTTCAGCATGATGATGCCAGAGATGTGACTATTGGTGATGATGGGGTGTTGATGATGCAGGGCCGGATTTGTATGCCCAATGTAGATGGGCTTCGGGAGTTGATTCTGGAGGAGGCCCATAGCTCGCAGTATTCCATTCATCCGGGTGCTGCGAAGATGTATCAGGATTTGAGGCAGCATTATTGGTGGAGAAGAATAAAGTAAGATATTGTGGGATTTGTAGCTCGGTGTCTCAATTGTCAGTAGGTGAAATATGAGCATCAAAGATCGAGTGGCTTGCTTCAGCAGATGGATATTCCCGAGTGGAAGTGGGAGAGGTTCACTATGGAACTGCAACTTGTACTTGCAACTGTCAACCCCACACGGTGCACTGCCTCTAACGTGTTAACTCGTGATACTACGAAATCTCAGAGTCAACCCTGAACGATAATTAAATTGAAAACCTCATCAACTGAGAACCTTTCGTTTAACTCAATCTAGGAGAACATCACCACGCACAATATAGCTTCTATACCTGTAGAAAATATCAACTTCGGTTGTGGCCATAACCATGGTAAATTCTTCAAAAATCATTAATACATAATCGAGTCATCTGAACTTATCACCTCTAACTCAATCCGATATGCTTGCTCTGAAGGAACCTTTTGGGAATCCGAAGCCATTTCTTGCATCTCTCCAATATTGCCACGTAGAATCATTCTTGCCATAGAAATACCGCAAATCCGATTACCATTTTCTACCAATCCCAAGTACTACCCATACACAAATTTAGAAGTCCTTATATGCTACATATGATTTGGTACTCGTCAGAATCTTCTCGATAACCACTCACCATACTCTGATCTACAATACACAGCTAATACGCACCAAGCAACCCGCTCTTCGCTAGCACATGACTATTCAAAGAAACAACCAAGCAATCCCTCGACGTAGAAACGAATACAACACATGATCCTACAATCCGATCGTCATTAGCAGATTCTCCTACTTAGCTTAAATCCATAGAACACATCATCGATAATCCAAAGTACCATGTCTTCATAACCGCCCCAATCCTGCATGGCTATTTAGCTGAATACTTCAAAACCTCATGCAATACTGGTCATATAGCACTCCGAAGACTCTTCCAAGTGCTTACCCATCCTTGCAATAGTCAAGCAAACTTCCCCAAATGCTCTGAAATGATAATACATGCATTCCACTGAATGGAAGCCTTATACGAAACACATGATCTAAACTCATCATGAAAAAGATAACCCAGCGGCTGCACTAAAATCAACACCTTACCATTAATCCACCTTCATCAAAATAACTAGGCCACCAGCCAGTCTTCCCAAGTCTGTGCTTACAAACCAGATATAAGAACCCCCCTCATACAAAGATGAACAACTAAACTATATATCACTGCATCCTCCCCCAAGACCAGACAACTCATCACAATGATAATAAAGTAACCATAGTCCTTCGTAATCCATCCGCAACATCACAAATCGCCTGCCGCATAGCGAATACCAACTGCGCAACATCACATATGAACGAATAGGAAGAATCAAAATCATAGGTTTCAAGCTAAAACAAGGTTGCACAATAAGGAAAAAAAGAAGATTTTTTTTTTGTAAATGCACTGCAGCCTCTCGAAGATATGTATGGACATCATTATATCGATCCGCAAGATCGATAATCCATCTGCAACATCACATAGTCCTTCGTAATCCATCTGCAGCATCACAAACTGTCGGCGCATAGCAAATACCGACTACGCAACATCGCATATGTACGAATAAGAAGAATCAAAATTATAGGTTTCAAGCTGAAACAAGGTTGCACGATAAGGAATGAAATAAGGGAAATTTTCCTAAATGCCATATAGCCTCTCGAAGATAGGTATGGACGTCATCATACCGATCCGTAAGAATCTACTGGACACTTGCTCATGACTCGTTGAACCTACGAACCTAGTGCTCTGATACCACCTTGTCACGACCCAAAATCCACTAGTCATGATGACACCTAACCTAACCTGTTAGGTCAACCAATTAACAGCTAATACAATTCTAATAAAATAAAGGTGACTAATAAATGGTATATCTGGATTTCATACAATATCCCGAGGATTGATAGTACAAGTCATGAGCTACTAAGACTAAATTATTGAAAAAAACTAATATGAAATGAATACAACTTCTGTTTGAAATGTACATAAAAAGAATTCAACTCTAAAACTACCCAGGGACAAGTGGTACTCACACCTGGAATGCACGAACATCATCAGAGTCAGCTCCCATCATCCACCGCTGCTCCGCACCAAGATCTGCACTCAATGTGCAGAAGTGTAGTATGAGTACAATCGACTCCATGCACTCAATAAGTATCTTGACTAACTTCAGTGAAATAGTGACAAGGATATTTAGTTAAAGATACACACTGATATAACCTCTGGAGAAGACTAGCAATAGAACAATACTATAACATAACCAGAAAGAGTATAACAAACAAATATGCGAAGCAGTAAATGATTACTAGAAGAAATCTTGATTTATATTCCTTAATATCACGACCAATCCTTTCCATAGAGCGATAACCAACAAACCACGGTAGTAAATTCATAACTTTCATAGTGTGAGAAATGCACTCACGATATCAAATCAAATGGCATGACAACACCCTTCGTGCATTTATCTCATCCTCACCAAGTATTTGTATAACAATACCAACTTTATGAATAAAATACCAACAACAGTAATGACAAAGTGGAAATACACAGGTAGAAATAATGAACAAGGTAGTATATATAGACAATAATAACAGACTAGGTAGAACCCATAGAAGTAATGACAGCAATTAGGAAAGAAGAATATAAATTTCGTTTACTATCGTGGTAAAAGGCCTAGATGTAGATATAATAAAAGGAGGGAAAGCATGATCTTTATGAGTTAACAAATATAAGGCATCAATAACTAACATGGTAGAAGGCATATACAGAAGTGCAACAAGTGAGCAACGACATAGATGTAGGTATGGCAAACAAGAAGAAAAAACATGATATTTGCAAGTTAGGCGGATAGAAGGCATGAATAATATAGCTACAATTGAGGTAGAGGACAAAGACAGAATAACAATGGCAATTCACATAGAAAACATAGGTGCAACATTAATAGCTCAAGATAAAAGGCTTGAATATATACACAAGAAAAAGATATCACAACATAATGCATGTATCTCGTCCTTAGGGTCGGCTCTATAGGTGTATGGGGTAAGGCAAGTCCTTAGGCCCCCAATTTTGGGAGGCCTCATTTTTTAGGAATACTATATATTTTATAGGTTTATAGGTTTTTCTTTTTTAAAAAATAAATAATTTATTTAGTACTTTTTTACTTTTCATATATAAAAAAGAATTTTTTTTAATATATTAATAAAGTAAAGCTTAAAATAATACTAAAAAAATAGTTGTCACTTAGATTTGATTTGACAACTCTACTTTTTGCTCTTCTTCCCAAATAATTCCAAGACCCAATCCAATATTTCAATTTCATTTCATTCTTCATATTCCATATAGGAGAATGAGACAAAGTGGCATACCTTCTTCCTTCATTTTTATCCATGCTCATCTTCTTTCTACTAGATTTTTTTTCTCCCGGACTCCAACAAGCCAACAACTAGATATTTTGGAATCAAAGTCTTCAAACTTCTTGAATCAGTTACTCGGATAATATCATTCTAACTTTCTAGTATTATTTTTATTTGTTATTTATTATTTTATTAATTTTACTATGTACATATTGTTTAATATTTTTTAGAATATAAACAAGTCTACAAGAAAATATGCATCCGGATATTCAAAAATCCAAAAGAAAAGAAAAGTTGAAAATTTAATAAAATCTCAAAAAGGAGCTCTTGAGAATTTTTTGACAAATAATGAAAAAACTAAATCGCAAAATGTAGGAGAATATTCTGTAGATGAACAAGTCACTAACTTTGAGTCAGATGATAACAAAATTCAAATTGAAGAAGAGGTTTATGAGAAATCTGACGAAGATACAAACTTTGGCCTTAGGCCCCATATGAGCTTGAGCCGCCCCTGCTCGTCCTTGCCTGTAGCCGTTGTTCTTCGAATGCACTCTATATATGACAGGAGTAGGTGGTGTCCTTTTTCGAAAAGCTTATTTGTTTCAAACGCGAGAGTTATTCCTTAGAAATCAAGTGGATTGTACTTATATCTCCCACTAGAAATTCAACATTTTATCTTGAGGTTGAGCGTAACTTAAAGCTATTTCTCGCAAATCTTCACTCACTTTGTGTTGGTGCGACCACGTTATACCAATAGATGAATTAATTATCAATAGGTATGGTTGGATTCGTTAAAAATACATTGACGATGCAACACATAAAATTGGAGATGATTTGGACTGGTTTGGAATTAAAATTCATGTTTAAAATCGAATTGAAAAAATTCTTGGTGACACATATATTTCACACACATATATACATAGATATACAATAAATACATAAGGTATACACAATTAATACATATAGGATACCCAAGTTTTACACAAGGAAGTACGCATCTTATTTTCTTCTATATTTGTCTTTTACTTTAATTTTTCAATTTAGACCACCTCAAATCTTTTCCATATCGTTCTAAAATTTGAGATTTAAACTCCATAAAATGTAACAAAACTATTCAAACAACACCCGCTCAAAATAAATTTCAATTTCGAAAACTTAAATTTTCAAAACTAAGACTTAAGCGAGTTTCAACGGCTCCCAATAATCTTCTTCACTTTCCAAGCAACCAAACAATATCCTATGCACAAAATTAATTCTAAAGGATATTGTACCCAAACCACTCGAAATACAATCTATCTAATTTTTTTTTTAAAAAAATTAAATTTTAGAACTCAAGTGATCTTCAATATGGAATTACTAGTTTAATTTTCTGATTTTGATTGTTGAAGTTAGATGAACAACTGATGCTTCACATAAAAATTAGTTAATCATCAGTAGAAGAGAAGCAAGAGAAGAGAATTACTCTGTTTAAACATGGAAAGGAACATATAGATATATATATAAAAGCACAATGAGCCAAGGGATGGAGTGCAGCAATGAAATAGTGATGCAGGTGTCACGACCCCAAATACCCGATCGTGATGGCGCCTATCACATTACTAGGTAAGCCAACCCAAACCATTAACTACAACAAATTCCTTTTATAAAACTATTTTTCTAACAGAAGTTTAAAACCTCAATATTTCATAAGAAGTGCATAAACAGCCAAAAGGTGCGGAAATCAATACAATATTAAACCAACACAGCCCAATCATCTGGTGTCACAAGCCTAGAGCCTCTAATATTGTGACGACCCAGCCAGTCGTCTCATGAGTTACCGCTCTGTTTATCCCATTTCTACTTCTTTATGCTTCGTTATCCGTGTTTTATGTGGCCGAGTTGATTGGTTTGCGTTTGGTGTGATTTTGGTAAGAAATGAGAAACTTAGTCTCCTTTAAGAAGACTTAAGTTGGAAAAGTCAACCGGATGTTAACTTATGAGTTAGAGGGCTCGGATGTGAGTTCCGATGGTTCGGTTAGCTTCGGGAGGTGATTTATGACTTAGGAGTGTGATCGGAATTGGTTTTGGAGATCCGGTGTAGAATTAGGCTTGAATTTGCGAAATTAGTATTTTGGCGATTTCCGGTTGGTAGGTGAGATTTTGATCCGAGGGTCGGAATGGAATTCCGAGAGTTGCAGTAGTTTCGTTATGTCATTTGGGATGTGTGTGCAAAATTTCAGGTCATTCGGACGTGTTTTGGTTGGGTTTTTGATCGAAAACGTATTTCGGAAGATATTAGAAAATTAGGCTTGAATTCGATGTGATTTAGTAGATTTGGTATTGTTTGAGGTGTTTTGATGATTGGAACAAGTTTGAATAAGTATTAGGTCATGTTTGTGTTTTTGGTTGAGGTCCCGGAGGCCTCGGGGTGATTTCGGACAGTTAACGGGAATATTTGAACTTGAATGATTGCAGAAAGTGTGCTGCTTCTGGTGTTTTCACACCTGCGGCTTGGGAACCGCAGGTGCGGTGCCGCACGTGCAAGGGGAAAAGCCGCAGATGCGAAGTTTAGGCTGGGGAGCAGTTTCCGCAGAAGCAGTCGAGGTGGCCGCATCTGCGAAGCCGCAGATGCGGAAGTCCATATGCTGAAGCGACTTTTGGAAATTTAATGAGAAACCGCAGAAGCGGTTGGTTGGACCGCAAATTTGGTACCGCAGGTGCGGTAAAGGGGTCGCAGATGCGAAAACCCCTGGGCAGAATGTATATATGTCTCTTCTTCGCGATTTTTAAAGGGTTTAACCATTTTTAACTTCGGACTTAGAGTTTTTGGGCGATTTTGAAGAGAGATTTCAAGGGAACTTCGATAAGGTAAGGATTTTGGACTTAAAACACACTTCTATGGTGGTATTTCATGAATTAGGACTGAAAGTTAAGGAATTAATGGACTAAAAATGGAGGTTTAGGGCTTGAGTTTAAGAGAGCTTAAATTAAGGATTTGAGGGGTCAATTGAACTCTGATTCTGGTGTTTTTGATATGTATGAACTCGTGGGGAGATAAGGAATCTAATGATGTGAAAATTTCTGAGTTTCAAGAAGTGGGCCCGGGGCTCGGGTTTTGCCAATTTCGAGATTTTTGACATTTTTCGATTGTTTTCGCTTGGGCTTTGTTCCCTTAGCATATTGTGACGTATTCGTTCTGGTTTTGGTCAGATTCGACGCTCAAGGAGGCCGATTTGAGAGACAAGGGCATAGTGAGCTAGGGCTTTAGCCGGTTCGAGGTGAGTAATGAATGTAAATGATGTCCTGAGGGTTTGAAACCCTGAATTTGCACATCATAGTGCTATATTGAGGTGAGACACGCACTTGATGATGAGTGTGGGGTCGTTTACTATTGGGGATTGTGACTTGGTCCGTCCTGAGTGACGCTTTTACCGCGTATTTGATTAAAGCTTATTTGTTATCCTCATTATTTGGATTGATTGTCATATTTGTGCTTCGTGCCAACTATTTGAACCCTCCGGGGAGTTTTATCACTATTTCCTCACTGTTTAGACTTACTACTTGAACTCAGTCGTACCGTTTTCCACTGTTTTATAACTCAGCCACTTTTACTCGGTTTTTTGAAACAAAAAGATATATTAAATGATGTTTTGGGCTGAGAACTACTATTTTACTAAATGCCCGAGAGGCTTATATGATTTTTGGACCGAGTATGGCCAAGGGCTAGATGTGAGGATACTATGGGATCGGGCTGCGCGCCGCAGCAGTATTATGTTGATATTGATATGAGGCAGAGGGCCTAGTTGATGCAACGAGATAGCTTGATATTGCGTTTGGGCCGTAAGGGGCCCCTCCCGGAGTCTGCACACCCCCAGTGAGCGCTGTCGACGATAAATATACGGATCGGGCTGCACGCCGCAGCAGGTACTATAGGGTACCGTTCCTTGTGTTGATTTTCGTTATATGTCTGTCACTTAACTGCTTATTTGTTGTAGCATCTCCATATTTCGTTTCCATTGGTTTATTGCTTTCATATTACTTGGTTAAATTGCCGCATTATAGATTACTCTGTGATTTCTGTGATTTCTTATTCTCAGTCATTATTTATGCTTATTACTCACTAGGTCGGAGTACTCAGATTACTCCCTGCACCTTGCTTGCAGATCCAGGTATTCCAGAGGCTGCGTGAGGATATTCAATCGATCAGTTCATATCCGGGAGCATCGAGGTAGCTGCACGGCGTCCGCAGCCCGGATCTCTCCCTTCTATCCTTTCGTTTTATCCGCATTTCCTAAACTGATTATGTATTAGGCTGTTAAACTTGTGCTAGAGGCTCGAGACTTATGACACCAGATCTGTATGGGTTATGTAGTGGTATTATCATCTGAATTTCCGCATATTTGACTCGTTGTCCTAAACTTTTATTATGATAAATTAGCAATTTAACTGTGTTAGCTAATAATGAATTGTATAAGAAATGGGCCGAGGTTGTTAGTTGGTCAGGCTTGCCTAGTAGTCTGTTGGGCGCCATCACGACCAAGGTTGGGGTTGTGACAAATATATACAAGTCTGACTGTCTGATACAAAACGAGTCTAAAATGAGGAAAAACAAGGATAGAGGAAGAAAGCAGGGCTGCAGACGCCATGCATCTACCTTGCAATCTCCGGCAACCTCTGAAAATGCTGAGGTGCAATGAGTAATGTGAGTACGCCAACTCAATAAGTAACTAAAGTAAATAAGGTCTGAAAGTAGTGACAAGCACTTAAAATCATATAACGGAGTAAACAACAGGATAATAGATCAAACTCTACAGTTTAAAATCAGTCTCGTCATAAAATCTCTAGTTTTATTTGGAATACTTGAAATCATTTACTTAGCAATTCATCAACAGAGGCTTATTTTAAGAGAAGAGTGAAAGTAGTGAAAATATCATAAATGGGCCTCTCGGGCAAGATATCACTTAGAATATGGCCTCTCGGGCAGCCTCTCAGTCACTCGTGACTCAGCTCTCGCCACCCAGTACTCACACTCAGCACTCAGGCTCATTAATATTTCATAATAGTAATAATCATAGTAACCGCTGCGGCGTGCAACCCGATCCATAGTTTATAGTCGACTACGCTTACTGGGGGTGTACAGACTCCGAAGGGGCTCCTACAGCCCAAACGTCATATCCCTGCGGCACGCAGCTCGATCCAATATATATATATATAGCTGCGGCGTGCAGCCCGATCCATATAAGTATCGATGCGGCGTGCAGCCCGATCCATATTTCATACATATATAAATATCCTCACTATTAGGTTCTCAACCCCTCTCAGTCATTAACCTCGCAGCCTCTCGGGCACAATAGTGGAAATCAGGGAACTTAGTCCAAACAGTTCTCACATTTAAGAAGTAGAGTGATAAAACCAGTTTTAAACAATAAACAGGTAAAACATGACTGAGGATGTGCTTCAAAATAAATAAAATGAGGAAAAACAGTAAAAATGCCCCTAAGGGTCTCAACAGGTCGGCACAAGGCCCCAAACATGGCATACAGCCCATAATACAGTATAAATTTCTAAAATACGGAATATCATAAGGTTCTAAATCAAATACGCACCTTAATAGTCGCTACGGGATGGACCAAAGCACAATCCCTACCGGTGCACGCCCACACGCTCGTCACCTAGCATGTGCGTCACCGCATTTATCAAAAACAATTCAAATACCAGGATTTTGTACCTTCAGTTCCAGATTTACAATGGTTACTTACCTCAAACCGGTGAAAATACTACTCTGCGACGCCTTTTCCCCTCGAATCGGCCTCTAGTCGCATCAAATCTATCCAAAATCAAACTCACACCGTCAGAATATGCTAAGGGAAGCCCAAGCGAAAATAATCAATTAATACCAAAAATCTCGAAATTGCAAAAACCAGACCCCCGAGCCCACATCTCGAAACTCGGTAAAAATCACATCAACGGAATCCTTATCCTTCCACGAGTCCATACATACCAAGAACACTAAAATCGGAGTTCAAATGACCCCTCAAATTTCCATTTTAAAGTCTTTTAATCTCAAGCCCTAATCCCCAGTTTTTCTCCCTTAATGTCCATTAATACCATGATTAAACAATGGAAAAATGATCATAAACCCAAATAATAAAGCTTAGGGAACTTACCCAACTGATTCCCTTCGATCTTCGCTTGAAATCACTGCCCTAACTCGCTTCTCGTCTTCAAAAATGGAGAACTTAGCAAAATTTCGCAAAGAAAACAATATATACCTTCTGGCCCAGGGATTCCGCACCTGCGGCCCCTATTCCGCTTCTGCGGTACCGCATTTGCGGTCAATGAGCTGCTTCTGCGGCTTTCACTTAATGGTCCAAAATCGCATCTGTGACCAAGTAGTCGCACCTGTGCCATCGCAGGTGCGGTCAGCCAACCGCATTTGCAGTTCCTGCCCTTCTCCTCCTTGACCGCTTCTTCGGTCCTTCCTCACATCTGCGACATCGCACTTGCGGTCCCCAATCCGCAGGTGTGGATATACCAGAAGCAGAAAAATCTGCACCTTCAACAAAACCTCAAACTCTCCGTCAACCATCCGAAATCACCCCGAGGCGCCCGGGACCTCAACCAAAAACACCAATATATCCCCAAACCTTATTAAAACTTATACCAATCTTCAAAACACCTCAAATAACATCGAATCAACCAAAACACATCGGATTCATTCCAAAGTTTCCAAAATCTTTCGAATTAACCAAACCACGTCCGAATGACCCGAAATTTTGCACACACATCCCAAATGACACCACAGGACTATTGCAACTCTCAGAATTCCATTCCGACCCCTATATCAAAATCTCACCTACCAACCGGAAATCGCCAAAATATCAACTTCACCAATTCAAGCCTAAATCTACTCCGAACCTCCAAAACTCCTTTCGATCACGCTCCTAAGTCCCAAATCATTTCCCGAAGCTATTCGAACCGTCAGAACTCACATCCGAGCCCTCTAACATATAAGTCAACATCCGGTTGACTTTTCCAACTTAAGCTTCCTCAAGAGAGACTAAGTGTCTCAAACCTTACCAAATCCTTTCTGAACCCGAACCAATTAACTTGATCACATATAGAACCATTAGACAAAGCAATAAGAAGCAGAAATGGGGAAAATGGAGCGATAACTCATGAGACGACTGGCTGGGTCGTCACATCCTCCCCAACTTAAATCAACGTTCGTCCTCGAACGAGTCAAGAAACATACCTGAAACCTCAAACAGGTGAGGATATCTGCTGTGTATCTCCCGCTCGGTTTCCCAGGTAGCCTACTCCACGGGCAGACCTTTCCACTGCACTTTCACTGAAGCTATATCCTTTGACCTCAACTTTCGAACCTGACGACCCAAAATAGCTACTGGTTCCACATCATAGGTCAAATCACCATCCAACTGAACCGTGCGGAAATCCAGAACATGAGATAGATCCCCAATATACTTTCGGAGCATAGAACATGATACTTTCTCAACTATGATGTGATGAGATGTAACTCCTTATGCTTATTTCGTGTATTTTTCTTTCACTTTGTTGAAAATAATTCATAGGAAAATGTTAAAATTACCCGCCTGCTTAACTTACTTAGTTGCATTCTTATTTAACTTTCTTACTATTATTTGTCATGTCTGAATTACTACTTGTTGGTGTATGACACCGCATTGTGCAGGGCTTCATATGGTTTCTGGTAAGACTTGTTGGTTGGGCTGCTTGTATTGGCTGAGATGAGGTTTTTAGACTTGAGATTTTCACTATCATATTAGGATAAGGAATATTTGGAAGAATGATACCATATTTCCACTAAGGATTTGGGAAATGGCCCTGGTCGGATAAGTGAGCTTCTTGGATTATTGATCAGATGAGTGGCTAAGAGATTCTACGTGTTTCTTTCATCATCGGCAATGTACAAAGGTTTTAAACGAGGTTTTATTTGATATGAGGTTTATTGCCGGTACCATATTTGGTTTTGGGCAGCTATGATGGTCAGCAATTATTGTTTCGAATATCAGTGTGATATAGTATATCATGTGATTACATCTTGGGTCATGGTTATTGCTTGGCATAACCTGTTCAGACTTCTACAGTGTGTATATACAAGATTCAGGTCTTGTACTGAGTTCCGGGTGTTAGAAATTAGGCTCTAAGGTTATACGGACTAAGGTTGAAGTAAGGATCTCCAGTTATATTGTGTTGGCAAACTTATATGGAGCCGGGTGACGTGGGATCATCCTCGGATATGTGGATGTAAGGTTACACTGTGACTAATGGCCTTAGAACGACTCTTGGCACGTTCGAGGACGAACGTATGTTGAAGTGGGGGAGGATGTAAAGACCCAACCAGTCGTTTTGAGCATTTGCATTCCCTTTAGCTGTTTAAAGTCTTAAGTAGCTTCATATGATTTATTATGACTTGTGGGAATCGTCGGTTTTGCTTTTCAAGTGCCTCAGAATGTATTGGAGGAATGAATCTCATGTTAGAAGCTTTAAGTTGGAAGAATTGACCAAGTTTGACTTTTGTGTATTTAGCCTCGGACTAGAATTTTGATGGTTATGGTAGGTACAGAAGGTGATTTTGGACTTGGAGGTATGCTCGTAATTTTATTTGGATGTTTCTAGAAGGTTGCAACACTATTTGACAAAAGTTGGAAATTTGAAAGTTTGGAATGTTCATAAGTTTGATTGAAGTTGACTTTGATGTTAGCGGGTTCAAATTGTGGTTCTGGGAGTTGGAATAGGTTTGTTATGTCATTTGGAACTTGTGTGCAAAATCTGAGGTCATTCCGAGTTCATTTGATATGGTTCGACACGAGTTTTGAAAGTTGAAAGTTCAAAAGTTCAGAAAGTTTGATTGGAGGTCTGATTTGTGGTTTTAACGTTGCTACGTGAGATTAGGGGTGGTTTCGGATCATTTCGGTGAATTGCTGGTATTTCACAATTGCGCACTTTTTGTTACAATTGTGAACTACCGCATTTGCGAACATGTCACAATTGCGAACCTTGATCGCAATTGAGACCATGTAGTCGCAATTGCGAACAATTCGCAATTGCGAACTTTTGGTTGCAAATGCGGCTTCTACGGCTAGGTTAAGAGTTGGAATTTTAGGAATTTAGCTCATTATTTCATATTTTAACCCTAGACTCGTATTTGGGTGATTTTTACCACATGGATAGGGGTAAATATTCTTTACTTGGGTTTTATTATAATTCATGAATCTATCTTCAATTTTGGCATTTGGATTATGGTTTTTAAACAAAAATTGGGGGTTTTGTCTAAACTTTCATAAAGTGAATTTTTGAGCATTGAACATCGATTTAAAGTTGGATTTGAGTGAAATTAGTATAGTTGGACTCGTAATTGAATGAGTTATCGGATTTTGTGAGTTTTGTTGGGTTTTGAGTGCGGTCATGGGTTTTACTTTTTGGCTGATTTTGAGTAAATGTGTAAAGATTTGACTTTTATCAATTGAATTTGCTTCCTATGGAATTATTTGATGATTTTGAGTTGCTTTTGGCTAGTTTCGAGCTGTTCGGAGGATGATTTGAGCGGGATGGCGCTTCTAATCTATCGATTTGACTTGTTTGAGGTAAGTGTCTTACCTAACTTTGTTGGGAGAATATTTTCTACTAATATACATTGTTTGCTACAGCGGGGACGATGCATATATGAGGTGACTAGCGTATATGCATGTGGCAAGGTTAATCATGCTCGGGGGTAAATTATACGATTAATTGTGCCTTGTAGGATTACGTGATCTTCTTATTTCATGTCTTACTTGACCTCTAGATTATTAAGAATATGAAATTAAATGCTAGAAACCAAGATTTATCTTATTATAACCTCATTAAAATTTGACGGACTTTTGTGAAACTATTTGTGAGCACGTGATTTTTGTTTTGCGCGACAATCGCTCCAAAAGAATAAAAAAAAATAATAATAACAATTGGTCCTGCTGTACAATTTTTGGATTTCTGTAGGGCACTTTGTTAATTATTTGTGACTTTTGCCCATTTTTATTTTTATCTAAAAAAACAAAATACAAAAAATGTGTGTGTCATGCATAATTCGAACCGCAATCTGGTTGTTAAATAGAAAATCATAAATAGGCATCCTCGTCCGTGATTGTTGTTTTGTTTGATTTTACCTGTTTTGAAATATTTTAATATGTGTGCAAATAATTGTATTAAGTGTGTATTTAATTTTAATTTGATTTTGCTTAGGTTTATTTTTAAAATAAAGAAGAAAAAGAAATAAAAAAAAAATCTTCTTCTTCCGGACTTGGGCCAATTTTAAATGAATAGGCCCAAACAAACTCAGCCCAAAACCAGGCCTGCCCGGTCCACACCAGCTAAACACCCAGAGCGTCCAAACGACGTCGTGTTAATCCAGGTTGATCTGGGCCGTTGATCTCAAATTGATCAACGGTCAAGATCGATTCCCCATAACCCACTGAGGAACCCGACCCGTTTCCACCCGGACCAACCCAAACCCTTTACCCTTGAAACGACGCCGTTCCATGTTAGTCGAAGGATCCTGGCCCTTCATCACATCTCATCTAACGGCCAGGATCCACCAACCCACTAACTATATAAGCTTGTAACCTTACCCTGCCCCCCTATCCAATACCCCAGCTTCCGTCCTCACCTCCTTCCCCACGAAACCCTAGCCGCCCCCTTATCCCTCGCCATTAATCCCGGCGGCATGAACGCCGATGACCTCCGCCTGAACACCATAGAACCCCCTCACCGCCCTGAACATCGATCTGTTGGCCGTTTAGTTCGAATCCCTTCCCACCTTCTCGAATCTTCATTTGAAGATTCGAGTCGGAACCCGAGTTACACCAATCGACCTCAACTTCGCACCAGACAGTCCCCAGACCCCCCTCGTGACCAAACCATGCTTGGTTTGGTCCGAATCTGACCAGGGAAGCACGAATCCCGGATCTAATTTTTGGAACTTTAAAGGTCTTCGTCGATGGTCCGTGTCTTGTTCAAACCAAAGGATTAAGGTCTAATGGACCTTAATCGAAGTGTTTCTCATCTGAGAAACACTTCGATTAAAGCCCGTTCAGCCTTAAGAAAGGTCTGTCCAAATCCGAGTTAAGGCTTTTGATTTTTCGAAATTTGAGGTGAGCCTTGCTTTTTCTTTTCTTTTCTTTATTTGTTTTGGTCCATGTGATTGTTCTAAAAGCTGTTCATGTTTGTTGAAATCTTTTGTTTTGAGTTTTATTAACTGTGTCCTGTCCACCTTGCCCGAGCCTTTGTGTTTGATTGTTTTCTTTCTTCTACTGGTTCACTGATAATGGTATGTGTAAGCGGTACAATCAAGTGAATATTGAATTGGTTCGTTCATTTAGCTCCTAAGGCCGTTCTGTGTTAACATTGCAATATGAACCCCTTGTGTGATACTTTTAGATGTCTAATTTTTGGCTACGATTGCACCTGTTGTGATTAATATAGTCGAGTCGACATGTGTCATCAATTAGTTTTAAACTAGCTGAACAATAACAAATTGACCTGCTGCAGTTAAACATTTGCCTGAATCAATTAAGAACTGAGTCTAGTGCTTATAATTATTAATTTGGATCAGAAATGTAAAATCAATGTTTTGTTTAGTTACAGTTTTGAAATTGGAGGGCATGTGCACTTGTGCACAACATGTGCATTGGTGAACAACCTGAGCCTTGCCTAAAGGCTTTTTGAATTAAATAGTTTGACAGCATGTGCTGTCAGACTACATCCTGCTGCCCACACCCTACTTTAGTTTCAGAAATAATAAACATTACTAAAGGTAAGCCTGCCAAGGGAATATCATGGGGTTTTGTTTATACTTAATTAGCTAAGTGGAAACTGAAAAGGGGCAGCACATGGGAGGGTATTCTGATGATCAAAACAGGCTGTTAAAGAGATGACTTTAGGCATATAAAAAGAAGACATCTGATGATAGAGAGGGGAGAGAACATATAGAGAGAGAGAGAGGGGATTAGGAATAGATATACAGAGGGGGACACACAGAGAGAGAAAGAGAGAGAGGGAATTGTGAAGAAACGTATAGGGGGGCACCTGATATTAGAGAGCATATAGGAGACAGAGGGAGGAGAGGAATACATCTGATATTAGGGAACACACATAGGGAACTCAGACTGGACTGGGGTTTGGGATTTTCAGAACATAAGAGAGAGGATAGATTTGAGAAGAGAGAGCTGAATACATACTTATTAACACACACAGACAGATACAAGGGAGAAAGGATAGGAAAATCAGGAACTGTTTTCTTCACATTGTCATCTGGATTCATTTGTTCTTCTGCTTATTCTGTTCCTTTCAAGTTTAAACTGAGCTCACTGGTTGTAGTTTGCATTGGGTTACTTCCTGAAGTTTGGCCTATCTGGGGTTTTCTATTTCCACTGCCCTGTTTGTTGCCTGCTGTTATTGCTGCTGCACTTGTTGCCATTGTTACTCTGCTGATTTCCCTCTTCTTCAATTGCCAAATATTTCCAGGTATACAACTTCTGAAACCATGTGTTGTTGAAAGTTTGAAGTTGAAGCAGAAATAAAGAAATGAACATCTGTTTATGTTATAATACTGGTGTTCAAAATAGGTTGAATGTTAGTTTGGCCTGTATTTGTTTAACTGCAAATTGCAAACATTCTGTATAAATTAACATATATTCTAAGTTGAGATGAACAATTAGATAGCATTGGCTTGATAGATCAGATGTGTTTTAAAGCATGCAACCGTTAGCTTTGTTTCAGTTATGATATCATAACATAGAATCATAGCAAGCATATGTATGTATTTTTGCCTAGATCTCTGAACCATCGAATCTGCTACATTCGTTTCTATTTGACTTCAAGATAAGTGTACCCCAAACTAATTCTCATGCAGCGTTATGTTAACAGGGTAATAATGTATGCTGACCCTTTTATCGGACTACTTGTTTCTACATAGTTTCGATATGGGCTTCAATATAGATTCATCGTTTCGAAATAACGCGACTACTTTTTTGAGTTCAATTAACAGTGGTTTTCCTAATAAACAACTGATTTCATTTATCAAGCCCAAATGAGCTAGTTTTGCAATCCGAACTGGAAGGTCGTTTTTAATGCAAATTTAGTGTACGTTATTAGTTTGCTTGCAATCCCCTTAGCAAATTAACAAAACTTATTCACTCCTTAAAGACGAGGCATGAGATAATTCTCACCTCATAAACAACCAATTAGGCAATCAAGCAAAAATTTGGATTCGTCATATATAGTAGAGATTTAGTATGTTAGTTGCTTAAACAAGTTAAGTTTAGTATTTTTCTCTTTTATTTTTTAGAGACAAATGTATTAGAAATGTAGCCACTTTAGGATATCCTTTTCAAAAATAGAGGCGAGCCCCGCCAAATAAAAATGCAAAATTGCGAGGCCCTCAATAAATAACCACAATAATTATTTAGAATTCAGGATGAGCCATTTAGCGAATTTCATGGCCTTCTACAAAATAATGACGCGTTAGACTCTTTAGGCACGGCTTAATTAAATCATATTCTTAAATTCGGGTGCACATTGATGTGACCCAAATCCAAATCTCAACAAAGTCAAAATGTGTTGACGATCACGGGCGCATTGATTGTGACGTGGTTCGAGATGTATTTCCACGACGTTGCAATTCTATAAAAATAAATGATAATAATAAAAGTGGTTTAAACTTAATAAAAGCACATAAGTCACAACATGTATTTAAATAAGATATTTAGCCATTATAACAATTTAAGCGACCGTGCTAGAACCACGGGATTCGAGGGTGCCTAACACCTTCCCTCGGGTCAACAGAATTCCTTACTTAGAATTTCTGGTTCGCAGACTTCATTTGGAAAAGTCGAAAATTTCCTCGATTTGGGATTCAAGATAAACCGGTGACTTGGGACACCAAAAACCAAACCTTTCCCAAGTGGCAACTCTGAATTAAATAAATAATCCCATTTCGAATATTGTCACTTAAATTGGAAAAACTCCCTCGCGCATTTAACCCTTCGGGGCGGGCGCGCAAAAAGGAGGTGTGACAGCTCTGGCGACTCTGCTGGGGATGTTTTACCCAGAACCACTGGTTCAGGGTTCAAGAATTCGAGCTTAGAATAATTGTTATATTTGGCTTTATTATCTGATCTTTATTACATGTTTTTGCATAACGTGCTAAATGTTGTCTTTTACCGCTTTGATATTATCTGAACTGTATATAAACTGTGCCGAAACCCTTCTCTTCTTATCTCCGGGGAGAAGCTCGCTGGTCGAGACTCCCTATTCTGTTAGTGTCAATACCTGAAATAAGAAAGAGGTCGGACAAGTTACAAAGCCGGACGATCTCGCGGGTCCCCGGTACGTAGCCCCCTCCTCGACTCGAGTTGTCCGCTCGGGTACACAGTCTAGAACAAATACCCAGGTTACGAACCTAGAATAACTTGACTTCATGCCGGATCCCTAGTAGGAACGCTTATTTGCATCATGTTGCATTTGACTTAGGGGACTCAACACAGGGGTTGGGTCCGTCTAGGACAGGCAACCTGAAATGAAAAGACCACCCTGCTGCATCCTATTTGTTTTGCGCATTTATTTGCTTCGGTTCCGCATGCTGACCGATTTCTAAAAAAAAAGGGAAAATAGCAGCGTAGGGAGATAATTACTTATTTTGGAAAAATAAAACCAATGTCCAAGTAGTGTCAAAACCTCGCCGGAATTTTTCTAAAAAAAAGAGAATAAAAACAAATTTGTCTTCTTAGTTTGAGTTATAAAAAAAATAATAATATAAAAATTTTTCTTTTTTTTATCGCTTCCCAAAATCAAAAAAAAAAACGGAATTAATAATTCAAATAAAAAATGTTGTTTTCTTTCGTAGTACCCCTTTTATAAAATCAGACTAATAGTTCAAATATTTTCTAAAAAAAATAAAAATTTCTTTAGTCTTTATCTCTTTTCAAAAAAAATAATAAAAAAAATATATTCTTGTTTTCTAGGTTTATTTGATTTTCTCTATTCACGATATGCCCGAACTACGCCGGTTTGATTCTCACCGGGTGTGAAATACGTAGGCAACCCTCGTCGGGTTCAACCCCCATTTTTGCTGAAATAGCCAAAATCAATGAATAAAAAAAATGTGTTTCAAACTTTAAAAAGAGTCGTAAATAAATCGGGTGATGATGTTTTGTCATAAATAGCCGAATGTTCCCGAAAGGAACGCCGGAAGGCTGACTTTGCATAAATAGCCACCTTTGGGTCTTGTTTAGTATTTTGTCCAGTTGACCCACACGGCCTTAAAATCTTCGTCCTCAAGGTGTTTAAAGGCCGTGTTCAAAACTTAATCCCTTTTGTAAAATATTTTTGAGTCAAAATCATTTTTGTTGAAATCACCTTAATAAATGTGCAGGATGAGCACGATGCAAAATGAACATTTTTCAATAATGACCAAAATCCCTGTCAAGTTACGGCTATGGTGGAATGATCTAGGTGCTGAAGGACAAAATGAGGTCAAGAAACATCTGAAAGGTCTCGTGGGTTTGTTGGAAATCCAGCCTCGGGGAGATATCATAAGAGCTTTGGTTACCTACTGGGACCCGACGCACAATGTTTTCCATTTCTCTGATTTTGAACTCACCCCCACTTTGGAAGAAATGGCCGGATACATCGGGAATGCTGAACTTCCTTTGAAGGAAAAATACTTGGTCGCCCCAAGAGTCGTCACGGTACATCGGTTCCTAGATTCATTGAAGATACCTAGAACAGTCCACAACCCGGATCTGGCAGCCGGATTTTGTACTCCATGCTTCATATATGATAGGTACGGTCATGAGGGGGGATTCAATAATCCAATCAACAAACTGTGCAGCAAAGGAGTTCGTCAGAAGTGGGACAAGCACAGACGGGTAGCTTTCATGATGATGTTCCTAGGTCTTCTGGTATTTCCAAGGAAAGACGGAAACATTGATCTGAAGATATCCGGGGTCGTCAGCACTTTACTCACGCAAAGTGACAGTACTCTCGCGCCAATGGTGGTATCTGACATCTTTCGAGCTCTTACAACTTGTAAAGCTGGGGGAAAGTTCTTCGAAGGTTGTAACTTGCTCCTACAGATATGGATGACCGAGCACCTCTGCCATCATTCCGAGATTTTGAGCCATGGTTCCCCCGAAAAGACCTGCATAGAAGAATCTTACACGAGAACCAAGGAGATCAGTTTGCCCAAAGGAGTCCTGGCATGGACCTCGTTCTTTCAAGCTCTTACTGCCAGCCAAATACATTGGACGCTAGGATGGTTGACTGTTGATGAGATCCTATATATGTCGGCAACTAAAACTCATTTCTTACTGATGGGGCTTAAGAGCATTCAACCTTACGCACCCTGCCGAGTTTTGAGACAGTTCGGAAGATGCCAGACAGTACCTCGTGAGGAAGATCTTAGCACTCAAGCAGTTGAGATAAGTCCTAACGGACAATTCCCAGAAGCAAAGATTCGCCAAATCTGGAGTGAGTGTCAATATTTGAAATCAGATACTTGCGTGCGGGATCGAGCCAAAGGAGAGACGGCGCCAGGTTACCTTGCATGGTATAGAAGGGAACTTGAGCATGAAAGGCCAGCTAAGAGACCCCACATCCGGAATTTCACCGAATCATCGCAAAGGCAGTGGGATTGGTTAGCAAAGGAAAGAGGCTATTGCGCCGAAATCAGCAGGTTAAAGCAACAAGTGGAAAGTTTGAAATATGAGCACAACGTGCAAGATGCTACCAATCTGGGAGAGCGGAACAGGTTAATTCAGGACAACGAAAGACTCAGAGCCTAGATCAAACAGATAAGGGTGGATGCGGATAAACAGCCAAGGCATCGATCAGACGAGCAGCTAATAAAAAGGCTAAAAGGTGAAATCAGGGAATGGCAAGATGGTTTGGAGAAATCTGAAAACATCATGGCAGAGCTCAGGGCACAGTGGGATACAAGAGCAGATGAGCATCGCCGATACCTGAATCAATTGGAAGGCAACCACGAGAAAATTGTTGCTAAAATAAAGAGAGAGATGGCTGCACTTGAGATCAAAGCAGCTAATCAAGCCAAGGGTTTCCAAATTGAGAGCAGATACTGGTACGACTCAATAGCCCAGATGAAGTTGGAAGTACGGCGACTGAAGCATCAGCATATACAGGATGCTCAAGTATTCAAGACATATAGCGACCAGATAAAACGCCTACTCGTAGAGAAGAAGCAAACCAGAGATAGGATCAAGGCCATTGCCCATGCCATCACCAGACGATGTCTACGATGTGAGAACATGTCCAGCGTTACCGTCCTCTCGGTAGTAATGGGTTATGTCAAGCAGACTATGCATGAGCTGGAGCAACTTGAGAGGGATATCACGCCTAGGACTGCGGCGAGGCCGAACGATGCCCCGCGGACACCAATTTTTAAAACCATAATGCACTCATAAGTCAAGCCTGTATCTTAGCATCTTCTGCCTGTTTTCCATCAGGGTGATTTTTTTTAGTCTATTTTGAGTCTAGGTTTATTTTCAAAGTTTGCTCTTTCTTTTGTAAAATGTAGTTTGTAATAGACCATTTCAACAATAAAGAGGTTGTTTCTTTTACGCTCATTTGTGTTTTTCGAACTACGTAATGATCTGATTCACATAGGCATCGTGATACGTAGGCAGTCCTCATCGGATCCGGCCGCATTTCTTTTACTGCAAGATAAAAAAAAACAAAAAAAAAAGAAAAAGAAAAAGAGAAAGAAAAGAAGGGGAAAAACTAATAAGAGGAAAAATGCCGGAATGACGCATGCTCTCGTAGCAAACATATAGTAATCCACTTAACTGTATAGGTGCATCATGCCCAACGTGAGATTAACTATCTGTTATTTGCTACAAATTAACCGTGCGTTTGTCATTGAGTATTTCCAGGGTTTTTGAAAAGACGGTTGGTTTGGTGAAAGTCTGGCCTCGCACTCATACTTCACGAGGTCAAGGAGAAGTGTTCAACTACCTTTTGTTAGGACCAGAAGCAGTACTCACACTTACTTCACCAGGTCAAAAGGAAGTGTGGAAATGTCTTCAGAAATTCCATTGCAAACAATCCCTGTTTCCGAGGAGAGCTCGATCTCAGCCGTCCTCACACCTGAATCCGCAACTGCGGAGGAAAATAGAATCCTACGGCTCCGCATGTTGGAAATGCTGGACGATTGGAATAATGGGAAAGAGCCGCCAAGTGTTGTCCCCGGATTCCCTGAATTATTCTCCAGGTCAAGTGGGACTTCTAATGTCCCCATAAATTATCCTGCTACCCCATTCGGGTACCCAGCCACCTTAGCCTTCTCTGCTGGATCGCCTTCTGAGCCTCATCCCCGAATGTCATCCACTGATGCAAGCATGAACGTCTTTACTGCATCGCCTTGCCCGATTGCGGCACAGCCTACCCCGTACAAGCCAAGCTTTGACTCATCCTCTTTTACATTCCAAGCACCATCGTTCTCAATGGAACCAACTAGGTTCGCTACTAGTACTAATCCTCTACCGCCTCAGTGCGAGCTCGCACCTGGGCAGGATCAGAACCCTAGAACTGCAGAACAAAATGAGATTGCCAAGAGAATGAGAAGCCTTGAACAAAGTTTGAAGAATATGCAAGGATTGAGCGGACAAAAGAGCGTCTCTTACGCCGACCTGTGCATGTTCCCTCACGTGCACCTGCCAACGGGTTTCAAGACCCCAAAGTTCGAGAAATACGATGGGCACGGTGACCCCATTGCACATCTTAAGAAATACTGCAACCAATTACGGGGAGCCGGCGGAAAAGAAGAACTGCTGATGGCGTATTTTGGGGAAAGTCTAGTAGGGATAGCTTCGGAATGGTATATGGATCAGGAAATGTCCCGATGGCATATATGGGATGATCTCGCCAGAGATTTTGTAAAACAATTCCAGTATAACATCGACATTGCGCCAGACCGAAACTCTCTGTCGAATTTGAAGAAGAAACCTTCGGAAAGCTTCAGAGAATATGCTATTAAGTGGCGTGAACAGGCGTCGAGAGTGAAGCCTCCCATGGATGAAGTGGAAATGGTCACTACTTTTCTCCAGGCTCAAGAGTCTGACTATTTCCAAAACATGATGTCAGCCATGGGTAAGCCATTCGCGGAAGCGATCAAGATTGGAGAGATGGTGGAAAATGGCCTGAAAACAGGTAGGATTCTGAGTCAAGCAGCCATAAGGGCGACCTCCCAGGCCGTCCAAAGCGGGTCCGGAGGAACGACAAGGGGGAAGAAGAAGGAAGAAACGACTATGGCAGCCTCGGAAGCAAGGGAGTATCGTCATCCCAGGCCCCATTTTCTGGAAAGAGCCCCACAACACTACTACCCCCACTCAAATTTGGCATATGCTCATCAACCTTATATGGTCATGAATGCCCAACCTTATACCCATCCTCCACAACAAGCCAACCGAGGCCTAGCTCCACCTCCCAGAAATCAGCCTCCTTACCGCAACCACTATAACCCACAACCCCCGCAGAATAACTTCCGCCCTCAGGAGCCGCCCAGAAGGCGGACTTTCATGCCCATCGGTGAGCCATACTCAACTTTGTTCCCGAAGCTGGTCCAGTTGGGTTTCTTGCAACCAATCCCTCAAACAAGGCAAAACCCGACGTCACCTTCTTACAAAGCTGGAGTCAGATGCGCCTATCATTCAGGAGCCGAGGGACATGACACAAATGACTGCTGGTCGTTGAAAAAAGTGGTCGAAAACTTGATAGAGCAAGGGAAAATAGTGCTAAGGGACGAGGAGATCCCGAATGTAACTAACAATCCATTACCTGCTCACAATAATGGGCCGCTGATCGGAATGATTTATGAAGACAAAGAGTTCGACCCTGCTCTGAAAGCCATAATTGCCATTGTCGACACAGGGAAGAGGCCCGAAACGGACCAAAAACCAGAAAAGGGGGAAGAGGCCAAAGCTATAAAGAAAATGCCTGAAAAGAAGGTGGAGAAGAAAGTGGTACCGGTAAAGGATGGAGTTCTTTACATATCACGAGGTCAAGCTGAGAAGACGCAGAACTTCGGAATCAAAAAGACAAAACCTATGTACGTGCCAAAAGGGGCCTATGTGGTCCGGGGGACGATTCAACCACCTCGGCTGAATGAGCCAGTGGTTATCGGACGCGTGCCACAAAAGCCAATAACCAACCCGTCCACAGTGCCGTGGAATTATCAAGAGACTTTGGTAGTGTACAAAGGTAAAGAGGTCATGGGAGAACTTCCAGAAAATACTTTCATTGGAAGGTATTCAAACACCCAAGAACTGAACAATGCTACACAAAGGCGCTTCCCGCCAAAGAAGCCCGTAAGTGTTGAAGAGGCGGAAGTGTTCTTCCAACAAATGAAAATGCCGGATTACGAAGTAATAGATCAACTGCGCAAGTACCCCGAGCAAGTGTCCATGCTATCATTATTGATGAGGTCGGCCGAGCATCAAAAGATCTTACTGAAGACCCTGAATGAAGCATATGTGCCAGTTGAGACCTCGGTTGAGCAATTAGAGCGGATGACAGAAAGATTCTTCGCCGTCAACCAAATCTCTTTCAGTAAGAACGATCTACCCCCGGAAGGAGCGGCACACAACAAGGCTTTGCATCTAACAGTTAAATGCGAAGACTATTATGTCAAGAGGGTAATGTTGGATGGAGGCTCAGGCGTTGACATTTGCCCGCTCTCCACGCTGCAAAGAATGGAAATTGGGGCCGAAAGAATCCGACCCAACAATGTCTGCGTAAGAGCTTTCGACGGCATCAACAGAGATACCATGGGAGAAATAGACCTGTTGTTGGTCATAGGACCAGTCGAATTTCAAGTAACCTTCCAGGTACTCGACATGGATACATCCTACAATTTTCTCCTTGGCAGACCTTGGATCCATGCGGCAGGAGCCGTGCCTTCCATTCTTCACCAGATGGTGAAGTTCGAGTATGAAAACCGAGAAATCGTGGTCCATGGGAAAGATGAGCATGCTATTTACCGGGACCCATCCATTCCATATCTGGAACCGAGAGAAGGGAGCGAACACACGGTCTATCAAGCTTTTGAGATTGTACGAGCAGAGCAGCACGAAGAGGGAATACCCTGCCCCCAGCCTTTCTTGTCTAACGCCTCGGTTATGGTGGCCAAAGAGATGATCCGGCATGGATTTAGGCCAGGGAAGGGGCTTGGACGAACCCTTCAGGGAATAACAGAACCCATTACCTTGCCAGTCACCAAGAAACCTTTTGGACTAGGTTTCAAGCCTACTCCAGCAGACGAAGAGTGGGCGAAGAAAAGGAAAAATGAGGGTTGGAAGTTACCTCGACCACTGCCAGATTTATATGCAACTTTCATCAGGCCAAGGTACGTTGAAGAAGATGATGAGGTCTTCACAGCTGAGGAAATCAAGGAGATATGTGGGGCGATGAGGGAAATGCTCTACGAGGTCCACATGGTTCAACCAGGTGAAGGCACAAGCACTGCTGCAATGCTGTACATGGGGCCGAACGCCCAACTTCAAAACTGGGAGGCCACGCCATTCCCGACTAGACGGAAGTCCGGGTAGACCTGTCCTGCCACCTTTCCTGTGTCACAAGTTATCTCCAGGACATAACTTGAACGTTTTCTCCTTTTCAATTGTTGCTTTGAATTCCTTAGTAAACATTGTTGTCTTCCAACTTTCCAAAGAAAATAAAAAAAAATCATCATTGCTTTCCCATTCTTTCTTTTGTTCTGATTTTTATTATTTTTCCTTTTATCTTTCTTTTCAGTCATAATAATGCGGCTTTAAATATGACATGCTTGCGGACTTCACGCCCAGATCACAATGAGTTATTTAACTGTGAATTAATGAACCCAGAACCAGAATATGATGCGGAAGAGGCTTTTAGGGAGATAAACCGAGAGTTGGAATATTTCGAGAATAAACCTAAGCCAAATCTGAATGACACTGAACCAGTATTTAGGAACCCCAGAAGAAATCCGGGAGACCAAGATAAGCATTCACACGGACAAGAAAACGCAAGAGGCGATAATTCAACTTCTTTTTGAATTTAAAGACGTGTTTGCTTGGTCATATGATGACATGCCGGGGCTAGGTGTTGATCTAGTGGTTCATAAATTGCCGATTCATCCTGATTGTCCTCCAGTTCAACAAAAGCAACGAAAGTTCAAAACTGAGGTCAGTGACAAGATTAAAGAGGAGATCACCAAACAACTGAAAACGGGAGTGATTCGGGTAGTCCAATATACAACATGGTTGGCGAATGTGGTTCCAGTACCAAAGAAGGACGGGAAAACTCGAGTATGTGTAGATTACCGAGATTTGAACAGAGCAAGTCCTAAAGATAATTTCCCGCTGCCCAACATCCACATCCTCGTTGATAATTGCGCCAAACACGAGATACAGTCTTTTGTAGATTGTTATGCTGGGTATCATCAGGTATTGATGGATGAAGAGGACGCCGAGAAAACTGCCTTCACCACGCCTTGGGGCACCTACTGTTACCGGGTCATGCCATTTGGTTTGAAGAATGCTGGGGCTACTTACATGAGGGCCATGACTGCCATTTTCCATGACATGATGCATCAGGAAATAGAGGTGTACGTGGATGACGTGATAGTCAAGTCCAGGACGCAGGATAATCACATCCAAGACTTGAGGAAATTCTTTGAGAGGCTAAGGAAGTATGACTTGAAGCTAAACCCAGCCAAATGTGCTTTCGGAGTTCCGTCGGGCAAACTTTTGGGCTTCATCATAAGCAGGAGAGGTATCGAGCTAGATCCAACTAAGATAAAATCCATCAGAGATCTGCCTCCCCCAAGAACAAAGAAAGACATGATGAGTCTTTTGGGCAGGTTGAACTACATCAGTCGGTTTATTGCCCAGCTGACAAGCACGTGTGAGCCCATATTCAAGCTGTTAAGGAAAGATGCGGCGATTAAATGGACAACTGAGTGTCAAGAAGCCTTTGATAAAGTCAAAGAATACCTTTCGAATCCCCCGGTCTTGGTCCCTCCAAAACCGGGAAGACCACTTTTCTTGTATCTAACAGTCTTAGAGAACTCTTTCGGTTGCGTCCTCGGGCAACACGACGTAACCGGAAAGAAGGAGCAAGCAATCTACTACTTGAGCAAGAAATTCACCGGCTACGAGGCCAAATACACATTGTTGGAAAGGACATGTTGCGCTCTCACATGGGTTGCTCAAAAGTTGAGACATTATCTCCAAGCCCACACTACGCTCCTCATAAGCAGGTTGGATCCTTTGAAGTATATATTTCAGAAACCAATGCCTACTGGGAGACTGGCTAAATGGCAAATCTTGCTTACGGAATTCGACATAGTCTATGTCACTCGCACGACAATGAAAGCCCAGGCGTTAGCAGATCATTTGGCTGAAAATCCGGTCGATGAGGAATACCAGCCATTGGATACCTACTTTCCAGATGAAGAAGTAAACACCGCAGAAGTGGTCTCGGAGGAAGCTCATGTTTGGAAGATGTTCTTTGATGGAGCCGTGAACGCCAAGGGTGTAGGGATTGGGGCAATTTTGATCTCAGCTTCTGGTCAGCATTATCCCGCCACAGCTAGACTTCGTTTCTTTTGCACAAATAATACAGCTGAGTATGAAGCCTGCATCATGGGCATGCATATGGCAATCGATCAGGATGTCGAAGACTTACTGATTATGGGAGATTCTGACTTGATTATCCGGCAAGCTCAAGGCGAATGGGAAACTCGGGATGTCAAACTTATCCCTTACCGACAATATGTGGAGGACCTCAGCAAGCGCTTTACCTCAATAGAGTTCAGGTATATCCCGAGATGTCACAATGAACTGGCAGATGCACTCGCTACTTTGGCTTCAATGCTACCCTACCCGGGCAATGCCCACGTCGATCCTTTGGAAATCCAAATCAAGGAAAGACACGGTTACTGCAATGTAATTGAGGCGGGATCAAATACGCAGCCTTGGTACTATGACATCAAGAGGTTCCTGAAGACACAAGAATACCCCGAGCATGCTACTGGATATCAAAAGAGGACCATTAGGCGACACGCAAGTGGTTTCTTTCTGAGCGGTGAATTGTTGTATAAAAGGACCCCGGACCTCAATCTTCTAAGATGTGTCGATATCGAGGAGGCAAGAAAGATCATGCACGAAGTACACGCAGGTGTGTGCGGACCTCACATGAACGGTTATGTCTTAGCAAAGAAAATCCTTCGAGCAGGTTATTACTGGATGACCATGGAAAAGGATTGCTTTAGCTTCGTTCGGAAGTGTCATCAGTGTCAGGTGCATGGTGATTTGATTCACGCACCTCCCACGGAGCTGCATCCCATGTCTGCGCCTTGGCCATTTGTCGCCTGGGGCATGGACGTCATTGGACCAATCGAACCGAAGGCTTCGAATGGACACAGGTTTATACTGGTTGCCATCAATTACTTCACAAAATGGGTAGAAGCTGTCACTCTCAAATCGATCACTAAAAAAGCTGTAGTGGATTTTGTACACTCAAATCTTATCTGCCGTTTCGGTATTCCTGCGACTATCATTACAGATAATGCAGCAAACTTGAACAGTCACTTGATGGGAGATGTATGCGAGCAGTTCAAGATAACGCATAGGAATTCTACTCCTTATCGGCCGAAAGCCAATGGCGCTGTGGAAGCGGCAAACAAAAACATCAAGAAGATTTTGAGGAAAACGATCCAAAGTTCCCGACAGTGACATGAGCAGTTACCTTTTGCATTGTTGGGGTATCGCACTACGGTACGCACATCAGTAGGAGCGACCCCTTATCTTTTGGTTTATGGGACCGAGGCTGTAATACCAGCAGAGGTAGAAATTCCTTCACTTCGAATCATTGTCGAAGCGGAAATCGAAGACAGCGAGTGGGTCAAGACTCGGTTAGAGCAATTGACTTTGATTGATGAAAAGCGAATGGCCGCTGTTTGTCACGGACAGTTGTACCAACGAAGGATGGCCCGTGTTTACAACAAAAAAGTCCGACCTAGGAATTTCGAAGTAGGTCAGCTGGTACTGAGGCATATTCTGCCGCATCATGAGGAAGAAAAAAGAAAGTTTGCTCCAAATTGGAAAGGCCCATACATCATAAGGAAGATATTGCCGAGAGGAGCATTGTATTTAGGTGATATCGAAGGAAATGACCCCGACACAGCAGTAAATGCGGATGCAGTCAAGAGATACTACGTCTGAATTATACTCCAGTAGTCTTGACGCATTTGAAATGACGAAGGTTTTATTCCCCACTACTCCCCAAACACTACCCAATTCTCTCTACAAACCTTTGAGCCACTTAAAAAAAAACATTGATTGAGGCCTGAACTACGTTTGACTTGATTCCGAAAGGATACGTAGGCAGCCTCTCCCTGAGGTTCAGTCACACCAACAATAAAATCCCATTCACCCTGAAATTGAAACCGGGGCACGTCGAGCAGTTGAGAAGTTAGTATTATCTACCTCTCTTTACCAAGCACAAGCCTTCAAATCAATTACCGAAGATGGTGGGGAACCAATAAGCGTCACAAATGGAGACCGGCACACTCTGAATTGAGAGAGACAAAATGAGAGAGTCTCATCGGTGAAAACCTTGCACCACGAGGCGACGGGAGTAGAGAAACCAAAATGAGAGAGCTTGTTTAGTAAAAACTCACAAAGAGTGCTATCAAGCGATGACAGAAAGAGAAATGAGAGAGGTCAGCCGGCGAAAACCCGCAAAGGGCGCTGTTGACCGAAAGAGTGACCCCACCCAAGGAGGTTTCGGCAAAGTTTCACCAGGTTTGGAATCACAGATCCGTTCTGGTTGAGGGAAACGCAAGCTCATGGAAAGTCAGGCGTCCAGTCCAAAGAGCATGTCATGTCATTTAAAGCCAGCATTATCTTCCTCAGATAAGTCTTTCTCGTCCCGAAGGGGGCACTCCTTTTCTGAAATTCGTTTTATCTTTTCTTTGTTTTTCTTCGAATCTCTTTTATGTTTAAGACCAAGTTCTAGATGTACCAGAAAGGACAGGTGGCAGGTTTGGTTGCACGGAGTTCCGTTTCATGAAGGAAAACGCCTCGTTTCGTTGGTACGTTTGTCCAAGCCTGATGAATCATGATGTTTGATGGCGTTCAAAGTAAAGAGGAAAAAGAGAAATTTCCCCCAGCAAGTCCGCCTTCGAACGAATCCCCACAGAGTCTCCCTTTGTACAATCCCCCACAAAGTCTCCCCAATATATAAAAAAAAAATAAAAAAAATCCCCGTTGGAATTTCCCCAGCACATCCCCAGCGGGTCCCTTTATAAAAATTCCCCAACAAGCTTACCCCAACCAAGCCTAGAAAGCCCGCTTCAAAAAAAAATCCCCAGCATGCCCCATTGTACAAAAATCCACACAAAGAATCCACTTTGTAAATATTCCCCCATAGGGTTTCCTTTGTACAAATCCCCACAAAATACCTCCAATAAAATCCCCGTTGAGAACCTCCAAGCAAAAAAGGACACAAAAAAAAGAGAGAGAAAAGAAAAAAGAGCCTTACGAGGCAAATCATCACAGAATCTGGAAATACAAGCCTGAGCGGTCTAAAGGGTTTCAGCATATGAATCAAATCAATGGCAGGACTTCACAACAGAAATGAAGATGCAACAAAGCAACCGGGAACGATCAAGGTCACCAAACCGACCGTCATTTCCGAACTAACAATTGTTCTTTGTCTGAAAAGTTGAAACATATGTAATCCAAGACAACCGTGCAAGAAGCAGGTGTCGCCCAAAGAAGAAGGTACATGGGTACAAGAAACATTTTGGCAATAAGGAATTCACTCGAAAGGTAAGTTTCCACGAAACTCCCTTTTATTCTTTTACTAAAGTAAGAAAATTCAAAAAAAAAAGAAGTCAGTGGTTGTTCTCGAATTTTGTCCCCAGCCATCAGCATTAGGGTTTTAAACCCTAAACTGAATTTTCCTTTTAGTCAGCATTAGGGTTTTAAACCCTAAACTGAACTTTTTCCATTTCAGCCAGCATTAGGGTTTTAAACCCTAAACTGAGCTTTTCCATTCAGCCAGCATTAGGGTTTTAAACCCTAAACTGAACTTTTCCATGCAATCAGCATTAGGGTTTTAAGCCCTAAACTGAATTTTCCTTTTAGTCAGCATTAGGGTTATAAACCCTAAACTGAACTTTTCCATTCAGCCAGCATTAGGGTTTTAAACCCTAAACTGAACTTTTTCCATTTTAGTCAGCATTAGGGTTTTAAACCCTAAACTGAACTTTTTTCATTCAGCCAGCATTAGGGTTTTAAACCCTAAACTGAGCTTTTCCATGCAATCAGCATTAGGGTTTTAAACCCTAAACTGAATTTTCCTTTTAGTCAGCATTAGGGTTTTAAACCCTAAACTGAACTTTTTCCATTTCAGCCAGCATTAGGGTTTTAAACCCTAAACTGAATTTTCCTTTTCAGCCAGCATTAGGGTTTTAAACCCTAAACTGAGCTTTTCCATGCAATCAGCATTAGGGTTTTAAACCCTAAACTGAATTTTTCTTTTAGTCAGCATTAGGGTTTTAAACCCTAAACTGAACTTTTTCCATTTCAGCCAGCATTAGGGTTTTAAACCCTAAACTGAGCTTTTCCATTCAGCCAGCATTAGGGTTTTAAACCCTAAATTGAACTTTTCCATGCAATCAGCATTAGGGTTTTAAACCCTAAACTGAATTTTTCTATTAATCAGCAATAGGGTTTTAAACCCTAAACTGAATTTTTCATTCAGCCGGCATTAGGGTTTTAAACCCTAAACTGAGCTTTTCCATGCAATCAGCATTAGGGTTTTAAACCCTAAACTGAATTTTCCTTTTAGTCAACATTAGGGTTTTAAACCCTAAACTGAACTTTTTCCATTTCAGCCAGCATTAGGGTTTTAAACCCTAAACTGAGCTTTTTCATTCAGCCAGCATTAGGGTTTTAAACCCTAAACTGAGATTTTCCATGCAATCAGCATTAGGGTTTTAAACCCTAAACTGAATTTTCCTTTTAGTCAGCATTAGGGTTTTAAACCCTAAACTGAACTTTTTCCATTTCAGCCAGCATTAGGGTTTTAAACCCTAAACTGAGCTTTTCCATTCAGCCAGCATTAGGGTTTTAAACCCTAAACTGAGCTTTTCCATGCAATCAGCATTAGGGTTTTAAACTCTAAACTGAATTTTCCTTTTAGTCAGCATTAGGGTTTTAAACCCTAAACTGAACTTTTTCCATTCAGCCAGTATTAGGGTTTTAAACCCTAAACTGAGCTTTTCCATGCAATCAGCATTAGGGTTTTAAACCCTAAACTGAATTTTCCTTTTAGTCAGCATTAGGGTTTTAAACCCTAAACTGAACTTTTTCCATTTCAGCCAGCATTAGGGTTTTAAACCCTAAACTGAGCTTTTCCATTCAGCCAACATTAGGGTTTTAAACCCTAAACTGAGCTTTTCCATGCAATCAACATTAGGGTTTTAAACCCTAAACTGAATTTTCCTTTTAGTCAGCATTAGGGTTTTAAACCCTAAACTGAACTTTTTCCATTTCAGCCAGCATTAGGGTTTTAAACCCTAAACTGAGCTTTTTCATTCAGCCAGCATTAGGGTTTTAAACCCTAAACTGAGCTTTTCCATGCAATCAGCATTAGGGTTTTAAACCCTAAACTGAATTTTCCTTTTAGTCAGCATTAGGGTTTTAAACCCTAAACTGAACTTTTTCCATTTCAGCCAGCATTAGGGTTTTAAACCCTAAACTGAGCTTTTTCATTCAGCCAGCATTAGGGTTTTAAACCCTAAACTGAGCTTTTCCATGCAATCAGCATTAGAGTTTTAAACCCTAAACTGAATTTTCCTTTTAGTCAGCATTAGGGTTTTAAACCCTAAACTGAACTTTTTCCATTTCAGCCAGCATTAGGGTTTTAAACCCTAAACTGAGCTTTTTCATTCAGCCAGCATTAGGGTTTTAAACCCTAAACTGAGCTTTTCCATGAAATCAACATTAGGGTTTTAAACCCTAAACTGAATTTTCCTTTTAGTCAGCATTTGGGTTTTAAACCCTAAACTGAATTTTTCCTTTAGTCAGCATTAGGGTTTTAAACCCTAAACTGGACTTTTCCATTCAGCCAGCATTAGGGTTTTAAACCCTAAACTGAGCTTTTCCATGCAATCAGCATTAGGGTTTTAAACCCTAAACTGAATTTTCCTTTTAGTCAGCATTAGGGTTTTAAACCCTAAACTGAACATTTTCCATTCAGCCAGCATTAGGGTTTTAAACCCTAAACTGAGCTTTTCCATGCAGTCAGCATTAGGGTTTAAACCCTAAACTGAATTTTCCCTTTAGTCAGCATTAGGGTTTTAAACCCTAAACTGAACTTTTTCCATTCAACCAGCATTAGGGTTTTAAACCCTAAACTGAGCTTTTCCATGCAATCAGCATTAGGGTTTTAAACCCTAAACTGAATTGTTTCCTTCAGTCAGCATTAGGGTTTTAAACCCTAAACTAAACTTTTCCCCAGTTGGTCAGTATTAGAGTTTCAAGCTCTAAAACTGAACTTCTCCCCAGCTAGTCGGTATTAGGGCTCCAATCCTGAACTAAGCATTTTTATCTTCCTTCAACAATTTTATTAACTTCCTGGCGAATAATTAACGAAATTTTCCTAGTGAAACTGGGGCAGAAAATTTCGTTCGTTTGTTTCTTTTCTCTCCCGCAGGTCTAACCTCGAGCCACACGGATCGAAATGACCCACGAGATGAGTCCCAGCTCAGAATCAAAGAAATAAAAGGGAAGATGTCCCGAGATATCGGAGTAAATGGAAGGCAGATTGACTCCAACATTTGATTAAGGTCATGAACCCTGCCAATCGCGTCTCACTCAGTATCCCAGAGATTAAACAAGTCGCCGCAACTCGCAAGCATCAAGATTCAGATCGGAGTCTACAAGCAGAATCAGCTAAGACCCAAGATCAAGTCGCAAAAGAATCATAGATAGGAATCTTGTAACTAGCAGTTGACATGCATATAAGTAGTTAGTTCTGTTTCCAATTTTCCTTTGGTTGTAATAAGGCGGTCAGTGACGCAGCAGTGACAACAGCAACAACAGTAACAGCAAGCATTGCAATCCCATGGTAGTCCCAGCTACCAAAATTTTCCTCGAACTACATTGACCTGATTCCTGTTTAGCCCAGGATATGTAGGAAATCTTTGAAGCAAGATTCGGTCAGATCTTTCAAAAAACATTCTTCATACGGAGTAGTCCATAGGCAAAAAGCGCTCATACACGCTCACTTTATCTTTGCACGAAAACTCTTGGTGTTTCCGAACAAAGAGGGGCAGCTGTGAGCACGTGATTTTGGTTTTGCGCGACAATCGCTCCAAAAGAATAAAAAAAAATAATAATAACAATTGGTCCTGCTGTACAATTTTTGGATTTCTGTACGGCACTTTGTTAATTATTTGTGACTTTTGCCCATTTTTATTTTTATCTAAAAAAACAAAATACAAAAAATGTGTGTGTCATGCATAATTCGAACCGCAATCCGGTTGTTAAATAGAAAATCATAAATAGGCATCCTCATCCGTGATTTTTGTTTTGTTTGATTTTACTTGTTTTGAAATATTTTAATGTGTGTGCAAATAATTGTACTAAGTGTGTATTTAATTTTAATTTGATTTTGCTTAGGTTTGTTTTTAAAATAAAGAAGAAAAAGAAATAATAAAAAAAAATCTTCTTCTTCCGGACTTGGGCCAATTTTAAATAAATTGGCCCAAACAAACTCAGCCCAAAACCAGGCCTGCCCGGTCCACACCAGCTAAACACCCAGAGCGTCCAAACGACGTCGTGTTAATCCAGGTTGATCTGGGCCGTTGATCTCAAATTGATCAACGGTCAAGATCGATTCCCCATAACCCACTGAGGAACCCGACCCGTTTCCACCCGGACCAACCCAAACCCTTTACCCTTGAAACGACGTCGTTCCCTGTTAGTCGAAGGATCCTGGCCCTTTATCACATCTCATCCAACGGCCAGGATCCACCTACCCACTAACTATATAAGCTTGTAACCTTACCCTGCCCCCCCTATCCAATACCACAGCTTCCGTCCTCACCTCCTTCCCCACGAAACCCTAGCCGCCCCCTTATCCCTCGCCATTAATCCCGGCGGCATGAACGCCGATGACCTCCGCCTGAACACCATAGAATCCCCTCACCGCCCTGAACATTGATCTGTTGGCCATTTAGTTCGAATCCCTTCCCACCTTCTCGAATATTCATTTGAAGATTCGAGTCGGAACTCGAGTTACACCAATCGACCTCAACTTCGCACCAGACAGTCTCCAGACCCCCCTCGTGACCAAACCATGCTTGGTTTGGTCCGAATTTGACCAGGGAAGCACGAATCCCTGATCTAATTTTTGGAACTTTAAAGGTCTTCGTCGATGGTCCATGTCTTGTTCAAACCAAAGGATTAAGGTCTAATGGACCTTAATCGAAGTGTTTCTCATCTGAGAAACACTTTGATTAAAGCCCGTTCAGCCTTAAGAAAGGTCTGTCCAAATCCGAGTTAAGGCTTTTGATTTTTCGAAATTTGAGTTGAGTCTTGCTTTTTCTTTTCTTTTCTTTATTTGTTTTGGTCCATGTGATTGTTCTAAAAGCTGTTCATGTTTGTTGAAATCTTTTGTTTTGAGTTTTATTAACTGTGTCCTGTCCACCTTGCCCGAGCCTTTGTGTTTGATTGTTTTCTTTCTTCTACTGGTTCACTGATAATGGTATGTGTAAGCGGTACAATCAAGTGAATATTGAATTGGTTCGTTCATTTAGCTCCTAAGGCCGTTCTGTGTTAACATTGCAATATGAACCCCTTGTGTGATACTTTTAGATGTCTAATTTTTGGCTACGATTGCACCTGTTGTGATTAATATAGTCGAGTCGACATGTGTCATCAATTAGTTTTAAACTAGCTGAACAATAACAAATTGACCTGCTGCAGTTAAACATTTGCCTGAATCAATTAAGAACTGAGTCTAGTGCTTATAATTATTAATTTGGATCAGAAATGTAAAATCAATGTTTTGTTTAGTTACAGTTTTGAAATTGGAGGGCATGTGCACTTGTGCACAACATGTGCATTGGTGAACAGCCTGAGCCTTGCCTAAAGGCTTTTTGAATTAAATAGTTTGACAGCATGTGCTGTCAGACTACATCCTGCTGCCCACACCCTACTTTAGTTTCAGAAATAATAAACATTACTAAAGGTAAGCCTGCCAAGGGAATATCATGGGGTTTTGTTTATACTTAATTAGCTAAGTGGAAACTGAAAAGGGGCAGCACATGGGAGGGTATTCTGATGATCAAAACAGGCTGTTAAAGGGATGACTTTAGGCATATAAAAAGAAGACATCTGATGATAGAGAGGGGAGAGAACATATAGAGAGAGAGAGAAGGGATTAGGAATAGATATACAGAGGGGGACACACAGAGAGAGAAAGAGAGAGAGGGAATTGTGAAGAAAAGTATAGGGGGGCACCTAATATTAGAGAGCATATAGGAGACAGAGGGAGGAGAGGAATACATCTGATATTAGGGAACACACATAGGGAACTCAGACTGGACTGGGGTTTGGGATTTTCAGAACATAAGAGAGAGGATAGATTTGAGAAGAGAGAGCTGAATACATACTTATTAACACACACAGACAGATACAAGGGAGAAAGGATAGGAAAATCAGGAACTGTTTTCTTCACATTGTCATCTGGATTCATTTGTTCTTCTGCTTATTCTGTTCCTTTCAAGTTTAAACTGAGCTCACTGGTTGTAGTTTGCATTGGGTTACTTCCTGAAGTTTGGCCTATCTGGGGTTTTCTATTTCCACTGCCCTGTTTGTTGCCTGCTGTTATTGCTGCTGCACTTGTTGCCATTGTTACTCTGCTGATTTCCCTCTTCTTCAATTGCCAAATATTTCCAGGTATACAACTTCTGAAACCATGTGTTGTTGAAAGTTTGAAGCTGAAGCAGAAATAAAGAAATGAACATCTGTTTATGTTATAATACTGGTGTTCAAAATAGGTTGAATGTTAGTTTGGCCTGTATTTGTTTAACTGCAAACTGCAAACATTCTGTATAAATTAACATATATTCTAAGTTGAGATGAACAATTAGATAGCATTGGCTTGATAGATCAGATGTGTTTTAAAGCATGCAACCGTTAGCTTTGTTTCAGTTATGATATCATAACATAGAATCATAGCAAGCATATGTATGTATTTTTGCCTAGATCTCTGAACCATCGAATCTGCTACATTCGTTTCTATTTGACTTCAAGATAAGTGTACCCCAAACTAATTCTCATGCAGCGTTATGTTAACAGGGTAATAATGTATGCTGACCCTTTTATCGGACTACTTGTTTCTACATAGTTTCGATATGGGCTTCAATATAGATTCATCGTTTCGAAATAACGCGACTACTTTTTTGAGTTCAATTAACAGTGGTTTTCCTAATAAACAACTGATTTCATTTATCAAGCCCTAATGAGCTAGTTTTGCAATCCGAACTGGAAGGTCGTTTTTAATGCAAATTTAGTGTACGTTATTAGTTTGCTTGCAATCCCCTTAGCAAATTAACAAAACTTATTCACTCCTTAAAGACGAGGCATGAGATAATTCTCACCTCATAAACAACCAATTAGGCAATCAAGCAAAAATTTGGATTCGTCATATATAGTAGAGATTTAGTATGTTAGTTGCTTAAACAAGTTAAGTTTAGTATTTTTCTCTTTTATTTTTTAGAGACAAATGTATTAGAAATGTAGCCACTTTAGGATATCCTTTTCAAAAATAGAGGCGAGCCCCGCCAAATAAAAATGCAAAATTGCGAGGCCCTCAATAAATAACCACAATAATTATTTAGAATTCAGGATGAGCCATTTAGCGAATTTCATGGCCTTCTACAAAATAATGACGCGTTAGACTCTTTAGGCACGGCTTAATTAAATCATATTCTTAAATTCGGGTGCACATTGATGTGACCCAAATCCAAATCTCAACAAAGTCAAAATGTGTTGACGATCACGGGCGCATTGATTGTGACGTGGTTCGAGATGTATTTCCACGACGTTGCAATTCTATAAAAATAAATGATAATAATAAAAGTGGTTTAAACTTAATAAAAGCACATAAGTCACAACATGTATTTAAATCAGATATTTAGCCATTATAACAATTTAAGCGACCGTGCTAGAACCACGGGATTCGAGGGTGCCTAACACCTTCCCTCGGGTCAACAGAATTCCTTACTTAGAATTTCTGGTTCGCAGACTTCATTTGGAAAAGTCGAAAATTTCCTCGATTTGGGATTCAAGATAAACCGGTGACTTGGGACACCAAAAACCAAACCTTTCCCAAGTGGCGACTCTGAATTAAATAAATAATCCCATTTCGAATATTGTCACTTAAATTGGAAAAACTCCCTCGCGCATTTAACCCTTCGGGGCGGGCGCGCAAAAAGGAGGTGTGACACTATTGATGCGTTAAATTCTGTCATCACTATGCTTAATCACTAATACATCGCTAGGGCAGTTATTCTAGAGATATTGGATCCTATACTTATGTTGAAGATAATTTTTGAGACTTGTTGAAATGCTTGAACAATAAGGTTCTTGAGGTTCTTGTGCCATTTCATTTACATTATCATGTTTTTATATTATCATATGCTCATGGAACGAAGGGTGTTTCCGTGCGGGCGAGGACGAGAGACATGCAATATGTTGTGATATCTTTCCTTGTGAATATATTCAAGCCTTTTATCTTGAACTATTACTGTTGCACCTAATATTTTCTATCTTTTTCCTCCACCTCAATTGTAATTGTATTATCCCTGCCTTCTATCTGCTTAACTTGCAAATATCATGTGTTTCCTTCTTGTTTGTCATACCTACATCTATGCCGTTCCTCACTTGTTGTACTTTCGTATAAGACTTCTACCATGTTAGTTATTCATGCCTTCTATTTGTTAGCTCATAAAGATCATGCTTTCCCTCTTTTTGTTATATCTACATCTAGGTCTTCTACCATGTTAGTTAGTGAAATTTATATTCTTCTTTCCTAATTGTTGTCATTACTTCTATGGGTTCTACCTAGTCTGTTACTGTTGTCTATATGTAATGCCTTGTTCATTATTGCTAGTTGTGTATTTCCACTTTGTCATTACATTATTGGTATTTCATTCGCATGCTTGGTACTGTTATATAAATACTTGGTGAGGATGAGATAAATGCACGAAGGGTGTTGCCGTGCCATTTGATTTGATATCGTGAGTGCATTTCTCACACTATGAAAGTTATGGATTTACTATCGTGGTTTGTTGGTTATCGCTCTAAGGAAAGGATTGGTCATGATATTGAGGAATATAAATCACGATTTCTTCTAGTAATCATTTACTACTTCGCACATCTAGTATCTTTCTATTTTTGGTTATGTTATAGTATTGTTCTATTTCTAGTCTTATCCATAGGTTATATCAGCGTGTATCTTTAACTAAATATCCTTGTCACTACTTCACTGAAGTTAGTCAAGATACTTATTGACTACATGGGTTCAGTTGTACTCATACTACACTTCTGCACATTGCATGAAAATCTTGGGCAGAGCTACGGTAGATGATGGGAGCTGACTCTGAAGATGTTCGTGCCTTCCGGGTGTGGCTACCACTTGTCCCTAGGTAGTTTTAGAGTTGAATTTTGTTTATGTACATTTCAAACAGAAGTTATATTTATTTCATATCTATTTTTACAATAATCTAGTCTTAGCAGCTCATGACTTGTATTACCAGACCTTGGGGTATTGTATGGAATCCAGATATATCATTTGTTAGTCACCTTTATTTTATTAGAATTGTGGTAATTGTTAATTGACTGACCTAACGGGTTGGGTTAGGTTCCATTACGAATAGTGGATTTTGGGTCGCGATAAGGTGTACCTCAAGTCTCTGTTAAGAACTGGATCCGAGCAAATCTACTAAACATAGCTAGGACCCACTCGAAAATCTGCACAAGAAGTATAGAGTATATTATGAGTACAACTGTCACGACCCAAAATTCACTGGTCGTGATGGCACCTAACCCAACCCGCTAGGTAAGCCAACTAATAACTAGCCAATTTCAATATTGCTAATAAGTCAGTTAAACATAATAAGTTATTTGGATCTATTACATTTCCTAAGGACTAGTAGTACAATTCATGAGCTTCTAAGAATAGAGTTTATAAAGTTGATATGAAGAAAATACGTCTTCTATTTGAAAAGTACATAAACAGAATTTTAATAATCTAAGGCTACCATCAACAATAGGCAGCTACAGCAGGAACGCAAGTACGCCTTCGAATCAAACAACCATCGAACGCAGCAATATTGGCATCCGGGATTTGCACGCAATGTTCCGGAAGTTTAGTATGAGTACAACCGACCCCATGTACTCAAAAAGTAACAAACCTAACCTCAGGTTGAAAGCAGTAACGACCTTGAACATAGGTCGGGTTCAACACCAATAACCAACATCAGTTCATAAAACGTAGAGCATATAAACAAGGAAATAATCTCAAAGATAATAATGTTCAGCCTTTGCACAGTTTTTCGTAAATAGTTCCGCTTTTCAAGAATATCAGTGAAAACCCAAATCCTTTATCGAAATCATCAAAAAATTATGAGATAGTTTGAAACTGTAGTTTTCCTGAAAAATCTTTTCCAAGTAACAAGTGTGAAATACCACTCTATGCCCATATGTCAATATGTGTAAAAAGTCATGAATTATGTGACACATTACTGCATGATGAAAATGCGTCTCTATGCATGTATGCCATATATGCATGTCAATGACATGTATCTCAGAGATGAATCATGTACTCACACTCTTAGAGTACTCAACCTCACAACATTCCACTAACCACTCGGTACTGTATATGGCCCATACGTCCGAGGTAAATCCATCCCAAAACATATACAACAATGACTATAAGTCGCCCAGTACCGAGGAAAAAAGGGAAATCCATCCCTATGGAGAAATCAATCTCCATATATCAATACTTCGGACAAATCCATGTCCAGGGAAATCCATCCCTCAATAATATCATCCGCGCTCCTTGGGGTGTGTTACATACTTTTGAGGGGCTCTTATAGCCCAAGCTCTATCATAGTCATCAATAGTACAGCTCGATCCCATAACTATATAACCGCTGCGACTGTCACACCTCCTTTTTGCGCGCCCCACCCCGAGGGGTAAGATGCGCGGGTGGAGTTTTTCCAATTTAAGTGACAATATTCAAAATGGGATTATTTATTTAATTCAGAGTCGCCACTTGGGAAAGGTTTGGTTTTTGGTGTCCCAAGTCACCGGTTTATCTTGAATCCCAAATCGAGGAAATTTTCGACTTTTCCAAATGAAGTCTGCGAACCAGAAATTCTAAGTAAGGAATTCTGTTGACCCGAGGGAAGGTGTTAGGCACCCTCGAATCCCGTGGTTCTAGCACGGTCGCTTAAATTATTATAATGGCTAAATATCTGATTTAAATACAGGTTGTGACTTATGTGCTTTTATTAAGTTTAAACCGCTTTTATTATTATCATTTGTTTTATAGAATTGCAACGTCGTGAAAATGCACCTCAAACCACGTCACAGTCAAGGCGCCCGTAGTTGTTAACACATTTCGACTCCGTCGAGATTTGGATTCGGGTCACATCAATGTGCACCCAAGTTTAACAGTGTAATTCATTAAGGGCGCCTAAGGGGGTCTAGTGCGTTATTATTTGTGGAAGGCCATGAAATTTATTAAATGGCCTATCATGAATTCTAGATAATTATCAAGGTTATTTATTGAGGACCCCGCGATTTTCATCTCATTTGGCGAGGCTCGTCTCATTTTTTTAGAAGGAACATCCTAAAGCGATTACATTTCTAATGTGTTTATCTCTTAAAAAAATAAAAAAAAAGATGCGTGCTATTTTTACTATGTGTTTGGCCCAAATCCAGATTTTTAGCTAATCATCCAATTAATTATTTACGGGATGAAGAAACATTGTACCTCATGTAAACATGCTTTGAACTTGATAAAAGAAACGTATATGGGATTGATGAAATGCTATGACTGTTACAAGAGCTCCTTAACTTTAACTTATTCAGACAAGATTAATTAAGATTGCTTGTTAAGAAATGCGACTAATGGTATTTTACTCATCCTATAAACTGCTTCACGCAAACTGAAACTCAAGAGTTTGAAACTGTATTGTCTTTAGCTAAATCTTAAACAATCATTTGCCCCTACATATTCAAAACATGCTGAAATGGCGATTTTGAGTTAGCAATTGTATTAAAATGGCTGCACATTTCATGGATTGTATTTACATCTTATGTACTACCAAACGAATAAAATGTCACAGCTCCAGATGGGCATAAACTTTAATTAAGTACAACCTTACTAATGTGTCTCTATTAGGCTAACAGACCAAGAAACTGCATATCTTAACAACATTAAAAAAGGCAATTCGTAAGCAATACAACAGGTGATTATAACTCCTTCAAATCTTTTGATTCATGCTTTCATTGTTACATCAAATGCGAGTCTTAGTATGTACCTGGATATTGGATACAACAGGAGAAGCAAGGGGTCAGTAGGGCAATAGAAGCGATACCAAACAACAGCAGTAACAGCAGGTGCCAAATAGAACAGAAATCCCAGTGCAAGAGGCCAATAAAGCCAATGGAGGAGAGGCAGAATGAGACAAATTCCCAGTAGTAATGGAGTCAGAGAATCAAGCAATCCAATTCCAGGGGAAGCCAACAAACAAATCCAAACAATAGACTTAACTGATACTTGAAGGAAAACAGGACTAACTTGGACAGTTTGAACAAAATGAGAATCGACAAACAGTAGGGAGAAGACAATTCCTGATTTTTGTGATATCTCTTTCCCTATCTCCTTTCTTTTCAAGTTCTAATATCAGTCCTCAATTTGAAATCTATTTGGTTTATCAAAGAGAAAACCTTTCCAGTTTCTGTTTTCAGAATTTGAAACTTTCAGATGTTCCCTCTCATTGCCTCTCTCTATCTCTGTATGCTTTTTCTGTGTATCTCTATCAACTCTCTCTTTCAAAACTCCTCACAGTGTGTGTGTGTTTTTTCTCTAATCCCCCTGTCCTAATCTCAGATCCTCCCCTTTTATAAGCCTCCACATCAAAACTTTTACAGCCTGTTAGATTAATCAGATACCCCTCCCATGTGCCCATTACTTTTCAGTTTCCACTCAACTATTTAAGTATTAATCCCATGACATTCCCTTAGCAGGCTTTAACTTTTTTACTTTATTATCTAAAAGCAAGTATGGGCAGTAAAATATATCTGACAGCATATACTGTCAGATTGTTTAAAACTTAAAAGCTTCTTAATGCAGAAAAACAGGCTGTGCACAAGGCACATGAGGTGCACCAATGCACATGCTGTGCACGAGTGCACATGCCTTCCAATTCAGGATTTAAACATAAACAATCCCTTTTTACATTGACTGGTCCAAATCAACAGCTATAGGTAAACGAAACTGATTCTGAATTGATTTCAACAAATGTTCAACAGAGGCAAATCGATTTACTATGCTCAGACAGTTGAAATTAATTGACGACACATGTCGACTCGACTATATTAGCATTATCGTACACAATCGTAGCCGAAAATCAAACATTCAGAAGTATAGGATACATGACTCGACTTATACTGATTAAAATAGAATGGTGCATCCGAGGAATCAGTTAGTTAGTACAAATTGGAATACAACCAATACGCATGCCGTATCAGAATAGGAGGAGAAGGATTCAGACAAACACAGATGTTCAAACAGAGTGGACGAACAAAAGTTGATAAAAATTCAAAACACAAATTGACACAAAACATGAACAGACATCTAATCCCTCACATGGACCAAACAAATAAGGGAAGAAGGCAGACTCACCTCAAATCTTGAAAAATCGGAAACCTTGAACCGGACTTGGACAGCCTTTCTTAAGGCTGAACGGACTTTAATCGAAGTGTTTCTCAGATGAGAAACACTTCGATTAAGGTCCCTTGGACCTTAATTTCTTTGGCTCGAACGGGTATGAACTAGTGACGAGGAACTACAAAGTTCCAAAACTCAGATCCGGGATTCATGTTTCCCTGGTTAGATTCGGACCAAACCAAGTATGGTTCGGTCACGAGGGGGGTCTGGGGAGTATCTGGTACAAAACTGGGGTTGGTTGGGTCAGATCGAGTTTTGACTCGAATCTTCGAATGAAGATTCGAGGACCTGGGGGGTGATTCGAAACATGGGGTTGGTAGATTTGGGTTCAGGATGGCCTGGGGGTCCTATGGTGTTCAAGGGAAGGTCACCGGCGTCCATGCCGCCGGCTTTCATGGCGGAAGTATGCAGAGGCGGCTAGGGTTTTAGGTGTTGTGGTGAAGACGACGAAGGCTGGGGTTTGGATAGGGGGGCAGGGTAGTGTTATGCGCTTATATAGTTAGTGGGCAAGTGGATCCTGGCCGTTGGATGAGACGAGATGAAGGGCCAGGATCCTTCGGCTAACAGGGAACGACGTCGTTTCAAGGGTAAGGGGTTGGGGTCGGTCCGGGTGTAAATGGGTCGGGTTTGTTGATGGGTTATGGGGATTGATCTTGGCCGTTGATCACTCTGAGATCAACGGCCCAGATCAGGCACGACTCAAACGACGTCGTTTGGACGTCCTGGGCATCAGGTGACCTGGGCTGGGCAGGCCTGGGTCTTGGGCTGTTTGTTTGGGCCAATTTTGTTAAAATTGGCCCAAGTCCGGAAGGGGTCTTTTTTTTTTTTTTTTTTTCTTCTTATTTATTTTAAAACAAAGCTAAGCCAAAAAAATCAAATTAAAATTAAATACACACTCAAATACAATTATTTGCACACATACTAAAATATTTCAAAACCGGTAAAGTCAAACCAAATAAAATCACGGACGAAAATGCCTATTCACGATTTTCTATTTAACGACCGAATTACGGTTTGAATTACGCAGGACACATATATATTTTTTGAATTTTATTTTAATAAAGTAAATAAATAAGAATGGGCCAAAATCACAAATAAATCCACAAGGTGCCGTACAGAAATCCGAAATTGTACAGCAGGGCCAATTATATTTTTTTTTTATTTCTTTTTGGAGTGATTGTTGTGTGAAACAAAAATCACGTGCTCACAGCTGCCCCTCTTTGTTCGGAAACACGAAGGGTTTTCGTGCAAAGATCAAGTGAGCGTGTATGAGCGATTTTTGCCTATAGACCACTCCGTATGAAGCATTTTTTGAAAGATCTGACCGAATCTTGCTTCAAAGATTTCCTACATATCCTGGGCTAAACAGGAATCAGGTCAATGTAGTTCGAGAAGTTTTGGTAGCTGGGACTACCATGGGACTGCAATGCTTGCCGCTACTGCTGCTGCTGTTGTCACTGCTACGTCACTGACCGCCTTATTACAACCAAGCGAAAATTGGAAACTGAACTTAACTACTTTTATGCATGTCAACTGCTAGTTACAAGATTCCTATCTATGATTCTTTTACGACTTGATCTTGGGTCTTAGCTGATTCTGCTTGTAGACTCTGATCTGAAACTTGATGCTTGCGAGTTGCGGCGACTTGTTTTTTAATCTCCGGGATACCGAATAAAATGTGACCGGCAGAGGTCAGGACCTTAGTCAAATGTTGGAGTCGATTTGCTTTCCCTTTACTCTGATATCTCGGGATACCTCTTTTTTGTCTTTTTCTTCTTTGATTCCGAACTGGGATTCATCTCTGGGTCATTTCGATCCATGTGGCTCGAGGTCAGACCTGCGGGAGAAGGGAAACAAACAAACGAAATTTTCTGCCCCAGTTTCACTAGGAAAATTTCGTTACTTATTCACCAGGAAGTTCATAAATTTGATGAAAGAGGATATGCGTGCTCAGTTCAGGGTTGGAGCCCTAATATCGACTAGCTGGGGAAAGGTTCAGTGTAGGGTTTAAAACCCTTACGCCAAACAAAGGAAGAATTCAGTTTAGGGTTTAAAACCCTAATGCTGCCTAAAAGGAAAAAAGTTCAGTTTAGGGTTTAAAACCCTAATGCTGACTAAAAAGGAAAATTCAGTTTAGGGTTTTAAAACCCTAATGCTGATTGGCTGGAAAAGCTCAGTTTAGAGTTTAGAACTCTAATGCTGGCTAAAGGAAAAAGTTCAGTTTAGGGTTTAAAACCCTAATGCTGACTAAAGGAAAACTCAGTTTAGGGTTTAAAACCCTAATGCTGATTGCATGGAAAAGCTCAGTTTAGAGTTTAAAACTCTAATGCTGGCTAAAAGGAAAAAGTTCAGTTTAGGGTTTAAAACCCTAATGCTGACTAAAGGAAAATTCAGTTTAGGGTTTAAAACCCTAATGCTGATTGCATGGAAAAACTCAGTTTAGAGTTTAAAACTCTAATGCTGGCTAAAAGGAAAAAGTTCAGTTTAGGGTTTAAAACCCTAATGCTGACTAAAAGGAAAATTCAGTTTAGGGTTTAAAACCCTAATGCTGATTAAAGGAAAATTCAGTTTAGGGTTTAAAACCCTAATGCTGATTGCATGGAAAAGCTCAGTTTAGAGTTTAAAACTCTAATGCTGGCTAAAAGGAAAAGTTCAGTTTAGGGTTTAAAACCCTAATGCTGACTAAAGGAAAATTCAGTTTAGGGTTTAAAACCCTAATGCTGATTGCATGGAAAAGCTCAGTTTAGAGTTTAAAACTCTAATGCTGGCTAAAAGGAAAAGTTCAGTTTAGGGTTTAAAACCCTAATGCTGACTGCATGGAAAAGCTCAGTTTAGAGTTTAAAACTCTAATGCTGGCTAAAAGGAAAAGTTCAGTTTAGGGTTTAAAACCCTAATGCTGACTAAAGGAAAATTCAGTTTAGGGTTTAAAACCCTAATGCTGATTGCATGGAAAAGCTCAGTTTAGAGTTTAAAACTCTAATGCTGGCTGAAAGGGAAAAGTTCAGTTTAGGGTTTAAAACCCTAATGCTGACTGAAGGAAAATTCAGTTTAGGGTTTAAAACCCTAATGCTGATTGCATTGGAAAAAGCTCAGTTTAGAGTTTAAAACTCTAATGCTGGCTAAAAGGAAAAAGTTCAGTTTAGGGTTTAAAACCCTAATGCTGACTAAAGAGAATTCAGTTTAGAGTTTAAAACCCTAATGCTGACTAAAGGAAAATTCAGTTTAGGGTTTAAAACCCTAATGCTGATTGCATGGAAAAGCTCAGTTTAGAGTTTAAAACTCTAATGCTGGCTAAAAGGAAAAGTTCAGTTTAGAGTTTAAAACCCTAATGCTGACTAAAGGAAAATTCAGTTTAGGGTTTAAAACCCTAATGCTGATCGCATGGAAGAGCTCAGTTTAGAGTTTAAAACTCTAATGCTGGCTAGAAGGAAAAGTTCAGTTTAGGGTTTAAAACCCTAATGCTGACTGGCTGGGGATAAAGCTCGAGAATACTACACGATCTATTTTTGAGTTTTCTTGTTTTAGATAAAAGGGAGTTTCGTGGAAGCTTACCTTTCGAGTGAATTCCTTATTGTCAAAATGTTTCTTGTACCTTCCTCTTTGGGCGACACCTGCTTCTTGCACGGTTGTCTTGGATTATACCTGTTTCAACTTTTCAGATAAAGAACAATTGTTAGTTCGGAAATGACGGTCGGTTCGGTGACCTCGATCGTTCCCAGTTGCTTTGTTGCGTCTTCATTTCTGTTGTGAAGTCCCGCCATTGATTTGATTCATATGCCGAAACCCTTTGGACCGCTCAGGCTTGTATTTCCAGATTCTGTGATGATTTGCCTCGTAAGGCTCTCTTTTTTTTGTGTCCCGTTTTGCTTGGAGGTTCTCAACGGGGGTTTTATTGGAGGTATTTTGTGGGGATTTGTACAAAAGGGAAGCTTTGTGGGGAATATTTACAAAGTGGATTCTTTGTGTGGATTTTGTACAATGGGCATGCTGGGGGATTTATTTCAAAGTGGGATTTCTAGAATTTGTTGGGGTAAGCTTGTTGGGGATGTCTACCAAAGGACCCGCTGGGATGTGCTGGGGAGATTCCATTTTTTTCTTTCTTTTTTTTCTTATAATTTTATAATTTGGGGAGATTCTGTGGGAGATTGTACAAGACTCTGTTGGGATTTGTACAGGGGGAGACTCTGTGGGGATTTGTCCGAAGGTGGACTTGCTGGGGAAGATTTCAAGATTTCTCTCTTTTCCTTTTCTCCGGAACACCATCAAACGTCATGATTCATCATGCTTGGGTAATCATATCAACGAGATGAGGTGCTTTCCTTCATGAGACGGGATTCCGTGTAAACAAACCATGCCACCTACCCTTTCCGGTGTGTCCTGAACTCGGGGTTAAAATGCGAAAGGGATTCGAAAAGAAACAAAAGGGGAAAACAAATCAGAAAAGAAATACCCTTTTCGGGGAGAGAAAGACTTATCTGAGGAAGATAATGCTGGCTTTAAATGACATGACATGCCTTTTGGACTGGACGTCTGACCTTCCATGAACTTGCGTTTTCCTAGACCAGAACAGATCTGTGGTTCCAAAACTGGTGGAACTTTGCCGCGACCTTCTTGGGGTGGCGTCATTCCTTTTCGGCCAACAGCGCCCTTTGCGGGTTTTCACTGGCTGACCTCTCTCATTTCTCTTCCTGTCGTCGCTTGATAGCACTCTTTGCGAGTTTCTACTAAACAAACTCTCTCATTTTGGTTTCTCTTCTCCCGTCGCCTCGTGGTGCCCGAAGGTTTTCACCGCCGAGACTCTCTCATTTTATTTCTCTCAACTCAGGGTGTGCTGGTTTCCTTTTGTGATGCTTATTGGTTTCCCACCATCTTTGGTAATTGATTTGAAGGCTTGTACCTGGTGAAGAGAGGTAGCTGATACTAAACTTCTCAAGTGTCTGACATGCCCCGGTTTTCCATTTCAGGGTGAATGGGATTTTGTTGTTGGTGTGACTGAACCTCAGGGAGAGGCTGCCTACGTATCCTTTCGGAATCAAGTCAAACGTAGTTCAGGCCTCAATCAATGTTTTGTTTTTTTTTTTATTATATACAACGGCTCAAAAGGTAGTAGCGAGAATTGGGTAGTGTTTGGGGAGTAGTGGGGAATAAACACCTTCGCCCTTTTCAACGTGTCAGGACCACTTGGAGTATGATCTAGACGTAGTACCTCTTGACTGCATCTGCATTCACCGCTGTGTCAGGGTCATTTCCTTCGATATCACCTAAATACAATGCTCCTCTTGGCAATATTTTCCTTACGATGTATGGGCCTTTCCAATTTGGGGCAAACTTTCCTTTTGCTTCTTCATGATGCGGCAGAATACGCCTCAGTACCAATTGTCCCACTTCGAAATTCCGAGGTCGGACTTTCTTGTTGTAAGCACGGGCCATCCTTCGTTGGTATAACTGTCCGTGACAAACTGCAGCCATCCGCTTTTCGTCAATCAACGTCAATTGCTCCAGTCGAGTCTTAACCCACTCGCTGTCCTCGATTTCTGCTTCGACAATGATTCGAAGTGAAGGAATCTCTACCTCTGCCGGTATTACGGCCTCGGTTCCATAAACCAAAAGATAAGGAGTCGCTCCCACCGATGTGCGCACCGTAGTGCGATACCCCAATAACGCAAAAGGTAACTGCTCATGCCACTGTCGGGAACTTTGTATTGTTTTCCTCAAAATCTTCTTGATGTTTTTATTTGCAGCTTCTACAGCACCATTGGCTTTTGGCCGATAAGGAGTGGAATTCCTGTGTGTTATCTTGAATTGCTCGCACACGTCTCCCATCAAGTGACTGTTCAAGTTTGCTGCATTATCTGTAATGATAGTCGCAGGAATACCGAAGCGACAGATAAGATTTGAGTGTACAAAATCCACTACAGCTTTCTTGGTGACCGACTTGAGAGTGACAGCCTCTACCCACTTTGTGAAGTAATCGATGGCAACCAGTATAAACCTGTGTCCATTCGAAGCCTTTGGTTCAATTGGTCCAATGACGTCCATGCCCCAAGCGACAAATGGCCAAGGTGCGGACATGGGATGCAGTTCTGTGGGCGGTGCATGAATCAAATTACCGTGCACCTGACACTGATGACACTTCCGGACAAAGCTAAAGCAATCCTTTTCCATGGTCATCCAGTAATAACCTGCTCTAAGGATCTTCTTCGCTAAGACATACCCGTTCATGTGAGGTCCACACACACCTGCGTGTACTTCGTGCATGATTTTTCTCGCTTCCTCGATACCGACACATCTTAAGAGATTGAGGTCCGGAGTCCTCTTATATAACAATTCACTGCTCAAAAAGAAACCACTTGCATGTCGCCTAATGGTCCTCTTTTGATCTCCAGTTGCATGCTCGGGGTATTCTTGTGTCTTCAAGAATCTCTTGATGTCATGGTACCAAGGCTGCGTATTCGATCCCGTCTCGATTACACTGCAGTAACCGTGTCTTTCCTTGATTTGGATTTCCAAAGGATCGACGTGGGCGTCGCCCGGGTAGGGTAGCATAGAAGCCAGAGTAGCAAGTGCATCTGCCAGTTCATTGTGAAACCTCGGAATATACCTGAATTCTATTGAGTTAAAGCGCTTGCTGAGGTCCTCCACATGTTGTCGGTATGGGATAAGTTTGACATCCCGAGTTTTCCATTCGCCTTGAACTTGCCGGATGATCAGGTCAGAATCTCCCATAATCAGTAAGTCTTTGACATCCTGATCGATTGCCATATGTATGCCCATAATGCAGGCTTCATATTCAGCTGTATTATTTGTGCAGAAGAAACGAAGTCTAGCTGTGGCGGGATAATGCTGACCGGCAGGTGAGATCAAAATTGCCCCAATCCCTATACCCTTGGCATTCACGGCTCCGTCAAAGAACATCTTCCAAACATGAGCTTCCTCTGAGATCACTTCTACGGTGTTTACCTCTTCATCTGGAAAATAGGTATCCAATGGCTGGTATTCCTCATCGACCGGGTTTTCGGCCAAATGATCTGCTAACGCCTGGGCTTTCATTGCCGTGCGAGTGATATAAACTATGTCGAACTCCGTAAGCAAGATTTGCCATTTAGCCAGTCTCCCAGCAGGCATTGGTTTCTGAAATATATATTTCAAGGGATCCAACCTGCTTATGAGGAATGTAGTGTGGGCTTGGAGATAATGCCTCAGCTTTTGAGCAACCCATGTGAGAGCGCAGCATGTCTTCTCCAACAGAGTGTATTTGGCCTCGTAGCTGGTGAATTTCTTGCTCAGGTAGTAGATCGCCTGTTCCCTTTTCCCGGTCACATCGTGTTGCCCCAGGACGCAGCCAAAGGAGTTCTCCAAGACTGTCAGATACAAGAAAAGTGGCCTCCCTGGTTCGGGAGGGACCAAGACTGGGGGATTCGAAAGGTACTCTTTGACTTTATCAAAGGCTTCTTGACACTCCGTTGTCCACTTAATCGCCGCATCCTTTCTTAACAACTTGAATATGGGCTCACACGTGCTTGTCAGCTGGGCAATAAACCGACTGATGTAGTTTAGCCTGCCCAAAAGACTCATCACGTCTTTCTTCGTTCTTGGGGGAGGTAGATCTTTGATAGATTTTATTTTAGTCGGATCTAGCTCGATACCTCTCCTGCTTACGATGAAACCCAAAAGTTTACCTGACGGAACTCCGAAAGCGCATTTTGCTGGATTTAGCTTCAAGTCATACTTCCTTAGTCTCTCGAAGAATTTCCTCAAGTCTTGGATGTGATTATCCTGTGTCCTGGACTTGACTATTACATCGTCCACGTACACCTCTATTTCCTGATGCATCATGTCATGGAAAATGGCGGTCATGGCCCTCATGTAAGTAGCCCCAGCATTCTTTAAACCAAACGGCATGACCCGATAACAGTAGGTGCCCCAAGGCGTGGTGAAGGCAGTTTTCTCAGCATCCTCTTCATCCATCAATACCTGATGATACCCAGCGTAACAATCTACGAAAGACTGTATCTCGTGCTTGGCGCAATTATCAACGAGGATGTGGATGTTGGGCAGCGGGAAATTATCTTTAGGACTTGCTCTGTTCAGATCTCGGTAATCTACACATACTCGAGTTTTCCCGTCCTTTTTCGGTACTGGAACCACATTCGCCAACCATGTTGTATATTGGACTACTCGGATCACTCCTGTTTTCAGTTGCTTGGTGATCTCCTCTTTAATTTTGTCACTGACCTCGGTTTTGAACTTTCGTTGCTTTTGTTGAACCGGAGGACAATCAGGATGAATCGGCAATTTGTGAACCACTAGATCGACGCCTAGTCCCGGCATGTCATCATATGACCAAGCAAACACGTCTTTAAATTCAAGAAGAAGTTGAATTATCGCCTCTCGCGTTTTCTTGTCCGTGTGAATGCTTATCTTGGTCTCCCGGATTTCTTCCGGGGTTCCTAAATTTACCGGTTCAGTGTCATTCAGATTTGGCTTAGGTTTATTCTCGAAATATTCCAACTCTCGGTTTATCTCCCTAAAAGCCTCTTCCGCATCATATTCTGGTTCTGGATCCATTAATTCGCAGTTAAATAGCTCATTGTGATCCGGGCGTGAAGTCCGCAAGCATGTCATATTTAAAGCCGCATTATTAGGACTGAAAAGGAAGATAAGAGGAAAAGTAATAAAATCAGAACGAAAGAAAGAAAGGAAAGCAATGAAGATTTTTTTTTCATTTTCTTTGGAAAATTGGAAGACAACAACGTTTACAACTAGGAATTCGGAATAACAAATGAAAAGAAGAAAACGTTCAAGTTATGTCCCGGGGATAACTTGTGATACAGGAAAGGTGGCAGGACAAGTCTACCCGGACTTCCGTCTAGTTGGGAATGGCGTGATCTCCCAGTTTTGGAGCTTGGCGTTTGGCCCCATGTATATCATCTCAGCAGTGCTCGTGCCTTCGCCTGGTTGAACCATGTGGACCTCGTAGAGCATTTCCCTCATTGCCCCACATATTCCCTCGATTTCCTCAACTGTGAAGACCTCATCTTCTTCTTCTTCAGTGTACCCTGGCCTGACAAAAGTCGCATGTAAATCCGGCAGTGGTTGAGGCAACTTCCAGCCCTCATTTCTCCTTTTCTTTGCCCATTTTTCGTCTGCTGGAGTAGGTTTGAAACCTAGTCCAAAAGGTTTCTTGATGACTGGTAAAGTAATGGGTTCCGTCATTCCCTGAAGGGTTCGTCCAAGCCCCTTCCCTGGCCTAAATCCGTGTCGGATCATCTCTTTGGCCACCATAACCGAAGCGTTAGACAAGAAAGGCTGGGGGCAAGGTACTCCCTCTTCGTGCTGCTCTGCCAATACCACCTCGAAAGCTTGATAGACCGTATGCTCACTCCCTTCTCTTGGTTCAAGATACGGGATAGATGGGTCCCGATAAATGGCATGTTCATCTTCTCCATGGACCACGATCTCTTGGTCTTCATACTCGAACTTCACCATCTGGTGAAGAGTAGAAGGCACGGCTCCTGCCGCATGGATCCAAGGCCTGCCAAGGAGGAAATTGTAAGATGTGTCCATGTCGATCACTTGGAAAGTGACTCGAGATTCGACTGGTCCTATGACCAGCAACAGGTCTATTTCTCCCATGGTGTCTCTCTTGATACCATCGAAAGCTCTCACGCAGACGTTGTTGGGTCGAATTCTTCCGGTCTCAATTTCCATTCTTTGCAGCGTGGAGAGCGGGCAGATGTCAACACCTGATCCCCCATCCAGCATCACCCGCTTGACATAGTAGTCCTCACATTTGACTGTTAAATGCAATGCCTTGTTGTGTGCTGCTCCTTCCGGGGGTAGATCGTTCTTGCTGAAGGAGATTTGGTTGACGGCGAAGAATCTTTCGGTCATCCGCTCTAGTTGCTCCACCGAGGTTTCGACCGGTACGTATGCTTCATTCAGGGTTTTCAGCAGGATCTTTTGATGCTCGGTTGACCTCATTAATAGTGACAGCATGGACACCTGCTCAGGGTGCTTGCGCAGCTGGTCTATCACTTCATAATCTGGCATCTTCATCTGCTTGAAGAACACTTCCGCTTCTTCAACACTCACAGGCTCCTTTGGAGGGAAGCGCCTTTGTGTGGCGTTGTTCAGTTCTTGGGTATTTGAGTACCCTCCAACGAAAGTATTTTCTGGAAGTTCTTCCATGACCTCCTTACCTTTGTATGTTACCAAAGTCTTTTGATAATTCCACGGTACTGTGGACGGGTTGGTCATTGGCTTTTGTGGCACGCGTCCGATAACCACTGGCTCATTCAGCCGAGGTGGTTGAATCGTCCCCCGGACCACATAGGCCCCTTTTGGCACATACATAGGTTTTGTCTTTTTGATCCCGAAGTTCTGCGTCTTCTTGGCTTGACCTCGCGGTATGTAAAGAACTCCACCCTTTGCCGGTACCACTTTCTTCTCCACCTTCTTTTCAGGCTTGCTTTCTGCAGCCTTGGCCTCCTCCCCCTTTCTGATTTCTGGTCTGTTTCAGGCCTCCTCGCTGTGTCGACAATGGCAATTATGGCTTTCAAGGCAGGGTCGAACTCTTTGTCTTCACAAATCATGCCGATCAGCGGCCCATTATTGTGAGCGGGCAATGGATTGTTAGTTACATTTGGGATCTCTTCGTCCCTTAGCACTATCTTCCCCTGCTCTATCAAATTTTCGACCACTCTTTTCAATGACCAGCAGTCGTTTGTATCATGACCCTCGGCCCCTGAATGATAGGCGCATCTGACTCCGGCTTTGTAAGAAGGAGATGTCGGGTTTTGCCTTGTTTGAGGGATGGGTTGTAGGAAACCCAACTGAACCAACTTTGGGAACAAAGTCGAGTATGGCTCACCGATGGGCGTGAAAGTCCGCCGTCGAGGTGGCTCTTGGGAGCGGTAGTTATTTTGAGGGGGTTGTGGGTTATAGTGGTTGCGGTAAGGAGGCTGATTTCTGGGAGGTGGAGCTGGGCCTCGGCTGGCTTGTTGTGGTGAATGGTTATAAGGTTGGGCATTCATGACCATATAAGGTTGATGAGCATATGCCGCATTTGAGTGGGGGTAGTAGTGTTGTGAGGCCCTTTCCGGAAAATGGGGCCTGTGATGACGATACTCCCTTGCTTCAGAGGCTGCCATAGCCGTTTCTTCCTTCTTCTTCCCCCTTGTCGTTCCTCCAGACCCACTTTGGATGGCCTGAGAGGTTGCCCTTAGGGCTGCTTGACTCAGAATCCGACCCGTTTTCAGCCCATTCTCTACCATTTCTCCTATCTTGATTGCTTCCGCGAATGGCTTACCCATGGCCGACATCATGTTTTGGAAATAGTCAGACTCTTGAGCCTGGAGAAAGGTAGTGACCATTTCCACTTCATCCATGGGAGGCTTCACTCTCGACGCCTGTTCACGCCACTTAATAGCATACTCTCTAAAACTTTCCGACGGCTTCTTCTTCAAATTCGACAGAGAGTTTCGGTCTGGCGCAATGTCGATGTTATACTGGAATTGCTTTACAAAATCTCTGGCGAGATCATCCCATATATGCCATCGGGACATTTCCTGATCCATATACCATTCCGAAGCTATCCCTACTAAGCTTTCCCCAAAATATGCCATGAGCAGTTCTTCTTTTCCGCCGGCTCCCCGCAATTGGTTGCAGTATTTCTTAAGATGTGCAATGGGGTCACCGTGCCCATCATATTTCTCGAATTTGGGGGTCTTGAAACCCGTTGGCAGGTGCACGTGAGGGAACATGCACAGATCGGCGTAAGAGACGCTCTTTTGTCCACTCAACCCTTGCATATTCTTCAAACTTTGTTCAAGGCTTCTCATTCTCTTAGCAATCTCATTTTGTTCTGCAATCCTGGGGTTCTGTTCCTGTCCCGGTGCGAGTTCGCACTGAGGCGGTAGAGGATTATTGTTGGTAGCGAACCTGGTTGGTTCCATTGAGAACGATGGTGCTTGGAATGTAAAAGAGGATGAGTCAAAGCTGGGCTTGTATGTGGCAGGCTGTGCCGTAGCTGGGCAAGACGATGCAGTAAAGATATTCATGCTTGCATCGGTGGCCGACATTCGGGGATGAGGCTCAGAAGGTGATCCGGCGGAGAAAACGGAGTTGGCTGGATACCCGAATGGGGTAGCAGGGTAATTTATGGGGACATTAGAAGTCCCACCTGACCTGGAGAATAATTCAGGGAATCCGGGGACGACACTTGGCGGCTCTTTCCCGTTGTTCCAATCATCCAGCATTTCCAACATGCGGAGCCGTAGGATTCTATTTTCTTCTGCAGTTGCGGATTCAGGCGTGAGGACGGCTGAGATTGAGCTCTCCTCAGAGACGGGGACTGTTTGCAATGGAATTTCCGAAGACATTTCCACACTTCCTTTTGACCTGGTGAAGTAGGTGTGAGTACTGTTTCTGGTCCTAACAATAGGTAGTTGAACACCTCTCTTTGACCTCGTGAAGTATGAGTGCGAGGCCAGACTTTCACCAAACCAACCGTCTTTTCAAAAACCCTGGAAACATGCTCAATGACAAGCGCACGGTTAATTTGCAGCAAATAACAGATAGTTAATCTCACGTTGGGCATGATGCACCTATACAGTTAAGTGGATTACTATATGTCTGCTACGAGAGCATGCGTCATTCCGGTATTTTCCTCTTATTTCCCCCTTTTCTTCTTTTTTTTTTTTTATTTTCATTTATTTTTCTTTTATATATTTTTTTTTGTAGGAAAATAAAATGCGATCGGATCCGATGAGGATTGCCTACGTATCACGATACTCACGTGAATCAGATCATTACGTAGTTCGAAAACACGAATGAGCGTGAAAGAAGCAAACTCTTTATTATTGAAGCAGTCTGTTACAAACTACATTTGCAAAAGAAAAAGCAAACTTTGGAAATAAACCTAGACTCAAAAATAGACTAAAAATCACCCTGATGAAAAAAACAGGCAGAAGATGCTATAGATACAGATTTGACCTATGAATGCATTATGGTTTTAAAAATTGGTTTCCGCGGGGCGTCGTTCGGCCTCGCCGCGGTCCTAGGCGTGAGATCCCACTCAAGTTGCTCTAGCTCGTGCATAGTCTGCTTGACATAACCCATTACTGCCGAGAGGACGGTAGCGCTGGACATGTTCTCACATCGTAGGCATCGTCTGGTGATGGCATGGGCAATGGCCTTGATCCTATCTCTGGTTTGCTTCTTCTCTACGAGCAGGCGTCTTGTCTGATCGCTGCATATCTTGAAAACTTGAGCATCTTGTACATGCTGATGCTTCAGTCGTCGTACTTCCAACTTCATCTGGGCTAATGAGTCATACCAGTATCTGCTCTCAATTTGGAAATCCTTGGCCTGATTAGCTGTTTTGATCTCAAGTGCAGCCATCTCTCTCTTTATCTTAGCAACAGTCTTCTCATGGTCGCTTTCCAATCGATTCAAGTACCTGCGATGCTTGTCTGTTCTTGTGCCCCACTGTGCTTTGAGCTCTGCTATGATGTTTTCAGATTTCTCCAAACCATCTCGCCATTCCCTGATTTCACCTTTTAGCCCTTTTATCAACTGCTCGTCCGATCGACGCCTTGGTTGTCCATCTGCATCCAACCTTATCTGTTTGATCTGGGCTCTGAGCATTTCATTTTCTTGAATCAACCTGTTCCGTTCTCCCAGATCGGTAGCAACTTGCACGTTGTGTTCATATTTCAATTTTTCCACTTGTTGCTTTAACCTGCTGATTTCGGTGCAATAGCCTCTTTCTTTTGCTAACCAATCCCACTGCTTTTGTGATGATTCGGTAAAATTCCGGATGTGGGGTCTCTTAGCTGGCCTTTCGTGCTCGAGTTCCCTTCTGTACCATGCAAGGTAACCTGGCGCCGTTTCTCCTTTGGCTTGATCCCGCACGCAAGTATCTGATTTCAAATATTGACCCTCATTCCAGATTTGGCGAATCTTTGCTTCTGGGAACTGTCCGTTAGGACTTATCTCGATTGCTTGAGTGCTTAGATCTTCCTCATGAGGTACTGTCTGGCATTTTCCGAACTGTCTTAAAACTCGGCCGGGTGCGTAAGGTTGAATGCTCTTAAGCCCCATCAGCAAGAAATGAGTTTTAGTCGCTGACATATATAAGACCTCATCAACGGGCAACCATCCCAACTTCCATTGTATTTGGCTGGCAGTAAGAGCTTGAAAGAACGAGGTCCAAGCCAGGACTCCTTCGGGCAAACTGATCTCTTTGGCTCTTGCGTAAGATTCTTCTATGCGGGTCTTACCCGGGGAACCATGGCTCAAAATCTCGGAATGATGGCAAAGGTGCTCGGTCATCCATATCTGCAAAAGCAAGTTACAACCTTCGAAGAAATTTCCCCCAGCTTTACAAGCTGTGAGAGCTCGAAAGATGTCGGATACCACCATAGGCGCGAGAGTACTGTTGCTTTGCGTGAGTAAAGTGCCGACGACCCCAGATATCTTCAAATCAACGTTTCCATCTTTCCTGGGAAATACCAGAAGACCCAGAAACGTTATCATGAACGCCACCCGTCTGTGCTCGTCCCACTTCTGACGAACTCCTTTGCTGCACAGTTTGTTGATTGGATTATTGAATCCCCCCTCGTGACCGTATCTATCATATATGAAGTCTGGAGTACAGAATCCGGCTGCTAGATCCGGGTTGTGGACTGTTCTAGGTATTTTCAATGAATCCAGGAACCGATGTACCGTGACGACTCTTGGGGCGACCAAGTATTTTTCCCTCAACGGAAGTTCAGTATTCCCGATGTATCCGGCCATTTCTTCCAAAGTTGGGGTGAGCTCAAAATCAGGGAAATGGAAAACATTGTGCGCCGGGTCCCAATAGGTAACCAAAGCTCTTATGATATCTCCCCGAGGCTGGATTTCCAACAGACCCACAAGACCTTTCAGATTTTTCTTAACCTCATTTTGCCCTTCAACACCTAGATCATTCCACCATAGCCGTAACTTGATAGGGATTTTGGTCATTATTGAAAAATGTTCATTTTGCATCGTGCTCATCCTGCACATTTATTAAGGTGATTTTAACAAAAATGACTGACTCAAAATATTTTACAGAGGGGACCAAGCTTTGAACACGGCCTTTAAGCACTTCGGGGACGAAGATTTTAAGGCTGTGTGGGTCTAAAAATGCTAAGCAAAACCCAAAAGTGGCTATTTATGCAAAGTCAGCCTTCCGGCGTCCCCTTTCGGGACCATTCGGCTATTCATGTCAAAACAGCATCACCTGACTTATTTATGACTCTTTAAAAATTTGAAACATATATTTTTTTGATTTTGGCTATTTTAGCAAAATGGGGGTTGAACCCGACGAGGGTTGCCTACGTATCTCACATCCGGTGAGAATCAAACCGGCGTAGTTCGGGGATATCGTAAAATAGGGAAAAAAATCGAATAAACCTAGAAATCAAGAATGCGTATTTTTTACATTTTTGAAAAGAGATAAAGATTATATTGTATTTCTTTTTAGGAAAAATTTGGACTTTTAGTCTGAATTCATAAAAGGGGCACTACGAAAGAAACAACACATTTTTTGAATTATGAATTTGATTTTTTTTTTTTTTTTTATTTTTTTTTTTTACTTTAAAAATAAATACCCCTTTTTTTTGATTTTTTATATATACCCCCCTTTTTTAATAATTTAAACTAAGAAGACAAATTTTGTTTTTATTCTTTCTTTTTCTTTTTTTTTAGAACAATTCCGGTGAGGTTTTGACAATACTTGAACATTGGTTTTATTTTTCCAAAATAAGTAATTATCCTTCCACGTTGCTATTTTCCTCTTTTTTTTAGAAACCGGTCAGCATGCGGAACCGAAGCAAATAAATGCACAAAACAAATAGGATGCAGCAGGGTGGTCTTTTCAATTCAGGTTGCCTGTCCTAGACGGACCCAACCCCTGTGTTGAGCCCCCTAAGTCAAATGCAACATAATGCAAATAAACGTTCCTACTAGGGATCCGGCATGAAGTTTCGTTATACTAGGTTTAAACCTTGGTATTTGTTCTAGACTGTGTACCCGAGCGGACCAACTCGAGTCGAGGAGGGGCTACGTACCGGGGACCCGCGAGATCGTCCGGCTTTGTAACTTGTCCGTCCTCTTTCTTATTTTAGGTATTGACATTAACAGAATAGGGAGTCTCGACCAGCGAGCTTCTCCCCGGAGGTAAGAAGAGAAGGGTTTCGGCACAGTTTATATACAGTTCAGATAATATCAAAGCGGTAAAAGACAGCATTTAGCACATTATGCAAAAACATGTAATAAAGATCAGATAATAAAGCCAAATATAACAATTATTCTAAGCTCGAATTCTTGAACCCTGAACCAGTGGTTCTGGGTCCACTGTCCCCAGCAGAGTCGCCAGAGCTGTCACACCTCCTTTTTGCGCGCCCCACCCCGAGGGGTAAGATGCGCGGGTGGAGTTTTTCCAATTTAAGTGACAATATTCAAAATGGGATTATTTATTTAATTCAGAGTCGCCACTTGGGAAAGGTTTGGTTTTTGGTGTCCCAAGTCACCGGTTTATCTTGAATCCCAAATCGAGGAAATTTTCGACTTTTCCAAATGAAGTCTGCGAACCAGAAATTCTAAGTAAGGAATTCTGTTGACCCGAGGGAAGGTGTTAGGCACCCTCGAATCCCGTGGTTCTAGCACGGTCGCTTAAATTATTATAATGGCTAAATATCTGATTTAAATACAGGTTGTGACTTATGTGCTTTTATTAAGTTTAAACCGCTTTTATTATTATCATTTGTTTTATAGAATTGCAACGTCGTGAAAATGCACCTCAAACCACGTCACAGTCAAGGCGCCCGTAGTTGTTAACACATTTCGACTCCGTCGAGATTTGGATTCGGGTCACATCAATGTGCACCCAAGTTTAACAGTGTAATTCATTAAGGGCGCCTAAGGGGGTCTAGTGCGTTATTATTTGTGGAAGGCCATGAAATTTATTAAATGGCCTATCCTGAATTCTAGATAATTATCAAGGTTATTTATTGAGGACCCCGCGATTTTCATCTCATTTGGCGAGGCTCGTCTCATTTTTTTAGAAGGAACATCCTAAAGCGATTACATTTCTAATGTGTTTATCTCTTAAAAAAATAAAAAAAAAGATGCGTGCTATTTTTACTATGTGTTTGGCCCAAATCCAGATTTTTAGCTAATCATCCAATTAATTATTTACGGGATGAAGAAACATTGTACCTCATGTAAACATGCTTTGAACTTGATAAAAGAAACGTATATGGGATTGATGAAATGCTATGACTGTTACAAGAGCTCCTTAACTTTAACTTATTCAGACAAGATTAATTAAGATTGCTTGTTAAGAAATGCGACTAATGGTATTTTACTCATCCTATAAACTGCTTCACGCAAACTGAAACTCAAGAGTTTGAAACTGTATTGTCTTTAGCTAAATCTTAAACAATCATTTGCCCCTACATATTCAAAACATGCTGAAATGGCGATTTTGAGTTAGCAATTGTATTAAAATGGCTGCACATTTCATGGATTGTATTTACATCTTATGTACTACCAAACGAATAAAATGTCACAGCTCCAGATGGGCATAAACTTTAATTAAGTACAACCTTACTAATGTGTCTCTATTAGGCTAACAGACCAAGAAACTGCATATCTTAACAACATTAAAAAAGGCAATTCGTAAGCAATACAACAGGTGATTATAACTCCTTCAAATCTTTTGATTCATGCTTTCATTGTTACATCAAATGCGAGTCTTAGTATGTACCTGGATATTGGATACAACAGGAGAAGCAAGGGGTCAGTAGGGCAATAGAAGCGATACCAAACAACAGCAGTAACAGCAGGTGCCAAATAGAACAGAAATCCCAGTGCAAGAGGCCAATAAAGCCAATGGAGGAGAGGCAGAATGAGACAAATTCCGAGTAGTAATGGAGTCAGAGAATCAAGCAATCCAATTCCAGGGGAAGCCAACAAACAAATCCAAACAATAGACTTAACTGATACTTGAAGGAAAACAGGACTAACTTGGACAGTTTGAACAAAATGAGAATCGACAAACAGTAGGGAGAAGACAATTCCTGATTTTTGTGATATCTCTTTCCCTATCTCCTTTCTTTTCAAGTTCTAATATCAGTCCTCAATTTGAAATCTATTTGGTTTATCAAAGAGAAAACCTTTCCAGTTTCTGTTTTCAGAATTTGAAACTTTCAGATGTTCCCTCTCATTGCCTCTCTCTATCTCTGTATGCTTTTTCTGTGTATCTCTATCAACTCTCTCTTTCAAAACTCCTCACAGTGTGTGTGTGTTTTTTCTCTAATCCCCCTGTCCTAATCTCAGATCCTCCCCTTTTATAAGCCTCCACATCAAAACTTTTACAGCCTGTTAGATTAATCAGATACCCCTCCCATGTGCCCATTACTTTTCAGTTTCCACTCAACTATTTAAGTATTAATCCCATGACATTCCCTTAGCAGGCTTTAACTTTTTTACTTTATTATCTAAAAGCAAGTATGGGCAGTAAAATATATCTGACAGCATATACTGTCAGATTGTTTAAAACTTAAAAGCTTCTTAATGCAGAAAAACAGGCTGTGCACAAGGCACATGAGGTGCACCAATGCACATGCTGTGCACGAGTGCACATGCCTTCCAATTCAGGATTTAAACATAAACAATCCCTTTTTACATTGACTGGTCCAAATCAACAGCTATAGGTAAACGAAACTGATTCTGAATTGATTTCAACAAATGTTCAACAGAGGCAAATCGATTTACTATGCTCAGACAGTTGAAATTAATTGACGACACATGTCGACTCGACTATATTAGCATTATCGTACACAATCGTAGCCGAAAATCAAACATTCAGAAGTATAGGATACATGACTCGACTTATACTGATTAAAATAGAATGGTGCATCCGAGGAATCAGTTAGTTAGTACAAATTGGAATACAACCAATACGCATGCCGTATCAGAATAGGAGGAGAAGGATTCAGACAAACACAGATGTTCAAACAGAGTGGACGAACAAAAGTTGATAAAAATTCAAAACACAAATTGACACAAAACATGAACAGACATCTAATCCCTCACATGGACCAAACAAATAAGGGAAGAAGGCAGACTCACCTCAAATCTTGAAAAATCGGAAACCTTGAACCGGACTTGGACAGCCTTTCTTAAGGCTGAACGGACTTTAATCGAAGTGTTTCTCAGATGAGAAACACTTCGATTAAGGTCCCTTGGACCTTAATTTCTTTGGCTCGAACGGGTATGAACTAGTGACGAGGAACTACAAAGTTCCAAAACTCAGATCCGGGATTCATGTTTCCCTGGTTAGATTCGGACCAAACCAAGTATGGTTCGGTCACGAGGGGGGTCTGGGGAGTATCTGGTACAAAACTGGGGTTGGTTGGGTCAGATCGAGTTTTGACTCGAATCTTCGAATGAAGATTCGAGGACCTGGGGGGTGATTCGAAACATGGGGTTGGTAGATTTGGGTTCAGGATGGCCTGGGGGTCCTATGGTGTTCAAGGGAAGGTCACCGGCGTCCATGCCGCCGGCTTTCATGGCGGAAGTATGCAGAGGCGGCTAGGGTTTTAGGTGTTGTGGTGAAGACGACGAAGGCTGGGGTTTGGATAGGGGGGGCAGGGTAGTGTTATGCGCTTATATAGTTAGTGGGCAAGTGGATCCTGGCCGTTGGATGAGACGAGATGAAGGGCCAGGATCCTTCGGCTAACAGGGAACGACGTCGTTTCAAGGGTAAGGGGTTGGGGTCGGTCCGGGTGTAAATGGGTCGGGTTTGTTGATGGGTTATGGGGATTGATCTTGGCCGTTGATCACTCTGAGATCAACGGCCCAGATCAGGCACGACTCAAACGACGTCGTTTGGACGTCCTGGGCATCAGGTGACCTGGGCTGGGCAGGCCTGGGTCTTGGGCTGTTTGTTTGGGCCAATTTTGTTAAAATTGGCCCAAGTCCGGAAGGGGTCTTTTCTTTTTTTTTTTTTTTTTCTTCTTATTTATTTTAAAACAAAGCTAAGCCAAAAAAAATCAAATTAAAATTAAATACACACTCAAATACAATTATTTGCACACATACTAAAATATTTCAAAACCGGTAAAGTCAAACCAAATAAAATCACGGACGAAAATGCCTATTCACGATTTTCTATTTAACGACCGAATTACGGTTTGAATTACGCAGGACACATATATATTTTTTGAATTTTATTTTAATAAAGTAAATAAATAAGAATGGGCCAAAATCACAAATAAATCCACAAGGTGCCGTACAGAAATCCGAAATTGTACAGCAGGGCCAATTATATTTTTTTTTATTTCTTTTTGGAGTGATTGTTGTGTGAAACAAAAATCACGTGCTCACAGCGACATGTAGCTCGATCCCATAACTATCACTCATAATCAAACTCTTGGCCTCACTCAGTCATCAATCTCTTTAATCTTACCCACATGCTCACAATGTCATGAAAACTGACCCAGAGTAATGATATGATGTATCAATAAGCACAACTGAGACTGAGATATAATATGAATGCATGAATGTGACTGAGTACGAAATATCAATGAAATCAATGAGATGACAGCAAACGATCGCCAGGGGTCCCAACAATATCAGCATAAATCCTAAACATGATATCTAGCATGATGTACGGCTCAATGGGTGCACGCCCACATGCCCGTCACCTATCATGTGCGTCACCTCAACACTAATCACATAACACATAATTCGAGGTTTCATACCCTTAATACTAAGTTTAGTAGAGTTACTTATCTTAAGTAAGCCAATTTCGACACTGAGCAAGCCAAGCGATGCTCCAAGAATGCCATCACGCACATAGCGACCTCTGAATGGCTCAAAACTATCCAAAAACAACTCAAATACATTAGATAAAGCCCAAGGAAGCAATTACAATTGATAAAGATCGAATCCTACATCAAATCCCAATTTTAGCCAAAAATCATACCTGGGCCCACACCTTGAAACTCGACAAAACTCATAAAATATGACAACCCATTCAATTACGAGTCCAACCGTACTAGTTTCGCTCAAGTCTGACTTGAACTCGGTGTTCAAACTTCTAAATGAATAAGGGGATCAGGATATTGTGCTGCGAGTTGGGGCATTCTGAGAGCCACCGCAATTTTGGGTACTGGAGGCGCGCCAAGGTTGGGGAGGTCATGGGAGCTATGCGTAAGATGAGCAAGGGTAGAGCAGGTTTGGAGTTGCTGACAGGGTTATTTAATGTTATTTTCAAGACGAAGAGGATGCTAGACGAGTGGAGGTGGAGTACGGTGGTTCCGTTGTACAAGAACAAAGGTGACATCCAGAGTTGCAATAACTCTAAGGGTATCAAACTATCGAGTCATACCATGAATATGTGGGAGAGGGTAGTAGAATCGAGGGTAAGGAGGACGGTGTCTGTATCAGACAACCATTTCGGGTTCATGCCGGGTCGTTCTACTACGGAAGCTGTCCACCTTATTAGGAGGTTGGTGGAACAGTACAGGGATAGGAAGAAGGATCTGCACATGGTGTTTATTGATTTGGAGAAAGTATATGACAAGGTTCCTATAGAGGTTCTTTGGAGATGTCTAGAGGCTAAAGGTATGCCGGTTGCTTACATTAGGGCGATTAAGGACATGTATGATGGAGCTAAGACTTGAGTTAGGATAGTGGAGGCGACTCCGAGCATTTCACGATTGTTATGGGGCTACACCAAAGATCTGTGCTCAGCCCTTTCTTGTTTGCTCTATTGATGGATGCACTAATACACCATGTTCAAAGAGAGGTGCCATCATGGTGTATGTTATTTACTGATGACATTGTTCTGATTGACAAGACGCGGAGTGGCGTTAACGAGAGGCTGAAGGTTTGGAGACATGACCTTGAGTCAAAAGGTTTCAAGTTGAGTAGGACGAAGACGGAATATCTTGAGTGCAAGTTTAGTGCTAAGACGAGGGAAGCGGGCATAGACGTTAGGCTTGGATTGCAGGTCATTTCCAAGAGAGGTAGTTTCAAGTACCTTGGGTCAATTATCCATGGGGATGAGAAGATCGACGAGGATGTCACATACCGCATACGAGTAGGGTGGATGAAATGGAGGTTAGCATCTGGAGTATTGTGTGACAAGAAAGTGCCTCCGCTCCTCAAAGGTAAGTTTTATAGGGCGGTGGTTAGGTCGGCCATGTTGTATGGGGCTGAGTGTTGGCTAGTTAAGAATTCACATACCTAGAAGATGAAAGTAGCAGAAATGAGGATGTTGAGATGGATATGCGGGCATACTAGTATGGATAAGATTAGGAAAGAAGATATTCAGGAGAAGGCGGGAGTGGCTCCTATTGATAACAAGATGCATGAAGTGAGACTCAGATGGTTCGGCCACGTTCAGAGGAGGAGCTTGGATGCCCCGGTAATGAGGTGCGAGCGGTTGGCGTTGGTGGGTACGAGGAGGGGTAGAGGGTGGCCTAAGAAGTATTGGGCAGAGGTGATCAGGCGGGATATGGCGAGACTTTAGATCTCCGAGGACATGGCACTCGATAGGACGATATGAAGGTCGAGCATTAAGGTTGTGGGTTAGGAGGTAGTTGAACATATTTAGTCTACCAGTGTGAGGCTAGGCTGATAAGATTTAGTCTTAGACTACTAGTGGTCAGTGCTGTATTTACACTACTCTTCTGTTTTTATAGTACCGGGTCTTATTTACTGGTCATTATTTCTGCCTTTCATCTATTCGCTGGTTCTTGTGTTGTTGTTATTATTTCCATGATGGTACTGATATATTTTCTCTTTTTGTATTTTCGTCTTCTTGAGCCGAGGGTCTTTCAAAAATAGTCTCTCTATCCCATCGGGGTAGAGGTAAGGTCTCCGTACACACTATCCTCCCAGACCCCACTTGTGAAACTACATTAGGTCGTTGTTGTTGTTGTTATTGTAATTCATCAACCAATTGCTAAAAATGAAGATAGATTCATGAAATATAATCAAAACTGAGTGTAGAACACTTACCCCAATCCCTGTGATGAAAATTGCTCCAAAACTCGCCTCAATCCTAGTCCCATCTCAAAATATGAAGAAATAATCAAAACCTCGTTTTTATAGCTTATGCCTAGCAGATTTCACATTTGCGGACAAATAGTCGCATCTGCGACTACCGCTTCTACAGTAAATGATTCGCTTCTGCGAAAATAGCCATGCTCAGCAACCCCCGCACCTGCGGTCTTAAGCCGCTTCTGCGATCACGCTTCTGCGCTCATGAACCGCATCTGCGGTTGCGCAGGTGTGTCCAAGCACCCCCACATGCGATCCTCACGCCTAGCTTCCTTTCTCGCTTCTGCAATGACACTGCCGCTTTTCTAGCTCCGCAGCTGCGCCCAACATTCTGCAGGTGTGGTCACACCAGAACTAGAAACTCTTCAGCTATGCAACATGGAGTGAAAATGATCCGAACCTCGTACGAAACTCACCCGAGTCCCTCGGGACCCCGTCCGAACATATTAGCAAGTCTCAAAACATAAGACGGACCTGTTCGAGGCCTCAAAACACACGTAACAACATTGAAACAATGAATCACACCTAAATTCGAAATCATTGAACCTTGAAACTTCAACTTCCACAACCAATACCTAAACCTATCAAATCACGTCCGTTTGAGCGGACCTCAAATTTTGCACACATGTCACATTTGACATTATGGACATGATCCAACTTCCGAAATCGGAATTCGACCCCGATATAAAAAATTCCACTCCCAGTCAAACTTTTTAAAATTTCAACTTTCGCCATTTCAAGCCAAATTCTACCATGGACCTCCAAATCACGATCCGGATGCGCTCCTAAGTCCAAAACCCAACGGAGCTAACAGAATCATTAGAAATCCAATTTGAGGTGAAATACTAAAAAGTCTAAACTTGGTCAAACCTTTCAAATTTAAAGTTTGTAGATGGGAATCATTCTCCCAACTCAATCCCGAATAACCTAAAAATCCAAATCAATGATTCACATAAGTCATAATATATCATACGAAGCTACTCATGCCCGAAAACTACCGAGCGAAGTGCAATTGCTCAAAACGACCGGTCGGGTCCTTACAACAACCGACCCTATGTACTCTATAAGTGCCGAGCCTAATATTGATGAAGTAGTGATGAGGCTAAGACGTGTCACTTACAACAACCTATATGCAGTAATAATAATAATAACATGAAAGGAAACAGAGGAAATGAAAGTAAGGCAGTTAATTTATGAATATGAACTAAATCCTCGCAATCAGAGAATCCAGAATAACAGATCTTATAATTTCATACAAAAAATGCTGAAACCCAACACAATAACAACAATGAGTATACACACACAATCTTTTGTGACACGCAACCCGATCCCAGCGTACACACACAATACTCCCTTATTTCACCATAGCATCATTTATCAATATAAAAAATTGCTTATACAATCCGTTGTGGTACGCAACCCGATCCCACCATATCATCATAATCAATGTCATAATCCTCCCTTATTACACCTTATTGTTATTTATCAATATCAAGCATTACATACACAACCGTTGTGGTGTGCAACCCGATCCCACCACATCATCATAATCAATGTCATAATCCTCCCTTATTACACCATATCATAACCGTTGTGGCGTACAACCTGATCTACACATAATTTCATAAAAGTAATCAATCCAATATCTCAATTCACAAGGATCTCTACAGTTTGGGATATGAAAGCAAAATGACAAAGGAATTACATACTAATCAAAGGAATGCTATAAATAATACAAAAGTAACAAGATAAGTCAAGTACGTGATAATTAAGAGGTGCAAGTAAGACAATTAAGGCAAGTAGTAATTAAGCACGGAGTCATGGAAGGGACGAACAATGAAATACAAGAATAATTAATGACAAGAAACAAATTGCAGCATAGAAAGAAACTAAAGCATGTAACATTTAAGGTATGGAATGAGCTAATTCATAAAATATGAGAAAGACATGGAAGTAAGTATCATGACGGCGCATATACACTCGTCACCTCACATATACACCGTTTCACACATAATTCACATAACATATAGTTTAAGGGTTCCTAATTCTCTCAAATCAAGGTTGGACCAAACATTTACATCGTTCCGCAATCAAATCAAAGCTCAATCGGGGCATTTTCTCTAAATTTGGCCTCCAAACTAATCGAATCTAACCAAATATAGTTCAAATAATTCAAAATAAGCTTTAGAAACTACTCACGAGTGAAAAAGATTCAAATTTTTAATGATTTTGGAAAAGGTCAACAAAAGTCAACCCCGGTCCCGCTTGGTCAAAACCCGAAATTCGGACCAAAACCCAATTACCCCTTTACCCCCGAACCCGATTATGTGATTAGTTTCAAAATCCAACCTCAATTTGAGGTCTAAATATCAATTTCTCAAAATCCCCAATTTCTATCTAAATCCTACTTTCTACCATGCAAAAGCTTTGCTTAAAAGTTAGAAATCAATAGCCGTTGATGAAAATGGAAGAAAATGAGTTAAAATCTACTAACCTATGACATGTGGATGAAATTCCTTTTTAAAATTGCCTCTAGGCTGAGCTCAAATGTAGAGATGTGAAAATGGGATAAATCCCACTTTTGGAGGTTTTAAATCACTAGATCAGGTCTTCATCGCGTTCGCGAAGGACCTGACGCGATCGCAAAGCACTTGGACCCAATTGGCCTTCGCATTCGCTATGGATCCCCCTGGTCTTATCGTTCGCGACCTTTTGATCACGTTCGCATAGAACACTCAGCAGATCCCCTCCCAGGCCAATTACTTATCGTGTTCGCGTGGGGTTCGTCACGTTCGCGAGGGGTGATCCTACCACTACTTCGCGTTCGTGACCTTGACCTTGCGTTCACATAGAAGGAATCCCACCCCAAAGCAGGTTAAGCTTTGCGATCGCAAGAGTGGCTATGCGATCGCAAAGAACAAAGCGCTAGACACAAGAAATCTCTGAAACCGGCAATCCTTCTAAGTTAGAAATGGTCCGAAGCCTATCCAAAACCCAGCGAGCCCTTCGGGCTCCAAACCAAATATGTACACAAGTGTAATAACATCATACGAACTCACTCGCACAATCAAAATACCAAAATAACATCTAGAACCACGAATCGGACATCAAACTGTATGAAATTTTCAAAGAAACTTAAGAACTTTTGAATTTTATAACCGGATGTCCGAATCACGTCAAATCAACACCGTTTTGCACCAAATCTTACAAAAAAGTCATTAATAGTTAAATGAACTTATTCCAAGTTCTGGAACCGAAATCCAAACCCAATAGCAACAAAGTCAACCTACGGTCAAACTCATGAATTCTTTAAACCTTCAAATTACTAGTTTTCAACAAATCACATTAAATCAAGTTAGGAACTTCCGAATTCAATTTCGGGCATATGCCCAAGTCCCAAATCATGATACGAACCTACCGGGACCATCAAAATACTTATCTGGGGTCCGTTTACATAAAATATTAATCGTAGTCAACTCAAATCATCATTTAATGCTACAATTCACATTTTCTTCAAATTTTCACATAAGAAGTTTCCTGAAAAAGACACGGACTGAGCATGCAAATCGAGGAAGGCTAAATGAAGATATTGGAGGTCTCGGAACACGAAAATAAAGGCTAAAACTCAAAATGACCTATTGAGTTATCATATTACGCTATGCTTTATTGAATAATTTTGTGACTGCAAACACTAAATCCATGCCTATTTTTCTTGTTCTATCTTGAAAAAGTGAAATTTAGCTTAGGTACAAAATAATTAGTAAGGAATTAAGTGGGTTAATCATTTGATTAATGAAATCTAGCTATGAATGGTGTGATTTTTACTTGGATTAATCGATTGCTTATAATTGAGCCTTAGTTTACTTGGAAGAGCAATTTGGGAAAAAACCTCTTAAGTGTTGGAAGACGTTAAGTGGGTGAAATAGAAATTGAGGTCACAACACATGCGTAATTAACTAAAATTGAACATGTGTATACCCAAAAGCATAGCCTACACGAAGGGGAAGCAATCCTAGCATCTTTCTCTTATTTGTAATAACTACATTTTTACTCGTATTCTAAGTGTTCGATAAAATTCTTAAACTAGCTTTTGTAATCATTCTAGAAGTAACTTAAAAGTAATTGAACAACCATTTTTTGTTTGAATATTACATTAAGAATCATCAAGGTTATACACATTTGGACACTCTAACATAGGCCTACCAGGGGTGGATTCCCCCTTTGCCAGAAAATTACACTGTATATATAAGGCAAAATATATTTTTTACCTCTATATGTTATGTTTTGAATTCCCTTGACATAGCCCAAAAGTGTAACTTAGTGGTCAAGGGGGTTCAAAATCTTTGTAAGGTCATAGGTTTAATTCCCATTATCTACAGTCCTTTTTAACTTTTTACTTTTTTAACCCCCTTCGCGAAGATCCTGTCTCCGCCGCTGAGGCCTACTCTTTATGGAATTCGATCCCAACCTTATTTGGTTTATTATTGCTAACGATAATGCTACGCTTCATTTAAAGGTATAGGATTGGACGTCATCACCCACATTGTACTGCGTAATCATTATTAGACTTGCATTGACCGGTAATGTCATAAGTTACTTACTTTTATTAGCACATGTATTCAAGTTGGTTAAAAAATGAAGTACTGACCAAATATGTTTTTGTAGATGTTTCTGATCTTAGTAAAGAATTGGTAGATTAGTTAATTTCTTATTGAGAAAATCATTTTTTTTTTCCGTTTCATTTGAGAGCTCCTAATTAAGAAAAGTACTCAATTTTTAATTAGGCATGTTTGGAGAATCAGTAGTTGATATCTTGAAGATGCTAACATTTATGGGAAAATACTTAAGTAATTAAGAATTCCCAAAATTAGATCCTATAATTTAAAAAGTCTACCTTTTGTTACCTTTCATCTCTATCCTTCAAGGTAAGATAATTTAGTCTTAATATCTAAATCATTTAATTTTCTTTTCATGAGATTGCATTAATCTCGACTGAGCATTGCCTCTGCCACTATATAATGCTAAACAAGACCTTAATTCAAATCATACAAAAGTTATAATATTGTCCTCTTTACAAAGTGCAGTAGTAGAGATAAACTATGGCCAAGGCTCTTATGAAGTTTGCTTTCTTTGTTGCTTTGTTGCTGATTACCATGGGTTTGTTTCTCTTTCTTATTCATTTCCTTCATAGTCATTTCATTTAATGTCAGTTTTTCATTGTAATATCTTAGAGCAAAGAGGAAAAAAGAATGGTAATAATCATATATAGGGGTGACATAATTAGCCCATAAAATTATGAACCGGCTTAAGTTTTGGCGAGTCATTGACTACTCATTCATTAACTCAATCCATTTTGACCCATCCAAATTCAGCTCGTCTAAAAGTTAAGCTGATTTGGACCTATGAGAAACCTTATCAAAATATTTAAATAAATTTAAATTTAATATGTTATATATATAGCTGCAATAAAGGGGGGAAATTCATAAGTTTTATTAGTAATTAAATAAATTACAAGAAAACAAACAGAAAAATTAAAATTTGATAAGAGGTGGGTTGGTCGTGTTATGCCATATTATTTAGCTAATTTTGATTTAACTCATCTCAATCTAAATATTTTTTGTTTGGGCGGACTAATAACTCTTTTATTAGTTAACTCAACCCATTTTGACGCGCCTATATTCCGTCGGACTCGCATATTTGACACCCCTAACTCGTATGTGATATAATGAATTGCTTACAATTTTCTTGTATATAATTGCAGATGTTTCATCCTTTAAGGCGGCAGCACTGAGAAAATGTCATACTTCAGATGATTGCGATGGGGTTTGTTCTCCTGCTCTGAAAACCAGTTGTCTTTTTCACAGATGCATATGCTGGTCCAAGAAAAAGGAAGAAATGGATACAAAATTAGGTCTGAATCCCAAAAATAACTGATGGCTTTTATTGTGCTTGCATTGAATTGTGCTAAAATGGTTGTGGACTTGATCTTGTGTAATACTATATGTCCCAATAATTATACGTTTTGTTAAATGTTATAAATGAAATGTTGCTTTTAAGTATTCATATTACGAATATCACGTGTCACAATCCTAGAGACTGATGTACACAGTCCTATTAGTGCGTGATATACACTTTTTTTTTTTTTTTTTTTTTATAGAAAATCGAGCAAGCACAAAAATGGTGTGTAATGTTGAAAACTAATCTTACTATCTCAAAAATAATGCTTTGTAACAGAAATTTGGCATTACTCTTAAATAGCCTTAATGACTTATTATTTTTGTCAAAACTCAAAATCCAGTTAGTCGTGATGACATTTAAACTAACCCGCTAGATAAGCCAAATGATAGACAACACAACTTAAACATGATAACAGGAATCAATAAATCAAATAATTGAGATTTCTATATAAAATCTCAAGGATTGGTAGTACAAGTAATGAGCTCTTAAGATTTAAAATTTATAAAGCTTGTACGAAATAAATACACCATCTGTTCGAAATATACATAAACAGATTTACAAATCTAAATCTACCATGAACAAGAGGCAGCAACAACCCGAACGCATGTACTTCAATGTCAGCTCCCGCCATACACAGTAACATCAACTCCAAAATCTGCACGCAAGGTACAGAAGTGTAGTATGAGTACAACCGACCCATGTACTCAATAAGTAGCAAACTTAACCTTAGATTGAAAGTAATGACGAGCTCGAAAATCGGTTAGAGTCCAACACTAATAGCCAAAAATAACTCGTAATACTATAATAAAAGTTGTACAAGTAATAATTCAAAAGATATTATGCTCAACTTGTTCGCAGTTACGAAAAATAAACATACTTTTCAGGAATAACACTAAATCCATGATCTATCATCGAAATAACCAAAATATGAGTAGATCAGAAAACCTGTGACGTTTCCCAAACTTTCAACAACAGATAAGATATTCCATTATCATATAGCATGAGGAAAGTGCATCTCTACGCCTACATGTCAATATGCATGTCAAGTCATAAATGTTATAATACTGTATAGCATGAGGAAAAAATGCATCTCTATTACCTACATGCCAAGTATGCATGTCAAATAAATGATCTCACGGTGATATTCTCAAGTACTTTCACCCTCAACATACTCAAGCTATCTGTCTCATTTTTCCACTTCATCACACACACCACCACCATTCAGCACTGCACGGGTGCCTGACTCATAAGCCCCTCACTAAAGCACGAGTATATATATCATTGTGCCTGCGCTTACTGCTGGTATGTCAGACTCCAGAGGTGTGGATCCTGACCAAGCACTAATCCAAAGCTGATACGGCCTACTACGGCGTGCAACTCAATCCACAATAATAGATAAGTCAATAAGGCGAACTGCGGTGTGCGACCCGTTCCACAATAATCAATAAAAGTTACAAAGCCAATATGACCTGCTGCGGTGTGCACAACCAACTGCATGTGCGACATTGCACCTGCATTATATCCTTCGCAGAAGGGACCCAAAACTCCACAAAAGCTGTACCGCACCAGCTGCCAAAATCACGTAGGTGCGAGACGCCAGCACCAAAATTGCTCAAAGTGATCAAAACCATCTGAAACTTACCTGAATCACACCCGGGCTCCCCGGAACCTCGTCTAATCATACCAATAAGTTGCAAAATATAATACAGACCAACTCGAGACCTCAAATACACATAACAACATCGAAATGATGAATTTCACCTCAAATCAACTTGAAGAACTTTTGAACTTTCAACTTCCAAAACTCGTGCCGAACCTCATCAAATCAACTCGGAATAACATCAAATTTTGCACACAAGTTTTGAATGATATATCAAAACCTTGCGGAACATCCTTCCAGTCAAGGAACATCAAAATCAACTCCCGGTCAAATCTATAAACTTTCCAAACCTTCAAATTGCCAACTTTCGCCAATTAATGCCAAAACCTTCAAAGAACATCCAAATACAAATCCGGGCATACGCCCGAGTCCAAAATTACCATCCGAACCTAATGGAACCATCAAAACTCTAATTTGGGGTCAAATACACAAAAGTCAAATTTGGTCAACTCTTCCAACTTAAAGCTTCCTAGTTGAGAATCATTCTTCTAAATCAATCCCGAATCATTTGAAAACCAAAACCGACGATTCACACAACTCATATACATCATATGAAGCTACCCAAAACTTCAAACAATTGAACGAAATGCAAATTCTTAAAATGACTGATTGCATCATTACATTATCCCCCATTTAAGTATACACTCGTCCTTGAACATGCTAAGAATCGTTCCAAAGCCATCAAATCATTGTGTAAACTCACCATGCACGCACCCGTAGGTTATATCACGTCACCCAAATCCATATAAGCCTGACAACACAACATAAATGAAGATCCTTTCTTGAATCTTAGCCCATAAATCTTAGAATCAAATCTCCAGCATCCGAAATCCATTAGAAGACCCGACTCTCACATATATGTAATGTATACGTTTGAACAAGTTGTACCAAGACAAAAACATAACCCAAGATGTAGTTACATGATATACCATATAACGCAAATACACACAACAATAACTTCTGACCACGATATCTACCTAAAATAAACCCGATACAGGTAATAAACGTCATATTAAATAAAAACCTTAGTACAATTTCAATGATGAATGAAACACGCAAAAACTCATAACCATTCATCAAATCAACCAGTTATGGAGCTTTCTCACCCGATACGAACTATTGCTAAATTATAAGCTGACGTCCGATATTATTCTCCCAAAAGTACCGTAATCAAATTTGGTCGCACTCATTAATGGTCCAATGAACTCAACTCACCCAATACAAATTGCGCTTACTGACATGCCACAATAGTACTACCTAAGCCACAAACCGTGCAAATTCGTGCATTGATAAGAAACAACTCAAATGCACCCAAAATGGAAAGTGAATCAAATGAGTGATTCGTCTCACAGGCTCAATGGGTACCACCACAAACATAATGCTATGAACACATTACACATTGTAGATTAAGGACATGCGAATTTAATAGAAAAGATCATATCTCAACATAACTCCACTACAATGGGTGAGCCCAGCCAAACGCTGGTCCGTATGAAATACCTCGAGCCACAATGCTCAAAATCAACAATCATATGCAAATCAAAAACAACCACACGAAGTGCATAACCATAACTTTGGAGAAAATGATAGCATAATATACCATCAACATGAAACACCATAACTAAGGCACAATCAACCATTCAACACCCTGATAACCATCTCGCTCAAATTTTTGCCATAGGGTCCAAAAAGAATCACATCTAGTGTTGAAATAACTAACAGATCACAACCTATTATATCATAGAAGAGTAACACATAGAACATATCAGAACACGAACAAGCTCAACTCCAATTGAATGACACACCCCTTAACAATAACAGTGCTAAGTCAACAAATCCGACTTGGTGTAGAATACATATCCTCATTGGGCCTACCAATAGCCCCCAAATCAACTCTAATCATCCACAAATAGATAAATAAGTGTCCAAAAGTCCACAATGACCTAACCATAATACATACCACTATCTATCTAGCTTTAGCCATACCTTCACAGTCCGTAACCAAGGAATAATTTGCCTTTGGAAACTCCCAGTCTCCAAATCCCTAGAATACCAGAATCACCGTATCCGTTTCTAACTCGACCACTCAAGTGACTGACACATACTTCATATATAATCATTCCATGAGAAATACTTACAAAATTCTTTCGTGCCATATGGAAAAATTTGAACATCAGTAGTCGACCGACCAGACGAGTACCACAATACGAATTAAGCATTCGTAAGTTAAAACATAGTGCGCCTTCTAAAATGCGCGCCCTTCTCAGGTAATACCAAGTAGTACTAGCATTCATCTAAATATCTGGAACCGTCCGTTCTATCTAAAATTCATGACCTTCCCTTCAAAACTCAACCACAACCTAGTATATGCAAACCTCAATCCCACATGATGCACCGCATCTATCACGACATCATATGAAAACACGAGAACCACATTATCAACTCTGGGTCACTAGCAGGATACATACTCAGTCAGCCAGAAACCTTCCACTTGATCCCATCCAGGAGAAAATCATATTACACAACTTACTCCTCATGCCGGTAGAAAATATCCATCTCAAACCATGGTAGAAATCCTCGATAACTCTACAAAACTCATTTGCACTTAACTAGCCATCAGAAATGGATTCCTATAACTCAACCAAGTCAAGAAGATCGCCAAATCCAATAGTATTGTCACAACATACTTGTAGAGATTGATCACCACATCATAAGAAGCCAAACAACTAATTATACCCATTATCATACCAATCCAATCTACCAAAAGCTGTCCTATTTCTTTGAGTTCCTTCTGAATTACCTTTAAGTTAACATTTCTTCTTGCTAGTACACTATGATTGTTAACCCAAAGCTCACTACAACAGATCCTAGCATGAAACTATGTCTCCTTTAAGCCCATAAGATACTGTATTCCCTCTTAAGTGCCCCAAAGTAACACAATCGAGATACCTACTCTGAGGAAACCTTCTATGAATCTGACATTGTTTCCTTAACCTCTCTGATACTAGAATGTAGAATCCATAATGATATAGAAATGTAGCGGGTCCCAATACCATCCAATGCAATCTTAGATTTATCCTTTTACAATTCCCAAAATTTCACAAATGCCACATGTGAGTCTTGAATCCATTAGAACCTCCTCGAGGGTCCTCCACTATATCCATTCTCAAATGCGCCGCTCAAACGAGCCAAATGACCTGTGCTTCACTATCACACCAACACCCAAATAAGTAGTCCACACCTATAAGTAACTGAGTGAATCCATTTTCTTAGTAAATTACATCCATCATGAACAGTAAACGTAAACCATTCTAAGACCGTTGTATATCCATAAGGTGTAATGCATCATGTATCCAGAAATTTCCTTGCTTAAGTCATTCTCAAAACCAACTTTTGCAAGTCGTAACCGATCCACAAGTATGCCTCCGATCGAAACTAATACAACATAACTATGAAATCAAATCGTCTATAGCATAATCCCCCACTTGGATTACAACGATAGAACAAAACATCCGATAACTCACAATACCCATAATCTATTATTGCCATAATCCCGCACCGGAATTCAACTAAATCCTTCATAAGCTCCTACAACATAAACCATAAAATACCTTAAATCATCCGCTAAGCTTGCATTCATCCTCGTGACAATCAGGTCAACTTTCTCAACCGATCCAAACTCAAATCACAACACATATAACTCACTGGTAGAAAGAAACTCTTCACATAACATCATAAGGATTACATATTCGTAGACCACCGTACAGGAAATAACCCACATGCTTAGCCTCAAATTGGCATTTCACTACGACCTACCATGGTAACAACCATCCTGTAATCACTTAACCTTCCCGAGTCTAAACTTGTCAACGAGACATAAGAATCTACTCCATCCTATAACTGGAAAATATGATCACAACTCGAGACTGTACAATACAACAAAACAGATATCAAGCAACCAATAGTTCTTTTAACATCCCAAGAAAACCTTCTCGTCATTTCAAGCCACACGATAAAGAAAGAACTATGAGAAGTTTATCCTAGATGCCCTGTAGCCTCTCGAAGATAGGTATGAACGTCATCATGTTGATCTACAAGACTCTACTAGACATTTACTCATGATTCGCATAACCTTTAAACCTAGAGCTCTAATACTAACTTGTCACGACCTAAAATTCAGCCAGTTATGATGACACTTACCCCATCCCGATAGGTAAGCCAAATGATAGACAATACAACTCAAATAGGATAGCAGAAATAAATAAATCAAATAAATAATTTCTATACAAAATACCAAGGATTGGTAGTACAAGCTATGAGTTGCTAAGACATAGAATTTATAAAGTCAGTACGAAATAAATACATCCTCTGTTTGAAATATACATAAATATATTTACAAATATAAAGCTACCATGAGCAAGAGGCAACAACAACCGCAATGTAGTACATCTTCAATGCTAGCTCCTGCCATACACAGTAAAATTACCTCCAAAATATACACGCAAGGTGCAGAAGTGTAGTATGAGTACAACTTACCCCATGTAATCAATAAGTAGCAAACCTAACCTTAGGTTGAAAGCAGTGACGAGCTCGGAAAACAATCAGAGTCCAACACCAATAGCCAAAAATAACTGGTAATACTATAATAAAAGCAATACAAGTAATAACTCAAAAGATATTATGCTCAACTCGTACACAACTACAGAAAATAAACATGTTTTTCACTTATAATAGTAAATCCCTGATCTTTCATCGAAATAACCAAAATATGAGTATATAAAAAAAACTATGATGTTTCCCAAAATTTCGACAACAGATAAGATATTTTATTATCAGATAGCATATGGAAAGTGCATGTCTATGCCTACATATCAATATGCATGTCATGTCATGAATGTCACAATACTGTATAGCATGAGGAAAAAATGCATCTCTACACCTTCATGCCAAGTATGCATGCCAAATGAATGATTTCACGGTGATATTTTGAGGTACTTTCACCCTCAACATAGTCAAGTAGTTTGTCTCATTTGCCCACTTCATGACACACACACCATCATTCAACACTGTACGGGTGCCTGGCTCATAAGCCCCTCAACAAAGCACGTGTAAATATCATTGTGCCTGCACTCACTGCTGGTATGTCAGACTCTGGAGGTGCAGATCCTGCCCAAGCGCTAATTAAAAGCTTATAAGGCCTGCTGTGGCATGCAACCCGATCCACAATAATCAGTAACAGTTACAAAGCCAATATGGATTGCTGCGGCGTGTAAGACGATCCATAATAACACTCACAACATGGCTTTTAGGCCCACATCAGTAATCAATCTCTCATGTCTCAAGGGTTCACAATCTGATACCACTCAACTCAAACAATGAGAACATGTGATGTAACAAGGAATGGTGAATAGAGACTGAGATATGATATGCAAATGAAGAATCATGACTGAGTATATAATTACAGTTAGTGTAGATAAATCAAAAGAATAGAAAAAGCCTCATTAGATCTCAACCAAATAAGCACATAGCCTAATCATGATTTCTAACATGAATCAAAATGTATTTACTCTAACAAGTAGGAATTTCACGGATAGAATAAGGTATAATAGCAAAACAAGTCCGGTCGTAGTCTAATAGTCATCTTGAATTATGATTAGCCAATGAACGCCCACACACTCGTCACCTAACATGTGTCTTACCTCAATATATCTCTTATAACATAGTTCCCATGGTGAAATACCCCCGAATCCAAGTTTAGATAAGTTACTTACCTCGAACTAGCCAAATCCAACCGAGCAAGCCAAACAATACTTTAGAAATACCGTGCATATCAACCTCCGAACGACTTGAAACTAACCAAATGCAACTCAAATACATCAAATAATACTAAAGGAAATAATCCCAAATGATAAAGGTCGAATCTTTACATATCTACTCAAAGTCAACCAAAAGGTCAAACTCAAACTGCACCTCAAAACCTGACAAAACTTACAAGATCTAAAAAACCCATTAAATTACGAGTCCAACCATACTAATTTCACTCAATTCCGACTCCAAATCTATATTCAAAACTCAAGTGTTCACTTTAGGAAAGTTTAGACAAAAGCCCTAATTTCTCTTTGAAATTCATAATTTGAATGCCAAAATCGAAGATAGAATCATGAAATATAATCAAAATCGAGTAGAAAATACTTACCCTAATCTATGTGGTGAAAACCACCTTCATTACTGCCCAAATCCGAGCTCCATAGTTCAAAATATGAATAAGTGAACAAACCCTCGAAATATATAGAATTAACCCACGATTTCTGCATTTGCGGAGCCAAATACACACTTGTGCCCTCGCTTTTATAAGAAAGCCACACATCTGCAATAGACGCTTCTGCATCCCTAATCTCATATCTACGAGAATACCTCAACAGGGCATTCTCCGCATCTGCAACCCGCAGGTGCGGTCCACAACATGCAAAAGCACAACTCTTTAGCTTGATCAAACTCCGTAGGTGCGCACAACAAATTGCATGTACGACATCACACCTACTTTATATCCTCCGCAGAAGCAAAACTCACCTGGGTGCCTCCCCTTCGCAGAAGAGACCCAAATTTCCGCATATGGTGTGTCAATGCATTGTAAAACTGACACCTTCTGTGTCAATGCATTATGATTGCCAAGCTGTAATAGCCATTGCTATAAATAAATCCTTCAATTGAAAGAGTAGAAACATTGGATTGAGACATAATGTAGATAAAATAACTACTGTAAGATGAAATTATTTCCATAGATTATGTGATGTCAAAAGTGAATTTGGCCGATCCTCTAACTAAACCTTTAGGTAGAAAATTAATATCTGAAATATCGAGAGAAATGAGACTATTGCCAATTTGAGTTATATCAATAATGATGGTAAACCAATCTATGTGGTTGGAGATCCGATGAAGAAAGTTTACATGTGTAATAACAAGTCATTAATTGATCAAATATGCATTATTAAATTATGTCTCTTCCTATGGCGTGTGTATATTGTGCAAAACTGCAAGGAATATGAGGCTGAGTTATTAAACTCTTAATACAATAATTCATAGCCTTTTTATATGTGATGTATTGCATTATGAAATACACTTGATGGATAGATCTATATGAGTATGGAGTGGGGCCGCTCCTATGAAATTTGTGGCAAAATTTCTAGAGCACTAATGAAAACCAGGCGCACACATGTCCTATTAGCGCTAAAACGCGATAACAATAGAAATTCCGGGGATATAATATTATGAATACGAACCCTAGCTTAAAACACGATTATTTTTGGTTCATAGAAATTATCAACTTCACTGTCACGACCTAAAACTCGACATGTCATGATGGCGCCTATCATGATTCTAGGCAAGCCAACAACTCAAACATACCAACATTTTAAATTCAAAATATATTGAAATAGGTTTAAGTAAGTAAAAATCTCATGACAAATAGATGAAAATGCCACAAATCATTCCAAATTTTCCCAAAACCTAGGTGTCACTAAGTACATGAGCATCTATATATTAACACAATCTAATACACTGTCTAAGAAAATAGAGCAAAATAACCAAAAACTGAGAGATAGAGGAGGAGAGTCAAGGTCTGCGGATGCCAAATCAGCTACCTCGATAATCTCCGAACAGGTAAAACTTCCACGATCAACAACCGACATGCCCGAAAATGCCTGGATCTGCACACGAGGTGCAGGGTGTAGTGTGAGTACAACCAACTCAATAAATATCGCAAATAAATAAGACAATGTAAGATAAGTATAAATTATTGAGGATACTAGTTATTCCAGCGTAATTCTTCCTTTTTAAAACTAGCACATCACAATATTTAAAACTAACTCATTATGCTTCGTAAGAACAATATCCGTGTGTGCATGTGCACTATTTCTCAAATACCCTGCTCAAACAGTACTATGGAATATAGAGGAAGGAAACTAGTAAGTCAAATAAATGATCAAGAAATGAAAATTTCCATACATTGTACAGACACCTCACGTATTGCACGGGCAACACACGTGCTAACAATAGAACCTGCACGGGCAACACACGTGGGACACAAATAACTCACATGTCAATATTATCAATATATGGATCCACACGGACAACTCACGTGCTGCACGAACAATTCACGTGCCAATAATATCAGTAAATGGTTCCTCATAGACAACTCATGTGCCAATAACATAATCCAACCAGCATAGTCACAGGCCACCAGTCCAAACATATCATACAGAAGCAATAAAACAAGTTTACATGGATATGATGAAAGAAATAATATTCTCATGCTCCTGGACTAGTATACGTGATATGCTAAAGTATATGCATGTGTAAAGTGTGCTATCGTTGCTCAGACTGGCAATTTCATCAATGAAAAGCATTTATAAAGTTCATTTAGGTGTTTAACCTTTGTGTAACCTCATAATGGCTCAAATAGATCACATAAACTATTACAACATGTGATATATCATAGCTTAAGCTTAACGGTCATTTCTAGGCTTATAAGAGCCTGAGCACAACCCAAACATTAATATATAATCCCGACTCCCCCACATGGGTTTATCACCACGTATGTGCACACCCAAAAGCACATGGCTGTCACAACAATTTAGGCAACCGGTGCCTCGACCGAGTTTAAATACGATACTTAACTCAAGTAAATAGAATCACTCAGCTAGAAAGTTCTTGCCTCGTGAATCAGCTTCCAAACGCCTCAAATCTGGCAACAAATACCTCGATTCAATCAACACAAGTTATAGGAATCAATTCCATATGAAAACGCTAAGTTCTTATTCGAAAGTCAAAAATTCAACTCTGGGCCCACGTCCCAATAAAAGTTACAAAATCCGAAAGCACATTCAACCACAAGTCCAACCATACCAAATTAACCAAATTCTGACACCACATCGTCACTCAAATACCCAAATTTAACTCTCTAATCCCTAGCGTAATACTCCCAAACTTCCACCTAAAAAACACACAAACTAGGTGGGCAATTTAGTGGGGAAATAATATTATTGGATAAAAATGATCAAGGGGGACTTACCTCAAGAAACCCCTCGAAATCCCTCTCAAAAATTGCCTTAGTCTGAGTTTGCATAGTAGAAATGAGAAAAATCACGAAACCCTCGAATTTTAAACACTGCCCATGCATTTCCGTACCAATGGAGCCTTGGCTCGCACCTGCGCTCCCGCTTTTGCGGAGAAAACTTCCATCTCCGAAACCCACTTAACAACCAACCATGCGCACCTGCGGTCCCAGCTTTGCACCTATGGGACTGCATCTGCAAACCATTCATCACTTCTGCGACTCCAATGCTGCCTACCCAAATCTGCTTCTGCGGTCGACCTCGCACAGATGTGCACCCACATCTGTGAAAACTTTTCCACGTCTGTGAACCCAAGTGACCTTCCTCCTTTTCATAGCTACGCAAGCTTATCCGCTTCTGCAGCTATGCACCTACGACCAATCCAACCGCAGGTGCGATGGCACCAGATCTGTAGCACCTCATCATAACACTTACGCCAAATTCGATCTGTTAACCATTCGACACCAACCCGAGGGCCCCAGGACCTCAACAAAATATACCAACAAGTCCTAAACACAATACAAAATTAGTCGAGGCCTCAAATAACATCAAACAACATCAAAAACATGAATCGCACCCCAATCCAAACTTAACAAAAACTAAGAAATTCCAACTTCTACAATCGATGCTGAAACTTATCAAATCGAGTCTGATTGACCTCAAATTTTGCATACAAGTCACAAATGACACAAATGACCTTTTCCAACTTCCAAAATGAAAATTCGAGCCTAGTAAAAACAAAGTCAACTCTCGGTGAAACCTCTCAACTTTCCGAACTTCTAATTTTCCAACTTCCACCGTTTCAAGCCAAAATCAACTACGAACCTCCAAATCACTATCCCGACATACTTCTAAGTCCAAAATCACCCTATGGAGCTATTAGAACCATCAAGCTCCATTTTGGAGTCGTTTACACATAAGTCAACATTCGGTCAACCTTTTCAACTTAAGCTTCCAACCTTAGGACTAAGTGTACCAACTCATTCCGAAACATCCCCGGAACCAAACCAACTACTCCGGCAAGTGGCATAATGAAAATTAAGCATAAAATAAGCAGTAAATGGGATAACGGGGCTATAACACTCAAAACGACCGGCCGGGTCATTACATTCTCCCCCTCTTAAACAAATATTCTTCCTCAAATGAGTCTAGAATCATACATGCATTCTCAAATAGGCATGGATATTTGCTCCGCATCTCCTGTTTAGTCTCCCAAGTAGCCTCCTCGACTGGTTGACCTCTCCATTGAACCTTCACTTAAGTTATGTTCTTTGATCTCAACTTTCAAACCTGCCGATCCAAAATGGCCACCGACTCCACATATTAAGTCAAATTACCATTCAATTGAACCGTACTGAAGTCCAAAACATGAGACAGATCACCGATATACTTCTGGATCATGGAAACATGAAATACTGGATGAACACTGTTGATATCCAATTTTCCCCTTATTTTTTATATACAAAATATCTTTCAAAATAGCATGTATATGCATATATAAGTATGTCCCAAGGTCCTATTATTTTTCTTAATTTCTTAAAGATTTTAAGTCAATTTACTGCCCTATTTTATCAAGAAAAAACCAATAATTATCCCCAAAGTTATTTTTTGGTGATTTACTTATTGGAGTCTCATGTTTATATTAAAATATGACTAAGGTATTTTTCACACATTTTTTTACAAATTTATTTGGTATTTTTAAGGATAGAATTGCATAATTGCAATATTAGATATTTTTATATTTAAGTTCGTCTCATATTCATAAAATGAGATTTCATATTTTTTAAATTGATAATTATGTATTATATATCATTTTTGTGCTTTCAATTTATTTCTAGAAATTAATTTACTATTTTTATAATTTTAAAAGTGAAATTTGGTTATTTAAATAATAGCCCAATTCGTTTCAATTTTAGCCTAAACTCTAACCCCAAATTGGACCCCAATTTCCAGCCCAATTTCAATTAAAACCCGACCCAAGCCCTAATTACCCCTACCTGACCCAAAACCTTATTAAATCCTAGCCGTTGATCTAAAAGATCAACGACCCTCACTCGTTCTTACCATTTTTAATTCCAAACGACCCCCAATACCCCTCATTTCCTCACTCGTCTCTATCTCTCTACCTCTGGTTCTCTCTAGAACATTCCCCCTTTCACCTCATCTCCAATGAGTTCCCTTCATCTTCTCCGACCACCTTCTGATCTGGATCCATGGTAGTTTTACCACCCACCAAGCCACCTATGGCTCCTCGCATTTGGTTACTGGAGCTTCATGACTCGACCACGAAGAGTTGGGTCCAGACCTCTGTTGATTCAAGTTCCACGACCATCTCCGGCCTGCTCTCGCGAGCCATGCCTGTTTCGAGCCTGGCCTCGACTCCTCTTGCTTAGATCCAAGCCTTTCTCCTTGTTTGGATTCCTCTGAAAACCCTAGCTTTTGAGGTTTTCTGATCTCTTTAGATCTGTTACAGATCTATGCTTTCCTTAAAGTTTTTAAACGATTTCCTTTATTTTCTTTCAAAAAACTATGCGTTCAAAACCATTTCTTTTTCCGATCTAGGGTTTTCTGAGTTATTTAGATGTTTCTCCGATTTTCTCTTTCTTTCGTGTGTTTCTTCTATTGTATTTTTTCTTTACTGTGTTCTTGTGTGTTTCTTATTAAGTTTCCTCTACTGTGACCTGATTAGTTTTCTTCTACTATGTTGCGTATTAGTTTCTTCTACTATGTTTTCTTTGAGCGCTTCTACTGTGTTTCGCATGTTACTCTTCTACCATGTTTCTCTTGAGTTTCTGTTGCTGAAGGAACATGTTAAAGGTTTTAGTTCTTTTTTTAGACCTCTAAACCTGTTTCGACTTAATTACTTGCCCTCTCATCTCTACACTCGATTGATGGTAGAAACCCTAGAATTTGGGGGGGTTTTCCAAGTTTGGAAATCACTGGCTATGTAATTTTCTTGAACTGGTTCTATTTCAAAAGAAACCCTAGCTCTTTCAGAACTATTTCGAGTCCCTCAACTGAGTTTTGAAGTCCTTGTTTTTCGTATGATTCTGACTTTTGCTAAACTCTTCTAAGGTCTTTTAAACTGGATTTTTGTATGCTACCCGATGCTACTTCTCTTCTACATTGCTAACCTATGTGACAGCCATGCTCCTGTAGTCTATTATCTACTGATTTTGCAATGACACGACATTTTCTTTAAGCTTAACATGTTTGTATGCTCTTTATATGTGCTGAACTTCCCCTCTAAAATGACTTTCAAATCTTGATTAGTTTCAGACTCCCTTCTGTATAGGTTTGATTGATTTCTTTCCTTATTTGTTGATTTCCGTATGACTCGATTTAAGTTACTTGACTTTCCTTAGCATTTCTGACTTGGTTCATTCATGGACCATTGATTACAAAATCTTTGATCCTTGATTTACTGGCTACTAATTAATTTTCTTACCTTATTTATGCAACCGTGTATTTCAAAGCCCCGCCCCTAAAATAAATTCCTATGTATTTACCCCTAATTACCTACTTTACACAAGATGTTTGCTTGATCTCTTTCCTTAAATAATTTTTGCTCATTACCGTTTAAGTTTGAACTCCTTAATTAAAGGAAGTTCTTCTATTGATTGATTTTAATTGGTGCATGGTTATTTTCTTGCCTTATTCTCTGCCTGTTTTCAAACTATAAATACCATACTTTTTATTGACAAAAACACACGAACACTTATAGTCTTTCTAAACTTACACTTACACGCAATAGTATTCTCTCTTTTTGTCTACACTATGGCCTATTTACAAGACCTACTGCTTTTCTCTATTTGTTTCTTGGAAATTGGTATGTCCTTATTTAAGCTTTAGCACCACAACAAAGTGTTTATTTACTGTTTTCATATCTATGTCTACTCACTGTTTCTACATAGTTCAACACTTACTTTAGCATGATGATTTATTTCTGCCTGTTCTATTCTGAATTCCAAACCCCGACCCCTTATATATTTGAGCTATGGTTTAAGGCATGACAATATACAGATTATTGTCCATGAATTAAATTTCATCCCTTGGGATCCTAGCTTCTAAATAATGTGTTCTAACATGCTTATGGGTATGCTGGCATCCTCCACTGCTGGGCATACCCACAGCATGCCCTTGCCTCTTTCAATTTCCCTATTCCCCTGAACCGCTTATGTGTACTTATCTGTAGCCATTTACCTCTCCTTTCCCCCCTTTAGAATTCCGTTTCTACACTTACACACTCTCTTAGTCTTTAAGTTCTTCCCCTCTCTTGTGAGCCTTGCCTTGAGACCCTTTGAGCTCCCTCTGAACTTGGACACTTGAGGGTTGGCCCTTCCACACCGCATTTGTCCTAATCTGATAATACAATTGGGTGTGAGCATTGCCCGGAGTCCTTTTTGAGGCTCTTAGGGAACTTTGACACACTCGAATAGGAGAAAGGCTTTGGATCTTGATCTTATGAAGTTGGTTTACCTCATATTTCAGACATGAAGTCTGAATCAGGCTCTCCTTTGGTTGTACTTTTATTTACATTTTTTTTGATGTATTTTACTTTATTCTGGGCTGTAATAATTTGTAATAAACTCTTGGGGATGGCTAGTAAAAAGGGCGGGTAACTATGTATCCAAAGGGTAGATGCCATGCCTAAGGTATTTTTGAATTCTGCACTCTCACATAGATACCATGCCTATAAGTATTTCTGAATTCTGCACTCTCACATAGATGCCATGCCTATAGTTATTTCTGAATTCTGCACTCTCACATAGATACCATGCCTATAGGTATTTCTGAATTCTGCACTCTCACATAGATGCCATGCCTATAGGTATTTTTGAATTCTGCATTCTCTCATATAGAAATCGTGTCCATAAATATCCGGAAATCTAAATTTTGCATATATAAAATATGCCTATAGGTCCTTCTGAATCTTGTATATCCATTTTCATCTAGAAGTCATGTTCATAGTTTTTAAACAAAATTCAGCACCTAGATATCATGCCTATAAGGTTTCTGCACTTTTACCATGTCTATAAGGCTTCTGACCAACTACACGTAGGAATCATGTCTATAGGAATTATTAATCGGATCTGAATTGCTTCATTCACGTCTAGAGCTAAACCAGTAATAACAAGGATCATCATTTGCAGAACTCATGACCTTCGTAAAAACTTGCTTTCTTTAATAATCTGACTACCTTTTTAACCTATACGTATTCAGTTTATTATTATTGTTTTCTGAATTCAGTAGATACCATGTCTATAGGATCCTTGTCCAACATTTAGGCAAGCCTTAGGACAAAGTTATAAACTGAATATGTGCTATTAACTACAACCAGCAGGCAGACCTGACTCGGGCTTCTTATCTGAGTTATGTAATAAATCAGTCGGCCTCAACCTTTAAGTTCTTAATCAGACCATAAACATTATGGGAAAGTCATGATAATTATGTGCTTTCTTTGTTCAAGGAGGTATATCTGAGCCTTTTACTCGTTATATGCCTTCCCCCAACTTGCTATACATGTTTTTTATATGTCGCCTTAGAATTTTGCCTTTGAAACTACAAATAAGCCTAATATCCCTCCCTTAGGATTAGTAGTCCTAAATGCCTCCGGGACTGATAGGATTGGGACGGATAATAGCATTCAATAAGTAAACAAGACCATTCCGCGCTTTAATACCCTAACGGGGTAGGGAATGGTAGATATGGATATGATGACCACGCGATAATGTCACATGTAGACCCTCATTAAGGAGTGATTATCGGGCATTGTGTGGGGAGATCCATATTATTAATAAACCTATGACCCCCCTTTCCCTTTGTTTCTTTGATTCTTCTAAATCAGCTTTCTTTTAGTTCTTTCCAACTTCTTTTAAAGAAAATCAGCTTTCTTTTAGTTCTTTCGAACTTTGTTTATTCGTAAACCATTATGTGAAAATCTCCTCTTATTTGAGCCTATCTATCTACATGTTACTTGCGCCTAAGTTCACAATAATTGTCTGGCCGGGAACCACACTAGTGGATTCTGAGGGGTGCCTAACACCTTCCCCTTGGAATACTTTCAAGCTCTTACCCTAATCTCTGGTTACTCAAAATCAAACCTTCTAGATGTCCTAATGCACCTTAATCATTAGATGACGACTCTTCAATTCAAACCCAAATTCCCAAAAAGTAAATGAGTTGTCCCTCCAAATGTCATAAACCCAATTTCGCGAGAAAAAAGGGGCGCGACAACGTGGCGACTCTATTGGGTTTTTTTTAGGTTTTTACCATTTCAGACTATTATTGTGAATTTATGCTTTTTTATGCGCAATTATCTGTTTATTTCTTTCAAAGCATTCAATTTTCTTTTCGATTGCAAAACTGACTTGTCTTTTGTTTCTTTCCTTTATTACTTTCCATTGCTGCTTTCCTTTACTACCGCTTTAAATTATGAAAAACTATTGTATTTACTGCTTTCCTAACATGCAAATACGTGACAACCCGCTTTAATTGTTGCATAATCATGCTCAACATCATATTCCACTCGTGCCAAACAAAATACCATACAACGCTTATAATTAGTGGTTGCGCTCTTCCGATATTATCACCCCTAAATTCGGAAAAGGCGTATTTACGGTAAAACTAGTCGATCAACGATGTAGTCGACGGTTCCGTGCCTTTCCCGCTTGAGTTGTCCGCTCAAGGGTACCAGTCTAAAACCCCGTAGAAACCTTTCTTTGTTTAAACTGTGCATGCATCATGCTCAAACCTAGCTGAGTCAGTTATGTTTTCCGCATAATGACTTTTTAAGATAGCCTTGTCCAAAGTCCACTGGGTTTCCCTAAAACCCAAATGGACACCATCACATTCTGTGCATTTATTTGGAGAACTAAATGTTTTATGCCAATTATTGATATTTAATATTCGAGTCTAGTGGGGGTAAGGTCCTGAACCTTTTGTCTTGCAGAAATGTGAGGCACGAAGTCCCCAGATTCGACATGGTCACCAACATCCACCCAAAATTGCTAAGTTTGTGGGAGGATCTTCATTCCAGTGATCAGGCTCTTGTCCGAAAATACCTAGGAAATCTACCTTCTCTTTTGGAAGTCCAACCTAACAACAAGATCATAGAAGCTGCTACTCTGTTCTGGGATTGTGATAGATTTGTGTTCCGCTTCGGAGACATTGAGATGACGCCCCTGCTGGAGGAAATATGAGGATTAGCTGGTATACCATGGGAAACTCCGGGTTTATTAATGTCGGAAGACCGCAAGGGTAGAGGTTTCCTCAAAATGATGGGTCTAAAGAAGAATCCAGACTTGACATGCTTGAAAGAGTCGTATATTCCCTTTGATTATTTGTACGAGAGGTACGGTCACATCAAGTCTTATCATACTTATCCTGACGAGTTCGCCCTCACATCATTGGGGCATATTCACCGAAGGGTCTTTGTCTTCATGTTCTGCTTCCTGGGGATGATAGTGTTTCCAATGAAGAAAGCAAGGATCCACACCAGGCTAACTATGGTAACTAAAACTCTAATGGAGGGAATTGGTGGGAAACCATTCAGCATAGTACCCATGATCATTGCCGAAATATACCGAGCCTTGGAGAAATGTCAATAAGGAACCAAACATTTTGAGGGTTGCAATTTGCTACTTCAGCTCTGGCTCATGGAGCATCTCCAAAGGGGCGAATACCGATAGGAAATTCAGCGAAGAGACTGGGACGATCATATTGCTTTCCATCATCCGAAGCGAATGAACTATATACCCAACATGTTCGCCCAGCCAGAAGATGCCAAAGGATGGGTAGAGTTATTTGATAACCTTATCGAGGACCGGGTACAATGGATATTCGAGTGGTTCCCTACTGAGGAGTTCCCTACTGAGAGGAACCTACACTTATGTCCCTCTCTAAGTTATGAGACAGGCTGGTAGGAAGCAGGTTATACCAAGGGTCGACAAGATGAGTCACTTCCGGGCTGACTTCCAAGCTGATGACAGTCCTTATAAGTGCCAAGCTCAGCATATGTGGCATTGCAAGATCATCATGGGAAAAGATACTATCGAGCCAGACAGGTCCCATGCTGGTTGTGCTCCCTACTATTCAGTCTAGTTAGAATCTAATCACGATGGTCTGGGTCAGCCAGGACTTGCTGGGGGCCACAGGATCACAGATGAGAGGGCCGAGGCACAGGTCAAATACAATCAACTGTGCAAGAGGATTCGGGAATGTGAAAGCGAGCACCGTAAAATACAAGAAGCCCACCAAAAGTTAATTGAAGAGTGGAAAGACATGGTTGTTAGTTCCAACAAGCGATTGGGTTACTTGGAGCGGGGTTTAGTAGAGCTGGAAAGGAAATTTCTCAAAAGATTCAAGGATTGCCAGAATGCTGAAGGAAATGAGGGCAGACACCTAGCCAGAGCCTATCTATTACTAAGACTTCGTGAGTTGGTGAAGCTGTTCGATGGAGCCAAAGATGCCGAGTCTGGGGAAGGTCCTTCTGGGACCAAATAGATAGGAGTTTTCTTTTGCTTTATGAAATGTAATAAGGCAAATGACCACTAGTTATATTTTATTTCCTGTTATTTAGGGTCGATTTGGGATTCGTCTTCTTGTTATCAATAAAATGAGGCATTTAGCATTCTAATTTTTCCAAATTAACTTGTAGAATAAAGGGAAGATGGAAGATTTGAACAGTGCCAGAAAGGAGAACTCAACTGAATGGGTAGAGGTCACTCACGGTCATGGTACTCAGGTTTCCAAAGAAAGTTCATCCCAACTCGAACAAACGCTGCTGAAATTCCAAGAAGGACTTGATCAGGTTCGGAATCTAGCAAATCTGTCATTTTCCCTCACCACTCTAGATGTCAATTCCCCAATGCTCAGAACCCCGCACCTCCACAAAATATCCCAAAGCCACAAAACCATCCCGCTCCTCACCACCACTACAACACCTGCCATACTTCCAACAATACCCCACTGCTCATCCCGAAACCCCAAAACTTCACAAATGACCACTTCCACACCTATCATAACACCCCTATCTATGTGGAGACCATGTCACACTCCACCCAACCCATCTTAAGCACACCTGGGTTTGATTATAAGGACTCGCTCATCAGGAACCTGGCTGAGGAACTTAAGAAATTGACTAGCCGAATTCAAGGCGTTGAAGGAAGCAAGGGAATTGAGGGGCTGAACTATGAAGATCTCTGCATACAACCCGATGTTGAACTGCCCGAGGGGTACAAACCTCTGAAGTTCGAAATGTTCGATGGTACAGGAGATCCAAGGGTCCATCTGAGAACATACTGTGACAAGCTAGTTGGAGTAGGGATAGACGAGAGAATTCGCATGAAGCTTTTTATGAGGAGTCTGAAAGGAGATACTCTATCTTGGTATATTAGCAAAGATCCGAAGAAGTGGTCAAGTTAGGTAGGCATGGCGTCCGATTATATGGATAGATTCAGGTTCAATACGGATAATGCGCCAGATGTGTTCTACATTCAAAATCTAAAGAAGAAACCTACAGAAACGTTTCACGAGTATGCTACTCGCTGGAGGTCCGAAGCTACTAAGGTCAGACATACCTTAGAAGAGGAACAGATGAACAAATAATTTGTCCGGGCTCAGGACCCGCAATATTACGAAAGGCTGATGATGATTGAGAGCCAAAATATTTTCGACATTATCAAGCTGGGTGAAAGGATTGAAGAAGAAATCAAAAGTGGTATGGTTACGAACCTCAAGGCCTTGCAAGATACAAATAAGGCCTTACAGTCCAGTGGTGTGTCCAAGAAAAGGGACGTAAGAGCTGTCATGGTGGCACAAAGAACCAAATCTCCCATCAAATACCCAATGCCTCCACTCACATATCCGCCTACTCCAAACTACCAAGCACCATCACCTTCTTACCAAACTCCACCACCCACTTATCAGTCATCTCTACCTCCCACATTCAGCCTACTTCACCTAGATATTCCTAACCTGCACATGTTTACTAAGCTTACAATACTCAACTATCCCACTATCAATTACCTTCTGCATGCCAAAACTTCCCTTGACCTCGACCAAGTTTTGACCACAGACCTCCTAAACAGTATACAGCCATTGCCGAACACATTGACCCGTTGTACGAGAGACTTAAAGTTGTTAGTTATGTCACCCCTATCCCTGCTATATCTCCTGAGAACCCTTCTCAGTGGGTTAATCCAAAAAAAATAATGTGCATACCATTTCGGCATGAAAGGACACACCATCGACGAATGTCGTTCTTTGAAGGACAAGATCCAAGCTTTGATTGACAATAAGATTATTTTGGCGAAGGAGCCCGCTTCGAATGTCTGCAATAACCTTTGCCAGACCATAAGGGTAGAGACATTCACATGATTGAAATAAAGGATGATTGGGATCCCGAGGGATCGATCGGGTTGATCACAGAAGGTGATGATCCAAAGAAACCAATAGTTACTCTTAGTCCAATCATAGTCCAGATTCAGCCATCTGGGGACGCCGAGGTAAACATGTCTATGCCACTTGAGTTCGAAGCAACTGCAAAGAAACCAACACCAATTGAGGTCGAATTCGTGACTCCAGCAAATGCACCTACACCATTCGAAGTTGCAGTTTTACCACCCAAGGGACATGCTCCGTTCGGGGTGAAGATAGCCATGCCGATCCCAGTAGCGATGTCAGCCACCATGCCATTCCATACAAAGGCTATAGCATGGGACTAGACAGCTGAGGCAAGGAGTAAAGGCAAGGTTAGGTTCGAGGAAATTGTTGTCGCACAAGGTATGACAAGAATTGGTAGAGTCTATACCCTGGAACATTTGTTTGAGTTAAGCAAGCAAGCCTCCAATCGGTCGCTCATCATTGAGATGGGTCCAGATGATCTTTGGAGAAAGATAAAGGCCAAGGAATACTCGGTCATTGATCAGCTGAACAAAACACTGGCATAGATCTCCATACTTGTTTTGCTACAAAATTCTGAGGCACACAAGAATGCTCTGTTAAAGGTGCTGAGTGAGGCATATGTACCAAGCAACATTACCGGAGGAGAGATGGAAAACATGGTAGGGAAGGTATTGGAAAGTCACAAGATCACTTTTCATTAAGATGAGCTACCACCATAAGGGTTGAGTCACAACAAGGCGTTGCATATCACCGTGCAATGCGAAGATTATTTTATCACCAGAATCCTGATTGATGGAGGGTCCAACCTCAGCATTTGTCCGTTGGTAACTCTCAGGACATTGGGAAAGGGGTTGCATGTGATCAAGGACGGGTCCATCAACGTCAAAGCTTTCGACGGTTCCTAAAGGCCCACCATTGGCAAAATCAACATGTGTTTGCAAATGGGGCCTACTTGGTTCGATGTTGATTTTCAAGTGATAGAAGTGCCAACATCTTACAATTTGTTGTTGGGATGATCGTGGATTCATGCCGCTGGGGCCGTAGCATCAACACTACATCAGGCGGTGAAATTTAAGTGGAGCCACCAAGAGGTGATCATTTACGACGATAGTAGCAATCCCATATACAGTGGCCAGACCATCCCAGCAATCGGAGGCAGAAGAAAGATAGGCGGGGAGACCTATCACCACATCGAGCGAGTCAACACCGTTGACAAGAACAAATGGTGGGACAATAAAATTGAAAGCATATTGAACTGGAGCGGATACGAACCTGGCAAGGGACTTGGCAAGAACCTCCAAGGAATCGCTAAGCCTATCAAACTAAAGAAACATGGCACCACCTTCGGTCTGGGATATGAGTACACTTGGGAGGAATTCAACAACTGGTCGCCACCATGGCGCGGTCCTTACATTCCACTGGAGCAACCAGTACCACATTTGAAGCAGACTTTCCAGCCAGCCGATGTTCTCTATGGTGTCAGAAGAAGAGGAAGCACCGGCAGCAGTAAGAAATTTGTTCCTGGAAGACAATAATATGGATTATTGTGTTGTTTTCGAGGAGGAGGGGGAGGAAGGCCCTTCTATACAGGCAGTAAGCAGATGAGCATGCCTCAATAACTGGACCATCAGAACCACCAGAGCCCAGAAAGCCTCGGGGTAGAAAGGCTGAATAAACATCATGCACTATCTTTTATTTTTACTAGTTGACTTTCCTTTCGCATTTTAAAATTTCGCAATAAGATCTTCAATACAGTTATGGAATTTATCAAAGCATTTCGATTTTCCCTATAAATCTTACTCTTATTATTTTTTCTCATTACTTTACTTATACAACATTACTATTACTTATCTTGATAAACCAATAACTGTGACATGCAACAAGACAACGCAACAAACAAACATAGATTCTGAGGAAGATGACATACCGAAAGAGATTGTTAAAGATGTCGAGAATTTTGAGAATAGACCTAAGTCCAACCTGAACGAGACTGAGATTTTTAACCTAGGAGATGCAGAGAACGTCAAAGAAACACGATTCAACATTCATTTGTCACCATCATAAAAGGAAGAGTTACACAAAATTTCTAAGGGAATATGAGGACATATTCGCCTGGTTGTATGATGACATGACTGACCTAAGTACATATATTCTGGCACACAAACTGCCAACTGATCCGACATGTCCGCCGGTAAAGCAAAAACTCAGAAAGTTCAAGTTTGATATGAGTTTGAAAATCAAAGAAGAAGTCACTAAGCAGGTCAAGGCTAAGGTTCTCAGGGTAGTAGAATATCCAACATGGTTAGCCAACATCGTGCCGGTACCAAAGAAGGACGGGAAGGTCAGAGTCTATGTCGACTACCAGGATCTCAACCAGGCCAGTCCAAAAGACGACTTCCCCTTGCCAAACATAAACATCCTGATCGATAATTGTGCCAAGCATGAGTTGCAGTCATTTTTAGATTGTTTTGCGGAGTATCATCAGATCTGGATGGATGAAGAAGATGCTGAGAAAATGGCTTTCATTATACTGTAGGTGATGTACTATTACAAGATGATGCCGTTTGGATTAAAGAATGCTGGGGCTACCTACATGAGGGCCATGACCACCATTTTCCATGATATGATACACAAGGAGATCGAAGTATATGTAGACGATGTTATCATCAAGTCCAAGAAAGCCACTGATCACATGGAAGATTTGAGGAAGTTCTTCAATAGACTGAGAAGGTACAACCTAAAACTGAATCCCGCAAAATGTGCATTTGGGGTTCCTACCAAAAAACTACTTGGGTTCATCGTAAGTCACCGAGAAATAGAACCGGATCCATCAAAAGTCAAAGTTATTTAGGAGTTTCCACCACCAAAGAACAAGAAGGACGTGATGAGTTTCTTGGGGAGACTTAACTATATCAGTCGGTTCACAGCACAATCTACAGTTATCTGTGAGCCAATCTTTAAGATGTTGAAGAAGGAGGCCGCTACCAAATGGACTTATGACTGCCAAAAGGCCTTCGATAGAATCAAGGAGTACCTGTCAACACCACCAGTCTTGGTCTCGCCCAAACCAGGTAGACTTCTATTACACTACCTCGCTGTATTGGATGGAGTATTCGGTTGTGTTCTGGGGTAACATGATGAAACGAGGAGGAAGGAGCAGGCCATCTATTACCTCAGTAAGAAGTTCACCCCGTACGAGGCCCGGTATTCTCTACTAGAGCTCACCTATTGTGCTTTAACTTGGGTAGCTTAGAAGCTGAGGCACTACTTCTGTGCATATACTACATATCTCATATCAAGGATGGATCCTTTGAAGTACATCTTCCAGAAGCCCATGCCCACTAGAAAGCTAGCCAAGTGGCAAATCTTGTTGAGTGAATTTGACATTTCTACGTAAATCAAAAGGCAATCAAGGGACATGCACTAGTAGATCACCTTGCTGAAAACCCCGTGGATGGAGAATACGAACCCTTAAAAACGTATTTTCCTGACGAAGAGGTATCATTCATAGGAGAAGATATTGCAGAATCCTATGTCGGTTCGAGAATGTTTTTTGATGGAGCAGAAAACTTCAAGGGAGTTGGCATAGGAGCAGTTCTCGTATCAAAAACCGGTCAGCATTATCCGGTGTCCGCCAAACTCAGATTCTCGTGCACCAACAATATGGCTGAGTATAAAGCCTGCATCGTAGGTCTCAAAATGGCCATCGACATGAATATTCAAGAGTTGCTAGTGATCGGAGATCCAGACTTGCTTATACATCAAGTACGAGAAGAATGGGCGACCAAGAACTCCAAGATACTCCCTTATCTGCATCATATATAGGAGTTGAGAAAGAGGTTAACAAAGACAGAGTTCCAGTATGTTCCCAGAGTCCAGAATGAGTTTGCTGATGCATTGGCTACCCTATCATCCATGATACAACATCCAGACAATAACTTCATTTATCCCGTTCCGTTAAAGATCTATGATCAACCAGCTTACTATGCTCTTGTCGAAGAAGAAGCAGATGGAAAGCCTTGGTTTCATGATATCAAGGAATATTTGGCAAAAAGAGAATACCCAGAACTTGCAAACACTACTCAGAAGCGCACACTTCAAAGGTTGTCTAACAATTTCTTTCACAGCGGAGGACTCCGGATTTGGGATTACTAAGGTGTGTCGACGCGAAGGAAGCATCTAGACTAGTAGAAGAAATCCATGTTGGGACCTGCGAACCATATATGAACGATTTTGTCTTAGCCAAGAAGATACTCCAGGCTGGTTACTTTTGGATGACTATGGAAATGGACTGCATCCAGTATGTCTTGAAATGCCACCGCTGTCAGATACATGCAGACATGATAAAGGTACCTCCAAGCGAGCTTCACACAACAAGCTCATTGTGGCCGTTCGCTGCCTGGGGAATGGATATTATTGGACCGATCGAGCTTGCCGCTTCCAATGGACATAGGTTTATCCTAGTAGCCATTGACTATTTCACTGATTCCGGAGTCAATCATCACTGATAATGGTTCCAATATCAATAGTGACATGATGAAAGCCATGTGTGAAACCTTCAAGATCAAACACAAGAATTATATAGCCTACAGACCTCATATGAACGGAGCAGCAGAAGCCGCCAATAAGAATATCAAGAAAATATTGAGGAAAATGATAGATAAGCATAAAGAGTGGCACGAGAAGTTATAATTTGCTCTATTAGGGTAGCGCACCACAGTCCGCACATCAACCGGGGCAACCCCCTATATGCTAGTCTATGTTACGGAAGCCATCATTCCCGCCGAGGTAGAAATTCCCTCCCTAAGGATCATGCAGGAAGCTGAGCTTGACGACGTAGAGTGGGTGAAAAGTAGTTACGAGCAACTAGCCCTTATAGACGGGAAAAGAATGAATGCAGTTTTCCATGATCAACTTTATCAGAACAGAATGTCCAGAGCCTTCAACAAAAGAGTCAAGCCGAGACAGTTCACACCGGGACAACTGGTGTTAAAGAAAATTTTTCCACATCAGGATGAAGCCAAAGGGAAGTTCTCTCCCAACTGGCAGGGTCCATACATGGTTCACCGGGTTCTGACAGAAGGAGCCCTCATACTCGCAGAAATGGACGGAGAAGTCTGGCCAAAGCTGATCAATACAGATGCAGTCAAGTGTTACTATGTGTGATCTTTATGCTTCCCTTATATGATGTAATTTGAACTACGCATGACCTGATTACCATTTAAGAGGGGATACGTAGGCAACCCTATGTGTTCGGTCACAATTCAATAAATTTTTCATTTTTCCCCACAATTGGAAACTGGGGCAGAATTTTGAGGAGGACTCTCAAAATTTCGAAGCAATTTCAGCTAGTCATCGCAAGCAGTAGTCAGAAGCAGTAACCTAGTAAACTGGGGCAGAATTTTGAGGAGGTCCCTCAAAATTCCATAACAAGGAAGGTTGCAATGTCTTGGACCACATCACAGTCGCCGGTTCATCTAAAAGTTGTTCTTAATTATACACTTATGTCATATTTTTTACAAAATCATGCATGTTTATTTCTGAAATCTCTTTGTTTAGCAACACTACCCAATGATACATACGGTATCACTAGATCAAAGCCGAGCAGGTCAAGCAGAGCCAGCATGATACGAACTAACCTCCTCTCTTATAAAACTCACGATTTTTCTTTGGATGCAGGCACTTGAGTAGCAAAATCATCAAATATCCTATACACTCACAAGACTCACATTGCTCAGAAATACAACTCTCAAAACCGTTGCACTTACTCACAGCTGTTATCCGCACGCAGTGTTCCCAGCAGACACAGTATCCCTAGTAGTCGCAATATCGCAATATGCTTTCAGCTAAGAAAATTCTATTATCATTTGCCCTTTTACTTCCTGCATAAGGATACCATTCTGCCTTCCGAGGTTAAGATCTACCTCCATCTGCATTTTCTTGCATTGCATAAGGCTAGCATTTTGCCTTCCGAGACTAAGCTCTACCTCCATCTGCATTTCTGCATTGCATAAGTCTACCATTCTGCCTTCCGAGACTAAGCTCTGTCTCCATCTGTATTTCTGCATTGCATAAGGCTACCATTCTTCCTTCCGAGACTAAGCTCTGTCTGCATCTACATTTCTACATTGCATAAGGCTACCATTCTGCGTTTCGAGGTTAAGCTCTACCTCCATCTGCATGGCTGAAAGTTTGCCACCTTATTTATATTTGCATCGGCTGAAAGATCACCACCTTATTTATATTTGCATCGGCTGAAAGATCACCACCTTATTTACATTTGCATCGGCTAAAAGATCGCCACCTTATTTACATTTGCATGGCTGAAAGATTGCCACCCATTGCATCTCATTGGCTGAAAGATTTCCACCCTATTTACATTTGCATTGGCTAAAAGATCGCCACCTTATTTACATTTGCATTAGCTGAAAGATCGCCACCTTATTTATATTCACATGGCTGAAAGATCGCCACCTCTACATTTGCATGACTGAAAGATCGCCACCTTATCTACATTTGCATGGCTGAAAGATCGCCACTTTATTTACATTTACATGGCTGAAAAATCGCCACCTCTGCATCTCATGACTGAAAGATTGCAACCTATTGCATCTCATGGGCTGAAAGATCGCCACCTACTGCATCTCATGGGTTGAAAGATCGCCAAATCATCCGAAAGCGTCATTGTTTGGAGGCACCATTTTCATAGCCCGAGAACACCATATCATGGCCTGAGGACCCCTTTTTAATCTCTTGCATATCATTATTCAAAGGCATCATGGTTCGGAGGCATCATTCTCATAGCCCGAGAGCATCATTTCATGGCCGGCAAATCCTTTATTATATGCTTCATGTCCCAGGACATCATGGTATGAGGACGTCATCCTAACCATCCGAGGACAAACATTCATGGTCTAATGGGAATTTGCATCATGTTTAATTTTACGCATAATATATGTTTGTATTGTTTATTTGTAGGTAAACAGGCGAGCAATGACCATCTCAGCAGGAGCGATCCCGCTCCAGTTCTCGCATCCCTATCAGATTTTAGCCATCCACCCCAACCTGAATATTGCGTCCGTTATTGAAAGTATCCATCGGCCTACTCTGCCAATGGATCCTAAACTACATATGGCCTGATTACTGTAAAACTAGGGATATGTAGGTGTCACGTCCCAAAATCTGAGGAGCACGACCGACGGTCAACTGAGTAAACCCGACTGAGCAAGCCTGTTAGGTTTCATTCTACCCAAACTAATTCATGAATAAATAGGAGATGGACTCCATTAATCATACTTAGCAAGTATTTCATTAACAACTTCCATTTCATTTCCATTAGTAGCTTAAATCATAATTATCAAAATATTACAAGTTTTATAAGTCTTTGCCAACATCAATATTTCTACTTCAATTCCAATACCCGACACTACCCACAACCTATCTACGGAGCCTCTAAACACAGTTGAAGAGTAATGTAATACGGAAATACCGGTAACAAGGCTCCGGCTATACCTCAAATACAAAGCACATGATGAACAGATGAAACAGGACCCCAAAACGAAGTGGGGCTCACCAAGTTAGTTGAAAGGATGATGCGGCACTAGCTGCGACCAACACTGCCAGCTGTGAGCACGTGATGTTTTCCTCACAAGAACTACTCCAAAAGAAATCACAAATAATTTTTTTTTGTATGCAATTTTTAGAATTTATGTGGCATTTTTTGGATAATTATTTGTGTTTTGTCGGTAAATATTTACTTTGTTATAGTTAAATGAAAAATAAAGTAAAAATACATGTTGCATGCATATCTAGGATTTAATTATGCATTTAAGAATTAATTAAAAAAAGAAAATCACAAAAATATGCATTTATCCTATTTTTGTCATTTAAATGTGTCATTGTGTGATTAATGTTTTGTCCTGTTTGTAAATGGTTGTTAAAGGGTGATTAATATTTTGTAAGGTTAATTTTGATTTTTATAATTAAAATTAGGAATTAAAGGGAAAATAGGAAAGAAAAATTGGGTTGGGCCGTTTTAATTGACAAAAATCAGGCCCAAAATGTGTAATGACCCAGTCCATGACCAGATCTCTCAGCAGTCTCCCAAACGAAGCCGTTTGAATGCTTTCAATCTGGACCATTGATCAGTTAGATCCAACGGTCCCGATCAATCCTCTATACCAGATCCACTTTACCCCGGGCCAACCCATACCCCAACCAAATTCAAAACAACATCGTTCCTTTTAAGAGAATTGATCCAAGGCTTTGATCTCAGTTGATCCAACGGCCATGGTCCATCCGCCCCACCCGTATATAAGTCCTAAACCATACCCCACGCCCCCTAGGCCATACCCCCCCATTTCCCCTTCGTCTCTGATATTCAGAGACCAGATGATTCCCCACCGTCAACCACCCTCGACCACCCACCGGAAATCGCCTCACGGCGGTTCCGGTGGTTCAAACGACCCCATCTTAACACCCTCGACTCATCTTAACCTCCCCGTTCCAAATCCATGACCCATATCCCTCGAATCAGGCCCCAACGTCTCGAATCTTCGATCGAAGGTTGGCCTGAAAACCCAACCGTCTCTGATAGCTTCCAAATCAACACCATAGCTTCTCCTAAATACCCTCGTCATAGATCCAGTAATGGCTTAGGTCGAATCCTCCTAAAACTGCTCGAATCTTCATTCGAAGATTCGAACCAAACAGGAACTGCCCAGATCCTTTTCAAATTCATACCAAATGACCCCTAAGCCTCCCTCACCCCTAAGTCGTCCTTAGTTCCCTTCAAATCTGCCCAGAATTGGTCAAACCCTAAATCTGAGAAAAAGTGAAACCCTAAAATGCCAAATCGTGGAATTTGTTCGATTAAACGAGGGATTGAGGTCTAAGAGACTTTAATCGAGGTATTCTCAATTGAGAATACTTTGAATAAAGTCTGTTCAACCTCAAAAGATCCGAATCCAAGTTAAGCCTGTGTCCGTATGAATTCTGAAGGTTGGAGGTATTTTTCCTTTTTCTTTTCCTGTATCTATGGTTTTTGGTTATCCATGTATTTGTGTAGTTTAGTTTTGATTAATTTTCCACATTCTTTCAAGTCACCTTTTCATTCCCAGTATCCCTTTTATTTGGTTGAATTTGTTTATGTTCTTTGTTGTGAATAGTTATAGGATGTGTAATCGACTCAATTAAGTTCGTCGATTAGTTGTTTTATAAATTCCTGTTTCTGTTAATGCTGATTGAAACAACCTGTTTTGGATTAATTGTTATCATTTGTTGTAGGTAATCAGTTAATTAGTTCTCGCCAATTAATTTGTTCTTGTTTGATAAGTCAGTTAAGTTCGTCAATTGTTGTTGTGTATGTTTGATCTATGGCCACCTAATTTCAGGACATTGTCATTAAGTTGACAATAAACTTGCATTCACATCACCTTCATATGCATATTGATTCAAGTCTGAATTTCAGTTTAAATGGTTCTGCTGAGTTCTGTGTAGGTGTTAATATGTTTTTATTCAAGTTCAGTGTTTAGTCTGTTAGTTCCAGTTTGAATTTAGCCTTTGTCAATTAGCTATTAGACATTTGGTATGCTGGATCGATCATAGCCATTGCAGTTCCCTGTTTGGCACAATCTGTGAGGATATAATGGCTGTTTGATTTATTTTAGGAATTGGTTGTTAGCTGTTAGGCAGATTAGTTTAGATAAATGTTAAATGTGGGCAGGTTGGTTAGGGCAGTAATAGCAAGGGCATTTCAGGGGTGTTTGGGGAATAAAACAGTTAGTATAATACTTTAGTGCTTGTGCTTTATCAGTGAGGGTATTAATTAATCCTAATGGGGAACAAAGGGAATTGGGAGTGCTGAAAATAAGGGAAAAGGTATCCTTAGTGGCTGATTGATTAGAAAAGCAGTTTTAGTGTTATTTGAGTGGAAAATTCTGATTTTTAAAAAGAAAGGGGCCAGGCAGCACTTAAGGGAAGGGGGCAGACTTGTATAAAAGGGGAAGCTGGACAGTGTTAAGAGGGTCTGGAAAAAAGATAGACAGAGAGAGAGATATACATACAAAAAAGGATCTAAAAAGAGCTGAAATCAGTAGAGAGGGCAGAACATACAGAGAAAAAAAAAACAGAGAAGAAAGAAAGGAGAACAGAACAGTAAGGAACAGATAGAGAGAGAGGAGAAAAACTGAAAAAAGAGATAGAGAGGAGATAGAGAGAACAGATAGGCAGAACAGATATAGAGGACAGAAAAGAAGAGAAGAACAGAAAAAAAGGCACACACACACACAGAATCTGAAATAAAAAGAAAAATAAGAGAAGTCAGAAATATGGTTTCCTCATATCTTTCTGGGTTTATTTGGTGATACTGTTTGATTGGATCTGAAATTTTCATAAAATTTCTGTTACTGTTCGTCTGTTTTCACGGGTCTAGATGTTTTTGGCTCAAATCTGCTAAATCATTGGCACTTTTCTGCTGGTTTTGTTGCTGCTGTGGCTGCTGAACCTTACCTCCCTTACCCTCATTTCCAGGTACATATCTGTAGATCATGTCATGAAAAGCTTCAACATTGCAAGTAAATGAAGTTTAGAATTGCAATTATGTCCTCTACTCATTTAAATCTATTAGTTAGGTTTCAATTTTGTTTTAGTTGGTTAATATAGTATTATACTTGACATGATAAACTATTAGCCAATTTGCCTTTTAAAGTAGTATAAATTCTGCGGTAATCTCATTTATTTTGAAGTTTAGTGATGACATTTATTTTGAATTGCTAAGATAGGGAATATGACAGAAAGCTGGCCATTAATTAAATCTTGTGATATGGTTGGTTAAGTATAGGATAGTATAGAAATATCAAGAAACTACATTATTAGCGTATCTCGTCAAATATCTGATTTTTGTTTAAAGTTAGATGATGTAAGTTGTATTTTGTTCGTATATGGAGTGATAACGGTTATGTGTATAACCAATAGTTGAAAGGTGAATTGATATAATCCGTTACGATGTTGGAATATTGCGAATGGTTCAGATGTATATTTACGTTACATGTGATGTCATCTTATTAAATCAACTGGTAGATTAGTTCTCTTTCTTAATAACAAATGGTCTAGTTATTTTAGGAATGCGATCAACTCATTTCTTAAAAATAATGTATAAAATAATGTCAACAATTTTACTTAGTATTTGTAAATAGCTTGCATAAGCCGAAAAAATTTTTGGTTCAATTTTACCTATCCCAAATTCAATCATCGTAAGCAAATTAACCAAATAATTATACCTTTGGATTAAAAACAAGTTGTGTAGAAGAAGGTTGGATTTATAAATAGTAACATTTTAAGTAAAAAATGTATAAATAGCGTTCGCTCCAAATAGAATAAGGGAAACTCTTCGAAAAATTATTAGTTTGCTTATTAATTAAATTTTCCTAGTTTTTACACATAATTAGTTTTTGGTAAATTTTCAAACGTATACATTTAGTCTTAAGTTTATGAAAAATAATAAATAATTTGTGCATATAATTATCAAATATTGAAAGTGTATATACCGTATTCATGATAAAATGGTAGTTTTAGTTGCATGTTATTTATTTTTCATCTCATTAATTCTTTTAATTTAATTAGTTTTTGAGGTATATAATTCACCCGCTTAAAAAAATAAAAATAATTTGTGGCCAACATTTAATAAATTTTGATTTTTGTTTTTAAGAAATCTCGAGACATTTCATTCGGTGATTTCCCATGGCCTTCATATTTAACAATAGATGGACATAATAAACATTTGTAGAAATTTTATATTACCATCAAGAATATTTTGTGAAATTAGGGATACGTTCGCGTGACCTAATTACATTTTCTAAAGGAAGTGCGGATTATGCGTTCGCGCAACTTCGAGCAAACTTTTAATAAAAGGGGGATCTTCGGAGGATATTAAATTAATTTCATATAACCCGAGATGTGCGGTTCACTATTTAATCATACAAGAGTGACGAAATGTTCTTAATTTTATTTTAAGCACAATTTCGAACATAAGTTTTTTTATAATAAAAAATATAAAAATATTATCAATCTTATTGTGTACACGTATGCGTGACACGATTCTTTACATTTATAAAAAATATATAATACGAATATACGTACGCGTGATTCGTTTCAAAAAAGATCTTTAATTATAAATAATCTAAACAAAAGCGGTAACAAAATCATGCAATAAGAAAAAATGTATTTAGTAAGTCGAGATAATCAAGCCAAGTATAAAAATGGTTAAGCGACCGTGCTAGAACCACGGAATTCGAGAATGCCTAACACCTTCTCCCGAATTAACAGAATTCCTTACTCGGATTTCTGGTTCGCAGAATGACAAACAGAGTCATATTCTCCTCGATTCGGGATTAAAACTGGTGACTTGGGACGCCATAAAATTCCCAGGTGGCGACTCTGAAATAAATAAACAAATCCCGTTTCGACTGTCCTTTAATTGGAGAAAACTCCTTGCACCCCTCGCGTGGGGCGGAAGAAGGAGGTGTGACAAGCTGCTATAGAAACACCTACATCCATTTAAAAACGATGCACCCCCGACAAAAGGGACGTTAGTGCCATCGAATAGCACTAGTATGTATAACTAAACACCATCTACTTAGAAAGAACTTTCATACAAGAATAAGAAATCACAAGTATAACTCAAAACTTTAAACGATCACCACATTATCAAATAAAAGAATCATACAGCTTTCACATCATTTTCCCATAGCTTTTAGTTTGGGGCATTTCACACTATTCATCATTTGTTCACAATACCACCACTATCTTGAGCGGAGTCCGATCTCGACCCGATCGGCTAGGTTGCCTCATTTGACACATATGCTTCAATCACAATCTCATTTTCCTTCTTTTGCGGAATTCATTCACAATACCACCGCTATCTTGAGCGGAGTCCGATCTCGGCCCGATCGGCTAGGCCGCCTTTCCAAGGCATTGTTCCCTTCGCATTAGTCACTTCGTTTCACATATATCAATTCATAGGCACTTGGGGCCACAACTTATCACATTATCCTTGGCATTAGGCACATTTTTACATCATTCCCATATTCAACATTAGCTTTGCCACTTAGGACAGTAGGTGCACACAAGAGCAGTTTAAATCATAAGCATAGATAAAACTTCACGTAGATGGCACAACAATGCAACTTCAATCTAAATTTAAGGTCTAAGCATTTCAATACATGATTCATATTCCATAATTCACGTTTCACATTGTTCCCATTTTCAACATTTACTTTGCCACTTAAGATCATAGGTGCATACAAACGCAAATTAAATCATAAGCATAGAGAGGAATTCATCAAGTTTGGCATATTAGTCCTAAAGTAACCTTGGCATGACATTTAGGCATTTAGTACATAGATCATGTTCTCCACACATCCTATATTTACAAAGAATAACACATTAAACACATGAAGAAGTACCTACCATATACATTTTCACAATAATAATCCACTTAACATAAAAAGTACTGCATCAATCATGTTTCAAACTTACAACATTTACACGGGCACACGGAAGCTCAATTTCTAAGAGACGGGGTTTTAGCCACACATACCTTAATAAAGCTTTCCTTATTCCTTACAAAATTCCGGAACTTTTAGCACTTCGATCTATTGTGTAAGAATTACAAATTAAATCGAGAATTAGAGACGAGATTGAGATTCTAGCTTGTTTTGAGCATACTATCAAACACTAAAGGTGCATTGTGATCTTAGGCCCTTTTGAGAGAAATGTCTATCATTTTATACCCCAATTGCGTTCATTTTAGTTCACTACCTCCCATATTCTATGGTGTGATATGCATGGAAGAAATTCATTCTTATACCCATGAATTACTTCACTTGTGATCCCTTATTTCTAAGCATAGGAATAAGAGTTGAGGTAATAAAGTCTTACCTCTTGGGATGAAGATTTAGGTTCCCTCACTTGATTATCTTCAAAGATTTGGCAAGGTTTCATGGAGTAATTTGATGGGAAGCACTTCCCTCTCTAAGACCCTCTCTCTCTCTAAAAGCATCAGGAAATATGCTCAAAATGAGCTATAATACCGAATATATTGATAAGGGGTCGAGTTTAAAATTTAAAAAATTGGAGCCCCGAGTCAGGTTTGCGATCGCATTTGTGATCGCAAAGTGGAAATGCGGCCTGCAGAATGGACCGCAAAAGTGCTCCTAAAATCTGAACACACTGCCTCGATATGCGGCAGAAATGTGGTCCACCTACCCGTTCTGCGGTAGCATAATGCACTGTAGAACTGCCCCTCACAAAATCCCAAGGGAAATGTGCGACGACTATGCGGTCCGCATATTGGTTATGCGATTGCATACTTGATCACATGGTTGACCTCAAATTTGACCAGCACATTGACTCACTTTGCGGCGATTATGCGATCCGCATACCTGATATGCGACTGCATTCTCGACCGCAGAATCGCATTTTCTGGAAAATATTATTTCTTGACTTTACGCATCTCTAACGCATGATCCTAACTTGGCACCACGGGATTCGAGGTTCTGAGTAGGAAATTCATGGGGCCTTACAGTAGGCAGCTCAAAAACAAGAGTATGGCCTAAGTCTCCTCGAACCTTATCATTCAGTCAAAATTGGCCATCATATCTTTACCCGACAACTCTTTCATCCTTCCTGGGTAAACAGGGGCAGCTGTTGATACCCAATTTTTCTCCTAATTTTTTATATGCAAAATATATTTCAAAATAGCATGTATATGCATATATAAGTAAGTCCCAAGGTCTTATTATTTTTCTTAATTTTCCAAAGATTTTTAAGTCAATTTACTGCTCTATTTTATCAAGAAAACCCCAATAATTGTCCCCAAAATTATTTTTTGTTGATTTAGTTATTGAAGTGCATGTTTATATTAAAATATGGCTAATTTATTTTTCACACATTTTTTTACAAATTTATTTGGTATTTTTAAGGATAGAATTGCATAATTGCAATATTAGCCATTTTTAGGTTTAGTTCGTCTCATATTCATAAAATAAGATTTCATATTTTTTAAATTGATTATAGATCATTTTTGTGCTTTCATTTTTTTTTCCAGAAATTAATTTACAATTTTTATAATTTTAAAATGGAAAATTGGCTATTTAAATAATAGCCCAATTCGTTTCAATTTTAGTCTAAAATTTGACCCCAAATTGGACCCCAATTTCCAGCCCAATTTCAATTAAAACCCGACCCAGGACCCAATTACCCCTACCCGACCCAAAATCTTATTAAATCCTTGCTGTTGATCTAAAAGATCAACGGCCCTTACTCGTTCTTACCATTTTTAATTCCAAATGACACCCTAATACCCCTTATTTCCTCACTTGTCTCTATCTCTCTACCTCTAGTTCTCTCTAGAACCTTCCCCCATTCACCTCCTCTCCGATGAGTTCCCTTCATCTTCTCCGACCACCTTCTGATCTGAATCCATGGTGGTTTCACCACCCACCAAGCCACCTATGGCTCCTCGTGTTTGGTTACTGGAAATTCATGACTCAACCACGAAGAGTTGGGACCAGACCTCTGTTGATTCATGTTCCACGGCCATCTACGGCCTGCTCCGGCGAGCCATGCCTGTTTCGAGCCTGGCGTCGACTCCTCTTACTTAGATCCAAGCCTTTCTCATTGTTTGGGTTCCTTTGAAAACCCTAGCTTTTGAGGTTTTTCTGATCTCTTTAAACCTGTTCTAGATATATGCTTTCCCTAAAGTTTGTAAACAATTTCCTTGATTTTCTTTCAAATAATTATGCTTTCAAAACCATTTCTTTTTTCGATCTAGGGTTTTCTATGTTATTTAGATGTTTCTCTTATTTTCTCTTTCTTTCGTGTGTTTATTCTATTATATTTTTTCTTTACTGTGTTCTTGTGTGTTTCTTATTAAGTTTCCTCTACTGTGTCCTGATTAGTTTTCTTCTACTATGCTGCATATTAGTTTCTTCTACTATGTTTTCTTTGAGCGCTTCTACTGTGTTTCGCATGTTACTCTTCTACCATGTTTCTCCTGAGTTTCTGTTGCTGAAGGAACGTGTTAAAGGTTTCAGTTCTTTTCTGAGACCTCTGAACCTGTTTCAACTTAATTACTTGCCCTCTCATCTCTACACTCGATTGATGGTAGAAACCCTAGAATTTGGGGGTATTTCCAAGTTTGGAAATCATTGGCTATGTGATTTGCTTGAACTAGTTTTATTTCAAAAGAAACCCTAACTCTTTCAGACCTATTTCGAGTCTCTGAACTGAGTTTTGAAGTCCTTGTTTTTCATATGATTCTGATTTTTTCCAAACTCTTCTAAGGTCTTTTACACTGGATTTTTGTATGCTACTCGATGCTACTTTTCTTCTACAATACTAACCTATGTGACAACCATGCTCCTGTAGTCTATTATCTACTGATTTTGCAATGACACGACATTTTCTTTCAGTTTAACATGTTTGTATGCTCTTTATATGTGCTTGACTTCCCCTCTAAAATGGCTTTCAAATCTTGATTAGTTTCAGACTCCCTTCTATATAGGTTTGATTGATTTCTTTCCTTATTTGTTGATTTCCCTATGACGCGATTTAAGTTACTTGACTTTCCTTAACTTTTCTAACTTGGTTCATTCATAGACCATTGATTACAAAATCTATCCTTGATTTACCCGCTATTAATTGATTTTCTTACCTTATTTATGCAACCGTGAATTTCAAAGCCTCGCCCCTAAAATAAATTCCTATGTATTTACCCCTAATTGCCTACTTTACACAAGATGCTTACTTGATCTCTTTCCTTAAATAATTTTTGCTCATTACCGTTTAAGTTTGAACTCCTTAATTAAAGGAAGTTCTTCTATTGATTGATTTTAATTGGTGCATGGTTATTTTCTTGCCTTATTTTCTTCCCGTTTTCAAACTATAAATACCATACTCTTTTATTGACAAAAACACACGAACACTCATAGTCTTTCTAAACTTACACTTACACACAATAGTATTCTCTCTTATTGTCTGTACTGTGGCCTGTTTACAAAACCTATTGCTTTTCTCTATTTATATCTTTGAAACTGGTATGTCCTGATTTAATCTTTAGCACCACAACAAAGTGTTTATTTACTGTTTTCGTATCTATGTCTACTCACTATTTCTGTATAGTTCAACACTTACTTTAGCATGCTGATTTCTTTCTGCCTGTTCTATTCTGAATCCTAAACCCCGACCCTCTATGTGTTTGAGCTATGGTTTAAGGCATGTCAATATGCAGATTATTGTCCATGAATTAAATTTGATCCCTTGGGATCCTAGCCTCTAAATAATGTGTTCTAACAGGCTTATGGGTATGCTGGCATTCTCCACTGCTGGGCATACCTACAGCCTACCCTTGCCTCTTTCAATTTTCCTATTCCTCTGAACCCCTTATGTTTGCTTATCTGTATCCATTTCCCTCTCCTTTCCCCCCTTTAGAATTCTGTTTCTGCACTAGCACACTCTCTTAGTCTTTAAGTTCTACCCTTTATGGTTGTGAGCATTGCCCAGAGTCCTTTTTTAGGCTCTTAGGGAACTTTGACAGACTCGAATGGGAGAAAGGTTTTGAATCTTGATCTTATGAAGTTGGTTTACCTCATATTTCAGACATGAAGTCTGAATCAGGCTCTCCTTTGGTTGTACTTTTATTTACATTTTTTTGATGTATTTTACTTTATTCTGGGCTGTAATAATTTGTAATAAACTCTTGGGGATGGCTAGTGAAAAGGGCGGGTAACTATGTATGCAAAGGGTAGATATCGTGCCTAAGGTATTTCTGAATTCTGCACTCTCACATAGATACCATGCCTATAGGTATTTCTGAATTCTGCACTCTCACATAGATTCCATGCCTATAGGTATTTTTGACTTCTGCATTCTCTCATATAGAAATCGTGTCCATAAGTATCCAGAAATCTTAATTCTACATATGCATATAAGAAATATGCCTATAGGTCCTTCTGAATCTTGTATATCCATTTTCATCTAGAAGTCATGTTCATAGGTCTTAAATAAAATTCAGCACCTAGATATCATGCCTATAAGGTTTCTGCACTTTTACCATATCTATAAGGCTTTTAACCAACTACGCGTAGAAAGCATGTCATAGGAATTATTATCGAATTTGAATTGCTTCATTCACGTCTAGAGCTAAACTAGTAATAACAAGGATCATCATTTGCAGAACTCATGACCTTCGTAAAAACTTGCTTTCTTTAATAATCTGACAACCTTTTTAACCTATACGTATTCAGTTTATTATTATTGTTTTCTGAATTCAGTAGATACAATGTCTATAGGATCCTTGTCCAATACTTATACAAGCCTTAGGGCGAAGTTATAAACTGAATTTGTGCTATTAACTACAACCAGCAGGCAGGCCTGACTCGGGCTTCTTATCTGAATTATGTAATAAATCAGTCTGCCTCAACCTTTAAGTTCTTAATCAGACCATAAACAGTGTGTGAAAGTCATGCTAATTATGTTCTTTCTTTGTTCAAGGAGGTATATCTGAGCCTTTTACTCGTTATATGCCATCCCCCAACTTGCTATACATGTTTTTTGTATGTCGCCTTAGAATTTTGCCTTTGAAACTACAAATAAGCCTAATATCCCTCCCCCTTAGGATTAGTAGTCCTAAATGCCTCCGGGACTGATAGGATTGGGATGGGTAATAGCATGCAATAAGTAACGAGACCATTCCGTGCTTTAATACCCTAACGGGGTGGGGAAGGGTAGATATGGATATGATGACCACGCGATAATGTCACATGTAGCCTCTCATTGAGAAGTGATTATCGGGCATTGTGTGGGGTGATCTATATTATTAATAAAACTAGGACCCCTCTTTCCCTATGTTTCTTTGATTCTTCTAAGGATTTCAAACTACTTCTTTTAAAGAAAGTCAGTTTTCTTTTAGTTCTTTCCAACTTTGTTTATTTGTAAAACATTATGTGAAAATCCCCTCTTATTTGAGCCTTATCTATATACATGTTACTTGCGCCTAAGTTCACAATAATTGTCTGGCCGGGAACCACACTAGTGGATTTTGAGGGGTGCCTAACACCTTTCCCTTGGAATAATTTCAAGCCCTTACTCTAATCTCTGGTTACTCAAAATCAAACCCTCTTGGTGTCCTAATGCACCTTAATCATTAGGTGGCGACTCTTCAATTCCAACCCAAATTCCAAAAAAGGGAATGCGTTGTCCCTCCAAATGTCATAAACCCGATTTCGCGAGAAAAAGGGGCCACGACAAACACTCGATATACTAGGTGGCAAGGTAAGATTGTAAGCCATCTCTCCATCCTTTGACCTCAAAAGGCTCAATATACTGAGGGCTCAACTTCTTCCAAAACTTTATAACACCCTTCATGGGTGAAACCTTGATTAGTACCTTCTCCCCCCCCCAAGAAAGCAACATTACGAATCTTCTGAACCGCATAACTCTTCTGTCTACATTGCGCCGTGCAAAGACAATCTTGAATCAATTTAACCATGTCCAAAGCATCTTGAACCAAGTTAGTACCTTACAGCCTAGCCTCTCCCAGCTCAAACCACCGTATCGGAGACCGACATCGTCTCCTATACAAAGACTCATACGGAGCCATCTGAATGCTTGATTGGTACCTATTGTTGTAGGAAAACTCTGCGAGCGGTATAAAATGATCCTAAGAACTCCTAAACTCTATGACACAAATGCGTGGACTATCCGTCCGTCTGAGGGTGGAATGTTGTACTCAACTCAACCTGTGTTCCTAACTCTCGCTGCACTGCCCTTCAAAATTGTGATGCAAATTGCATGCCCCGATCGGAAATGATGGGCACCGGCACACCGTGAAGGTGAATAATCTTGTAGATGTAGATCTCAGCCAACCGCTCTAAAGAATAAATAGTCCCAACTGGAATGAAATGCACGGACTTGGTCAACCCACCACAACTACCCAAATAGCATCAAAATTCCTCGATGTCCATGGGAGACCAACTATAAAATCCTTGGTGATACACTCCTGTTTCCACCTCAGAATCTCAAGCCTCTGAAGTAATTCGCCCGGTCTGTGATGCTCGTATTTCACCTGTTGATAGTTTAGGCATTGAGCTATAAACCCCACTATATTTTTCTTTATTCTCCTCCACCAATAGTACTTCCTCAAGTCTTGGTACATCATTGCAACACCCAGATGAATGGAATACTGCGAACTGTGGGCCTCCTCAAGAATCAGCTCACGTAGCCCATCCACATTTGGCACACAAATTTGGCCCTGCATCCGTAACACCACATCATCCACAATAGTAACCTCATCGGCATCACCGTGCTGAACTAAGTACAAGTAAATGAGGATCATACTGGTGCTCCCTGGTACAATCATATAAGGAAAACCAAGAAACCATACAAGCTAGAACCCGACTAGGCTCCGAAATATCTAATCTCATGAACTGGTCTGCCAAGGCCTGAACATCAGTTGCAAGTGGTCTCTCACCAATAGGAATAACTACAAGGCTACCCATACTCACCGCCTTTCTACTCAAGGCATCGGCCACCACGTTGGCCTTCTCGGGATGATATAGAATGGTAATATCATAGTCATTTAGTAGCTTCAACCACCCCCGCTGTCTCAAATTTAGATATTTTTGTTTTAACAAGTGTTGGAGAATCCGATGATCCGTAAATACCTCACAAGACACACCATAGAGATAATGCCTCCAAATCTTAAATACATGAACGATGGAAGCATAAGAGATCCGCTCTTCTTATAGGGCTTCAACTGGAGTGAAGCATAAGAAATCACTCAACCTTCATGTATCAAGACACACCTAATACCAATCCGAGAAGCATCACAATACACTGTATAAGAGCCTGACATTGAAGGAAAAACTAGAAATAGAGTTGTGGTCAAGGTAGTCTTAAGCTTCTGATAGCTCTCCTCACACTCATACGACCACATGAATGGAGCACCTTTCTATGTCAATCTGGTCAAAGGCACTGCAAGGGACGAGAAACCTTCTACAAAGCAACGATAATATCCGGCCAAGTTGAGAAAGCTCCGACTCTCAATAGCTGAAGACGATCTAGGACAACTCTGAACTCCCTCTATCTTCTTTGGATCCACCTAAATCCCCTCACTAGACACAACGCTCCCCAAATATGCCACCAAACTAAGCCAAAACTCACACTTGGAGAAATTGGCATAAAGATTCATTTCCCTCAACCGTTGTAGTAGAATCCTCAAACTCTTAGTGACTGTAGCAGGTCCTACTATCATCTTCAGAATATTCGAGTCCCGAATCTTCAATTGATGATACCCAGACCTCAAATGAATCTTAGAGAATACCTTCACTCCCTGAAGATGGTCAAATAGATCATCAATGCACGGCAAATGATACTTGTTCTTTATTGTATCTTTGTTCAACTGCCAATAGTCGATGCACATCCGCATAGTACCATCCTTATTCTTCATAAATTGAACTGATGCACCCCAAGGAGACACACTAGTCCTAATAAATCCCTTATCAAGAAGCTTTTGAAGCTTCTCTTTCAATTAATTTAACTTAGTCGGTGCCATACGATACAGAGGAATAGAAATGGGCTGAGTGCCCGACACCAAGTCAATATCCCTATCGGGTGGCATGCCCGGCAGGTCTGTAGGGAACACATCCGGAAAGTATCGCACCACCGGAACAGAATCAATGGTAGGGGTATCAGTACCAACATCCCTCACAAAGTCCAAATATGACAGACACCCCTTCACAACCATCTGTTAGGCCTTCAGATAAGAAATCACCCTATTGGGAACATAATCTAGAGAACCACTCCACTCAATCCTTGGCAACCCCGGCATTGCCAATGCTACAATCTTAGTGTGACAATCAGGAATAGCATGACATGGAGACAGCCAATCCATACCCAAAATCACATTGAAATCAACTATACTAAGCAATAAGAGATTGACTCTAGTTTTCACTCCCCCAATAGTCACCACACACGACTGATACACACGGTCCACAATAATAGTATAGCCCACTAGCATAGATACATGAACAAGTGAAACTAAGGACTCATGGGGCATATCCAAATAACGAGTAAAATAGGATGATATATAGGAATAAGTAGAACTAGGGTTAAATAATGTGGAAGCATCCCTGTGGCATATTGAAACAATACCTGTGATCACTGCGTCTGAAGCAACAGCCTCTGGCCTAGCAAGGATAACATAGAATCAAGCCTGACCACCACTTGATCGGCCTCCCCCTCTAAGGCCCTCTAGCTGCCTGGGCCCCACCCCGTGTTGGCTGAGCGGATGGTGTAACTACTGGTGCTAGTATCATCGACCGAGAACTCTACTATATAACCCCACTCAACAATTTAGGGCAATCTCTTTTGAGATGACTCAAGTCCCCACAATCGAAACAAACCCTCCTTTGACGGAGCTGCTGCTCCTAATAACTCGAGGAACTGCCTATAGAAACTAGAGCAGACGAGGCAGAGTGAGAACTATACGCTGGTAATACGTTGAATGATGACTGACCCAAACGAGCACTGTAAGAACCATGGCTAACTGATGCACCACGATGAGCTGGACGAGCCGTTAGAGCGGGCCTATAAGGACGATCCATAATGTGGTGGGACTAACCCCCAGAAGAAACACTACTGAAAACACCCAAACCATGAGGCCTCTTGGCCTCCCTCTCTCTACGTTCCTGACTACGAACCATCTCTATCTACCGAACAATGTCAACTACCTCATCAAAAGTAGCACCACATACTCTCTCCCGAGTCATAAGTAACTGTAGCTGATATGTGAGGCCATCAATGAACCTCCTAATCCTCTCCCTATCAGTGGGAACCAACCAAACTGCGTGATGAGCCAACTCAGAAAATCTCACCTCGTACTGCATCACAGATATGCCATCCTGACGTAACTGCTCAAACTATATGCGCAGCTCCTTTCTGGTGGTCGGTGCCACAAACTTCTCCAAGAAGAGAACGAAGAACTCATGCCATGAAAGTGGTGTTGCACCGACTAGCCTGCTCCTCTCATAGGTCTCCCACCATCTGAAAGCTGCCCCAGTCAACTAAAAAGTAGTAAATAAAACCCCACTGGTCTCCAGAACACCCTACATGCGAAGAATCCGCTAGCACCTATCCAAGAAGTCCTGAGCATCCTTTGACTCAGCCGGACTGAATAATGGATGTTGAAGCCTCCCAAATCTCTCTAGTCTCTTCTGCTCCTCATCGTTTATAATGGGATCCACCTGGGACTGAGCAAATACAACCGGCTAGGCTGGTAGTACCTGCGGTGTCTGAAGCCTATGCACTACCTACTTTGGAGTGTAGGAGGCGGGAGTCTAAGTACCTCCCCCGACCTGAGAAGTGGCTACTGCGGCCGGAACAAAATTGCCTGAGCAAGGCTAGTGCAAATAGTCAATATCTGGGCCAAAGCCTCCTGAAGGCCTGGAATCACAATAGGCACAGTTGGTGCCTGAGCTGGTCCTACCGGCTCAACCATATCTGGAACTTTCTCCTGAGCTGCATCAATTAGTGGGTCTACAGGTGATGCTCAAGCTGCTGTACGAGCTGCACCCCGGCCTCTACAACAGCCTTGGCCTATCGTGGCCCTAGCTGGTAGTACTGGTGGATGTACGCCTGATCCGATAGCACATGTCCTCACCATCCTTGAAAGAATAGAATAACAGAAGTTTAGTTCCTAGAATTAACAAATTCGCCTGACAAGAATACAAGAATTTGAAGTTTTCCTGAGTGTTCGACAACCTCTCGAAGATAAGTACAGAGTATCCGTACCGATCCGCAAGACTCTACTAAACCTGCTCATGACTCATGAGAACTATGTAACCTAGGCTCTAATACCAACTTGTCATGACCCATAACTCGACATGTCGTGATGGCGCCGATCATGATACTAGGCAAGCCGACAACTTACATATACCAATATTTTAAATTCAAATTATACTGAAATAGGTTTAAATAAGTAAAAATCTCATAAAACCTAGATGCAAACGCCACAATTCATTACAAAGTTTCTAAAACCTGGGTGTCACTGAGTATATGGTCATCGATACAGTAACACATTCTAATACACTATCTAAGAAAGTTGAGCATAATAAGGAAAAACTGAGAGATAGAGGAGGAAAATCAAGGTCTACGGACACCAAAGAAACTACCTTGATAATCTCCGAACAGGTAAAACTCCACGATTAACAGCCATCATGCCGGAAAATGCCTGGATCTGCACACGAGGTGCATGGTGTAGTGTGAGTACAACCAACTCAATAAGTATCGTAAATAAACAAGGCAAGATAAGAGAAGCTTGAATTATTGAGGATACTAGTTATTCCGTTGTAATGCTACCCTTTTAAACCAACGCAACACAATATTTAAAACTGACTCATTAAGCTTCGTGAGAAGAATATCTGTATGTGCATGTGCACTGTTTCTCAAATACCCTGGCTATAAACACTTTTTTGTTCCTATTAAGAAAATATCCTATTTTTCTTCGCTCTTCCGAAACCGGTACAGAAATAGGTGCTTTTTCCATGTTGTTTACCTTAGTTACTGGGGGTTTCGGGGAAAACCTATGTGGGGCACCTTTTGGGTGTGGGATTCCATTTATTAACTGAGAAAGAAATCCATCAGGGCAAAAATAGTATAGATGCAAGATAGAAAAGAGGAGTGAATGATTTCTTTTTGAGAAAATACATAAGTTACCCATCAAACTTGTCCAAAAAAATCAATTACACACCTTAACTTTACGGGCGACATATGTATGTCCCCCTTATTTTTATTTGAGGTGAATTTAATATTATCATAAATGGGGACGTGGCAAAGGCAGTAGTTTCACTCACCCAAACTCGCGTGTAAGAGGCAAAGGATTAAAAATAGACATATATTTTTACTGTGTGCGTCATTTTTTCTTTTACTTCTTCTTTTCTTATTTTTTTCTCTTTTTGTTTTCTCTCTCTACCTTTTCTTCTTCCTGTCACCATTTCCCTTTTCCCATCCAAGATATTACTGTATATCCCTTTTCCGCCATTGTATCTGCCTCCATCCCTCTACTTTTTTTTTCTTCTTTGTCTCTTCTACTTTTTCTTTACCAGAATAGAAATACTCTTCACCACCTTTTAGTAATAGCAATACCACGTGTACTTTCCACACCCATATATATATATATATATATATATATATATATATATATATATATATATATATATATATATATATATATATACTTGTACTAGCTACAAAAAATCCTGTCTTTCTGATTTATTTCTTGTAATATTTCGTTGAAAGAAATTGAATAAATAATATAATTTGGACTGTTTGGACATAAATTTTGCTGAAGTTTGAGGGATTTTAACTGACTGAAAAGTTTGGAATTTGCCGGCTTCATTTTTTCGACAAGGAATTTTCCCCTACTTTTTAAAGCTGAAAGTGTTTGATATTCCATGGTGGTGTAGGTGGTGATGAAGATGACACAGAAAAAAAGAGTTCAAAAAGGTAACGAAATAAGTGAGGAAAAAATAAATAAGCTTTTGACATGTGGCATGCGTGTACTACACATCCCATTACAAGACTGACTATGTGTTACTAATGGGATATTAAATTCACCCCAAACAAGAATAGGGAGGACATAGGTCGCCCGTAAAGTTAAGGTGTGTAAATGATTTTTCTGAACAAGTTTGATGGGCATTTTATGTATTTTCTCTTTCTTGTTTGCTATTTTTTCATTTATGAATTGTTAATCAACCCATTCGTACACTTTATGCAATCGAATATTTCTTACACACATGAGTGTTATACAAGGTATCGAACTAATGAATCTATTTTCTATGTCTTAAACAGTACTATGGCATGTATAGGAAGGAAACTAGAAAGTCAGACAAATGATCAAGAAGATGCAAATTTCTACATATTGCACGGACAACTCACGTACTGCACAGATATCACGTGCTAATAGCACAACCTGCACGGACAACTCACACGTCAATATTATCAATAAATCGATCCCCATGGATAACTCATATACTGCACAGACAACTCATGTGTTGCACAGACAACTCACATGCCAATAACATAATCTGGCCGGCATAGTCACCGGCCCCCAGTCCAAACATATCATATAGAAGCAATAAAACAAGTATACATGTATATGATGAATGAAATAAGATTCATATACTCTTAGACTGGTATAAGTGATATGCTAAAGTGTAGGCATGTGCAAAGTGTGCTATCGTAGCTCAAACCGGCAATTTCATCAACGAAAAGCATTTATCAAGTTCGTTCAGGGGTTAAACCTCTTTATAACCTCATCATGGCTCAAATAGATCACATGAATTGTTACAGCAAGTGAGATATCATAGCTTAAAGCTTAAGAGTCATTTCTAGGCTTATAAGAGCTCGAGCACAACCCAAACATGAATATATAATCCTGTTGCCCGCACATGGGCTCATCCTCACGCATGTGTGAACTCAAAAGCACGTGGCTATCACAATAATTCAGCCAATTGGTGCCTCAACCGAGTTTAAATACGATACTTGCCTCAAGCAAATCAAATCACTCCGCTAGCAAGACCTTGCCTCACAAACGCCTCAAATCTGGCCGCAAATAACTCGATTCAAGCAACACGAGTTATAGGAATCAATTCCATATGAAAATGCTAAGTTCTTATTCGAAAGTCAAAAGTCAATTCAAAAGTTAACCCCGGGGCCCATGTCTTGAAATCCAATAAAAAAATACAAAATCCGAATGCCCATTCAACTACGAGTCCAACCATACCAAATTTACCAAATTGTTACACCACATCGTCACTTAAATCCCCAAATTTGACTCTCCAATCCCTAGCCTAAACCACCCAAAATTCCACATCAAAAATACACAAACAGGTGGGAAATTCAATGGGAAAACAATGTGATTGCATAAAAATGATTAAGAGTGACTTACCTCAAGAAACCCCTCGAAATCCCTCTCAAAGTTCTCCTTAGTCCGAGTTTCAAAAGTCAAAAATGGAAAAAATCACGAAACCCTCGAATTTTAAACACTGCCCAGACATTTCTGCCCCTGTGGAGCTGGGCTCGCACCTGCGCTCCCGCTTTTGTGGAGAAAACTTCGCATCTGTGAAACCCACATAACAGCCGACCATGCGCACCCTGCAGGACCGCATCTGCGAACCATTCCTCGCTTCCGCGACTCCCATGTTGCCTGCCCAAATCCGCTTTTGCGGTCGACCTCGTGTAGATGCGCTTCCGCATTTGTGGAAATTTTTCCACGCCTGTGACTCCTAGTGACCTTCCTCCTTTTCGCAGTTGTGCAAGCTTAGTTGCTTCTATGGCTCCGCATCTGCGGCCAATCCCACCGCAGGTGCGATGACACCAGATCTGTAGCACCTCAACATAACACTTAAGCCAAATTTGATCCGTTAACCATTCGAAATCAACCCGAGGCCCCCGGGACCTCAACCAAATATACCTACAAGTCTTAAAACACAATATGAACTTAGTTGAGGCCTAAAATCACATCAAACAACATCAAAAACACGAATCACACCCCAATTCAAGCCTAATGAATACTAAAAAATTCAAACTTCTACAATCGATGCCGAAACTTATCAAATCAAGTTCGATTGACCTTAAATTTTTCACACTAGTCGCAAATGACATAACGAACCTTTTTCAACTTTTGTAACTAAAATTCGAGCCCGGTAACCACAAATTCAACTCTCGATCAAATGTCTCAACTTTCCAAATTTTCGCTCTTTCAAGCCTAAATCAAATACGGACCTCCAAATCACTGTTTGAACATACTCCTAAGTCCAAAATCACCCTACCGAGACCATTAAAACTTCATTCCGGAGTCGTTTATACACAAGTTAATATCCGGTCAACCTTTTCAATTTAAGCTTCCAATCTTGGGACTAAGTGTCCCAACTCCTTCTGAAACATCCCTAGAACCAAACCAACTATCCTGACAAGTCACATGACGACAATTGAGCATAAAATAAATAGTAAATGAGGGAACGGGGCTATAACACTCAAAACGACCGGCCAGGTCGTTACATTCACCCATTATTTTGTAAGTTAAATCTTATCCATAAGACACCAAATAAATTTCATTATACCCAAAACCCAGCAAATTATACTCTCTTTCTTTCTTTTTTATTACTATTATTATTATTATCCTCATCAATATCTTTATTATCATCATCATTTTTAATATCTCTTTTGAGATATGTGGGGGGATTGTTGAAAAAATTAGTAGTATCTCAAAAGGGGATGTCCATCATTTGGACTTGGAAAAACCTTTCTACTTATTATTTAGTAAATTCGTTTACATTTAATAGAGTCAAACTAGTCGTTAACTAGCCGTTATTTAGCTGTTAGAGTAACATCTATATAAACATGGTCTTTGGAGAGCTAAAAACACACTTTCTAAGACAACTTTCTGACTCATCTTCTTCCTTCTATATACTGGATTTCTTTCTTGAATTTTCTACTAGTTTTGTTCCCAGTTTAATAAATGAAAGAACTTGTTGAATCTTTGGGGATATGCCTAATTTTATTCTTTATTGTATAGGCAAAATATCCTTAAGGACAATATCCTTGACACGCCTCAAGCTTTGATAAATCCTATTCTTCATAATCAAATATTTTTTCCAACATGCAATAAATAAAAGTTACTTGTAAAAATGATTCCCATGGTCAGGTGTATAACAGAAATTAGAGGACAAGCTTAGGCATCAATCTATGTATTAAGTATTTTGTATATTTAATATAAGTATACATGTAATATACATAATTAGTATATATATTTTGTATATTTAGTGTCACGCCCCGATCCTGGGGGCGAGACCGGCACCCAGTTCCTCACCTATCGTTGCATAACACTTGCGACTAAGAGATTCTGAACATGTAATATCATACTTTGGCCATGGGCCACATTACAAGAAAATGTGCAATGCAAAATATAAAACTTAATGGTGACTAACACTGACTAAATGTCAATATAAAGTTGGTCCGGCAAGGCCACCATAATTACTACAACTGATAAGCCAATAAAATATATGTGCAGGGCCTACAAGCCCAACATACTGCACTAACTGATAGGATATGTCTACAAGCCTCTATTGGTAGATGTACCGTGATCAGAATATGGCCCCGACCTACCCATGACCTATCTACATATATACACAAGATATACACCAAACTTCTAGACCCGGCAACTCTGAAGGACGGAGAGCTTACTGATAAAGCTGAACTCGGGCAAACACCTACTGAGGAGGTCTACCCGTCTGTCTGTCCGAACCTACACGCACGAAATGCAGCGCCTCAGTAAGGAATGTCAGTACGAAATAATGTACCGAGTATGTAAGGCAATATACTAAAAGCGAAAACTAAATGGATAACCTGAACATATGCTTACCTCCTAATACTGACTCAATTCTCTCAATATAATAAGTAAAATAGTTGTTCGGCCCTATAAGGCTTGATATATATATATATATATATATATATATATATATATCACTATTCTGCCGTAGTAGGCTCGCTCGTAGGCTCTCGGCCATATTAGTCTATGTATCTCAGTCAATTGGGTTTGCTCATAGGTGCTCGGCCATAGTAGACTCGTTGTATAACTTACCATCTGATCAGAGGTTGCCCAATAAGGGCCTGCCCATCGATTATAACTCGATGGTAATGAAAATACTATAATACTATATATATAAACTCTCTGTTTTCTTGATTGGAAAAAGAAAATACTCAATTGAATATGAAGTCCCGATAAAGAGAATACTGTAACTTATAAAAGTAGAAAAATATACGTAACTTGCGGGACTAGCAAAATATACGTAAATTTCGAGATGTGAAATTTTCTTTATGCCTCGTTATCAAACTTTTGTTATGACCAGATCATGCAAAATGAAGAAAGTGCTTAGCCTTAACATACCTGGAGTAGAAAAAAATGCGTGTGATATCCTCAAAAAAGTTACACCGTACTTCTTTAGAACCACAAAATTTCTCCATTGCTAAAATTCTATTTTTTTTTTTGTGGAATTATTGAAATTATAGAAATCATGTTACGTTATAGAAATCATATTGCATTGTTGAATTATCAGAATGCTCACGTTGTTGAACTATCAGAATGCTCAATGTTCCTTGGTATTGAAACATCTGAAAATGAATTTTCAAGGTTTGTTGGAAAGCTTTCAAGTGGAGGTGTCTTGCCACTAATTTATCAAGATGACACCTAAGCTAATGTGACCATGAGTCACTTACTTGCTAGTGGCTTGCTGCCACTTGGGATGGGGTGGATTTTTTATTTAATCTTTATCACTTATTAGGTAATTAGGTAATGTCCCGTTACCCGGTAATAATCAATTACCCGCATAATTAAAAATTATCTCAAATTACTTAAATTCTACTTATTTTTAATATACTTTTATACATCATACTACCGTGGTCATATGGTACCTTGCATGGTACTAATCCATAAATGTTGGGTATTATAGCTCATACCGTATTTTATCCAAATTTGATAACCTTTAACGAAACTCATTTTCTTTAATTCGCGTACCCTTTCTTTCATGGCACTTACTTATTGCTTGGTATAAATAGCATAAATATGAAAAACCTAAAGATAATCTCATCCCCAAGTTTAAGTTCATTAACTGAGGACTAAACCTTAACGTACGAAAAACGTGAGATGTAACATCCTTCCCCCCTTAGAAACATTCGTACTCGAATGTTTACTCTTACATATTTTGGAATTTTTTTTGCCGGAGTCTCTTCCGTACACTAGACTAAAACCAACCTGTAGGCAGCCAGAAAACATACTATACATGCCACACATGGCCACTGTCTATAAATAGCTACGCTTGGCTTCACACAACTGTTCATCATAAATTCTGAGAGTCAAAAGGAAAGTTTACCTGATGACCTACTGGCTGGAATAGAGTTGTGCTAAGGTATCCCATAAATCTCGAGCCATATCTCTAGTTTGAAATAGATAGGGGTATTTAGACTTCATTTATTCCTCTGCTTCCCACATCATCTCTTCCACCTTCTTACTTCTCCATAAAACCTTCACGGATGCTATCTCCTTATTTCATAGCTTGCAAATTTGTCGGTCTAGGATGGCAACCGGAATTTCCTCGTATGACAAGTCCTTTGTAATCAGTACATCATTCATGTGCACCACTCGGGTAGGATCGCCAATGCACTTTCGTAACATAGATACATGAAAAACCGGATGAACATACTCCAATTCCAAGGGAAATTCTAACTCATAAGCTACTTGGCCCACTCGCCGAATGATCCTATAAGGCCCAATGTACCGTGGGCTAAGCTTGCATTTCTTGTCAAAACCCATCACACGTTTCATAGGTGACTCCTTTAAGAATACCCAGTCCTTAACCCCGAACTGTAAATCTCGTCGTCGCACATTAGAATATGACTTCTAACGACTCTGAGCTATCAGCAGTCGCTCCCGGATGAGCTTTACTTTTTCTATGGCCTGCTGAACCAGGTCTGGCCCATGTAATCCAGATTCTCCATAATCAAACCACCTTCTAGGAGATCTGCACTTACGCCCATACAAAGCTTCGTACGGAGCCATCTGGATACTGGAGTGGTAACTGTTATTATATGCAAACTCGATAAGAGGTAGATGTTCATCCCAACTTCTTTTAAAATCTAGCACACATTCTCACAACATATCCTCGAGTGTCTGAATTGTGCGCTCGGCTTGTCTATCAGTTTATAGGTGGAAAGTTGTGCTGAGATTCACCTTAGTCCCTAGACCTTTCTGAAATGACCTCCAAAAATGTGCTGTAAACTGGGCCCCACAGTCAGATATAATAGATACGGGTACTCCGTGTAGTCGCACTATCTCTTTAATATATAACTTTGCATAATCTTCTGTTGTATATGTAGATCTGACCGGTAGGAAATGAGCTGATTTTGTGAGCCTATCGACTATCACCCATATGGAATCAAACTTACGATGAGAACGAGGTAAACCCGTGATAAAGTCCATGTTTATCGCCTCCCATTTCCATGTCGGGATCTCTATAGTCCGCATTAGCCCACCGGGATTCTTGTGCTCTATCTTCACCTGCTGGCAACTAGGGCATTGAGCGACATACTCTGCAATGTTGTTCATCATATCGTTCCACCAATACACATCCTTAATGTCATGATACATCTTCGTCGACCCAGGGTGAATGGAGTACCACGAATAATGTGCCTCTAACATAATCTTGTCACGTAGCCCTGCTACATTTGGAACACACAAACGACCTATGTATCTGATAACTCCATCTCCTTTGATTTCTAACAACATCTTCTTCTGCTGTGGAACCCGCTCTCTCAACTCTACTAATTGTGGGTCCTCGTACTGCCTCTCCTTTACTTCAGCTATGAGAGATGATTTTGCAGTATTTTGGAGTACAACTCCTCCATTGTCAGAGTCTACTAACCTCTTCCCCAATCAAGCTATTTGATGAATCTCTCTGGTTAATTGTCTTTTTTCGACCTTTACATGTGCTAAGCTACCCATAGATCGGTGACTTAAGGTATCTGCTACAACATTAGCTTTCCCTGGATGGTAGAGAATGTTAACATTGTAATATTTCAATAACTCAAGCCATCGCCTCTGTTGCAAATTCAACTCTTTTTGCTTGAAGATATATTGCAGGCTTTTATGATCTATGAATATATCAACATGAACATAATATAAAAAATGTCGCCATATCTTAAGTGCATGGACAACCGTAGCTAACTCGAGGTTATGGGTCAGATAATTCCGCTCATGCTTCCTTAACTGCCTTGAAGCATACACAATTAGTTTTCCATGTTGCATCAGGACACATCCTTACCCCGACACCTAAGGCATCAAAATACATAGCATAACCATCTGGACCCTTTGTAAGTGCTAGAACTGGTGCTGAAGTTAACTTGTTTGTAAGCTCTTGGAAACTCCACTTGTAAGCCTCCATCCACTGAAACTTAGTCTCTTTCTGCATCATCATTGTTAATGTTGCTGAAAGAGAAGAAAAACCCTCTACGAACCTCCAATACTATCCTGCTAAGCCTAGAAAGCTACGAATCTCTGTTGGAGTGGTAGGTTTAGGCCAGGATTTCACAGCCTCAATCTTCTGAGTGTCTACCTTTATACCTCTGTCGGATACAATGTGCCCCAAGAATGCTACAGACTTTAACTAGAACTCACACTTAGAAAACTTAGCATAAAATTTATTATCACGGAGGGTTTGGAGTACTGCTCGCAGGTGGTCCACATGCTCATCCTCTAAATGTGAATAAACCAGAATATCATCAATAAAGACTATCAAGAACAGATCTAAATATGGCTGAAATAGGTTGTTCATCAAGCCCATAAATATGGAAGGTGCATTCATCAACCCGAAGGATAGGACAAGGAACTCCAAGTGGCCATATCGGGTCTTGAAGGCTGTCTTAGGAATATCTTTCTCCTGAACTCTGACCTGGTGGTACCCCAACCTCAAATCTATCTTTGAAAAGTATCTAGCTCCCTGCAATTGATCAAACAAGTTGTCTATCCTTGGAATTGGATACTTATTCTTAATAGTTACCTTGTTTAGTTGCCTATAATCGATACACATCCTTAGCGAGCCGTCTTTCTTCCATACAAACAATACTGTTGCACCCCAAGGTGAGGTACTGGATCTGATTAAACCTTTCTCCAGTAAATCTTTTAACTGCTCCTTCAACTCCTTTAATTAGGCATGTTCCATTCTATACAGAGGGATGGATATTAGTTGCATTCCCGGAAGAAAATCGATGCCAAAATTAATCTCTCGCTTTGGAGGAATACCTGGAAGTTCATCTGGAAATACATTCGCGTACTCTTTGACTACTGGAATAGACTAAAGTGTAGGCATCTCAGCATTCACATGTTTAACTGCACCCTTTTGCGATTATTTTCCTCGCCTTTAGATAGGAAATAAACCTACCTCTGGGTGTCTCTGTATTACCTACCCATTCAAGGACTGGCTCACCCAGAAAATGAAATCTGGTTGTCTTTGTTCGACAATCAACTGTGGCATAACAAGCTGCTAACCAGTCCATGCCTATGATAGCATCAAAATCTAACATCTCTAGCTTAACTAGGTCGGCTGAGGTCTGATAACCACAAACTGATACTGTACAACCTCGGTAAACGCATCTAACGATAATCGATTCTCCGACCGGTATAGATACCGCAAAAGGATCACTTAGTATTTTAGGCACTATACCAAAACCCTCACGACAAATGGGGTAATACATGATAAAGTAGATCTTGGGTCTATAAAGGCATACACATAGTGAGAACAAATGGTCAACATACCTATCACAACGTCTGGTGAGGACTCTTGGTCCTGTCGACCTACTAGCGCATAGATACGATTCTGGTTACCACCTGAACTGGACCCTCTACCTCTGCCTCGACCTTTATCAGACGAAGACTAAGACTCACGTCCTGAAAGATGCACGGACATAGTTGATCCTATTGTCGAATTCGCTGGTTGCGACATACCCCCAGAATCTCTATTTGGGCAATCTCGCATCATATGCCCTGGACGTCCACATGTATAACAAGCATCAGAACCAGCTTGGCATTGGCCCAAGTGTCCTCTACCGTAGTTGGCACACCGCGGTGGGAATGGCCATGTCTTCCCCGAACCTCGTTGTCGCTGCAAACCTGCAATTTGGGAGCTTTCACCTAGTCCTAACTGAGTATAACGGTCATACCTTTAACCCTATAGTTGAGGTGGCGGAGCTCTAGGTGTTTGTTTGAAGTATTGGGTCCTGTAACAACCCTAAGACTGCTCCTGAAACCTGGAAAATCTCATCCTCTTACGCTGCCCTAACTCATTCTTCTCCGAACCCTGCTGCCGACGCCTACCCCTATCTAAATTCTAGGCAAATGCCTGAATCAGGGAGATATCCATACTATATTGCAATGCAGCGGTAGCACACGCTTATATCAACTCTAGGGCCAACCTTGCTATAAACCTGGGGATTCTATCCTACATAGTAGCAACTATGGATGGTGCATATCTAGCCAATGAGTCAAAACGAAGACTATATGCACAAACACTCATATTGCCATGTTTGAGGGATATATACCCTTCGATCGAGTCGGGCCTGTCAGATCTCTCGTGGTAAGTACTGGTCAAGGAAGGCATCTGAAAAATTCTCCCAAATAGCAGAAGGTGCATCATGTCCCCTGGACCTTTCCCATCCCTCGTACCAAAGGATGGCTATATCTCGGAGTCAAAAAGCTGCTAACTCAAGTGCCTCTTTCTTCTTGGCATGCATAACCCGAAAGATCCTATGAAGCTGATCTATGAAATCCTGTCGGTCCTCCCTCTAATCTATCCCCGTGAACTCTAGGGAATTAAAAGCAATAAACTCTCGGACCCTTGAACTCCCAGATCCCTCAGAAGGTCCTGCACTAGTGGATGCCCTAGCCTGTTGCTAGGTAGCTACCAACTGTGCCAACAAATGCACCGCACTCCTCAAGTCCTGATCAAATGTAAGCAGAGGGGGAACTGGATGTGTGGTCTCCCTAGGAATCTCCTCAGGTGGCTCCAAAATCTGCACAAGAAGTCTAGAGTGTGGTATGAATACAATCGACCCCATATACTTTAGTGACCCGTTCGGTTCTTTTGAGAGTTTTAGTCTCGTCCCCCTTTTTCCTGCTCATTCTGTACTATACAGCTGTTATATGACTTACCGGGTTGGTTGGTTAGGGTCTGGAGAGATTTCAAAGTGAATTGAGACACTTAGTTTGAAAGCTTAAATTGGAAAAGTTGACTGGATGTTGACTTATGTGTAAACGACCTCGGATTTGAATTTTGAAAATTCTTTAGCTCGGTTAGGTGATTTTGGACTTAGGAGCATGTCCGGATTGCGATTTAGAAGCCCGTAGTAGAGTTAGGCTTGAAATGGTGAAAGTTGAAATTTTGCAGAGTTTGACCGGCAGTGGACATTTTGATATCGGGGTTGGATTGAATTTCCGAAAGATGGAGTAGGTTCGTGGTGTCATTTGTGACTTGTGTGCAAAATTTGAGGTCAATCGGCCGCGATTTGATAGGTTTCGACATCATTGGTAGATTTCAGAGGCTTGAATCTATGTGAGATTCGTGTTTTTGAAGTTGTTTGAGGTGGTTTGAAGGCTCAATAAGTTCGTATCCTGATTTAGGATATGTTGGTATATTTGGTTGAGGTCCCAGGGGGCCTCGAGTGGATTTCAGGTGGCTAACGGATCAAAGTTAGATGCTGAAGGATTGCTAAAGTGTGATTCCAACTAGGGAATCGCAGGTGCGAGCCTGCAGGAGCGGGACAAGAGCCTCAGAAGAGGCCAAGGGAGAGGTGAGCGGAGGTCGCAGATGCGAAGATTTTCCTACACCTGTAGTCGCAGAAGTTGGCTAACCAGCGCAGATGCGGGCTGGTGCGATAGGATTTTCCGCACCTGTGATTGCACAGATGCGGTTCAGGGTTCGCAGAAGCGGAGGCAGCTAGTTAAGTGGATTCCACATAAGTAGAGATTTCACCGTAGAAGTGGTTCCGCAGATGCTGATAAGTGGTCGCAGGTGCGAAAAGCCTGGGCAGAATATAAACGTCGGGTTCTGAGGGTTTTATCCTTTCTTGACTTTGCAAACTCTGAATTGGGCGATTTTTGAGAGATATTTTGAAGGGATTCTTGAGGTAAGTGACTTGCGGTTAAATTTCATCAATAATTATGTTCCCCCCCCCCCCCCCCGTTGATTTTTCCGCCTAGTTGGTGTGTTTTTAAGGTGCAATTTAGGAATTTGAGACTAGGGATTTGAAGAGTTAACTTTGGGGATTTGAATGGCCATTTGGTGTCAGATTTGAATAATTTTAGTATGAATAGACTCGTGAGTGAATGAGATTTCAGGTTTTGTGACTTTTGTCGAATTTTGAGACGTAGGCCTGGGCCGGCTTTTGGCCAATTTTAGATTTTAGCTTATAATTTGATATTTTTCTTATAAAATTGATTCCTTTAGCCCATATTAATTGTATTATACTGTTGTGGCTAGATTTGGGACATTCGAAGGTCGACTTGCAAGGCAAAGGCATATTGGAGTAGAGATTTGCTTGGATTGAGGTAAGTAACAGTTCTAAATATGGTTCTGAGGGTATGAAACCCAAAATTTTGTTTTATGTGACTATTTTAGAGGTGACACACATGCTAGGTGACGTGAGTGTGGGCGTGCACCGTGGGAATTGGGACTTGATCCATTCTGTGAAATTGAAAAGTTGAATAAACTTGTTGTTAGCTAGATGCTCTCCATGTGTTGTAGAAATTTGACTGTGAATCATGTTAGAAAAAATGTTTAGATTATGTGTTGGTACTATTGGGACGCACAGAGGTTGTGTTACATGTTGAATTACCTGCTAAATGATATTTGTACTCAGTTTCAGTTTTTACTCGCATATCATATCTCAGTCTCTATTATTCTTGTTGATACATCATGTTATTGCTATTTGGGCTGATTTTTTCTTATTCTGAGAGCCCGAGAGACTAGAGAGATTGATGACTGAGTGAGGCCGAGGGCCTGATTGTGAAGATATTTATGGGATCAGATTGCACGCCACAACATGTTTCATTGTTTTATGCCATGATTGGATTGATATAGCGCTTGGGTTGAAGGAGCCTCTTCGGAGTTTGTACACACCCCCAGTGAGCGCAGTTACATACTAAGTGCAAGTACGGAGTGCCGAGTGTCGAGTGCCGAATGACCGTGAGGAAGGACAGATGGTGAGGAATGGGTGATTGTGAGGTTGGAGTGAATAGGAGGACTGAGTGATTGTTGTCGTGAGAGGCTATATATGATTTCATTGTAGTTGCACATAGTTGCTGTAGACATGTGATTTTTGACCCTCCCCAAGAGTTTTCACATTTTTAGCGTAAAATATTTAATTTAGGCCTAATATAGCTATTTCAACTAATTTTTACTCCTTTACTTTATTTTATTACAAGAAAAATGAAAATCACAAAAACATATTTTTCATAATTTTTTTTAAAAAAAGAATAATATATAAAAATGGTACCCTATTTTTATCTTTATATAATTTCGAAAACACAAAAATAGTTTCATGTTTAGTTTAATTAATTAGGATTAATTTTGGATTGTATAGTATTTTTATCTTATTTTAAAATGAGTAAATTAAGGTGTTGGATCATAATTTTAAGAGTTTTAGAACCCAGTTCTTGGCCCAAGTTGGATTAGTTCATTAAGCCTAGGGACCCTTCTAGACTCTTCTTTGGAATAAAAACAAACAAAAAGACCCTAAGGACCTAATACACAAAAGACCTAGGGACTAATGGGCAAAATACACAAAAATACACCTAAACCTAGACTCTACCTATAAATTAATGCTTAAAAATCAAAAAAGGAGAAGGAGAACAAAAAACTGAAAAGGCTGAGTGCCACAGACCAAAAAGAGACCCCCCCGCGCGTTATCTTCTCCAAACGACCCTAGTTCTCTTCTATTGGAACAAAGCCAAAGACCCTCCCTATCATTCATCTCGAGAGAGCAGCCATGAACAAGGAATTTAACAAATAAAGACATAAAGCTTCAACACCCATATACCCAAACCCCACCCCCAACAAGCTTCTTCTTCACAACCAACGACCCCCGTCCCCTTTCTTCATCTTCTCCAACGCCTAAGAATAGCAGCCATAGCCATCAACACAACCAAGAAGACCACCCTTTTCAGTTTGCAACCCGTGGAGTTTACTTTATTTGCCATTTCAAGCCATTTCTGTCATCGAGGTCTTAGTTTAAATCAGCCGAGTTCGAGTTTGCTATGGAGATCGCGGTTTCAATTTTCCTGCAGAGGTTCTGCTTACTCGGGAGATTCTGTTTTCATGCACTTTGTTGTTTTTTTCACTTCCTTCCATGTCTATATTATGTTCTTGTCAATGTTTAAATGAATGGTTTTGGATTTCTTATTTATTTATTTATTTTAGAATGAAGATGCTTTAATATGCTCTAATGGTGATTAATTTTATATACCCTAGGAAAGAAAAATATTTTGTAGGCAGACCACTACTTTCTTCCTTCTGATTGGATGTGTTTCCTATGTAAAATGTGTATGAGTAACAGTTTTCTCAATTGTAATTGGTAAATTTATTGCACTCTGTACTATTGCAATTTTGAGTGCTGTAAAGCTTAACCATATTCTTCGAAGAAGCCCAAGGCTTTACCAAAATCTGCCCGTCTCAAAGCTAATGGGTCCATACTCCTGTGCCGAGGAGCTTTGTCTTGTGAAGCCAGATGATTGTTTTCTTTTAAATAGCAACATTTACTAGAGGTTTTGACTCTTTAATTTGATTTCTGCTTTCAAAATATGCTCACACTTGCTATGTCATTATCTCCTTATGTGTAGTTTTGTACTGTAGGTAGGCCTTCACAGATAATTTTAGACTAATTTAGGAAAATAAATAATTTTCGAACATACGTAGTTTCTTTAGGTGCGTATTTTAATGATTACTTTCCTAAATTCGGGTGCGCATTTATGTGACCCAAATCCAAATCTCAACAATGTTAGATAAAATATATTGCGGACCAATGGGTGCATTTATGTGACGTGGTTCAAGACGTATTTTTGATAACGTTGAATTTTTCTTAAAAATTAATTGAACAAAAGCGGTTATAAAAGTTAAAATTGCACCATATGCTAAAACATGTATTCAAATCAGATAATAGGCCAATTATAACAGTTGAGCGACCGTGCTAGAACCACGAAACTCGGGAATGCCTAACACATTCTCCCGGGTTAACAGAATTCCTTACCCGAATTTCTGGTTCGCGGACTGTAATACAGAGTCAATCATTTCCTCGATTCGGGATTTGAATCGGTGACTTGGGACACCATAAATCTCTCAAGTGGCGACTCTAAATCTTAAATAAAATAATCTAGTTTCGATTGTCACTTTTAGTTGGAAAAAACTCCCTTATACACTCCCTTTCAGAGGTGTATGTAAAAAAGGAGGTGTGACAGCTCTGGCGACCCTGCTGGGGATAAGAACCCTGAATCTCTGGTTCAGGGTTCAGAATTTGAGCTTAGATGATATGTTGTATTTGGCTTTATCTGTTATTTGATTTTATTACATGCTTGGGCCTAATGTATTAAATGAGGCTTTTACCGCTTTGATATTATCTGAATTGTATATAAACTGCTACGAAACCCCTCTCTTCTCTCTCCCGAGGAGTGCACGCTGGTTGTGACTTCTTTCGGTTAGTGTCATATCCCAAATAGGACGAGGTTCGGACAAGTTGCAAAGCCAGATGATCTTTTGGTTACCGGTGCACAGCCCCCCCCCCCCGGCTCGAGTTGTCCGCTCGGGTAAGCCAGGTCTAGAACAAATAAACCCAGGTTTTTAAACCTAGTATAGCAATACTCCATGCCGGATCCCTAGTAGGAACGTTTGTTTGCATCATGCGCACTTGACTTAGGGGACTCAACACAGGGGTTGGTTCCGTCTAGGACAGGTATACCCCAAATAAAAGACCATCCTGATGCATCTTATGTGCTACATGTTGCATTTATTCAGGGGTAAAAGGGTCATTTGGCGGACCATGATAGCTGAAGGTAGATGAAGAAATGAAAAAAACAATGAAAAAAGAAAAAAACAATGAAAAAAAAGAAAAGCAAGTGAGGCCTAATTATGTTTTCTGTTACATTTTGTTAAGAAAAAAAGAGCTTGAAAAATTCAAAAAAAATTGTACTTTTTCATCATTTTTCAAAAATCAAAAATCAAAAAAGGGGAAAAAGAAAATATAAAAAAAAGAGTTTACATGTTTCATCATTTTTCCAAAAAAAAAAAGAGAGAAAAAAAAACATATTTTCTCTAATTAGTTGTTATTTTTATTTCTCGCCCGTATCCTATCTGCCCGAACTACGCATACCTGATTCTCATCTTTCGGGACGTGATACGTAAGCAATCCACATAGGGTCCGGTCTTCCTAGTAAATCTTAGGTTCTTGGCTTTGCAGGGTCTTAGCTAAATTTTGCACTTCTAGCCACCTTTTGGCCAAATAAGCCATTTTGCAAAAATAACCGCAACCATGTCTTGCATGTGTCTAGTAGAGAATGTTATTGTCTCACATAGTGTTGGTTTAAGTTTTCTTATATAGGTGTGGATTTACTTACCGGATTTTGAGCATGACAGATACCCCAAGACCACCGCATTCAGGAGTTGTTTAAGGAGATTTTTTTATATTTGTTATTATTATTTTATTTTATGTTTGGAGTATGTATTTTTACGTCGTCTTTTACTTTATAGTTTTGTACAACAATGTCGAGTTTTTTGTAATTGTATTTTTATTTTGTATTTGAAAAGGTGTGGTGTAACTCAAAATCCAAAAAAAAAGATATTTTACGTTTTTATATTTCCGATAGAATTTTCTTTTGAAATACTACTCCTAGAAATCAAGAAGAAAAAAAAGAAAGAAAGTTTGAGGTGGTTTTATTTTAGAAAATTAGTATCTAGAAATTTTTTAAAAAAAAATAAATTGCTTTAATACTTCCTTTAATATATTAGGACCAAAATTCAAAAAAAAAAAGAATTTTCTTTTAGTACCTCTTTAAAAGTCTTCTTTAAGACATTAATTCCAAAATCCAAAAAGATTTTTTTGTGAGGTGTTTCTTTAGGAAATTAATGAAAAAATGAAAAAAAATCTTTTATTGTACATAGAAGAAATAACATACCCTATCTTCTGTTTATTTTTAAAATTTCTCCTTTAGGTAATTAAAAATTGAAATCCAAAAATAATTTTTATCTCTTTCATTTCTCATTACCAAGTTTTTCTTTAGGGATATCAAATAAAAATTCAAAAAACAAAAAGAGTCAAAAAATATCTTTCTCTCTTCTAGGATTTTTCTTTAATAGAGTATTTGTTTCAGAAAAGAAAAGAAAAGGAAAAAAATCCGTTAAGCGTGAGTTTAAAATAGGTTATAGAACATTAAGTTTAGAAAATTCAAAAAAAAATGGTTTTGCTTCTTTTATTTCTCTTTGCTCATCAAAGTAGTCATTAAGGTAGAAAAAAATGAAATGAGAATGTTAGTTTATTTACTTTATTCCCAAACTACGCAAAGATCTGATTCATGTGGTGTCATGATACGTAGGCAACCTACATAGGGTTCGATCGAATCATTTTTTTATTTATTAAAAGAAAAGGAAAAAAGAAAAAAGGAAGAAAAAAAGGGGTGAAGTCATGGGATGTGAAAAATGAGAAGGAAGAAAAAGAGAGATAATGAGAAAGAAAAGGAGGAAGGAAAATGAGCGAGCTAAGAAGTGCTAGAAAAACAAAGAAAAGAGAGGTTGAAATGAACAAATTGGGATGATGCCAAATGACCTTCATACCCTCGAAGTCATTTTAGAACCAATAATTGCGACTAGGTGCATTGCACACAATGTGATATTATATTATGTTAAATGCCCTAACGCTAACATGATGGCTTCATTTTGTTATATTCATAGCAGAAGGGTGGTTGGTTTGTGGTTTTAAAGTTGTAACTCTTCTCTACAACATAAAGTCAAAAGGCAATGGCAGACAACAACAAAACTGAGTTGGTTGATACAGGTGCCCAAAAGCAATTGGTTGAATAGGACAATGGGTTGGTTGAAGAGGTAAGGGTGTTAAGACAACACATGGAGGACATGTATCAGGCCTAGGTGATTGGGAAGGCACCACCCCCACCCCCACCTATCTTCCTAAATGCTACCCCTATCCAAACACATGTCACAGTGCCAGATGACCCCCCATACTCTCCAGATCCACCCGCTTATCATGGCTCTCCCAACCACCCTAGTAGCTCCATCACTGATCTTCCAATTACCTTTCCCAAAAATTGCCCTCTGGTCTTATCCACCATCCCAACAATGAACACCTACTCAAAGCTCATGATGCCCAATATTACCCCTCAGAGGTTGCCCACAAGGTTCCCAACTCATACAAGCAGGGTCCGCGGGATGGGCCCCATGTTGCAAATGAAGAGTTCACAGGAAGAAAAGGGCGAGATGGGATACCCAGGACGCTGAAAGGCATAGAACAGTCCTTAAAGAACAAGCAAGGAACCGGAGACCAGGGTAGCATGTCTTACAAAGAATTGTCTATATCCCCCGACATTCGTCTGCCTGCGTGGTTTAATGTGCCAAAGTTTAACTTGTATGACGGGTGTGGGGATCTGGTAGCCCATTTGAGGGATTATTGCAATAAAATGAGAAGTGTTGGCGAGAAAGATGATTTGTTGATGGTGTACTTCAGTGAGAGCCTGACTGGGGCAGCGTTGGAATGGCATAATCGCCAAGATGTTGGTAAGTGGCCTACATTGGGTGACATAGTTCAAGATTTTGTTCGATACTTTCAATACAGATCGGGTGTTACCCCAGATCTATCCTCCCTATCTAAAATGGAAAAGAAGCCGGAGGAAAGCTTTAGAGAGTTTGGGCTCAGATGGAGGGAGCAGGCTGCTCAAGTCAATACCCCGATTGGTGAAGAAGAAATGGTTGAGCTTTTCCTACAAGCTCAGGGGCCCACCTACTTCAGTCATTTTATCCCATCCCTAGGGAAGCCTTTTAATGATGTGTTAAAAATGGGGGAGCTAGTAGAAGAGGGAATAAAGTCAGGCAAAATCATGAGTTGTTCGAAAGACATTCAGAACACCCCAGTAAGCTTGGGTGGAAGAAAGAGAAACAGAAAAGATGATCCAATGGGCTTTCCCGATCAACACTTCAAGCCTCGACATCGTCCCCGTGGATATCCTTGTGCGCCAGATGATCCTCCCCAATGCCACTTCTCTCCACGGAACTTCCAAAATCGTACATCACTTTCCCAATACCCAACTCCACAAAATGCGTATCCACCCCTACGAGCCTACCAAAAACCTCCTGGAGAAGGTTTCCGGCCCAATCAAGCATTTAAGAATGAGAGGTTGCTGAAAAAAGAAAAGGCTTTCACCCCTATTGGAGAATCATACACAAGTTTGTTCCAAAAGTTGAAGCAATTGGACATGTTGAAGCTGATTCGTATAAAAATGCCAAACCCTCTGTCAAAGAAGTTTGATTTTTCTCAAAGGTGCGCATATTGGTCAGATGCCCAGGGGCATGACATAGAGAAGTGTTGGAATTTGAAGAAAGCAATTCATAAGCTTATTGATGCAGGTGACATTGTCGTGCAAAATCCAGATGCAGCAGACACCAGTCAAAGTCCATCGCCTGTTCGTAATGACATGCATATGGTGAGTATGATTTTGTTTTGAAAAGGAATATGAAAATTCTTCTGAGATCCTCGAAGGTCCAGGCGCTGCAAAGTTTTCAGTGCTATCAGAGGTTGATCTTAAGAATGAGCCGACAAAAGGAACCCAAAAGCAATTTGTTAAGAACAATGTGATGAAGACTTGTGAAGTTCCTAGTATTATTGATGCAGAATTCAGTGGCTAAGATACCGTGCTTGGTAAATGGAAAGACGCTCCATTTCTTGGGCAGCCGGATGGGAGCTTTGGTGGCTTAGTTTGTTGTCATTTCGGTTGTCCGAGTTATTTCAGGGTTGTAATCCGGATATTGTCTTATAATTCAAACCCTTCTATCCTTTTATTTTGTCTAGTTCCTTTAGTCGTAGTATCTCACTTAGTGTTTTCTAGGTTTGTTCTAGGTTTGTAACCCCAGTCTAGTTTGTATGTTTTGTTGTCCAAACCCTTTCACCATCTGTCTAATGCAATTTTTTGTTTTCTGTTATTTCTAGTCATTTTTGTTTAGTTCTCTTTTCCTTTTATAGTCCTTTTCATGTTGACTCTAGTGACATGACATGCACGCGTAATTCTCAGGCTGGTTTTAAAAGTCAGTTTAGTCACGAAGCAATGAAACAATGTTGAAAATGTAGGGACATTGGAGGGAAATAAGTGAAGGCATTTTGAGGTCACTTCAAGCCCAAATTGTGTGAAACTGGGGCAAATAGAACATAAAAATACACTATTGAAATGCACTATGCTGCATCGGGTGAAGATAACGGCAGGTTTGCCCCAAATTTGTAGGGGGTCGTCCATGGTAGTGAGAGTGAGAGTGTTGTCTAATGGTGCTTTGTATGTAACAGACGTAGAAGGAGAATGTGTGGATATGGTCATCAAGTCTGGCGCAATCAAAAGATGTTACGAGTGTTTTCCTTGGTTTGTTTAATTGTGTTGTTTGTAGTTGGCATGTTTTGAAGATTGGAATGACGAAGGTATTTTGTTATGCTATCTAAACACCTTATCCTTCGTTACCCCTTTGAGCCTTGTTTATTTTCTTTCATACCCCTCTTTCGGAATCAGTAGCAAAGATCAGAAACACAAGCGTGAAAGATAAGTAAAGGAAAAAGAGAAAAGAAAAGAAAGAAAAGAGAGAGAAGAAAAATGAAAATAAAAAAAAAAGAAAAAAAAAGAGAAAAAAAGAATGATAAGAAAAAAACAACAAAAAGAGAAAAAGAAAGCAAAAAAGAGAAAGAAAAGAAAGGGAAAAGAGAAAATCACAACAACAAAGTAATCCCTATGTCATGAACTACGTTCGACCTGATTCTTTTTAAGGATACGTAGGCAGCCTCACGGTTCGGTATCATCAAAATAAAAATCCAAAAGTCCCCAAGCAAGAGACTGGGGCAGAGTTGTGGTTGTTGTAAGAAATCTGATTCTGAAAGTTGTAATTTTGAACCCATGTGAATTGTTTTGAGCCTTCGATATCCTTTCTTTTTAACCCTATCAAAAAGCCCACGTTACGGTCCAAATAAAGACCTTTCGATCAGTCTTCGAGAGATTCCAAGACAAGCAAGGAGAGGTAATTCATATCAGGGGCAACACTCTGGTCCAAGCAGAAAAATAACAAAAATGAGAGAGTCTTATTGGTGAAAACCCTCGCGGGCACCGTAAGGCGGCAGTAAGTTGAGAGAAAGAACAAAATGAGAGAGGCTTGATGGTGAAAACCCTTCGGGCACTACAAGTCGAATAAGGATTGTGAATCAGATTGGATAATCGGAGCATTGAAGGCCAGTTTCACGGTTCAGGGGTATAACAAGAGTTGAACATCAGACTTGTTTGACAGATTAGTCCACTTAATCAACATGTGTATATCATGGTCATTAGAGTTGGTATTCACATCTGCTAGGTTTCTACTTTGTAGTTTTCTTGTTAGGAATCATCTCTTTCCTTTATCCTTTACTATGTTCCTTTTGTCTTGTTTACTTTTTCTTCCTAAGTCCGTTTGGTCAGAATAAGTGAGAAATGACTTCAAAATTTGCCACCAGCTTTCCAATTGCACAAAACGAGATCTGGCCAACACATCAAAGTGGCATAAGTCAGAAAAGAACAACAAGCGCATTGAGCTGGTAATAATCAACATGCTTTGGGATCCTTGTGAAATACAAAGGCTTGGTACATATCAATTCATGAACAATGCAACAAGATAGAGGGTGTTAGGTGAACGAATCAAAGGTATTTTCGGTGAAACACAAAGGTTTGGTACATATCAATTCAGGGACAATGCAACAGATTGAGGGTTTTAGGTGAATAGATTAAGGGTATTTTCTGTGATAAGATTGACAGAGAAAGTGGTTAACCAATAACAAGCAAGGTCTAACAAGTGGAAATCAAAGTTATCATGGCAAGTGAAGGAGCAATAGACCTCAAGGCCAATGCCAGTGGGTTAAGTCAGGAAAGAACATCATGCACATTGAGTGGATGGTAATTGACGTTCTTTGGGATTCATGGGAGACACAAACGTTGGTAAACGCCAGTTCATGAGTAATGTAACAGATAGAGGGTATTGGGTATGAACGGAGAAGGGGTATTTTATGTGATAAGGATGACAGAGAAAGTGGTTAGTCCATAAGCAAGCAAGGTCCTCGAGTGGAAATCAGTTATCATGGGAAGTGAAGGAGCAATCGCCCTCAAAGTCAAGGCCACAAACCAACCACCACATTTTAAACTGACAAGATCTTTCTTTGATTGACACAGGGGAAGAAAATTTCGATTGTTTCGGATAAACCCTCCGCAAGGAAAAGCAAGCACCAGACAGGTTTGACCGTAAACTCTCAGGACCTTCCTGGAAAATGTGGCCTAGTTTAAAATTCAAAACAATCATGAGTAGCATAATCTAGCATAAATGTACCACAAAGGAATATAAGTTGGTTTCAAAGTTTGCAAGTTTAAGATAAGATGTAATTAGGAGTTTTCAGGACCCTCCTAGATAATAGGATGTAGCTTTAGTACTTTCTTAGATAACAAAACTTAGCATAAGACGTACCTTTAGTAGATATAATTTAGCTTTAAAATTGTCGTTTAACTAGGAGTTTTCAGGACCCTCCTAGATAATGGGGAGTCGTTTAAGACCTTCTTAGATAACAAGATATAGCAGAAGACATGCCTTTAAAAGATATAGCTTGGATTTAAAATTGTCGTTTAGTTAAGAGTTGTCAGGATCCCGTGGATAATCATCAGTCATGAGCCCGCCTGTAGAGCAGGGAATACATTTCAAATCAGCAGTCAGGAGCCCGCCTGGAGAGCAGGGAATACATTTCAAATCAGCAGTCAGGAGCCCGCCTGGAGAGCAGGGAATACATTTCAAATCAGCAGTCAGGAGCCCGCCTGGAGAGCAGGGAATACATTTCAAGTCAGCAATCAGGAGCCCGCCTGGAGAGCAGGGAATACATTTCAAGTCAGCAATCAGGAGCCCACCTGGAGAACAAGGGAGTACAATTCAAGTTTTAGCTTTCAAGTTCTTTTTGATATTTGGCAATGTGGTTCGTTTTACACTTACATATGCCCGCCTAGAGAGCAGGGAATACAATTCAAGTTAGCAGTCACGAGCCCGCTTGAAGAGAAGGGAATACATTTCAAATCAGCAGTCAGGAGCCCGCCTAGAGAGTAGGGAATACATTTCAAGTCAGCAACCATGAGCCCACCTGGAGAACAAGGGAGTATAACTCAAGTTTTAGTTTTCAAGTTCTTAATGATATTTGGTAATGTGGTTCGTTTTACACTTACATATGTGCCCAGATACCCAAACTAGGGCAGAAAGATTTTCTTTGTTTTTGTCTATTTTGTTGAAGTCAGGAGCCCGCCTGGAGAGCAGGGAATACATTTCAAGTTCAGCAGTCAGGAGCGCGCCTGGAGAGCAGGGTATACATTTCAAGTTCAGTAGTCAGGAGCCCGCCTAGAGAGCAGGGAATACATTTCAAGTCAGCAGTCAGGAGCCCGCCTGGAGAGCAGGGATTACATTTCAAGTCAGCAGTCAGGAGCCCGCCTGGAGAGCAGGAAATACATTCAAGTTTAGCAGTCAGGAGCCCGCCTAGAGAGCAGGGAATACATTTCAAGTCAGCAATCAGGAGCCCGCCTGGAGAACAAGGGAGTATAATTCAAGTTTTAGCTTTCAAGTTCTTACTGATATTTGGTAATGTGATCCGTTTTACACTTACATGTGTGCCCAGATACCCAAACGGGGGCAGAAAAATTTCTTTGTTTTTGTCTATTTTGTTGAAGTTAGGAGCCTGCCTGGAGAGCAGGGAATACCTTTCAAGTTCAGCAATCAGGAGCCCGCCTGGAGAGCATGGGAATACATTCAAGTTTAGCAGTCAGGAGCCCACTTAGAGAGCAAGGGAATACAATTCAAGTTCATGCAATCAGGCGCCCACCTGAAGAGCAAGGGAATACGTTCAAGTTCAGCAGTCATGAGCCCACCGGGAGAGCAGGGGAATACAGTTCAACTTCAGCAGTCAGGCATCCACTTGGAGAAAAGGAAAGTATCTCAAAGTACAATTCGAGTTCAGCAATCAGGTATCTACCTGGAGAAAGGGAAAGCAACTCAAATTACAATTCAAGTCAGCAACAAAAGGAGCTTGAGGCAAAAATGCGAGTCAGCAGTCCGAGGTGATCAACAAAAGTTAGTCACAATAAAGAAAAAGGATAAGGGCAAGAAGTTAATCCAAATGCAGAAGTTGATGGAGGATGTGAACTGCTTAAGACATGGTGGAAGTCACAAGCACTACAGGTCCGGTCTTGACCCAAAAACCTGAAGAAGAACGAGCTAGCACCTGTAGCTAACAAGCGCCAAGGTTCAAATCTAAAGTCTGCATGAGGAACCATTCAAGACTCAAGATCAAGCTTCAGAAGACTTATAGATAGGAATCTTTTAACTCGTAGTTGAAAGGCCTAGTTAGTCTTTTTCATTTGATTTTTGATGTAATAACAGGAACCGCGGACCGGAACCTCGGTAGAACGGCACCTCAATTGGATCTTCACCTCGGCATACTCCATCACCTCATTCACCTCTGAACTACACGTGGCTTGATTCATTTATAGCCAAGGATATGTAGGCAGCTGAGATACCAGGGCTCGGTGACATTCTCCTTTCTCTTAGTTTTAGTCTCTCCAAAATAAGGGTCGGGTCAAAAAACCTGTCTAGTCATTCTTTGTCTGAAAACTCTTCGCGTTTCCAGTCAAAGAGGGACAGCTATAGACATGTGATTTTTGACCCTCCCCAAGATTTTTCACATTTTTAGCGTAAAATATTTAATTTAGGCCTAATATAGCTATTTCAAATAATTTTTACTCCTTTACTTTATTTTATTACAAGAAAAATAAAAATCAGAAAAAATCATAATTTAAAAAAAGTATAATATATAAAAATGGTACCCTATTTTTATCTTTATATAATTTCGAAAACATAAAAATAGTTTCATGTTTAGTTTAATTAATTAGGATTAGCTTTGGATTCTGTAGTATTTTTATCTTATTTTAAAAGGAGTCAATTAAGGTGTTGGATCATAATATTAAGAGTTTTAGAACCCAATTCTTGGCCCAAGTCGGATTAGTCCATTAAGCCTAGCGACCCTTCTAGACTCTTCTTTGGAATAAAAACAAACAAAAAGACCCTAAGGACCTAATACACAAAAGACCCAGGGACTAATGAGCAAAATACATAATAATACACCTAAACCTAGACTCTACCTATAAATTAATGCTTAAAAAGCAAAAAAGGAGAAGGAGAACAAAAAGCTGAAAAAGCTGAGCGCCACAGACCAAAAAGAGCCCCCCCCCCTCCACATCATCTTCTCCAAACGACCCTAGCTCTCTTCTACTAGAACAAAGCCAAAGACCCTCCCTGTCATTCATCTCTCGAGAGCAGCCATGAAAAAGGAATTTAATAAATAAGGACATAAAGCTTCAGCAGCCATATACCCAAACCCCACCCCCAACGAGCTTCTTCTTCACAAACCAACGACCCCCGTTCCCTTTCTTCATCTTCTCCAACGCCTAAGAATAGCAGCCATAGCCATCAACACAACCAAGAAGACCACCCTTTTCAGTTTGCAACCCGTGGAGTTTACTTCAAGCCATCTCTGTCATCGAGGTCTCAGTTTAAATCAGCCGAGTTCGAGTTTGCTGTGGAAATCGTGGTTTAATTTTTCCGGCAGAGGTTCCGCTTGCTCGGGAGATTCTGTTTTCATGCACTTCGTTGTTTAGAGGTTCTTTTCTTGGTTTTCACTTCCTTCCTTGTCTATATTATGTTCTTGTCAATGTTTAAATGAATGGTTTTGGATTTCTTATTTATTTATTTATTTTAGTATGAAGATGCTTTAATGTGCTCTAATGGTGATTAATTTGATATACCTGAGGAAAGAAAAATATTTTGTAGGCACACCACTACTTTCTTCCTTCGGATTGAATGTGTTTCCTATGTAAAATGTGTATAAGTAACAATTTTCTCAATTGTAATTGGTAAATTCATTGCACTCTGTACTATTGCAATTTTGAGTGCTTTAAAACTTAACCATATTCTTCGAAGAAGCCCAAGGCTTTACCAAAAGTTGCCCGTCTCAAAGCTAATGGGTCGATACTCCTGTGCCAAGGAGCTTTGTCTTGTGAAACCAGATGATTTTTTTCTTTTAAATAGCAACATTTACTAGAGGTTTTGACTCTTTAATTTGATTTCTGTTTTCAAAATATGCTCACTCTTGCTATGTCATTATCTCCTTAGGTGCGCATTTTAAAATATTAGATAAATATGCGTATTTTAATAATTACCCTCCTTAATTTGGGTGCGCATTTATGTGACCCAAATCCAAATCTCAATAATATTAGATAAAATATGTTGCGGACCAATGGGTGCATTTATGTGACGTGGTTCAAGACGTATTTTTGATAACGTTGAATTTCTCTTAAAAATTAATTAAACAAAAGTGGTTATAAAAGTTAAAATTGCACCATAGGCTAAAACATGTATTCATATCAGATAATAGGCTAATTATAACAGTTGAGCGACCGTGCTAGAACCACGGAACTCGAAAATGCCTAACACCTTCTCCCGGATTAACGGAATTCCTTACCCGGATTTTTGGTTCGCGGACTGTAATACCTAGTCAATCCTTTCCTCAATTCGGGATTTAAACCGGTGACTTGGGACACCATAAATCTCTCAAGTGGCGACTCTGAATCTTAAATAAAATAATCTCGTTTCGATTGTCACTTTTAGTTGGAAAAAAATCTCTTATACACTCCCTTCCAGGGGTGTAGGTAAAAAAGGAGGTGTGACAGTTGCCATATATCACTGTTTTGAAAACTTCTGAAAGATATTTTTATCCGGTTTTACTTGAACTTGGAATGTATAAACTGGTTTGACTTAATTTATCAGATTTGGAAGCATGTATACTTTCCTTGTTGAGACTACTGAAAATGAATTATAACTGTGTAACTCATCACTATCTTTCAGTTCCTTATTTATTATTGTTACTTACTGTGTTGGTTGTACTCACGCTACACCCTGCACTTCGTGTGCAGATCCAGGAGTTTCTGGACGCGGAGGGTGTTGATATTTCACATAGCTGACTATCAGAGATATCGATGTAGCTGCATGGCATTCACAGTCCTTGCTTCTCCTTCCTTATATTTTCTTTCATTGTATTTAGATCCAGACTTAGATAGACACTTCATTTCTAAACTGGTGATTTATAGATGCTCATGGGCTCAGTGACACCCCGATATTGGGAGCTATTTTCCATACTTTGGGCTTTACCCCTGTTTATGAAAATTTAGCTTATTTAAAATTTCTTGATTCATTTTCTGTTAAATATTAGAAGTATTTTGAAAATGCCGGCTTGCCTAGTACCATCGATAGGCGCCATCATGATAGGTTAGAATTTGGGTCGTGACATGTACTTCGTAAGTGCCAAGCCTATCATCAACAAAGTAGTAACGAGGCTAAGACAAGATACTTATACTATAACTTGTAAGCAGTGTATAATAAACACAAGAGAATAAAATACTGAACAAAATAAGACAGTTAACTAAAGAAAATAGCTAAATCCTCAAAGAAAAACCAAAGACAATTAGAATTACCAATCCTTAGAGTTACGTATGAAAAATACATAAAACCAACAAAGCCCAAGGAAATAGAACCACATAAAATGTTGTTGAGTGTAACCCGATCCCACTGTATAGCACAATCTTTCCTTATTCCATCGTAATAATATCAACAATCATAAATAAATAAATACATGATGCGGCGCGCAATCTGATCCCACCATATAACAAAATCAGTATCATAATTAACCTGTATTTCATCGTATTGATCCGCCCTTATATCACCAGTTGCGGCGTGTAACTCGATCCCACTATATCAGTACAAATTCATGCTTATTCCACCATATCAATCAACCCTTAGTTCACTTATTACGGCATGCAACCCGATCCCACCATATCAATATCAAATATTCACTAAGTACAATCAAATCAATAATTCAAATCACAAGAACCTCTACTATTGATGAATATAAAGCTGAATTAGAAAGGAAGCCGTGTACCAACTTGAGAATTCACATATATAATATTACACGGCAAGACTAGTCTAGTAAAGACAATTAAAAGGTGCAAGTAAGTAAATTAAGGCAAATAACATCAAGTCATGAAAGCATGGAAAGGTCTAATATTTTTAACAAGAGAAAACAATGATTAACAATTATCAAATAAAGCATAGGAGACATCTAGAGCACATAACAATTAAGGCATGGAGGGAAATAATTAAGGAAAAGCGGAAAATCAGGGAAATAAGTAATTCAGTGGCGTATAATCACTCGTCACCTTGCATATATGCCATAACACATGAAATTCACATAGCACATAGTCTGCGGGTTCCTAATACCCTCAAATCAAGGTTAAACTCTAAACTTACCCCACTTCGCAGTCAACTTAGAGCTCTACAAGTGATTTTCCCTAGAATCTGCCTCCAAACCACTCGTATCTAACCACAATTAACTCACAACAACAACAACAACTCAGTATAATCCCACAAGTGGGGTCTGGGGAGGATAGTATGTATGCAGACTTTACCTCTACCCCGAGGGGCAGAGAGGCTGTTTCCAGGAGACAACCACAATTAACTCAATAACGTCAAATATTTCTAAAGAAATCAATTACAATGCATAAATTTAGATTTCCTTCACTTTTCCTCAAAAAGTCAAAAATCGACCCCGGACCCGCCTGGTCAAAACCCGAGGTTCAGACAAAAATCTATTTACCATTCACCTCCGAGCTCGATTATATAATTAGTTTCGGAATCTGACCTCAAATTGAGGTCTAAATCCCTAATTTGCATAACCCCCTCCCCAATTCTTCCTAAATCCCTAGTTTCCTACTATGGAAGAACAGAGATTAGGGCTAGAAATTAGTGTATGATGTTAGAAATGGAAGAAACTAAGTTAAAGTGTATAAACCTATGAATTGATGTTGAGTTTTCTCTTCAAATTGCCTCTAGGCCAAGCTCTAATGGAGAGTTTATGAAAACTGGGAGAAACCCCGTTTTGAACATTTAAATCATTGGGCATCAGGCCTTATTCGCTTTCGCGAAGGGCCTACTGCGATAGCGAAGCAGCAACTCAAATAGCCTATGTGTTCGTGAGATACCCTTCGCGTTCGTGAAGGCTTACACCCACCAGTCTACGCGTTCGCGAGCCTTGTGCTGCGTTCGTGAAGAGTAATGGTCAGTTCCCCTCCCCCAGGTCCCAAGCCTATGCTTTTGCGAGAAGCTGGCGGCGTTCGGGAAGGGTAATGCCCCCATTGCTCCGCGTTCGCGACCCAACTATCACGTTCGCGATAAAGGAATTTCCACCCTAGCTAATAGCTGCCGCTGGGACCGACTCCAAAATTTGTTCAAGAAGTGAAGAGTGTAGTATAAGTACAACCGACTTCATGTGCTCTATAAGTGCCGAGCCTAACCTCGATGAAGTAGTAGTGAGGCTAAGGCAGATCACTTACACTACAACGTGTACGCAGTATATAATAAAGGTAGGATAAGAAAATACTAAACAAAATAAGATAGTTAACTGAAAAAATAGCTAAATCCTCGAAGAAAAACCTGTGACGATCATAATTACCAATCATTAGAGTTTCGTACGAAAAATACCGAAAACCATCAAAACCCAAGGAAATATAATCACATAAATTGTTGCGGCACGCAACCCGATCCCACCGTACAACATAATCCTCCCTTATTATATCGTAATAATATCAACAATCATAAATATATAAATATATGTTGCTGCATGCAACCTGATCCCACCATATAACAAAATCAGTATCATAATTCACCGTTATTTCACCATATCAGTCCACCCTTATTGCACATGTTGCGGCATGCAACCCCATCCTACCATAACAGTACAAATTCACCCTTATTCCACCATATCAATCCACCCTTATTTCACCTGTTGTGGCGTGCAATCCAATCCCACCATATCAGTATTGAATATTCACTGAGTACAATCAAATCAATAATTCAAATCACAAGAACCTCTACGATTCATGAAAATAAAGCTGAATCTGAAAGGAAACCTTGTACCAACTTGGGAATTCACATATGTAATATTACACGGCAAGACAAGTCCAGTAAAAGACAATTAAAAGGTATAAATAAGTCAGCTAAGGCAAATAGCAGCGAGTCATGAAAGCATGGAAAGGTCTAACATTTTTAACAGGAGAAAACAATGATTAACGATCAGCAAATAAAGCATGGGAGGCATTTAGAGCACATAAAAGTAAATGCATGGAAGGAAATAATTAAGGAAAAGCGAAAAATCAGGGAAACAAGTAATTCAGCGGCGTATAAGAACTCGTCATCTTGCATATACGCCGCAACACATGAAATTCACATAGCACATAGTTCGAGGGTTCCTAATTCCCTTAAATCAAGGTTAAGCTAAATACTTACCTCACTCCGCAGTCAACTCAGAGCTCTACCCGAGCCTTTCCGAGAATCCTACTCCAAATCACTTGTATCTAACCACAATTAACTCAATAACGTCAAATATTGCTAAAGGAATCAATTACAATGCATAAACTTAGGATTCCCACACTTTTTCCAAAAAAGTCAAAAATCGACCACCGGCCTGCTTGGTCAAAACCCGAGGTTCAGAACAAAAATCATTTACCCATTCATCCCCGAGCCCGATTATGTAATTAGTTTTGGAATCCGACCTCAAATTGAGGTCTAAATCCCTAATTTGCAAAAAAAAAAACCTCAATTCTTCCTAAATCCCTAGTTTTCTACCATGGAAGAACAAAGATTAGGGCCAAAAATTAATGTGTGATGTTAGAAATGGAAGAAAAAAAAGTTAAAGTGTACAAACCTATGAATTAATGATGAGTTTTCTCTTCACAATCGCCTCTAGGCCGAGCTCTAATGGAGAGTTTATGAATTTCTCCCATTTTTGAACATTTAAATCATTGGGCATCAAGCCTTCCTCGCATTCGCGAAGGGCTGGACCGGATCGTGAAGAGTAGCTCAAATAGCCTAATTTTGAATTAACCATAGCTAAATTACCTAATTTTGTATAATGCATCAATAAAAGCAATACAAATCAGAACAAAACACGAACTAGGCATCTCAAAGTTATTAATGACCATTTCTTTAAACACTTTCCACATAAATGCATTTTGCAGCAATAATTAAATGGATTTAATACAATAAAGATATGTAAAAAAATTAACCACGATTGAATTTGAAAGGTAACTCAGCTAGCCTTCTGGGAAATGATTACACAAGATATACAGTGGTATACATACGACATATAAAATACATATAAACGACATATACAATATATATAATAAAATAATTATATGCAAATTATTTATATTTATCATATTGCATATATTTTGTAAGAAAACTCTCGCAACTTATTAAAACACAAAAATCCAATTAAAATGAAATAAATACTATTTTTGCATAGTAATATTTAAATTAATATCATTAATTACTTATCTTTATTTACATGTATTTTATTCAGATTGCTGAGCAGAAAAAGTGTTGACCAAGTGTGGTCCCATAAGGCCTTGTATGAAATGTCACTAAATCATTTAAAAGCAGTCAAACACTAAAACAAGCGAAAAAATTACTCTTTTTATATTTTTCTTTCATGAGATTATATTAATCTCAATTTTACCTCTACCACTATATAATGCTAAACAAGACCTTATTCCAAATCATGCAAAAGTTTATTTTTTACAAAGTTTAGTAGTGGAGATAAATATGGCCAAGGCTCTTATGAAGTTTGCTTTCTTTGTTGCTTTGTTGCTGATTACCATGGGTTTGTTTCTTTTTCTTATTCCAGTCCCTTCATAGCCATTTCATTTAATATTAGTTTTTTCATTGTCCTATCTGCAGAGCAAAGAGAAAAAAGAATGATATAATAATCATTTGTAGGGATGGCCTAATTAGCTCATAAAAATATGAATCGGCTTAAATTTTGACGAGTCATTGACCACCTAATTATCACTCGGTCCATTTTGACCTTATTGAAAATCGGCCGTCTAGAATTTAGGCTGATTTAGATTTTAGACCCATGAGAAACCTTATTACAATATTTAAATATTTTTTAATTTGATATATATATATATTAATTTTTTTTAATTTAAGTGAAAAACAAATATGATAAGAGTTAGGTTGGTCGGGCTATACCACATTATTTAGCTAATGAAAAAAACTTCAATAATTTTTCTTAATAAAGTGAAAAAACTTCATTAATATGTTTAATAAATAAACAAATTACAAGAAAACAAACAAAAAAATTAAAATATGATAAGAGTTAGGATGGTCGGGCTATACCACATTATTTAGCTAATCTTGATCCAACTCATTTTAATCTAAATATTTTTTGGACGGACCAAATAACTCTTTCAGTTTTATTAGTCAATTCACCTCATTTTGACGCGCCCACGGACTTGCATGTCTGACACCCCTAAACTCATATGGGATATAATGGATTGATTACAATTTTCTTGTACATAATTGCAGATATTTCATCCTTTAAGGTGGCAGCACTAAGAAAATGCAGTACTTCAGAGGATTGTGACAGGGTTTGTTCTTATCCCTTGAAAACCAGTTGTGTTTTTCACAGATGCATATGCTGGTCCAAGAAAAAGCAAGAAATGGCTACTCAATTAGGCCTGAATTCCAAAAATAATTGATGTCTTTGATTGTTCTTGTATTTATTTGCGCTAAAATAGATGTGGACTTGATCTTAAGTTTATATTTCAACATTTATGCAGTTTGCTAAATGATATAAATGAAATGCTGTTTTTAAGTATTCGTGTTACGAATGTCAGTCTCTACTTGATTTATTAGAGCATTTATCAAATTGTAAAGGCAATTAGGTATACAAGGCGTCCCGAGTTCACATAAGGTCCGAAAAAGGATTGCACCTCAAGAGTGTAACGTAGACAGTATAACTTAATGCAAGCATTAATAGTTATTTCTACGGTTCGAGCCTTTGATTTATAAATCACACAAAAACAATGTTACCGTTGCTCCAAAACTCCCCTTCTTATGATCGTTAGAATGTTAAAACAAGAATCAGAGAAAAATAAACTGTTAGAAGAATAAAGAAATCTAGAAAACAATAAAGAATCAGAAATATTCCGAGTCCACAATTTTCTTGTGCATTCTTAAGGAATTTTAACCCCCTTACACGTTGTCAAGGTAATGGATTAAATCCTCCCAGGATAAAACGGAATAAACCTTCCTGCAACAGTGGCAATACAAACTGCAGGATACCAACGAACTCAAAGAACGGAGCAAAATCACACTTACGAATTTGAGAGAGGGAGACTGCGAACAAGGATGTAGTGTATTCAAAAAGAAAGAAGTTCTGAAGTATTTTTCGTGTTTTGAAAATGGAGCCTTGCCTCAGAATTTATAGGCAATTATCAGAAGAGGTGTCTGGAAAAAGTGCCTTTTCAGAAGAACACACTGCCTGCCGCGGTTCTACAGCGACCGCGGCAGAACCGCGGTCAGAGAGGCTCTCTGAATCTGCCTGCCGCGGTTCCACCGCGGTCGCGGTAGAACTGCGGCCAGAGAGTCCCTCTGAATCATCATGCAGGATTCTGGCGTATTTTCAGCAGTGATTTGACATTTAATTAATTATTAAATAATTAAATAAATTTTGTCCAAAAATAATCTTATCGATCATTTGACAAATCCAAATCCAAAGCCAAAGCCGAGCGAGCGACGATGACGACGGCGCGAGGGTTAATTCTCTTCAACTCCTTTTAAGAGCTTTAAGAAGTGATTCTATATATAAGCACACAAATGTGGTTGTCCCTCACCAATGAGGGACAAAGTGCAAGACAAAAGTTCACTTCTTCAAATTTTTCATTTTCCCTCCATTTCCAATTCACACTTCTTCTACTTTAAAGCCCAATGGCTTAAAGTCCAACACTTCTCACCAGAGGCGGACCTATGGCTTATGTTGAGGGGTCACCAGACCCCATAAACTTTGACATAAATCTTCTATATGTATTGTGAGCACGTGATTTTTGTTTCGCACGACAATCGCTCCAAAAAGAAATAAAAAATAATAATTGGCCCTGCTGTACAATTTTCGAATTTCTGCGCAGCACCTTGTTGATTTATTTGTGACTTCGGCCCATTTTTATTTATTTACTTTATTAAAACAAAATTCAAAAAATATATGTGTCCTGCATAATTCGAACCGTAATCCGGTCGTTAAATAGAAAATCATGAATAGGCATCTTCGTCCGTGATTTTATTTTTTGACTTTACCTATTTTGAAATATTTTAGTGTGTGTGCAAATAATTGTATTGAGTGTGTATTTAATTTTAATTTGATTTTTTGGCTTAGTTTTGTTTTAAAATAAATAAGAAAAAGGAAAAAAATAAAAAAAAAATAAAGAAAGGACCCCTTCCCTTTCGGACTTGGGCCAATTTTAACAAAATTGGCCCAAACAAACAGCCCAAGACCCAGGCCTGCCCGGTCCAGGCCACCTGATGCCCAGGACGTCCAAACGACGACGTTTTAGTCCAGTGTGATCTGGGCCGTTGATCTCAGATTGATCAACGGCCAAGATCACTTCCCCACAACCCACTGAGGAACCCGACCCGTTTACAACCGGACCGAACCCAAACCCTCAACACTTGAAACGACACCGTTCCATTTAACCACCAGATCCAGACCGTAGATCTAAATTGATCTAACGGTCGAGATCCGTCCACCCACTAACTATATAAGTTCATAATCGTACCCTACCCCCCTATCCAATACCCCAGCCTCGTCGTCTTCACCCAAACCCACAAACCCTAGAGCCGCCCCTGTACTCCTCACCATGAAAAACCGGCGGCATGAACGCCGGTGACCTTGCCCTGAACACCATAGAACCCCCTCACCACCCTGAACATAGACCTGTTAACCGTTTAGTTCAAATCACCCTCCAGGTCCTCGAATCTTCATTTGAAGATTCGAGTCAAAACTCGATCTACACCAACCAACCCCAGCTTCACACCAGACACTCCCCAGACCCTCCTCGTGACCAAACCATACTTGGTTTGGTCCGAATCTGATCAGGGAAGCCTGAATCCCAGATCTAAGTTTTGAAAGTTTTGTGTTCCTCCGTCACTGGTTCAACCGAAGAAATTAAGGTCTAATGGACTTTAATCAAAGTGTTTCTCATCTGAGAAACACTTCGTTTAAAGTCCGTTCAGCCTTAAGAAAGGCCTGACCAAGTCCGAGTTAAGGTTTTGATCTTTTGCGGTTTAAGGTGAGTTTCTTTCTTTTCTTAGTTGTTTTGGTTCGTTTGATTGTTGTAAGGGTCTGTTCGTTTTCTGTCCTTGACTTCTATCAACTGTGCTTCAACCGCTTTGCCTGAACCTCTGTTTGTTTGTCTAAAATCCCCCCTCCTATTCTGATAAGACATATGTATTTGTTGTACAATAATTGAGCTTCAAATGTTGACTAAGCAATTGGTTCCTCGAGTACCACTTTGCTCAGTCAGTATAATTCGAATTATGGGTCGATACTGTTAAATGTCGGATTTTTGGTTACGATTGTGTATGTTAATGCTAATATAGTCGAGTCGACATGTGTCGTCAATTAGTTTCAACTGTCCGAACAATAACAAATCGATTTACTTCTGCTAAGCATTTGTTGAGTCAATTAAGAACCAGTTTTTGTTTACTTATAGTTGTTTGAATTGATCAGTAATGTAAAAAGGATTGTTTGGTTTAAATTCTGAATTGGAAGGCATGTGCACTCGTGCACAGCATGTGCATTGGTGCACCTCATGTGCTTTGTGCACAGCCTGTTTTCCTGCATAAAAGGGCTTTCAATTTTAAAATGGTTTGACAGCATATGCTGTCAGATATATTCTACTGCCCATACTTGCTTTTAGTTAATAAAATGGAAAAGTTGAATCTGCCAGGGAATGTGAATGGGGTCTAATACTTAATTAGCTAAAGTTGGGATGGAAAATGGGAGGCACATGGGAGGGGTATTGGTGATAATCTATCAGGCTGTAAAAGGGGTAATATGAAGGCTTATAAAAGGATAGGCATACAGAGATGAAGGAGGGGATCAAAAAAAGATAGGGAGAAGGAAAATACACTGTGAGGAGTTTTGAAAGAGAAAGCTTGAAATACATACATTGTGAGGATAGAAAAGAAAAAGAAAGAGTTGGCAGGAATAGATAGAGAGCAAGAAAGAGATAAAAACAGATTAAGAAATCAGAAACTTGGTCTTGTTTGTCTGAAGTTCATCTATTGTCAATACGTTAGGCAGTGTTCTTTCTTCTAAATTTCAATCGAGATTATTGTTAGTGTTTTGTTGCATTTGGTATATTCCGGAATTGGATTGTCTGGAGTATCACACTGTGTGCTGTTTCATCTGGCTTTTTTCTTCTTCAACTCTAGTTCCATCTCGCAACAGAATCCTTTCTGTTGTGCTGTTCTGATTGCTGCTGCTATCTTGCTCACTATTGCTGCTGCATTTTTGTCCTGCTGCTACTGCTAATTCTGCTTTTTGCGGCTGCTGATTCCCCCATCTTCTTCTTCTTCTCCTTTGCACTTTCAGCATTTTCAGGTACACATTTCAAGTCCCATATTGATGTAATTGAAACAGTTTGAAAGCATGAAATGAAAAAGGTTGAAGAAGTTCAAGCATTTGCTGTAATATTCATAGTACATTAGCAGGCCTATGAAAATTGATTAGTTTATAATTCAACAGTTCGAAAGCATGTACTGATATTCGACTAAGTTTATCCTGTTGTGTTTTAGCTCGGTAGTTTGTTTGTTAATATGGGCATGTATATTTCGACCTTATACAATACTGTTCCTGTTTCATTTAGTTTTTTTTAGTCAAGATTAGTCCACGTAAGTTTAGTTAAGTTCAACTCGAGAAGTGTTCGGATTAAGTGTTGTATTTCGTTAACTCGTACATGATTCTTTGTCAAATTAAAACATTTTACTTTGCCAGTTATCCTTTAATCTAGCCCAAATAAGTCCAGTTAAGTTCAACAAGAAATCTTTTCGTATGTAATGTTCGGATTAAGTATTGCATTTCATCAATCTCATATGTAATCTTTTGTTCGACCAAAGTATTTTCGTAAGGCATGATGTTTTTTTTTACTTTATAAGTAATTATTCAGAAATTGATAGGAGTCCGATTTAGGCCAAAACATATACTTCAATTGGCATATATTTTTCGTTCTTCTATCTCTGGAAACAAAATAATAGAAATGTAGTCACTGTAGGATGCCCTTCTAAAATAATGAGACGAGCCTCGCCAAATAAAAATACAAATTGCGGGGCCCTCAATAATTGACAATGATAAATATTTAGAGTTTGGGAGGGACGGTTTTAGTGAATTCCACTGCCTTCCCCAAAGATAATAACACGTTTAGATTCTTTAAGCACGACTTTAAGTAAATTATATTCTTAAAATCGGGTGCACATTGATGTGACCCAAATCCAAGTCTCAACGGAGTCAAAATGTGTTAACAACTACGGGTGCATTGATTGTGACGTGGTCCGAGATGCATTTTCATGACGTTGCAATTCCATAAAAATAAATGATAATAATAGAAGCGGTTTAAGCTTAATAAAAGCACATAAGTCACAACATGTATTTAAATCAGATATTTAGCCATTATAACAATTTAAGCGACCGTGCTAGAACCACGGGATTCGGGGGTGCCTAACACCTTCCCTCGGGTCAACAGAATTCCTTACTTAGAATTTCTGGTTCGCAGACTTCATTTGGAAAAGTCTAAAATTTCCTCGATTTGGGATTCGAGATAAACCGGTGACTTGGGACACCAAAAGCCAAACCTTTCCCAAGTGGCGACTCTGAATTAAATAAATAATCCCATTTCGAATATTGTCACTTAAATTGGAAAAACTCCACCCGCGCATTTAACCCCTCGGGGCGGGCGCGCAAAAAGGAGGTGTGACATGTATATATGGATATCTTGAAAATGGTTAATTTAAATCACTTGACACCCTTAACACTAAAAAACTTTAGGAGGCACTGGTTGAATAAAATATTGTGCCCTCGTCGCATTAAATTCATGGGTCCACCTCTGCTTCTCACTCATTAGATTGTGAACTGATTAAGTTATATCTCATTCATGGGATAATTATATTTTTGGGTCGTCTAACAACCCGATCAACATATATATATATATATATATATATATATATATATATATATATATATATATATATTGTACCCAAATAACCTTTTGACTACGTACCCAAATATATATATATTTATATATTGTACCCAAATAACCTTTTGACTACGGAAATTAGTTTACACACTAAATATTTATAAAGTTTGGCTATTACCCCCCCCCCCCCTCCCCCCAATTTTGCTACGTGACGCCCACATGTTTTTTAAGAAAACCGAGAAAGCACAAAAGTAGTGTGTAATTATAACACTTAGGTAAAAGTTGCATGTATAAAATGATTCTCGTAGTCAATGTAATAAGAGTTTGTAATCTATATACGGAAAATGGTTCAAAATGCCCCTAAATTATTAGAAAAAGTTTAAAAATACCCTTCATCCACCTATTGGGTTAAAAATACCTCTCCATCCACTTTTTTGGTTCACTTATGCCCTTTGACCGTTAGATCAATGCTAAATTAAAAATAATAATTATTCTTTTTGAAAAACTTAAAAAAAATATTTTGCAAAATATTTTCATTTTTTTAAACTAATGCACCAATAATCCACTAATTTAGTAAAGTCTTCTTCTTCTTTTTTCCAGTTTTTACAAAAAACAATTAAGTTTTTATAAAAAAATATTTTTTTTCATTTTTTTAAAGAATTATTTTTTGTAAAAACAGAAAAAAAGTTTTTTAATAAAATATATTTGTTTTTCAAAAACTGAAAAAAATATTTTCCTTTTTGAAAAATATTTTATTTTCATTTTTTTCAAAATTTTTAAAGCATTTCGTTTTATTTTTATTTTAAAAACTGAAAAAATGAAAAAAGATATTGTGCAGTTTTTAAAAAACGAAAATATTTTATTAAAAATATATTTTTTTCTGTTTTTACAACTTTTTTCAGTTTTTACAAAAAAAAATGCTTTAAAAAAACTGAAAAAATGATAATATTTTTTTTTTGTAAAAACTGAATTGTTTTTTTCTAAAAACTTGAAAAAAAAGAAGAAGTAGACTTTACTAAATTAGTGGACTACCGGTGCATTAGTTTTAAAAAACTAAAATATTTTATAAACTTTTTTTTTTAAGTTTTACAAAAAGAATAATAATTATTTTTAATTTTGCATTGACCTAATGGTCAAAGGGCATGAGTAAACCAAAAAGGTGGATGGAAGGGTATTTTAAGTCCAATAGGTGAATGAAAGGTATTTTTAAGCTTTTTCCAATAGTTTATGGGTATTTTGAACCCTATTCCGATCTATATATCAAGCGCTTTTGATAAAAATAACTCTTATCTCATTATTAACTAACAACTTGTTTGGATAGTTGTTACTCATTCTATTGTATCGTATTGTTATGTTAAATACGATGTTTGTTTTGATTGTTTTACTTAAATTTTATTGCATCGTATCGTTAAATCCATCGTTACATAACGACTAAATGTGCCACTTTATGTAACGACCGATTTGGTGTGGTCGCGTCGTTACCTTGTCTTTTTCTCTCAATCTCCTCCTTCATTATTATTAAATAATTTTATTTTATCATTTACCCTACCTTTTTATATAATAATTTTACCTGTATCATAATTTTTCTTTATAATATTACAAGTTTATTCTTCATATTGCTGATGCGTAGTATTATGAAATGATGACAAACAACATAATCTATCCAAATATTGTATTTAGCAAACGATACAATACAATACAATACAGTACGATACGATACATTACGAAACATACTTAACGACCATCCAAACAAGCAGTAAGTATACTCTGTTTACAAGTTTACCCACTTCAAGGATCGATTAAATTATCTCTATTACTAGCTCCACTACCCTTTGCTTTTTGCAGACTTATTGCATCAACGTTACCTGAGAGCAAATTAAGAAGCGATGTTTTTTTAAGTGAAATACCAACGTTAACTTAAATTTTTTGATACACAGTCTAAGATATGACATTTTAACTTGTTTAACTGCATTTTTTCCATATTTTGCAACAATGGTCAAAGCATTGCAATGTGAGATCGACGCGAGCTGTAAGCATGGGCGGAGCTAGGTGGGAGAATGGGGGTTCATCCGAACCTCCTTACCAACAATTACAATATATATATATATATATATTTATAAAATGTTGAATTCTCTTAGCTTCTTTACGTGTTTACTTTTCTAATTTTGAATCCCCTAGTTGAAAATCCTACTTCCGCCACTACTTGCAAAGAGAAACTTAGAAATTATTGATCATTCCTTTACTTGTTGTATCAACTCATTGTTTAATAAAGGTACATAAATATACCGCGGTCTCCGATAAGATAAACCAAGCTTGAGACATAATGACGAGGGATTGGAATCGAGGCAAGGGTCTCATCGAGTCAGAGTCCGGGGGCATGACGCCCATCCTCGAGAATATTAGGATCATGATCCGGGATCGGTCCTAACCCTTTGGAGAACATTGTTGGGAAATCAAGCATGACCAACAGAAGGCCGCAATATCCGCGATCGGCCGGATACCACGGCGTGAATCTCGGTACATATCGATGAAGAACCGACAATCAGTTAAACAGAAGATTTTTTACCTTTTATAGAATTGTGCATAGAGTAGGACTCCCCTACTATATAAAGGGGGCCTGATAATTCATTAGGGACATTGTAACATGCATACAAAAGGCAATATAATATTATTTTCTCTATTCTCGAAGGTTCTTACTCTTGTTCATCAGTGCTAGTCTTTGTGATCCCGGATCGGGGTGGATATTTCATCGAGGCTAGGATCATCTTCTTCACATGGTTTGAGTTTATTACATCTTTATTTATTTAATCTAATGCAAGTTATCATTTGTATCGAATTAATCCGTGTATCCTTAAAACCACTAACAAATTTAATTGTTATTAATTTCTAAGGGTAAACACTTTGGTGCCCACCGTGGGGTTAAGTATAATAGTGACAATTTAATACAAATTCCCATAACACACCCTACTTCACACTTGTTCTTTGCAGTATTTTTGATTTCAGGTCAAATTTAAAAATGCCGAACTCCCAATCTACCCCTCTAAACATGGACGCTGAGTCTGGCCACTATTTCGAGAACAACAACATGGTGCCCAGTAACGAGGTGCCCCATGCTAATCCCAATGGAATTCCGGCCGCGGACCCGATCGATATGAACTCACATATGACCATTAATAGGAATTTGCCTACCGATCTTGAGAACAACGTCCGCAGAAGAGTCTGATCAGTAGCCCAAAATACACCCGATGGTGAAGGAGATGGGATCAATTTGTGGGTGATCTTCGAAATGCTACAGGATCAACAGGCGACAATAGCCCAATTGTAGAACAAAAGCAGTGCTCCCAGTAGAGTTGACACCGAACCATCCCAGGAAAACACTCGCAGGAATGAACCAGCCACAAATAGGCCAAATGAAGCTGAATCCGGGACCAACCCTGAGTTAATAAAGATGTTCGAGGAATTGATAAAACATGTAGAAACGGGAGAAAAGAAAATCGAGTCCAACGACAAAAATGTGGAGACCTACAACTCCAAGGTCGACCAAATCCTAGGAGCACCACCGATATCTAGATTCCAAAAAGTTTGTTCAAAAACCTTTCCCTCCAAGCGCGACTCCGAAGCCGATCCCTAAGAAGTTTCGCATGCCCGAAATTCCCAAGTACAGCGGAACAACTGACCCAAATAAACATGTAACCTCCTACACGTGCGCCATCAAGGGGAACGACTTGGAAGATGATGAGAGTGAATATGTCCTACTTAAAAGGTTCGGAGAGACTTTGTCAAAAGGAGCTATGATATGGTATCACAACTTACCCCCAAATTCTATTGACTCATTTGCTATTCTTGCAGATGCTTTTGTAAAAGCGCACGCCGGAGCCATCAAGGTCGAGACCAGGAAGTCTGACCTTTTCAAGGTAAAGCAAAGAGATAACGAGATGCTTAAAGAGTTCGTGTCAAGGTTTCAAATGGAACGGATGGACCTGTCGCCGGTGGCAGATGATTGGGACGTTCAGGTCTTTACCCAAGGACTCAATACTCGAATCTCATTGGCTTCGCAGCATTTGAAGCAAAATTTGGTAGAATATCCGGCTGTAACTTGGGCCGATGTGCGTAACCGGTAACAATAAAAAATTAGGGTCGAAGATGATCTGCTTGGGGCCCCTTCTAAGTCTGCTTATCCCATCCGATCTAGTGACAGATCCAAAAGAGACATTGATAAGGTCAAGTAGAGATCGATATCAACCGTCCAATGGTGATCATAGGGGTAACAGGTCTAGACGAATCCCTATGATAAGTGAAAGAAGAAATGATTGAGGTTAAAATAGCCAGGGACTCACGAACAAAAGTGATTTTGACATGCCCATCGGGCCTAAAGAAGCACCGAGGTTATCGAAGTACAACTTCAACGTCGATACTGATGCCATTGTATCTACCATCAGACGCCTCAAAGACACCAAGTGGCGTCGACCTTTACAGTACGATCCTACCCAAAGAGACTCCAACCTATTATGTAAGTATCATGGCACTCACGGCCATAGAACGGAAAATTTCCGATAGTTGAGGGAGGAATTAGCCCGATTATTCTACAATGAACACCTCCGAGAGTTTGTCGACAACATGAGGGCAGTGTATTCGACGCTGCACTATGTGTCGAAATTCCTAATGTCGGGAGGGATTAAAATGATTTACTGAGAAAAACCGGTCGCAAAGGAAATGTTCACAGTCGACAAGGAGGTCCCGATATCCACACCTTCAATACCAAAGGATCTGGGTTCGGTCGCCAAAGGAGAAACCAAATAGCAATTATCGACACCGTCCCCGACTGAACCGGAGAAAAAGGAGACGGGTAAAGATGACGACTATGGAGTTCCCAGGTCTTTCATAGTCCCCGATGATTTCGATGCCACCAAATAAATGGTCAAAGAAATGGAGCAAGTCATTTTGATCAACCATCTACTTGATCGTAAGGTATATCCGAGCACGGGATTGAGTCCCGAGCTCAGGAAGAAACTCATTAATTCCTTATAGCTAACATATATTGTTTCCCTTGGTCCCACCTTGATATGACAGACCGCTGGAAATAACTACTCACAAGTTAAGCTTGGATCCAAAGTTCCATCCAGTCAAACAGAAAAGGAGGTTTCAGTCCAATGTCAAATATGCATGCATCAAAGACCAGGTATCTAAACTCCTTAAAATAGGGCCCATTCGGGAGGTTAAGTACCCGGATTGGTTAGCAAACATAGTGGTAATCCCTAAAAAGGGGAATAAATTAAGAGCGTATGTTGACTATAAAGACTTGAACAAGGCATGCCCCAAGGACTTCCCTTTGCCCAACATCGATCGCACTATCGATGCGATGTCCGGCCACGAGATCCTCAATTTTCTCGATGCATATTCCATGTACAACCAAATTTGGATGGACCCCGACGATCAGGAAAAAAACATCCTTCTTCACTAAGTACGACAACTTCTTCTATAATGAATGCATTCATACTAAAAAATGCCAGTGCCACTTACCAACGCCTAATAAATAGAATGTTCGAAGAGCAAATAGGAAAATTAATGGAGGTTTACATTGACGATATATCGGTTAAGTCCCTCTGAGCAGAGGACCATTTGAAGCATTTGCAGGAAACCTTCAACATATTGAAGAAATACAATATGAAGCTAAACCCAGAGAAATGCGCATTCGGAGTCGGTTCCTGAAAATTCCTCGGATTCATGGTGTCTAACCGGTTAAACAAGATTAATCCTAATAAGATCAAGGCCATCGAGGACATCACCATGGCGGATAATGTCAAGGCCATTCAAAGGTTAACCGGGCACATAGTCGCTTTGTGTTGATTCATCTTGAGGTCCTCTGACAAGAGACATTGGTTCTTTTTATTGTTAAAGAAGAAGAATAACTTCTCATGGACTCTGGAATGCCAACAAGCCTTGGAGGAACTCAAGCGGTACCTCTCGACCTGACTTTTGCTTCATACTCCGAAGACAGACAAACAACTGTACCTGTACTTAGCGGTAATTAAAGTCCTGGTCCGGGAAGAGGAAGGTACGGAATTTCCTATCTATTATGTTAGCAAAACTCTAGGCGAGGCGGAAACTAGGTATCCTCACCTAGAAAAATTGGTGCTCGCTTTGCTAAGCTCCTCTAGGAAGCTAATATCATATTTTCAATGCCACCTCATATGTGTTGCAACTACTTACCTATTGATAAACATAATGTATAAACCCGAGCTTTTGGGATGATTGGCCAAATGGGCCGTAGAAATCAGTGGGTACGATACCGAATATCGATCCCCAACTGCCATAAAATCTCAAATTTTGGTGGAATTCTGGCTGACTTTACGCCTTCCCTAATATCTGTGGTCGAGAAAGAATTATTGTTGAACTTGGGCACTTCCTCGAGAATATGGACCCTCTTTACGGACGGTGCCTCAAACGCAAAGGGGTCCGAACTTGGCTTCGTGTTGAAGACACCGACAAGAAATATAGTTAGACAATCTATTAGAATGGTAAGATTAACTAACAATGAGACCGAGTATGAGGCCATGCTTGCAGGTCTTGGATTGGCTAAAAGCCTAGGGGCAGACGTGATCGAAGCTAAGTGTAATTCTCTCCTCGTGGTGAACCAAGTCAATGGAACGTTCGAAGTCAAAAAGTAACGGATGCGAAGGTACCTAGATAAGCTACAAGTGACACTACATCGGTTCAAGGAATGGAGTTTACAACGTGTACCTCGAGATCAAAACAGTGTGACCGATGCTCTTGCGAACTTGGGATATTCAGTTGACGACGATGAATTCAACTGGGGAATGATCGTACAACTCATGAAATCGGTAGTGGAAGAAGGCCATGCCGAGATAAACTCGACAAGATTAACCTGGGACTGGAGAAACAAATATATAGATTACCTAAAGACCGTAAAACTGTCTTCGAATCCAAAAGAATTGAGAGCCATACGTACAAAGGCAGCCCGGTTCATCTTTTTTGAAGACGGTATTCAGGAGAACATTCGATAGCGCACTCACCATATGTCTAGTTCCGGGATATACCAAGTATATTTTGAAGTAAGTCCAAAAAGGAACCTGCAAAAATCACTCGGGCACCAAATCGTTGGTTCAGAAGGTAATCTAGAGCCGACTACTAATGGATCGACATGGAAAAGGATGCAAAGGAGTTCGTGCGAAAATGTGACGGATGTCAGAGGAATGCTCTAATGACTCATCAGCCCGGGAAGCTGCTGCATTTGGTCTTGTCACCCTAGCCATTCATGAAATGGGGAATAAATATTGTTAGCCCTCTGCCATGGGCACCCAATAAGGCTCAATTTATATTATTTATGACTGACTATTTTTCTAAATGGGTGGAAGCCCGGACATTTGAGAAAGTTAGGGAGAACGAAGTTATTGATTTCATTTGGGACCACATAATATGCCGGTTCAGAATGCAGGCCGAGATCGTGTGCGATAATGGGAAGTAGTTCAATAGCAGCAAAGTGAGCAAGTTTTTCGAGGACCATAAGATCAAAATAATCCTATCAACACCCTATCACCCCAGTGGGAATGGGAAAGCGGAATCCACGAACAAAATCATACTCCAAAATCTCAAAACAATGATGACGGATGCCAGAGGAAAATGGAAGGAAATTTTTGCCGATGTCCTATGGGCTTATCGTACAACTTAAAAATCTAGTATCGGGGCCACCCCGTTCTCGTTGGTCTATGGTACAGAAGCACTAATACTAGTTGATGCAGTAGAATCGAGTTTTAGGTTCCGATATGCGACAGAAGGATCAAACGACGAGGCCATGAGTACGAACCTGGAACTGTTAGATGAGAGGCGTGAGGCCGCCCTCGTCCAATTGGCCACCCAAAAACTACGAATAGAGAGGTATTATAAGGTGACACTAAATACCGGAACCCAAACAAAGGGAAGGTGGGACCAAATTGGGAAGGTCCACATCGAATTATCAAGATCATCGCCAAAGGATCATACAAACTCGAAGCACAGAATGGTGAGAGACTACCGAACAACTGGAACGTAACCCACTTAAAGCGATATTAATGCTAAGGTACGACCCTATTTATTTCTTTTCTTTACATATATTATGGACTGGACTAACACTTGCAGGTGACAGTCAAAGAATGATGCAACTTTTAGACATGAAAGCATGTGTTGCACTCTTTTAATCTTGAACCGGTTTTGTCCCAAATGGGTTCCGATAAGGTTTTTAATGAGGCAATAATAGATCGTGCTAACTTAGAATTGAAGACCAGTATAAACCAGAGTCGAGGGTCACATCAACAGTGTCCGAGCCCTTTTTACGACTGGCCTTGAATACTAGGGACCATCACCCTCGTATAATGATATTAATGATTTTAGCAAGGAAGGAAACTCTATGCTCGAACAAGTCTGGGCTTGGTAGATATGATTTATTGTAAGGGCCAAACGGTTAAATGAATTTCACACACATAGACCATTTAAGACATAACACGAAGCTTGTACACATTTGCGATCTTGTATGTAGCACACAGAAATGAAAGAAAGTTTCTATCTTGCAGATACATGTTTATTCTCTTAAAAACTACTACATTTTGTTCCTTAAGGAAATTGGGCCGAAGGGCCACCTCTGTCCTGATCCAAGAGATCACCTCCAATTGGGGACTATCATCCAAGCACTACCAGAAAATGGGCCTATGGGAACAGTTATTTTGGCAACGGTTCAAAAATCGTTGCCATAGATCAGATATAGTAACGGTTGAAACCGTTTCAATAGAATTTGGGTGCTATCAGCACACTACTGACATCAAACCATTGCAAATATAAAAAAATCGTTGCCATAGAGTTTTGTTTAGCAACGGATTTTTGAACCGTCCCAATAAACATGTATATTGGCAACGGTTTTGTGAAAAAAATTGCTATGGGAACGGTTATTTATTCCCTCTCGTTTTTTCCACTGAAAATTTACTGGCCCGCCAAGCTAATTAATTAAGTGACCTGTATTTTATATTTTTTAACTAATTTAATACAAAAAAACCCTCCGCCAAGAACTTCTCCCCTCATCGATACTGCAAGCTCCCATCGTCGAACACCCAAAATCCCATCCTTCTTCATCGTCGAAATACTCTCTGATCTCTTTTCTTTTTGCATCTTTGCCTGTCACACCTCCTTTTTGCGCGCCCGCCCCGAAGGGTAAAATGCGCGAGGGAGTTTTTCCATTTTAAGTGACAATATTCGAAATGAGATTATTTATTTAATTCAAAGTCGCCACTTGGGAAAAGTTTGGCTTTTGGTGTCCCAAGTCACCCGTTTATCTTGAATCCCAATTCGAGGAAAATATTCGACTTTCCAAATGAAGTCTGCGAACCAGAAATTCTAAGTAAGGAATTCTGTTGACCCGAGGGAAGGTGTTAGGCACCCCCGAATCCCGTGGTTCTAGCACGGTCGCTTAAATTGTTGTAATGGCTAAATATCTGATTTTAATACATATTATAATTGCCTAAAGAGACTAACACGTTATTATCTTTGAGGAAGGCCGTGAAATTCGCTTAAACGACTCATCCCAAATTCTAAGTATTTTTAATATATACATTTATGAGGGCCCCGCAGTTTGTGCATTTTATTTGGCGAGGCTCGTCTCATTTTATTATTTTAAAGGTAAACCTAAGAAATCTGCAATTTTCTACTTTGCGAGGGCCATGGAAAATTCAACTAATGTAATAATTTTAATATAAAATTCATTCTTATGTTACTACTACCGTAACCAGACGTTACAAGAAAATATCAATCCGAATTTCTACCCACTCAAAGTACAAAACAAAAATAGCATATTAAATTATTTCCTAGTGTAATTATAATAAAACCAAATGAACAAACAAACATTAAAAATTATCAACCCACAGGTGAAGCCCTATAACAGTGTAACATAACATATGATTTAATATTCATCACTGTCATTAGCTTGAAGCATAAGCATAACAAAACGCAGAAGCCATAACTGAAACAAACATACGAAAGCTCGAACAACGGGGCTTTGGATCTTTTTCAAAACGAAATTAAAATACACTGCATTAGAAATTAAATGTAGGACAGAATAACAAAGATATTGTAGTACTTTGAACATCCAACAATAGTCCTTTTTATTTAAGAAATGAAAGGAACCGCAAACATACCTGGACAGCAAAATGAATCAACAGTCACGAATTAGAACACGAACGACACGACCATGACGGAACCTCGAACGGAATTGAACTGAAAACCTCTCACGTCCCTATCACCATTTCTGCTATATTTTTTTTCACTGTCGAGCAGCAGCAGCGTCTCGAAGGAGTGGTGAGGGACTGGTGGAGCTCAGGCATAGGGGGTGCTGGTAGGGTCGTTGAGGACAGACAATGGTCGGAGTTGGAAGGTTCAAGCTATGGAGGTCGTTTGGGCAACGTCGTTCAGGGGGTCGTTTTCAGCTGGTCGTGAGTAGAAAGAAGGAGAGACGTTAGGGAGGGGTGTTCTGCCCGTGTATATCCGCGGTATATCAAGTGTATATGAAATGTATACTCTCTCCGCGTTTTGGGAGGGTCGGTGTCTTTGGAGAGAAAATAGGTCGAGGAGAGAGTTGGGGAGGGGGTCTCCTCCAGATGACTGTGTGTGTGTATGTTTTTAGTAGAGAGCATGAGGGAAAAGAGAGTGGGGAACGTGTGAGGGGGACAAGCATGGGGGACAATGGAAAGTGGAATGAGGAATAAAGGAGAGAGTGGGGGGGACCAGCGTGGGGGACAAGGAGTGGGGGAATAAAGAAGAGTGGGGTAGGGAATAATTTTGTGAGTGGAAAATGTAGGGAAATGGGAAGTAAGTGGGAAAAGTGAGAAAAGAATTCAAACATGGTAAAAAATTAGGTGTGAACAGCTGCCCCTCTTTGCTCGAAAATACGAAGAGCTTTCGGACAAAGATAAAGTGAACCATGTGACTAATTTTTGACCATATCATTATTCAAAAGAAGAAGAAAAAATAAAAGAAAGGCTTAATCGAGTCCTGGTTTTGGACGGCCTACATATCCCGGGTTATAAGGGAATCATGTCAGGTGTAGTTCAGAAGTGAATGAGGCGATGGAGTGTCGAGGTTGAGAGCCGAGCGAGGTGCCGTCGAGGTTCCGGTCCGCAGTCCCGTTTATTACATCAAAATCAAAATTAAAAAAAAAAAATAACTAAGCCTATCAACTACGAGTTGCAAGATTCCTATCTGCAATTTTCTTGAAGCTTGATCTTGAGTCTTGGCTAGGTCTTGATGCAGACTCCGATCTGAATCTTGATGCTCGCAAGTTGTAGGCGCTTGTTTATTTCTGCAGCATTGCGTGAAGCGGGATTGGTGGAGCTCGTGACTTCAATCAGATTTTGAGCGATATGCACTTTGTTTGTTCCAGTATTTGAGCTCATCTTCTTTTGTTCTTTTCTTCCTTTCTTTATTCTGGATTGAGACTCACTCCGTAGGTCATCTCGATCTCTGTGCCTCGAGGTCAAACCTGCTCAGACAACAAAACAAACAATCAAACGAAATTTTTCTGCCCCAGTTTCACTAGGAAAATTTTGTGAGTTAATTGCCATAAAAACCTACAGAATTGATGAGGGGATTGGAAACCTTAAGTCTAAAAGGCGCAACTCAGGGATTGGAGCCCTAATGTCGGCTAAAGGAAAATTGGTCAACTCAGGGATTGGAGCTCTAATGTCGGCTAAAAAGAAAATCGCTCAACTCAGGAATTGGAGCTCTAATGTCGGCTAAAAGAAAATCGCTCAACTCAAGGATTGAAGCCCTAATGTCGGTTAAACGAAAATCGCTCAACTCAGGGATTGGAGCCCTAATGTCGGCTAAAAGAAAATTGCTCAACTCAGGGATTGGAGCCCTAATGTCGGCTGAAGGAAAATTGCTCAACTCAGGGATTGGAGCCCTAATGTCGTCTAAAAGAAAATTGCTCAACTCAGGGATTGGAGCCATAATGTTGGCTAAAGGAAACTTGCTCAACTCAGGGATTGGAGCCCTAATGTCGGCTAAAGGAGACTCGCTCAACTCAGGGATTGGAGCCCTAATGTCGGCTAAAGAAAAATTGCTCAACTCAGGGATTGAAGCCCTAATGTCAGCTAAAAGAAAATTGCTCAACTCAGGGAATGGAGCCCTATTGTCGGCTAAAAGAAAATTGTTCAACTCATGGATTGGAGCCCTAATGTCGGCTAAAGGAAACTCGCTCAACTTAGGGATTGGAGCCCTAAATTGGGAGGATTGCCAGGTTATGCCGGAAAACTGACCTGTTATGTCGGGAGAAAAGGAAAAAGGGCTCCTAGGTTATGCCAGGGAGGTTCACGGGTTATGCTGTGAAGAAAAGAGGTCCTCGGGTTATGCCGGGGAGGAAAGAAAAAGGGGCCCTGGGTTATGCCAGGGAGGTCCACGGGTTATGCCGAAAAAAAGGGAAAGAGTCCTCGGGTTATGCCGGGAAAGTCATCGGGTTATGCTGTAAAAGGGAAAGAGTCCTCGAGTTATGTCGGGGAAGTCATCGGGTTATGCCGGAAAAGGGAAAGAGTCCTCGGGTTATGCCGGGGAGGTCATCGGGTTATGCTGAAAAAGAGTCCTCGGGTTATGCCGGGGAAGTCATCAGGTTATGCCAAAAAAGGGAAAGAGTCCTCGGGTTATGCCGGGAAGTCATCGGGTTATGCCAAAAAGGGAAAGAGTCCTCGGGTTATGCCGGGGAAGTCATCAGGTTATGTCGGAAAGGGAAAGAGTCCTCGGGTTATGCCTGGGAAGTCATCGGGTTATGCCGGAAAAAAGGAAAAAGGTCCCTGGGTGATGCCAGGGAGGCCCACGAGTTATGCCGGGAATCAACTAGGGAATGGGACCCTTTTTAAGAAAAATGAGTAAAAATGCAGGAAAGAATTGGGAGGAGACTTCCCTTTTGGGTTGATTATTGCAGCATAGCTATTTCTAACCCTTGCGCATTTCCTTTGGGCTGCACCTGCCTTTTGCATGGTTGCACCTGCTTCTCGTGCGGTTTGTGCATTTTTTTTCTTTTGGTTGCACCTGCTTCTTACACAGTTGCTTTGGATTGCACCTGTTTCAATTTTTCAAACAAAGAACAATTGTTAATTTGAAACTGTGGTCGGTTTTGTGGCCTTCATTATTTTTCTTGGTCCCAGCCTCATTTCTGTTGAGAAACTTCGCCATTGATTGGCTTCAAAGGCGACCCCTTTTCAAACTGATAAGACTCAAATTTCAGGATTTCATGATGATTCGCTCGTGTAAGGCTTTGGTTCTTCCATCTCACTCTGCTTGGGGATTTGGAGGTAATCAAACGTCATGATCAGTCGAGATTGGACTGACGCATCACTGGATGCCCGAACCTCACGAACTTGCATTTTCTCATGAACCAAAATGGATCTATATTTCCCAACCAGGGAACCTTGCCAGAACTTTCTGTGGTGAAATCATCTTTTCGGCCGACAACGCCCTTTGCGGGTTTTCGCTAGTCGACCTCTCTCATTTTTGATTTCTCTACTCCCGTCGCCTCATGGTGCCCAAAGGTTTTCACCGATAAGACTCTCTCATTTTATTTCTCTCAATTTGACTTGTATCAGATTCCAACAATGACGTTTTCCACTTTCCTGTCTTTGCCAATTGATCAGAAGGACTTGGACAAGGTCTTTGGGGTAAAATGATTTTGGGCGGAACTACAACTTTGGAACCTTTTCGGCGGTCTCATGGCCGAACCATTATATCATCTGCTCCAGTTTCAATCTTTGGAGGAATTGGGATTTTTCTTTTGGTGCGACTGAACCTCAGAGAGAGGCTTCCTACGTATCCTTTTGGAATCAAGTCAAACGTAGTTCAGGCAATAATTTTTGTTTAGTTTTTTTTTTCGGAGCATCAGGGAGTTTTTGATCCTCAAACCTAACTGCAGTTCCTAATCGCGTGGGACTTAACCTTTCCAACTTTATTTTGCCTTTGTAGGCCTTTCTTTTCTGTCTTCTTTCTTCCAACTTCAATTTTAGAGCATTTGGGGGTACCTTGGTTTCTTCAACTTCGCTGAGGTGATTAGCCATGTGAAACTCAACCCTTTTAACTTCAATTGCCTTTATAGGCGCTTTAATTTGATTTTCTCCTTCCAAGAGTTTTGATTCCTGAGCATCGGCCGCCATGGCCAGTCGAGGTCGACTTGATGCACCTGCTGAGGCTGGGTGCCTTTTGCACATTAGCGTGTATCAAACGAAAGCCCTGTAAATCAGTCTTGCCATCCTTTCTTTGTCTTGGTTTTGGAACAGTGTTAGACCAAAAGGGATTCAAAGAGAAACAAATAATTGAATGGAGAATGAGTTTAAAACTAGAAGTGTCCCTTTCGGGGAAAGGAGAGAAGGACTTATCTGGAGTACATGCGGACTTCAATGAACATGACGTGCCTTTTGGACTAGATGTCTGATCTGTGTAAACCGTCGGACTCTCAAAAATTCATCACAACTTTGCCTTGAATACCGTGGAACTTTGCCAGGACTCTGTTGATGCCGATGACTGTGAGGATCTTATTTTCGATCATAGGCGCCCTTTGTGGGTTTTCACGAGCTGACATTTTTCATTTCATTTCTTACCATCTCCTTATAGTGCCCGTGTGGGTTTTCACTAACAAGACTTCTCATTTTGATTTTCTCTGCTTACCGTCGCCTTACGGTGCCTGTGTGGGTTTTCACCAATAAGACTCTCTCATTTTATTCCTCTCATTTTGTTGTATCAGATCCAAATAACTCCATCTTCCCATTTTGAACCACTTTGCCGATTGATCAGAAGGACTTGAACAAGGTTTGGGGTGAAAAGAATTTGGATTGAACTACAACTTTGGAACCTTTTGAGCGGGATCATTGCCGAACCATTATAACTTCTGCCCCAGTTTCACTTTTGGGGGACTTTGGATTTTTATTTTGGTGTGACTGAACCCCAAGGAGAGGTTGCCTACGTATCCTTTCGGAATCAAGTCAAACGTAGTTCAGGCAACTTTTGTTTTTTGGATTATTTTTTTTTGTTTTTTTGTTTTTTGCTTTTGTTTTTCACTTTCTTCTTTCCTTCCATTTCCTTTTTTTTTCATTTTCATTGTCTTTTCTTCCCTTTTTTTTGTATATATAGTTTCTTATTTTTCCAATTCTTTCTTCTTCTTCTTTTTTTTTCTTCATTTTTCTTTTTCATTTCAATTTTTTTTTCATTTTGTTTTTCAATAATACTTTCAGGTTCCAAAGAGGGTAACCAAAGAAGAGTAACCAGCTCAAATGAGTTTGCAAAGGGTTGATAGTGTTTGGGTAGCGAGAATGAAAGCCTTCGTCATCTCAACCGGAAAATATTAGAACTATATGTAGGATCCAACATAGTACCTTTGACTGCATTTGTATTGACAATTATTTTAAGGGCATTTCCTTCGATGTGTCCCAAGAACAACGCACTCTTTTGGCAGTACTCTTGTTGCAATGTATGTACCTTTCCAATCTGGACCCAATTTTCTTTCAGCTTTTCCAACTCTTTATTTTATTTTCTTAAACGTATCTTCATTGCGACCCAATTCTTGATTCATTATTTCGAGGTCTGACAGAGTTTTAAGATCCGGGCATGAAGTCCGCAAGCATGTCATATTATTGAAATCTGCATTTAACAGAACTAAAAGAGAATGAGAAAATTGACAAGATTTAAGAAAAGAGACATTCCGGGAAAATGAAATTGATTTTTGATTTTTCTTTTTCTTTTTTTTTTAATTTTTTGAAGATAGAAGGGTTTACATCGGAAAGTAAGACAATAAAGTAACTTCTGGATCACACCCTGAGATAATCCAGATGCAGAAAGGATAGCAAGACTGGCTACCGAGACTCCCGTCTGATGGGGAACTTTCAGGCATGGCAATCGTTTTTTTTTGCTTTTCTTCTGTATCGGCAATAGCTGCAATAGCCTTCAGTGCCGGATCAAATTCCTCACCTTCACAGATCATTCCGTCTATTGGCCCGTTTGTGAGAGTAGGCAGGGGAATGTTCATCATATTAGGAACCTTTTCGTCCCGGAGAACGATTCTTTCAGCTTCAATCAAGTCTTTAACTGCCATTTTGAGGGTCAAATGACCAACAGTCCTTTGTACCGTGTCCCACTGCTCCAGAGTGGTATTCACATCTAGTATCAGCTTGATGCGGGGAGGGGGGACTCAGTGTTTGGCCGATTTGGGGCCACTGGCTACAACAGACTTCGCCTGTCTAGCTTTTGGAACAAGCCTGAGTATGATTCACCAATAGGGGTGAACTGATTCCTTTTGAAAGACTCTCTTGGGGAGGATTGTACCGAGGAACAAATGATTGGGGACTATATGGAGCTTGGTAAGGATGGGCATTTCTGGGAGGTGGAGCTCAGTTTTGTGTATAATGTTGTGGCCGCGTGCAAGACTGCATGTTTGAACGGGTTGCATGTTTCATCCCGGCCTTAAACTAGCCCTCTTCACTATGTACCTCTTTTCTTTTATTCCTACCTCTCTTTAACCACTCTTGATCTTGTTTTTGCCGCTCTTTTATTTTTTGCACTCTTTTTTTTTTCTTTTTTCACTCTTTTTTCCTTTTTTCACTATTTTTCTTTTCTCTTTTTTCGCTCAATTTCCTTTCTCCTTTTCTTTCAGTTTATTTTTTTACTAAATTTATTTTATAGCTATGATCGAATTCGATAGAGATTGCCTATGTATCATGACCTCGCATGAATCAGATCTTGCGTAGTTCGGGACTAACAAGTGCAAAAATAAAGAAACAAGTGTTCATTTTGCATTGTGCTCATCCTGCACATTTATTAAGGTGATTTAAGCAAAAATGATTTGACTCAAAAATGATTTGACTATATTTTAGAAAGAAAGATCCGATTTTCGAATACGGCCTTTCAGCACTTCGGGGATGAAGATTTTAAGGTTGTGAGGGTCAACCGATCAAAACTCTAAAAGATGATCGGAAGTGGCCGTTTATGCAAAGTCAGCCTTCCGCCGTCCCTTTCGGGAACATTTGGCTGTTTTTGACAAAAACAACATCACTTGATTTATTTATGACTTTTTTTTTAATAAACCAACATGGGGAACACGGCCTCGCAGAGCCTCGGGGACGAGGATCTTACAGCTGTTGGGCAATTTGGTCAGAAGAATGAAAATGACCAATAATGGCCGTTTATGCAAAGTCAGCCTTCCGGCGTCCCTCTCGGGAACATTCGGCTATTCTCGACAAGACGGCATCACCCGACTCATAAATTAAAATTCTCACATTTTGGCTAATTTTGAAAAAGGGAAGTTGGACCCGATAAGGGTTGCCTACCTATCTCACACCCTATGAGAATCAAACCGGCGTAATTCGGGCAATTAAAAATAGGGGAAACAGACTAAATCCTTTTTTTTGAATAAAATCTTTCAAAGGAAAGGAGAAAAATATTTAATTTTTTTTTGGATTTTTTTTTATTATTTTTTTTGAAAAGAGATGAAGACTAAAGAAATATTTTTCTTTTAACTTTTTATTTTTTATTTTTATTTTTTTACCCTTTTTTTTTTGAAATTTCGAAAAATCTTTTAAGGAAGTATTTGGACTATTAGTCTGAATTTATAAAAGAGATACTACAAAAGAAACAACATTTTTTTTGAATTTTGAATTTTCCCTTCTTTTTTTTTTACTTTTAAATAAATATATATTTTTGGATTTTGAAAGTGATTAAAAGGATTTTTTATATATGTTTTTTTTAATAAATCAAACTAAAAGACAAATTTTGTTTTCATTTTTTTTTCTTTTCTCTTTTTTTTTTAATTTTTTTTGAAATCGGTCAGCATGCAGACCCGAAGCAAATAAATGCGCAAAATAAACGGGATGCAGCAGGATGGTCTTTTCATTTCAGGTTGCCTGTCCTAGACGGACCCAACCCCTGTGTTGAGTCCCCTATGTCAAATGCAACATGATGCAAATAAGCGTTCCTACTAGGGATCCGGCATGAGGTTTCGTTATACTAGGTTTATAACCTGGGTATATGTTCTAGACTGTGTACCCGAGCGGACAACTCGAGTCGAGGAGGGGGCTACGTACCGGGGACCCGCGAGATCGTCCGGCTTTGTAACTTATCCGACCCCTTTCTTATTTCAGGTATTGACACTAACAGAATAGGGAGTCTCGACCAGCGAGCTTCTCCCCGGAGGTAAGAAGAGAAAGGTTTCGGCACAGTTTATATACAGTTCAGATAATATCAAAGCGGTAAAAGACAACATTTATCACGTTATGCCAAAACATGTAATAAAGATTAGATAATAAAGCCAAATATAATAATTATTCTAAGCTCGAATTCTTGAACCCTGAACCAGAGATTCTGGGTTCGATTCCCCAGAAGAGTCGCCAGAGCTGTCACACCTCCTTTTTGCGCGCCCTCCCCGAAGGGTAAAATGCGCGAGAGAGTTTTTCCATTTTAAGTGATAATATTCGAAATGAGATTATTTATTTAATTCATAGTCGCCACTTGGGAAAGGTTTGTCTTTTGGTGTCCCAAGTCACCGGTTTATCTTGAATCCCAATTCGAGGAAAATATTCGACTTTCCAAATAAAGTCTGCGAGCCAGAAATTCTAAGTAAGGAATTCTGTTGACCCGAGGGAAGGTGTTAGGCACCCCCGAATCCCGTGGTTCTAGCACGGTCGCTTAAATTGTTGTAATGGCTAAATATCTGATTTTAATACATATTATAATTTATGTGCTTTTATCAACTTTAAACCGCTTTTATTATTATTGTTTTTAATAGAATTGCAACGTCGTGAAAATGCATCTCAAACCACGTCACAATCAATGCACCCGTGGTTGTTAATACATTCCGACTTCGTTGAGATTTGGATTTGGGTCACATAAATGCGCACCCTAAAATAGGAAAGTAATATTATTAAAAACGTGCCTAAAGAGACTAACACGTTATTATCTTTGAGGAAGGCCGTGAAATTCGCTTAAACGGACCATCCCAAATTCTAAGTATTTTTAATATATACATTTATGAGGGCCCCGCAGTTTGTGCATTTTATTTGGCGAGGCTCTTCTCATTTTATTATTTAAAAGGTAAACCTAAGACAACTGCAATTTTCTACTTTGCGAGGGCCATGGAAAATTCAACTAATGTAATAATTTTAATATAAAATTCATTCTTACGTTACTACTACAGTAACCAGACGTTACAAGAAAATATCAATCCGAATTTCAAGCCACTCAAAGTACAAAACAAAAATAGCATATTAAATTATTTCCTAGAGTAATTATAATAAAACCAAATGAACAAACAAACATTAAAAATTATCAACCCACAGGTGAAGCCCTATAACAGTGTAACATAACATATGATTTAATATTCATCACTGTCATTAGCTTGAAGCATAAGCATAACAAAACGCAGAAGCCATAACTGAAACAAACATACGAAAGCTCGAACAACGGGGCTTTGGATCTTTTTCAAAACGAGATTAAAATACACTGCATTAGAACTTAAATGTAGGACAGAATAACAAAGATATTGTAGTACTTTGAACATCCAACAACAGTCCTTTTTATTTAAGAAATGAAAGGAACCGCAAATATACCTCGTCAGCAAAATGAATCAACAGTCACGAATTAGAACACGAACGACACGACCATGACGGAACATCGAACGGAATTGAACTGAAAACCTCTCACGTCCCTATCACCATTTCTGCTATATTTTTTTTCACTGTCGAGCAGCAGCAGCGTCTCGAAGGAGTGGTGAGGGACTGGTGGAGCTCAGGCGTAGGGGGGTGCTGGTAGGGTCGTTGAGGACGGGCAATGGTCGGAGTTAGATGGTTCAGGCTATGGAGGTCGTTTGGGCAACGTCGTTCAGGGGGTCGTTTTCAGCTTGTCGTGAGGAGAAAGAAGGAGAGACGTTAGGGAGGGGTGTTCTGCCCGTGTATTTCCGCGGTATATCAAGTGTATACTTTGTCCGCGTTTTGGGAGGGTCGGTGTCTTTGGAGAGAAAATGGGTCGAGGAGAGAGTTGGGGAGGGGGGGGGGGTCTCCTCCAGATGACTGTGTGTGTGTGTATGTTTTTAGTAGAGAGCATGGGGGAAAAGAGAGTGGGGAACGTGTGAGGGGGACAAACATGGGGGACAAGGGAAAGTGGAATGAGGAATAAAGGAGAGTGGGGGGACCAGCGTGGGAGACAAGGAGTGGGGGAATAAAGAAGAGTGGGGTAAAGAATAATTTTGTGAGTGGAAAATGTAGGGAAATTGGAAGTAAGTGGGAAAAGTGAGAAAAGAATTCAAACATGGTCAAAAATTAGGTGTTAACAGCATCTTTGCCGAGTTTAAGATTAATGGTTGAGTTTCATCAAATACCTCTTCATTAGACCTCCATAATCTTCAAACCCTAGAGTTCCCAAAGCCCAAAACCCTGAGGACAGTCGGGGATTTCTCCGGCACTTCTTCAGGGACTTCCGTCGATTTTTCGTCACTTCTTCAGAGGTAGTTGCTTCGCCGGCACTCTTTCCCCAAATCCTCAAATTTTAAAATCAGATTTGTGCTCGAATCAGAGAAGCCAAAAATCACCATAGCCTGGTAATTTTCTTAATTCTTTTGGTCATTTTACTGTTTTTGTTACCAATTCTATACGTTTTTACTGTGTTTTTTAGTTCTTGGCAAAAAGGTTCTTAATTCATGGATGTATAATATAATTAAACGAATCCGTTTAGGAATTTTTGGTTTAGTAGATTTTTAATTGAAGACTATAGAAGGAGGTTAGTTGATTAGCTAGTGGCTTCTTATATGGTAGCACTCAACATATTATTACTGAGATTGTTGAATCCTGCTTGTAGTATCAAATCTTTAGTTTAGAACTGTTAAAACAACTGATCTGTGTGATCCATATAGATCTGGATTATGCATCCGCATTATGTGAATATTTGGGCACTGAGACGGAAAAGTATGTAAACTCTGATAATGTGTTTATTAAAAATTTGCTTGAACTTGAAAATTTTAAGTGGTTATATCTTAACTTAAAATTAAATCTTTGCAAAAAGATGAAATTTGGAGATTTTATTGTTGGCATTGAGAACGGGAGGAAGCTTCGGACAATCAGTGTGGATATATGTAGCTAAATCCTAAACTTACTGTTCTGAAAATATTCTTTCTTTGTAATCTGTTTAGTCCTGGTGTCTAACCTAATCAGCCCTCTACTATTTCATATGCTCAGTGCAGCATTTGTGTATGGTCCAATGTGGCTTCAAAGTTAAAGATGGCTTATGTTTGTTTGTGAGGCACTTAACCTCTTGACAAAGTAAAAAGATATTAATGGAAATATAACAGTGATGTTCATAAGTCTATGTCGTGTCATCCATTTTATTTTTTATTGTTTCCTACTGTTGTGAAAACCCGTTTGTTCTTTTTGGTCGAATCTTAATCAGAGGAGCAGGTTAACATTACTATCTGCTGTAAGTAATGCAGTATGTAGCAGCTAGTCCGTGTGATGAATCTCCTGTGATAAACGGATGAGTATATCCGTGGAGTGAATACTGAAGGATCGTATAGCTTGAAAACACCTACTGCAAGTTTTCTGTCATTCATCTTTTCAGGCAAGGATTAATCGAATTGTGAGATCATATATTTCTTCCATATCTTTCACATTTAAAGGTCCGGTATTATTCACAAGCTAATTTTCTTGGTAATCAACATAATAAGGCAAGGAAGCTGAAGCTTCTTGATAAATTGTACAACTAAAATCTGGACAAGTTTATTACTTCCTTCCTCAGCCTCACTACTTTGTTATCTTTCTTGTTGCTGTTGAATTTGCACCCAAGCTGATTAATTGAACATGGTTGCTAATTAATTGTTTCAGTTACTTCAGTTGTGCTATTCCTACAATTGAAAATTCTGCACTTTGTGAGCTGTTGTCCAGTGATTGACTCGTTTATTTGCAGAAAATATCCAAAACCAATACAGAGAATCAAAATAGGTTGAAGTGTCTGCACACTGCTGGTAGAACACCCTTTGGATGGTAATATCCTTTTTTTCTTCTGAAATCACAATTTTACTTCTTTTCTACATTTTGGATTAATTAGTAATTTCTGAAAACTACACATGTAAGATGAGCTTTCAGTTTAATTCTTCAATCTCTTCAATCAACATAGAAGTGCCAAAATATGCAAATCGAAAAATACATTCATGTCTTTGGATTAAAAGGTATGTCAGAAACAAAGCCAATAAAAAAATCTTCTTTCTACTAGTGCAAATGTACTTTAATTCTTTCTCTAGTTTGGTTTCCCGGTCGTGCAAGGCCATTGATGCTCAATCCTGAAATATTGAAATCAAACTGAAACACCTATTTTAACATAGTCACTACTCTAGTCTTCTTGTACCGTACATAGACGCTAGTTTGCCGAAGTAACTCAAATTACATATCAAACTACATAAAGTTGTTGCCTTGCCATTTTAATTACAGTCGATGACACAGCAATCAGAAATTGATAGTGATGCTCAACAGGATAGGTTATATTACATCTAGGACTGACTACATCATAAGAACAATATATATCAGCAATTGAAAAAAAAAATCTCACTGAAATAATTTTTCAGATGATTGTACAGAACTATTTGTTGGGATTATTCACTTCTGACTAATGGCACAATTACTTAAACTAATACTACTACATACAAAAATACAGAAATTTTAATGAAGAACCAACTCAATTTTAATGAATATTCTCACTGCCACTATGAAGTAGAACTTGAGCAGTTAATTAAATGAGCAGGAACACAAAAGCTCCACAAGTAAACCGGAGGATAATATTTTTCTCTAAGGCATCTGTTTGCTGTGATGGTGGGCCTGATATATCCTCAGAGCTGTGCCGGCACTGAAGCTACAACACTATGAATATGCTATTATCTCCCGTCTTTCACTAGAAAAGCAAGCTTCTGTTTGAGTGTTACTTTCTTTGTATGTATAGGCTTTTCTGTAAGAGGCAATTCTTGTATTTCAATGGTGTACACTGTGGCTTATTCAGTAGTTTACATTTCAATGGCATACACACAAAAATAGCTTGATAGTTTGAAAGTCTTGGTCGTTAGTAATATTATCAGATTTTTATAATGTTGCGTATAGTTTGTTGAGATGAATAAGTTGGATTAATAAAAGAAGAACGAAAACAGTTAAATGCTTGAGTATTCTTAGACCGGATTCTGCTGAAGGGTAATAACTTTATTTATCCTCTTTTGTAGGTGGAGTAGATCAAGAAATGGATTATGAAGACGATGACGAACTAGACCTTACTTGAAATGAATTTTGTATAATTATAGATGAATGTTCTAGGAATCTTTTGTTACCAACATTTTTGAAACTTATTTGCTCTTTTGAAATGTACTAAACTTATGCACTCATGGGGTAGAACATTTGCTTTATGGATAATTTTGTATTATTAATAGTTTAATTTTATGATAGTATTTAAATTTTAGTGTTATTATAATTTATTATATGTATAAATATTTATTTATAACAGGTGCTATATTTGGTTTTTAACTGAACTGATACAATAGCCTACAAGAACCGTTGCAATAGAACACAAATGGCGTTCCAATAGACAATGTAAACCGTTGCAATAGGTCCCATAAACTGTTCCAAATACAAATATAACCGTTACGATAGCCTAAAGAAACCATGGCTATATCTAACATAACCGTAACAATAGCTTACATAAGTGTTGCTTTAAACAATATGGTAACAGTTAAAAACCGTTGTATTAACAATACAGTAACGGTTTTGAACCGTTCCAATTGAAAAAATAACCATTCCAACGAAGAACCGTTGCGATAGACATATCTATTGTCACAGCGATGCAAACCGCTGCAAGAACCGTTCTAGTAGACCTATGGGTACGCCGGCTGATGTGACGGTCTTTAAACCGTTCCAATATCCCTATGGTAATGGTTTGGCAGTCTGTTGGAACGGTTTTGCAACCGTTACCGTAGACCAAATTTTTAGTAGTGAAGGAAAACTCGGACGGCCCGGGCTGTCAAAGCCCATGGCACAAAAACCTATTAGGCAGTTCTTGAACTTAAAGGCTACGACCGCCCCCACTCGAGGGCTATCATAATGGGCAAAACCGAATGGATCGGGTATCGAAGTCTGGGGTAATAAGCCTATTTGGAAATACCCGAACATAAAAGTCTATGGACATCCTAGAAACGGCTCAAAGACATCCGAAACCCGTAACCAAAATATAAGGCCTTCAAAAATTTCCAAACCGGTTCAAAAGGCTACCCTCGACAAAATTATAATATAAAAATTTCTAAGTAAGAACTTTGGGGAAAGCTTTCGATCATACTAAGCCCCCGCGAATCTTAAGCAAAATTACTTTGAGAATGAGCCTTGTTCGAACCTCCGAACAAGACCTTATTATTACATGCTAAGGCATTCAATATATATATATATACACACACACACAAAGGCCAAACGGCCTCAACAAAAAATACAAAAAGTACAAAAACAAAGAAAAATCTACAAGGCACCTAAGAAGCTTGCTCTTCACCGGTGCCCGCCTCATCACCAGGGCCATTAGGGTCTTCTCTGCCCTTGGATCCACCAGAACCCTCGGAGCCCTCCTCATCCTTAGGATAAGCCAACTTCTTGGACTCGATCTCGAGCCTCTAGGCATTTTTGATCACGACCGATAGGTCAAAACCCTAGGCATTAACTTTTTCGAGGACCTCCCTTCAGGACTGCCACTTCATGTATTACACAATGTCTTTCAGGCGGTCCTGGGCTGCCTCAACTTCATTTTTGTACTAGGCCACCATCTCCTCAGCATCGGCCCTGGTTATTTCTGCCACCGGCTTGGCTTCCTTATGTACTTTGCCAAGGGTATCCCAATCGACAATAGCCGAGTCCAGTTGAGACTAAAGGTCTTCGATTGTTTGGGATCGGGGCTCATCTTTCTCCCTCGTTGCTCAAAGTTGAGCCTCCGCTGAGGCTAGTTTCTCCCGAGAAGTCTCCTTTTATGAAGCCAAGCGATCCATCTTGCTTTTCCACTTTTTAGCCTCGACCTTGATTACGTCCATCTCGGCTCGGAGCTGGTCCATCCAATCAAGCTTCTGTTCAACCATTAGTCGCCATATCTAGCTCGTCATCACTAACTTCAAAAATCTTTATATGATCTACCAGGTTGGCATATTCCTTCCGAGCAACGTCCAACTCGGCTCGAAGGCCCTTTACTTCTCCTTCACGTTGTTCGCTGAGAAGCTTGTACATGTCACTCTTCTCAGCAAGCTCTTTGACTTCGGCCTCAAGTTGGCTAAGCTCATCCCGGTACCGGATGAAAGTCCCGTGATGAAGCACCGAGGCCTGCAAAATAAGGAAAGGAAAAGGCATCAGAATCCTCAAAAACTGAGTCCAAAGGTAAAGGCGTATGATAGCACCTTACCCGGCTTAGCGCCTTTCGAGAGTTTGCGCCATGAGCACTCGGAGTAGGGTATATGTTACACAATACCCTTGACCTACTCCTTGAGCCGAGGAATAGAATTTGGAACTCGAGCAAGGGCTGCGCCACAACAAACACCAATAAGAAAAGGGAAGATAAAGAATAAAATCGACGCTTAAAGGGAGTTATACTTACATGAAATGTTCCACTCTTGGGGAACGACCTCCACTCGGCAGGTATCAGGTCGGCGATCCTCACCCATACAAAGTGTACTTGTCAACCCCGATCTCGGTCCTCGTCGATGCTTGAAAATGTGGCCAGCATACAAGCTTTATTAAACCCCTCCCTCAGAAGATTCGGGGACTGTACAAGCGGAGTAGATGATCGATGGTGAACGAGCACACGTCGATTTTGTTCACAAGGAATCGGAGGAGCATTATGATCCTCCACAGTGATGGGTGAATTTGCCGAGCCATACGTTATACCTCATGTGGATGTCTAAGATGATTGGGCCCAATGTAAAGGGATAAGTGTAAAAACTTAGATATCCCTTAACATGGGTAGTAATGGCCACATTGGAGTCGGGGACCACTATGTCTTTGTCGGCCCAGTTGCAGTCATTTTAGACTGTAGGGAGGTCCTCTTCGGTGATTGAGAAAATGTATCTCGAGGCCTCCTCATGTCGATCCTATACCAAAGAAGGCTTCTCAACCTTGAAGTCGTTGGTAACCGAACAACCCCCGGGAATGAACATTTTCAAGGAGGGCTCTTCCGCCGGTTCATCAGTGGCCACGCCCGGATCGGACTTCTTGAGGACAACCACGTTAGGGGCGGTCTCCTCGACCTCCGTGGTCGGCCGTGAAGAAGAAGAAACATCTTTTTGGGGAACAAATTTGGAGGTTTTGGCCATCGTTATTTGGAAAAGTTTGGAAAAGATGGAGAAAGGATGAAAGCTCAAAGCTCAGATTCGTTGGCTTAAGTAGAGAGTGAGTGCAAAAATTGCAATGTTCTGAGGAATCTTGAGATGGAGGTGAAAATGCTAAAGTATGAAAAAGAGTAATAAAATCTTGAGGGTACGAGGGTAGAAGTTTGGACGTAAAGTGAAAAATGAACGAAATAGGGGATATTTATAAGGGTTCTGTGATGTTTCACGTCCAAGAACAGCCAACTGACGACTGAGACGCATTTGAGGTCACAATGACATGACTAACAAAATGTTTTGTGTTTTTTGTCGTTTCTGTCATGATGTATTAAAGAAGGAATCGGGGAGCTCATATCGTTTCTCATCAACTTATTCTCCGAGAAACGAGGGGACTATCTGTATACGGGTAAAACCGGGTTTATGGTATACCCCGATCAACGATAAGATAAACCAAGCTCGAGACATGATGATGAGGGATCGGAATCGACGCAAGGGTCTCATCGAGTCAGATTCTGGGGGCATGACGCCCACCTTCTAGAATATCAGGGTCATGATCCGGGATCGCTCCTAACCCTGAACATCTTCGGAGAACATTGTCAGACAATCAAGCACGACCAACAGAAGGCCGCAATATCCGCGACCGATCGGATATCATGGCAGCACGTATCAATTAAGAACCGACAATCAGTTAACAGGATTTTTTTTTATCTTTTATGAAATTGTACCTATAGTAGGACTCCCCTACTATATAAAAAGGGCCTGATAATTCATTAGGACATTTAACACGCATACCAATGCAATATAATCTTATTTTCTCTATTCTCGAGGGTTCTTATTCTTGTTCATCAGTGTTAGTCTTTGTGAGCCTGGATCGGGGTAGATATTTCATCGATGCTAGGATCATCTTCTTCATGTGGTTTGAGTTTATTACATCTTTATTTATTTAATCTAACGCAAAATATCATTTGTATCGAATTAATCCGCGTATTCTTAAAACTACTTACAAATTTAATTGTTATCTGTTTCTGAGGATAAACAAGTCTAAACCATCAAATATCGGCTCATTGACCCAATTAAGTTGAATTCATGGAAGATAGTCCATTTAAAGGTGAAATATTCATTATCAAGAAATTTTTTATTTCTAAGAGCTCGAATTCAAGACCTTTAATTAAGGCGCAAAAATCTTAATCATTTATTGTACTCATTAGAGGCAAGAAAAATGGCAAACGATAAAAAATCATGAAATGATTTATGAAATTATTACTTTACGTTGTTGTTATTATTACTTTACCGTTGAAAAGTTAAGGGTGGAATTATTATTTTGCCGTTTAAAACATAAGGGCGGAAGAATCATACCATTTAAAGTTTTAGATATCACGAACTGAACAATGCATATTATAATGCTACAAATATGAAATGTATGCCATTAACAATAAGAAAGCAATGTTAAATTAACTATATCAAAAGTACCTAATTTTGTATAATGCATCAATAAAAGCAATAATAAATCAGAACAAAAGTTATTACTGACCACTTCTTAATAAAACTCAAATATTTTTGCAGCAAAAATTAAGTGGATCTAACAAAGATACATAAAAAAAAAAATTAACAACGATTGATTGAATTTGAGAGGTAACTCAGCCTTCTGAGAAATGACTACAGTCTATACAATACTCAAAATGTATTGAAATGAAAATTCAATGTTACTTTGGTAAGTGCTAAATATTCGGAAATAACAAAAATTACACGTCAATCCTAAACAAGTTCGAGATAAAGCATTAAATGTCTCAGTTGAATAAATAATATTACATTCATTTGATAAACAATAAATTGCACAACATGTCCATTAGAACTTGAGTCACTACAAGCCTTATAAGATATAGTAGCTAGTCCTATCGAAACATGAGATGCCTAATGCGACAGTGGCATACACATAGCTTTACAAGTTTTCTAGTGAGTGAATTTTTGCCTAGAATATAAGGCTTTACTTTATGTTTCAAGTTGATATATTTACTTTGTATTTTTTGTCAATCTATTTTTGTGTGTATATATACATATATTATAATCTTTAAAGAAAACAAATTTATATGCGCGAACGTCAAACCCCCCCCCCTCCCCCTCTTTTTTTTGATAGGCAATGTGGTAGATCACACTTTTTTCTAAAGTTGTGTCTCAATCATTGCATGTGTTCCACAAAAATTAAAATAGTTTCCTTACTAGTCCTTAAAAAAAAGAATGATATATGTTTAAATTATAAATAATTGAACTTCAACTTCTCATTTTAATTTTAGTAACAACTTTTATAGGCCCATATTTAAGATCACAGATTTTTTTACAATTTTTTTTTAAATATATTCAATCAAACTATGCCATATAAATTAAAAGTATACAAATAAATAAAATGAATGTATTAAGCAGCAAAATCTCGACCGCGGTAAATTAATATATTTCTTGAAAAGCCTAGAGCACATTTGGGGAATAATTAAGTAGTTGATATCATGATTAGATAGGTACTCGATTTCTAAATAGGCATATTTGGGAATAAGTAGTTGATATCAAGAAGATGTTAAAATTTATGGGAAAACATTTACATTATTGAAAATTCTCAAAATTAGACGATCCCAAAATCAGACTGCAAGGATATAATTTCTACCAAAATTTAATGGAGGGTAAAACTGACCTCTTTCGAATAGTTTTAAAAGCAATTTTGGCCCTCTCCCGTATGTGAAATTGTGATGACCCGAAATGTCATCTTATGTTTTAGAACTTAATTCTGCGCTTTTAAGTCTTAAAATCTCATTTTTACCCTCCTCGATTTGCGTGCGCAGTCCGGACGTATTTCTGAAAAGCTTTTATGTTAAAAGTTGATAAAAATAAGAATTTTGCCTAAAAAAACTTTATTTGAGTTGACTTCGGTCAATATTTTTGGTAAACGGACCCGGATTCATATTTTGACGGCATCGGTTGGTCCGTATCGTAATTTGGGACTTGGACATATACCCTGAATCGAAATCGAAAGTCTCTAGCCCGAGATATCGGACTTTGTCAAAATTTGAAAGTGAAAGGGTTAAAGAAATGGAAATGTTTGACCAAGGTATGACTTTTTGAATATCGGGTCTGTATTTTAATTTTGGAACCCGATATAGGACCAATATCACGTTTATGACTTGTTTGTAAATTTTGGTGAGAGACGGAGTGGGTTTGACATGATTCAGACATTCAGTTGAGAAATCAAAAGTTTCAAAGTTTTCTTGAAAAATTCATTTGATTTGGTACTAAATTCGTAGTTCTAGGTATGATTTTGGCAATTTGATCGCGTGAGCAAGTTCGTATGATGTTTTTAGATAGTGCGCACTTTTGGTTTAGAGTCCCGAGGGCTCGGGTGAGTTTTGGATAGGCTACGGAGTGAAATTGACTTGGAAAATTGCTAGTGTACCTTATCTTATTGCATGCTTCTGATCTCGCATTTGCGATATGAGGAATCACATTTGCGACTTCTGAGAGGTTCGCATTTGCGAGCTTCTCATAATAAATGCGAAGAGAAGCTGGGCCACACATGTTTCGCATTGGCGAAATATCCTTCGCATTAGCGAAATAAGTCTGGGGAGGGATTATTCGCATTTGCGAAGACATGGTCGCATTTCCGATCCTCAGGTTCCGCATTTGCGAACACTTTGTTTGCATTTACGAACGCAACAGAAGTGTGGGAGTTTCGCCTTTGCGAAGCTTTTCTCGCATTTGCGGACTTCGCGTTTGCGAAGCCTAGATCGCATTTGCGACAACTGCAGTTGGGTAAATATGACTTAGACGGGATATTTCTCTCATTCTTCAAATTTTCAAAACCAAAATCCTTAGAGGCAATTTTTCAAAGAACTTTTCTTCCCCAAATCATTGGTAACTAATTCTAAACTAGTTTCTTTCAATATATCACAATATTTTACAAGATTTCAACCTAAAATCTAAGGTTTTCATGGTGGAACTGGGGGATTTTGGGTAGAAATTATGGACTTGATAAATTTAGGATTTAGACCTCAAATTAAGGTCGGATTCCAAAATAAATTACATAATCGGGCTCTAGGATGAATGGGTAATTGGGTCTTTATCTGAATTTCGAGTTTGGACCAAGCGGGCTTGAGTGTTGACCTTTGTTGACTTTTCAATAATGACCTAAATTGAATTCTTTACAATCATTGGTTGTTCCTAAGACTTTATTTGAATAATTTGGTTGGTAATTTGTAGATTCTATTGGTCCGGAGGCTTGTTTGAAGGGAAAAGCCGTACTTGAGCTTTGAGTTTGGCCATTGGAGCGAGGTAAGTATCGTGGTTAACCTTGGCTTGAGGGATTAGGTCTTATTTTCCTATTTGCTACGTGTTTGAATGTTGGGTACAACGTATAGGTGAGGTGACGAGTACCTATGTATTGTTATCGGGTCATAGCATGCGAGTGGGTGTTATTCATGCAATTGTTGCTTTCATATTATCCACGCTCAGATTAGCTAATCATTATGTTGATCGTTCTTATCATGTTTATGGACTTTGGTAATAACGGAGTATTGATTCAAAGTTGAGGTTAGTATTGTGGAACCAAATGTTGAAGTAAGACTTGTTCTTGTCATTTCTATCTCCATGTTGTTATTGTTCATTGCTTTATGGTGAGGGAGAGTGTTAATGCATGAAGGGTGATGCCGTGTCATATTATGAGTGTTAATGCACAGAGGGTGATGTCGTGCCGTGTTGTGAGTTTTAATGCATGAAGGGTGATGTTGTGCCTTGTTATGAAATAGTTAATGCACGAAGGGTAATGTCGTGCCGTTTCTATTGTTTCATATGGTGAGGTTGAGAGTAAAAGCACGAAGGGTGATGTCGTGCATTTTCCTTTACTATTTTTACTGGTTCCTATCTGTTTAAGGTATATTGATTGATCAAGTTCTTATTACTGTTGTGAATCTTTATCTTGTGATCCACTCACCATGTCCCCCTCCCGATATCACTTGTCTAGATTTTATTTGCCATTATGTTTGTACATATGATGTTAAATTGCACAGGTTTATTTGTGGGTGTCTTGTCTTATCCTCGTCACTACTTCGCCGAGGTTAGGCTCGACACTTACTAGTACATGGGGTCGGTTGTACTGATGCTGCACTCTGCACTTTCTGTGCAGATTTTGATACTGGCTCCTAGTTGATGGAGAGGCATAGTAGCTCGGACTGGACCACCGGAGACTCAAGGTAGATCGATCGGCATTCACAGACCTTGAAGTCCCCGTCTATCTCTTATGTTTTAATATTTTATTTCGTTCAAATAATTGTATTCCTTTCAAACTCTTACTGTAGTAAATCCTAGAATGTTCGAGAATTTGTGACACCAGATCCGGGTAGTAGTAAATGATGAAGTTATTATATTATTCCGTACTCCATGTATTTCACTTTAGCTTATTTAATGTTATTTGTTGAATTGAATAAGGTTTGGCTTAATAATCTTCTAACGTTGGCTTGCCTAGCAAGTGGAATGTTAGGCGCCATCACTGTCTCGACGATGGGAATTTCGGGTCGTGATAAGTTCGTATTAGAGCATTAGGCTGCCTAGGTCTCACAATTCACGAGTAGGCTTAGTAGAGTTTGGAGGATTGGTACGGAGATGTCTGTACTTATCTTCTAGAGGCTACAGAGTTTAGGAACAAATTTCGCTTCTATTCAATTCTGTCGTGCGATTTTGTTCTCTCATTGCTAATTGAACTCTTCTACTCTTGTTCTCTCGCAGATAGCGAGAACACGTACCGAATTTTCACCCAAGCAGCAGCCAAAGCCCTCAGTGGCAGCTCCTACGAGGGGTAGAGGTCCAGGTCGAGGCAGAGGCAGGGCTCAGGCCAGAGCTCGTGCTGCAACACCAGTGACAGAGCCTCAGATGGAGTTTGATGAGAAGGCTCCAGCCCAAAATGTTCCAGCAGGACCATCTTAGGCCCCGGAGAGTGTGGCACAGGCCGACACATTTCCTGTAGCACCAACCGTCTCTCAAGCTGGGGGAGGAGCACAGACTCCCCCTACTTACACTCCGGAGCAAATGGCTCCCAAGTTTTAGACCCCAACAGCCAGCCAGTTGGGGTAGTTCAGTTGGCTGTTGCAGCACAGACCGGTGATGGATCAGCTATGTCTTTTGAGGCTTTATGAAGATTAGATAGGTTTACCCAGCTTTTCCCAGTTCACTTCAGTGGTGCATCTATCCCTAGGACTATTTGGACAACTGTCATTGTTGATACCCAATTTTTCCCTATATATTTGAAACAATATGCATAAATACCTTCAATAAGCATATATATGCATATATAATCATGCACAAGGTTTTTATAATTTTTCCGTAATTTTAAGGATTTAAATTGATTTATTTTCTTCCCTTTTATTCATAAATCCTCGATAATTATTTCCCAAATTATTGTTATGATGATTTATTCATTTAATTTCTATACTTATGCCAAAATATGGCTAATATATTTTTCATGCATTGTTATAATTACATTTAGTATTTTTTAAGCTAAATTGCATATAATTGCAATGTTAGCCCATTTTAATATATAATTATATTTTATATGCGTAATTGGTCCGTACATTTTTAAAATGATAATTACATATTTTAAATCATTTTGGTATAGAAAATTATTTTCAAGAAAACTATTAATTATTTATTATAAATTAAATAGGGAAAATTGGCTATTTAAATTATAGCCACATTTGGCTTTCAATTATATCCCAAACTAATCCCACTCCTCAGCCCAATTTCCTACCCAATTAACCCGACCCAAACCCTATAAACACCTACCCAAACCCGGAACCCATTTACCCGGTCAAATCCTGACTGTTGATCTCCTAGATCAACGGTCCAAATGAGCCTTTTCCTTTTTTTAATTCAAAAGACCACCTAACCCTACCTCATTTCCAAACCTCGCCGCCTTCAGATGCTCTGGTCTCCTCTCTTCTCTCAAACCTAATCCTAACCCCTCTTCAACCGCCGCCTCCTTATCCGGTCTTCTCCGGTGACCACCTTTCAACTCCAAGCCTCCAATGGTTCCTCCATCACCTTGCTCATCATCTCTGAGGCCTTCAAGGGCCTTAGGCCATGCCGACTTGTATCTAGGGTTGCTATTTTTGCTATTCATGGCTTCTCCGGTGTGATTTTGGGCAAAATCACACTATATTTGTTACGATCTATAAAGTCTTAAGCAAGTTCTTCTATCTCTACTTGGGTTTTCTTTGAAACCCTAATTTTTCCTTTGTATCTCTTAAATCTGGGCAATTTTTAAATGATTCAAGCCTATTCCTTTTATGTTCTACACTTCTCTCAAACCTTTTTTGAAAAATCATCAATGTTACGCTGTTTTACTTTCATTTAAAAATTAGTGTTTTTCGGAGCTTCTTCTACACTTTGTTTAAACTGATTTTTTATGTTTGAAACTTCTATCTTTGCATATCTTGACTGATCCTATGTTCTTACTACATTTTCAACTCGTCTATGTTAAAAGCCCTAATTTGTTTTGGATCTTTTTTGTTTTGGTTCTGTGTGTTAGCATGGTTACTCAATTCTTGTTAAGTTTTCTATGGTTACCGTGCTTCGAATAGGTTTTACTAAGTCCTTAGCCTACTCATATCACCTCTATGTAATTGTATTCATCTTGATTGTTCAATACTTGCCTCTTTCTGTCGATATTGCTGACATTGCATGTCTGCTACGTCTATTTGTTCTTCTCTATTTATATGTTGAAATATAAAATCATAACTCCCTCTTAATTGATTCTGATTTTCTTATTTGACGGTTTGATTGAAGGATTTTCTTTTAAAACCCTAAAATTCTACCTCGTCTGTTTAAATTTAGTGGTCCCCTTACCTTATATGTTGTGGTACTTTATTCTTACTGAATCATTTCCTTAATTGGAGTTTTAAGTACTTAGTCCTAATTGACTACCCTATTCTTACTGAACTTTGATTCTTTCCTTATCAGTCATATACCAATATTCTTTCCTTATATGCTACTGGTTCTTGCCATTTGAATTAATTCCCTTAACTTAAGGGAGTACTTGCCTTGATTTTTTGACTGACTGATTCTGAGTTCCTCAATTACTATGCTACTATAATTCTTACCTTATTTACTACCTGCTTTCAAAATATAAATACTCTAGTCTTTCATTAGCACAGGACACGAACTCTTGGGTTCAAAAAACTATCTCTCATACTTAAAAATCTCTGCTCTCTCTCTTGTGCTACTTGTTACTACTCTAAGTTAGCCGACTGCAAGCCAAGGCTGACCATTTGTGCTCTCTTGTTCTTTCATTCTGCTTAGTATCCTCTTCACTGGTATGTTCTAGTTTCAATTCAAAGTTCCAAACACAATATGATTCTCTTGTTGCTTCAGTTCATTTTGTTCCTTGTTTGCTTCTATTTGTGGTTTTGTTGTGAAACTTGTAGTTGATAGCTACATTGTTAGCATGATATCATGTCCTCCCCTCCCCTTGAGATCATTATGTTTCCCCTTCTGTTTGTTTCTGCATGTCTACACTAGTCATCTCTTGCTTGTTATATGTTTACCACCATGGATCTCCCAAATCCCCATCCCCTTGCATGTAAGTCTGTTCTTTATGTCTGATTCTGTGACTATGTCTAGTTAGCTACTTCTGGGTATGACTACTAATTCCCAGGTCTTGGCTTAACTATGTGTATCCTATGTATTCCCAAACCCCCCTTTACCCCTGTTTGTAACTACCAAACCTGCCTTGATGCTATGACTCCTGGTTGTATCTGAACCTATCCTAAGGTGTTTGGACTTTGTTAACTACTCCAATATCTTTTTTTTCAAACAACCTCTGTTGTTTTACTGAGTTTCTTTCAAAAAAACTTTTGTTAAATCAGTTTATTACTAAAGTCTTTCAACTTGTGTCCATCACTTTTCACTCTACTCTTAGTCAATAAGTTCTTCCCCCTTTAGTATGTGTATTGCCTTGGGATCCTTTTAAGAACCCTCTGAACTCTGGCATACTAAAGCTGGCCTTTCCACACTACACTTGTTCAATTCTTCGTTACTAAGTCTAGGTGTAAGCACTGCCCGGGATCCTTGAGATCCTTAGGGAACTTTGATGCACCTAGACCCTGATTTGTCTATGGAACTGAGGCATAGAGTCCGTTGGAGGATTTGGGAAACCTGAGCCTAATTGAAGGCTCCCTATAGAATAGCTTCTTGATTTTCTATTTTTACTTATGTAATCCATTCATTAGCCTGTAATAATTTGTAAACAGATATTAGGGTATTTAGTAAAAAAGTGTGGGTAGATGCTCCTAGGACCTTACTTTTAAAAGTTTGTTTGCTTTACTAAATAGAAAACATGCTCATAGGACTTAACACTTTAATCTGATTGCTTTGCCTAATAGAAATCATGTCCATAGGATTTAACTTTTATGTTTGTTTGCTCATCAAGTAGAAACCATGTCTATAAGGTTTTACATTTTGTCATGTTTAGAAATCATGCTTATAGGTGCCAAACAATCATGGCTTAAAATCTGTTCAATAATAGATGCCATGCCTATAGAACCTAATCCAGATTCAATTATAACAAGTGTCTTGAATGTTTCCATGCTTGCAAATCATTAAAAGCAGTATTACACTTAGATATCATGCATATAGGGAGCCATACTCGAAATTCTGCTTGTCAGTCTAATCTAGTTTAATAAATCAACTTGATTACGCCTAGTTCATTTCTGAATTGGTTTTATTAAGTATTAAGCATTTCCTGAAACAAGTTCTTTCAAACTGCCGCAATCTCATTAGATATCATACGTATATGTATTAGAGGAGTCTATTTCAAAACCTGTTTGTTTCTACATTAACATAGACATCAATACTTCACGTGTAGGCAAGCCCTTAGGGCATTTTCAAAAGCTGCATTTCTGAAACTCTCTCTATTGCTTATTTTTTTCTGATCCTAACAGGCTTTAAAAAGGAGTCCCTAGGCAACTACTAGGGTGTAACTTCTGAGTCTAAAAAAGGGGTTGTTTGTTTTTGCATATTCACTTAGATATCCTGCTTTAGGACATTGACTAGTAAAAGACCTTACATGTGCTTGAGTCATGCTGCTTATGTGTTTGTTTGAGGAGGAAACTTTGAGTCTCTTAATTGCTCCCATTATGTGTGAAAGTCCAGAATGCTTTGGACTGTCGCCTTCGAATTTTTTCCTTTTAAAACCTTAGGGGTACGTCTAGAACCACCTATAGGTAGAGGTCCTAACTCCCTCCAAGACAATTAAGAAGGACGGGTAGCAGCACGCAATAGGAATCATTGACCAAACACTCGCTTTGCATGACCAATAAGGGGATGTGAAGGGTAGACATGGGATATGATGACTATGTGCTAATGTTACGTGTAGCCCCTCATTGAGGAGTATTTACCGGACATTATGTGGGGTGATCCTATAGGATAACCAACCTAGGACCCCTCTTTACCAACTTCCTACTTTATTTAAACCTTTGCTTTACAACTTGTTCAAACCTTTATCTTACTACTTGAGTTATTCTAACGTACTTTACTTGCAACCTATTTGATTCAACTGTTTACTTGTAATGGACTCATTTGTGAATATAAGTTCGGTCGGGACCCATAGTTGTGGACCAAGAGGGGTGCCTAACACCTTCCCCTCGAGGTTACTTCGAGCCCTTGCCCTAATCTCTGGTAATGCAACCAACTCAAGAGTTAATCGCTCTAGGTGCCCTAACGCACCATAATCCGTTAGGTGGCGACTCTTCAAATACCCAACTCCCTAAAGGAAATGAGTCATTACACCCCGTGAATGTCGAAACCCGGACCTTTTCTAGTCAAAAAAAGGGAGGGAAAAGGGGGCGCAACAACATGGCGACTCTGTTGTGGATATTTTTTAAGCTCTTACCATAACAAACTTGTCTTTTACAAATTAGTCCAAGCATGCCTTATCCCGTACCCTTCTCACTTATTTGAATTTAACTGTCTATTTTTCAAGCATTTATGATTTCTTTATTACCCTGAAACTGACTTGTCTCTTTATTTCCTTTTTCCTGTAACCGTCTTTCAATTATTTAAATACTGTATTTATTTTCCTACGTGAAAATACTTGACTATATATTATTAATTACTGCATAAATCATGCTCCGCATTATATTCCACTCGTATGTCTCAAATCCTATAGCAACGCTTTAATGAGTGGTAGGGCTCTTCCTATTTACTACCCTTAAATTCGGAAAGGCTTATTTGTGGTAAAACCAGTCGATCAGCGGTGCAGTCAACGGTTACGTGCCTTCCCCCTCAAGTTGTCCGCTTGAGGGTATCAGTCTAAAACCCCATAGAAACCTTACTCTGTTTAAATTGTGCATGCATCATGGTCAAACCTAGTTGGATCAGTTATGTTGTCCACATAATGATCCTTTAAGATAAGCCTTATCCAAAGTCCATCGGGTTTTCTATAATCCCAACGGGCGCAACCATGTTTTGTCCATTAATTTGGAGAACTAAATGCCGATATGTTGATCATAAATGTATAAATAGTCGAGTCCGGTGGGGCTAAGGTCTAACCGTTTTGTTTTTCAGAAAATGAAGAACGAGGTGCCCAGCTTCAGTATGGTTAGCACACCCTCACTCTTGCTAGACTGATGGAGGAATCTTCCGTCAAATGACCAAATCAACGAATGGAAAGAGAGGGTTTCTAAATCCAGCGAAAAGCTGGAATATCTGGAATACAACCTGTTGGAATTGGAAGGAAAGGTGAGGAAGAGAGTCACCGATTGCCAGAACGCTGAGGGAAATGAAGGAGAACATTTGGCAAAGGCATTTTTATTGGTGAACCTACGCGAACTGGAGGATTTGATCAACGAGAACATTCAACCCGAGGAAGGTCCTTCCAATACCATATAGATTAGGTTTACTCGCTTTCCAAATGTAATAAGGCCTAGTGCCAGTAGTGAATTTTTTATTATTATCTTAGTGTCGTTTTGGGATTTGTTTATTTTTATATTATGAAATGAAGTATTTATTGGCACTTAAAGTTCTCCAAACTTATTTGTTGCTAGGCCTACCTCGGGCACAACGAGGCCCCCAAGTTAGGATATGAGTTTACATTTCGCAATATGTGTTTAAATACTGCAAGCATTTCAGAATCCTCACTAACTTGTTACCTTTTTGTTTTTGCTTATTTTTATTATTATTCCCATCCTCTTAGGTTGGTTCACCCATACTGGACTCATCAGCATATCATACCAGATATAGAGGCCCTTCACCTCCTCCTCCTTCAAGCAACACAAAGGGCAAATGAAAATCAAAGATGGACGACTTAAGTGGAATACGAAAGGAAAATTTTGAAAACGCAGAGACTTTCGATGGCTGTAGTACTCCCGCCCCGAATGACCTGGTTTTGAGACTGGAGCAATAGATACTAGAACTGCAAAGAGAACTCGAGCAGGTCCGCAATTTGGCAAACTTGTCACTCACCCTCAATGTCCCTGATATCAACCAACAGAACGCAAAGAACCCAACACCTCCTTGGAACACATAAAACCAACAACCACAAAATCCTTCCGCACTAAATCAATACGCAACTCCACCACAAAATATCAATCCATTGCCAATACCAACTCCACCACAACATCATCATCAACCAATTTCGTACCCACCAACCACCACTTACCATACTCCCCAAAATACACCACCACACATTTCCGATCTACAAAACTCCACCAACAACCATCACTATACCCAAGTCTCTGGCACCTATCAGAGCAACCACATATACGTGGAAAGTATATCACATTCTACCCAACGAATCTCCTGTGCACCGGAACCCTTCGAGAAGGACCTACTCATTAAGAACATGGACAAAGAACTCAAGAAGTTAACAAGCTGAGTTCAATGTGTTGAAGGCGATAGAGGAATATAAGGTTTGAACTACGAAGATCTGTACATACAACCCGATGTGGAATTGCTAGAGGGGTACAAACCTCCCAAATTTAAAATGTTCGATGGTACAAGTTATCCGAGAGTTCACCTAAGGACCTATTGTGACAAGATTGTCGGGGTTGGAAAAGATGAAAAGTTTCGAATGAAGCTCTTCATGAGGAGCCTTATTGGGGACGCTTTGTCTTGGTATATCAGCCAGAATCCCAAGAAATGGTCCAATTGGGTGAGCATGGTGTCTGATTTCATGGACCAGTTCAAGTTCAACACAGTGAATGCACTCGATATCTTTTACATTTAGAATCTCAAGAAGAAACCCACTAAAACTTTCCGCAAGTATGCTACACGTTGGAGGTCAGAAGCAGCCAAGGTCAGGCCCTCTCTAGACAAAGAGCAGATGAATAAATTCTTCATCAGGGCACAAGATCTGCAATATTATAAGAGGTTGATGGTTATCGAAAATCACAAATTCTCTAATATCATCAAGGTCAGAAGCAGCCAATGTCAGGTCTCTCTAGACGAAGAGCAGATGAATAAATTCTTCGTCAGGGCACAAGATCTGCAATATTATGAGAGGTTGATGGTTATCGAAAATCATAAATTCTCTAATATCATCAAGCTTGGGGAAAGGATCGAGGAAGGAATAAAGAGTGGGATGGTAACAAATTTTGAGGCACCGCAAGCCACGAATAAGGTACTCCAATCAGGCGGCATATCGAAGAAGAGAGATGTCGAGGCAGTAATGGTGGCCCAGGGCCCAAAAACTCCACTCACGTATCAAACACTTCTACCCACTTACCAGACACCTCCACCCACCTATCAAACACCTCCACCCACATATCAAACACCTCCAACCACAAACCAAGCATTACCACATACATATCAACCTTCATCTTCCAGATATTCCCAACTAACCACTGTCCATCACACCTATAATTCACAGCAATCCCACTTCAAATCACCACCAACTCGCCAAAATTATCCAAGACTAAGACCCAACTTCTACCGCAAGCCACCCAAATAATACACCGTCATTGCTGAGCCTATCGACCAATTGTATGAAAGGTTAAAGGCCGCAGGTTACGTCACTCATGTTCCCGTTGTGGCACTAGAAAATCCATCCCAATGGGTCAATTACGAACAAAACCTGTGCATACCACTCCGGTATGAAAGGGCACAACATTGTTGAGTGCCGAAATTGAAGGATAAGATCCAGACACTCATTGACAACAAGGTCATACAAGCGATGGAAGCCGTACCTAATGTCCACATAGAGGTGACAGTGTACATGTTATAGAAACAAATGAATAATGGTACCCCGAGGGGTCAATCGGGCTTATTCGAGAAGGCGATGACTATAAGGTTGCAGTCACACTTACTCCTATTGTAGTTCAGACTCAGGAACCTATTGATGTTGAGGTAACTGCATCAGTTCCATTCGAGGTAGAAGTAGCTCCGCGCACAGACACCTCCGCTCCATTTGAAGTAGAAGTGGTCACACCTTTTACTGTGACGGTGTCAACCACACCTTATTCAACTCAAAAGCAATACCCTGGGATTATGTTGCCAAGGCTCGGTGAAAAAGGGAAGACTAATATAGAGGAATTGACGCCAAGGAATGACTAGAACTGGAAGATTCTACACACCTGAACACCTAGGAGGATTAGGTAAGGATGCCACTACTAGGCAGCTTGTCATTAAGACCGAGCTGGATAACCTATGGAGGAAAGTACAGGCGAAAGAGTATTCTGTTGTTGACCATCTGAACAAATTCCCTACTGAGATATCTATCCTATCACTATTTTAGAATTCAAAGGTACACAAGAACACCTTGATGAAAGTAGTGGGCGAGGCTTGTGTACCCAATAATATCACTAGTGGAGAAATGGCCAACATGGTTGGTCAGGTGCTGGAGAGCCATAAGATAATCTTCCACGAAGATGAGTTGCCGCTCGAAGGTCTGAATCACAATCGAGCATTGCATATTATGGTACAATTTGAAGACAAGTTCATTGCCAGGGTCCTTGTTGATAGAGGTTCGAGTCTAAACATTTGTCCGTTGGTCACCCTGAAAAGGTTGGACAAAGGTTTCCATGAAATACGGACAGGAAGCATGAATGTGAAGGCTTTCGATAGGTCCCAGAGGGCCACGATCGGGGAAATCGACCTTTGCTTGTAGATGGGATCAACTTGATTCAACATTGAATTCTAAGTGCTTGACATACCAGCCTCATATAATCTTTTGTTAGGCCGCCCATGGATCTATGCTACTGGAGCCGTTCCCTCTACACTACATCAAGCCGTAAAATTTGAATGGAACCGTCATAAGGTAATCATTCATGGAGATGGGAGTAACCCCATTTACACTAGTCAAACCATCCCGACCATTGGACATAGAAGGAGGCCAGGAGGGGAAACCTATCATCACATTGAATGGGTAAATGTCATAGAGAAGGATAAGTGGTGGAGTAACAAAATAGAAAGCATACTAGCATGGTCCGGATATCAACCCGGCAAACGGTTGGGAAATAACCTCCAGGGTATCAGCAAGCCGATACGGCTGAAAAATCATGTACCACCTTTGGGCTCGGATACTAGTATACATGGAAAGAGTACAGGGAGTGGTCTCCACGCCACTGGTCGTCTCTATGGCGTGGACCATATTACCCTCTTGAGCAACCAGTACCGCATTTGGAACAATCTTTCCATCAGGCGGACACAATATGGGAAACTGCAGAAGAAGAAGCACTAGCTGCGCTGAAAGATCTGTTCTTGGAAGACGAGGACATGGATTGTTGTGCCATAATTGAGGAGGAGGAGGAGTAAGAAGGCCTCAGCATTCAGACTATGGCAAAGGGAGATGCTCTCAGAAACTGGATCGCCACACCATCCCAAGCCCGCCGAGTCCCTAGGTAGCTTGGCATAATTTATAGCTGTTCTATGCATTTAAAATTTCCAGCAATTTTGTTCTAAGATTTCTTTGTTTCAAAATAAATGCTCGATCCACCGATCCAAGCTTTGTTTGAACAATTTTCTCAGTTTTAATCAAATACATTTATCCTTTATCATTAATCATTACTATTTTATATTTTTCCCTTATATAGTGTTATTATTATTTTTCTTGATGAACCAGTGACTGTGATATGTAATGAGGCAACACAACATGAGAATATTGACTTAGAGGAAGAAGATGAGATACCCGAGGAAATTGTCAGAGAAGTTGAGAATTTTGAGAACAAGCCTAAATCCAACTTGGATGAAACAGAAATAGTAAATTTGGGAGACACCGAGACCATCAAAGAGACCCGCATCAGCATTCACTTGTCGCCAACAGAGAAGGAAGAATACATCCATTTTCTAAAGGAATATGAGGATATCTTCGCATGGTCGTATGATGATATGACCGATTTGAGCACATCTATAGTAGCTCTCAAGTTACCTACCAATCCCATATGTCCGCCAGACAAGCAGAAACTCAGAAAATTCAAACCAGACATGAGTTTTAAAATCAAGGAGGAAGTTACCAAGCAGATCAAAGCCAAGGTTCTCAGTGTGGTTGAGTACCCAACATGGTTAGCTAACATTGTGCCAATTCTGAAGAAAGACGGAAGGTCAAGGTATGTATTGATTATCGGGATTTAAACAGAGAGCCATGACAACTATTTTTCATGATATGATACACAAAGAAATAGAGGTGTATGTGGATGATGTCATTATCAAATCCAAGAGGGTCGCAAATCACATAGCAGACTTGAGAAAATTCTTCGACAGGCTTAGGAGGTACAATTTGAAGTTGAACCCCGCAAAGTGTGCATTCGGGGTTCCTGCAGGAAAGTTATTGGGATTCATTGTCAGTCGCCGAGGGATCGAGCTAGATCCGACTAAAGTCAAAGCTATTCAGGAGTTACCACCACCTAAAAGCAAAAAGGACGTGATGAGCTTCATGGGACGGCACAACTACATCAGTCGATTCATAGCACAATCCACAGTAATATGTGAACCCATATGCAAGATGCTAAGGAAAACTGTCGTGACATGTTGGACCGAGGATTGTCAGAAAGCTTTTGACAAGATCAAGGAGTACCTGTTCACACCACCGGTTCTGGTCCCGCCAGAACCAGAACAACCTTTACTATTGTATCTATCTGTATTAGATGAAGCCTTCAGATATCTTTTGGGACAACATGACGAGACAGGAAGAAAGGAGTAGGCCATATATTATTTGAGCAAGACGTTCACACCCTATGAAGCACGGTATTCTTTGCTTGAATGCACTTGTTGTGCTTTGACCTGGATAGCCCAAAAATTGAGGCATTATTTTTGTGCCTACACTACATACCTCATATCCAGGATGGATCCTCTGAAGTACATATTTCAGAAGCCCATGCCTACTGGTAAGTTGGCTAAATGGTAGATACTACTGAGTGAGTTCGACATCGTCTATGTAACTTAAAAGGTAGTCAAGGGACAAGCATTGGCAGATCACCTTGCTGAAAATCCGGTGGGAGGAGAATACAAACCCTTGAAAACGTATTTTCCTGATGAGGAAGTATCATTCGTAGGAGAAGACATTACTGAAGCATATAATGGTTGGAGGATGTTCTTTGACGGAGCCGTAAATTTCAAAGGAGCAGGCATTTGAGCAGTTTTGGTATCAGAAACGGGTCAGCATTATCCCATATCAGCTAAACTCAGATTTTCCTTCACCAACAACATGGCAGAGTACGAAGCCTGTATACTAGGGCTCAACATGGTAATCTACATGAACATTCAGGAGTTGTTGGTGATCGGTGATTTAGATTTTCTTGTGCACCAGTTACAAGGAGAGTGGGCCACCAAGAATTCCAAGATATTGCCATATTTTCACCATGTGCTGAAATTGAGAAAGAGGTTCACAAAGATAGAATTCTAACATGTGCCCAGAATTCAGAATGAGTTTGCTGATGCATTAGCCACTTTGTCATCAATGATGCAACATCCGGATAAGAACTATATTGATCCCATTCCAGTGAGGATCCATAATTAGCCAGCATATTATGCTCATGTCGAGGAAGAAGCAGATGGAAAGCCTTGGTTCCATGACATCAAGGAGTACTTATCAAAAGGAGAATACCCAGAGCATGCAAATCACATTCAGAAACGCACACTCCGGAGATTTTCAAATCACTTCTTCCACAACGGAGGAAACTTGTATATAAGAACTCCAGATTTGGGTTTACTAAGGTATGTCGATGCAAAGGAAGCTTCTAAGATACTTGAGGATATGCATGCTGGGACTTATCGTCCGCACATGAACGGTTTCGTCTTGGCCAAGAAAATACTTAGAGCAGGTTACTTTTGTTGGGCCATAGAGATAGATTGTGTTCAGTATGTCTGTAAATGCTTTCAATGTCAAGTGCATGCCGACATGATAAAAGTGCCACCAAACGAGCTCAATGCAACAAGCGCGCCTTAGCCATTCGCCACCTGGGAAATGGATGTTATCGGTCCGATTGAGCCTATTGCTTGGAACAGACACCGGTTTATTCTGGTAGCCATTGATTACTTTACAAAATGGGTAGAATTTGCATCTTATAAAGCTATAACTAAGAAAGTCATTGCATATTTTGTCAAGGATCGTATTGTCTGCCGATTCTGAGTTCCTGAGTCCATTATTACTGACAATGCCGCCAATCTCAACAGTGATCTGATGAAATCTATATGTGGAGCTTTCAAAATCAAGCACAAGAATTCCACCGCCTACAGACCTCAGATGAATGGAGCAGTAGAAGTCGCCAACAAAAATATTAAGAAGATACTAAGGAAAATGGTAGAGAATGACAAACAGTGGCATGAGAAGTTACCCTTTAATCTGTTAGGTTACCGCACCATAGTTTACACGTCAACCGAGGAAACCCCCTACATGTTGGTTTAGGGTACCGAGGCTGTTATCACAGCCGAGGTAGGGATTCCTTCTTTAAGAGTCATACAGGAAGCTGAACTCAGCGATGCATAATGGATAAGAGCCGCTATGAACAACTGACCCTTATCGATGGAAAGAGGATGAACGCAGTATGCCACAACCAACTTTACTAGAACAAAATGTCTAGAGCTTTCAACAAAAGAGTCAAACCAAGACAGTTCGCACCAGGGCAATTCGTATTGAAGAAACTCTTCCGGCATCAAGATGAAGCCAAAGGGAAATTCTCTCCCAACTGGCAAGGTCCGTACATAGTTCATAGGGTACTAACAGAAGGAGCACTCATACTTGCATAAATGGATGGAGAAATCTGGCCAAAACCAATCAATTCAGACACAGTCAAGAGATACCATGCCTAGATTATTTCATATTTCTTTTCCAATATAATTTAAATACGCTTGACCTGATTCCCATTTAAGAGGGGATACGTAGGTAGCCTTACAGGTTCGGTCATATCATAATAAAAATTTTATTTCCCCCTAAAATTAGAAACTGAGGAAAAATTTTGAGGAGGGTTCTCAAAATTCCGAAGTAGATTCAGTAGGGTCTGCCATCCGCAAACAGTTAAAAACCATCTACCAAACTGGGGCAGAATTTTGAGGAGGACCCTCAAAATTCCAACATAAGAGAGCTGCAATGCCTTTGAAATGTGTCATAGTCGCTAGTTCATCAAAAACTTGATATATCAATATGCCTCCAAAACAATTCTATTTCATCAATGATTGCATATTTTTTGAAAATTCTATTTCCATAACAGTCAGGTGTTACCTAGGGGAACTCGAATGGGGGCTTCCAGAGCGGAGCAGAGCAAGACCGTCAGACGAAGCAAGAACCAACATCCCCTCATAAAAATTATGATTTTTCTTTGAACGCAGGCACATTTGACGTAACGGTAACATTCGTATACAAAGCAAATTCACCATCCATCTGGCCGTCAGACACTGAATATATCTTTAGCTAAGACATACCCTACCCTTATCTGCTATTCTCTCTTTGCATGAGTCTAATCTCTGACTCCACATTTGCATGAGTCTAGTCCTTGAATCCAATCTTGCATGAGTCTAATCCCTGACTCTATATCTACATAAGTCTAAGCATTTCCTTCTATTTGCATGGGACTAAGCCATATCCCGAATCTTGCATGAGGTTAAGCTCTACCTCCATATTTGCATAGGGCTAACCCCGGCCTCCCTTTTGCATGAGTATAATATCTAACTCCATATTTGCATAAGTCTAATCGTTAACTCCATATCCGCATAAGGCTAAACATTGCCTTTCTTTTGTATGGGACTAAGCCCTATCCCGAATCTTGCATGAGGTTAAGCTCTGCCTCCATATTGCAGGAGGCTAATCCTTGCCTCCATATTTGCATGAGTCTAGTCCTTGATTCCATATTTGCACGAGGCTAATCCTTGTCTCCACACTTGTATAAGGCTAAGCCTTGCCTCCCCACTTGCACGGGACTAAGCCCTACCCATCTTTTCACAAATATTGCTCTATTTCTACTACTATCTACTTGTTTTTCCAATCGGGCTAAGCTCTGCCCCCCATTTTACAAGACTAAGTCTTGTCTTGTTACATCATATTATTGCATATCATGGGCTGAAACATCGCCAATCTATCCGAAGGCGTTATAGTCTAAGGGCATCATTCTCATAGCCGGAAGACACCATGCCATGGCCTGAGGACCTATCAGACATACATATCATTATTCAAAGGCGTCATGGTTAGGAGGCACCATTTTCATGGCCCGAGAACACAATTTCATGGCCTGCGAATCCCTCACTAAACAATTCATGGCCCAGGACATCATGGTCCAAGGACGTCATCTTTAACCATCCGAAGACAACCTTCATGGTCTAGAGGGAATTTGCATCATGTTTAAATTTTTGCAAATACGTTTGTAGAATCTTTTATCTGCAGGTAACCAGTAAGCAACAATTATCCTAGCAGGAGCAATCTCGCTCCAGTCCCCTCCAACCGTCCCGAGCCTTAACCGTTCATCATAGTCGCTTCCACATCGGCATACTCAGTGGGTGAATCCAGAACTACACATGGCCTGATTCCTGTAAAACCAAGGATATGTAGCCAACTCGAAAACTGGAGTTCGGCCTCTGTCGTTCAAAACATCCCATCCGGTCAATATTGGCCATTATTTCTTTACCTGAAAACTCTTTCATCCTTTCTGGGTAAAGATGTGCAGCTTTTGATACCCAATATTTCCCTATATATTTTTTAAAATATTCATAAATACCTTCAATAAGCATATATAAGCATGTACAAGGTTTTTATAATTTCTTCATAATTTTAAGGATTTAAATTGATTTATTTTCTTCCCTTTTATTCATAAAATCCTCAATAATTATTTACCAAATTATTGTTATGATGATTTATTCATTTAATTTAGATACTTATGCCAAAATATGGTTAAAATACTTTTCATGCATTTTTATAATTACATTTAGTATTTTTTAAGCTAAATTGTATATAATTGCAATGTTAGCCCATTTTAATGTATAATTATATTTTATATGCATAAAATTGGTCCCTCTATTTTTAAAATTATAATTATATATTTTAAATCATTTTTATATAGAAAACTATTTTCAAGAAAACTATTAATTATTTATTATAAATTAAATAGGAAAAATTGGCTATTTAAATTATAGCCAGATTTGGCTTTCAATTATAGCCCAAACTAAACCCATTCCCCAGCCCAATTTCCTACCCAATTAACCCGACCCAATCCCTATAAATACTGACCCTAACCTGGAACCCATTTACCCGGTCAAATCCTGACCGTTGATCTCCCAGATCAACAGTCCACATGAGCCCTTTCCTTTTTTTACTTCAAAAGACCACCTAACCCTACCTCATTTTCAAACCCCCGCCGCTTTCAGATGCTCTCGTCTCCTCTCTTCTCTCAAACCTAATCCTAACCCCTCTTCAATTGCCGCCTCCTTCTCCGGTGAGCACCTTTCAACTCCAAGTCTCCAGTGGTTCATCTATCGCCTTGCTCATCATCCCTAAAGCCATCAAGGGCCCTGGGCCATGCCGGCTTGTATCTAGGGTTGCTGTGTTTTCTATTCATAACTTCTCTGGTGTGATTTTGGACAATATCACACTATATTTGTTACGATCTTTGAAGTCCTAAGCAGGTTCTTCTATCTCTACTTGGATTTCCTTTGAAACCCTAATTTTTTGTTTCTATCTCATAGATTTGGGTCATATTTAAATGATTCAAGCATGTTCCTTTTATATTCTACATTTCTCTCAAACCTCTTTTTAAAAAACATCAACTTTAAGCTGTTTTACTTTCTTTTAAAAATTAGGGTTTTTTGGAACTTTTTCTACACTTTGTTTAAATTGATTCTTTATGTTTGAAACTTCTATCCTTGCATATCTTGACTAATCCTATGTTCTTACTGCTTTTTCAACTCGCCTATATTAAAACCCATAAATATTTTTAGATCTTCTTTGTTTTGGTTCTGTGTGTTAGTATGACTACTCGATTCTTGTTAAGTTTCTGTGGTTACCGTGCTTCGAATAGGTTTTACTGAGTCCTTAGCCTACTTATATCACCTCTATGTGATTGTATTCATCTTGATTATTTAAGACTTGCCTCTTTCTCTTGATATTGTTAACCTTGCCTGTTTACTACGTCTGTTGTTCTTCTCTATTTATATGTTGAGGTATAGAATCATAACTCCCTCTTGATTGATTCCGATTTCCTTATTTGACGGTTTGATTGAAAGATTTTCTTTTAAAACCCTAAAATTCTACCTCGTCTGTTAAAATTGACTGATCCCCCTAACTTATTTGTTGTGGTACTTTATTCTTACTGAATCATTTCCTTAATTGGAGTTTTGTGAACTTAGTCCTAATTGACTACCCTATGCTTACTGAACTTTGATTCTTTCCTTATTAGTCATATACTAATTTTCTTGCCTTATATGCTACTGGTTCTTGCCGTTGGAATTAATTCCCTTAACTTAAGGGTGTACTTGCCTTGATTTTCTGACTTACTGATTCTGAGTTCCTCAATTACTATGCTACTATGATTCTTACCTTATTTACTACCTGTTTTCAAACTATAAATACTCTAGTCTTTTATTAGCACATGACACGAACTCTTGGGTTCAAAAAACTATCTCTCATAGTTAAAAATCTCTGCCCTCTCTCTTGTAATACTTGCTACTACTCTAAGTTTGCCGACTGCAAGCCAAGGCTAAACATTTTTTCTCTCTTGTTCTTTCATTCTGCTTACTATCCTCTTCACTGGTATGTTCTAGTTTCAATTCAAAATTCTAAAAAAAATACGATTCTCTAGTTACTTCAGTTCATTTTGTTCCTAGTTTGCTTCTATTTGTGGTTTTGTTGTGAAACTTGTAGTTGATAGCTACATTGTTAGCATGATATCATGTCTTACCCTCCCCTTGAGATCAGTATGTTTCCCTTTCTGTTTGTTTTTGCATGTCTACACTAGTCATCTCTTACTTGTTATATGTTTATCACAATGGATCTCCTAAATCCATATCCCCTTGCATGTAAGTTTGTTCTTTATGTCTGATTCTATGACTATGTCTGGTTAGCTACTTCTGGGTATGACTACTAATTCCCAGGTCTTGGCTTAAATATATGTGTCCTATGTATTCCCAAACCACTTTACCCCTGTTTGTAACTACCAAACCTTCCTTGATGCTATGACTCTTTGTTGTATCTGAACCTATCCTAAGGTGTTTGGACTTTGTTAACTACTCCAATCTCTTTTTTTTTCAAACAATCTCTGCTGATTTACTGAGTTTCTTTCAATAAGACTTTTGTTAAATCAGTTTCTTACTAAAGTCTTTCAAATTGTGTCCATCACTTTTCACTCTACTTCTAGTCAATAAGTCCTTCCCCCTCTAATATGTGTACTGCCTTGGGATCCTTTTGAGAATCCTCTGAACTCTGGCATACTGAGGCTAGCCTTTCCACACTACACTTGTTCAATTCTTGGTTACTAAGTCTAGGTGTAAGAACTGCTCGAGATCCTTGAGATCCTTAAGGAACTTTGATGCACTTAGACCTGATTTGTCTATAGAACTTAGGCATATGAGGCCATTGGAGGCTTTGGGAAACCTGGGCCTAATTAAGGGCTCCCTATAGAATAGCTTCTTGATTTTCTATTTTTACTTATGTAATTCATCCATTGGCCTGCAATAATTTGTAAACAGATATTGGGGTATTTAGTAAAAAAGGGTGGGTAGATGCATACTTTGTGGGGTAATACGTGTAGAAATCCAGCTCCTAGGACCTTACTTTTAACAGTCTATTTGCTCTACTAAATAGAAAACATGCTCATAGGACTTTAGGACCTAATCCAGATTCAGTTATAACAATAGATGACATGCCTATAGGACCTAATCCAGATTCAGTTATAACAATAGATGACATGCCTATAGGACCTAATCCAGATTCAGTTATAACAAGTGTCATGTATGTTTCCTGGCCTGCAAATCGTAAAATCAGTATTACACTTAGATATTATGCATATAGGGAGCCATACTCGAAATTCTTCTTGCCAGTCTAATCTAGTCTAATAAATCAACTTGATTATGTCTAGTTCATTTCTGAATTGGTTTTATTAAGTATTAAGCATTTCCTGAAACAAGTGCTTTCAAACTGCCGTAATCTCATTAGATATCATGCCTATAGGTATTAAAGGAGTCTATTTCAAAACCTGTTTATTTATGCATTAACATAGACATCAGTACTTCGCGTGTAGGCAAGCCCTTAGGGCATTTTCAAAAGTTGTATCTCTGAAACTGTCTCTATTGCTTAATTTTTTCTGATCCTAACAGGCTTTAAAAAAGCATCCCTAGGCAACTATTAGGATGTAACTTCTGAGTCTAAAAAAAGGGGTTGTCTGTTTCTGCATATTCACTTAGATATCCTGCTTTAGGACATTGACTAGTAAAAGATCTTACCTGTGCTTGAGTCATGCTGCTTATATGTTTGTTTGAGGAGGAAACTCTAAGCCTCTTAATTGTTCCCATTATGTGTGAAAGTCCTAAATGTTTTTGATTGTCACCTTAAAATTTTTGCCTTTTAAAACCTTAGGGGTACGTCTAGAACCACATATAGGTAGAGGTCCTTACTCCCTCCATGACCATTAAGAAGGACAGGTAGCAGCACGCAATAGGAATCATTGACCAAACAATCGCTTTGCATGACCAATAAGGGGATGGGAACGGTAGACATAGGATATGATGACTACGCGCTAATGTCACGTGTAGCCACTCATTGAGGAGTGTTACAGGATATTGTGTAGGGTGATCCTATAGGATAACCAACCTAGGACCCCTTTTTACCAACTTCCTGCTTTATTTAAACCTTTATTTTACAACTTGTTCAAACCTTTATCTTACTACTTTAGTTATTCTAACGTACTTTACATGCAACCTATTTGATTCAACTGTTTACTTGTAATGGACTAATTTGTGAATATAAGTTCGGTAGGGACCCACAATTGTGGACCAAGAGGGGTACCTAATACTTTCCCCTCGAGGTTACTTCGAGCCCTTACCCTAATCTCTGGTAATGCAAACCAACCCAAGAGTTAATCGCTCTAGGTGCCCTAACGCACCATAATCCGTTAGGTGGCGACTCTTCAAATACCCAATTTCCTAAAGGAAATGAGTCATTACACCCCGTGAATGTCGAAACCCGGACCTCTCCCTGTCAAAAAAGGGAGGGAAAAGGGGGAGCGACAATATGAGGTGATTTTGTTGCATTCCAGTTATCGGATTCTGCCAAGAAATGGTGGAGGGATTATATGTTGACCAGACCAGCTAGGTCGCCTGCTCTCACTTGGGACCAGTTCTCTCAGTTATTTCTTGAGAAGTTCTTTCCTGTCACATTGATAGAGGACTATCGGAGGTAGTTCGAGCGTCTTCAGTAGAGCTTTATGTCTGTCACTCAGTACGAGACCCGATTTTTAGATTTGGACCGTCATGCTATTCTTCTGCTTCCTACTGAGAGAGAGAGAATGTTAGGAGGTTTATTGAGAGACTTGCTCAACGTATCAAGTTACAGATAGCCAAGGAGACTAAGAGTGAGATTTCTTTTTAGACGGCTGCTAATGTTGCCAGGCGAGTCGAGATAGTACTAGCTCAGGGGAGTGGTCAAGGATCTGACAAGAGACCTCATCATTCTGGTGGATTTAGTGGTGCCTCATCTGGAGGAATGGGTGATTTTGGTCAAGGCCATCCTATAAGGCCATTTCATTCAGCACTCCAGGCTTCTCACGGTGCTTCAAGTGGTCGTGGCTTTCATGTGCCTTTATCCGATCAGCTAGCCTTTAGTGCACCACCAGCTTCCATTAGTGCACCTCCGCTCCAGAGTTTTTAGGGTGGTTACTCAAGACGGCAGGGTCAGGTTTAGGGTCAGCAGTCATAGCAGCCGAGGTCCTATTATACTTGTGGTTATCTGAGGCACATTGCTAGATTTTTCCCTCGAGCATTGAGCAGTTCTCAACATCAGGGTTCTCGTACCATGGTTCTGGCACCAGGTGCTTCACTGCCTGCCTAACCATCTAGGGATAAGGGTCATGCAGCTAGAGGTGGAGGTCAGTCCACTAGAGGTAGTGGTCAGGCCGCTAGAGGAGAAGGCCATCCAGCCAGGGCTCGTCCTCGAGATGTAGTTCAGAGTGACGGGGCCTAGCCCCGATGCTATGCCTTTCTAACCAAGCCTGTGGCTGAGTCATCTGACATGGTTATCACATGTACGATTTCAGTTTGCAGTAGAGATGCCTCAGTTCTATTTGATCTGGGTTCTACTTATTTATATGAGTCATCCTATTTTGTATCATATTTGGTTGTGCCTCAAGATTCTTTGAGTGCTCCTGTGTATATGCCCACCCCTGTGAGAGTTTCTATAGTTGTAGATCTTGTTTATCATTCGTGTGTGGTTAACATTGGGAGTCTTGAGACTCATGTAGATCTCCAATTTCTCGATATAGTCGATTTTGATGTCATTTTGGGGATGGATTGGCTGTCACTATATCATGCTAAATTGGGTTGTCATGCCAAGATGGTGGCCTTCGCCTTGACTGGGTTGCCTCTATTAGAGTGGAGAGGGACTCCTAGCTAATCTACCAGCAAGTTTATTTCGTATGTAAAGGCTCGACATATGGTCAAGAAGGGGTGTCTAGCTTATTTGGCTTATGTCTGCGATTCTTGTGCGGATGTTCCTTCCATGGATTCAGTACTGGTTATTCGTGAGTTTCTAGAGGTGTTTCCTTCAGACATGCTGAGAATACCACCCGACATAGATATCGACTTCTGCATTGATTTGGCTTCAGGCACTTAGCCCAATTCTATTCCGCCATACCGTATGGCCCCACCAGAGTTGAAAGAATTAATCGAGCACTTGCAAGATTTTCTTGATAAAGGCTTTATTAGACACAGTGTCTCACCCTGGGTACGCCCTTGTTGTTTCTGAAGAAGAAGGATGGATCGATGGGGATGTGCATATATTATCGGCAGTTGAACAAATTCACCATCAAGAAGTATCCATTGCCAAGGATTGATGACTTATTTGATTAGCTTCAGGGTGCCAAGGTGGTTTCAAAGATCGATTTGAGGTCTGTATACCACCAGTTGAGGATTAGATCATTCAATGTCCCTATGATAGCTTTTCGGACTCGGTATGGGCATTATGAGTTTCTAGTAATGTCATTTCGGCTAACAAATTGCCTAGCAACATTTATGGATTTGATGAACCGGCTGCTAAAGCCCTATTTGGATTCCTTTGTGATTGCGTTTATTAATGATATCTTGATTTACTCTTGCAGTCGAGAGGAGCATGAGAAACACCTTCAGATCCTTCTTCAGACTCTGAGAGATAGCCAATTGTATGCTAAATTTTCAAAAATATGAGGTTTGGTTGACCTCAGTCACTTTCTTGGGGAATGTTGTATAAGCAGAGGGTATTTAAGTGGATCCTAAGAAGATTGAGGTAGTTAAGAACTTGCCTAGACCCACTTCAACTACAGAGATCCGGAGTTTCTTGGGATTTGTGGGTTATTACCGTCAATTTGTGGAGGGTTTCTCATCTATAGCAACTCCGTTGATCAGGTTGACTGAAAGGGTGCCCCATTCAGATGGTTAGACGAGTCTGAGGCAAGCTTTTAAAAGCTCAAGACAGCTTTGACTACGACACCGGTGTTGGTGTTGCCCATAGGTTCAGGGCCTTATACAATATATTGTGATGCATCTCGTACTGGACTTGGTGCGGTATTGATGCAGGATAGTAGGGTAATTGCATATGTGTCACGGCAGCTGAAGGCTCACGAGAAGAATTACCTTGTTCATAACTTAGAGCTAGCAGCCATTGTTCATGCGTTGAAGATTTGGAGGGACTATCTTTATGGCGTGCCGTGTGAGGTATTCACGGATCATTGTGTTTTAGCTTGTATAGTCACTCGGTCTTTATTGTTTGAGTGCATCAGGGAGCGGTAGGTGATGACCCTCATTTGCTTGTTCTTAGGGACACAGTCTGGCACGGTGATGCCAAGAAGGTTACGGTTGGAGATGATGGAGTTTTGAGGATGCAGGGTCATATTTGTGTACCTAATGTGGATGGATCGTGAGTTGATTCTAGAGGAGGCCAACAGTTCCCGGTATTCTATTCATCTGGGAACCACCAAGATTTATTTGGACTTGCAGCTACATTATTGGTGGAGGAGGATGAAGAAGGATATAGTTGCATATGTAGCTCGGTGTCTAAATTGTCAGCAAGTAAAGTACGAGCATCAGAGACCTGGTGGTTTGCTTTAGAAGATAGAGATTCTTGAGTGGAAGTGGGAGCGTATCACTATGGATTTTGTTGTTGCACTCCCACGGACTCAAAGGAAGTTCGATGCAGTTTGGGTCATTGTGGATAGACTGACCAAGTCAGTGCATTTCATTCCCGTGGCAGTTACCTATTATTCAGAGTGGTTGGCAGAGATTTATATTCGCGAGATCTTTCATCTTCACGGTGTGCCCATGTCTATCATTTCTGATTGAGGTACGTAGTTTACCTCGCACTTCTAGAGGGCAGTACATCGTTAGTTAGGCACGCAGGTTGAGCTGAGCACAAAATTTCATCCTCAAATGGATGGAGAGTCCGAGTGCACTATTCAGATATTGGAGGATATGGCCCGCGCTTGTGTTATTGATTTTGGAGGCTCATGGGATCAGTTATTACCACTTACGGAGTTCTTCTACAATAACAGCTATCAGTTGAGCATCCAGATGACCCCCTGTGTGGCATTATATGGTAGATGGTGTCGATCATCGATTGGATGGTTTGAGCTTGGGGAGGCTCAGTTATTGGGTACATATTTAGTACAGTATGCTTTGGATAAGTTTAAAATCATTTAGCATAGACTTCACACAGCTCAATCTAGGCATAAGAGCTATGGCGAATGTAAGGTCTATGATGTTGCATTCATGGTCGGAGAGAGAGTGTTGATCCATATGTCACCCATGAAGGGTGTATTACAGTTTGGAAAGAAGAGAAAGTTGAGCCCTAGATATATATGACCTTTTGAGATTCTTCAGAGAGTGGGTGAGGTGGCTTAGAGGTTCGCATTGCCACCTAGTTTGTTAGTAGTTCATCCATGTATCCATACTCCGAAAATATCATGATGACCCGTCCCACGTGTTAGATTTCATCTCTGTCCAGTTGGACAAGGATTTGACCTATGAAGAAGAGCCGGTAGCTATTCTAGCCCGATATGTTCGTCAGTTGAGATCAAAGAGTTATCGTTCAGTTCGAGTGCAGTGGAGAGGTCAGCCCATCAAAGAAGCTACTTAGGAGTCCGAGTCGGGAGATGCGGAGTAGATATCCCCACTTTTTCACTAGCCCAGGTATTGTTCTATGTCCGTTCGAGTACGAACGGTTATTTTAGAGGTGAAGAATGTGACGACCCGAAAAGTAATCTTATGTTTTAGAACATAATTCAGCACTTTTAAGACTTAAAATCTCATTTTTACCCTTCTTGATTTGCGTGCACATTCTGGACGTGTTTCCAGAAAGCTTTTATGTTAAAATTTGATAAAAATAAGAATTTTTGCCTAAAACATTATTTAAGTTGACTTCAGTGAACATTTTTGGTAAACGGACTCAGATTCGTGTTTTGACTCTCTCGGTGGGTCCGTATCTTTATTTGGGGCTTGAGCGTATGCCCAGAATCAAAGTCGGAAGTCCCTAGCCCGAGATATTAGACTTTTTTTGAAATTGGAAAGTTAAAGGCTTAATGAAATGGAAATGTTTGACCAAGATTTGACCTTTTGGATATCGGGTCCGTATTTTGTTTCCGAAACCCAGTATAGGTCCAATTTCACATTTATTACTTGTCTGTAAAATTTGGTGAGAAACGGAGTGGGTTTGACGTGATTCGGACATCCGATTGAGAAATTAGAAGTTTCAAAATTTTCTTGAAAATTTTATTTGATTTGGTGCTAAATTCGTAGTTCTAGGTTTATTTAGCGATTTGATCGCGCGAGTAAGTTAGTATGATATTTTTAGACTAGTCTGCACTTTTGGTTTAAGCCCCAAAGGCTTGGGTAAGTTTTGGATAGGCTACGGAGTGAAAATTGACTTGGAAATATTGCTGGTGTATCTTATCTTGTTGCAGACCTCATACGAGATTAGGCATCGCATTTGCGACCTCTGAGGGGTTTGCATTTGAGAGCTTCTCATCACAAAGGTGTCACGACCCAAATTTCCAACCATCAGGATCGTGATGGCGCCTAACATTGTACTCGCTAGGCAAGCCAACGTTACAAAATAATTTCCCTTTTTCCTTTATCTTTTAACAATTAAAACTTAACAAAAATGAATCAGCGGAAATAAATGTGGAAGAACACAGTTTAAAAGATTATATTTATACTAATAATGAAAACCATATTAAATTCCACTCAGAACTGGTGTCACAACTCACGAGCAGTCTAGGAATACTACAAATAATGGTTTAAACAAAAAAATATACATCAGTCTTGAAAGTAGATAAAACAGAAATGAAATAGGATAGAAGGGGACGCCTGGGTCTGCGGATGCCTACAAGACTACCTCGGGTCTCCGGTGGACTAAAGGTAGCAACTTCGAACTATAACCAGTATGGTCCACTACCGGGATCTGCATAGAAAGTGCAGAGTGCAATATTAGTACAACCGACCCCATATATTGGCAAGTGCCGAGTCTAACCTCGGCGAAGTAGTGACGAGGCTAGGACACGACAAACAACATAAACCTGTGCAGTTAATCAATATACTGACAGGATACAACGTAAAAAAACAAAGCAGAAATGAATGGGAAGGGGAAACATGCTATGGGGGTTCCAACACAATGAATCACAGCAGTAAAGGAATTTTAAACAGCTAAAAACACTTTGATCCGATAATAACAAATAAACACAGCAACCAGAAAATGCAAGGCATCACCCTTTGTGCTTTATTACTCTTCCTCACCATGCAAATAATAATGAAAATATACACGACATCACCCTTCGTGCTTTATCACTCTTCCTCTCCATATGAATAATATAAATGTACACGGCATTACCCTTCGTGCTTTAACACTCTTAGCAATATAAATGTGCACGGCATCACCCTTCATGATTTAACACTCTTCCTCACCATATGAATAATATAAATGTGCACGACATCACCCTTCATGCTTTATCACTCTTCCTCACCATAACAACAACAGAAATAACAACAACCTGGCAAGGGCATCACAACCAAACAACTTTGTTTCCTCATTTAATTTCACAATAGAAATCTAAACTTGAGACAATACTCACCCAACATCCAAAGCAGGAACAACATAGTAAAACTTGTCAACATGAACAAAAACTAGCTTAAGCAAGAATAATATGTATAAAGGAACATAACTGTCACAAGTATAGAACTCACATGCATGCTATGAGCCGACAATCACGTATAGATACTCGTCACCACACATATACATCGTACTCAACAACTAACAAGTAGAAAATAGGGCAAAAATACCTAATCCCTCAAGCTAATGCTAGCCACGACACTTACCACGATTCCACGGCAACAATCAAACCTCAATTACAGCTTTACCTCTTGATTCTACCTCCAATTCGCTTGTATATAATCATAATTAACTTAATAACATTAATAAATGCTAAAGAACTCAATTCCAATGCTTAATTATAGGATTCCCAACAATTTTCCCAAAAAGTCGAAATGCGACCCTGGGCCCGCTTGGTCAAAAATCGAAGTCTGGACCAAAACTCAATTTGAGGTCTAAATCCCCAAATTTCGAACTTCCTAAATTCTACCCAAAACACCTAATTTCCCATGAAAATCCCTAGATTTTGTGATGAAATCTTGTAAAAAGATGAAATAGATTGAAGAAATTGAGTTAAGAATCATTTACCTAAGATTTGGGGAAGAACATGCTCAAGGAAAATCGCCTCATAGAGTTTAGATTTTGAATATTTAAAGAATGAATGAAAAATCTCGTCCAAGACCCTTTTACTAATTTGCAGATGTCGCATTTGCGACCAGAGCTTCGCAAATGCGAAGCTCGCAATTGTGAACCCTGCACGATTCCTACTGCCTTTGAAAATACGAGGAAAGTGTCGCATTTGCGATCACAGACCTCGCAATTGCAAACATATGATCGCATTTGCGATCAGTTCCCCTCCTAGACTCCCTTCGCATTTGCGAAGGTTTGTTCATATTGCGAGATATGCATGCACAACCTTCTAATCGTATTTGCAATGAAAGACTCGCAAATGCCGACTCGCAATTGCGATGCCAGATCTTGCAATTACGAGATCAGAGGCCTACAACAGCTAAAGCATACCAGCAATATTTTCCTAAGTCCAAAACACTCTGTAGCCTATCCAATACTCACCCGAGCCCTCGAGGCTCCAAACTAAACATGCACACAAGTCTAAATATATCATACATACTTGTTCGTGCGATCAAATCGCCAAAATAGCCTCTTAAACAACGAATTTAACACAAAAAACTCATGAAATTTTCAAGATAGTTCAAACTTCCTATTTTCTCAACCAAAGGTCCAAATCACGTCAAATTACTTCTGTTTCTCGCCAAAGTTTACAGACTCGACTTAAATACTATATCAAACCTGTACCGGGCTCCGGAACCAAAATACGGGCCTCATACTAACGATAGGACGTACTATTCCATTTCTAAATATTCTTATATTTTTTAGCAAATAATATTTTTCTAAAATTCATTTCTCGTTCTAGGGACCTCGCAATTCAATTCCGGGCATATACCCAAGTCCCATATTTTACTACGGACCCTACGGGACTGTCAAATCATGGGTCCAGGTCCGTTTGCCAAAAATGTTGACCGAAGTCAATTTTAATCAATTTTAAAGGCAAAACTTAATATTTTTCTTAAATTTCACATAGAGGCTTTCTGAAAAAGTGCCCGGATTGCGCACGCAAATCGAGGAGAATGGAAATGAGGTTTTTAAGGCCTCGGAACACATAATCAGATTCTAAACAAGAGATGACCTTTTAGGTCATCAAATTCTCCACCTCTAAAACAATCGTTCGTCCCCGAACGGACATAGAAAAGTACTTGAGTCGATGAAAAGATAGGGATATCTACTTCGTATATCGAACTCGGACTTCCAGGTAGCTGCCTCAACAGGCTGACCTCTCCACTACACGCGAACCGAAGGGTAACTCTTCGCTCTCAACTGACGAACCTGCTGGCCTAGAATGCCTACCGACTCTTCCTCATAGGTCAAATCCTTGTCCAACTGGACAATGCTGAAATCTAACATATGGGATGGATTGCCTTGATACTTTTGAAGCATGGACACATGAAACACTGGATGTACAACTGATAAATTCGACGGCAACGCAACTCTGTAAGCCACCTCTCTCACTCGATCAATGATCTCAAAAGGTCAAATGAACCTAGGGCTTAGCTTGCCCTTTTTTCCAAATCTCATCACGTCCTTCATGGGTGACACACGAAGCAACACTCGCTCTCCGACCATGAATGCCACATCACGAACTTTACGGTCGGCATAACTCTTTTGCCTGGACTGAGCTGTACAAAGTCTATCCTGAATGATCCTAACCTTATCCAAGGCATCATGTACTAAATCTGTACCCAACATCCGAGCCTCCCCTGCTCAAACCACCCAACCAGCGATTGACACCGTCTACCATATAATACCTCATAGGGAGCCATTTGGATGCTCGACTAATAACTGTTATTGTAGGCAAACACCGCTAACGGCAAGAACTGATCCCAAGAACCTCCAAAGTCAATAACACATGCTTGGAGCATATCCTCCAAAATCTGAATAGTACGCTCGGACTGTCCGTCCGTCTGAGGATAAAATGTTGTGCTCAACGCAACCCGCGTACCCAACTCACGCTGCACTTCCCTCCAAAAATGCGAGGTAAACTATGTACCTCGATTAGAAATGATAGACACGGGCACACCATGAAGACGAATGATCTCACGGATATAGATCTCTACCAACCGCTCCGAAGAATAGGAAACTACCACAAGAATGAAATGCGCTGACTTAGTTAGCCTATCCACAATAACCCACACTGTATCGAACTTCCTCTGAGTCCATGGGAGTCCAACAACGATGTCCATAGTAATATGCTCCACCTTCCACTCAGGAATCTCAATCTGCTGAAGCAAACCACCAGGTCTCTGATGTTTGTACTTTCCCTGCTGATAATTCAAACACCGAGCTACATACGCAACAATATCCTTCTTCATCCTCCTCCACCAATAATGTTGCCCCAAGTCCTGATACATCTTAGCGGCGCCCGAATAGATAGAATATCGGGAACTATGGGCGTCCTCTATAATCAACTCACGAAGTCCATCCACATTAGCCAGACAAACTCGACACTACATCCTCAAAACTCCGTCATCTCCAACTGTAACCTACTTAGCACCTTCGTGCCGCACTGCGTCTCTAAGGACAAGCAAATGAGGGATATCATACTGTCGATTTCTAATACGCTCAAATAATGAAGAACGAGTGACTGTGCAAGCTAGAACACGATTGGGCTCAAAAACAACGAACCTCACGAACTGATTGGCTAAAGCCTGAACATCCAAAGCAAGCGGTCTCTCACCGACTGGAATATACACATGGTTGCCCATACTTGCTGACTTCCTACTCAAAGCATCGACCACTAGATTGGCATTCCCAAGATGATACAAGATGGTGGTATCATAGTCTTTTCATAGCTCCAACCACCACATCTCACTAAAATTTAGCTCCTTCTACTTGAACAAGTATTACAAATTCTTGTGATCCATGAACACTTTACACGACACGCCATATACATAATACCTCCACATCTTCAGCGCGTGAACAATGGGTGATAGCTCTAAATCATGAACTGGATAATTCTTCTCGTGGATCTTCAACTACCGAGAAGCATATGCAATAACCTTTCCATTCTGCCTCAACACCGCACCAAGTCCAATACGAGATGCGTAGTCAAAGATATATTGAGCTACTAAAATCTCGCCTTACACTCGTCCGACCACCAGAACTGGGCACCCTTCTGGGTCAACCTGGTCATCGGGGCTACTAAAGATGAAAACCCTTCCACAAACCGATAGTAGTAACCTGCCAAACCTAGGAAACTCCAGATCTCTATAACTGATATGGGTCTAAGCCCGTCCATGACTGCCTTAATCTTCTTAGGATCCACTTGAATACCCTCTGCTGATACGACGTGACCTAGGAATGCAACTAAACTAACCAAAACTCATATTTCGAAAACTTGGCATACAACTAGCTGTCTCTCAAAGTCTAAAGAATGACTATAAGATGCTGCTCATGCTCTTCTCGGCTGCCGGAGTAGATCAAGATATCATCAATGAAAAAAATCACAAAGGAATCCAGATAGAGCTTGAACACCCAGTTCATCAAATCCATAAATGTTGCTGGGGCATTTGTATACCCAAATGACATCACTAGAAACTCATAATGCATGTACCAAGTGCGATAACCCTTCTTAGGGACATCAGATGCCCTAATCCTCAACTGATGGTAGCCAGACCTCAAATCAATCTTCAAAAGCACCCTGACACCCTGAAGCTGATCAAACAAATCATCAATCCTCGGCAATGGATACTTGTTCTTGATGGTGACTTTGTTCAACTGCCAGTAATCTATGCACATCCTCATCGACCCATCCTTCTTCTTAAAAAACAACACCGGCACACCCTAGGGCGAGATACTAGGTCTAATAAAGCCCTTATCAAGCAAGTCTTACAACTGTTCATTCAATTCCTTCAACTCCGGCAGGTCTTCAAACCAAACATGCACACAAGTCTAAAAATATCAAACAGACTTGTTCGTGCAATCAAATTGCCAAAATAACATCTTAAACAATGAATTTAACACCAAAACTCATGAAATTTTCAAGATTGTTCAAACTTCCTATTTTCTCAACCAAAGGTCTGAATCACGTCAAATTACTTCCCTTTCTCACCAAATTTTATAGACACGACTTAAATACTATATCAAACTTGTACCGAGCTCCAAAACCAAAATACGGGCCCGATACCGACGAGATCACGCACTATTCCATTTCTAAATATTCTTATATTTTCCAGCAATCAATTTTTTTCAAAAATTCATTTCTCGCTCTAGGGAACTCGAATTCATTTCTCGCCCAAGTCCCATATTTTACTACAGACCCTACGGTACCGTCAAATCACAGGTCCGGGTCTGTTTGCCAAAATGTTGACCGAAGTCAGCTTTAATCAATTTTTAAGGCAAAATTCAATATTTTTCTTAAATTTTACATAGAGGCTTTCTGAAAACTCTCCGGACTGCGCATGCAAATCGAGGAGAATAAAAAATGAGGTTTTTAAGGGCTCGGAATACGGAATCATATTCTAAAACGAAAGATGACCCTTTGGGTCATCACAAAATGGGCCACACAGGTTTTCATTTGCAAAATATCCTTCGCATTTGCGAAGTAAGTCTGGGCAGAGATTCTTTGCATTTGCAAAGACACGGGTCGCATTGGTGATCCTCAGGTTCCACATTTGTGAACACTTTATTTGCATTTGCGAAGGTAGCAAAGGTGTGGATGTTTCGCATTTGCGAAAACTTTTCTCACATTTGCGACATCTGCAGCTGAGTGAATATGACTTAGACATGATTTTTCTCCAATTCTTCAAATTTTCAAAACCAAAAACCTTAGAGGCGATTATCCAAAGAACTTTTCTTTTCCAATTTATTGGTAAGTGATTCTAAACTAGTTTTTTTCAATCTTTCACTACATTTTACAAGATCTCAACCTAAAATCTAAGATTTTCATGGTGGAATTTGGAGATTTTGGGTAGAAACTAGGGACCTAATAAATTGGGAATTTAGACCTCAAATTGAGGTCGAATTCCAAAATAAATTACATACCCAGGCTCGGGGGTGAATGAGTAATTGGATTTTGGTCCGAATTTCAGGTTTGGACCAAGCAGGCTCGGGTGTTGACTTTTATTGACTTTTTCAATGATGACCTTAATTGAATTCTTTGCAATCATGGGTAGTCCCTAAGGCTTTATTTGAATCGTTTGGTTGGTAATTTGATAGATTCTATTGTTCTAGAGGCTTGTTTGAAGGGGAAAAGCGTGGTTGAGCATTGAATTTCGCCGTTGGAGCGAGGTAGTGTCGTGGTTAACCTTGGCTTGAGGGATTAGGTCTTATTTGCATATTTTCTACATATTTGAATGTTGGGTACAACGTATAGATGAGGTGACGAGTACATATGCGTTGTTGTCGGGTCATATCATGCGAGTGGGTCTTATTAATGTAATTGTTGCTTTCCATGATCATATTATCCATGCGTAGACTAGTTAATCGTTATATTAATCGTTCTTATCATGTTTATGGACTTTGGTAATAACGGAGTATTGATCTAAAGTTGAGGTTGGTATTGTCGAACCAAATGTTGAAGTAAGACTTGTTGTTGTCATTTCTATCTCACTCTTGTTATTGTTCATTGCTTTATGGTGAGGGAGAGTGTTAATGCACGAAGGGTAATGACGTGCCATATGATGAGTGTTAATGCATGAAAGGTAATGTTGTGCCGTGTGGTGAGTTTTAATGCACGAAAGGTGATATCGTGCTATGTTATGAGAGAGTTAATGCATGAAGGGTGATGTCGTGTTGTTTCTGTTGTTTCATATGGTGAGGTTAAGAGTAAAAGCATGAAGGGTAATACCGTGCATTTTCCTTTACTCTGTTTACTGTTTCCTATATGTTTAAGGTATATTGGTTGATCAAGTTCTTATTACTGCTGTGATTCTTTATGTTGTGATCCCCTCAGTATATCCCCCTCCCGATATCACTTGTCTAGATTTTTTTTGCCATTATCTTTGTACATATAATGTTAAATTGCATAGGTTTATTTGTGGGTGTCTTGTCTTAGCCTCGTCACTACGTTGCCGAGGTTAGGCTCGACATTTACCAGTACATGGGGTCGGTTGTACTGATACTGCACTCTGCACTTCTTGCGCAAATTTTGGTATTGGTCGTTGTTGATCGAGAGGCATAGTAGCTCGGACCGGACCACCAGAGACTCAAGGTAGATTTGTCGGCGTTCACAGACCTTGAAGTCCCCATCTATCTCTTCTGTTTTACTGTTTTATTTCATTCAAATAGTTGTATTCCTTTCAGACTCTTACTTGTAGTAAATCCTACAATGTTCGTGAATTTGTGATACCAAATCCGGGTAGTAGTAAATGATGAAGTTATTATATTATTCCGCACTCCCTGTATTTTACTTTAGCTTATTTACTACTATTTGTTGAATTGAATAAGTTTTGGCTTAATAATCTTCTAATGTTGGCTTGCCTAGCAAGTGGAATGTTAGGCGGCATCACAATTTCGGCGGTGGGAATTCCGGGTCATGACAGAAATAGGTATATATCGGATGCACGTCGGGTGTATGTTATTTATGTGTCCAATGTAGTACTGGACATACAGTAATATATACATGACATACAAAATATATATAAGCGACATACAAAATGCATATAAAGCATAATTGTATGCAAATTGCATGTAAGTTGAATGTTTTTATCGAATTGTATATATTTTGTAAGAAAACTCTCGCAACTTTTTGAAAACCCAAAAACCTAATTGAAGCGGATAATAACTGTCCTATTTTCGCAGAGTAATATTTTAGTTAATGTCATTAATTACTTATCTTTATTGGCATGTGTTTTCTGTTCAAATTACTGACCCAAAAAAAAAAAAAATGTTGACCAAGGGTGCTCCCATAAGATGAGGTAATGTGGCCTTATATGAAATATGGTCACTAAATCATTGAAAAGTAGTTTTGGTATTTGCCAAACTTCAAAACAAAGCAAAAAAAAAAAAATACTTTTAAGTTGGTTTGACAAGCTTTTAAGCCAATCCAAACACTTTTAATATTTTTTTTTTCATGAGATTATATTAATCTCAATTTTACCTCTACCACTATATAATGCTAAACAAGACCTTATTCCAAATCATGCAAAAGTTTATTTTTTACAAAGTTTAGTAGTGGAGATAAATATGGCCAAGGCTCTTATGAAGTTTGCTTTCTTTGTTGCTTTGTTGCTGATTACCATGGGTTTGTGTTCTTTTTTTTATTCCAGTCCCTTCATAGCTATTTTATTTAATATTAGTTTTCATTTTTAATTGTAATATCTTAGAGCAAAGAGAAAAAAAATGATAATAATCATATGTAAGGGTGGTATATATAAGTAGATCATAAAATATGAAACCGGTTTAAGTTTTGGCCGAGTCATTGACCACCTATTTATTAACTCAGTCCATTTTGACCCTGCTCAAATTTAACCTATCTAAAAGTTAGGCTGATTTAGACCCTTGAGAAACCTGATCAAAATATTTAAATTATTTTTTAGTTTACACAAAAAATTCGTTAGTTTTGTTTAGTAATTAAACAAATTACAAGAAACAAACAGAAAAATTAAAATACAATAAGAGTTAGGCTGGTCGGGCTATGCCACATTATTTAACTAATCTTGATCCAATTTATTTTAGTCTAAATATTTTTTGGCTGGACAAATAACTCTTTCATTAGTTAATCCAATGCATTTTGACGCGTCCAAATTCAGTCGGACTCGCATATTTGACACCCCTAAACTCACATGTGATATAATGAATTGCTTAAAATTTTCTTGTATATAATTGCAGATGTTTCATCCTTTAAGGTGGAAGCACTGAGAAAATGTAATACTAAACAAGATTGTCAAGGGGTTTGTTTTTTTGCTCTGAAAACCAGTTGTGTTTTTCACAGATGCATATGCTGGTCCAAGAAAGAGCAAGAAATGGCTAAAGAATTAGGCCTGAATCCCAAAAATATTTGACGTCTTTTTATTGTGCTTGCATTAAATTGCACTAAAGTGGATGTAGACTTGATCTTGTGTTATACTACATGTCCCAATAATTATGCGGTTTGCTACATGATATGCTTTTAAGCATTCGTATCACGAATATCTGTCTCTGTTTGATTTATTAGAGCACTCATTAATTTGTGAATTGATTAAATTTATCTCTCATTTATGGGATAGTTATATTTTTTGATCGCCTCTAAAAATAATAGCCGGCAAATATAGATGTTTTGTATATGCTTAATACTCCCTCAGTTTTAAGGCTGCAATACGTGTATCCTTTAATCTTTTAAGAACACAAATTTTTAAAGTCTTTCTTTTAATTAAATTTTATGCTGAGTCAAACTCCTTCGGCTAACAGCTTGTTTGGATGGTTGTTACGTATCGTTTCATAATGTATCGTATCGTATTGTATTATATTATATTATATCATTTGATAAATACATTGTTTGGATAGATTGTGTCATTTGCCATCGTTTCTTGATATCACACACCAGCAATATGAAGAATAAACTTACAATATTATAAAGAAAAATTATGATACATGGTAAAATTATTATATAAAAAGGTAGGGTAATGATAAAATAAAATTATTTAATAATAATAAAGAGTGAGATTGAGAGAAAAATATAAGGTAATGACGCGATCACATCAAATCAGTCGTTACATAAAGTGACACATTTTATCGTTATGTACCGACGAATTTAATGATACAATACAATAAAATTTAAGTAACAATCAAAACAAACATCGTATTTAACGTAACAATACGATACAATATAATGGGTAACAACCATCCAAACAAGCTGTAAATTAAAACGGAGGGAATACATAGTTTACCCCTTGAGTTTGTATCCGAATCACCTTTTCACCTGAAAATTATTTTAAGCATTTTATATTTCAAAACATTTTATGCAGGGGAAGAGTAGTCTCTAAATAGGCCGTTTGATTTTTTAAATTTCCATGACTACATTAAGCTATGCTTAATATTTTTTTTACCCAAATTGCCAGTATTGGTCATTTCTTGGATGGATTTAACTTATAAACATTATTAGTGTAAAGGTGTTTTACACTACCCGTGTAATTTTGTCACGACCTGATTCTTCCTCTGTGAAATATCGTGACAGCACTTAGTCTTTACGACTAGGTAAGCCTAATATTTTGCGGAATAACAAAAATGAAAGTAAAACTTTAACAATTAATTGCAACAGATACTTAAAATAACTGATAAAAATGTCGTTCGGCACGTACAATAACCAACACTCGAGTATAGGCAATATTCCCAAAATACGGAACATCATAAGTCACAAGCTACGGAAGAAAAATTAGTATCTCTATACACCAGAGTCTAAGAAAAAGTAGGGAAAGGTAAATGATATAGGAGGGAATAGAAGGGGACTCCGAGGTTTGCGGATGCGGCAGATATACCTTGTTATCTCCAAAGTCTCACTGCTCACTGATTACGAGGCTGATACGAAGTACATGGATCTGCACATGAATATGTGATGAAGAGTAGCATGAGTACACCACAATCGGTACCCAGTAAGTGCCAAGCCTAACCTCGGTCGAGTAGTGACGAGGTCAAGTCAGGGCCCTACTGGTAAATATATAATAAAATAATATAGAGTGTAATACCGCAATAAAATAAAGGCTGAAATTTAACAACAATGAAATCATAGAAGGTAATAGCTCAGTACACAGTAACACTACAACACACAGGGATAAAACATCAAGGGATCTCCCGAGATACCGTCTCGCAGTCCCAAAAGTAAATATGCAAGGAGATCTCCCGAGGTACTGCCTCGTTGTCAAAAAGTAAATGTACAGGGAGATCTCCCGAGGTACCTCCTCGTAGTCTCAAAGCAAATGTGCAGGGAGATCTCCCAAGGTACTGCCTCGTAGTCTCAAAGTAAATGTACAGGGGGATCTCCCGAGGTACCGCCTCGTAGTCCCAAAAGTAAAACTCACAACACAAAACTAATGAATACAACAATTAACAGCAAGAATTCTATAGTTAAGACTGATATAGATCAAGGAAAAATAGGAAATCAACTAGGCATGCTGCACAGAGTTCAAGTAAGTATTTAAAGCACATAGACATGCGATATTAGACTAAACAAGATGACTACACATGCTGTTATAACTCAATTAAGGTGAAAACAGGTTACTACTCAGTAAAAAATGACTTTTACAACAAATAATCCGTTTACGCACTCGTCACCTCATGTACACGATGCTCACATATTACAACAGTACTAAATCCTAAGGAAATTCCTGCCCTCTCTCCCCCCTCCCCCTCCCCAAGGTTAGGAAAACCACTTACCTCGAACCAAGCTCAATCAATTAGTAAGAATGCCCTTTCCATGATTTTCCGACTCTGAATGGCCCAAATCTATCCTAAAGCGATTACATACCATAAATATAACTATAAGAAACTAATCTAATTAATAAAATCAAGGCTTAAGCAAGAAATTAGAAAATCGCGCCCCAAAAAGTCGACCCAGGACCACGTCTCGGAATAGGAAAGTCACAAAATATGAATACTAATTCACTCACGAGTTCACTCATACTAAAATTATCCAAATCCGATATTAAAATCCGAATCAAAATTCAAAAACTTAGTTGAAGAACTTTCCAACTTTTTTCTGAAATTTCTCAACCAAATTCCTTAATTAAATGATGAAAACAACTATAAATTAGTAAAATATAACCATAAATGAGTTAAGAATCGTTACCCAAAGACTTCCTCTAAAAATCCCCTAAATTATCACCCAAATCCAAGGTCTCAAAGTCCCAAAGTGTAAAATGAGATCAAACCCTCGAAATCCCTCTTTTCTACCTAGCGATCTCGCACCTGCGGTCCAATTTGCGCTTTTGCGGCGAAGACTCCGCACCTACGGAGTTAACTTAATGTCCGAAATTCCGCTTCTGCGGACCAGGGCTCGCACATGCGGGCCCTCTTCTGTGGAGAAACACCCGCTTCTGCGACCCTGTACCAGGCCAGCCTTATCCGCTTCTACGGTCAGCTTTCCGCATCTGCGCATCGGCTATAACTTCACACCTACGACCTCTGACCTTTTCCTTCCAAACTGCACTTGTGCCCCTTGGCTCGCTTCTGCAGGCTCGCACATGAGGTCAATCTTGCGTAGGTGTGATTACACCAGAACTGGTGCCTTCAGCCATACTCCTAAAATCAAACTTGATCCGTTAACCATACAAAATCAACCCGAGGCCCCCGGGACCTCAACCGAAAATACCAACAAGTCCTAAAATACCATACGAACTTAGTCAAGCCCCCAAATCATATCAAACTATGGAAAAATCACGAATCACCCTCCAATTTAAACTTAATGAACTTGAAACTTTAAATTTTTACAACCGATGCCGAAGCCTACCAAACCTTGTCCGATTGACCTTAAATTTTGCACACAAGTCATATTCGATATTACGGACCTATTACAACTTGATGAATTGGAATCTGACCTCAATTTTAAGAAGTCCACTTCTCGTCAAACTTCCCAAAAATTCAACTTTCGCCATTTCAAGGTTAATTCAGCTACAGACCTCCAACTCACAATCTGAACACGCTCCTAAGTGCAAAATCACCCAACTGAGCTAACGAAACTGACAAAACATCATTTCATAGTTTTCTTTACATAGTTCCAACTACAGTTAATATCCTAGGACTTAAGCTTTCATTTTTAGGGACTAAGTTTCCTAAAACACACTTAAAATAAAAACAGAACCTACTGACAAGTCACATAAGATGAAAAAGATACGGGGAAATAAATAAATAGGGGGATATGGCTAATACGCTCAAATCGACTGGCCGGGTCGTTACATCTTCCCCCTCTTAAAACAATCATTCGTCCTCGAACGAGCATAGAAACATACCTGAAGTGCTGAAAAGATGAGGATAACGGCTACGCATATCATGCTCGGTCTCCCAAGTAGCCTCCTCGACCGGCTGACCCCCTCCACTGAAGCAATGTTCTTTGACCTCAACTTTCGGACCTGCTTGTCTAAAATAGCCACCGGCTCCTTAACATAAGATAGATCCTTGTCCAACTAGACTGAGCTGAAATCCAACACATGAGACGGATCACCGTGATACTTCTGGATCATAAAAACATGGAATACTGGATGAAATCCTGCGAGACTGGGAGGTAAGGCAAGCTCATAACCAACCTCCCTAACTCGCCACAACACCTCGAATGGGCCAATAAACCTTGGGATCAGCTTTCCCTTCTTTATGAACCTCATAACACCCTTTATGGGTGAAACCCTGAGCAAGACCCGCTCCCCAACCATGAATGAAACATAGCAAACCTTTCGATCTGCATAACTCTTCTGTCTGGACTGGGTTGTGCGAAGTTGATCCTGAATCTCTTTAACCTTCTCCAAAGCATCTTGAACCAAATCTGTACCCAATAATCTAGACTCGCCCGGCTCGAACTACCCTACTAGAGACTGACACCGCCTACCATATAGAGCTTCATACGGTACCATCTGAATGCTCGACTAATAACTGTTGTTATAGGAAAACTCCACAAGTGGCAAGAACTAATCCCAAGAACCTCCGAACTCCATCACATACACGGAGCATATCCTCTAGTATTTGAATAGTGCACTCGGACTGTCCGTCCATCTGAGGGTGAAATGTTGTGCTCAACTCAACCCGAGTACCTAACTCATGTTGTACGGACCTCCAAAATTGCTATGTAAACTACATACCCATATTAGAGATGATAGATACCGGCACTCCATGAAGCCTGATAATCTCACGGATATAAACTCGAGCCAGCTACTCGGAAGAATAAGTAGTCATCATAGGAATGAAATGAGCTGACTTGGTCAGCCTATCTACAATTACCCAAACTGCATCAAACTTCCGCATAGTTCATTGAAGTCCAACAACAAAATCCATCATGATCCGTTCCCATTTCCACTCCGGAATCTCTAACTTCTAAAGCAACCCACCTGGCGGCTGATGCTCATATTTCACTTGTTGGCAATTTAGACACCAAGCTAAATATTCCACTATGTCCTTCTCCATTTTCCTACACCAATAATACTACCTCAAGTCCAAATACATCTTTGTGGCACCCGGATGAATGGAATATCACAAACTGTGAGCCTCCTGGAGAATCAACTCATGCAATCCGTCTACATTGTTGCACACATAGCCTGCCCTGCATATTCAATGCACCATCATCTCCAATAGTGACCTCCTTAGTATCACTGTGTTGAACCGTGTCTTTAAGGACAAGTAGATGGGGGTCATCATACTGAGGCTTCCGGATACGATCATACAGAGAAGACTAGTAGACCACACAAGCCAAAACTCGATTCGGTTTAGAAATATCCAATCTAACAAACTGGTTGGTTAAGGCCTGAACATCTAATGCCAATGGCCTCTCTACTACTGGTATATATACTAAGCTCCCCAAATTGCTCGCCCTGTGGCTCAAGGCATCGGTCATCACATTGGCCTTCCCGAGATGGTATAGAATATTGATATCATAATCCTTAAGCATCTATAACCACCTCTGCTGATGCAAGTTAAGATCCTTCTACTTGAATAGATGCTGTAAACTCCAGTGATCGGTGTAGATCTCACAAGGGACGTCGTACAAATAGTGTCGACAAATTTTCAAGGCATGAACAATAGCTGCTAACTCAAGGTCATGGACATGATAGTTCTTTTCATGCACCTTCAACTGTCTAAACGCGTAGGCAAATACTCTATGGTCCTACATCAACACCTTATCGAGACCAATCCGAGACGTATCACAATAAACAGTATAAGACCCCGAACCTGTAGGCAATACCAATACTAGGGCTATAGCCAAAGTTGTCTTGAGCTTTTGAAATCTCTCCTCACACTCCTCTGTCCACCAGAACGGAGCACCCTTCAGGGTAAACATGGTCATAGGTGCTGCAATAGATGAGAAACCCTCAACAAATCGACGGTAATACCTTGCCAAACTAAGGAAACTCCGGATCTCCGTAGCTGAGGATGGTCTGGGCCAACTCTGCACTGCTTCCACCTTCTTCAGATACATCTTGATCCCCTAATTTGATATATGTGACCCAAAAATACTACTGAATCTAGACAGAATTCACACTTTGAGAATTTTTCATATAACTTCTTTTCTCTCAAGGTTTGAAGCACAATCCTCAGATTCTACTCATTATCCTTCTGACTCCGGGAGTACAGTAGAATGTTGGCAATAAATACAATGATGGATGAGTCAAGATAGGGCCAAAGTACATTGTACATCAAATGCATAAATGTTGTTGGGGCGTTAGTCAGCCCAAATGATATTACAAGGAACTCGTAGTGACTAGACCGAGTCCTGAAAGCAATCTTTGGGATATCTAGCTTCCGAATCTTCAACTGATGATAGCCTGAATGCAAGTCAATCTCGGAAAACACTCTGGCACCCTATAATTGATCAAATAGGTCATCAATATAAGGCATTGGATACCTGTTCTTCACTATAACATTGTTCAGCTTGCGATAATCAATGCACATACGCATAGAACCATCCTTTTCGTTTAAAAAAAGACTGGAGCAACCCAAGGTGACACACTGGGCCGAATGCAACCCTTTTCAAGCAATTCCTATAACTGTTCCTTCATCTCTTTTAACTCAGGAGGAGTCATACGATATGGAGGAATAGAGATGGGCTGAGTGCCCGACAACAAATTAATACCAAAGTTGATATCTCTGTCAGGCGGCATGCCCGGAAGATCATCTAGAAATATATCGGGATAATCCCTCACTACTATAACTGACTCAACTGTAGGGGTATAATTACTGACATCTCTCACATAAGCTAGATACGCATCACACCGCTTCTCAACCATTTATTGAGCTTTAAGAAATTAAATAACTCTGCTAGGAGTATAATCTAAGGTGCCTCTCCACTCTAATTGTGGTAAGCCTGGAACAACCAGCGTTTTGCTCTTGGCGTGACAATCAAGAATAGTATAATGGGGCGACAACCAGTCCATAACCAAGATAATATCAAAATATACCATACTGAGCAATAATAAATCGGCTTTGGTCTCAAAACCACTAAGACCAACCAAACATGACCGATACACACGGTCAACAATAATAGAATCTCCCACAGGTGTAGACGCATAAATAGGAGAACTATAGAATCACGGGATACGCCCAAATATGGAGAAAAATAAGATGATACATAAAAATAAATAAAGCCTGGATCAAATAAAACTGACCCATTTCTATGACAGACCGGAACAATATCTGTAATGACAGAGTTAGAAGCAACTGCCTCTGTACGAGCAGGAAGAGTATAATATCTGGCCTAGCCTCCCCCTCTAAGGCGACCTCTACCTCCCCGACCTCCACCTCGAGTTGGCTGAGTAGGTGGAGTGGTAGATGGTGCTGTAATCATAGCTTGAGGACCCGGTGGAGCACGCAGTGCCTGAGAAGTAATGGAGGTGCACCCTTCATATGTCTGGGGCAATCCCTCACCATATGGAGAGTGTCTCCACACTTAAAACAAGCTCTCGGAGGGTGTGGCTGCTGTGACTGGCATGGGCCAAGTCTGCTGGACTAATTACTAAAATCACCCTGTGTAAGAGGTACACTAGCTACTGGTGGTGCATAATAAGGCTCATGCCCCTAGGAGTAGTTGGAATACCACAGGTGGGTGAAAGTTCTGAATGAACAGGCAACTCACATAGCCCCCACCATGGCGAACTGCAGCTGGGGCATGAGTACCGGTATAAAAGCCAGTCTCCCGAGACCTTTTGGCCTCCCTCTCCTCTCTCTCCTAAGCAAGCATGCCATCCACTCTCCTAGCAATACTCACAACCTGCTGGTACGAGATATCCCTCTCCAAATATTGGGCTATGCTAATCCTGATGCTGGGATGGAGCCCCTTGATAAACCGATGAACCCTCTCTCGAACTGTGGGAACCAAGGCTGGTGCATGTCTAGCCAAATCACTGAAACGAACCGCATACTCTGACACAGTCATAACACCCTAGCACAACTGCTAAAACTCTGCGCGCCAAGCATCTCTGAGGCTCTGGGGAACATACTCTTCTAAAAACATATCTGAGATCTGAGTATATGTAAGTAAAGCTGCCTCAGCTGGACTATCCAACTCATAAGCACGCCACCAGTGATAGGTTGCTCCTCTAAGTTGGAACGTAGTAAAAGAAATCCCACTCGACTCTACTACGCCCATAATACGAAGGATACGGTGAAACTCCTCAAGAAAACCATAGGCATCCTCTGACGCCAAACCACTGAAAGTAGGAGGGTGGTACTTCTGTACCTCTCGGGCCTAAGTTGCTCCTCCTCAAAAACTGTTGCCCTACTATCAGGCCGAACTGGGGCAACCGGATGTACTGGTATAACCTCTGGAATCTAATCAACCTAAACCCACTACTCTGGGGTGCAGGCGACAGGAGTCTGTGCTCCTCCCCCGGCCTAAGATATGGCAGGATCAATGGGAATCAACCTTGCCTGAGCTATAGTACCGAACATGCTCAAGAACTATGAAAGGGTCTCCTGAAGAGCTGGTATAGTAACAGGCATCTCTAGTGCATGCGCTCCGACTAGAACTAGTTGTGGCTTCTCTATAGTCGCTTGTGCGGGTGCTCTAGATGCACCAAGTGGACATCCTCGGCATCTACCCCGGCCCTGACCTCTTGCGGCTCTAATAGGAGGCGTGGGTGCCTGGTCATCTAATCCGACTGTACACGTCCTCACCATCTGTGAGAGAATAGAAGGCAGAAGTTTATAATTTCAAAGTCCATAATTTCACACGACAAGGAATCAAAAGAAGTGAAATTTTTACTAATAGTTTCATAGCCTCCCGAAGATAATTACAGACGTCTCTATACCGATCCGCGAGACTCTAATAAATCTGCTTGTGACTCATAAAGCCTATGAAACTAGAGCGCTGGTACCAACTTGTCATGACCTGATCCTCCCTACATGAGATGTCGTGACAGCACCTAGCCTATCCGACTGGGTAAGCATAACATTTTGCAAAATAACAAAAATGAAAGCAAAACTTTAACAACTAACTGCAACAAATACTTAAATAACTAATAAAAATGCCGCTCAGTATGTACAATAACCAACATTCGAGTATACACAGTATAACCAAAACCCGGAATATCATAAGTCACAAGCTACTGAAGAAAAATTAGTATCTCTATACACCAAAGTCTAACAAAAATTACGAAAAGGTAAATGGCATAAGAGGGAATAGAGGTGACTCCGAGGTCTGCAGATGCAATAGATATACCTTAAAGTCTCTAAAGTCTCACTGCTCATTGATGATGAGCCTGATACTAAGTACCTGGATCTGCACAAAAACATATGCACAAGAGTAGCATGAGTACACCACAATGGTACCCAGTATGTGCCAAGTCTAACCTTGATCGAGTGGTGACGAGGTTAGTTCAGGGCCCCATTGGTGTATATATAATAAATAAAGTAGAAAAAATATTGCAGTGTAATAAGAGACGGGAATTTAACAAACAAGAAATTATAGAAAAGTAACGAAACAACACACATGAATAAAAGAGTAAGGGATCTCCCAAGATATCGTCTCGTAGGCCCAAAAGTAAATATGCAAGGAGATCTCCCAAGGTACAGCCTCTTAGTCTCAAAAGTAAATGTCCAGGGAGATCTCCTGAGGTACCGCTTCGTAGTCTTAAAGTAAATGTGCAGGGAGATATCCTGAGGTAATGCCTCGTAGTCTCAAAGTAAATGTGCAGGGGGATCTCCCGAGGTACCGCCTCATAGTCCCAAAAGTAAAACACACAACTCAAAACTGATGAAGAAAACAATTTACAGTAAGAATTCTACAGTTAAGACCGATACAGATCAAGATAAAATAGAAAATAAACTAGGCATGTTGCACAGAGTTCAAATACGCATTTAAAGCATGTAGACATGTGATATTAGACTAAACGTGATAATTACACATGCTGGTATAACTCAATTAAGGTGAAAACAGGTTACTACTAAGTAAAAATCAGATTTTACAACAAATAGCTCGTGTACACATGCGTCAACTCACCACGGTGCTCACATATCACAATAGTACTAAATCCTAAGGGGATTTCACCCACACAAGGTTAGGAAAGCCACTTGCCTCGAACCAAGCATAATCAATTAGTAAGGATGCCCTTTCCACGATTTTCCGACTCCGAATAGCCCAAAGCTAGCCAAAAGAAATTACATACCATAAATATAACTATAAGAAACTAATCTAATTAATAAAATTAAGGCTTAAGCAAGAAATTAGAAAATCACCCAAAAAAGTCGACCCGGGCCATGTCTCGGAATAGGGTAAAAGTCACAAAATATGAACACTCACTCACTCGTAGGTTCACTCGTACCAAAATTATCCAAATCCAATATCAAAATCCGAATCAAAACTCAAAAACTTAGTTGAAGAACGTTCCAACTTTTTCCCAAAATTTCTCAACCAAATTTCTTGATTAAATGATGAAATCAACTATAAATTAATAGAGTATAACCATCAATGAGTTAAGAATCATTACCCAAAATCTTCCTCTAAAAATCCCCCAAATTATCGCCCAAATCCGAGCTCTCAAAGTCCCAAAGTGTAAATTGAGATCAAACCCTCGAAATCCCTCTTTTCTGCCCGGCGATCTCGCACATGCGGTCCAATTTTCGCTTATGCGGTGAAGACTCCGCACCTGTGGAGTTAAATTGAAGTCCAAAATTCTGCTTTTGAGGACCAGGGATCACACCTGCGGGGTCACTTTTGTGGAGAAACACCCGCTTCTGCGACCCTACACCTGGCCAGCCTTATCCACTCTTGCGGTCACCTCTCCACATCTGCGGATGCACAGATGCTTCTATAACTTCGCACCTAGGACCTATCACATTTTCCTTCCAAACCGTACCTGCACCCTTTGGCTCGTTTCTACGGGCTTGCACCTGCGGTCAATCTTGTGCATGTGCGATTACACCAAGACTGGTGCCTTCAGCCATTCTCCAAAAACCAAACTTGATCCATTAACCATATGGAATCCACTTGAAGCCCCCGGGACCTTAACCAAAAATACCAACAAGACCTAAAATACCATACGAACTTAGTCGAACCCTCAAATAACATCAAATAATGCAAAAATCACGAATCACCCTCCAATTCAAACTCAATGGACATGAAATTTCAAATATCTTCAACTGATGCCGAAGCCTATCAAACCACGTCTGATTGACCTCAAATATTTCACAAAAGTCATATTCGACATTACGGGCCTACTCCAACTTTCGGAATTGGAATCTGACCCCGATATCAAAAAGTCCCTTTTAGGTCAAACTTCTCAAAAATTCAACTTTCACCATATCAAGCCTAATTTTGCTATAGACTTTCAATTTACAATCCGATCATGCTCCTAAGTCCAAAATCACCCAACGAAGCTAACAAAATCAACAAAACTCTATTTCGGACTCGTCTTCACACAGTTCCAACTATAGTCAAAATTCTAGGTCATAAGCTTTCGTTTTTAGGGACTGTGTCCCAAAACACTTTGAAACAAAAAATAGAACCTCCCGACATGTCACAGGAGTAGAAAAAGATACGGGAAAAGCAGTAAGTAGGGAATTGGGGCTTATACACTTAAAACGACTGGTCGGGTCATTACAAATTTATAGCAGGTTTGCTTGTTTTGTTTCCAGGTAGCTAGTTCTACTTACTACGACCAATTATCTGTAGGTATCTTTTAGGTGACTAGACAATACAGAAATTCCTTTATAGTATTGTCAGTGTACAAAAGTTAAACTTATCACTATGACGGATTATTATTTGCATAATGTTACTATAACCAAATGACTTTAGCCTTCTTTAGAAGTGGGACAAGCTTTCCCTTTGGATTAGCCCCAAAACAACTAACGTCTTTATAGTGTGACACATGCCATATTTGCTCCTACTGAAGATCACCACTGGTTTAATTCTCAGCTGCAATACTCTTTACTAACTCCATTTTATATACTATGGAACAGAGCTTTCAACTTATAAAAACTTGGACAATGCTTGATTGGTATAAGAGTATGTGAGTATAACTTTGTTGAAGATGAAGTGTAATATATTGATACTTTTGTTGATCAGGTGAGTTCGGTTGTTGATATGAGGAATTTTATCCCACTATGGAACTTTTGGTTATATGACTCTTTATCGTTCATGCCGCTTCATTTAAGTCCATCTCGTCCAATATTAACTCTTCATCGTTCATATCGCTCTATTTAAATCTACATCGCGAATGTTATTATATATACAGACCAATGTGGAAGCATCAACTGAGGTTGAGAAAGATGTCTGATGTTACCAGTACAAGATATTTGTTTACCCGTAAAATAGTACAGTTGAATTTATACGTGATTTTTAGACAAAGGAATTAATTTGATCCTGAAATAATAAGATAATTGAAGAAATATGCAATACTTAGCCTTGAGATGGAGATGCTATAGCATAAACACAGTGGTTCCGGGCACAAAAATAACGAAATAGAAAGGCAAGAAAATAAAATTATATGAAGCTTTGGATAGAGTATAGTATCAGTTTTCTAGAAAATTCATCTCCTTTACAATGATAGATGAGCTCATTATTTATAACTACGTCTAAGAAAGGAGATCCTAGGATCGTTCCCTCTTTAATGTCAATTATGAGGGTCATTGATGAAGATGTAATGGTGAGCATAAATGCCAAATTTCTTGTAATGGGAAATCATATTTAATGCCATGAAATATTCCCTATTGAATGCTACTGGGCGAGGAGTATTTATTAAATCCTTAAGAATGTTATTATCTCGGTGACAGACGCAACAATTGACTTCGATCTTGGAAATTCCCCCCGTATTAGGTTCCAAGTGTTCCTTTTTGGGCGACCACGTGGCATAGCATATTTTACCCTATACAGATAATCCCCTTGCTTTCCGGAGACATAACTTTGTGTTACTGAAAAGTTGGTAGAAGCATTCTTTTAGCGGGAATTACTATAACTCCCTCTGAAGGCTTCTGACGGTTGATTAGACGCACGTCTCTCCGCATTTAATGCCCCGGACACGTATCATCCCATGATTCATCATAGCTTTTGCCGATTATTGAGGTAATCATTGCCATGGATTTAGCAACCAAAACCTTTTCTTATATGCATTAACTTTCTCCCTTATGCTCCATAATTTTTCAAGCTTCCCTTATTCGACTTGCATCCTGCTCTGCATCTTTTCCCTAATTCTCTTCAAGCAAAAACCTTTTCCTTCTTCCGTATAATGGATTCTTCCTAAAAACGTACCAGTTCATCATAGAACAATAACAAGGCCAAGGACTCTGCTCCTCCAACAGTGGGATCCATCATCCCTAGAAGTTCGTTACTACAAAAGACTTTAAAGAGAAATTTTCCACTGCAAACCTTAGTACATGGTCTGTCAGTAGGTATCCTTCTTCTATCCATCCTTCTATATTTCCCGGAGTGAAGGAAGACTGTCGCTGTCATGATTTGGATATTTTTTCTCCTATCTATCAGAGCGAGTGACCCTATCCAATGAGGGTATCACATACTTTTACATGTATCTCTTTACTTTGGGTGTATTTTCTTTGAACGGAGAGCTTGACTCTGTTATTGCAGATTTTTGTTTCCTTACCAAATATGTTTGGCACAGGTAAGTCCTTCTGTGTGGAAGACGGTTGCCTTCCATCGGCGTTTGTTCCAAGAAATAGGAGAGGAGCTATCTTTAGCTAATGTGATGAATCTCTATTCTCCCAAGATCTTACGTGGGGGAATAATAAACCTCTGCAAGTGTGGAAACCGTGTTCTGTTATCTAGCATGGGTGGCGACAACGACCGTGGGTAGATGGAGCGGTTTGTTGCAGTTTCCACCAATGGTATTATTCCGGTAATGGCTTCATTCTTTCCCGAAGCGTAGAACTGCACTCGTAAGCTTTTTGTTTCATATTTAGTTGATTAGGGATTATTCCATATAGTATTGATCCTTAACTCTACGCTTGTTTCATCAATTCGATGGGTTCCACCTAAGTGTGTTAAACGGGCTGGGTTAGACCGGTTCCAGACCGGCCTAGACCGGTATAACCCGGAACCAGCCCGGACCAGTAATAGGGGGCTGGTCTGGGCTGGGTAGGGGGGGTTTGGGGGTTTGTGCGGTTCACCTGGCCCAAACAGGTAACCATAACCGATTGAACCCGGTAGAGTGAACAGTAACTCTTACCGGGTTAACCGGCCCGGACTGGCCCGGTTCAAACGGCTAGTTTTTTTTTAAAATATTTCTGACTTGTGGGCCCCATAGACCGTTGGCAACGGTCAGACCATGTTTTGGTCCGTTGGCCAACGGAAAAATTGCACAAATAGCCTTTTTTTTAAATTTTTAACCCTTTTTCAATTTACAAAACTAACCTTCTCTAAAACTATAAATACCCCCCCCCCCCTTCTTCATTTCTTCACTCATTACTCATTTCTCAATCTCAATTTCTCTCATTCTCTCATTCTCCAATTTGCAAGAATTCAAGTCTTCAATCTAATTTTATTTGGCTTTCTTTTCTTGAATTTAATTTATCGTGTTTTGTCATTCCGAATTTGAAGTTTGAACTTTGAAGAATTGAAGTTCAAAATTGAAATACTTGCTTGACATTTGTTCGTGGTAACCTCGAGATTTCCTAATCAAGTGCTCAATTTATTGGCGAATTCGGTGCACTCCCTCCAACTCTTTCTCTTATTTACTATTTAATTGCATATTTAATTTTAGCTTATACTATAATTTTTACAATATGTTTAATACTGCTAAAAGAGCGTGTAAAAGAGTTACTGGTAAGGGAAAAAAAGAGATAGTCCTTCAGCATATGGTAGTAATAGTAATAACCCCTTATCAAAAAACATGTTTCCGAATCATCGCCTAATGATAATTTAGATATAGATTATGAATAATTACAAGAAGATTTTGGAATAGAAGATAATGAAATAGGAATGGAAGATGAGATACCAGCTACACCTACTAGTGTTGGAGTTGGTAGTATTGGGGTTGCTACAAGGGGTGGTGCTCGTGACACTAGAAGTAGACCACCTGTGGCTCCGACTACTAATCGTAGAAAAAGAAGTAAGGTTTAGAATTTTTTTGAAATAATAGAAGGTACTGATAAAGTTAAATGCAAACTTTGTAAAGGTGATTTTAAACATTTGACTGGAGGAAATTTAGGGGGGACTAGGACGCTTAGTAGACATATGAGAACTGAGCATCCCATAGAATGGGGCGCTGATGGTGATGGAAATCAATCAACTCTTAACCCTACTACTGGAGGTCTAGTGAAATATGATAAAATGAAGGATCGTGAGGAGTTAGCAAAAATGATTGCTTTGGGTTGTCTACCTTTTTATTTTGATTCATCATCATATCTTATTATATATATTCAAAGGATTTACAATCCTTTATTTAAAGTTATCTCTAGAAGTACTTGTAGAGCTGATATGTTTAGACTTCATGGACAATTTCAAACATACATACGTTATTTGTTTAGCCACCTTCCGTGTAGAGTTTCTCTAACTTCTGATATTGGCCATGCTGTTAATGGAAATGATTATTTATTACATGTCATTGGATAGATGATACTACTTGTATGCAAAAACGTATTATCGCTTTTAGATATGATGAAGATCAGAGTCATACTGCTACGTTTATAAGTAGTACTATTTGTGAAGTTGTTGAATTTTATAATATCAAGCAAAAAGTATTGTGTATGTCTTTTGATAATGCTTCTAATAATAATGCCACAATTTCAATATTAAAACTGCACTTGCAACTGCCTCTTGAGGAAATTTTTCATGTTAGGTGTGCATGTCATATTTATAATTTAATTGTTAAAAGTGGCCTTGATTTATTTTCGACTGAGATTACTCGTGTTAGAAGAGCAGCTGGTGTTATTCAAGGAAATAATAGACAATCTAGGATAAAGGAATTTAAGAATAAGTGTGTCCAGTATAACCTTAAACCCAAATTCATGCCAGACGAAATTGTTACTAGATGGAATTATACATATATATTTTTAAAATGTTGTTACAAATATAGGTTTCCAATAACTGAAGTTGCTAATGCGCATTGTACTGATCCAAACCGTATGCTAACAACTACTACTTGGGAGGTCATTAATGATGTTGTTAAATTTTTACATAAATTTTATACAACTACTGTTGAGTTTTCTGGAGCATATTACCCTACTGTTACTATGGCTTTAGTACATATAGCTGAAATTTCTTTTCTACTCTTTGAATTTAAGAAGAAAGAAAAATATAAGGATATTGTTGAAAAAATGCAAGCAAAATTAAAAAAAAAATATTTCTTTCCAATTCCTCCGATTTACTTAATTGATGCTATTTTAAATCCTTTTATTAAGATGTCTGATTGTCACCAATTAATGAATGCTTTATATACTTATATGAAGATTGGACCAACTGAAACCCCAGATTTATATACTTGTATGAACAAGCTAAATGAATATTTATAACAATTATATAATTATTACGCAAATGTAATTGATGATGCTGCTCTTAATGTAGGCAATGCTAATCCAACTATGCATTGTACCACTTCTGCTACTGTGGATGATGAAGAAGGCCTTGATAGTTTTAATATTTTTTCTACATTTTCTAACACTCAAACCAGTAGCAGGAACATTGATGAACTTCAATTCTACTTGCAGAAGCAAAAAGAGCCTCGCACAAAGGAATTTTCACCGTTGGGATGGTGGCATGAGAATGAAAAGCAATTTCCTGTTCTTTTCGCTATGGCTCGGGATGTGCTGAATGTACCAATTTCTACTGTTGCATCGGAGAGTGCATTTAGCCAAGCAAGACAACAACTTGGAGACACCCGCCACTCAGTGGGAAGCAACACTTTGGATGTTTTAGTATGTTTCAGAGATTGGATTAGATCGGAACGAAAAAATCAAGAACGTGAAGATGTTGATAGCCCAGAAGACGAGGAACTTGGAGATATATTAACACATGGAAACCCATCCGAATTTAACACTCCAGAAGAAGGTCAATCGGTTCATATTGATTATGATGAACTTACTAAGGCAATGCAAAACCTTTGAATTTACTATTTTACTTGTTGAAAAAAATGTAAACCTTTCAATTTGTAAGTTTGAAACTTTGAAATTTGAATTAAGAAATAAAAGTAGCACTTGCAATAAGTGCATTTTTTCCCATCTTCCTTGTATTCTTTATGTTAGTACTTTGTAATGCACTTATTGCACTTATTACAATATTTATACAAAATTCCAAAAAAATAAAATAAAATTACAATAAACCCGACCCGGCCTGGCCCTCTCAACCCGTAACCCGTACGGTTTAGTTTTTACCTGGTTGAACCCGAACCCATTAAACCCATTAAGAACCAACTCGAAATTGGAACCGGCCCGGACCGTAACCCGTACGGGTCCAAAAAAGGGAGGCCCGGACCGGCCCGGTTAGCCCGTTAAACACCCATAGTTCCACCTATGGTTGAAGTATTGGGCTAGTGGGTCCAAAAGATCTTGGACGTCACTAGGCCCAAGACCCGTATATGGAAAGAGTTGTCCATAAAATATGGGTAGAAGGCCAAAAATCATGGTAATTCAGACTAACCTTGTTTCAACTTTTTATGTGAGGAAATTGATTGATCCCTTCTACCTATTTCTTTAAATCATGTCTACCTGCAAGCTCTATTGTTGTCCCTAAGGAGGACGTCTTGGCTGATCTTGCTGAAATAGTGAGGCTACTTCAGGAGGCGCTTGCTCGAACAAGTGTCTGTAGGCTTTCTTTGGGCACAATTGTTTTACCACCGAGACCTCGGCCAAAGAATAAGCAACCAAAAAGTAGTCATTATTTCGTGGTCGAGGAAAAGAATAAGAGGGCGAAGAACATTTCCCCTAAGTCATCTGCGAAAGTTCTGATCATTAGCTCTCTTCCTGGGTCGGTCATAACATAGTGATGATGATTGATGATGATGGAGAAGCTAGTAATGATGGAGCTTCTCTACACAGAAGGCGATGTTCATCATCAACTCAATGCTCAATTTGCTGAGTTAGTTACGGCAACCGAGGACGATGCCTCAGCACTTTGGGAGGAATTTGATTTTGTAGAAAATTCCAACTCCCATTCTTAGGGCCCCAATTATTGTGCTCGGTACAATGGGGCTGAGTACCGAGTCCCTACCGTCTTTGGTTGGCGAGCATCCAACAACCAGCATTGTATTTGATGCAGCTGCTTCTCATTCTTCAACTCCATCAGCTTCATTTCCATCTTCACCAACACCAGCAACTGCTACATCATTTCCATTTTCATCTACTCTTTCACCAACAACTACTACATCATCTCCACCGATTGCATCTGACCATGAAGAAGGTGTTCCTCTTCCCAAGTCCCCAATTCATGGGATCTTGGGGAAAAATTATGCTGCCCCTTCTGAAGATCCATAAAGGAGGAGCAATGTTACTCTTTTGGTCTTTACTGGATGCAACTTGCTATCTCAGCCAGTGGAGCTTGCTAATTATCAGAATCCTTTGGCTTGATAGAAAGATTGGGAAAAGATTCAGGCACTCTCGGGAGAGTGTTTGTTGAACAACGCCATGCATAATTCCGCAGCGGTACGTGCCTTTCTTCCTTTGTAATTTTTTTTATTTTTGTATGAACGTATTGTGAGTTTTACCTTTTTTGCTTTGTAGGCCAACTTTCTTGCTTATGGGGGCCTTCAGAGGCTGATTCATGAAAATTAAGAAATTACTTTTGCATGGGATTAGCTTTCGACAAAGCGGGAGCAAAGTGTCACTTGCCTCTCAAAACTTCCCAAACTTACCAAATTGCCAAACTTGCTGAGGTAACCAAACTTGCGGGAGCAAATTTACTTTTTTTGTCCTTTCATATACAACTTCAGGTGTTTTTTTCCTTGAAGGCATTTCGATTTCGGACATAAATTCTTCCGAAACCAACCCCTTATCGTGAGAGTTTTTATAAGAGAGGGACTTCTTATGTTTACGGTGCCCTTGAAGAGGACATCTCCTATTTAATATGGCACTAGCTTTTGAAGTACTTGTTTAACTTTCAAATGACAAATTTAATTCATCATTAAGACAAAAAACAAGATAAAAACAAAAGGATTTCATTTTATTTTATTCCTTCTATTTTCAAAAAGTAGATAAACATTTGCCATGCTGATAAGAAATTGCCATTACTTGTGGATAATTTGTACGATTTGTTTCTAGGGGGTTGTCCGCACAGCCCCTGGTCCTGATGATACAGTTATGTTCCTATTTTTGGTTTCCCGGTCAATGTGGCAGTCATTGTTGTCGTATCCTTATATCGACACCCCCCAGTGTTCGAATGCGAATTGAAACACTGGAAGTCTTGCACCTTCGAGGATCCCATTAATGAATTGCTGGACAATTTTATTCTCGGTAACTAACTTCGATTCCCCATAGAAATTTATGCCATCAAGAAAAAAACTATCTAACAATCCATTCATGTCTTGCACTTGTGAATGGTCGGATGACCTTTGTCCTATAGCACCCTGGTGGGAATTTTTCTATAGAGCCAAAGACTATCTAATCATCCCGGAGTGGATCTTTGCTTGTGCGCCTTGTTATTAAAGGTCTTACTGCTGCTGTTGAAGCTTTCTTCATAGTATGGTTTCTATTGATGCCTCGTTAAAAACCTTGCCAGAAAAAGACAATTGAGATGAAAACTGAATGAATGGAAAAAGAGTGCAACACATACTTTCAGTTCAGGTGATGTTCATCAGCACTAATATCTTTTTAAGGTGCACCACATTCCAATTGTTGGGCAACTTTTCTCCATCTTGATTCTCTAATTCATACGATCCTTTCCCGATGACAGCTGAAACCCGGAAGGGGCCTTCCCATGTTGGACCTAGTTTGCATGTGTTGTGCTCCTGGGTGTTTTGAGTTACTTTCCTTAGGACCAAGTCTCCTACTTTGAAATAACGGAGGATTGCTCTTCGATTATAATACCACTCCATTCTCTACTTTTAAACTGCCATTCTTACATGCGCCAAGTCCACGTGCTTATCGAGTAGCTCCAAGTTGACTAACATTGCTTCATTATTTGATTCTTCATCTGTTTGGAAATATCTCAAAGTGGGTTCCCCTACTTTCACCTGGATTAAAACTTTTGCACCGTACACAAGGGAAGAGGGAGTTTCTCCTGTGCTCGATTTGGTCGTTGTTCGATATGCTCAAAAAACTCAATGTAATTCCTAGGGCCAATTACCTTTAGATTCTTCCAACATTTTCTTGAGGTTCTGTATAATCATTTTGTTCGTTGACTCCTCTTGACCTTTGCGCTCGGATGATAGGGCAAAGATATGATCCTCTTTATTTTCAAGTCTTTGAGGAAATTTGTGACTTTTGCACTGATAAACATTGGCCCATTATCACATTCTATCTCTTTTGGTATTCAGAACGTGCAAATTATATTTTTCTACAGGAAATCTACCACTTCATGCTCGCTGATCTTCTGATAAGGACCTGCTTCTACCCACTTAGAAAAATAGTCAGTCAAAATTAAAAGAAATTTTACCTTTCCGGGAGTCGGTGGCAATGGTCCGATGATGTCCATCCCTCACTTCATAAAGGGTGAAGGGGGAAAGAACCGAATGTAAGGGTTCTACCGATTGATGCACTAGTGGTGGTTAGCGTTAACACTTATCACATATTCATACGAAGTCTTTGGCATCTTGTTCCATGTGGGGCCAATAATATCCTGCCATTACTAACCTCAATACTAAGGAATCTACACCCGACTGATTGCCGCATATCCCTTTGTGGACTTCTCACATAACGTAATTAGCTTCGGATGCCCCTAAGCATCGGGCCAACGGGCTTCGAAAAGATTTTCTATATAATTGGCCTCTATTAAAGCTATATCGAGCTGCTTTAGCGTGCAGTGCCCGGGTTGCTTTGGGGTCTTCGGGTACTTATCGTGCTCGAGATAATCAATGGTTTCATTCCTCCAGTCTTATACCAAATTAGTCATATTTACCTAATAATAACTATTTGTATCTAGGACTGAGTTCATTAGTTATACTACCTTCCCGGATTCTGATCCCTTTATTTATGTTGATAACCCGAGGTTAGCCAATGCATCTACTACTATGTAACTTTACTTTGGGATATGAGTAATCAACCACTCCCAGAATCGTGCCAATAGAGCTTGGACCTTCACCACGTATTGTTACATGCACTCCTTTTTTATTTTGAAGACCCCATAGACCTGATTTACCACCAATTGCGAGTCGCATTGGATTTCCATGACCTCAGAATCAAGTCCCCGGGCCAGTTCGAGTCTTGTAATCAAAGCTTCATACTCTGCTTCATTGTTAGTTAAAGGAACCATTATGATGGTTTGCCTGAGGGTTTCCCCCGAAGGCGTGATTAATACTATACCAAGTCCGGACTCTTTTACATTGGAAGCTCCACCCATAAATAAGGTCCAAACACCTAATGTTGATTCCAACACCATTACTGCCTCTTTGGTTGCCAAAGGCAGCAATCCCTGATTGAAATCGGCCACAAAGTCAGCCAAGACTTGTGATATAATTGCAGTCCTTGGTTTATATTCTATGTCAAACTCACTTATTTCGACGGCCCATTTGGCCAATCTACCCGATGTTGATACCCAATTTCTCCCTATATATTTTTAATATGCATAAATACTCTAAAAATATATATATATATATATATATATATATATATATATATATATATATATATATATATATATATATATATATATATATATATATATATATATATATATATAAGCATGCACAAGGTTTTTATAATTTTTTCTATAATTTTAAAGATTTTAAATTGATTTATTTCCTTCCCTTTTACTCATAAAATCCCCAAGAATTATCCATAAAATTATTGTTGGGGTGATTAATCATATAAAACCTATATTTATGCCAAAATATTGTTAAAATATTTTTAGTGCATTTTTATAATTGCATTTTATACTTTAAAAACTAAATTGCATATAATTGCAATATTAGCCCTAATAATGTATAATTACATTTATATGCATAAAATTGATCTTTGTTATAAAATAAAGACTATAAAGTAAAGACAAGTATAGAGAGAAACTGATATATTATTCGAATTCAAACTGATGTACATAATGAACTGAAATCTCTTCTATTTATAGAAGAAAGGAAATTGTTGTGTAAGCTGCTACTATACCAGATATGGATAATCTTCTACTGAGAGCAATGTTTATCCATAACGGAGTACTGAAAGGATAAACTTATTATACCCGATATGGATAATCTTCTACCGGGGGTAATGTTTATCCATAACTGGGTACTGAAAGGATAAGCTTATTATACCCGATATGGATAATCTTCTACCGGGGATAATGTTTATCCATAACTGGGTACTGAAAGGATAAGCTTATTATATCCGGTATGGATAATATTCTATCGGGGGTAATATTTATCCATAACTGGGTACTGAAAGGATAAGCTTATTATACCCGGTATGGACAATCTTCTACCGAGGATAATATTTATCCATAACTGGGTACTGAAAAGATAAGCTTATTATACCCGATATGAATAATCTTCTACCGGGGGTAATGTTTATCCATAACCGGGTATCGAAGTGATAAGCTTCTTCAGGAAGCTTATTTCCAATAGAGTACTTAAATAGATAAACATATTTACGGTGGAGTCCCATATGGATAAGCTTCTTCAGGAAGCTTATTTACAACGGAGTACTAAATGAACATCCATAATATAATATATTTATAACACTTCCCCTTGGATGTTCATTAAAAGATAATGTGCCTCATTAAAACCTTACTAGGAAAAACCACGTGGGAAAAAATCCTAGTGAAGGAAAAAGAGTACACATATTTAGTAATACGCATTGTTGGCTGCCTCATTAAAAACCTTATAAGGAAAATCCTGTGGGAAAAACCTTAGTAAAGGAAAAAGAGTACAACGTGCATTTTACTCCCCTTAAAGAAAACCTTATTTCAAATATTTGAGTCTCCACATTCCAATCTTGTATACCATATTCTCAAAAATTGATGTTGGTAAAGACAATCTGCTGGATTGTCACTTGAACTAATTTGATGCACATCAATGTCACAATTTTCCTGAAGATCATGTATGTAGAATAATTCTGTTGAAATGTTCTTCATTCTATCTCCTTTTATAAATCCTCCCTTTAATAGTGTTATGCATGAAACATTATCTCCGTATAATATTGTGGGTCTTTTATCACATTCCAACCCACATGTTTCTCGAATGAATCACTGATCTCAATCATATGCACTCCCTGTTTGCCGGTTTGAAATCGAGCTTTATGGGTATCGGATAAATAACCTGCATCTGCATTACCAATATGATCTGCACCACTTTTGTTAGAATTAGCAAGATAAATAAGTGCACCATCTACACCGAGATAGAGTATTTCAGGACCAAGGAGCTCCTTATCCTATTCTAGAGGTTGGAACGGATCCTCATTCACTTCAAGTGATTGAATATTCATTGGTGTACTTAATGGGTACACTTTGTCCATGTAAAAGTATTTTTAAGACCCTCTTGGAGCTCTTCCGGAGTTCCAATAAGATTTATGTCACCAACATAAACAACAAGTGTAACAAATTTTGATGACATTTTCTTTATAAAAATACATGGACAAATAACATAATTTATGTAACTTTCTTTCAACAAATATTTATTGAGGTGATTATACCACACGCGCACAGATTCCTTTAAACCGTACAAAGATCTTTAAAATTTGATTGAGTACATTTCTCAAGAGTTTGAATTATATGCTTCGGGCATTTTCAATCCTTCAAGGATCTTCATATAGATTTAGCCAAATAAGTCATATAGGTTAAGACTTGTATCTAAATGGTATGGCATCTTCAAGTGTCTGGACTGCTAGTCCGATCCTCACAATATTTTATAATATTGTGCACTATTTTGTATTAAATATATCGTCGACGATCATTTTGTGTCAGTTCCGAAGCGACATAACTTGTGGAGATCTCATCACTTTCTTTATTTTCAGGTACCTGAACTTTTTCAGGAGTTTCATGAAATGTTATGTCGTGGGCTCTTCTAGAGCTTATTTCCTCCTCATTTTGATCATTAGCTCCTACTATTTTTCAAGGATTGTTACCTTTGGAACCGATTGGTCTACCACGCTTCATGCGTACAGTAAACTCTATCCTTCAGGGACTTTAATTTTAATAGAAGCATTTGTAGCTGAAATATGATATTTAATTTTGGATCAGCAAATGCTTCTGGCATTCGACTTGAATTATCTTCTAAGTGAGGATCATGATATTTCGAATAGCATATTTTTCAACTGTTTATTCCATCCCCCAAATGTTAGAAAAACTAACATATATCCCCAATCATCTTTGGGGAACATATCTTTGTGTATTATGGTAGAGATATTAATCATATACCACACAACAAAAGATAGTAAAAATATTTGGTTTCTGATCCTAAACCAATTGTGAGGGGAGGACTTATCATATATTGCTGATCTAATGCATACAAGTGCTGCTATATGCAATTTAGAAAATCTTAGACCAACACATGAAGCTTTGCTCTCATAAGCAATGGTTTAGCCATTAATAAGAGGTAATCAATGCTAAACCAACTTGGATATAAACCAGCATTATCAAGATGAACTGTCTTGATTTCATAATCTGAAAATTATGCTCTTAATCGAGAAAAGCAATTCCAAATGCCAAACTGCAGGTTGACAATAATTACACATGTAACCATCTCATATATGCACATATAAGTAGTTCACATGATAGGTGAACAGACCCATATTCACCTTTTATATACTTCAGAATCAGGGGTCTTAGTCCCAACTTTAGCTGGTATAATCAATTCATTATGAAAACAAGCAACAGATGAGAATTCCTGAAGAATCTTTTAGTTCTTTAGTATATGCTTATCTGAATTCTCAAATAACTCATTTAAAAATGGCAAATGAAACTTCAAGTTTATCATGTCATGTGCTATCTCTTAGTAAACTTCTGGTTTAATATGGCATAAACTTTTGCTTTAGTAAACTTCTGGTTTACTGTGATACATGATATAGTACAAATTAAAGAATAAGGTGGGTAACTTCTCACATACATATTATTTTACCCCCTATGATTGTGAAAACATGAAGATTATCAATCTTCCAATCATTTGTAGGCTCAATATGATAGCCATTTGTATTAGTAAACTTCAGGTTTACTACAACATATGTTTTGACCATAATCATATAATATGAATGACATATTTGTATATAAGCTCTTCGAGAGCCTTCATTTATTATCCACAATCTAATATTTATCTGGCACTACTGGTGTCATGTATTCTTTAGGAAAACATTTAGCTCTTCAGGAGTTGTTGATACATTTTGTACTATCAAATATTGCTCAGACACTGCTAGTGTCATGAGAGAAAATCACAATCAAATAAACAATGTAAAACAATTGTTTAAGCACACGAAAACTCCTCTTCATAATATTTTTTCACTTGAAGAGGCAATTTCAATTGTGTTACTTCTTCAGGAGAAAATTTAAAATACAAAATATTGAGTATATATTCTCTCAATTATATTAACTCTTTTGGAGGTGAATTGTAATGTATTCACATCAAGAGCGCGTTCATATTTACCCGACTTATTATTATTGTCACATTCACTTCAGGGAATGGATTAATATTATCAAAAGTTCTCATCCTTCAGGAAATTGAACATAATTATCTGAATGCGCATTAATCACATCAAATTGTGATGCCTCAACCTCTTTTAAAATATTTACTACTTCAGGAGCATATCGAGGCGTGCATTTAATATAGAGAATATTTATGTAGCTTATCTTCAATTGTAACCATAGAAAGCCTAAATTATCACTTCTGGTGATCATTGGAATATACCACTTCTGGTAGTTAACAAAATATAATTACAATGAGATATACGAAATATAATCACTTCTTGTGGTTGTATATTTCTTGCAAACTCTGCTAGAGTTTAAGTTGATCTAATAATGTTATCCATAATCTTCAAAATGATATAAACAAGATATATTATAGTAAACATCATTATCAAATCATAAGTTTTCTTTATGTACAACAATTACATAACCATACTATCTATTACAAATAACAAAAATTAAAATATTTACATTTCTACAGATTCACCACCGATTATATGACTTGTTTCTCCTTCTGGGAGTGCAAGGTAATCAGTTACATCCAAATGCATGAAGTCTAAATTATCTTCAGAAATAAAATTTGCTTCAGCATTTTTCTCTGTCTTCTTTAGGGAGGCTTGATAAAGCTCAACCGGGTGCTTTGGCGTATGACAGGTACGTGACCAATGCCCTTTTTCTCCATATCTATAGCATGCATTTTCTGTATTTGGTGCTTGCACCGCTTCATGCTTTTGTTCCTTCCTTTTCCACTGCTGGTGGTGAGGAGTGTTCTTTGGTGCATTATTATTACCATGATTAGAGTTTCTTTCCCGACCACGACCATGACCACGACTGGGGCCACGACCTTTTCCACGTTTAGCCTGGTGGAAGTTCGTCTCATTCACTTCAGGGAATGGACAAGAACCAGTAGGTCGGCTTTCATGATTTTTCATTAATAGCCCATTATGTTGCTCGACTATAAGAAGATGTGAGATAAGTTCAGAATACTTTTTAAATCCCATCTCTCGATATTGCTTCTATAGGAGCATATTCGAGGCATGAAAAGTGGTGAAAGTATTCTCCAACATATCATGATCAGTAATATTATCACCACATAACTTCAATTGGGAAATAATTCTGAACATAGCAGAATTATACTCACTGATAGATTTAAAATCTTGTAGCCTTAGATGAGTCCAATCATATCGTGCCTGTGGAAGAACAACCATCTTCAGGTGGTCATATCTATCTTTCAAATTATTCCACAGTATGACTGGATCTTTAACAGTAAGATATTCCATTTTCAGGCCCTCATCAAGGTGATGGCGTAGGAATATCATTGATTTGGCACGGTCTTGGTTTGATGCCTGATTTTTGTCTTTGATGGTGTCTTCCAGACCCATCGCATCAAGATGAATTTCAGCATCAAGCACTCAAGACATGTAGCTTTTGCCTGATATATCCATGGTACAAATTCAAGTTTAGAAAGATTTGACATTATTTAGGAAAAGAAAGTTCTTACCTCAGATACTTTCAAAATATTTGCTCGAGATGGCAGAGTCTCGTGCTGATAACGTGTTATAAAATAAAGACTATAAAGTAAAGACAAGTATAGAGATAAACTGATATATTATTCAAATTCAAATTGATGTACATAATGAACTGAAATCTCTTCTATTTATAGAAGAAAGGAAGCTGTTGTGTAAGCTGCTACTATACCAGATATGGATAATCTTTTACTGAGAGCAATGTTTATCCATAACGGAGTACTGAAAGGATAAGCTTATTATACCCGATATGGATAATCTTCTACCGGGGGTAATGTTTATCCATAATTGCGTACTGAAAGGATAAGCATATTATACTCGGTATGGATAATCTTCTACTAGGGATAATGTTTATCCATAACTGGGTACTGAAAGGATAAGCTTATTATACCCGGTATGAATAATCTTCTACCGGGGGTAATGTTTATCCATAACTGGGTACTGAAAGGATAAGCTTATTATACCCGGTATGGATAATCTTCTACCGGGGGTAATGTTTATCCATAACTGGGTACTGAAAGGATAAGCTTATTATACCCGGTATGGATAATCTTCTACCGGGGATAATATTTATCCATAACTGGGTACTGAAAGGATAAGCTTATTATACCCGGTATGAATAATCTTCTACCGGGGGTAATGTTTATCCATAACCGGGTATCGAAGTGATAAGCTTCTTCAGGAAGCTTATTTCCAAAAGAGTACTTAAATAGATAAACATATTTACGGTGGAGTCTCATATGGATAAGCTTCTTCAGGAAGCTTATTTACAACGGAGTACTAAATGAACATCCATAATATAATATATTTATAATAATCTTTTATATTTTTAAAGTGTTAAATTTCTATTTTAAATCATTTTAGTATACAAATTTTTTTTCCAGAAATTATCTATTATTTATTATAAATTATATAGGGATAAATTGGCTATTTAAAATGTTGCCAGATTTGCACTTCAATTTTAGCCTAATTTTAACCCAACCCCAGCCAAATTCCTAATCAGATTACCCGACCCAGGCCCTAATTACACCTACCCGACCCAAACCTATTAAATCCTGGTCGTTGATCTAAAAGATCAACGGCTTTTAGATCAACGACCCTCGTCTGTTCTTGCCTTTTATTAACTCTAAACGACCCCCAACCCTAAGTCATTTTCCAAATCTGTCGCCTCTGTATTCTATCATCTCCCCTCCTCTCTCAACAACTCAACCAAACCCTAGCCCTTCAAACCACAAACCTCTCTTCTCCGGTCTTCTCCGGTAATCTCCCATCAACTCCTAAGACTCCAATGGTTTCTCTAATGCCATGCTTGCCTTCTCTAAGGTCTTCAAGGGCCTAAGGCCATGCCGACATACACCTAGGGTTCGTCACTTGTCTGTTCTTGGCTACTCCAGTGTGATTTCGAGCAAAATCACGTTGTATTTGTTACGATCCTTGGATTCTAGACAGGTTCTTTCATCTCTATTTGGGTTTCTTCTGAAACCCTAATTTCTGCCTACATCTCCTAGATCTGTACAAATTTAACACGATTTGAGTTTGTTTCTTTTATGTTTTACAATATCCTTGGAACTCTTTACAAGAACCATGTGATTTCAAGTGTTTTCGTCCTCTTCTAAAATTAGGGGTTTTGGAACTTCTTCTAAAACTTTGTTTAAACTGGTTCTTAATGCTTAAACTTCTATCTCTTGCATATTTCGAATGATTTTGTGATTTTACTACATTTTCAACTCGCCTATATTGAAAGCCCTAATTTTCTAGATTTCTTCGTTTGGTTCTGTGTATTAACATGACTTCTCATTTCTTGTTTGAGTTTTTGTGACTATCTTGCTTCGAATATGTTCTTACTGAGTTTTTTGTCTAACTTATATCACCTCTATGTGTTTGTGTTCATCTTGACTGGTCAATACTTTCCTCTTTGCTTGTTATGTTTGGTTACTCCTATCTCACTCTTTTTATATGCTAAAACTCTCTCTTTGATTGACTCTTAACTCCTTGTTTCTGGGCTTGATTTGAAAAACTTCCCTTTAGACCTTCGATTTTCCTGTTTAAACTTGGGAACCCATGTTACTCTCCTTAAATCAGTAATTTCGAATCCTTGATTCCATGATTTACTATATGCTGATTTTCAATTATTTCCATATTCTGCAACTTTATTTTGGTTTCTTACCTTATTTGGTTAACCGAGTATTTTACTGATTCTTCATTAGTTATTTCCTTAATTGAACCCCTTTGTACTTACCCCTAATTGTCTATTTTGTACCTTATCTCTACTTGATTTCTTTCATTAATTATTTCTGCCTATTACCGTTAGTTGATTACCCCTTAATTAAAAGAGTACTTGCATTGATTTGATTCTGATTAATATTTGGTTCTATAATTACTATACTACTATGATTCTTGCCTTATTTATATCTAATTTCGAACTACTATATATACATACTCTCTCATTAGCACAAACACGAATACATTTGGTTCAAAAACTCTCTCTCACACAAAACTCTCTTCTGCTCTCTTTTCTCAGGTTACTTGCTATTGTTCTAAGTTAGTCGACTGCAAGCCAAGGCTGATTAGTCTACTATATTGCTACTTACTTTGTGTTTACTACCTTCTTTACTGGTATGTTCCAATTTTAATTCAAGTCCCAAAAACAATATACTTCTCCTATTACTTCAATTTGTCATGTTTCTAATATGCTTTTACCTATGGTTTTATTGTTCAACCTGCCATTAACATGTCTACTTTATTGTCTTATGTACTGCATGCTATATACCTGTTAGGATCCCCTTCTAGTATGCCTTAATGTGTATGTGTTTTCCTGATCCCTAGCATGCCCCCTTCCTGTGAAAAATAATTGGCTATCCTAAGCTTCTTGATTGTGTATTAACTCTACAGTTCATGCTTTAAAAAGCCTTGACCCCCTTTTAAGGGCTTCTCTGGTCTTGTACCTATGTGTATCAATGTTTACTATATGCCCTATGCTTACCCCAAACCCCATTGCCCCTAAGTGGATGTGTTCACCAGTCTAACCTCATATATTGAAGTGCTGATGAACTTCTTCTAGTTCTGTATTTGGTTTGGTTGATTGTTGATCACTTACCCCTTTTAAATTGTATTATTCAATAACTCCCTAGGTGTTTTAAAAAACCATTTCAAACAAACCTACCTTTTAATACTATTTTCCTACTAAAACCTTTCCAACTATATCAAGCACTACCACCCCACTCCTAAGTCACTAGGTTCTGCCCCCTCCAGTGTGTGTACTGCCTTGGGATCCTCTTGAGAACCCTCTGAACTCTGGAACACTGAGGCTGGCTCTTCCACAGTGCACTTATTCAATTTGGTTACCAAGTCTAGGTGCAAGCACTGCCCGAGATCCTTAGGGAACTTTGATGCACCTAGACAATGATATTGTCTATGGAATTTGGGCATTTGAGGCTATTGGAGGCTTTGGAAATCTGGGCCTATTTGAAGGCTCCCTATAGACTAACTTCTTATTTTTTCTTATCTACTTATCTAATTCATTCATATGGTCTATAATAACTTGTAAACGAATATTAGGGTAACTTGTGAAAAGTGTGGGTAGTTACATGTTTGTGGGGTAATACGGGTAGAAACCATGCCTATAGGACTTTATAATTTGCTATGATTGCCTTACCAAGTAGAAACCATGCCTATAGGACTTTATATTTTGCTACGTTAGAAATCATGACTATTGGTCTCAAGTGGTTCCAATAATAGAAATCATGTTATAGGTCTTAAAACCAACTTCATGAGTAGATACCATGCCTATAGGATATGATCCAATTCAACTTCTGTTATAACAAGTGTTTACATGTGTGTTTCATTTGACATCATGCCTGCAAATTTCTAAAATCAATATTAAACAATTAGATGTCATGCCTATGGGGAACAACACCATAAATTCTGCCTATAGATTTAAACCAGTTTAGTTTAAATAAATCAATCCAGTTCACGATTAGTTCACTTCGAAACTAGTCTAATTAGTGGTTTATTTTCCCTAAAACAAGTTCTTTCAAAAACTACCTCAATCTATCATTAGACAGCATGCCTATAGGGATTCAAGAGTCCGTTTTTAAATCTGCCATGTTTCCACTATATAAACATAGTTATCAGTATTCCGCGTGGAGGCAAGCCTATAGGGCGTTTTCAAATCCTGTAACTCTGAAACTGTTTTTGTTACTTAATGTTGTTATGATTCTTTTAACAGGCTTTAAAAATCAGCAGGCAACTGATAGGGTCATTACTTCTAAGTTTATGAAATAAACTGTCTATCTTTTGTGTCTTGATATTCATGCCATAGGATACTGTTTAACAAAAAACCCCTATTTATTCTTGAGTCGTACTGCTTATGTGTATTGTTTGAGGAGGTAAACTTGAGCCTCTAATTGCTCCCTTTTTGTCTTATGTGCTAAGGTCCTAATTGTTCTTACCTGTCGCCTTAGTATTTTCACCTTTAAAACCCTAGGGGTCTGTCTAGAACTACCTATAGGTAGATGTTCTAAAAATTCCTCGAGGACCATTAAGAAGGGACGGATAACAAGACGCAATAGAGATCGCTGACCAACACTCGTTTTTATGACCACTAAAGGTGTGGTAAGGGTAGATATGGGATATGATGACTACACACTAATGTCACGTGTAGCCCCTCGTTGAGGAGTGTTTACCAGATATTGTGTGGGGTGATCCTATAGGCTAACCAACCTAGGACTCCCCCTTTTCAAAATTCCTTTTGTTTAAACTTTGTTTTATAATACAACTTGTCCAAAACCTTTGTCTTATTATTTGAGTTATACAAACGTGCCTTATTTGTTATTATTTATTTCAAGTATTTATTTGGACTAATTCGTAAATATAAGTTCAGCCAGGACCCACAGTTATGGACCAAGAGGGGTGCCTAACACCTTCCCATCGAGGTCATTTCGAGCCCTTACCCTAATCTCTGGTAATGCAAACTAGTCCATGAGTTAATTACTCTAGGTTCCCTAACGCACCTTAATTCGTTAGGTGGCGACGCTTTAAATACCCAATTCCCATAAGGAAATGAGTTATTACCCCCATGAATGTCGAAACTCGGACCTCTCTCCGCGGAGGGAAAAAGGGGGCGCGACAGCATGGAGACTCTGCTGGGGATACCTTTTAGGCTCTTACCTTAACGAACTTATTTTTATTAGTCCAAACATGCTTTATCTCGTACCCCTCTCCCTTATTTGAATTTAACTGTCCGTTTTATTTTAATCGTTTATGATTCTTTATCCCTGAAACTGATTTGTCTCTTTGTTTTCTTTTTCCTGTAACTGTCTTTCAATTATTTAAATACTGTATTTATTTTTCCTACGTGCAAATACTTGACTACATGTTATTAACTACTACATAAATCATGCTCCACATCATATTCCACTCGTGCATATCAAATCCTATAGCAACACTTTAATGAGTGGTTGCGCTCTTCCTATTTACTACCTTTAAATTCGGAAAGGCTTATTTGCGGTAAAACCAGTCGATCAACGGTGCAGTCGACGGTTCCATGCCTTCCCCCTCAAGTTGTCCGCTTGAGGGTACCAGTCTAAAACCCTATAGAAACCTTACTCTAGTCAATATTATGCATGCATCATAGTCAAACCTAGTCGGATCAATATGTTGTCTACATAATGATCCTTTAAGATAATCCTTATCCAATAGTCCATCGGGTTTTCCATAATCCCAACGGACACAATCAAATTCTGTGCATTAATTTGGAGAACTAAATGCCGATATGATGATCGTAAATGTATAAATAGTCGAATCTAGTGGGGGTAAGGTCCAACCCATTTGTTTTGTAGAAGATGAGATACAAGGTCCTCAGATTCGGTATGGTTAGCACACCCTCACTCTTGCTAGACTGGTGGAAGAATCTTCCATCAGACGACCAAATCAATGAATGGAAAGAGAGGGCCGCCAAATCTAGTGAAAAGCTGGAATATCTGGAATACAACCTGTTGGAATTTGAAGGAAAAGTGAGGAAAAGAGTCACCGACTGCCAGAGCACTGAGGGAAATGAAGGAGGACATTTTGCAAAGGCATTCTTACTGGTGAACCTACGCGAACTGGAGGATTTGATCAATGAGAGCATTCAACCTGAGGATGGTCCTTCTGAGACCAAATAGATTAGGTTTACTCGTTTTCCAAATGTAATAAGGCCAAGTGCCAATAGTAACTCATTTTATTATTATCTTAGTGTCAATTTGTGATTCATTTATTTTTATATTATGAAATGAAGCATTTATTGGCATTTAAAGTTCTCCAAATCTATTTGTCGCTAGGCCTACCTTGGGCACAATGAGGTTCCTAAATTAAGATGTGAATTTACATTTCCACATTATGTGTTTAAATACTACAAACATTTCAGAATCCTCACTGACTTGTTACCTTTTTGTTTTTTCTTTATTTTTGATTATTCCCATCCCCTTAGGTTGGTTCAGTTATACTGGCCTCATCAGCATATCACACTAGATCTAGAGTCCCTCCACCTCCTCCTCCTCCAAGCAACACAAAGGGAAAAGGAAATACAAAAATGGACGAATATTGAGAACGCGGAAACCTCAGATGACTGCAGTACTCCGGCCCCAAATGTCTAGTTTTGAGACTGGAACAAAAGATACTGGAATTGCAAGGAGAACTTAAGAAGGTTCGCAACTTGGAAAACTTGTCACTCACCCTTAATGTCCCCGATATCCACCAACAAAACACAAAGAACCCGACAAAACCGACAGCCACAAGATCCTTCCGCACAAAATCAATACGCGACTCCACCCAAAAATATCAATCCATTGCCAATACCAACTCCACCGCCACATCATCATCCAACAACTCAGTACCCACCAACTACCACTTACCACGCTCTCCAAAACACATCACTACTCATTCCCGATCCCCAAAACTCCACCAATGACCATCACTACACCCAAGTTCCTGGCACCCATCAAAGCAACCCCATATATGTGGAAATTGTACCTCCGTCTCCCCAACCAGCCTCATATGCATCGAAATCCTCCGAGAAGGACCTGCTCATTAAAAACATGGTTGAAGAACTCCAGAAATTAACAAGTTGAGTTCAAGGTGTTGAAGGCGCCAGAAGAATAGAAGGTTTGAACTATGAAGATCTATGCATACAGCCGGATGTCGAACTGCCATAAAGGTACAAACCTCCCAAGTTCTAAATGTTCGATGGTACAGGTGATCCCAAAGTTCATTTAAGGACCTATTGTGACAAGCTTGCCGGGGTCAGGAAAGATGGTACATATGATCCTAGGTGATCCTATTGGGTAAGTATGGCGTCAGATTTCATGGACCGGTTCAGATTCAACACAGAGAATGCACCGGATGTCTTCTACATTCAGAGTCTTAAGAAGAAACCTACTGAGACTTTTTCCGAATATGCTAATCGTTGGAGGTCAGAAGCGGCTAAGGTCAGGCCCTCTTTGGATGAAGAACAGATGAATAAATTCTTCGTTAGGGCACATGATCCACAATATTATAAGAGGTTGATGGTTATCGAAAATTATAAGTTCTCTGATATCATCAAACTCGGAGAAAGAATCGAAGAAGGAATCAAGAGTGGGATGGTAACGAACTTCGAGGCTTTGCAAGCCACGAATAAGGAACTACAATCAGGTGGCATATCAAAGAAGAGAGATGTTAGGGCAGTAATTGTGGCCTAGGGCCTAAAATCTCCACTTACCTATCAAACACCTACACCCACATTTCAAACACCTCCACCCACATATCAAACAGCCCCACCTCCATATCAAACACCTCCACCCATATATCAAACACCCCCACCCACATACCAAGCATCACTGCCTACATATTGTGAGCACATGATTTTTTCTTCACGGAAATCACTCCAAAAAGAAATCAAAAAATAAAACAAGTTACCTTCGGGTACAATTTTGAGAATTTGCGTGACATTTTTGGTAATCATTTTTGTCCGTAAATGTTTACCTTTTTGTAGTTAATCGCAAAATGTAAAATAAATATATTACATGCTTATTTGGGATTTAATTGTACATTTAGGAATTAATTAAATCATGGTTTAGTTTTTAAAGAAAAATCGCAAAATGTATGTTTTCGTCTTGTGTTTTGTTGTCGTGGTGTGATTTTACCTATTTAAATATTTTAATATGTGTGTTATAATTGTGTTAAGTGTTAATTAATATGTGTTTAGTTTTACTTTAATTAGGTATTGTGTTTAAATTAGAAAATAAAAAGAAAAGAGTGCAAATTGGTCTAAATCGGATTGGGCCAGTTTATTTAGAAAATTCAAGGCCCAAAAGCACCAAAAACCAGCCCAAAGGCAGCCGGTCCAAGAGACCCATCGCTCAGGCCACTAAACGACGTAGTTTGACATCAAAACTACACCGTTTCAAGAACAATCCATCTCAGCCGTTCAAACCAAGTTGATCTGACGGCCCTCGTCACATATCCATACCCATTGTTTAAACCCGACCCGTTCAACCCCGGACCAACCCAACCTCTTTCAGTTGGAACGACACCGTTCCTCACCAGCTGAAAGATCTTGGCCCTCAATCTCGCTTCATCTAACGGCCAGGATCTAATCACTCACTAACTATAAGCCCAAAACCTTACCCCACGCCCCCATCCAAACACCCCCCATTTTCATCGTCCCAAACCCAGACCTCCCAAACCCTAGCCGCCCCTGTTCACCTTCACCGTAAACCCGGCGGCAACAACGTCGGTGACCACCAAAGTTACACCCCTAGGGCACCTCGACCCCCTGAACACAGATCCACCAGCCGTGGGTCTCAAATCTTCCCCCACCGTCTCGAATCTTCATTTGAAGATTCGAGCCAGACCCCAACCTGCACCAAACCCCCCCAAATCCATACCAGGCACTCCCCTGACCTCCCTCATGACAAAACCAGGCTGGGTTTGGTCCGAATCCAACCAGGAAGACCTGAATCCCAAATCCGCCCTAGGAACCCTAGAAGTCCTGAGTCCGAGTTCTTGTCCGTTTGAATGAGAATATTAGGGTCTAATGGACCTTAATCGAAGTGTTCTCAGTTGAGAACACTTCGATTAAAGTCTGTTCAACCCCAAAAGAAGTTTTGATTCGAAATCCGAGACAGGGTCTTCTGATTTTTTTTTCAAACCTTTAAGGTATTTCTGCTTTCCTTTTCCTTGTCAGTTCATTTTGTTGTTTTGTTATAGTTAAATGTCTGTTAATATGTCCAAATGTTTAGTTGATTTATTTTGAATTTTTGTGTCGACTGTTTATGTCCATTTTGCCCGGACCTTTTATTTGGTCGAATCTCTTTTGCTATTCATTGATGAATGTATGTGTTTAATAGTGTAATCGATTGAAATGAATTTCGATCGATTAATTAGTTCCCAGGGTCATTTCTTGTTTTGACAGTGCAATCTGAACTCCATGTTCAATACTGTTCGATTCTGATCATTAACTATTGATTGTATGTGTTGTAATTCGCGTAGTCGATTCGGCGTATGTCGTCAATTAGTTTCAGCTGGGGATGACAGTAATCTGACTCATGCTTTTTAATTTCACTAAGCCATTGTTTGAGTTATCTAAGAATTGATTTTAACTGCTCATGGTCTGATTAGTTGAACCAAGAGTCATTAAGGATTGGGTTATAGCTACAGTTTAGGTTTGAGTTTGAATCGATGGCATGTGCACTCTTGGGCAGCATGTGCATTATAGTTTCTTTATTGAATTAAAGCAAATTTGACAGCATGTGCTGTCAGGGCATATTCAGGCTGCCCATATTTGCTAATTAGAATAAGGGACAGGCCACTTTAGCAGTAAAGAAAGGTTCTGTCAGGGAAATCTTATGGGGGATACTATTCTTTTAAGTTTTGAGTGGAAAAACAGAAGAAGGCACATGGGGGGGGGGTTCAATGAGAAATAGGCTGGATTCTAAGCTATAAAAACATGATAGAAGAGACACAGAAAGGAGGGAGCATTCTGAAAGGGCAGACCTTAGGAGATAAAAAAGAAGATAGGGGGATTGGACAAAACAGTGGAGAGGGCAGAAAAATATAGTTCAGAAAATCAAAGATAGTTCTGAAAATTAGAAAAGAGAGGGTTCAGAAATCAGGGAGGGAGATAGAAAAGAAAATTTCTGTTGTTTGATTGAAGTTGAAAACTTTGCTTTTCCTCACCTTTTTGTGTTTGAAATCAGCATCAACTGCTTTGTTCTATTCGAAATTTGGGGTTTCTTTCCTTTGAGGGTCTGAAAATCAGAAACTGTGTTTCAATCTTGTGTCGGATTCATCTATTACCTGTTGAGTAACATTGGAGTTTCCTGGGTCTCAACTGAGCCTTGTTGAGTCTTTTACTTGGACATTGGGTACTGTTTCATTGAGTTACTACTGTTTCATTCTGCCTGGGGGTGCTATTGCTGCTGTATTTGTTGTTGTTGCTGCTGTCCTTTGCTACTGCTGCTGACTTCTCTATCCTTCTTCTTCTTCTTTGCATTTCAGCATCCAGGTACACATTTTGAATCTCACCTTGATGTAACAGTAACAATGAGTATTGAAATGAAAGGCGCGGAGAATTTTTCAGTCATTTGGTGTTGTGCCTATAGTCTTATAAAGTGTTAGTAGATTTGTGCAAATCTTTATGTTGTAACTCAATAAGAAAATACAGCAGTTAGTTTCGTATCTAATTGAAAACTTAGTTTGTTTAATCATTATGATTTACAATGATTTAGCTTGTTTAGTTTGTACGTATGATGTAATTATGTAATTCGGGGAATGCACGAGTAATTGGTATATCGATAACTAGACTTCATTTTTTATTTATATTTTGTATGTATAAGGTAGATTGCTACTAACCTGGACAAACTCCATATAGCTTTAAATCATTTAATTTAACTTTGTCACGTCCGGATTCCATTAGGCAGTTTCGAATCCAATTAGTAGCATCTCCTAATAAGTAGTTGATTCCATTAATCAAGCCCAAATAAGTTAGTTTAAAATTCGAACTTGAAGAACATTTAGTGTAAGTTTAGTATTTTTATTAATCTTGCCTGCAATCTCCTTTAGCAAATTAACAGCATGTTCACCCGTGAAATAAGGCACGAGACAATTCCCGCCTCATAAACAACTAATCAGATAATCAAACAAGAATCCGGAGTTGGCCAAGCATGCAATTTAATTAGAATGTATTTTCTTTCTTCCATTTCTTAGAGACGAACATAATAAAGATGTAGTCATTGTAGGTTTGCCCGTTTCATAAAATGAGACGAGCCTCGCCAAATGAGATGCACAAACTGCAGGGCCCTCATAAATGTACATATTAAATACTTAGAATCCGGGATGGGTCATTTAGCGAATTTCATGACCCTCCCCAAAAATAATAACGTGATAGTCTCTTTAGGCGCGTTTTAATAATATTACTTTCTTAAATTCGGGTGCGCATTTATGTGACCCAAATTCAAATCTCAACGGAGTCGAAATATGTTAACAACTACGGGTACATTGATTGTGACGTGGTTCGAGATACATTTTCACGACGTTGCAATTCTATAAAAATAAATGATAATAATAAAAGCGGTTTAAACTTAATAAAAGCACATAAGTCACAACATGTATTTAAATCAGATATTTAGCCATTATAACAATTTAGGCGACCGTGCTAGAACCACGGGATTCGAGGGTGCCTAACACCTTCCCTCGGGTCAACAGATTCCTTACTTAGAATTTCTGGTTCGCAGACTTCATTTGGAAAGTTGAATATTTTTCTCGATTTGGGATTCAAGATAAACCGGTGACTTGGGACACCAAAAGCCAAACCTTTCCCAAGTGGCGACTCTGAATTAAATAAATAATCCTATTTCGAATATTGTCACTTAAATTGGAAAAACTCCCTCGCGCATTAACCCTTCGGGGCGGGCACGCAAAAAGGAGGTGTGACAGCTCTGGCGACTCTGCAGGGGACATAGTAACCTAGAACCACTGATTCAGGGTTCAAGAATTCGAGCTTAAAATAATTATTATATTTGGCTTTATTATCTGATCTTTATTACATGTTTTGGCATAATGTGCTAAATGTTGCCTTTTACCGCTTTGATATTATCTGAACTGTATATAAACTGTGCCGAAACCTTTCTCTCTTCACCTCCGGGGATGTGCTTACTGGTTGAGACTCCCTATTCTGTTAGTGTCATACCCTGAAATAAAAAAGAGGCTCGGACAAGTTACGAAGCCTGATGGCCTTTTGGTTCCCGGTAAGTTGACCCCTCCTCGACTCGAGTTGTCCGCTCGGGTACACAGTCTAGAACATATACCCAGGTTGTAAACCTAGTATAACGAAACCTCATGCCGGATCCCTAGTAGGAATGCTTATTTGCATCATGTTGCATTTGACATAGGGGACTCAACATAGGGGTTGGGTCCGTCTAGGACAAGTAACCTGAAATGAAAAGACCATCCTGCTGCATCTCGTTTGTTTTGCGCATTTATTTGCTTCAGATCTGCATGTTGATCGGTTTCTAAAAAAACAATTCAAAAAGGAAAGAAAAATAGCAGCATAGGGAGATAATTACTTATTTTTGGAAAAAATAAAACCAACAAGTAGTGTCAAAACCTCGCCGGAATTTTCTTAAAAAAAATGAAAACAAAAATTTGTCTTTTAGTTGATTTATTATTAAAAAAAACATATAAAAAAATTTCCTTTAATCACTTTCAAAATCCAAAAAATATATTTATTTAAAAAGGGAAAAATTCAAAAAAAAATGTTGTTTCTGTTGTAGTGTCTCTTTTATAAATTCAGACTAATAGTCCAAATGTTTCCCTAAAAAGATTTTCTTTAGTCTTTATCTCTTTTCAAAAAAAAAAATTATAAAAATCTAGATTTTTTTTCTTTCTAAAAAAAGATTGTATTCAGGAGGGGTTTAGTTTATTTACTCTACGCTTGATCAAGCCCGAACTATGCCGGTTTGATTCTCACAGAGTGTGAGATACGTAGGCAACCCTCATCGGGTCCAACTTCCTTTTTTTTCAAATATAGCCAAACTGCTAGAATTTTAATTTATGAGTCGGGTGATGCTGTTGTTGTCAAAAACAGCCGAATGTTCCCGAAAGGGACGGCGGAAGGCTGAATTTGCATAAACAGCCACTTTCGATCGTCTTTTAAAGTTTTGATCGATTGACCCTCACAGCCTTAAAATCTTCATCCCCGAAGTGCTGAAAGGCCGTGTTCGAAAATCGGATCTTTCTTTCTAAAATATAGTCAAATCATTTTTGTTTAACCACCCTAATAAATGTGTAGGATGAGCACAATACAAAACAAACCCTTTTCAATAATGACCAAGATCCCTTTTGAGTTGTGATTATGGTGGAATGGCCTAGGCAAAGAAGGGCAACATAAAGTAAAGAAGTATCTGAAAGATCTCCCGGATTTACTAGACATCCAGCCTCGGGGTGATGTTATCAAATCGTTGGTCACTTGCTGGGATTCGGCACACAATGTATTTCATTTCTCAGACTTTGAGCTCACCCCGACATTAGAAGAAATAGCGGGATACATCGGAAGTGATGAAGCTCCACTAAGGTTCAAGTACTTGATTGCACCTAGGGCCGTCACTGTACACCGGTTCTTGGATTTCCTAAAAATACCCCGAACATTTCATCATCCAGATTTTGCAAAAGGTTTCTGCAGTCTCCGCCTCATATATGCTAGATACGGCCACGTGGGCGGGTTCAATAAGCCAGACTTCAAACTATGCAGTAGAGGTAACCGACAAAAGTGGTATGAACACAGGCTGGTAGCTTTTATGATAGCTTTTTTGGGTCTTATAGTGTTCCCAAGGAAAGACGGAAACATCGATCTAAAAGTAGTTGGGGTCGTCAGTACCTTGCTCACCCATGATAAGAGTACTCTGGCGCCTATGGTTATGGCTGACATCTTCCGGGCTCTTACTATTTGCCGAGCCGGGGGCGACTTTTTCGAAGGATGTAACCTATTGTTGCAAATGTGGATGACCGATCATTTGTGCCACCGCTCCCCGCTCTTGGGTTACGGTTTGCCCGAGAAGACTTGTATTGGAGAATTCTACACAAGAATCAAAGGGGTTAGTCTGCCCGAGGGAGTCACAGCTTGGACGTCATTCTTCCAAACTCTCATTGCCAACCAAATTCAGTGGACGCTCAGATGGCTGCCTATTGAGGAAATCAAATACATGCCGACAACCAGGCCCCACTTTCTGTTGATGGGACTTAAAAGCATCCAACCCTATGCACCGTATCGGGTTTTGAGGCAACTTGGGAGGTATCAAGTAGTGCCAAAAGATGAAGACTTGAGTACCCAAGTGGTTGAAATTAGTCCGGACGGTCGGTTCCCCGAAGAAGAAGTTCGCCAGATCTGGAGTGAGTGTCAACATCTGACGGCAAACACTTGTGTGTTGGATACAGCTAAAGGAGAAGTTTCCCCGGGGTATCACGCTTGGTTTAGAGGTGACATGTCCTGCGAGAGACCAGCTAAAAGACATCATCTCAAAGATTTCGCTAAGTCATCCCAGGAGCAATGGAACTGGTTAGCAAAGGAGAAAGGCTATCGGGCAGAGATCGGTGAGTTGAAACAACAGGTTGAAAGTCTGAAATTCAATAACAATATGCAGGTCGCTGCAGATCGAGGCGAAATGAATAGATTGGCCCAAGAAAATGAAGAACTTAGGGCCCAAATCCAGAAATTGAGAATGGCTCTTGATAAACAACCAAGGAGTCGATCAGACGAGCAGTTGATAAAAGGGCTGAGAAGTGAAGTCAGGGAATGGCGAGATGGTTTAAAAGAGTCTGAAAACGTCATGGCAGAGCTCAAAGTACAGTGGGTAATAAGAGCAGATAAGCATCGCCGATACTTGAATCAATTGAAACATGGCCACGAGAAAACTGTTGCCAACATGAAGAGAAAAGTGGCTGCACTTGAGGTTAAAGCAGTTAAGCAGGCCGAGGATTTCCAAATTGAAAGCAGACACTGTTACGACTTGTTGGCCCAAATGGAGGTAGAAGTACGGTGACTGAAAAATCAGCATATGCAGGATTCTCAAGCATTAAAAACATGCAGTGATCTGATAAAACGCCTGTTTATAGAAAAGAGGCAAACCAGGGATAAGATTAGGACCATTGCCCATGCCATCATCAGAAGGTGTCTACGGTGTGAAAACATGACCAGCATTACTGTTCTCTCGGCAGTGATGGTTTATGTCAAACAGACCATGCATGAGCTGGAACAACTTGAAAGGGATCTCACACCTAAGACCGCAACGAGGCCGAACGATGCCCCGCGGGCACCAATTTTCGAAACCTTAATGCATTCATAGGTCGAGTCTGTATCTTAGCATCTTCTGTCCATCTTTTCGCATCAGGGTGCATTAGTCCGTTTGAGTCTTACTTATTTTCAAGGTTTGTTATTTCCCTTGTAATAGATTGAGTCCCTTGTACTTACTTGGTTGTAATAAATTGTTTCAGTAATAAATGTGTGCTTCTTTTACACTCATTTGTTTTGAACTACGTAATGATCTGATTCACGCGGCATCGTGATACGTAGGAAATCCTCATAGGATCCGGTCACTTTTTAACTGCAAATAATAATAATAATAAAAATAAAAAATGGTGATAAATAAAAGAAAAGCTTAAAGAGAAGCCGGAATGACGCATGTCTTTGTTGCAAGCATGTAGAAACCCACCCAACTGTATAGGTGCATCACACCCCAATGTGGGATTACCTGTCTGTTGTTTGTTTCAAACTAACCATTTGTTTGATGATAAGTCCAGGTTCCTAGAAAAGTGGTTTGGTTTTGTGGTAATCTGGCCTCACATTAGTACTTCACGAGGTCAAAAGGAAGCGTTCAGCCACCCGTCGCTAAATCAAGAGGAAGTGTTCATACATACTTCACAAGGTCGAAAGGAAGTGTCGAAATGTCTTCAGAAGTTCCTCTGCCAACGATTCCTATCTCGGAGGAAAGTTCAATCTCATCCATCCCAACTTCTGAGTCACCAACGGTCGAGGAAAATAGAATTCTACGTCTCCGCATGATGGAAATGTGGGATGCCTGGGCCAATGGAAAAGAGCCACCAAGTGCGATCCCTGGATTCCCTGAGCTTTTTGCTAGGGCAAGTGGGACCTCCAACATCCCCATAAGTTATTGAAATACCCCACTGGGATTTCCTACCATCTCAACCTACTTTACTGGAACACCTTATGAGTCTTTCCCCCAGGTGTTAGCTTCCGGTGCGGCTTCAAACATATTCACTGCTCCACCTTGTTCAGCCACGGCTCAACCTGTTTTACCCAGGCCTAACTTCGATTCATCATCCTTCACATTTCAAGCACCACCTCTTCCATTGGAACCTAGCCAGTTCACTACCAACGCTTACCCTCAGCCGTCTCGGTACGAGTTTATCACAGGACGGAGAAAGCCGAGAAAACGCCTGAACAAGAGGAAATGACCAGAAAAATGAGAAGCATGGAGAAAACTCTCAAAAATATACAGGGTCTGAGCGGGCAAAATAGCGTATCTTACGCTGACCTGTGCATGTTCCCGCACGTACATCTACCCTTGGGTTTCAAAACCCCAAAGTTTGAGAAATATGATGGGCATGGGGACCCCATAGCCCACCTCAAAAGGTACCGCAACCAGTTGCGGGGAGCGGGCGGAAAAGAAGAGCTTCTTATGGCTTACTTTGGAGAAACTTTGATCGGCATTGCTTCTGAATGGTATACGGATCAGGAAGTATCTCGTTGGCACATTTGGGATGACTTGGCTCGGGGTTTTGTCAGGCAGTTTCAATATAACATCGACATTGCCCCCGACAGGAATTCATTGTCGAATCTAAAGAAGAAGCCTTCGGAGAGCTTCCGGGAATATGCTGTCAAATGGCGCGAACAAGCGGCCAGAGTCAAACCTCTGATGGATGAAACAGAAATGGTCAGTGTTTTCCTTCAAGCCCAAGAGGCTGATTATTATCAAAACATGATGTCTGCATTGGGAAAGCCGTTTGCTGAAGCCATCAAAATGGGTGAAATGGTGGAGAATGGGTTAAAAATAGGGCGAATCTTGAGTCAGTCTGCTATAAGGGCCACCTCCCAAGCAATCCAAGGCGGGTCTGGAGGAGGAGCAAACCGAAAGAAGAAGGAAGAAGCAACAATGGCAACTTCGAGTGTAAGAAAACCCCATCCGTCCAGATTTCATTTCTCTGAAAGAGCCCCGCAACACTACTACCCCCATCAAGATGCGGCCTATGCTATGAACCTTCAGCCCTACACAGTAATGAATGCACAACCATATATTAGGCCACAACAACAATTTCACCAAAAGCGAGCTCAATTTCCAAGAAATCAACCTCCTCACCAAGCTCAGTATAATCCCCGACCTCCACAAAATAATCTCCCCTACAACGCCCGCACTCGAGAGCCGCCCAGGAAAACGGACTTCACACCTATTGGTGAGTCATATTCCAACCTTTTCCCTAAATTGGTCCAAATGGGTTTGTTACAACCCGTACCCCCAAATAGGCAAAACCCAGAGTCACTCTCTTACCAACCTGGTGCCCGATGTGCCTATCATTCTGGAGTGGAAGGGCATGACACTGAGAGCTATTGGACTTTGAAAAGGGTTGTTGAAAACCTCATAGAACAAAAGCGGATAGTGCTAAAGGATGAAGACATTCCTAATGTGACCAACAACAGTTACTGGCTCACAACAATGGACTGATTATTGGGATGATCTGTGAAGATAAAGAGTTTGATCCTGTCTTGAAAGCCATCATTGCAATCGCCGACATTGAGAAAAAGCTCAAGACGTATGCAAAGCAAGAAAAACGGGACAAGAAGAGTAAAACCCCCCCTCAAAACATAGAAAAAGCAGTGGAAACCAAAACTGTGGTAGTACCCTCGAAAGATGTCGTCCTTTATGTCCCCCAAGGTTCGAAGAAAGGACAAGTGACATTGAGCCCTCCAAGAAGGTTTGAGCTGAACAAAGGATCTAAAATGTATGTGCCCAAAGGGACCTATGCGGAACGGGGGCCAATAATTTTACCAAGGCTGAATGAGCCCGTGATTATTGGACGCGCGCCGCAGAGGCCCATGACAGATCCTACTACCATCCCGTGGAATTATAACAAGGCGGTAGTAACCTACAAAGGAAAAGAAATCCTGGGAGAAGTAAATGAAACTAACCCAACTGAGAAATACCTCAACCTGGAGGAGTTGAATGATTCTACAAAGAGGCATTTTCCACTCAAGAAACCAGTTAGTGCCGAGGAAGCGGAAGAGTTTTTCAGGAAAATGAAAACTGCGAACTACGAGATAATTGACCAACTCCGAAAGTCTCCCGCTCAGGTCTCGTTGTTGTCTCTATTAATGAATTCAACTGAGCATCAGAAAGTGTTGATCAAGACCCTCAACGAAGCTTAAGTCCCAATTGAAACTACCGTGGAACAGCTAGAGAGGATGGCAGAAAGATTCTTCATGATCAATCAGATTTCCTTCTGCAAAAATGATCTGCCCCCGGAAGGGGCCGCTCACAACAAGGCCCTCCACCTAACAGTTAAATGTGAAGGGTACTATGTGAAGAGGGTCATGCTGGATAGCGGGTCCGGAGTAGATATCTGTCCCCTTTCGACTCTGCAAAGAATGGAGATCGAGACAGGGAGAATCAGGCCCAACAACGTATGTGTTCGTGCCTTTGACGGCATCAAAAGGGACACCCTAGGCGAGATCGATTTGATTTTGACTATTGGACATGTGGATTTTGAGGTGACCTTTCAGGTCCTAGATATGGATACTTTTTACAATTTCCTTCTAGGAAGGCCTTGGATTCATGTGGTGGAAGCCATACCTTCTACTCTCCACCAGATGGTAAAATTTGTATATGAAAATCAAGAGATTATAGTCCACGGAGAGGATGAGCATTCAATTTATCGAGACCCGTCGGTTCCATGCCTCGAAGCTAAGGAGGGTAGTGAACATATAGTCTATCAAGTTTTCGAGGTTGTGGTCGCAGACCAATGCGAAGAAGGAAGCCCTTACCCTCAACCTTTTCTCTCAACAGCGTGAGTTATGGTTGCCAAGGAAATGATCAGGCATGGTTATAAACCGGGGAAAGGACTCGGGGCATCATTGCAAGGTATCACCGAGCCTATCACCTTACCTGCCGCCGAAAAGTTCTTCGGTGTTGTTTTTTACGCCGAAGAAGCTGACGTAATGTGGGCAAACCAACGGAAGAGCAATGGTTGGGTTTTATCTCAGCCAATTCTGCATCTTTACAGAACATTCGTGAGACCCAAGTACATTGAAGAAAGAGAGGATGAGACCTTCACAACCGAGGAAATTGAAGAAATATGTGGGGTTATGAGGCAAATGCTGTATGAAACCCATATGGTTCAGCCGGGGGAAGGCTCGAGCACCGCTGAGGTGCTTTACATGGGGCCTGGTGCCAAATTGCAAAACTAGAAGGCTACTCCGTTTCCGATCAAACGGGAATCCTGGTAGACTAGTCTTGCCACCTTTTCTGCATCACGAGTTATTTTGGGGTGTAACTCGAATGATTTCCTTTTAGTTTCCTGTCCTTAAATTCTGATGTAAACCCTATTATCTTCAAAATTCAATGAAATGAAATTAATATTTCATTTTCCATCTTATTTATTCTCTCTAATTGTTTTATTTTTTTTGTTTTATTTCTTTCAGTTCTAATAATGCGGTTTTAAATAACATGACATGCTTGCGGACTTCATGCCCAGATCCAAACATGCAGTCTAGCTGCGAAATAATGAACCAAGAAATGGAATACGATGAAGAAGAGGCTTTTAAGGAAATAAATCGAGAATTGGAACACTTTGAGAACAAACCTAAGCTGAATCTGAATGACACCGAACCGGTTAATTTGGGAACTCCTGAGGAAATCCAAGAGACCAAAATAAGCATTCACACGGACAAGAGAATGCGAGACGCGATAATTCAACTCCTTTTTGAATTTAAAGATGTGTTTGCTTGGTCATACGATGACATGCCAGGATTAGGCGTTGATCTAGTGGTGCATAAATTTCCAATTCACCCTGATTGTCCTCCAGTTCAACAAAAGCAAAGAAAGTTCAAAACTGATGTCAGTGACAAGATTAAAGAAGAAATCACCAAGCAGCTGAAAAACGGGAGTAAATGTATGGAGACTTGGGTTGGAAAATGTAGTTCCAGTGCCGAAAAAGATGGGAAGACTCGGGTATGTGTGGATTATCGAGATTTGAACAGAGCGAGTCCCAAAGACAATTTCCCATTGCCCAACATCCACATCCTTGTTGATAATTGTGCCAAAACATGAGATCCAGTCTTTCGTAGATTGTTACGCTGGGTATCATCAGGTGTTGATGGATGAAGAAGACGCCGAGAATACTGCTTTCACTACACCATGGGGCACTTACTGTTACCGGGTTATGCCATTTGGTCTGAAGAATGCTGGGACAACTTACATAAGGGCCATGACTGCCATTTTTCATGACATGATACATCAAGAAATAGAGGTGTATGTGGACGACGTGATAGTCAAGTCCAGGACGCAGGACAATCATATCCAAGACTTGAGGAAATTCTTCGAGAGACTAAGGAAGTACGACTTGAAGCTGAACCCAGCCAAATGCGCTTTCGAGGTCCCATCAGGCAAGCTTTTGGGTTTAATAGTAAGCAGGAGAGGTATCGAATTAGATCCAACAAAGATAAAATCTATCAGAGATCTACCTCCCCCAAGAACGAAGAAAGACGTGATGAGTCTGTTGGGAAGGTTAAACTATATTAGTCGATTCATTGCCCAGCTAACTAGCACGTGTGAGCCCATATTTAAGCTGTTAAGGAAGGATGCAGCGATCAAATGGATGGCTGAGAGTCAAGAAGCTTTTGACAAGATCAAGGAATATCTTTTAAATCCCCCAGTTTTGGTCCCGCCAGAGCCCTGTTCTTGTATCTGACAGTCTTGGAAAATTCTTTCAGTTGCGTCCTCGGGCAACATGACATAACCGGAAAGAAGGAGCAGGCGATCTACTACTTGAGCAAGAAATTCACCGGCTATGAGGCCAAGTACACTCTGCTGGAAAGAACGTGTTGTGCTTTGACATGGGTTGCTCAAAAATTGAGACATTATCTCCAAGCTCACACTACTTACCTCATAAGCAGGTTGGATCCTCTGAAATACATATTTCAGAAACCGATGCCTACTAGAAGACTGGGCAAGTGGCAAATCTTGCTTACTGAATTTGACATAGTCTATGTCACCCGCATGGCAATGAAGGCCCAGGCATTAGCGGATCATTTGGCCGAAAACCCGGTTGATGAGGAATACCAACCGTTGAGTACTTATTTTCCTGATGAAGAAATCAACACCATAGAAGTAACCTCGGAAAACGCTCATGTTTAGAAGATGTTCTTTGATGGGGCTGTAAACGCCAAAGGCATAGGAATAAGGGCAATCTTGATCTCACCTGCTGGTCAACATTATCCGGCTACAGCTAGGCTTCGTTTCTTTTGCACGAACAATACAGCTGAATATGAAGCCTGTATCATGGGCATGAATATGGCGATCGATCAGGATGTTGAAGATTTATTGATTATGGGGGATTCCGACCTGATTATCCGGCAAGCCCAAGGTGAATGGGAAACTCGAGATGTCAAGCTTATTCCTTATCGACAGCACGTGGAAGAACTCGGCAATCGTTTCAAGTCAATAGAGTTCAGGTACATCCCGCGGTGTCACAACGAACTAGCGGATGCACTTGCTACCTTGGCTTCAATGCTACCCTACCCAGGCAATGCCCACGTCGATCCCTTGGAAATCCAAATCAGGGAAAGACACGGTTACTGCAACGTAATCGAGGAAGGATCGTGTACACAGCCATGGTACCATGATATCAAGAGGTTCTTGAAGACACAAGAATACCCCAAACATGCTACTGGAGATCAAAAGAGAACCATTAGGCGGCATGCAGGTGGTTTCTTTTTGAGCGGCGAATTATTGTATAAAAGGACCCCGGACCTCAATCTGCTAAGATGTGTTGACGCTGAGGAGGCGGGAAGGAACATGCATAAAGTACACGCAGGAGTGTGCGGGCCCCATATGAACGGGTATGTTTTGGCAAAGAAAATCCTTCGAGCAGGTTATTACTGGATGACCATGGAAAAGGACTGTTTTAGCTTCATTCGAAAGTGTCATCAGTGTCAGGTGCACGGTGATTTGATTCATGCGCCTCCCACAGAACTGCATGCCATGTCTGCACCTTGGCCATTTGTTGCTTGGGGCATGGACGTCATTGGTCCTATCGAGCCGAAGGCCTCAAATGGACAAAGATTTATATTGGTTGCTATCGATTACTTCACGAAATGGGTAGAGGCTTTCACTCTCAAGTCTGTCACTAAAAAGGCTGTAGTGGATTTTGTGCATTCAAATCTTATTTGTCGTTTTGGTATTCCTGCAACTATCATCACAAATAACGCGGCAAACCTGAATAGTCACTTGATGGGGGATGTATGCGAATAGTTCAAAATAGCGCATAGGAATTCCACTCCTTATCGGCCCAAGGCCAACGACGCTGTTGAAGCGGCGAACAAAAACATCAAGAAGATTTTGAGGAAGACCACCCAGATTTCCAAACAATGGCATGAGCAGTTACCTTTCGCCCTGCTGGGATATCGCACTACAATACGCACATCAGTAGGGGCAACCCCATACTTGTTGGTTTACGGGACCGAGGCTGTGATACCGGCAGAGGTAGAAATCCCTTCTCTCCGGATCATTGTTGAAGCTAAAATTGAAGACAGTGAGTGGGTCAAAACCCGTTTGGAACAGTTATTGCTGATCGATGAAAAGCGAATGGCTGCGGTCTGTCAGGGGCAGTTGTACCAACAAAGAATGGCCCGTGCTTACAACAAGAAAGTGTGACCCAGGAATTTTGAAGTAGGTCAACTTGTGTTAAGGCGCATTCTTCCACATCACCAGGAAGCGAAAGGAAAATTTGCTCCTAATTGGAAAGGTCTATACATCATCAGGAAGATATTGCTCAGGGGAGCATTATATCTAGGTGATATTGAAGGAAAAGATCTCGACACAGCCGTGAATGCAGATACAGTAAAAAGTTACTATGTCTGAACTTGCTCCGACGATGTTTTTGCACAATTGAGAGGACGAAGGCTTTCATTCCCGCTACCCAAACACTCAAATCCTTTGCTAACCCTTTGAGCCGTTTACCTTTCTTTCATTACCCTCTTTGGAACCCGGAAGAGCTAGTTTAAAAAAAAATTAAAAAAACAAAAAAAAAAATTCATGAACTACATTTGACTTGATTCCGAAAGGATACGTAGGCAGCCTCTCTATGGGGTTCGGTCAAACCAAAACAAAAATCCAGTTTTTCCCCAAAAATTTAAACTGGGGCAGACGTTATAATAATTCGGCGATAATCCCGCCTGGACGGTTCCAAAGTTGTAATTCGATCCAAGTTCTTTTGACCCCAAACCTATTTCAAGTCCTTCCGATCAATCGGCAAAAGTTTCTTCAAAATCAAAGGACGCAGTTGCTCGGATCCGACGTAGTCAGGATGAGAGAAATAAAATGAGAGAGTCTTATTGGTGAAAACCTACAGGCACCATAAGACGATGGCGAGCAGAGAAATCAAAATGAGAGATAGTGAAAACTCATGACGAGCACTATATGGCGACAGTAAGAAGAGAAATGAGAGAGGTCGGCTAGCGAAAACTCGCAAAGGGCGTTGTCGGCCGAAAAGAGGATTTCACCACAGAAGGTTCTGGCAAGGTTCCCTGGTTTGGAAACATAGATCCGTTTGGTTCGTGAGAAAATGTAGGTTCGTGAGAGTCGGGCATCCAGTCCAAAAAGCAGGTCATGTCAATTTAAAGCCAGCATGCACCTCAGATAAGTCTTTCTTTTCCCCGAAAAGGACGCTTCTCTTTTAAATTCATTTCCTCGCTCTTTGTTTACCTTTCTTTGGATTCCTTTTCGGTTTAACCCTAAGCCCCAAAACATGCTAGAAAGAAAAGGTGGCAGGACCGGTTTCACAGGGCTCTGTCTGGCAAGAGGTGGAGAACATATCCGGCCCCAGTGATGCGTCAGCCCAATCTTGACTGATCGTGACGTTTGATTACCTCAAAATCCCCAAGCAGAGTTTGAGACGGAAGAAACAGAGCCTTACACGCGCAAATCATCGTGAAATCCTGAAATATTGAGTCTTATTAGTTTGAAACGAGGTCGCCTTGGAAGCCAATCAATGGCGAATTTTCTCAACAGAAATGAGGCTTGGGACCAAGAAAACAATGAAGGCCACAAAATCGACCACAATTTCAAACTAACAATTTTCCTTTGTTTGAAGTTGAAGTAGTTGCAATATAAAACGAACTAAGCAGGAAGCAGGTACGACCCTGCGAGAGGCAGGTGCAGCCAAAAGGAAATGCGCAAAGATTAGAAATAGCTATGCTGCAATAATCAACCCAAAAGGGAAGTCTCCTCCCGATTCTTTCCTACATTTTTTTTCCTAACCCGAGGACTCTTTCCCTTTTCCGCCATAACCCGATGACTTTCCCGGCATAACCCGAGGACTTTTTCCCTTTTCCGTCATAACTCGATGACTTCCCCGGCATAACCCGAGGACTCTCTCCCTTTTCCGGCATAACCCGATGATTTCCCCGGCATAACCTGAGGACTCTCTCCGTTTTTTCGGCATAACCCGATGACTTCCCCGGCATAACCCGAGGACTTTTTCCCTTTTCCGGCATAACCCGATGACTTCCCCGGCATAACCCGAGGACTCACTCCCTTTTCTGGCATAACCCGATGACTTCCCCGGCATAACCCGAGGACTCTTTCCCTTTTCCGGTATAACCCGATGATTTCCCCGGCATAACTCGAGGACTCTCTCCCTTTTCCGGCATAACCCGATGACTTCCCCGGCATAACCCGAGGACTTTTTCCCTTTTCCGGCATAACCCGATGACTTCCCCTGCATAACCCGAAGACTCTTTCCCTTTTCCGGCATAACCCGATGACTTCCCCGGCATAACCCGAGGACTCTCTCCCTTTTCCGGCATAACCCGATGATTTCCCCGGCATAACCCGAGGACTCTCTCCCTTTTCCGGCATAACCCGATGACTTCCCCGGCATAACCCGAGGACTTTTTCCCTTTTCCGGCATAACCCGATGACTTCCCCGACATAACCCGAGGACTCTCTCCCTTTTCCAGCATAACCCGATGACTTCCCCGGCATAACCCGAGGACTCTCTCCCTTTTCCGGCATAACCCGATGATTTCCCCGACATAACCCGAGGACTCTCTCCCTTTGCCGGCATAACCCGATGATTTCCCCCGGCATAACCCGAGGACTCTCTCCCTTTTCCGGCATAACCTGATGACTTCCCCGGCATAACTCGAGGACTTTTTCCCTTTTCTGGCATAACCCGATGACCTCCCCGGCATAACCCGAGGACTCTCTCCCTTTTCCGACATAACCCGATGACTTCCCCGGCATAACCCGAGGACTCTCTCCCTTTTCCGGTACAACCCGATGATTTCCCCGGCATAACCCGAGGACTCTCTCCCTTTTCCAGCATAACCCGAGGACTTTTTCCCTTTTCCGGCATAACCCGATGACTTCCCCGGCATAACCTGAGGACTCTCTCCCTTTTCCGGCATAACCCGATGACTTCCCCGGCATAACCCGAGGACTCTCTCCCTTTTCCGGCATAACCCGATGACTTCCCCGGAATAACCCGAGGACTCTCTCCCTTTTCCGGCATAACCCGATGATTTTTCCGGCATAACCCGAGGACTCTCTCCCTTTTCCGGCATAACCCGATGACTTCCCCAGCATAACCCGAGGACTCTTTCCCTTTTCCGGTATAACCCGATGACTTCCCCGGCATAACCCGAGGACTCTTTCCCTTTTCCGGCACAACCCGATAATTTCCCCGGCATAACCCGCGGACTCTCTCCCTTTTCCGGCATAACCCGATGACTTTTTTGGCATAACCCATGGACCTTTTCCGGCATAACCCGAGGAATCTTCCCGGCATAACCCGATGAATCTTTCCGGCATAACCCGAGAACTCTTTCCCTTTTCCGGCATAACACGATGAATCTTTTCGACATAACCCAGACAGTTTCCAGCATAACCTGGCAATCCTCCCAATTTAGGGCTCCAATCCCTGAACTGAGCACTTTTTCACTTAGCCAGCATTAGGGCTCCAATCCCTGAGTTGAGCGTTTTTCTGTTAGCCAGCATTAGGGATCCAATCCCTGAACTGAGCATTTTTTTGTTAGCCAGCATTAGGGCTCCAATCCCTGAACTGAGCGTTTATTTTCCATTCAGCCAGCATTAGGGCTCCAATCCCTGAACTGAGCATTTTTACCTTTGGCGACATTAGGGCTCCAATCCCTGAGTTGCGTTTTGCAGACTAGAGTTTTCTTTTTTTTTTTTATCCCCGCATCAGTGCTGTAGATTATTATGGCAATTAACTCACGAAATTTTCCTAGTGAAACTGGGGCAGAAAAATTTCGTTCGTTTGTTTTGTTTGTCTCAGCAGGTCTGACCTCGAGGCGCATGGATCGAGACGACTTACGGGATGAATCTCGATCTTGAATAAAGTAAAGAAGAAAAGAACAAAAAGAGAAGATGTTCCCAAATACTGGAACAAACAAACGGAGGATCGCTCCAAAATTTGATCAAAGTCTCGAAGCTCCGGCAATCTCGTTTCATTCAATATTGCAGAAATAAACAAGCGCCTACAACTTGCAAGCATCAAGATTCGGATCAAAGCCTACAAGCAGAATCAGCTAAGACCCAAGATCAAGTAGCAAAAGAATTATAGATAGGAATCTTGTAACTAGCGGTTGAGGGGCATAAATAGTTAGTTCAGTTTCATCTTCCTGTGGTTGTAATAAGGCGGTCGGTAAGCAGTAGCGGCAACAGCAACAGCAGTAACAGCAAGCATTGCAATCCAATGGTAGTCCCAGCTACCAAAGTTTCCCGAACTACATTGACCTGATTCCTGTTTAGCCCAGGATATGTAGGAAATCTTTGAAGCAAAGATTCGGTCAAGTCTTTCAAAGGTGCTTCACACGGAGTATTCCAATGGGCAAAATTGCTCATATCCGCTCACTTTATCTTTGCACGAAACCTCTTTGTGTTTTTGGGCAAAGAGGGGCAGCTGTGAGCACGTGATTTTTGCTTCACGGAAATCACTCCAAAAAGAAATCAAAAAATAAAACAAGTTACCTTCGGGTACAATTTTGAGAATTTGCGTGACATTTTTGGTAATCATTTTTGTCCGTAAATGTTTACCTTTTTGTAGTTAATCGCAAAATGTAAAATAAATATATTACATGCTTATTTGGGATTTAATTGTACATTTAGGAATTAATTAAATCATGGTTTAGTTTTTAAAGAAAAATCGCAAAATGTATGTTTTCGTCTTGTGTTTTGTTGTCGTGGTGTGATTTTACCTATTTAAATATTTTAATATGTGTGTGATAATTGTGTTAAGTGTTAATTAATATGTGTTTAGTTTTACTTTAATTAGGTATTGTGTTTAAATTAGAAAATAAAAAGAAAAGAGTGCAAATTGGTCTAAATCGGATTGGGCCAGTTTATTTAGAAAATTCGAGGCCCAAAAGCACCAAAAACCAGCCCAAAGGCAGCCAGTCCAAGAGACCCATCACCCAGGCCACTAAACGACGTAGTTTGACACCAAAACTACGCCGTTTCAAGAACAATCCATCTCAGTCATTCAAACCAAGTTGATCTAACGGCCCTCGTCACATATCCATACCCATTGTTTAAACCCGACCCGTTCAACCCCGGACCAACCCAACCCCTTTCAGTTGGAACGACACCGTTCCTCACCAGCTGAAAGATCCTGGCCCTCAATCTCGCTTCATCCAACGGCCAGGATCTAATCACTCACTAACTATATAAGCCCAAAACCTTACCCCACGCCCCCATCCAAACACCCCCCCTTTCATCGTCCCAAACCCACACCTCCCAAACCCTAGCTACCCCTGTGCACCTTCACCGTAAACCCGGCGGCAACAACGCCGGTGACTACCAAAGTTACACCCCTAGGGCACCTCGACCCCTTGAACATAGATCCACCAGCCGTGGGTCTCAAATCTTCCCCCACCGTCTCGAATCTTCATTTGAAGATTCGAGCCAGACCCCAACCTGCACCAAACCCCCCCAAATCCATACCAGGCACTCCCCTTACCTCCCTCATGACCAAACCAGGCTGGTTTTGGTCCTAATCCAACCAGGAAGACCTGAATCCCAAATCCGTCCTAGGAACCCTAGAAGTCCTGAGTCCGAGTTCTTGTCCGTTTGAACGAGAAGATTAGGGTCTAACGGAACTTAATCGAAGTGTTCTCAGTTGAGAACACTTCGATTAAAGTCTTTTCAACCCCAAAAGAAGTTTTGATTCGAAATCCGAGACAGGGTCTTCTGATTTTTTTTTCAAATCTTTAAGGTATTTCTCCTTTCCTTTTCCTTGTCAGTTCATTTTGTTGTTTTGTTATAGTTAAATGTCTGTTCATATGTCCAAATGTTTAGTTGATTTATTTTGAATTTTTGTGTCGACTGTTTCTGTCCATTTTGCCCGGACCTTTTATTTGGTCGAATCTCTTTTGCTATTCATTGATGAATGTATGTGTTTAACAGTGTAATCGATTGAAATGAATTTCGATTGATTAATTAGTTCCCAGGGTCATTTCTTGTTTTGACAGTGCAATCTGAACTCCCTGTTCAATACTGTTCGATTCTGATCATTAGCTATTGATTGTATGTGTTGTAATTCACGTAGTCGATTCGGCGTATGTCGTCAATTAGTTTCAGCTGGGGATGACAGTAATCTGACTCATGCTTTTTAATTTCACTAAGCCATTGTTTGAGTTAGCTAAGAATTGATTTTAACTGCTCATGGTCTGATTAGTTGAACCAAGAGTCATTAAGGATTGGGTTATAGCTGCAATTCAGGTTTGAGTTTGAATCGATGGCATGTGCACTCTTGGGAAGCATGTGCATTATAGTTTCTTTATTGAATTAAAGTAAATTTGACAGCATGTGCTGTCAGGGCATATTCAGGCTGCCCATATTTGCTAATTAGAATAAGGGACAGGCCACTTTAGCAGTAAAGAAAGGGTCTGTCAGGGGAATCTTATGGGGGATACTTTTCTTTTAAGTTTTGAGTGGAAAAACAGAAGAATGCACATGGGGGGAGTTCAATGAGAAATAGGCTGGATTCTAGGCTATAAAAACAGGATAGAAGAGATAGAGAAAGGAGGGAGCATTCTGAAAGGGCAGACCTTAGGAGATAAAAAAGAAGATAGGGGGATTGGACAAAACAGTGGAGAGGGCAGAAAAATATAGTTCAGAAAATCAAAAATAGTTCTGAAAATCAGAAAAGAGAGGGTTCAGAAATCAGGGAGGGAGATAGAAAAGAAAATTTCTGTTGTTTGATTGAAGTTGAAAACTTTGCTTTTCCTCACCTTTTTGTGTTTGAAATCAGCATCAACTGCTTTGTTCTATTCGAAATTTGGGGTTTCTTTCCTTTGAGGGTCTGAAAATCAGAAACTGTGTTTCAATCTTGTGTCGGATTCATCTATTACCTATTGAGTAACATTGGAGTTTCCTGGGTCTCAACTGAGCCTTATTGAGTCTTTTACTTGGACATTGGGTACTGTTTCATTGAGTTACTACTGTTTCATTCTGCCTGGGGGTGCTATTGCTGCTGTATTTGTTGTTGTTGCTGTTGTCCTTTGCTACTGCTGCTGACTTCTCTATCCTTCTTCTTCTTCTTCTTTGCATTTCAGCATCCAGGTACACATTTTGAATCTCACCTTGATATAACAGTAACAATGAGTATTGAAATGAAAGGTGCGGAGAATTTTTCAGTCATTTGGTGTTGTGCCTATAGTCTTATAAAGTGTTAGTAGATTTGTGCAAATTTTTAGGTTGTAACTCAATAAGAAAATACAGTAGGTAGTTTCGTATCTAATTGAAAACTTAGTTTGTTTAATCATTGTGATTTATAATGATTTAGCTTGTTTAGTTTGTACGTATGATGTAATTATGTAATTCGGGGAATCCACGAGTAATTGGTATATCGATAACTAGACTTCATTTTTTATTTATATTTTGTATGTATAAGGTAGATTGCTACTAACCTGGACAAACGCCATATAGCTTTAAATCATTTAATTTAACTCTGTCATGTCCGGATTCCATTAGGCAGTTTCGAATCCAATTAGTAGCATCTCCTAATAAGTAGTTGATTCCATTAATCAAGCCCAAATAAGTTAGTTTAAAATTCGAACTTGAAGAACATTTATTGTAAGTTTAGTATTTTTATTAATCGTGCCTGAAATCTCCTTTAGCAAATTAACAGCATGTTCACCCGTGAAATAAGGCACGAGACAATTCCCGCCTCATAAACAACTAATCAGATAATCAAACAAGAATCCGGAGTTGGCCAAGCATGCAATTTAATTAGAATGTATTTTCTTTCTTCCATTTCTTAGAGACGAACATAATAAAGATGTAGTCATTGTAGGTTTGCCCGTTTCATAAAATGAGATGCACAAACTACGGGGCCCTCATAAATGTACATATTAAATACTTAGAATCCGGGATGGGTCATTTAGCGAATTTCATGACCCTCCCCAAAAATAATAACGTGATAGTCTCTTTAGGCGCGTTTTAATAATATTACTTTCTTAAATTCGGGTGCGCATTTATGTGACCCAAATTCAAATCTCAACGGAGTCGAAATGTGTTAACAACTACGGGTACATTGATTGTGACGTGGTTCGAGATGCATTTTCACGACGTTGCAATTCTATAAAAATAAATGATAATAATAAAAGTGGTTTAAACTTAATAAAAGCACATAAGTCACAACATGTATTTAAATCAGATATTTAGCCATTATAACATTTTAAGCGACCGTGCTAGAACCACGGGATTCGAGGGTGCCTAACACCTTCCCTCGGGTCAACAGAATTCCTTACTTAGAATTTCTGGTTCGCAGACTTTATTTGGAAAGTCGAATATTTTCCTCGATTTGTGATTCAAGATAAACCGGTGACTTGGGACACCAAAAGCCAAACCTTTCCCAAGTGGCGACTTTGAATTAAATAAATAATCCCATTTTGAATATTGTCACTTAAATTGGAAAAACTCCCTCGCGCATTAACCCTTCGGGGCGGGCGCGCAAAAAGGAGATGTGACACATATCAACCTTCATCTCCCAGATATTCCTAACCAGCCACTATCCATCACACCTATAACTCCCAACCATCCCACTTCCAATCACCACCAGCTCGCAAAAATTATCCAAGACCGAGACCCAACTTTGACCGTAAGCCACCTAGACAATACAACTCCATTGCTGAGCCTATCGACCAACTATATGAAAGGTTGAAAGTCGCTGGTTACATCACTCTTGTTCCCGTTGTGGCATTAGAAAACCCATCCCAATGGGTCAATCCAAACAAAACTTGTGCGTACCATTCCGGCATAAAGGGGCACACCACTGCTGAGAGCCAAACATTGAAGGATAAGATCCAGACGCTAATTGACAACAAGGTCATGCAAGCAAAGGAAGCCGCACCTAATGTCCGCAACAATTCCTTCCCTGATCACTGGTGTAAATGTGATAGAGACAAATGAAGAATGGGACACTGAGGGGTCGATCAGGCTTATTCGAGAAGGCAATAATTTAAGGTTACAGTCACACTTACTCCTATTGTGGTTCAGACTCAGGCACCAATCGAGGTTGAGGTAACTGCATCAGTTCCATTCGAGGTGGAAGTGGCTCTGCCCTCAGCCACCCCCGCTCTGTTTGAAGTGGAAGTGGTCACACCTTTTATTGTGACAGTATCAACCACACCCCGATTCAACTCAAAATCAATACCCTTGGATTATGTTGCCGAGGCTCGGCGGAAAAGGAAAGCTAAGGTAGAGGAATCTGATGCTGCACAAGGAATGACTAGAACTGGAAGAGTCTATACACTTGAACACCTGGGAGGTTCAAGTAAGGAGGCCACTATTAGGCAGCCTATTATTGAGACCGGACCAGATAACCTGTGGAGGAAAGTACAGGAAAACGAGTATTCTGTTGTTGACCACCTAAAAAAAGTCCCTGCTCAGATATCTATCCGGTCACTATTGTAGAATTCAGAGACATATAAGAACGCTTTGATGAAAGTACTGAGTGAGGCTTACGTACCCAATAACATCACTAGTGGAGAAATGGCCAACATGGTTGGGCAAGTGCTGGAGAGCCATAAGATTATCTTCCACGAAGATGAGCTACCGCGAGGGTTTGAATCACAATTGGGCATTGCATATCATAGTGCAATTTGAAGACAAGTTCATTACCAGGGTCCTGATTGACGGAGGTTCGAGCCTAAATATTTGCCCATTGGACACTCTGAAGAGGTTGGACAAAGGTTTCCATGAGATACGGGTAGGAAGCATGAATGTGAAGGCTTTTGATGGGTTTTAGAGGGCCACGATCGGGGAAATCAACCTTTGCTTGCAGATGGGGCCAACTTGGTTCAACGTTAAATTCCAAGTGCTTGGCATACCAGCCTCATATAATCTTCTATTGGGTCGACCATGGATCTACGTTGTTGGAGCCGTTCCTTCCACGCTACATCAAGCCGTGAAATTCAAATGGAACCGCTAGGAGGTAATCATTCACTGAGATGGGAGTAACCCCATCTACACTAGTCAAACCATCCCGGCCATTGGACATAGAAGAAGGCAAGGAGGGGAAACCTATCATCACATTGAACGAGTCAACACCGTCGAGAAGGATAAGTGGTGGAGTAACAAAATAGAAAGCATACTAGCATGGTCCGGATATGAACCCGGCAAAGGATTGGGAAAGAACCTCCAAGGCATCACCAAACCAATACAACTAAAAAATCATGGTACCACCTTTGGGCTTGAATACTAATATACATAGCAAGAGTACAATGATTGGTCGCCTCCATGGCTTGGACCATATTACCCTCTTGAGCAACCGGTGCCACGTTTGGAGCAGGCTTTTCATCAGGCTGACACAATATGGGGAACTGCAAAGGAAGAAGCGCTAGCTGGGTTGAAGAATATGTTCTTGGAGGATGAAGACATGGACTGCAGTGCCATAATTGAGGAGGAGGAGGAGAAAGAAGGCCTCACTATTCAGGCTATGGCGAAGGGAGTTGTTCTTAGGAACTGGACCACCACACCATCCCGAGCCCGCCGAGTCCCTTGGTAGCTTGGCAGAATTTACTTCTATAGTCGTTCTAGGCATTTAAGATTTTTAGTAATTTTGTTTTAAGATTTACTTGTTTCAAAATAAATGTTCGATCCATCGAGCCAAGCTTTGTCTGAACAATTTTCTCTGTTTTAATCAAAAGCATTTGTCTTTTATCATTATTCATTACTATTTTTATATTTTTCCCTTCTATAGTGCTATTATTATTTTTCCTGATGAACCAGGGACATGTAATGGGGCAATGCAACATGAGAATAGTGATTTAGATGAGGAAGACGAGATACCCGAGGAAATCTTCAGGGAGGTCAAAATTTTTGAAAATAAGCCTAAGTCTAATTTGGACGAGACCGAAGCAATAAATTTGGGAGATGCCAAGACTATCAAGGAGACCCGCATCAGTATTCACTTGCCACCAACAGAGAAAGAAGAGTACATTCGTTTCTTAAAAGAATATGAGGACATTTTCGCGTGGTCATATGATGACATGACTGGTTTGAGCACTTCCATAGTGGCTCACAAGTTGCCTACTAATCCCATGTGTCCGCCAGTAAAACAGAAACTCAGAAAGTTCAAACCAGACATGATCATGAAAATCAAGGAAAAAGTTACCAAGCAAATCAAAGACAAAGTTCTTAGGGTGGTTAAGTACCCAACCTGGTTAGCTAACATTGTGCCAGTTCCGAAGAAGGACGGGAAGGTTAGATTATGTGTTGACCACCGGGTTTTAAACAAAGCAAGTCCCAAGTACGACTTCCCGCTGCCAAATATACACATCCTGATCGATAATTGCGCCAAGCATGAACTCCAATCCTTTGTAGATTGCTTCACGAGTTATCACCAGATTTGGATGGATGAAGAAGATGCAGAGAAGACAGCTTTTATTACACCATGGGGTGTATATTGTTACAAGATGATGCCATTCGGTTTGAAGAATGCTGGTTCTATTTATATGAGAGCCATGACAACCATCTTCCATGATATGATACACAAAGAAATAGAGGTGTATGTGGACGATGTCATCATCAAATCCAAGAGGGCTGCAGATCACATAGCGGACTTGAGAAAGTTCTTTGATAGGATCAGGAGGTACAATTTGAAATTGAACCCCGCAAAGTGTGCATTCGGGGTTCCCGCAGGAATGTTACTAGGATTCAACGTCAGTCATCGAGGGATCGAGCTGGATCCGTCTAAAGTCAAGGCTATTCAAGAGTTACCACCACCTAAGAGCAAAAAGGATGTGATGAGCTTCCTAGGATGTCTCAGCTATATCAGTCGCTTCATAGCACAGTCCATAGTCATATGTGAACCCATCTTCAAGATTCTAAGAAAGGATGCCGAAACAAGCTGGACCAAGGATTGTCAGAAAGCTTTTGATAAGATCAAGGAGTACTTCTCCACACCACCAGTTCTTGTCCCGCTAGAACCAGGACGACCTTTGCTACTTTATCTATCTGTATTAGATGGAACCTTCGGATGTGTTTTGGGAAAACATGACGGGACTGGAAGAAAGGAGCAGACCATATATTACTTGAGTAAGAAGTTCACACCTTATGAAGCATGGTATTCTCTGCTTGAACACACCTGCTGTGCTTTGACCTGGATAACCCAGAAATTGAGACATTACTTATATGCCTACACTACATACCTCATATCCAGGATGGAGCCTCTAAAGTACATATTCCAGAAACCCATGCCGACTAGAAAGTTGGCCAAATGGCAGATACTGCTAAGTGAGTTCGATATGGTCTATGTAACTCAGAAGGCAGTCAAGGGGAAAGCAAGATCACCTTGCTAAAACTCTAGTGGGAGGAGAATACGAACCCTTGAAAACATATTTTCCTGATGAAGAAGTATCATTTGTAGGAGAAGACATTACCGAAGCATATGATGGTTGGAGGATGTTCTTAGACGGAGTCGCAAATTTCAAAGGAGTGGGCATTGGAGCAGTTTTGGTATCAGAAACGGGTCAACACTATCCGGTATCTCCTAAAATCAAATTTCCTTGCACCAATAACATGGTGGAATATGAATCATGCATACCGGGGCTCAACATGGCAGTCGACATGAAAATTCAGGAGTTACTGGTGATCTGTGATTCAGATTTTCTTGTGCACCAGGTACAAGGAGAGTGGGCCACAAAGAATTCCAAGATATTGCCATATTTGCACCATGTACAGCAATTGAGAAAGAGGTTTACAAAGATAGAATTCCGGTATGTGCCCTGAATTCAGAATGAGTTTCCTGACTCATTAGCCACTTTGTCATCCATGATACAACATCCGGATAAGAGCTACATTGATCCCATTCCGGTGAGGATCCATAATCAGCCAGCATATTGTGCTTATGTCGAGGAAGAAGCAGACGGAAAACCTTGGTTCCATGAAATCAAAAAATACTTATCAAAAGGAGAATACCCGGAGCATGCAAATCACACTCAGAAACGCACGCTCCGGAGATTGTCAAATCACTTCTTCCATAGCGGAGGAAACTTGTACAGGAGAACTCCTGATTTGGGTTTACTAAGATGTGTTGACGCAAGGGAAGCTTCTAAGCTACTTGAGGATGTGCATGCGGGGACCTGTGGCCCACACATGAATGGTTTCGTCTTGGCAAAGAAGATACTCAGAGCCGGTTATTATTGGATGACCATGGAGACGGATTGCATTCAGTATGTCCGCAAGTGCTTTCAATGTCAAGTGCATGCCGACATGATCAAAGTGCTGCCAAATGAGATCAATGCAAAAAGCCCACCTTGGCCATTCGCCACTTGGGGAATGGATGTTATTAGTCCAATCGAGCTCACTGCTTCAAACAGGCATAGGTTTATTCTGGTAGTCATTGATTACTTCACAAAATAGGTAGAAGCTGCATCTTATAAAGCTGCGACCAAGAAAGTCGTCGCGGACTTAGTCAAGGATCGAATTGTTTACCGATTCGGTGTTCCCGAATCCATTGTCACTGATAATGCCGCCAATCTCAATAGTGATCTAATGAAAGCTATGTGTAAAACTTTCAAAATCAAGCACAAGAATTCCACAGCCTACAGACCTCAAATGAATGGAGTCGTAGAAGCTGCCAACAAAAACATTAAGAAGATACTAAGGAAGATAGTAGAGAATCAAAAGCAGTGGCACGAAAAGCTACCCTTTGCTCTGTTGGGGTACTGCACTAAAGTTTGCACATCAACCAGGGCAACTTCCTACATGTTGGTTTATGGTACCGACGCTGTCATCCCAGCCGGTGGAGATTCCTTCTTTAAGAGTCATACATGAAGTTGAACTCAGTGATGCAGAGTAGATAATGAGTCGCTATGAACAATTGGTCCTTATCAATGGAAAGAGGATGAATGCAGTATGTCACGGCCAACTTTTTCAGAACAGAATGTCCAAATCTTTCAACAAAAGGGTCAAACCAAGATAGTTTACACCAGGGCAGTTGGTATTGAAGAATATCTTCCCACATCAAAATGAAGCCAAAGGGAAATTCTCTCCCAACTGGAAAGGTCCGTACATGGTTCACATGGTGCTGATAGGAGGAGCACTCATACTTGCAGAAATGGACAGAGAAATTTGGCCAAAACCAATCAATTCAAACGCAGTCAAGAGATACTATGCTTAAATTATGTACATTTTTCTCTTCTGATGTAATTGAACTACGCTTGACCTGATTCTCGTTTAAGAGGGGATATGTAGGCAGCCTTACGGGTTCAGTCATATCATAATAAAATTTTCATTTCCCCCAAGATCTGAAACTGGGGCAGAATTTTGAGGAGGGTCCTTAAAATTCCGAAGCAAGTCCAGCCAACGCCATCACATGCCAGAAAGTCAGTAATCATTTAAGAAACTGGGGCAGAATTTTGAGTCCGAAAAGATTCAGCAAGGCTTATTATCCGCAAATAGTCAAAAGATAACCCACCAAACTAGGGCAGAATTTTGATAAGGACCCTCAAAATTCCATAAGAGAGCTACAATGTCTTTGAGATGTGTCACAGTCACTAGTTCATCTAAATGTATCAATACATTTCTGAAATAACCCTATTTTTATCAAATTGTATATTTTCGAAAACTCTACTTCCATAACAGTCAGACGAAGGCACGAATCAACCTTCCCACCACAAAACTTACAATTTTTCTTTAAATGCAGGCACATTTGATGTAACGATATCATTCGCAAAACATGTATACACAAAGATAATTCACTATCAATCAGGCTATCAGACATCGAATACATCTCCAGCTAAGACATATACTACTCTTATTTGCTGCTCGCTCTTTGCATGGGACTAATTCCTGTGCCCCATATTTGCATGAGGCTAATCCTTGCCTCCCCATTTGCATAATGCTAATCCATGCCTCCCATTTGCATGAGTCTAATCCTTGACTCCATCCTGCATGAGGCTAATCCCTGCCTCCCATTTGCATGAGTCTAATCCTTGACTCCCTATTTACATGAGGCTAATCCCTGCCTCCCTAGTTGCATGAGGCTAATCCCTGCCTCCCCATTTGCATGAGGCTAATCCTTGACTCCTATTTGCATGAGGCCAATCCCTACCTCCCTACTTGCATGAGTTTAATCCTTGACTGCCATCATTTCTTTACCCGAAAACTCTTTCATCCTTCCCGAGTAAAGAGAGACAGTTGATGATACCCAATTTTTATCTATATATTATTAATATGCATAAATACTCTCAAAATAACATATATATGCATATATAAGCACGCATAAGGTTTTTATAATTTTCCTATAATTTTAAAGATTTTAAATTGATTTATTTCCTTCCCTTTTACTCATAAAATCCCCAATAATTATCCATAAAATTATTGTTGGGGTGATTTAGTCATTTAAATTCTATATTTATGATAAAATATTGTTAATATATTTTTAGTGCATTTTTATAATTGCATTTTGTATTTTAAAAGCTAAATTGCATATAATTGTAATATTAGGCTTATTAATGTATAATTATATTTATATGCATAAATTGATCTTTCATATTTTTAAAGTGTTAAATATCTATTTTAAATCATTTTAGTACACAAAATTATTTCTTTGAAATTATCTATTATTTATTATAAATTATATAGGGTTAAATTGGCTATTTAAAACGTAGGCAGATTTGCATTTCAATTTTAGCCCAAATTTATCCCAATCCCAGGCCAATTCCTAATTAGATTACCCGACCCAGGCCCTAACTACCGCTACCCGATCCAAAACATATTAAATCCTGGCCGTTGATCTAAAAGATCAACGACCTTCGTCCGTTCTTACCTTTTTTTTTACTTTAAATGACCCCCCCCCCAACCCTAAGTCATTTTTCAAATTTTTTGCCTCTGTATTCTTTCATCTCCTCTCCTCTCTCAGCAACTCAACCAAACCCTAGCTCTTCAAATCATCGACCTCTCTTCTCCGGTCTTCTCCGGTGATCTCCCATCAACTCCTAAGCCTTCAATGGCTTCTCTAATGACATGCTTGCCTTCTATAAGGTTTTCAAGGGCCCAAGGCCATGCTGACATACACCTAGGATTCGTCACTTGTCTGTTCTTGGCTATTCCAGTGTGATTTCGAGCAAAATCACGCTGTATTTATTACGATCCTTGGATTCTAGACAGGTTCTTTCATCTCTATATGGGTTTCTTCTGAAACCCTAATTTCTGCCTACATATCCTAGATCTGTACAAATGTAACACGATTTGAGTTTGTTTCTTTGCTGTTTTACAATATCCTTGGAACTCTTTACAAGAACCATGTGATTTCAAGTGTTTTCGTCCTCTTCTAAAATTAGGGTTTTCGGAACTTCTTCTAAAACTTTGTTTAAACCGGTTCTTTATGTTTAAACTTCTATCTCTTGCATATTTCGACTATTTCTATGATTTTACTACATTTTCAACTTGTCTATGTTGAAAGCCCTAATTTTCTAGATTTCTTCGTTTGTTTCTGTGTATTAGCATGACTGCTCGTTTCTTGTCTGAGTTTATGTGACTATCTTGCTTCGAATATGTTCTTACTGAATTTTTTGCCTAACTTATATCACCTCTATGTGTTTGTGTTCATCTTGACTGGTCAATACTTGCCTTTTTGCTTGCTATGTTTGGTTACTCCTATCTCACTCTTTTTATATGCTCAAACTCTCTCTTTGATTGACTCTGAACTCCTTGTTTCTGGGCTTGATTTGAAAAACTTCCCTTTAGACCTTCGATTTTCCTGTTTAAATTTGGGAACCCATGTTACTTTCCTTAAATCAGTAATTTCGAATCCTTGATTCCATGATTTACTATATGCTGATTTTCGATTATTTCCATATTCTTCAACTTTATTTTGTTTTCTTACCCTATTTGGTTAACCGGGTATTTTACTGATTCTTCATTAGTTGTCTCCTTAATTGAACCCATATGTACTTACACCTAATTGTCTATTTTGTACCTTATGCTCTACCTGGTTCTTTCCTTAATCATTTCTGCCTATTACCGTTGGTTGATTATCCCTTAATTAAAGGAGTACTTTCATTTATTTGATTCTGATTAGTATTTGGTTCTATAATTACTATGCTACTATGATGCTTGCCTAATTTGTATCTAATTTTGAACTACTATATATACACACTCTCTTATTAGCAAAGCACGAACACATTTGGTTTAAAAACTCTCTCTCATACAAAAACTCTCGTCTGCTCTCTTTTCTCTTATTACTTGCTATTGTTCTAAGTCAGCCGGCTGCAAGCCAAGGTCGATTACTCTACTCTCTTGCTCCTTACTTTGTGTTTACTACCTGCTTTACTGGTATGTTCCAATTTTAATTCAAGTCCGAAAAACAATATGTTTCTCCTATTACTTTAATTTGTCATGTTTCTAATATGCTTTTACCTATGGTTTTGTTGTTCAACCTGCCATTAGCATGTCTACTTTATTGCCTTCTGTACTGCATGCTATAAACCCATTAGGATTCCCTTCTAGTGTGTCTTAATATGTATGTGTTTCCCTGATTCCTGGCATGCCCCTTCCTGTGAAAAGTAATTGGATATCCTAAGCTTCTTGATTTTGTATTAACTCTACAATTCATGCTTTAAAAACCTTGACCCCCCTTTTAAGGGCCGCTCTTGTCCTGTACCTATGTGTATCAATGTTTACTATGTGACCTATGCTTACCCCAAACCCCATTACCCCTAAGTGGATGTGTGCACCTATCTGACCTCATATATTGAAGCGCTGATGAACTTCTTCTAGTTTTGTATTTGGTTTGGTTGATTTTTGATCACTTACCCCTTTTAAATTGTATTGTTCAATAACTCCCTATGTGTTTTACAAAACCATTTCAAACAAACCTCCCTTTTAATACTATTTTCCTACTAAAACCTTTCTAACTATGTCAAGCACTATCACCCCACTCCTAAGTCACTAGGTTCTGCCCCCTCCAATGTGTGTACTGCCTTTGGATCCTCTTGAGAACCCTCTGAACTCTGGCATACTGAGGCTGGCTCTTCCACATTGCACTTATTCAATTTGGCTACCAAGTCTAGGTGTAAGCACTACCCGAGATCCTTGAGATCCTTAGGGAACTTTGATGCACCTAGACAATGACATTGTCTATGGAATTTGGGCATTTGAGGCTATTTGAGGCTTTGGAAATCTGGGCCTATTTGTAGGCTCCATATATACTAACTTCTTATTTTTTCTTATCTACTTATGTAATTCATTCATATGGTCTATAATAACTTGTAAACGAATATTGGGGTAACTAGTGAAAAGGGTGGGTAGTTACATGTTTGTGGGGTAATACGGTAGAAACCATGCCTATAGAACTTTATATTTTTCTATGATTACCTTACCAAGTAGAAACCATGCCTATAGGACTTTATATTTTGCTACGTTAGAAATCATGCCTATAGGTCTCAAGTGGTTCCAATAATAAAAATCATTTTATATGTCTTAAAACTAACTTTACGGGTAGATACCATGCCTATAGGATATGGTCCAGTTCAACTTCTGTTATAACAAGTGTTTACATATGTGTTTCATTTGTCATCATGCCTGTAAGTTTCTAAAACAATTAGATGTCATGCCTATAGGGAACAACACCAGAAATTCTACCTATAGATTTAAACCAGTTTAGTTTAAATAAATCAATCCAGTTCACGATTAGTTCACTTCGAAAGTAGTCTAATTAGTAATTTATTTTCCCTAAAACAAGTTCTTTCAAAAACTGCCTCAATCTATCATTAGGCAGCATGCCTATAGGGATTCAAGAGTCCATTTTAAAATATACCCTATTTCTACTATATAAACGTAGTTATCAGTATTCTGCGTGTAGGCAACCCTATAGGGCATTTTCAAATCCTGTAACTCTGAAACTGTTTCCGGTACTTAATGTCATTCTGATTCTTTTAATAGCCTCTAAAAATCAGTAGACAACTGATAGGGTCATTACTTCTGAGTTTATGAATAAACTGCCTGTCTTTTGTGTCTTGATATTCATGCCTTAGGATATTGTTTAACAAAAGACCCTTATTTGTGCTTGAGTCTTGCTGCTTATATGTATTGTTTGAGGATGTAAACTTGAGCCTCTAATTGCTCCCTTTTTGTCTTATGTGCTAAGGTCCTAATTGTTCTTGCCTGTCGCCTTAGTATTTTTACCTTTAAAACCCTAGGGGTCTGTCTAGAACTACCTATAGGTAGATGTTCTAAAAATTCCTCCAGGACCATTAAGAAAGGACAGGTAACAGCACGCAATAGAGATTGCTGACCAACAAAGGGGTGGGAAGGGTAGATATGGGATATGATGACTACTCATTAATGTCACGTGTAGCCCCTCGTTGAGGAGTGTTTACCGGACATTGTGTGGGGTGATCCTATAGGCTAACCAACCTAGGACTCCCCCTTTTCAAAATTCCTTTTGTTTAAACTTTGTTTTATAATAAAACTTGTCCAAAACCTTTGTCTTATTATTTTAGTTATACAAACGTGCCTTATTTGTAATTATTTGTTTCAAGTATTTATTTGGACTAATTCGTAAATATAAGTTCGGTCGGGACCCACAGTTGTGGACCAAGAGGGGTGCCTAACACCTTCCCCTCAAGGTCATTTCGAGCCCTTACCCTAATCTCTGGTAAAGCAAACTAGTCCATGAGTTAATTACTCTAGGTTCCCTAACATAGCTTAATTCGTTAGGTGGCAACTCTTCAAATACCCAATTCCCAAAAGGAAATGAGTTATTACCCCCATGAATGTCAAAACCCGGACCACTCTCCGCGGAGGGAAAAAAGGGACGCGACACCCAAGAGCTCGGGTTTGCGAAGGATGTTTCACAAAGGGAAAGTGGTCACCTCGGCTATCGGGTTACATTGGAAGTAGGGCCTCAGCTTCCAAGTAGCAACTACGAGAGCTAAGGCCAATTTATCCAAATACGGGTAGCAATTTTCTACTCCCGTTAAAATTTTACTAGCATAATAAATGGGAGTTTGCATACCTTCATCTTCACAGACTAAAACCTCACTTTACCATAACTTCGGACACCGCGAGGTAGATTAACAATGTTTCACCTTCTTTAGGCTTTGAAAGTAATGGAGGACTTGACAAGTACCTTTTCAAATCCCTCAAGGCCTGCTGGCACTTGGGGGTCCATTCGAAATTATTTTTCTTTTTGAGCAGTGCAAAGAAATGATGACAGTTTCTGATAACCGGGAAATGAACCTGCTCAAAGCTGCCAATCTCCCCTTGAGACTTTGAACTTCCTTCACGTTTGACAGTTGGTCTAGGATATCATCGATGGCTTTGATCTTGCTATGATTTACCTCAATACCCCTTTGCAATACCAAAAATCCGAGGATCTTGCCATAGCTGACCCCGAACGCACACTTTTCGGGGTTAAGCTTCATGTTATGCTTCCTTAGGATATTAAAGGTTTCTTGCAGATGCTTAAGGTGATCACTTGCATTCAAAGACTTAACGAGCATATCGTCTATATAAACTTCTATTATTCTTCCTATGTTTTCCAAAAATCTTGTTCACGAGCCACTGATAAGTGGCTCCGGCGTGTTTTAACCTGAAGGCCATCACACTGCAGCAATATGTACCAAAATTCATTATAAATTAAATCTTTTCCTGATCCTCTATGATTATCTTGATTTGGTTGTACCCAGAATAAGCATCAAGGAAACTCATTAACTCGTGTTTGGCCGTGGCATCAATCATTTGATCGATTTTTGGCAGTGGGAATGAATCTTTCGGGCATGCCTTATTAAGATCTTTATAATCTACACACATGCAAAACTTGTTGTTCTTATTAGGAACGACGACTGCATTAGCTAACTGGTCAGGATACCTTACCTCTCAAATTGACCCGATGCTAAGTAAGCGAGTTACCTCCTATTTAACAAATTTATTCCTGACTTCTGCAATAGGGCATTTCTTTTGTTTTACCGGAGCCATGTTGGGGTCTATACTTAAATTATGTATGGTTGCTTCCATTAGGATACCTGTCATATCTGAATGCGACCATGAAAAACAATCGGCACCTGAGTTCAGAGTGCAGTCCTGTCCCCAAGTGGAATTCGCTTTATAAGAATTCTTTGAACTATGCAACTTACTCAAGCTCTTCCGATGTTGACTTCGTTACATTCGTCTCTTCTAGAACCTAGAAATACCTTGGTACCTAATAATATTCTAACGTTTCTACCCCCGAGCCAACTTTATCTAGTTCGAGAGTAAGCGCCAGTTCCTGTAATTGCTACACCACGTGTCCCTTTCCTTTGCTATTGGAGACCGAAATTGCATTCATTTCCCTTGCCACTGGTTGGTCACCCCTTATCTGTTTAACCCCCTCGGGCATTGGAAACTTCAGTAATTGATTATATGTTGATGGTACAGCTTTTATCTCATGCAACCATGATCTTCCCAGAATAATGTTATATCCCATATCACCATCTACCGCTTTGAAAAGGGTTATTTTTATCACCCCTTCAGCGTTTGTGGGAAGCCAAATCTCTGCTCGGGTTTTCAATGCTCGCGAGGTTGAATCTGGCAAGGAGTTTTGTGGCCGGAATGATGATTCCAGTGAGTTTAGCTTGCTCCAATACTCTCCATTGAATTATGTAAGCCGAACTTCCTGGATCCACTAGAATACTTTTAATTTTTAAATCTAGCACATTTTAAAAAATTACTAGTGCGTCATTGTGTAGTAGCAACAATCTGCCTGTGTGACGACCCGACCAGTCATCTCATGAGTTACCGCTTCGTTTCCCCCATTTCTGCTTCTTATTGTTTTTTCTATCAGTTCTATGTGTGATCGGCTTGGTTGGCTCGGGTTCGGAAAGAGCTTGGTAAGGTTTGAGACATTTAGTCTCTTTTGAGGAAGCTTAAGTTGGAAAAGTCAACCGGATGTTGACTCATGTGTTAGAGGGCTCAGATGTGAGTTCTGATGGTTCAGTTAGCTTTGGAAGATGATTTGTCACTTAGAAGCGTGATCGGAATGAGTTTTGGAGGTTCGGAGTATATTTAGGCTTGAATTTGCAAAGTTGATATTTTGGCGATTTCGGTGGTAGGCGAGATTTGGATATATGGGTTGGAATGGAATTTTGAGAGTTGCAGTAGTTCCATTGTGTCATTTGGGATGTGTGTGCAAAATTTCATATCATTCGGACGTGGTTTGGTTGGATTTTTTATCAAAAGCGGAATTCGGAAGATTTTGAAAAAGTTAGGCTTGAATCCGATGTGTTTTGGGTTGATTTGATGTTGTTTGAGGTGTTTTGAAGATTGGTACAAGTTTGAATAAGGTTATGGGATATGTTTGTGCTTTTGGTTGCGGTCCCGGGGGCCTCGGGGTGATTTCAGATAGTTGACAGGAGTTTGACATTTTGTGAAGTTGCAGATTTTTCTGCTTCTGGTATTTCCACACCTACGGATTGGGGACCGCAGGTGCAACGCTGCATATGCGGGAAAATGGCCACAGAAGCGGAAGCTAGGTAGTAGGCAGGAAAACCACAGAAGCGGTTGTTTGACTGCAAATGTGGTACCGCATAAGCGAAATATTGGCCACAGATGCGAAGATGCCTGGGCCAGAAGGTATAAATTGTGTCCTTCGCGATTTTTGAGCTATTTCACCGTTTTTGAGTCGGTTTTGGAGCACTGTGGACGATTTTTAAGGGGAATTTCAAGAAAACTTCATTGAGGTAAGGATTTAGGACCTAAAACGCGTTTCTATGGTATTATTCCACGGATTAGGCTTGTAATTTATGGAATTTAAGGATCAAAGTTTGGGGAAACTAGGGCTTGGAAACATAGACATTTGATTGAGGTTATGAAGGACCATTTGAGGTTGCATTTCAGAACTTTTGATATGTATGAACTCGTGGGGAGATAAGGGATCTATTAATGTAAAAATTATCGAATTCAGAGACGTGGGCCCGGGGGTCAGGTTTTGGTAATTTCGGGAATTGTGGTGTAAATTTATTATTTTTGCTTGGGCTTCATTCCCTTAGCATATTTTGATGCCGTGATTCTGACTTTTGGATAGATTCGACGCGAGTGGAGGCCGATTTAAGGGGCAACGGCGTCGCGGGATAGAGATTTGACCAGATTGAGGTGAATAGTGATTGTAAATGATGTTTTGAGGGTATGAAACCCCAGATTTGCACATCATTGTGCTATATTGAGGTGACGCACACACATGATGACGAACGTGGGGTCTTGCACTGTTGGGGATTGTGACTTAATCCATCCCGAATGACTATTTTACCGCATATTCGATTCAAATCTATTTGATATCATTATGACTTGGGCTGAATGCCATATTAGGGCCTAGTGCCAACTATTTAAACCCTTAGTGGATTTTTATTAATGTTTCCTCACTGTTTTGACTTTATACTTGAACTCAGTCATGCTATATTTCACTTTTTTCATACTCAGCCATGTTTACTCTATTTTAACACTTAAATGATATTTTGAGCTGAGAATCATGTTTTGCTATTGCTCGAGTTGCTTGTAAGGACTTTGACTGAGTAAGGTCAAGGGCCTATGTCGTGAAAAAACATTTGATATTGATTATGAGGATGAGGGCCTGAGATATGCACGCTATGAGGTGGCTTGTTGATAAGAGGTCGAGGCCCTAGTGATGATGCCACGAGATGGCTTGATATTGCGCTTGGGCCGAAAAGGGCCCCTCCAGGAGTCTGCACACCCCTAGTGAGTGCGGGTACCCATTGTGATGTGAGAGATAGCCCGAGGGGCTGGTATTGGTGACATTTTGCCCGAGGGGCAAAAACTTTTATGTGCTTATCTGTCTTATTTATCTATCATTTATCTGTTTAATTGCTGAAAAGGTATTTCCTAAAGTTTAAACTGAACTTATATGATTATTAGTATCTTTACTGATTCATTTTTTTAATGGTTTTACTGCTTCATTATAGCATGCAATGTGCCTCACATGATTTCCTGCTTTTAGTCTTTATTTATGATTATTACCCACTGAGTTGGAGTACTCACTTTACTCCTTACACCCTGTGCAAATTCAAGCGTTGCGGATCATGCCAATGTGAGTTGAGAGCTCCCGGAAGATTTCGGAGTCTACGAGATAGCTCCTTGGTGTCCGCAGTCCCGTGTTTCCCCCCCCCCCCCCCCATCATTTCTATCTCTTTATCAGACAGTTTGTAATAGTTTATAGACTTCTCGGACTTGTATTAGAACTTGTAGATGCTCATGACTGGTGACACCCCGGTATCGAGCTGTGTTGGGTTGTTCTTTCGCATATTTATATTGTTGACGGCTTAAACCTCAGTTTATTTTATCATGCTTTAGACTTGAATCTTATTATTTAACAGCTTAAAATTGAAATGGGAAGTGTCGGCTGGCCTTGTCTTCACAAGAGGCGCCATCACGACCGGGTCCGAGTTTAGGGTCGTGACAAGTTATTATCAAAGCCTAGGTTACATAGGTCTCACGAATCATGAGTAGGTTTAGTAGAGTCTCGTGGACCGGTACGGAGACGTTTGTATTTATCCTCAAGAGGCTGCATAACCTTTAGGAAAAACATCATATTCTTGAAATTCTTGTCGTGCAAATTTGTTGATCCAAGTACTAAACTTCTGTTGTTCTATTCTCTTATAGATGGTGAGGACACGCGCAACCGGTCAGGATGGACGACCATCAGTACCACTAGCTGAGGCCACTAGAGGCCAAGGACGCGTTCATGGTCCGCAGTCTCGCAACTAGGGTGGCTCGCACAGCAGCTAGGGTAGCACCTGCAGATCCACCAGCTGCCCCAGTCCAGGATCAGGTCCCAGTTATGGACACTCCAACACACCAGCTGTGCCCATTGTGATTCTGGGTCTTCAGAAGCCTTGGCTTAGGTCTTATTAGTTTGCACTGGCCTAGCTCAGGCGGTTTTAGCTACTACAGTCATAGCTACTTCTTAGGCCGGCGGAGGCAATCAGACTCTCGCCGCTCACATACCAAAGCAGGTCGTGCAGGGACTTCAGACAGCAGGGGCACATCCATCCCAGCCGGTTACAGCTGCTCAAGACTACGTACTTCCTGCTATACCAAAGGATGAGCACCGTAGGTTGGAGAGGTTTGGTAGGCCTCAGTCTCTGACCTTCAGCGGTGCAGAGGGTGAGGATGCCCAGGGTTTCTTGGATAAGAGTCAGAGAATGTTTCGTACAGCGGGTATTCTGAATACCAGCGGGGCCGCTTTTACTACTTATCAGTTTTCTGGAGCTACCTTTACTCGGTGTGAGACTTTTGAGAGGCGTAGGGGTTCCCTTCATCCCCCTTCTCCAGCACCTGGGAGTTCTTATGAGTGCGGAGATATGGGTCACATATGGAGGCAATTCCCTCGTCGTCTTGCGAGTTCATCTCAGCAGAGGGTTAGTCATCGGCTTCAGCGCCAGTTACTTCACCACCACCCGACCAGCCAGCTAGGGGTGGAGGTCAGTCAGCTAGGGGTCACCCCAGAGGGAGAGGTCGATCAAGTGGTGGTCAGGCCCGTTTTTATGCACTTCCAAGCAGAACCGATGATATTGCTTCAGATGCTGTTATTACAGGTATTATTTGAGTCAATCACAGAGATGCCTCTATATTATTTGATCCTAGTTCCACCTTTTCTTACATGTTAACATACTTTGCTCGTTATTTGGGTACGCCCCATAAGTTTCTTGCTTCACATGTTCATGTATCTACCCCAGTAGGCGATACTGTTATTGTAGACCATGTGTACCGGTCGTGTGTGGTGACTATTAGGGGTCTAGAGAACCCTATGGATCTTTTATTATTGTGTATGGTGGATTTCGATGTCATTTTGGGCATGGATTGGCTATCTCCGTGTCGTGCTATTATGGACTGTCATACTAAGATAGTCACATTGGCTATATCGGGTGTGCCACTGATCGAGTGGCGAGGTTTGACTGATCATGCTCCCAGTAGGGTGATCTCATTTTTGAAAGCCCAGCATATGGTTGGGAAGGGTTGTCTTTCGTATCTAGCCTTTGTGAGGGATGTCGGTGCTGAGACTCCCAGTATCGATTTTGTTCCAATTGTGAGGGATTTTCCTGATGTGTTTCCTGTAGACCTATCGGGCATGCCACCGGACAGGGATATTGATTTTGGTATTGATCTGGTGCCGAGCACTCAGCCCATTTTTATACCGCCATATTGTATGGCACCAACAGAGTTGAAGGAGTTAAAGGAGCAGCTTCAGGCACTCCTTGATAAGGGGTTCATTCAGCTTAGTTTGTCACCTTGGGGTGCGCCAGTTCTATTTGTGAAGAAGAAGGATGGCACTATGAGGATGTGTATTGATTATAGGCAATTGAACAAAGTTACAGTTAAGAACAAGTATCCTTTGCCTCGCATTGATGATTTATTCGACCAGCTTCAAGGAGCGAGAGTGTTCTACAAGATTGATCTTCGTTCAGGTTATCACCAGTTGAAGATCAGGGACTCGGATATTCTTAAGATAACTTTCAGGACCCGATATGGTCATTATGAGTTCTTGGTAATGTCTTTTGGGCTGACCAATGCCCTGGCAGCATTCATATATTTTATGAACAGCGTGTCCCAGCCTTATCTTGACTCGTTTGTCATAGTCTTCATTGATGATATTCTGGTGTACTCGCATAGTCAGGAGGAGCATGCAGAGCATTTGAGAGTTGTGTTGCAGAGATTGAGGGAGGAGAAGCTTTATGCAAAATTCTCTAAATGTGAGTTTTGGCTTAGTTCAGTGGCTTTATTGGGGCACGTGGTGTCCAGCGAGGGTATTCAGGTTGATCCAAAGAAGATAGAGGCGGTTTAGAATTGGCCTAGACGTCCTCAGCCACAAAGATTTGCAGCTTTCTTGGTTTGGTAGGCTATTATCGCCGGTTTGTTCAGGGATCTCATCTATCGCATCGCCCTTGACCAAGTTGACTTAGAAGGATGCTTAATTTGTATGGTCGGACAAGTGTGAGGAGAGCTTTCAGAAGCTCAAGATAGCTTTGACCACAACTCCAGTGTTAGTTTTGCCATCAGCTTCAGGTTCATATACCGTGTATTATGATGCTTCGAGAGTTGTTATTGGGTGTTTATTGATGTAGGAGGGAAGAGTTATTGCTTATGCTTCTCGTCAGTTGAAGACCCATGAAAAGAACTACCTCGTTCATGATTTGGAATTGGCTGCCATAGTTCACACATTGAAGATTTGGAGGCATTACTTGTATGGTGTGTCTTGAGAGATTTTTACCGATCATCGTAGCCTCCAGCACTTGTTAAAGCAAAAGGATCTTAATTTGAGGCAGCCGAGATGGTTGGAGTTGCTAAAGGATTATCATATCACTATATTGTACCATTCGGGAAAGGCCAATGTGGTGGTCGATGCTTTGAGCCGAAAGGTAGCGAGTATGGGAGTTTGGAATATATTTCAGTTGGGGAAAGACCTCTTGTAGTTGATGTTCAGGCCTTGACCAATCGGTTCGTAAGGTTAGATATTTCGGAGCCCAGTCGGGTATTGACTTGTGTGGTTTCTTGGTCTTTCTTATATGATCGCATCAGAGAGCGCCAATATGATGATCCGCATTTGCTTGTCCTTAAAGACAGAGTTCAGCATGATGATGCTAGAGATGTGACTATTGGTGATGATAGGGTATTGAGGATAATAGGGCCGGATATGTGTGGCCAATATGGATGGGCTTCGGAAGTTGATTCTGGAGGAGGCCCAGAGCTCGCGGTATTCCATTCATCGAAGTGCCGCAAAGATGTATCAGGATTTGAGGTAGCACTATTGGTGGACGAGAATGAAGAAAGACATTGTGGGATTTGTATCTCGGTGTCTCAATTGTTAGTAGGTGAAATATGAGCATCAGAGGCTGGGTGGTTTGTTTCAGCGGATGGCTGACCAAGTCTGCGCACTTCATTCCTGTGTGTACTACCTATTCTTTAGAGCGGTTGGCAGAGATCTATATCTGGGAGATTGTTCATTTGCATGATGTCCCAGTTTCCATCATTTCAGATAGGGGCACTCAGTTTACTTCGCAGTTTTGGAGGTCTATGTAGTGAGAGTTAGGTACTCGGGTCGAGTTGAGCATAGCATTTCACCCTCAGACGGACGAGCAGTCCGAGCGCACTATTCAGATATTGGAGGACATGTTGCGTGCTTGTGTCATTGATTTCGGAGGGTCATGGGATCATTTTCTATCGCTTGCAAAGTTTGCTTATAATAACAGCTACCAGTCAAGTATTCAGATGGCTCTATATGAGCCTTTGTAAGGAAGACGGTGTAGATCTCCAGTTGGTTGGTTTGAGCCGGGTGAGGCTTGGCTATTGGGGACAGACTTGGTGTAGGATGCCTTGGAAAAGGTGAAGGTGATTCAGAAGAGGCTTCATGCAGTGGAGTCGAGACAGAAGAGTTATACTGACAGGAAGGTTCGAGATGTGTCCTACATGGTGGGCGAGAAGGTTCTATTGAAGGTTTTGCCCATGTAGGGCGTTATGAGATTTGGGAAGAAAGGGAAATTGAGTCCTCGGTTCATTGGGCCATTTGAGGTGCTTTGGAGGATTGGGGAGGTGGCTTATGAGCATTCTTTTCCACCCAGCTTTTCGAGTGTGCACCAGGTATTTTATGTTTCTATGCTCTGGAAGTAATATTGGGGATCCATCTCATGTTCTGGATTTCAGAACGGTTCACTTGGATGGTGATTTGACTTATGATGTAGAGCAAGCAGCTATTTTGAAGCGTCGGTTCGAAAGTTGAGTTCAAAGGATATAGCTTCAATGAAAGTGTAGTGGAGAGGTCGGCCAGTGGAGGAGGGTACCTGGGAGACCGAGGGGGAGATGCGGAGTAGATATCCTCACCTGGTTGAGGATTCAGGTATGTTTCTTGACTTGTTCGAGGACGAACGTTTGTTTAAAATGGGGAGGATGTGACAACTCGGCCAGTTGTCTCATGAGTTGCCGCTCTGTTTCTCCCATTTCTGCTTCTTATTGCTTTGTCTACCGGTTCTATGTATGATCGGGTTGGTTGGCTCGGGTTCGAAAAGGGTTTGGTAAGGTTTGAGACACTTAGCCTCTTTTGAGGAAGCTTAAGTTGGAAAAATCAACCGGATGTTGACTTATATGTTAGAGGAATCGGATGTGAGTTCTGATGGTTTGGTTAGCTTTGGGAGGTGATTTGGGACTTAGGAGCATGATCGGAATGAGTTTTGAAGGTTCAGAGTAGATTTAGACTTGAATTGGCAAAGTTGATATTTTGGCGATTTCCGGTTGGTAGGGGAGATTTGGATATAGGGGTCGGAATGGAATTCCGAGAGTTGCAGTAGTTTTGTTGTGTCATTTGGGATGTGTGTGTTTTAGGTCATTCGAACGTGATTTGGTTGGGTTTTTTATCAAAAGCAGAATTCGGAAGATTTTGGAAAACTTAGGCTTGAATCCAATGTGTTTTGGGTTGATTTGATGTTGTTTGAGGTATTTTGAAGATTGGTACAAGTTTGAATAAGGTTATGGGATATGTTTGTGCTTTTGGTTGAGGTCCCGGGGCCTCGGGGTGATTTCGGATGGTTGACGGAGGAGTTTGAGATTTTGTGAAGTTGCAGATTTTTTTGCTTCTGGTATTTCCGCACCTGCGAATTGGGGACCGCAGGTGCGATGCCGTATATGCGAGAAAATGGTCGCATAAGCGGAATCTGGGAAGTAGGCAGGAAAACCGCAGAAGCGATTAGGAGGACCGCACCTGCGATGTCGCAGATGCGGATATGGGACCGCAGATGCGGCAAATGGGAAGTTAAGTGAAAAACCATAGAAGCATTTGTTTGACTACAAATGAGGTACCGCAGAAGCGGAATATTGGCCGCAGATGCAAAAATGCCTGGGCCAGAAGGTATAAATTGTGTCCTTTGCGATTTTTAGCTATTTCACCATTTTTAAGTCGGCTTTGGAGCATTTTGGACGATTTTGAAGAGGGATTTCAAGGAAACTTCTTTGAGGTAAGGATTTTGGACCTAAAACTCGTTTCTATGGTATTATTTCATGGATTAGGCTTGTAATTTATGGAATTTAAGGATCAAAGTTTGGGGAAACTAGGGCTTGGAAACTTAGTCCATTGATTGAGGTTTTGAAGGATCGTTTGAGGTCGAACTTCAGAACTTTTGATATGTATGAACTCATTGAGAGATAAGGGATCTATTGAAGTAAAAATTATCGAATTTCGAGACGTGGGCCTGGTGTCGGGTTTTGGTAATTTCAGAAAATGTGTTGTAAATTGATTATTTTTGCTTGGGATTCATTCCCTTAGCATATTTTGATACCGTGATTCTAATTTTTGGATAGATTCGACGCGTGTGGAGGCCGATTTCAGGGGCAAAGGCATCGCGGGCTAGAGATTTGACCGGATTGAGGTGAGTAATGATTTTAAATGATGTTCTGAGGGTATGAAACCCCGGATTTGCACATCATTGTGCTATATTGAGGTGACGCACACGCTTGATGACGAGCATGGGGTCGCGCACAGTTGGGGATTGTAACTTAGTCCATCCCGAATGACTATTTTACCGTGTATTCGATTGAAATCTATTTGATATCATTATGACTTGGGTTGAATGACATATTTGGGCCTAGTGCCAACTATTTGAACCGTTAGTGGATTTTTATTGATATTTCCTCACTGTTTTGACTTTATACTTGAACTCAGTCATGCTATATTTTACTGTTTTCATACTCAGCCATGTTTACTCTGTTTTAACACTTAAATGATATTTTGAGCTGAGAATCATGTTTTGTTATTGCCCGAGTAGCTTGTGAGGACTATGACTGAGTAAGGTAGAGGGCCTATGTTGTGAGGAAACATTTGATATCGATTATGATGTCGAGGGTCTGAGATATGCACGCCACGAGGTGGCTTGTTGATAAGAGGCCGAGGGCCTAGTGATGATGCCACGAGATGGCTTGATATTGTGCTTGGGCTGAAAAGGGCCCCTCCAAGAGTCTGCACACCCCCAGTGAGCGCGGGCACTCATTGTGATGTGAGAGATAACCCGAGGGGCTAGTATTGTTGACATTGTGCCCGAGGGGCAAAAACCTTTATGTGCCTTTCTGTATTATTTGTCTGTCATTTATCTGTTTAATTGTTGAAAAGGTATTTCCTGAAGTTTAAACTAAACTTATATGATTATTCGTATCTTTATTGATTCACTGTTTTAATGGTTTTGTTGCTTCATTATAGCATGCAATGTGCCTCACGTGATTTCCTACTTTCAGTCTTTATTTATGATTATTATTCACTGAGTTGGAGTACTCACTTTACTCCCTACACTCTGTCCAGATTCAGGCATTGCGGATCGTGCCAGTGTGAGTTGAGAGCTCCCGGTAGATTTCGGAGTCTATGAGGTAGCTTCTTGGCGTTCGCAGTCCCGTGTTTCTTCCCCTATCATTTCTATCTCTTTATCAGACAGTTTGTAATAGTTTATAGACTTCTCAGACTTGTATTGGAATTTGTAGATGCTCATGACTGGTGACACCCTGATATCGGGCTGTGTTGGGTTATTCTTCTGCATATTTGTACTGTTGACTGCTTAAACCTTGGGTTATTTTATCATGCTTTAGACTTGAATCTTATTATTTAACTGCTTAAAATTAAAATGGGAAGTGTCGGCTGGCCTTGGCTTCACGAGAGGCACCATCACGACCGGGACCGGGTTTAGGGTCGTGACAGTCTATGTCCTCCTCCATGAATGTGATATCATCATCGGCGACTTCCTAGAGCCTCTTGTTATGTGTTATTGATACTTTCGTCTTTTTTGCTGCTAAGAAGGTGACTCTGTTGATTTCATTCCCTCTGAAGATCATGTTGATTGTTTGGCGCGGGGGATCTTTAACAGTATTGCTACTTCTTCCTGGAGATGTCGGCAGTCCCAAGTCCGGTGGATATTCGTCCTGTGGTATTCGCACCATAAGTTGGGATATCTTTGGCTAGGAACAGATTTTATTAGTTTCGGGCACCGTGCTTATTTGATGTTTCTCATGGCTAACACCAATTCAACTACGCTAGCGTTAAAATTTTATTCTAATAGCTTGGGGTAGCAAGGATCCCGTGACCCTGGCGCTTCTTTATCCTGTAGTGATCTATTATTCTGACTATGATTAGTCTTTCTGTCAATGGAAAACCTGTCCACACTTCGAAAGCCTCTGTCACGTCCTTCAGTCCATCGTGGCAAAAACCGGCCCTTCGAAGGCCGTCTGTCCGTATCGAAATTGTCTTTTAAGTTTTCTCTATTCTTCTCCCGTCCGTTGGTCAATAATGGAAAGCTAACCTGATCACCTTAGATACTTATCTTTGATTCTTACCAGTTGTGGAAATCCGCTCAAGTTGTTGCTTGAAACTCGAGCAAGCTTTCCTTTAATTTTCGGGAAGCATCTGAACTTCTCGGATTCAACCCTTTTGGTGAATGCTTCAGCCGTCCATTCATCCGGGATAGGCAGGAGCATCATTCTCTCTTTTTGGAATCGGGTAACAAACTCTCATAACAACTCGGATTCTAATTGCGCACTCCTGAATATGTCGGCCTATTGGGCCTTTACTTTTCTTGCCCTAGCATGACCCTTGATGAAAGAATCTGCGAGCAGCTCAAATGAGTCTTTGGAATGCTCGGGTAACAGTGAATACCACGTCAAGGCTTCCTTCGTGAGAGTCTCTCCGAATTTCTTCAGCAAAACAGATTCAATTTTGTGAGGAGCTAAATTAATTTCCCTTTACCGCCTTTGCGTAGGTGGTAATATGCTCTTGAGTATATGAAGTTCCGTCATACATTGGTCCATCAGGAATTTTGTACCGCTTCGGGATTAGTTCTGGTGTAGCGCTTGGTTTGTATGCCAACTGAGTATATTTCTTTAAGCATGGTCCTTTCAGCACCGGTGGTGCCCCTGGAATTTGGTCCATGTGGGCATTCACTTCCCTCATAAAACCGTAAGAGTTCATTTTTGAAGGGAACGATTTCATTATTGGGACCAGATTTGCTCCCTCTAGCCCCATTGGAGCCAACTTCTCCCCTCGAGGTGTTGTTGTCGACCCTCTCCGTTGTTTGACCTGCGGGAGCACCAGGAGGAACCTGCTCTTGTCTATTCGCATTATTTGAAGCCCTCGACAGAACCTGCTTTAACTCTATCATAAATTTATCTTTACGTATCGCTTGTTGCTCTTCCAAGACCTTTACTGCGTCAACGACGCATTCCTCCTCAGCGTCATCGGGAGTTGTCTCCCGAACATGTTGAGGATATTTCCTGTCATGCACTGGTGTGGCATCGTTCCCCTCATAGTTGGTGTCACTGATTGAGTCTTCGAAATTAGGTTGATCCCCTCGAATCTCGGGATTGTGCGTGTTGTTAACACCATTATCTGCCATTTTTTGTGATTTTTTCTAAGAAAGAATAATCAAAACACGTTAATAAAAAAGGCAAGGATCAATTTAATTGCACGACTGACTAGACCCCACGTATAAATTCAACTGTACCATTTTACGGGTAAATAATTTGGCGCCTAGTCCACTTCAACTCTTAACTTTTGCAAGGGGTAAAAATTATTAAGCTAACCCACCCTACTAGTGAAGGACTTGGATTATGTATACAACTGTTACACTAATAAAATATTTTTAACTCTATTGTAGTAGATAATCTAATTTATTCTCTAGAATGAATAATCTAACTTTAAATGTATAATTACCTATAATTATTTGTTAAATAATCTAAGAGTATGCATTTTCATTAAGTTAAAAGTGTATAAAAGAGGAAACTCTAAGTGAAAGGTTCATCACGTAGAAATTGCTCACATGACTAGTTCTTAGTCATTTGTATGCATGTATAAGAATCACTTAGCAATCTTCAAAGCAACAATTGACTATACTAACGATTCAATTGACTATACTCAGAGACGAGTTCAGGATCTGATGATTTTGGATTCCTACGACTATAAGTTAATACACTACAACAATAAATTAGTTGGTTTATAATTAAATACATATGGATATTTAATGAATTTCTTAATATATATATATACACACACACACATCAACCTGTTATAACCAACCCTCTAGATCCGTCTCTAATTACATTGAAGTCAGACAACGGACACACTAGTAGAGCAACTACGATGTCCGTTCCCCGAACAAATATCACACCTTCTCTATATACTCTATCCACAAATATAGTCTCATCACCAGGATCCTCACCATGTATGGTACATTAAGAGACTCGAACCGTTTTAAATATAAAGGTAAAGGCAAGGACCCATACGAATATCATGTCGATAGTAATAACACATGTGGCTACCATATTAGATGCCTCAGCATTCTATCTGGTCATTGCAAAGAATCTCGGCGGTCCACCCGCTTTCTGAACACCTAGTGCACCTTGTCTATTATGTTCGCGGGCGCCCTATGGAGTGGCTCAAGCTAGTTGATTTTGAGTCTGTGTGACTATATCAGTTCTTTCTAGTTGTATAGTAGCCTGATTGGTACCAGAGCTATCCTTATGATAGTATTAGTGATGTACCTCTTTTCGCCACAAGTAAAACAACCACCAGCTATACCAAAGAATCGGCCATTGTGGTTCCTACCACATATATAACGTCTCGGATACTGTCCGAACTGAAACAAACTATTATCCTTCCCTTGTATTTGTTGTGGACTTGCCTTACCTAAAACGTGCTAAAAAAAGACTGCACCACTAACTCTGACTGAGTAGACCTGGATTGCCTATGGTAAAAACCACTCTGGCCCGCAGATGGAGCTCCACTAAACCCGCCGGTGCTGCGAGCCCTTTTGCTTTCTCGCTCGGTCCTATCCCTCGCCTGATAGGACTCATAATGGAGAGTAGTGTCAACTACCTCTTTATAGGAACCACCTCGAACATCCCTAACTACTGGACCACGATAATGATGCTCAAGCCCATCCATGAATCTTCTCACATTTTCGTGCTCATCTGCAAACAGAAAAGGTGCATAACTGGCTAAGTCAGTGAACGTAGACTCATACTCTACAACTGTCATAGTGCCCTAGTGCAGTTGCTCAAAATGATATTTCATGTCATCTCGATTGCTCAACGGAACAAACCTATCTATAAACATAGTTGAAAACTCGGACCAGTTAATAGGTGGCAAACCTGCTTGTCTACCTCTCTGAATTGAATTCTACCATGACTCTGCAGATCTTGGAAATATAAAAGTAGCAAATTCTACCCCTCGAGTCTCCTTCAGCCCTAAAGTAGTTAGTACCTTTTTTACAATGCTGAATGACCTTCTAGGGCCCAATAGAAGCTCGTGTAGCATCAAACTCTATTGGCTTAAGATCCATAAAAATCTTAAGATCGTTAGACAGCCCTGTATTTGCAACTGGCTGAACGACCTGCTGAGGGGCCATCTGAGGAGTTGCAACATTCAGTTGAACTTGTGCTTGCGTCTGTGAAGTAGGTTGAGGAGATGAAAGTCCACCTTGAGTAGGCACTAATGCCATTAATAGATTCAACAACCTCGTCATTGCGTCTACAAGTAGGGTAAAAGTAGGCACAACAGCTGGCACTGGTAGTGGAGCATCATGAACCACCTGTTCCTCTACTTGATTTGGCACAACAGCTTGGAGTTGACCCATGTTAACAACTTCAGGCTGAGGGGTAGCCTGTCTTCTACTCTAAGCTCTAGCCTGATGAGCCCCAACTCGACCACCACCTCGGGTAGTACAACATCCGACACCACGTCTAGCAGATGAAGATGTACGTGTCCTAGCCATCTGTGAAATAAATACTCCAAAGTCAAACTCAAGTTCTCTCAACACACAATCAAGTAATAAAAGAAGGGAAACATCCTAAATGCTTAGTAGCCTCGAGATCATAAACATGGGCACCTATATACCAATGAGCAAGACTCTACTAAATACTGCTCCATGATCCGGGACTTAAAGCCTAGTCTTCGATACCAACTTCGTCATGTTTCCCTAGATGTGACTAGCTCCTAACTAACACTACCCGCTAGGCGAACCAATTTTTGTACTCTTAATATTTTATATAAGCATCAAGAAAACACGTACCAGCCAAACACATTAAATATTACTAAATACGAAATAATTATCTAACTAAAACCATAGTTTATTTATAAACTCTAATGAGCACTCAATTAATGAATCTCTAACCCAAAATCCATGCTAAGACTACAGAGCATCTAAAAGAGTAATAGAAGTTTAACTGGAGGGCATGCAAACTCTAAGTAAATAATAAACATAAGATAGGTAGTGCTGAAACAGAGGCCTCCACGAATAATGCGACAACTCACCTCAACAATAGAATCCACTCAACGAACTCCTTAGCCACTAGCCTCATCCTTAGTAACAGTATCTACATGGATATGCAGGTAAGGAGTGAATTATACATAAATATAATCCAATAAGATCCTCGACTCGCCACTTTAAATACTTCTGGAACAAGTGTTAGAAAATACAACCACATAACGAGCACAAAAATAATATGCACAGAAAAGCTTTTACCATATAATTATTCTATAAGATCCAAATAATTATTCAATAACAACACTACATATCTCAGTACAATCTACACTAAGGACTTGTCAACAGCGGCAATGTAGGAAATTAACCAAACACCCCCAACTAGTCCACGACAGCATACATAATACCCCAAATCTACCATGGTAGCATATACAATGCCCTAAATATTATTAAGGCAGCGAAGAAATAATTTCTAACGCCCCAACGCTATAGCACGAGTCTACGCCACATCACACCACACCACAAATTACTAATTAAATAATTTTAGTTTTTTTACAAAATAATATATGTTTACGGGTGGTCTAAGACCACCGATTCTGCCAAGCACACGATCGTCCCAACACATGGACCATGTAGACAAAACCTACTTTCAAAATGGATTTTAAAAAAAGCAAGAATCAAAGCTTCACGTCTCACTTGCCTCGCTAATAGAAAGTCTCCCCAACCTTGAAACGTCTAGAATACCAACCAAACGACCTCCAATGACCTCAATCTATACAGAAATATTAATTAATAGTGTTAATTAGACTAGCCGAGTCAAATCTCAATATCCTTAACCTTCAAACTTGGAGCTATATCTTTTATATTTTTCTTTTATACCATAATAGTAATATATCCCAATATCCCGGTCTAAACTATCACAACCACAGAATACAATCAAAAACTTTCTATACTTAACCATAATAATTCGAAACGGTGGATTTAATCTTAATGTCCAAATAGCTTTGTTAACCCTCAAAAACGGATAACAATTAAATTTGTAAGTAGTTTTAAAGATACGTGTTTGGCGCCCACCGTAGGGCTAAGGATAATAGTGACAATTCAATACAAATTCCCATAACACACCCTATTTTACACTTGTTCTTTGAAGTGTCTTTAATTTCAGATCAAAGTTTAAAATGTCAAACTCCCAATCTACCCTTCTAAACGTGGATGTTGAGTCCGGTCAACATGGCGAGAATAACAACATGGTACCCAGTAACGAGGTTCCCCCTATCGATTCCAATGGAGTTCCAGCCGCGGACCCGATCGACACTAACTCACATGTGGCCATCAATGCGAATTTGCCTACCAATCCTGAGAATAGCGTCCGCGGGGGTGTCCGATCGGTAGCCCAAAATACACACGACGGTAAAGGTGATGGGATCAACTTGCGGATGATCTTTGAAATGCTACAGGATTAACAGGCTGTGATAGCTCAGCTGCAGAACCAAAGTTGCGCCCCCAGCAGAGTTGAGCCCGAGCCGTCCTATGAATGCACTTGCAAAAATGAGCCAGTCACGAAGAGGCCGAGTGAAGCTGAACCCGGGACTAACTGCGAGATCATAAAGATGCTCCAGGAACTGACAAAATGGGTGGAATCGGGAGAAAAGATAATCGAATCCAAAGACAAAATGGTGGAAACCTACAACTCCAGGGTTGATCAAATCCCGGGAGCGCCACCGATACTGAAGGGCCTGGATTCCAAAAAGTTTATTCAAAAACTTTTTCCTCCGAGCGCAGCTCCGAAGCCAATCCCAAAAAAGTTCTACATGCCCGATTTTCCTAAGTACAACGAAACAACTGACCCAAATGAGCATGTGACCTCCTACACATACGCCATCAAAGGGAGCAACTTGGAGGATGATGAGATTGAATCCGTCCTGTTGAAAGCGCTCGGGTAAACATTGTCAAAGGGAGATATGATACGGTATCACAACTTACCCCCCTAATTTTGTTGATTCGTTTGTTACGCTTGCAGACTCTTTCGTAAAGCACACAAAGGGCTATCAAGGTCGAGACCAGGAAGTCAGACCTTTTCAAAGTAAAATAGAAAGACTAGGAGATGCTCAGAGAATTCGTGTCCCAACTTCAAATGGAATGAATGGACCTGCCTCCCGTCGCGGATGATTGGGCCGTTCAAGCCTTCACCCAAGGACTCAACACTCGAAACTCATTGGCTTCACAATAGTTGAAGCAAAATCTGATAGAATATCCGGGTCAAAAATGATCAGCTTGGGGCTCCTTCCGGGTCCATTTATCCCGTCAAACTAGTGACAGGTCCAAAAGAGACATTGATCGTGAACAAAAATCAAATAGAGACTGGTATCAACCATACAATGGAGACCGAAGAGGTAATGGGTCCGGACGAAACCCTGTGTGGAGTGAGAGAAGGAGTGATCGAGGTTATAATAATCGGGGGCTCATGAGCAAGAACTGTTTTGACAGACCCATCGGGCCTAAGGAAGCGCCAAAGTTATCGGAGTACAGCTTCAACATCGATGTTGCTGCCATCATATCTAACATCGGACGCATCAAAGACACCAGGTGGCCTTGACCTTTACAATCCGATCCAGCCCAAAGGGACCCCAACCTAATGTGTAAACTGGAAGAGCTTATTGAATCTTGGGGGATACGCCTAATTTTATTTATCACTGTGTGGGCGAAATATCCTTAAGGACAGTGTCCTTCACACGCCTCAAGCTAATTCTTATTCTTCATAATTAGTTTTTCCAACAATCTTATCAACAAACTCTTCTACTATAACTAGGAGCAGAAACAACAAAAATTTATGAGAAGAAAACTCAGTACAAAATAAAAGGGAAGAAAAGTTTTAACTTTGTTCTTTTTTTTCTTCACACACAAAATGGACACAAGGAATCATATATTTGTAGTCCAAAAAATGGACATCAGATTGTTACCATACTAAAGGCCAACAACTTTAGAAAATTAAAGGCCATTAAAGGCATTGAAAGAAAACATTAGCCATTAAGGCTATTTAAGAATAGTATCAAATTTCAGTTACAAAATTATTATTATATTTGAAAATATATTCCAATTATATTCAATTTATTAGTATAATAAATACCCACCATTAACATAATATTAAAAGAATGAATTTAAACATCAATTTGAAAATTTCTATTTGAGTTATTATAATTATTTTCTAACACATCTAAGATCATCTAAGTCTCAATCAACATAAGAAATCTTATTGTTCTTGGCAAATTATTCTCACTTTTGGCAATTGATCATTCCTCTATATCCAAGTTGTAGGCAATCAAGCTTCCATCGACTACCAAATAGTAAATATTTCTCTTTCTATCTCTCTCTTTATTATCAATTTATCATTCTATTTCATATTTACTTAATTATTTAGCTATTTATCGAATCAATTGCACGTGCATAAATTTTATTATTTTATCCTAATATTCAAATTTTAGGTTAAATAGTTACTGTGTTACCTAGCTGATCGGATAGAAATATGTCTGTAAATAGCGGGAGAAGGAAAAATATATCAGAAAGGAAGAATTTTAAATGATATATAGAAACTCTTCTCGACTGCCTATGGTGAAATTGTAAATGTTAAATTATAGATTTAATCCTGTTATCCTGGCAGGAGACAGTTTAGTGAAAGAAACTTATTGTATTTTTTTAACTTAAGAGTTAAAAAAATTTCCCGCGTCATAAGGATATTTATAAATAATTAGTGGGTACTTTTTGCATTTTAAAAATAATTTCCAAACTTTGTGTCGATTGTTTGAGTTACCAAGAGTTTCTTGCCCATTCAAAATGGGAAAGGTTATTGTTTGAGGCTTGAAAATGAAGCTGAAGAGCAGGTGAACTGTTACTTGATTATTGGGCGTCATAAGTCATCCTGTTTTTTTTTTTTTATTAAAACAAGAAAAATAATTTTATTAATCAATTGTGAGTATAATTTTATTTGGTCTCTCGATTCTCCTTTCTAAATTGTTCTCCCTGATTTGAAGACTTAAGCAGCATATTTTTCGAATATAGAATGATGCGGACCTCCTTATAATGTATTTGATCTCCAAGAAAGTCAGACAATACTCCATGGTATTAACAATGCAAAAAGGTTTTAATGCATGCATTAGTTTGGTTCAAGACAAAATTGTCCTTCAAAATTTATGATTAATTAAAATATGCTACTATATTAAATCAAGTTTGAAATAATTCAAGAAAGTGAGAAATGAAATTATATCCCTAGTAAATAAATAAATACGTAGCATATTTTCTTTTTTATAAATAAATATTAAGTTATATACTACAATATATGTAGACAAACCAAATAATTTTTTAAAGCTTTTTTCATATAAAAAAATTCCTCAACATATGTTTCTTTTAAAAAGATAAATTGATGGACTGGTTATGAGGTTTTTTTTAAACAAACAATTAATTTAGAAATTATGCAATGTTTAAATACATCAAACCAAACAATGGATAAGAAATATGTCAGCATTAGTAATGCTAGCATAACTAATGCAAGCATAACTAATATATATACCAGCACTACTAATACACTATATTCAGCATTATTCTTATATACTCTACCAAACGACCCCTTAATATTTTGATCTCTTTAGAATATCTTAAACGTTTATGGGATTTTCCGAGATAGGCATATTCTATTCATGTGCCTAAATTGCAACATAATTGTTTTCAATATATAGCAAATTTATTTTATTTAAATCATCTCTCTTTTTCTTTTATTTGAAGGAAAATATTTAGACTGCAAAATTTGAAGACTTAAAATAAAAACAGAACTCATATGGCTATCTTAGAAATTATCTAGCATCAGTTGAACAAATATTTTCGATAATTTCACCACTATCTTAGATACCAAAAAACAAGAACAAATATTCATTCCATTATAAAAAAAATAATTTTCTTTGAGATATAGATTCACTTCAAACTTCAAGCTTAGATGAAATAAACCCACAAAAAAATCAGAATAAATAAACGAACAATAAAATTGTAAAAGTTTGAAAATTTCTAGATGATCAGGTATGAAATCGGCAGATAAAAGCTTTAGAACTTTGAGAATGAAGATGGGGCAACAATAGATGAAAAAATACGGTCGGGTTCGGATATTTTAGTATTAACCCGTTTGATATGAATGAAAAAACCAAGTGGCAACATTTAATTGGATATTTATTATACCTCAGATTTGTGTATGCACACGTGCTATAATTTTTGCACCGATTTCAACTTTTGTGTTAAAGTGGAACATAAAAAATATAATTGGAGGGTCAAAATGAAAGATATAAAATAAAATTGAAAGGTCAAAATGGAACAAGATTAAGATAAAGTACTAAAATGAAAAATAGGCCAAATTAAACGGGTTTTACATGTATTTGGCCTATTGCAAATATTGATCGCCAGATAGTTGCAGACACTAAAACGTGAATACCCAACACTACTATTTATGTGCAAATGGAGCCTACATAAATGATTTATTTATAATAACAAATCATATCGAACAAAAATGGATGAAAGATTTGGTCGCCAATAATATTTGTGTCCAGAAGCAAATTGGGGCTTCTTCCATTTGTTTATATTTACTGCATGTCTATCATTGTACGTAGATATATATTTTTATTGATAAGATATAGTCTTGTATCATATTGGATATTGCAAAATCTTTTGGTCCTACAGAAGTGCGTGAATCATGTTGAAACTTGACAAGAACTTGTTGCCTACAATATGGTTTTATAATAGCCTAACCTGTCTATATAAAGCTCATGCATATAGCAAAGATCAATATATAGCTTAATACTCCTATTGAAATGACAATGAAATCGCTTTTTCCTCTTATCCTGCTCGTTTCCCTTGCCCTGGTAAGTTTTCACAGATAATTAATTCTACGCCTCCTTTTTGGTTATTTATTACTCCTTCCGGTCTATAATAAATGACTTTTTAGCCTTTTTATTTTGGTCCAAAATAAGTAGTGATCATTTTGCATAATCAAGAAGAAAATTTTATTTTTCTAATATTTACCCTTATTACATATCCCAATGTGTCAAAGTAATTTAATTAAGAATAATTTAATGAATATTTTTTTGTTTAGAAATTCGTATTTTCTTAAGAGGTGTGCCAAAGACTATAAAATCACATATTATGGAACGATGGGAGTATTAGTTACTCTCTTGATACACTATCATGCACTTCTTTCTCAACTGGCTTGTCTTTCGAATTACAACGTCTTTTTATTTTAGATTTTATCAATTCAATTATATGTATAACGTATACTCTATCTCTTTTAATTTATGTGAACCTATTTGATTGGGCATAGAGATTTTCTAAAAAGATGTAAACTATTGAAATTTATGATTTTAAATATACCAAAATGTTTGTGTGGCTATAACATTATTGAAACATGTGATCCTTAAATATGTCAAATCATTTGTATGGTTTTAAGAGCTTTTTATCAAATATTATATTAAAATTCTAAAATTAAAAGAGTTTCATTAATAGAAATGGGTTCATGCTAAATCGAGAGGAGATAGATTCATGTAAAATTAAAACGGATGGAATAGTATATATTTTCGATTGTCTAAAAAGATTGCTTGCTTCTTGAGCATAACTAACATTTGCTTTTCGCACATTCCTTGCCGTTTAAACCATCTATCTAGTGAGGAGCTTAACTTATACAATCCTTGCCGTTTAAACCATCTAGCTAGTAAGGAGCTTACCTTTTAAGTAGATGACTCATCGGGCGATCGGAGCTGGACTTCTTATCGGAAGTGTAAAAATAGGAATAAATATTTTCTGCAAAGTACTCTTCAAAATGCACTAGAATTTTAGGTAGAACTTTATGTGCCCACACTAAATATTTACGGAAAAATGACACTTTATAGCCGCTATAAAAATAATAGCCAAAAAAATATATAACATTTGTATATTTTGTATATATATATACAAAAGTTATACAAATTTTATACACTTTTTTGGCTACCAAATATAAATAGTTTCTGCCACGGGGTAGAAGTGATAATAACCCAATATTTACATGCACAGTACCTACAAAGGTAGATCTAATATTAGAATTTTGTGAGCTCTTGATTTAGGGCGTTCTCAAGTGTCAATAAATGTGTTCTGAATATAGTCAATTTCTTGATACATATACAAGACTTTAGGCAAAATTATTTGGTTAAACTGAACTCATATATTAAATCATATAACCAAATCCCCACCCCCATGTACCAAATAATTGCACATTTCTGTGTATATAGATGATGTACTCGATCGTAAAGAAGTTCATATAGCATATATCCAATAGTGATCTTTTTATGGTCTCCCTTTCTTGGGTAGTACACAAGCAACAGTGATGCAAGAAAAGACCCCGGAGAATATTGGAGAGATGTGATGAAAAATGAGCCAATGCCTGAAGCAATCAAACATCTTATGCCTCGGCATTCAGTTTCTCTCTCAAAAGAGAAAACGGATTGTTACACATCATCTTCTGTTGGAGGTGAAGCCTTTGAACCAAGGCCTAATGTATCCGTCTACCACGATGACGCCAAGCTGAAAGAAGCTGAGAAATCAAAATTCTCGAAAGAGTTCGAGCCAAGGCCTAGTACAACTAGTTATCATGATGACACTGGTCTCAAACAAGAAAAGTCTTTTGCCGAAGAGTTTGAGCCAAGGCCTAGTTTAACTAGTTATCATGATGACGCTGGTCTCAAACAAGAAAAGTCTTTTGCCGAAGAGTTTGAGCCAAGGCCTAGTTTAACTACTTATCTTGATGATGCTGGTCTCAAACAAGAAAAGTCGTTTGCCGAAGAGTTTGAGCCTAGGCCAAATGTTTCTGTGTATCATGATTGATATAGCATATAATAAGTATTGTGTGTCTTTTCGCTTTTGTGAATTTACCTTCTGTATGCCTCCTGATGTTAAGTGATTTATGAAATAAAGATTTGTAATCATACTTGATAAATTTATTATGTGTTCGAAGCAATGACCAATATGCTCGACTTCCTTTTAGTTGATTTGTTTCTGATATTTTGTGGGATTAATTTCACGAGTGGTCACTTAACTTTTGCTTTATTACATGAACGCCACTTTTTTTCTTAAAAAATCACTTAACTTTAGTATTACGAATATCAATGAGGATTAAATAATTACAGAATGCTGGTTTCACAAGGCTAATAGTAAATGAATAATTTATTTATTTATTTTTCTATGTTATAGAGTGCGCAGAATAATGTTGAACACTGAAGATTGAAGATGAAGACACAACCAAAATTTGTTACCGAGAGAAAATTGAAGATGTGGAATTTTGCCAAGGTGGAGATTTGTTGAATTATGTCAAATTTCCATCCCACATCGGTGGGTTAAGGAGTTGGTGGGAAACTTTTCCCCTATAAAAGAAGGCTTAATGTTTAGGATTTAAATACACCTCTCATTTGCCTTCTCATCTGTTTAAGGCATTTGTATCTTCTCTCTTTAGTATTATTTCACTTGTATTTTTGGAGTGAAATAAAATATTGGTTGTGTCCGAGGAGTATGCAAAATTAGCCGAACCTCGTAAATTCTGGTGTTCCCTTTATTGTTGTTTTATTGTCTTATTTATTATTTGGTGGCTGTCATAATTTTTGGTATAGTAGTTGTGACTTATTCACACTATATACATTTGGCTTCCGCAACAATTGGTATCAGAGCCAAGGTACTGTCTAAGTATGCTCTGTGGTTGCAGCATAGTCTGATCTTCCACATCAGAAAAGATTTATCTTGGTAACTGAGTCAAGGTTCTGTCTGAGTATGCTCTGTAGTTGCAGCTTAGTCTGATCTTCTACATCAGAAAGGAAATAATCTTGATTTGTGCCGTCAGTTATTAAATAATGTTTGTGTCAAATATGGGAGACAATAAACAAGAAGAATCTACATCAAGTGTCAACAATACGTCATCATTGGCATCTTCGCTTATGACAAGAATTGTGTCAAATGCGAAATTTGCGGTAGAAATTTTTGACGGGTCCGGACATTTTGGGATGTGGCAAGGCGAGGTTCTAGATGTCCTTTTTCAACAAGGGCTAGATCTGGTCATTGAAGAAAAGAAACCAGATGTTATTGGAGAAGAAGATTGGAGAATTATCAACCGTGTTGCTTGCGGTACCATTCGATCCTACCTTGCTAGAGAGCAGAAATATCCATACACAAAGGAAAGCAAGTAAATTATGGAAAGAACTGGAGGATAAATTTTTGAAGAAAAATAGTCAAAATAAATTGTACATGAAGAAGAGACTGTTTCACTTCACCTATGTTCTTGGTACCACGATGAATGAACATATCACCAGTTTCAATAAGTTGGTCACAGATTTGCAAAATATGGATACAACTTATGATGATGGTGACTTGGCCTTGATGTTGTTGGCGTCACTTCCTGATGAGTACGAGCACCTTGAAACTACTCTACTTCATGGAAATGACGAAGTTTCTCTTAGAGAAGTTTGTTCGGCTTTGTACAGCTATGAACAAAGAAAGCGAGAAAAACAGAAGGGCGGAGAAGGAGAAGCACTATTTGTGAGGGGTCGTCCTCAAAGTCAAACGAGGACAAAGAAGGGAAGATCCAAGTCAAGATCCAGACCCAGCAAAGATGAATGTGCCTTTTGTCGAGAAAAAGGGCACTGGAAGAAAGACTGTCCGAAGTTGAAGAATAAGGCCAAACATAACAATGGAAAGGCCATTATGGATTCAAATATAGCTGATTGTGATGATTCAGATTTCTCATTAGTTACAACAGAGTCATCAACATCATCAGACATATGGTTGATGGACTCGGCTTGTAGCTATCATATGTGTCCCAACAGGGACTGGTTCGTGGAATTTCAAGAAGGAGAATATGGAATCGTCCACACAGCAGATAACAGCCCTCTTACCTCATATGGAATTGGTTCAATACGATTAAGGAACCATGATGGAATGATCAGAACATTAACAGATGTTCGATATGTACCGGATTTGAAGAAGAATCTCATCTCTGTGGGAGCCCTGGAATCAAAAGGGTTTAAAATCATTGCAGAAAATGGAGTGATGAGAGTATGTTCCGGTGCACTAGTGGTAATGAAGGCTAATCGGAAGAATAATAATATGTACCGCTATTGTGGCAGTACAGTTATTGGGACAGTGACAGTAACATCCAGTGACGACAAAGAGGCAGAAGCAACCAAGCTATGGCACATGCGCTTGGGACATGCTGGAGGAAAATCCTTGAAAACTCTATCAGATCAAGGATTGTTAAAAGGAGTCAAGGCTTGCAACTTGGAGTTTTGTGAGCATTGTGTTAAAGGGAAACAGACAAGGGTTAAATTTGGTACAACGATCCATAATACTAAAGGCATTTTGGATTATGTACACTCTGATGTTTGGGGTCCTTCCAAAACACCTTCATTGGGTGGGAAGCACTATTTTGTAACCTTTGTTGATGATTTTTCCCGAAGAGTATGGGTGTATACAATGAAGAGCAAAGATGAAGTGTTGGGAATTTTTCTCAAATGGAAGACGATGGTGGAGAATCAGACAGGCAGGAGAATCAAGTGTATTCGCACAGACAATGGAGGTGAATACAAAAATGATCATTTCAATAAGGTCTGTGAAAATGATAGCATCGTCCGACACTTCACTGTTAGACATACACCACAACAGAATGGAGTGGCAGAACGTATGAACCGGACCTTGCTGGAGAAGGTACGGTGTATGTTGTCCAATGCTGGCTTGGGCAAAGAATTTTGGGCTGAGACAATTACATATGCATGCCACCTCATTAATCGTCTACCATCTGCTGCTATTGATGGCAAGACACCATTTGAAAAATGGTACGGAAAACCTGCTGTAGATTATAACTCTTTGCACGTGTTTGGCTCAACTGCATATTATCATGTGACGGAGTCAAAATTGGATCCAAGGGCAAAGAAGGCTATTTTTATGGGAATTACTTCTGGAGTCAAAGGATATCGCTTATGGTGTCCTATGACAAAGAAAGTAATATTCAGCAGAGATGTTACCTTTGATGAATCTGCTATGGTAAATAAGGTAACAAAAGACACCAAACAAAATAAAGGTGCTTCTAAGCAGGTGGAGTTTGAGGGAAAATTTATTTTTCCTACACAAGAAGCAGATGAGGAAACAAATGAAGATTACCCTCTGGAAGGAGAGCCAGTAGAGGAGATTCCAACTCAGGAACCTCAACAACAACTTGAATCAATAGCAACCAGCAGGCCAAAAAGAACAATAACGAAACCTGTTCGTCTCATAGAGACGGTTGCTTGTGCAACCTCAATTGTAGCTGATGATGTTCCTACTACTTATAAAGACGCGGTCCAAAGTTCAGAAGAAGATAAGTGGAGGATTGCCATGAATGATGAAATACAGTCCCTTCATCAGAATCATACATGGAGATTGGCCAATCTCCCGAAGGGAAAGAAAGCAATTGGGTGCAAATGGGTATTTGCAAAGAAGGAAGGATTTCCTAACCAAGTAGATGTTCGCTACAAAGCAAGATTGGTGGCCAAAGGATATGCTCAAAAGGAGGGAATTGATTACAATGAAGTGTTTTCTCCAGTTGTAAAACATTCCTCCATTAGAATTATGTTGGCTTTGGTAGCACAATTGGATTTGGAACTAGTTCAGATGGATGTAAAAACTGCGTTTTTACATGGAAACTTGGAGGAGGAAATCTACATGACTCAGCCAGAAGGATTCAAAGTTGCTGGAAAAGAAAATATGGTGTGCAAACTTGAAAAATCGTTGTACGGATTGAAACAATCTTCTAGACAATGGTACAAGCGATTTGACGAGTTTATGTTGCGGCAAGGGTACAAGAGAAGCAAATACGATCATTGTGTGTATTTGCACAAGCTTAAAGATGGTTCCTTTGTATATCTTCTCCTATATGTTGATGATATGTTGATAGCTTCCAAGAATTTGGAAGAAATTGATAAGTTGAAGATTCAACTGAAGAAGGAGTTCGAGATGAAGGATTTGGGTGAGGCAAAGAAAATTCTTGGCATGGAGATAATTAGAGATAGACGTTCAAAGAAACTCTGTTTATCTCAAAAGGAATATTTGAAGAGAGTACTTCAACGTTTTGTCATAGATGACAAGACTAAGCCAGGTAGTACTCCACTTGCTTCCCATTTTAAGCTAAGTACTACTATGTCGCCAATGGATGAAGTTGAACGAAAGTATATGTCAAAGGTACCATACGCAAATGTTGTTGGTAGCTTGATGTATGCAATGGTTTGCACAAGGCCTGACATTTCACAAGCTGTTGGAGTTATTAGCGGATATATGCACAATCTAGGGAAGGAGCATTGGCAAGCTGTGAAGTGGATTCTACGGTATATTCATAATACTGTAGATGTCGGGTTAGTTTTTGAGCAGGAAGACAATCAGTCTGTAGTTGGATATTGTGACTCAGATTTTGCGGGTGATCTGGACAAACGAAGATCAACTACTGGTTATGTGTTTACTTTTGCAAAGGCACCAGTTAGTTGGAAGTCTACTTTGCAGTCAACAGTTGCTTTGTCTACAACAGAGGCAGAGTACATGGCTATTACAGAGGCTGTGAAGGAGGCAATTTGGCTTCAAGGATTGCTAAAGGAGCTTGGTGTTGAACAAAAAGGTATCACAATTTTTTGTGATAGTCAAAGTGCTATTCAATAAGGGAAGAACCAAGTTTATCATGCAAGGACGAAGCACATTGATGTTCGGTATCATTTTGTACGAGAAATCATAGAAGAAGGTGGAGTCACGATGAAGAAAATTCATACTACGGAGAATCCTGCTGATATGCTGACAAAGGTGGTGACTGCGGTCAAGTTTCAACATTGTTTGGATTTGATCAACATTGTTGAACACTGAAGATTGAAGATGAAGACACAACCAAAATTTGTTACCGAGAGAAAATTGAAGATGTGGAATTTTGCCAAGGTGGAGATTTGTTGAATTATGTCAAATTTCCATCCCACATCGGTGGGTTAAGGAGTTGGTGGGAAACTTTTCCCCTATAAAAGAAGGCTTAATGTTTAGGATTTAAATACACCTCTCATTTGCCTTCTCATCTGTTTAAGGCATTTGTATCTTCTCTCTTTAGTATTATTTCACTTGTATTTTTGGAGTGAAATAAAATATTGGTTGTGTCCGAGGAGTAGGCAAAATTAGCCGAACCTCGTAAATTCTGGTGTTCCCTTTATTGTTGTTTTATTGTCTTATTTATTATTTGGTGGCTGTCATAATTTTTGGTATAGTAGTTGTGACTTATTCACACTATATACATTTGGCTTCCGCAACAATTGGTATCAGAGCCAAGGTACTATACATTTATTTTGTGGCGTTTGTGCTAACCCCCACAAAATAATTCTTTTTGTGGCGGTTTAAGTGAGGGGTTGTAAAAAAACCCCACTATGTATTCAATTTGTGGCGTTTGTTTCACCCTCCCCAAAATTATTTTTTTTATGGCGATTTTTTTGTGAAGATTTTTTGTAACCTCCACAATAATGTTAAATAAAGTTACTATAAGGTACAATCAATAGTACAACGCTTTAACTTTTAGACAATTAAAAGTTATAATTTTTTTTATCAAAATACATATTTTTACCTCACTAGATGTAAATAATCAAGAAAATTAAGATTTTGTTGAACAAATATGGCTATCTTAGAAATGATCTAGCATTAGTTGAACAAATATTTTCGATATTTCACCACTATCTTAGATACAAAAAAAACAATATCGCAAATACTGATCGCCAGATATTTGCAGACACTAAAACGTGAATACGCATCAGCATTGTTTATGAGCAAATGGAGCCTACTTGAATAATTTATTTATAACAAACCATATCAAACAGAAATGGATGAAAGATTTGGTCGTCAATAATATTTGTGTCAAAGAAGCAAATTGGGCCTCCTTCCATTTGTTTATATTTACTGCATGTCAATCATTGTAAGTAGATGTTGCTCTCAAATGCACACGTAAGTATACGTGGTCGTACAAATAATAAAATGATAAGTCGAGTGTCGAACCCACAGAGACTTATATCAACTACTCACTAACACACCAATATTGTTATTCCGTCAAGCTAAATTCGAGTTCAAGAGTTTAATTATGCTAAACTACAATTCTAAGTAATAACTAAATTATCAAGCAGTAGAATGGTTGTTATGTATTCAATAGAAACAACTATTCCAAGGTTGTGATCGATTCACCAATTCTATTGTGTTCTAGTTAACTCTTCCTCTCATACAATTCACTCATGGTTGCTAATTAATCGATAATTGCTCTCATAGTCTTCTCCCGAAGTACTACTCGCCTATTCAAAATAGATTAATGCCTATATTCCTATGAAATCAATCTATTAAGAACGTATTAAGATTACGATGTTTAATTAAACACGGTGACTAGGTATATTCTTATCCCAACCAAAAATCCTCCCCCCAAAGGTTAAGATCATGATCTCTTCAATTCTTCTCTAATCTAAATATGGCTTTCCCAAGCATAGCATAGATAGTAAATAGAACCTAACTGTTGGCCAGACAATTAAGTAATTAATCACAAAATTGAAGAAACAATCATATATTAGTGAATTATAGTCGAGGTTAAGTCAACGTTAAACAACAATATTCATGGCTAAATCACAACCCCAGAACAATGGGGTTTTAGCCACTCATAATACTAGCAACAATTACATAAGGTTTGAATAATTGAAAATACTAGAAAAGATAAAGAAATCTGAGATGTTCTTGCTCCCGGATGTTTCTTGTGTGTATTTTTCCTCCAAAGTGGCGTCTCTAGTTCTAAGTTCTGTCCAAAACCCTCAAAATAGCGTTTATATATATATTTATACCAAGTAGGGTCGGGCCCAGACGAAACACCCTTTCCTGCGCGAAATATGACTCCGGCTCTGTGAAATTTGTATAGGCGCGCCGCACCTTGCACCGCGCGCTGCGGCGCACTAGTGGAGATTATCAACAGCCTTACATTTTTCTTGTCAAGCCAGTTTTTACACTGTTGTGCCGCACCCTGCGGCGTCCCATGCAGCGCGGTAGTGAGTATTTGCGAAAATGCAAAACATGAAAGTTGTAGCCAGTAGCTTTTAAAATAGCATTCCAACGATATATTGTGGAGCCCATACGAAGTTCTAAGCGAAATGTTATGTGCATTTTACTAGACAATGCATCGACGATTCTTCGTTTCGTTCTTAACTATCATCCGTTGATCCCCGAGCACGATCCCGACTTAATTCCTTGGGCTTTTATTCAGACTTCAAAGCTCCAAATCACTTGAGTTCATTCCATAACGCCTACATATATCGGAATCACTCCTACAAGGCATAAAACACATATTTAGTGCAAAACACTAGCGATTAAAGCTCAAACTCAATTAAAGTGCAGTAAATTAGAGTGTAATAAGCGACTAAAATACACAATTATAGTCAATCATCAACACCCCACACTTAAACCATTGCTCGTCCTTGAGCAAACAAACTACACTTTATATAGACACGGCCTTTTTAAACAATTCTCCTAGCTCATCACACAAAGAATATTTAAAATAGACTAAGCACAAGAGTGTAACATCTTCACCTCAAGATTTGACTCACAAGTACCACGCATTATTCGCAACTCACCCACTTACTCTAATATAGAGGTCACTGACATTACCTTTTCCTTCATGAATCAAGTGCCCTCACACAACAAAAGAGAGTAGTTCCACACACAATATAATTTAAGAACAATTAGGAACTCAAGATAGAAAGAATTCACTCACTCTCAGAAATAACATTCATATGCCACAAAAGATGCACCATAGGCTTGCCCGTAGTGTACTACTCTACTAATCGAGCTCATTCAGTCTAGGATTAAGTAGGACTTTATTTGGTTGTAATGTAGGTTGCGGCTCGGGTAGGATACATTTAGATATAATAGTAACTACATCTCCCTAAGCACTTTAATACATACACTTTAACATTTAAAACCCACACTTATGTCAAACCCATAACTCCACCTTCACATCAACATATATTAACTCCCCACTTCTTTAAGCACAATTATATCAAGAGTCACCACTATTAAATAATATTTTTCACAGTAATACAACTAACTGTCCACTCCCCCTTTTCCTCTAACCGTGGGGTCAAAAATTGGGTATACGACATTGGGAGGACAGCTCTATTCCCTTTCGAGAATTGGGTTTGGAAGTTGAAGAGTCGCCACCTAATGATTATAGTGCATTAGGACACTTTAAGAAGGGTTTGAGATGAAGAGACCAGAGATTAGGGTAAGGGCTAGAAATTATCCCGAGGGGAAGGTGTTAGGCACCCCTCAAGATCCACTAGTGTGCTTTCCGGCCATGTTGCAATTGTGACTTTAAGAAGACAAGTAAGAGAACAAGTAAAGGGATTCACATAGCTTAGCAAACAAGCTTAAGAGTTGAAGAAATAGAGTGTTTAGAAAATTAGTCTTAAAAGAAAACTTTAAAAAAAGTTAACAAGTAAAGGGAAAGGGGGTCCTAGGTTTATTGATAATATGGATCACGTCAATGCAATATCCAGCAATCACTCCTCGAAAGAGGGGTCGCACATGATATTAACGCACCGGTCATCATATCCATATTCTACCCTTCCCACCCCGTCAAGGTATTAAACGTGATTAGTCTCATTTACTTATTGCATGCTAATACTTGTCCCGACCTATTAGTCCTAGGGTATTAGGACTTCTAATCCTAAAAGGGGAGGAGAAAAGGGATAGAGGCATATATGGAGTTTCAAAAGGATAAAAAGACTAGGGCGTCAATCAAAATAAGTAGCAAGTAATGGGGAATAAACAAACATACAAAGGCTTCACATAACCCCTTTTGAATCACATAACAACTAGTTTAGCATGACTTGCATGTACTGATTTGGTCTTTAAAGTTAAGAAATTAAGAGGCGGAAGAATCGGTTTAACATATAAATTTGGATAAAAAGTCTGCATCAAGCCCCTCGGATCTGATTGTTAGTTATTGAGGTCTTAATGCAGAAGAGTTTAAAAGAAAATAAAGACTGCAGTAAGTTTATAAACGAATTTGAAATCAGCGGATTGTTTGAGTAGGAAAAGGAATGCAGAAGAGTTGTGAAAGAGGTTCAAAGGCAAGAATATCTTTAAGAAAAGAGTGAGTTACAGGACTCTTTTAAAAGACAATTTCAGGGACTGAGTAAAACGTTTAGGCAAAATGTTTAAAAGAACTGTTCTAGAAAAGATACAGATTTGAAGAGTTTAAAAAGCATACTGGTTTACAAGAGTTTTATTGAAAGCATTACATCAAGACATTAAGGACCAGTTAACGGACTGTTACTACTTAAACGCATCAGACAGGTTTGAGATGAAACCCTGTAGGCATGGTATTTATACTTGATTTTAAGGCATGTTAAAGAGTTGGTAAATAGAAGAATGTTTAATTACCCTATAGTTTGCCTAACGCATATGCATTTCCTATAGGTATGGTTACTATATGCAATTGATTACATGAATGTTAGAAACCTATAGGCAGGATTTCTAGTGAAATTTAACGCACAAAAGACCTATAGGCATGATCTCTACCCTTTGATTTATGCAGGCAACATAAACCCCTCCCACACCCTTTACTAATATTTTCCCCGAGTTTCTTTACAAGTTGTTACAGACCAAGTAATCAAATTACAGTATTGAAAAGTAAAAAGAAAGAAGTTATTCTATAGGGAGCCTTCAACCATGCCCAAATCTCCAACCTCACTTCTTTCGAGTTTCACAGCCTTTACCAAGGGTCTGGGTGCGACAAAGTTCCCTAAGGGCCCATTGGGGGCCCTGGCCAATACCAGGCACCCAAGCAAATCAATATTGAGCAAGTGCAAGTGTAGAAATTACCAACCTTGTGCATCAAAGTTCAGCGGGTGCTCAAGGCACCCAAAGCAATGCTTACACTAAGGTGGCAGACCCTAAACTTCTAAGAGTAGTGTAATTATGATGGAATTTGAAGGAATTAAGTTGAAAACAGTTGGAAAAGGTTTTATATGAAGAACAATTTGAGAAGACAGTAACAAAAGAGTGAAAAAGTCAATTGTAGATGACCAGTTTTGAAAACAAAGAGTCATACAATATTCAGGGAACACAAACAAGGGCAAGGGAAAGGGAACAAATAGCTCTCAAACAAGAAAACCAGTTACACATGCATAGCACATTAAAGAGAAGTTCTTTTATAGCAAACAAGCATGCTTCAAACTAGGAGTCTGGTTCTTTCAGCACCAGACACCAATTAAAGTCGACCTTAAGAGGAGGTTTTAGGGCTATTGAGTAGCCAAGAGGGCCCTGAACATATACTAGTAATGTACAGGAGTAAGGAAAAAACATACATTGAGATAGAAAAGGGGGTAGTGAACATGCCAAGTCAAGCTAGACATACTAACTAACATAGATACATGCTAGTTGCAGTAAGAACAACAGAACCATAGGTAGAAGCACACAAGAAACAAAAAGAAGTGCAACACCAGTAGAAGCATATTGTTTTGAGGCTGTAACTTAAACAGAAGACATACCAGTTAAAGATAATGCAACACAGAGCAATAGTGGACAATAAGGTGCAAGGAAGTGAGCAATAGTGTGCAGAGAGTATGCAGAGAGAAGGGCAGCAGTGTGTAGAGAAGTGAGCAGCAGGCATACCAAAGTAAGCAGCTTAGTAGAGGCCAGCAAAGTGGTAAAAGTAACCAGGATTACTCAATCTTGGCCTTCAGCCGATTGAGTAATCAACATTCAAATAGAAAAACGAGAGAAGTTGTGTAGAAACAATAGAGAGCAATATGTTTTGTGTGTAAAAGTGAGAGTTCAGAATGAGGAGTTTTATTCGTGTCTGTGTGTGTTGAGTGAGAAAGGAAGAGCAGTACTTATAGCTTTTGAAAATAGTAGAGAACAAGGTATAATTATAGAAACAGTACCAAATTGAATCCATCATAGGTCCTGATTCAATTAAATCAGGGAGTCATGATTCGAATAGCATTACAGACTATCCGGTAAGGAAAGAATCAGCCAGATGACTGATTATACCATAACAAGAGCAATAAGCATGTTGTACGCAATAAAGGCTAGGAACACGATGCTTAAAACAAGGAAAATATATTCTAAATACTTAAAAATATGTTAAAGTGCACAAATATGGCAAAAATATAAGTTAACTCTGAAAAACCAATCAAAGAATCACAGACAAGACCAAAATTAGAGGGAATCAATATGAAATATAGAAAGCGACTCACATATAAGGAAATATTTTGAAAAATTAGTGTAAGAACCTTTAAGGTAAACACATGCAAATCAGGGATTCAAAGAGATGCTCGGAATTAATAGCATATTTAGTAAAGAGGAATATTCAAACATATTTATACACAATAATCTCAGAATTAAGAACCCTAGGTAAGAAATCACATAAAACAGTAGGAAGTCGGAACCCTAGAAAAGATCTAAGACATGGAACTCAGAAACAAAAGGTTTCAAGCAAATAACATAGGAGTAATCACATAATACCCAAAAGAAACAGAAGCATAGTGATTTAAAAAGGGGTCGGAAACCCTAGTTTTGAAAAGAGGAACAAGAACATTTTAAAACTTGAGCTAATCGAAGATATCGAGTGACAAGTAGTGTAGAACACCAAGATTAAACCAAAAAATCATTTTAAAAGACATAGATTAAGAGATTTAGGCAAAAATTAGGGTTTGCAATAAAATCAGTGAGATGAGAAACCTGGCCGTGAAACTTGCTAACAACGATATTTAAAGCATCATCGGACAAAAACCCACCGGAGAAAGGTCGGAAACGGACCCAGGCGAGGCTTCAGTGACCATCTTGCATGATGGAGACTCCTGAAGTTCCAAAGCTGAAGGGAACCGGTGAGATAAGGTTTCACGGCGGCTGGTGGTCGAAAGAGGCGAGGCTGGAGTTGGCTGGAGAGGCGATGAAAGCCATCGGAGAAGGTGAACCAGAAGGTTCTAGAGAGAAGGGGGAGGTGAAGAGTTTTAGAGAGAGACCGGTCTTTTTGCAAATGAGGGTAAAGGGAAGGGGGGTCGTTTGATTTATTTTAGGCAAATTAATCTGGGCCGTTGATCTCGTTTGATCAACGGCTCAGATCAAAACAAAGCTGGACCGGGTATCCAAATGGGGTGTGGGTCGGGTCTCAATTGAAATTGGGTTGGGTTAAAAATGTGGTCAAAATCGGGTGCAATTGGGGCTATATTTGTAATGAAATCTGGCTAGCATTTGAATAGCCAATTTCTCTATTTTATTTTATAAAATAGCTAAAATGATCTGAAAAGCAAAATGAAAACATATAACTAATTAATAACACATAAATATTAATATAAAAATATCCACATGTGTTAGTTCATGCCATATATTAGTTAACATAAATCCAAGAAGGAATTATCTTTGAGATGATAAGAAGTCAATCCTATTGGTCTTAAGTGATACAAGAGTGTATAAGGGTGATTAACCAGTATTAGAAGTTAAACGAATCAAGGATGTTGTAACTCGTATTTTCAGGTAATCTAGCGGTGCTTAATACACTCAAGAGGTCATTTATTAAGTTATTTTAATCATATAATATCCGTATCATAAGTCTTGAAGTCAAACGAGTTATGAAACAAAAGTCGACAAAAGTTGTCGCAACTTAGGTTCATAATTTTACTTAAACATTGGGTCAAATGTTTCTAATCTTTTCTTATAATTTACAAGGAATTATGGGGTGATATACCAACCAAATTAAATATCTAGGAGTCTAGTTTCCAACGCATAAAACCGTTCATCGATACGATCTCGGAGTAGAGAGATATTCGCGTTTTCGCGAGACTGCGCCAAGCACCTCTCTATGGGGCCCACTAAGTCGGTTTAAGATATTTGGACCTATATAGGATGACTCCAACCCGTTTTAAGTCATTTATTTTCACTATTTTCAGACCTTAGAACCCTAGGAACATCCTCTCAAGGTTCTCTCAAGATTCAAGACCCAAAAAAGGGCAAACAACACAAATCAAGTGTCGGGAATTCCGTGGCGCTAGTAAGTCTCTTGTTCTTCTTGTTGTTGCTCATTTTTGTGTCGTTCCAACTCGTGTGGGAGGTTGTTTTAAAGGGTTTATGTTCTGTAAATACTCCCTAATGTTCTTAATATCAATCCTAGGTGATTTCAAGCCTTCTAAAGTGATTCTAGTGCCGAAAAACACTAATTGATCGCTAGTTTCGTTTTTTTGTTGTTGTGGCAGCATTGGAGGGATATTTCTTGGAAATTTAAGGTCAAATTGGAGTTGTTCTCTCTGTATAAAGGTAAGGAACCTCTTACTCTATATGTATTTAAGATTATCCAAGTTGCGGCTAAGCCATTGAAGCTAGAACTTGTGAGATATATATCGAAAGGCTTGGTAGTAATGTTATTGTTTTGTGGACTGTTTTGCGTTGTTGTTGGGCTGCATATTTTACTACTATCTTGTGGAGTTTTGGAGGAGGAAGGGTGTGGAGAAACACCATATATATGTAGGGTTATGGGCTGATAGTTATTCGTAACATTTCCAGGTTGTTTGACACGACTACGGTGGTCGTCGTATGTATGGAGTGATTAGGCTGTGTGTGGACTATTTTGGGAGGCTCAATATGTTTATTATTGATGTTGTTTGGGCTGTTTGGTGACTGTTTTGAATGGTGTGAGGTCATATATATAGGGGAGGTGTTGTCCGTTTCATCGTAAAATAGGTTGTGGTCGATACATAATAGTTATGACGCTTAAATGATAACGATAGTATCGTTTCTCTTATTGTAGACTAAGGAGTTTTGACAATTGCATAGCTTGAGATTGGGGCAGTATATACAAGGTATGTGAGGCTATCCCTTTCCTTCTTTTGCACGACTCCGATTGTACATAATGTAATGAACGATCTTCCAAGATACTCTACTCTTAAAAGCTAGCAGTACTTACATTGTTTTCCCTCTTATGGAACGATTGATGTTAATGTTGCTTCTCTTAGTCTTATGTTGTCAATGTTGTTGGTACTTCCTGATTCTTATAAGGTTCATAGTGAAGAGTTAGTCCTAATAACGTGTACAGAGGATACCGACCTTACGTCACTCCGAAAGGTTTAGAATGTGATTCCATGAGTCGAGCATGCATTATATATATGTATCTATTTTACTCTACCGAGCCACGCTATAGTTGGTCGGGTACGGCACCTATTGTGCAACCACTGATCAGTTGGGTTTTACCGAGCTCCACGTGGCCGGGTACGATTCTACCGAGCCTTATTATGGTCGGGTACGATATGATGATGATGATGCCCACAGAGGCAAATGCTTTAAAGGTTTATGTATTTATACATATGTATCATGCATTTCATGTAAGTAGCCCTCAGAGGTACTAAGATGTTACAGGTTGTATATTCTCTATCCTTGCTTACATTACTGATCGTATTTATGGTTCCTTGCCTTACATACTCAGTACTTTATTCGTACTGACGTCCTTTTATTTGTGGACGCTGCATGTCGTGCTGCAGGTCCTGATAGATAGGCAGGTGCAGCTCCCCCACCACAGTAGACTGTCCAGTTTAGCGGTGATTGGCGAGATCCCTTCTCCGGACTTGCCTTGGTCTTGGTATGCAATTTTTGTTATAGACATTATGGGTATGTCGGGGCCCTGTTCCGGCTATGTTGCAACACTTATGTTCTTTTAGAGGCTCATAGACAGGTGTCGGCTCATGTATAGTTTGGTATGCCTTGTCGTCTAGTTTTTGTTGTATAGTCTTTCATAGTAGCGTGGTAGCTCATACCTTATACGTAGTTTCTTGATTGTCTGGTCATCCCCTACTATGTATGTTCATGCCGTCATATTTTATTGCTGGTTGTCCATGATCTAGGTCTACCATTTATATTGATCTCGTCAGCCTTAAAAGATAATAATGAAGGTTAGATGAAATGTACGTTGGTGCTCGGCAAGTGTGGTCGGGTGCTAGTCATGGCCCTTCAGTTTGGGTCGTGACAAACTTGGTATCAGAGAAAGTCTGTCCTAGGGGTTGTCTATGAGCCGTGTCTAGTAGAGTCTTGATTATGGATGTGTAGCGCGCCACATTTATAATCAGGAGGCTACATGACATCTAGGGTTGATACTTTCTTCCTGAATCTAGATCGTGCGTAGAGTTGAGTCGTAAGTGGTCGTCTCTAATATTCACCTTGTTTTTTTCAGTGATGCCTTCGACTAGGAAGCAAACGATTTGTATACGGCTTGATACAGCAGCGGGAGAGGGTACCAGTCAGGTGCCCCAAGTCAGAGCAGGACAAAGTGAGGCTCAAAGTGAGATGCCCTCTCATACCTCATCTACTCCATCTCCTCCAGAGGATATTAGAAGGCACCCAGCGCATCCAGTTCCTCCGTCTGGCACTCCAGACCAGGATATGAGGAGTGCTTTGCAGTTATTGACTAGCTTGGTAGCTGCTCAGGCTCAGAGGCAGAATACTGCTGAGAAACCAGTTAGTACAAGAGTTCGTGATTTTATTAATTTAGACCCTCCAGTGTTTACCGGATCAGACCCGAAGGAGGACCCACAGACTTTTATTGACCAGGTTCATCGTACACTTCGGGTTATGCATGTTAGTGATACAGAGGCAGTAGAGTTGGCTTCTTATCGGCTACGGGATTTAGCGGTTCTCTGGTATGATAGTTGGGAGAGATCCAGGGGTCCGAACCCTCTTCCAGTTGTGTGGAAGGAATTTTCTGAGGCCTTTCTTCGTCACTACTTGCCAGTTGAGATACGACGAGCTAGAGCTGATAAGTTCTTGAACCTTAGACAAGGTAATATGAGTGTGCGAGAGTACAGTATGCAGTTTGATTCTTTGGCAAGGTATGCTCCCCATATGGTGGCCGAGATGAGTGATAGGGTGCATATGTTCGTGAATGGGTTGGGACCACATCTGATAAATGAGTGTACGACAGCCTCCTTGGTGGAGGGCATGGATATTTCCCGTATTCAAGCTTATGCCCAGACCCTAGAGGATCGTAAGCGCCAGCAGAGGGCAGTTAGGGAGCAGGATAGAGGCCAGCATAAGAGGGCAAGATTTGCAGGGTATTCTGATGACTTCAGAGGCCGCATCAGGCCACAGTTTTCGAGGAGTTCGGCGCCACCTGTAGCTAGTGCTCCTCCACAGTTTCAGAGGCCTCGATATGATCGATCCTATTCTGGTCCAGGTCAGAGTTCACGGGCATCTGGCTCGCAACATCACAGGGATACTAGTCAGATGAGACCCCCAACACCACATTGTGATCAGTGCGGCAAGGCCCACTTTGGACTGTGTCGTCGAGGTTCTGATGCATGCTATTCGTGCGGGCAGCCTGGCCATATGATGCGGGATTGTCCTAATAGAGGAGGTGATGGTATGGCTCAGCCGACTGGATCTGTGTCTGGTTCTTCCTCATCAGTTCGACCTCCAGCACGGGGTTTTCAGTAGTCGACAGGTCGTGGTAGGGGTAGAGGTGCAGTGCCGAGTTCGAGTGGTGCTCAAAATCGAACCTATGCTCTAGTAGGTCGACAGGATCTCGAGTCGTCTCCAGATGTTGTTACAGGTATTATATCTGTGTTTTCTTATGATGTATATGCGCTGATTGATCCGGGATCTACATTATCATATGTTACACCCTTTGTGGCTAATAAGTTTGGCATTGAACCTGAATTGATAAGTAAACCCCTCGTGGTATCTACTCCGATAGGAGATTCTGTGATTGCTAGAAGGGTATATAGAGGTTGCACTGTGATGATTTGTAGTCGTCAAACCTCGGCAAATTTATTTGAGTTAGAAATGGTTGATTTTGATGTGATAATGGGAATGGACTGGTTGGCCTCATGCTATGCAAATGTTGACTGTCGTACGAAGATGGTTAGGTTCCAATTTCCGGGTGAACCCGTCATTGAATGGAAAGGGAACATTGCTACACCGAAAGGTAGGTTTATTTCCTATCTTAAGGCAAGGAAAATGATCTCAAAAGGTTACATTTATCATCTCGTTCGCGTTAGGGATGCGGAGGCGAAATCGCCTACTTTACAATCAATCCTTGTGGTCAACGAATTCCCAGATGTTTTCCCAGATGAACTCCCAGGCCTTCCTCCTGAAAGGGAGATTGAGTTTAGCATTGATGTGTTGCCTGACACTCAACCGATCTCTATTTCTCCATACATAATGGCCCCGGTAGAGTTGCGAGAGTTGAAGGTGCAGTTGAAGGACTTGCTGGATAAGGGCTTTATTAGGCCTAGCACTTCACCTTGGGGTGTACCAGTCCTATTCGTGCGGAAGAAAGACGGGTCGTTACGGATGTGTATCGACTATCGACAGTTGAATAAGTCTACTATAAAGAACAAGTATCCACTTCCAAGAATTGATGACCTGTTTGACCAACTCCAGGGTGCCAAGTATTTCTCTAAGATTGATTTACGTTTAGGGTATCATCAGGTGAGGGTTAGGGAGAAGGATATTCCAAAGACGGCCTTCCGGACAAGATATGGGCACTTTGAGTTCTTGGTGATGTCGTTCGGGCTAACAAATGCCCCAACAGCTTTTATGGATCTCATGAATACTATATTCAGGCCCTATCTTGATGTGTTCGTGATTGTATTCATTGATGACATTCTAGTGTATTCTCGTTCGGAGGTGGAACATGCGGGCCACTTGTGGATAGTATTACAGACGCTTCAGGATCGTAAGTTATATGCTAAGCTCTCCAAATGTGAATTCTGGCTAAACTCAGTAGCATTCCTTGGCCATGTGATATCTGATGAGGGTATTAGTGTCGACACTCAGAAGATCGATGCAGTAAAGAATTGGCCGAGACCTACAACACCATCAGAAGTCCGCAGCTTCCTAGGGCTAGCAGGATATTATAGGCGGTTTGTAGAAGGATTTTCCTCTATATCATCACCATTGACTAAGTTAACACAGAAAGCTACCAAATTCCAGTGGTCTGACACTTGTGAACGTAGTTTTCAGGAGCTGAAGAATCGATTGACATCTGCACCAGTGCTCACTCTTCCTGAAGGAACAGAAGATTATGTGGTATATTGTGATGCCTCAGGTATAGGTTTGGGGTGCGTATTGATGCAGCGTGGGAATGTGATTGCTTATGCATCAAGACAATTGAAGAAGCATGAAAAGAATTATCCAACACATGATTTGGAATTGGCTGCAGTAATATATGCTTTGAAGATATGGCGACACTACTTATACGGCGTCCATGTTGACATCTACACAGATCACAAGAGTTTACAATACATCTTCAAGCAGAAAGAGTTGAATTTGAGGCAGCGTTGGTGGCTTGAATTATTGAAAGACTACGACGTCGAGATATTGTATCATCCCGGTAAAGCCAATATTGTGGCAGACGCTCTCAGCCGTAAATCAATGGGAAGCTTAGTACATATTGAGGCAGGTAGATGGGGGTTGATTAAAGAGCTTCATCAGCTAGCCAATATGAGAATCAGATTGTTAGACTCTGATGACGGAGGTGTTACTGTACAGAATACATCAGAATCATCTTTGGTAGCCGAGGTAAAAGCACGACAATATGAAGATCCTATCTTAGTACGATTAAGAGAAAGCATTCAACAGTGTAAAAGTATAGCTTTTGGGATCGGAAAAGATGGGGCACTGAGATACCAGAGCCGATTGTGTGTGCCTAATGTGGCAGGGTTGCGAGAGAAGATTATGAATGAGATTCATCAATCCCGATATTCCATCCATCCCGGCTCGACAAAGATGTATCATGATGTCAAGGAGCAGTATTGGTGGGATAATATGAAGAAGTCTATTGCAGAATTTGTAGCCCAGTGTCCCAATTGTCAACAAGTAAAGATAGAACATCAGAAACCCGGTGGATTGCTTCAAAATATAGAGATTCCGACCTGGAAGTGGGAGGTGATTAATATGGACTTCATTATTGGATTACCTCGCTCTTATCATAAGTTTGACTCCATCTGGGTGATAATTGATCGACTTACAAAATGTGCCCATTTTCTTCCAGTGAAGACAACTTACACGGCTGAAGATTATGCAAAGTTGTATATCAAGGAGATTGTTAGGCTTCATGGTGTGCCCATATCTATTATATCAGACCGAGGAGCTCAATTTACGGCTAACTTTTGGAGGTCTTTCCAGAAGGGTTTAGGCACACAGGTAAATCTCAGTACTGCATTTCATCCGCAGACTGACGGACAGGCTGAACGTACCATTCAGACACTAGAAGATATGCTACGAGCACGTGTTCTAGATTTTAAGGGGAATTGGGATGATCATCTTCCACTCATAGAATTCGCCTATAACAATAGCTACCATTCCAGTATTAAAATGGCCCCATACGAGGCACTATACGGGAGGAGATGTAGATCACCAGTTGGATGGTTCGAAGTCGGTGAAACAGAATTATATGGGCCAAATTTGATTCACCAAGCTATTGAGAAGGTGAAAGTGATACAGGAGCGATTGAGGACGGCACAAAGCAGGCAAAAATCTTATTCTGATGTCCGACGTCGTGATATAGAGTTTGAGGTTGGTGATTGGGTTTTCCTGAGGATCTCACCAATGAAGGGTATTATGCGTTTTGGGAAGAAAGGTAAGCTGAGTCCAAGGTATATCGGGCCATATAAAATTCTTCGACGGATTGGACAGGTTGCTTATGAGTTAGAATTGCCATCCGAATTGGAATTTGTCCACCCGGTATTCCATGTATCTATGTTGAGAAAATGTATTGGAGACCCTTCTCGAGTCGTCCGTATCAAAGATGTACAAGTTACAGAGGACCTATCATATGAAGAAGTGCCAGTGGCGATATTAGATCGGCAAGTCCGCAAGCTGAGAACAAAAGATGTAGCTTCCGTCAAAGTATTGTGGAGAAACAAAAATATGGAAGAAATGACATGGGAAGCATAAGAGGAGATAAAGTCTAAATACCCTTACTTATTCCAGAATGAAGATAACAAGGATGCTGGTGGAAGACAGGATACATTGGAAGGTGAAACGGCTCTATGAGGTAAGCAATAATTTGAGAATACTCCTCCTTAATACAAAATGGTGATATGTAGATAATGTAAATACGCATAATGCTTTGTGCAGCCTTGTGAAGCCATATGTTGGGCTTAATTACTTGCAAGTTTTGCTAGTGACCATTTTATAGGGGAAAATTGATCGGAAATTTCCATTGGAATCCACGATGATTTAAAATCTCCATAAACCCTTACATTCGAGGACGAATGTTCCTAAGGGGGGGGTGTTACAACCCATATCCACATGTGTTAGTTCATGCCATATATTAGTTAACATAAATCCAAGAAGGAATTATCTTTGAGATGATAAGAAGTCAATCCTATTGGTCTTAAGTGATACAAGAATGCATAAGGGTAATTAACCAGTATTAGAAGTTAAACGAATCAAGGATGTTGTAACTCGTATTTTCAGGTAATCTAGCGGTCCTTAATACACTCAAGAGGTCATTTATTAAGGTATTTTAATCATATAATATCCGTATCATAAGTCTTGAAGTCAAACGAGTTATGAAACAAAAGTCGACAAAAGTTGTCGCAACTTAGGTTCATAATTTTACTTAAACATTGGGTCAAATGTTTCTAATCTTTTCTCATAATTTACAAGGAATTACGGGGTGATATACCAACCAAATTAAATATCTAGGAGTATAGTTTCCAACGCATAAAACTGTTCATCGATACGATCTCGGAGTAGAGAGATATTCGCGTTTTCGCTAGACTGCGCCAAGCACCTCTCTATGGGGCCCACTAAGTCGGTTTAAGATATTTGGACCTATATAGGATGACTCCAACCCGTTTTAAGTCATTTCTTTTCACTATTATTATACCTTAGAACCCTAGGAACATCCTCTCAAGGTTCTCTCAAGATTCAAGACCCAAAAAAGGGCAAACAACACAAATCAAGTGTCGGGAATTCCGTGGCGCTAGTAAGTCTCTTGTTCTTCTTGTTGTTGCTCATTTTTGTGTCGTTCCAGCTCGTGTGGGAGGTTGTTTTAAAGGGTTTATGTTCTGTAAATACTCCCTAATGTTCTTAATATCAATCCTAGGTGATTTCAAGCCTTCTAAAGTGATTCTAGTGCCGAAAAACACTAATTGATCGCTAGTTTCGTTTTTTTGTTGTTGTGGCAGCATTGGAGGGATATTTCTTGGAAATTTAAGGTCAAATTGGAGTTGTTCTCTCTGTATAAATGTAAGGAACCTCTTACTCTATATGTATTTAAGATTATCCAAGTTGCGGCTAAGCCATTGAAGCTAGAACTTGTGAGATATATATCGAAAGGCTTGGTAGTAATGTTATTGTTTTGTAGACTGTTTTGCGTTGTTGTTGGGCTGCATATTTTACTACTATATTGTGGAGTTTTGGAGGAGGAAGGCTGTGTAGAAACACCATATATATGTAGGGTTATGGGATGATAGTTATTCGTAACATTTCCAGGTTGTTTGACACGACTACGGTGGTCGTCGTATGTATGGAGTGATTAGGCTGTGTGTGGACTATTTTGGGAGGCTCAATATGTTTATTATTGATGTTGTTTGGGCTGTTTGGTGACTGTTTTGAATGGTGTGAGGTCATATATATAGGGGAGGTGCTGTCCGTTTCATCGTAAAATAGGTTGTGGTCGATACATAATAGTTATGACGCTTAAATGATAACGATAGTATCGTTTCTCTTATTGTAGACTAAGGAGTTTTGACAATTGCATAGCTTGAGATTGGGGCAGTATATACAAGGTATGTGAGGCTATCCCTTTCCTTCTTTTGCACGACTCCGATTGTACATAATGTAATGAACGATCTTCCAAGATACTCTACTCTTAGAAGCTAGCAGTACTTACATTGTTTTCCCTCTTATGGAACGATTGATGTTAATGTTGCTTCTCTTAGTCTTATGTTGTCAATGTTGTTGGTACTTCCTGATTCTTATAAGGTTCATAGTGAAGAGTTAGTCCTAATAACGTGTACAGAGGATACCGACCTTACGTCACTCCGAAAGGTTTAGAATGTGATTCCATGAGTCGAGCATGCATTATATATATGTATCTATTTTACTCTACCGAGCCACGCTATAGTTGGCCGGGTACGACACCTATTGTGCAACCACTGATCAGTTGGGTTTTACCGAGCTCCACGTGGCTGGGTACGATTCTACCGAGCCCTATTATGGTCGGGTACGATATGATGATGATGATGCCCACAGAGGCGAATGCTTTAAAGGTTTATGTATTTATACATATGTATCATGCATTTCATGTAAGTAGCCCTCAGAGGTACTAAGATGTTACAGGTTGTATATTCTCTATCCTTGCTTACATTATTGATCGTATTTATGGTTCCTTGACTTACATACTCAGTACTTTATTCGTACTGACGTCCTTTTATTTGTGGACGCTGCATGTCGTGCTGCAGGTCCTGATAGATAGGCAGGTGCAGCTCCCCCACCACAGTAGACTGTCCAGTTTAGCGGTGATTGGCGAGATCCCTTCTCCGGACTTGCCTTGGTCTTGGTATGCAATTTTTGTTATAGACATTATGGGTATGTCGGGGCCCTGTTCCGGCTATGTTGCAACACTTATGTTCTTTTAGAGGCTCATAGACAGGTGTCGGCTCATGTATAGTTTGGTATGCCTTGTCGGCTAGTTTTTGTTGTATAGTCTTTCATAGTAGCGTGGTAGCTCATACCTTATACGTAGTTTCTTGATTGTCTGGTCATCCCCTACTATGTATGTTTATGCCGTCATATTTTATTGCTGGTTGTCCATGATCTAGGTCTACCATTTATATTGATCTCGTCAGCCTTAAAAGATAATAATGAAGGTTAGATGAAATGTACGTTGGTGCTCGGCAAGTGTGGTCGGGTGCTAGTCATGGCCCTTCAGTTTGGGTCGTGACAATATTAATCTAAAAATATCAGAAATAATTTTATAGTTATAAAACATAGCTAATTGCAAAATAGGCTATAATTGCAATTTCGTGCAATTAGCTTTAGAAATTCCGAATAAATTTGTAAAAAATGTGCAAAAAATTATATTAATTATATTTTGTTGTAAATATGAGAGGGCAATACATTATTCACTAAAAAATGATAATTTGGAAATAATTTTGGATTTTGTACTGTTGATACATATGTTATTTCAAAATTTCCAGGCATGCTTATATATGCATACATATGCTATTTCAAAGGTATTTTGGGTGTAAAAAATACATAGAAAAAATTGGGTATCAACAGCTGCCCCTCTTTACCCGAGGAGGATGAAAGAGTTATTGGGTAAAGACAAGATGACCAATTTTGACCGAAAACGGCGATTGTAGAAGAATTTTGACCGTGCTCTGGTTTCTGAGCTGCCTACATATCCCTGGTTTTACAGGAATCAGGTCATGTGTAGTTCGGGACCATTGACGGAATGTGTCAATGGAGATTCGAAAAGACGGACACAATGGTTAAGTTTGAAAAGGCGTTTGGATTCAAATCGGTTGAGGAAAACCGAAGCGGGATCGGTTCTGCTGAGACGGCCGTTCGCTAGCCGGTGTACCTGTAGATGAGCAGATGCACATATTGTGCGTAATTTAAACATGATGCAAATTCCCGTTGGACCATGAATGCTGTCTTCGGACGGTCAAGATGACGTCCTCAGACTATGATGTCCTGGGCCATGAAGAGCATAAAAGTAAAGATTCGCAGGCCATGAAATGGTGTTCTCGGGATATGCAAATGGTGCCTCCGAACTATGATGCCTTTGAATAAGTTGGGGATCTTTCAGCCCATGAGAAGGTGGCAATCTTTCAGCCGAATGAATGCAAAGAGTGGCAATTTTTCAGCCAAGGCATAAATTTGAATGCAGGTGGCGATATTTCAGCCGAAGCGAGAATTTAAATAAAGTGGCGATATTTCAGCCATGCAGGATGGAGACAGAGCTTAGTCTCGAAAGGCAGATAGATAGCCTTATGCAATATGGAGGTAGAGCTTAACCTCGAAAGGCAGAGAATAGCCTTATGCAAAATATAGATGGAGACAGAGCTTAGTCTCGGAAGGCAGATAGATAGCCTTATGCAATATGGAGGTAGAGCTTAACCTCGAAAGGCAGAGAATAGCCTTATGCAAAAATATAGATGGATACAGAGCTTAGTCTCGAAAGGCAGATAGATAGCCTTATGCAATATGGAGGTAGAGCTTAACCTCGGAAGGCAGAGAGTAGCCTTATGCAAAATGTGGATGAAGACAGAGCTTAGTCTTAGAAGGCAGAAAGATAGCCTTATGCAATATAGAGGTAGAGCTTAACCTCGAAAGGCAGAGAGTAGCCTTATGCAAAATGCAGATGGAGACAGAGCTTAGTTTTGAAAAGCAGATAGATAGCCTTATGCAATATGGAGGTAGATCTTAACCTCGGAAGGAAGAAAGTAGCCTTATGCAAGATGCAGATGGAGACAGAGCTTAGTCTCGAAAGGCAGAAAGTAGCCTTATGCAGGATGGAGGTAGAGCTTAACCTCGGAAGGCAGAAAAGTAGCCTTATGCAAAATGCAGATGGAGGTAGAGCTTAACCTCGGAAGGCAGAAAAGTAGCCTTATGCAAAATGCAGATGGAGACAGAGCTTAGTCTCGAAAGGCAGAAAGTAGCCTTATGCAGTGCAGGAATGTAAAGGAGCAAATAGTAGTAATTTTCTTAGCTGATAGGCGGTTGGGATATCATGACTGCTGGGGAATGTTGGGTATAGATAGTAGACCTTTGTGAGTTGAGTGATTGTTTCGAGGGTTTCGACTTTGAAGAGTGAATGCATTTTGCATTGCGATCTGAGTTCCTGCATCCAAAGAAAAATCATGAGTTCTGTAGAGGGGGAAGGTTAGTTCGTATCCCTTGGCTCCTGACGTTACGTATCATTGGGGTAACATTGCTAAACGATGGTGATGCAAATGATGTTTATGCATGATTCAGTGAATGTAATGTAAGTATATATATTTTGAAAAAAATGATTTTATTTTGGATGAACCAACAACTGCAACGTGGTTCAAGACACGGCAACCTTGCTTGCTCCGAAATTTTGAGGGTCCTCCTCAAAATTCTGCCCCAGTTCACTGGGCTGGCGCTGCTGACGGCTGTGCTAAATAACTGAAAGCGGATCGATTCCAGAATTTTGAGGGTCCTCCTCAAAATTCTGCCCCAGTTTACTGGGTTGATGTTGATGCGAAAGCCGACAAACTGACTTCGGAATTTTGAGGATCCTCCTTAAAATTTTGCCCCAGTTCCAATAGCGGGGAAAATGGAATTTTTATTAAAATGTGACCGAACCCATAGGGCTGCCTACGTATCCCCTCTTAAACGGGAATCAGGTCAGGCGTAGTTCAAATTACATCATAAATAAAAGCATACGATCAAATATAGTATCTCTTTACTGCGTCTGAGTTGATCGGCTTCGGCCAGACTTCTCCGTCCATTTCTGCAAGAATAAGGGCTCCTCCGGTTAGAACTCGGGGAACCATGTATGGACCCTACCAATTGGGAGAGAATTTTCCTTTGGCTTCGTCTTGATATGGAAATATCTTCTTCAACACCAACTGTCCTGGTGTAAACTTCCTTGGTTTAACTCTCTTGTTGAAGGCTCTGGACATTCTGTTTTGGTACAACTGACCATGACAGACTGCATTCATCCTCTTTCCATCTATGAGGGCTAACTGCTCATAGCGACCTTTTACCCATTCTGCGTCATCTAACTCGGCTTCTTGTATGATCCTTAATGATGGAATTTCTACCTTAGCGGGAATGACCGCCTCTGTACCATAAACCAGCATGTAGGGAGTTGCCCCGGTTGATGTGCGGACTATGGTACGATAACCCAATAAGGCAAATGACAACTTCTCATGCCATTGTTTGTGCCTCTCGATCATCTTCCTTAGTATCTTCTTGATGTTTTTGTTGGCCGCTTCTACCGCTCCATTCATTTGCTGTCTATAAGCCGTAGAGTTCTTGTGTCTGATCTTGAAAGTCTCACACATTGTTTTCATCAGGTTGTTGTTAAGATTGGAACCGTTGTCGGTGATTATTGACTCTGGAATTCCGAACCGACAAACAATACGGTCACGGACGAAATCTGCTACCACCTTCTTGGTAACTGCTTTGTATGATGCTGCTTCAACCCATTTAATAAAATAATCAATTGCTACCAAGATGAACCTGTGCCCGTTTGACGTGGTAGGCTCGATTGGACCGATAACATCCATTCCCCAAGCGGCGAACGGCCATGGTGAGCTTGTTGCATTAAGCTCGTTTGGAGGCATTTTTATCATATCTGCATGTATCTGATAGCGATGGTACTTTCGGACATACTGGATGCAGTCTGTTTCCATAGTCATCCAGAAATATCCTACTTGGAGTATCTTCTTTGCTAAAACAAAACCATTCATGTGCGGTCCGCAGGTCCCTGAATGTACTTCCTCCAATAACTTGGTTGCTTCCCTTGCATCGACACACCTTAGTAAACCCAAATCAGGAGTCCTCCTGTACAGGATTCCTCCGCTGTGAAAGAAATTATTGGATAGTCTCTGAAGCGTGCATTTTTGGGTAGCATTGGCAAGCTCTGGATATTCTCCTATGGTCAAATACTCTTTGACGTTGTGGAACCATGGGTTCCCGTCGGCTTCTACTTCAACATGAGCACAATAAGCTGGTTGGTCATGAATATTGACCTGGATGGGGTCAATGAAATTTGTATCTGGATGCTGAATCATAGATGACAAAGTGGCAAGTGCATCGGCGAACTCATTCTGTACCCTGGGAACATGCTGGAATTCCGTCTTTCTGAACCTCTTTCTCAATTCCTGTATGTGATGCAGATAAGGGAGTATCTTGGTATTCTTGGTTGCTCATTCTTCTCGAACCTGATGTATGAGTAGGTCCGAGTCTCCGATTACTAGTAACTCCTGAATGTTCATATCAATGGCCAGTTTAATCCCTAGAATGCAGGCTTCATATTCGACCATGTTGTTGGTGCATGGGAACCTGAGCTTGGCGGATACCGGGTAATGCTGACCGGTTTCTGATACCAGGACTGCTCCTATGCTAACTCCTTTGAAATTTGCAGCTCCGTCGAAAAACAACCTCCAACCATCATAGGATTCTGCAAGATTTTCTCCTATGAAAGATACCTCTTCATCGGGAAAATACGTTTTTAGGGGCTCGTATTCTCCGTCTATGGGATTCTTGGCGAGATGGTCCTCCAAGGTTGCCCTTTGATTGCTTTCTAGGTTACGTAAACAATGTCGAATTCACTTAGCAGGATCTGCCACTTGGCGAGCTTGCCAGTGGGTATGGGCTTCTGGAAGATATACTTCAGAGGGTCCATTCTGGATATGAGATAAGTAGTGTAAGCACATAATTAATGCCTCAACTTCTGCGCGACCCAAGTCAGAGCACAACAAGTGTGTTCTAAAAGAGAATACCGGGCCTCGTACGATGTGAACTTCTTACTGATATAGTAGATGGCTTGCTCCTTTCTCCTTGTTTCATCATGTTGTTCTAAAACACAACCGAATGCTCTATCCGATACCGCAAGGTAAAGCAATAGGGGTCTTCCTGGATCAGGTGGAACCAAGACCGGCGACGTTGATAGGTATTCCTTAATTCTGTCAAAAGCTTTCTGACAGTCATCAGTCTATTTGGTAGCAGCTTCCTTCTTCAACATTTTGAAGATAGGTTCACAAATGACCGTAGATTGAGCTATTAACCGGCTGATATAGTTGAGTCTTCCCAGGAAACTCATCACGTCCTTCTTGTTCTTTTGCGGCGGCAATTCTTGGATAGCTTTGACCTTTGATGGATCCAATTCTATTCCTCGACGACTCACGATGAAACCCAATAATTTCCCAGCAGGAACCCCGAATGCACACTTGGCAGGATTCAGTTTCAGATTGTACCTCCTCAGTCTGTTGAAGAACTTTCTTAGATCTGCCATGTGATCCCTGGCTTTCTTGGATTTGATGATGACATCATCCACATATACCTCGATCTCCTTGTGTATCATGTCATGAACGATGGTAGTCATGGCTCTCATGTAGGTGGCACCAGTGTTCTTCAAACCGAATGGCATCATTTTGTAACAGTACATTCCCCACGGCATGATGAAATCCGTTTTCTCTGCATCTTCCTCATCCTTCCATATCTGATGATACCCAGCGAAACAATCAACAAAAGACTGCAACTCATGCTTGGCGCAGTTGTCGATAAGAATGTGTATGTTAGGCAAGGGGAAGTCGTCTTTGGGGCTGGCCCGATTAAGATCCCGGTAGTCAACACAAACTCTAACTTTCCCATCCTTTTTTGGCACTGGCACGATGTTGTCTAACCATGTCGGATACTCTACTACCTTGAGAACCTTGGCTTTGACTTGCTTGGTAACCTCTTCTTTGATTTTCAAACTCATGTCGGGTTTGAATTTCCTGAGCTTCTGCTTTACCGGCGGGCATGTTGGATCTGTTGGCAATTTGTGAGCTACAATGGATGTGCTGAGACCAGTCATATCATCATATGACCAGGCGAATATGTCTTCATATTCCTTTAGGAACTCCGTGTACTCTTTCTTTTTTGATGGTGACAAGTGAACACTGATGCGCGTTTCTTTGACATTCTCTGCATCTTCCAGATTAACGACCTCAGTTTCATCCAAATTAGACTTAGGCCTATTTTTAAAATTCTCAACTCCTCTAACGACCTCTTCTGGTATATCATCCTCTTCGGAGTCCGTATCCGTTTGTTGCGTTGTCTCGTTGCAAGTCACAATCATTGGTTCATCATCAAGGCAAGTAATAGTAATGTTGTGTAAAATAAAGTGAATGATAGGAAAATAATAAGAGCGAGATATATAATAAACTGAAATGCTTCGATTAGATTCATAATTGTTTTGAGTATTAGAGCTCTTTTCAGAATTAAAGACAATGCAGAAATAAAATCAGCTAGTAAAAAGTAAAATGTGATGCATGGTGCTTTTGTTTAGCCTTGCTACCCCGAAGCTTTCCGGGCCCTGGTGGTTCTGATTGACCAATTGTTGAGGCACTCTCCTCGGTTCACAACTTGTATAGAAGGGCCTTCCTCCCCTTCCTCCTCAAAAATAACACTGCAATCCATATCATCATCCTCAACAATCAATCCTATCGATCCCTTGGGGTCCCAGTCATCTTCGATCTCGATCATATGAATGTCCCCACCTCTGTGATCAGGCAGAAGGTTGTTGCGGACATTAGGAGCAGGCTCATTTGCTATGATAACCTTATTGTCGATTAGAGTTTGAATCTTGTCCTTCAACGAGCGACATTCGTCAATGGTGTGACCTTTCATGCCGGAATGGTACGCACAGGTCTTATTAGGGTTGATCCACTGGGAAGGATTTTCTGGAGTTATGGTAAGGATAGGGGAGATGTAACCAGCAGTTTTAAGTTTCTCATACAGCTGGTCAATTGGCTCAGCGATGGCTGTATATTGTCTGGGAGGTCTACGGTCAAAATTTGGTCTGGGTCTAGAGAAATTTTGGCGAGTGGGAGGTGATTAGTAGTGAGAGGGTTGGGCATTATAGGTTTGGTAAACAGGTGTAGGTTGAGAGTATCTAGGTAAAGTAGATTGATATGCGGGAGGTGGAGATGATTGGTAAACGGGTGGTGGATTTTGGTAAGAGGGTGCGGGTGTAGGTGGAGGCGACGGGTAGGTGTGGTATTTTAGTGGCGATTTGGCTCCCTGTACGACCATCACGACATTGACATCCTTCTTCTTGGACGTGCCACCAGACTGTAAAGCCTTGTTGGTGGCCTACAATGCTTCAAGATTAGTAACCATACCATTCTTAATGCCTTCTTCAATTCTTTCTCCCATCTTGATGATATCGGAGAATTTTCGGCCCTTGATCAGCATCAACCTCTCATAATATTATGGGTCATGAGCTCGGACGAAGAATCTGTTCATCTGTTCCTCTTCTAAGGCCGGCCTGACCTTAGCAGCCTCTGATCTCCAATGGGTAGCATACTCGCGGAATGTCTCGGTAGGCTTCTTCTTCAGATTCTGGATGTAGAATACATCCGGTGCATTCTCTGTATTGAATCGGAACCTATCCATGAAATCCGATGCCATACCTACCCATCTCATCCATTTCTTGGGGTCCTGACTGATGTACCAGGATAAAGCATCCCCCTTCAGGCTTCTCATAAAGAGTTTCATACGGATTTTCTCATTCCTTCCGACTCCGACCAGCTTATCACAATATGTCCTCAAATGGACACTGGGATCTCCCATGCCATCGAACATTTTGAACTTGGGTGGTTTGTACCCCTCTGGGAGTTCGACATCTGGCTGAACACAGAGATCTTCATAATTCAACCCTTCGACACCCTTGATACCTTCGACACCCTGAATTCGGCTGGTCAACTTCTTGAGTTCAGCCGCTAAGTTCCGAATGAGGGAGTCCTTGCTATCTGTTTCGGATGCATCTAAGATGGGCTGGGCATAGTGGGGTATAGTGTCCACAAAGATGGGAGCGTTCTGGTCGTTTGTGGTGTTTTGGGGTTCGGGAATAAGCAGTGGAGTGTTGTTTCAGGTGTTGCAGGCTTGGGTATGAGCGGGTTGTACTGGTGGTGGTGTAGTATGGTTCTGGTTGTTAGCATCAGCAGCGACAAGAGTGATTGACAGACTTGCCAGGTTTCGAACTTGTTTCAATTCTTCTCGAAATCTCAGCAAAGTTTGCTCAAGATGAGCCACAGTTTCCTTAGTGATTGAAGCGTTCTGAGAGGTTTCCTCGATTTCCTTTCTAGCACTGGTATCTCCCATTTTGCCTTTGTTCCTGTTTCTAGTAAGACGTGGAGGAGGAGGAGGTGGAGGACCCTTGGATCTTGTTGAGTATGTTGATGGTGCCAGAATGCACGAACTAACCTTTGGGGAGGGGAATAAAAATAAAGAAAAACAAAAAAGGTAACAAGTTAGTGCGGGTTATGAGAAGAAAATTGTTGCAATATTTAAACACATTGTGCAAGAATATAAATCACGTCCTAATTTGGGTGCCTCGTTGTGCCTGAGGTAGGCCTAGCGACAAATTAGCTTGGAGAACTTACAATGCTAAGTGCCTCATTTTATTGATAAAAAATAAGACGAATCCCAAAACGACACTAAAATAGTGGAAAGTAAAATGTTACTAATGGTCATTGGCCTTATTACATTAAAAGCGAAAAGAAAGACTCCTAACTACTTGGTCCCGGAAGGACCTTCTTCAGGTTGAATGTTCTCTTTGATCAAGTCCTCCAGCTCGCGCAGATTTTCCAGTAAAAATGCTATCGCCAGACGTTCTCCTTTGCCTTCCTCAGCATTTTGACAGTCGATGACTCTTTTCCTCACTTTCCCTTCCAATTCCAGCAAGTTGTACTCCAGGTATTCTAGCTTCTCACTAGCCTTGGTGACTCTCTCTTTCCATTCGTTGATTTGGTTGCTCGATGGGAGGTTTCTCCACCAAGACTGCAAGAGTGAAGGTATGTTTACCATACCGAAGTCAGGAACTTTGTCATTCATTTTCTGTAAAACAAAAGGGTTAAGACCTCACCCCTACCGGACTCGACTATTTAATACCAATAATCAGCATAAAAAGCATTTAGTTCTCCAAATAAATGCAGAGAACATGTAGGTGTCCGTTTGGGTTTCAGGGAAACCCGATGAACTTTGGACAAGGCTATCTTAATGAGTCATTATGTGGACAACATGACTGACTCGGCTATGTTTGACCATGATGCATGCACAGTTAAACAAAGTAAGGACTCTATTGGGGTATTAGACAGGTACCCTTGAGCGGACAACTCAAGAAGGAAAGGCACGGAACCGTTGACTGCACCGCTGATCGACTGATTTTACTGAAAATACGCCTTTGCCGAATTTAAAGGGTGATAATATTGGAAGAGCGCAACCACTCATTATAAGCGTTGCTATGGTGTTTATTTGGCACGAGTGGAATATGATGTTGAAGATGTAGTTTACAAGAATGAAACAAATTGACATGTATTTTCACGTTCATAAGATAAATGATTACAATAATTGCAGTAATTACAACAGTATTGAAATAAAGCAGTAAAGGAAAGCAGCTAAAGGAAAGAAAAGACATGAAGAGCCAAGTCAATTTCGTAGTGAAAGAATAAAAGACAGTAAATAAAGAAATTAATGAGATAGTAAAGTCACAAGCAACATGCAATGGTAAAAGCCTAAAGAAAATCCCCAGCAGAGTCGCCATGCTGTCGACGCCCCCTTTTCCTCTAACCGTGGGGTCAAAAATCGGGTATACGACATTGGGAGGACAGCTCTATTCCCTTTCGAAAATTGGTTTGGAGGTTGAAGAGTCGCCACCTAATGATTATAGTGCATTAGGACACTTTAAGAAGGGTTTGAGATGAAGAGACCAGAGATTAGGGTAAGGGCTAGAAATTATCCCGAGGGGAAGGTGTTAGGCACCCCTCAAGATCCACTAGTGTGGTTCCCGGCCATGTTGCAATTGTGACTTTAAGAAGACAAGTAAGAGAACAAGTAAAGGGATTCACATAGCTTAGCAAACAAGCTTAAGAGTTGAAGAAATAGAGTGTTTAGAAAATTAGTCTTAAAAGAAAACTTAAAAAAACGTTAACAAGTAAAGGGAAAGGGGGTCCTAGGTTTATTGATAATATGGATCACATCAATGCAATATCCAGCAATCACTCCTCGAAAGAGGGGTCGCACGTGATATTAGCGCACCGGTCATCATATCCATATTCTACCCTTCCCACCCCGTCAAGGTATTAAATGTGATTAGTCTCGTTTACTTATTGCATGCTAATACCCATCCCGACCTATCAGTCCCAAGGTATTAGGACTTCTAATCCTAAAAGGGGAGGAGAAAAGGGATAGAGGCATATATGGAGTTTCAAAAGGATAAAAGGACTAGGGCGTCAATCAAAACAAGTAGCAAGTAATGGGGAATAAACAAACATACAAAGGCTTCACATAACCCCTTTTGAATCACATAACAACTAGTTTAGCATGACTTGAACGTACTGATTTGGTCTTTAAAGTTAAGAAATTAAGTGGCGGACGAATCGGTTTAACACATAAAGTTGGCTAAAAAGTATGCATCAAGCCCCTCGGATCTGATTGTTAGTTATTGAGGTCTTAATGCAGAAGAGTTTAAAAGAAAATAAAGACTGCAGTAAGTTTATAAATGAATTTGAAATCAGCGGATTGTTTGAGTAAGAAACGGGAACGCAGAAGAGTTGTGAAAAAGTTTCAAAGGCAAGAATATCTTTAAGAAAAGAGTGAGTTACAGGACTCTTTTAAAAGACAATTTCAGGGACTGAGTAAAACGTTTAGGTAGAATGTTTAAAAGAACTGTTCAGGAAAAGATGCAGATTTGAAGAGTTTAAAAAGCATACTGGTTTACAAGAGTTTTATTGAAAGCATTACATCAAGACATTAAGGACCAGTTAATAGACTATTATTACTTTAAGCGAATCAGACGAGTTTGAGACGAAACCCTATAGGCATGGTATCTATACTTGATTTTAAGGCCTGTTAAAGAGTTGGTAAATAGATGAATGTTTAATTACCCTATAGTTTGCCTAACGCATATGCATTTCCTATAGGCATGGTTTCTATATGCAATTGATTACATGAATGTTAGAATCCTATAGGCAGGATCTCTAGTGATTTGCAATATGATTAAACGTTAAATCCTATAGGCATGATATCTAGGTGACTGAATTAGGAACATTAAACCCCTCCCACACCCTTTACTAATAGTATTCCCGAGTTTCTTTACAAGTTGTTACAGACCAAGTAATCAAATTACAGTATTGAAAAGTAAAAAGAAAGAAGTTATTCTATAGGGAGCCTTCAGCCAGGCCCAAATCTCCAACCTCACTTCTTTCGAGTTTCACAGCCTTTACCAAGGGTCTGGGTGCGGCAAAGTTCCCTAAGGGCCCATTGGGTCCCCTGGCCAATACCAGGCACCCAAGCAAATCAATATTGAGCAAGTGCAAGTGTGGAAATTGCCAACCTTGTGCATCAAAGTTCAGCGGGTGCTCAAGGCACCCAAAGCAATGCTTACACTAAGGTGGCAGACCCTAAACTTCTAAGAGTAGTGTGATTGTGATGGAATTTGAAGGAATTAAGTTGAAAACAGTTGGAAAAGGTTTTACATGAAGAACAATTTGAGAAGACAGTAACAGAAGAGTGAAAAAGTCAATTAAAGATGACCAGTTTTGAAAAAAAAAGAGTCATACAATATTCAGGGAACACAAACAAGGGCAAGGGAAAGGGAACAAATAGCTCTCAAAAAAGAAAACCAGTTACACATGCATATCACATTAAAGAGAAGTTCTTTTATAGCAAACAAGCATGTTTCAAACTAGGAGTCTGGTTCTTACAGCACCAGACACCAATTAAAGTCGACCTCAGGAAGAGGTTTTAGGGCTATTGAATAGCCAAGAGGGCCCTGAACATATACTAGTAATGTACAGGAGTAAGGAAAAAACATACATTGAGATAGAAAAGGGGGTAGTGAACATGCCAAGTCAAGCTAGGCATACTAATTAACACAGATACATGCTAGTTGAAGTAAGAACAACAGAACCATAGGTAGAAGCAAACAAGAAACAAAAAAAAGTGCAACACTAGTAGAAGCATATTGTTTTGAGGCTGTAACTTAAACAGAAGACATACCAGTTGAAGATAATGCAACACAGAGCAATAGTGGACAATAAGGTGAAAGGAAGTGAGCAATAGTGTGCAGAGAGTATGCAGAGAGAAGGGCAGCAGTGTGTAGAGAAGTGAGCAGCAGGAAGACCAAAGTAAGCAGCTTAGTAGAGGCCAGCAGAGTGGTAAAAGTAACCAGGATTACTCAATCTTGGCCTTCAGCCGATTGAGTAATCAACATTCAAATAGAAAAACAAGAGAAGTTGTGTATAAACAATAGAGAGCAATATGTTTTGTGTGTAAAAGAGAGAGTTCAGAATGAGGAGTTTTATTCGTGTCTGTGTGTGTTGAGTGAGAAAGGAAGAGAAGTACTTATAGCTTTTGAAAATAGTAGAGAACAAGGTATAATTATAGAAACAGTACCAAATTGAATCAATCATAGGTCCTGATTCAATTAAATCAGGGACTCATGATTCGAATAGGGGTATAGACTATCCGGTAAGGAAAGAATCAGTCAGATGACTGATTATACCATAACAAGAGCAGTAAGCATGTTGTACGCAATAAAGGCTAGGAACACGATGCTTAAAAAAAGGAAAATATATTCTAAATACTTAAAAAATATGTTAAAGTGCACAAATATGGCAAAAATATAAGTTAACTCTGAAAAATCAATCAAAGAATTACGGACAAGACCAAAATTAGAGGGAATCAATATCAAATATAGAAGGCGACTCACAAGTAAGGAAATATTTTGAAAAATTAGTGTAAGAACCTTTAAGGCAAACACATGCAAATCAGGGATTCAAAGAGATGCTCGGAATTAACAGCATATTCAGTAAAGAGGAATATTCAAACGTATTTATACACAATAATCTCAGAATTAAGAACCCTAGGTAAGAAATCACATAAAACAGTAGAAAGTCGGAACCCTAGAAAAGATCTAAGACATGGAACTCAGAAACAAAAAGGTTTCAAGCAAATAACATAGGAGTAATCACATAATACCCAAAAGAAACAGAAGCATAGTGATTTAAAAAAGGGAATAAGAACATTTTAAAACTTGAGCTAATCGAAGATATCGAGTGACAAGTAGTGTAGAACACCAAGATTAAACCAAAAAATCGTTTAAAAAGACATAGATTAAGAGATTTAGGCAAAAATTAGGGTTTGCAATAAAATCAGTGAGATGAGAAACCTGGCCGTGAAACTCGCTAACAACGATATTTAAAGCATCATCGGACAAAAACCCACCGGAGAAAGGCCGAAAACGGACCCAGGCGAGGCTTCAATGACCATCTTGCATGATGGAGACTCCTGGAGTTCCAAAGATGAAGGGAATCGGTGAGATAAGGTTTCACGGAGGCTGGTGGTCGAAAGAGGCGAGGCTGGAGTTGGCCGGAGAGGCGATGAAAGCCGTCGGAGAAGGTGAACCAGAAGGTTCTAGAGAGAAGGGGGAGGTGAAAAGTTTTAGAAAGAGACCGATCTCTTTACAAATGAGGGTAAAGGGAAGGGGGGTCGTTTGATTTATTTTAGGCAAATTAATCTGGGTCGTTGATCTCGTTTGATCAACAGCTCATATCAAAACAAAGTTGGACCGGGTATCCAAATGGGATGTGGGTCGGGTCTCAATTGAAATTGGTTTGGGTTAAAAATGTGGTCAAAATCGGGTGCAATTGGGGCTATATTTGTAATGAAATCTGGCTAGCATTTGAATAGCCAATTTCTCCATTTTATTTTATAAAAATAGCTAAAATGATCTGAAAAGCAAATTGAAAATATAGAACTAATTAATAACAGATAAATATTAATCTAAAAATATCAGAAATAATTTTATAGTTATAAAACATAGTTAATTGCAAAATAGGCTATAATTGCAATTTCGTGCAATTAGCTTTAGAAATTCCGAATAAATTTGTAAAAAATGTGCAAAAAATTATATTAATTATATTTTGTTGTAAATACGAGAGGGAAATACAGTATTCACTAAAAAATGATAATTTGGAAATAATTTTGGATTTTGTACTGTTGAAATAGGCAGTAAATTGATTTTAAGAATCTTAAAAATTAAGGAAAAAATACCAAAATTTCCAGGCATGCGCTTATATGCATACATATGCTATTTCGAAGGTATTTTGGGTATAAAAAATACATAGGAAAAATTGGGTATCAACAATAACTCACTCAAGATTGGGCTCATCAAGACACTCTAGTCAAAGAAGTTAAGCAACGTTAAGATCATACAATTTAAGGTACTTATACAAGAGTCAAAAACTAAGCCTAAGCATCACAACTAAAGTATTCACTATTCTCCAGGCATGACAAGGTTAAAAGAGATTGCTTCAATTCAAAACATGGCACAAGATTTCCTATTTCTAAAAAAAACTAATTATACCCGGTTCAAACAAAATCCTTGGAAAAGAACAACGGCACAAAGAAAAACCAAGGGAGAATTGCTACACTACCTACAAAGAAAATCTTTTTGTCCTTTTTCTTTAGACTTAAATCCCTCAAGAAAACTGTCTAGGAGATCCATCATCGGGAAAAGTCCAATTTTCTATTTTTTCGATTTATTTTCGAGCTACTAAAATACTATACAATTCTACATCTTACTAATCATCTAGAGAATTCTACCATCCCACACTCAAAAGAGTGCAGTATCCTCAATGCACAAATAAAGCAAACAATAACAAGGGTGGACAAGAAACTCCCTAAAAGGCCGAAGCAATAGTGGCTCACGAGTACTCATGCTTCCCCCAGGCATAGTCCTTCATGTGGGCACCTCACACTTAGTTCTCAACATCTAACTCACTTTTGGACTCTTCCATTGATTTTGCCTCATATGTTTATAATTCAACAAAACAAAAACAAATACTACAACAATAATAAGAAAATAAAAATAAAAATAAAATAAAATAGTAAAAATGGGTTGCCTCCCAACAAGCGCCTGATTTAACGTCGCGGCATGACGCATGGCCTCGCTTACTCATCAGCGAGTACAACTTGGGTCTTCTCACGATCAATTATTCCTCCCCAATAGTGCTTAACTCTATGTCCGTTCACCAAAAAAATTCTTTCACCATTTAAAGCTTGCAGCTCAATTGCACCATAAGGAGTGACTCTCACCAACTCAAAAGGGCCTGACCATCTCGATTTTAACATCCCAGGAAATAACTTTAGCCTAGAATTGAACAATAATACCCATTGGCCTGGCTCAATGTGACGTGGCTTGATACGCTTGTCATGCCATCTTTTAGTCTTCTCTTTATATAGCTTAGCATTTTCATAAGAGTGCAGCCTGAACTCATCTAATTCATTCAACTGCAAGAGTCTTTTCTCACCCCATGGTGTCAAGGTCCATGTTCAACTTCTTAATGGCCCAATATGCTTTGTGTTCAAGTTCAAAAGGCAAGTGATATGTCTTCCCATAACCAAGCTTATAAGGCGACACCCCAATTGGCATTTTGTATGCTGTTCTATACACCCACAAGGCATCATCTAACTTCACAGCCCAATCCTTTCTATTCACACTCACCGTCTTTTCTAAGATTTGCTTTATTTCTCTGTTCGACACCTCATCTTGCTCACTTGTTTGAGGATGATATGTTGTAGCAACTCTATGGCGGACTCCATATTTAGCTAGAAGATTATTCAATAACCGATTGAAGAAATGAGTCCCCTCATCACTAATTAAGGCATATGGAAAAATATATTCTTTTTCACAAACATAGCTACCACCATGGCATCATTTATTGGCAAGGCAATTGCCTCTACCCATTTCAACACGTAGTCAACTGCTAGCAACATGTATTTATTTCCTCTGGATGATGGGAATGGTCCCATAAAATCTATCCCCCACACATCAAAAATCTCAACCTCCAGGATGTTATTCAAAGGCATCTCATGCCTCCTTGTGATTGTTCCTGTTCTCTGACATTGGTCACACTTCTTAACAAATGTATGGGCATCCTTGAATAGAGATGGCCAAAAGAGACCAAATTGTAGTACCTTTGCAGCTGTTCTATCACCTCCTTGATGGGACCCATAAGGTGAAGTGTGACAGTCGTACAATACCAATTCCACCTCATTTTCTAGAATGCATCTCCTCATCAACTGATCAGCATATTGCTTGTACAAATATGGCTCATCCCAATAGTAAAAGTTTACATCATGTAAAAACCCCTTTTTAGCTTCAGATTGGATTTTAGGAGGAAGCACCCTACTCACAAGATAATTCACATAGTCTGCGTACCATGGGGGAGGGTCTTGGGTGATAGAAAAACGTTGCTCTTCAGGAAATACTTCTTTAATTTGGCCACCCCCCTCCATGTGATCGTGATTTTCCAGCCTTGATAGATGGTCAGATACTTGGTTCTCTGTCCCCATTCGATCTCGTATTTCTACATCAAATTCTTGCAGCAACAAAACCCAATGCATCAATCTAGCCTTAGATTCCTTTTTTTGTAAACAGATACCTAATTGTTGCATGATCGATATGGACTATGACCTTCATTCCCACCAAGTATGACCGAAATTTTACAAAGGCCCACACAACAGCTAACAACTCCTTCTCAACGGTGGTGTAATTCAGTTGTGCATCATCAAGAGTCTTACTCGTATAGTAGATGGAATAAAACACCTTGTCCTTCATCTGGCCTAGCACTACCCCAATAGTGTGGTCACTTACATCACACATAAGTTCAAATAGTAAGGACCAATCGGGTGCCACAATAATGGGAGCAGACACCAACTTCTTTTTGAGTTTTTCAAATTCCTTGAGGAAGGCGTCATCAAAGTTGAAAGTTGCATCTTTTTCAAGCAACCTGCACAAAGAAGTAGCAATTTTAGAAAAATCTTTAATAAAGCGTCGATAGAAACCCGCGTGTTCCAAGAAACTCCGGGCACCCTTCCCTTAAATAGGTGGAGGTAATTTTTCAACTGCTTCTACCTTCGCCTTATCAACTTCAATGCCGCTCCTAGATACTCTGTGACCCAACACGACGCCTTCTTGTACATAAAATGGCACTTTTCCCGATTCAGTACTAGATTTGTTTCTTCACAACGGGCCAACACCTTGTATAAATTCCTCAAGCAATCATCATAAGAACACCCAAAAACTGAAAAATCATCCATAAACACTTCCATAAATTTTTCCACCATGTCAGTGAAAATAGACATCACTCATCTCTAGAAAGTGGCTGGTGCATTACAAAGACCAAACGACATTTGTTTGAAGGCAAAAGTCCCATAAGGACAAGTAAAAGTGTTCTTTTCCTGATCCTCTGGGCATATGACAATCTGATTGTATCCCGAATAACTATCAAGAAAGCAATAATATTCATGCCCGGCTAACCTGTCTAGCATTTGGTTAATGAATGGAAGTGGTAAGTGGTCCTTGCGAGTTACTTTGTTGAGCTGTCTATAATCAATGCAGACTCTCCACCCTGTCATAGTGCGAGTAGGAATTAGCTCATTCTTCTCATTCTCAATCACAGTCATTCCTCTTTTTTTTGGTACACATTGAACTGGGCTTACCCAGTTGCTGTCAGAAATAGGAAAAATGATACCTGCATCGAGCAACACTGTTACTTCCTTTTTCACCACCTCTTTCATAATGGGATTTAACCTCCTCTACTGCTCCATACTAGGGTGGTGCCCATCCTCCAAGAAGATTTTATGCATGCAAACCATTGGACTAATTCCCTTGATGTCAGCAATAGTCCACCCTATAGCCTTTTTATACTCGCGGAGTACTCTGAGCAATTTTTCTTCTTGAGTGTTGGTCAAGCTGGACAAAATAATCACGAGCAATGTCTCAGAGTTCCCCAAAGTATCATAGCACAGATGCGCTATAAGCGACTTCAGTTCTAGCTTTGGAGCTTCTTCAATAGATGTCTTAGGAGGGGTCAGAGTGACAGGCCTTTCCAACTCCTCAAATCCTTTAACCCCTGGACATAACTACAAGACATATCCAGTACTTACTCAATTTCTCCCATCATTGCATCTTCATTATCTTCTTCATCCCCAATCAACACTCATTCAACAGGATCTACAAGGCTCATATAAGGCACTAACGATGTGGCATCACTCTCCACCACAAAGATCATGGATAACTCTTCATAGTGGGCTGGCAACCTGAGTGCTTTACAAACATTGAATACCTCCACTCGATCACATACTATCATCGTCATCTTTCCTTCACAAACATCAATAATAGCTCGGCCCATGGTTAAGAATGGACAACCCAAAATAAATGGGACTTCCTGATCGGACTCGTAGTCCAGGATAATGAAATCAGTAGGGAATATGAAATACCCCACTTGAACCAGCACATCTTCAATCACTCCTTCAGGATGAGCAAGGGAGCGATCAGCCAGCTGTAAGATTACCATTGTTGGGCGTGGCTCACCCAACCCCAATTGTTTGAACACCGATAGCGACATCAAATTGATGCTCGCTCCAAGATCACATAAGGCTTGCCCAACTGCATGTTTACCAATCGAGATTTGGATAGTGAAACTACCTGGGTCCTTCAATTTCTGAGGTAGCTTGCTTTGAATTCTTGAGCTACACTCCTCAGTGAGTGCCACGGTTTCGAACTCGGTCAGCCTCCTTTTATTTGCAACTATTTCCTTGATGTACTTTGCATATTTGGGCACTTCTTGTAAGATGTCAACCAATGGAATATTAATTTGTACCTGCTTTAAAATATCAAGAAACTTTTTATATGCGGCGTCATCTTTTACTTTCTGCAATCTTTGAGGGAACGGAGGTGGTGGCCTTGCAACCACTGGTGGGGGTTGCTCAGCCATCGCCTCTCCAGCTGGCTTCTTGGATTCCTTATATTTTTCTGATGTTGATTCAATAGTGGCTGGCCTCTCATCAAAAGTTACTTGTTTGCTCTTTTTCGACTGAACTTCTTCTAATTGTCTCCCATTCCTCAACGACACGGCATTAAGGAATGCCTTAGGATTAGCTTCTGTGTCACTTGGAATAGCTCCAACTGGTCTAGTGTTTTGAGCACTGGCAAGCTGTCCCATTTGGTGCTCCAAATTTCTAAAATCGGTCCTGAGTTATTGATTGTCAAGCAACAACTACTTCAACAAATCATTCCCTTTCTGTTCTACCTGTTAAGGTGGCTTCTGAGGTTGATTGAAATTTCCTTGGGATCTATAATGATTCTGATTCGGCTGATTTCCACCCCATGAGAAGTAGGGATGATTCTTCTAATTTGGGTTATAAGTGTTCCCATATTGTGCATTCTGACTCATTGGACCCCTGCTCTGTTATCCCACATAGTATATAGATTCTGAATTCATGGGGAACATGTCACTCATATGGTTGTCACCGCATAGTTCGCAGCAAAGAGACATCTGTTGTACATATTGCATCTATTGTGTTTGTTGCATTGTCATTCTATTCATCTGGTTTGCCAATTTTTCTATCTCAGCTCTCATGGCCGAGAAGTCATCAAGCTCAATCAACCTGGCTGCCTTCTATTTATTTGCCTTGCGTGAATCCCCATCTCCTTGCCAGTTATGATCATTAGCAGTGAAGTTATTCGGCAAGAGTTGAATTTTCACTGTATGGTTTCGCCATGCAACTACCCCCACAAGCTAAATCAAGATTCATCTTTGAGGCCTCATCTAGCCCGTCAACCAAAGTGTGTCCCAATACCTCATCAGTCTGACAATGGTGTGGGCAATCTCTGAGTAGCTTCTTGTCTCTTTCCCAGGCTTGACGAAGTGTCTCACCATCCCGTTGTTCGAACCTAAGAATCTGACTCCTCAATGACTTTGTCTTCTTGGTGGGGAAAAACTTGATTAAGAATTTCCTTGCTAGATCATCCCATGTATGGATTGAGTTTGCAGGCTCTTTTTGTAACCATTCCTTAGCTTCCCCCAGCAGTTAAAAGGGAAAAAGTGTCAGCCTGACATAGTCCTTGGAAACATTCGGATAATTGTAGGTGTCCGTAATTTCCAAGAAATTCTGAAAGTGCCTCCGCGGATCTTCATGAGATAGACCCACATATTGCCCTGTGGACTGAATCAGCTGTACCATGTACTATTTGAGTTCAAAATACCCTGTGATCTCAGGCTTCACAATAGCCTGAGTCATATTAGCAAGATTGGGCCTTGCGGCTTCTATCACCGCACGCTCTGCATTACCTGCCATCTCTATTGGTTGTGGTTGAACTATGATGTCCAACTCTCTTTCTATTTTAGTTCTAGCTTCGACCTCCCTCCTCACTCTGTGAAGTGTCCGTTCAATTTCAGGATCAAGAGGAAGGAGATTGTTTGCGCCGTCTCCTCCTCCGTATCCAAGAAAAGAGCCTGTGTTAACACAAACAAGGTAAATTGAAAATTAAAACTTGAAAAAATAACAAATAAAAGCTTAAGTCAGCAAAGTAGCTAATTTTTAAGTCCCCGACAATGACGCCAAAAACTCGTTGCTCCCAAATGCACACGCAAGTATACGTGGTCGTACAAGTAATAAAATGATAAGTCGAACCCACATAGACTTATATAACCTACTCACTAACACACCGTCAAGCTATATTCGAGTTCAAGAGTTTAATTATGCTTAACTACAATTCTAAGTAATAACTAAATTATCAAGCAGTAGAATGATTGTTATGTATTCAATAGAGACAACTATTTGAGGGTTGTGATCAATTCACCAATCCTATTGTGTTCTAGTTAATTCTTCCTCTCATATAATTCACTCATGGATGCTAATTAGTCGATAATTGCTCTCATAGCCTTCTCCCGAAGTACTCGCCTTTTCAAAATAGATTAACGCTCATATTCCTATGGAATCAATCTATTAAGAATGCATTAAGATTACGATATTTAATTAAGCACGGTGACTAAGTATATTCTTATCATAACCAAAAATCCTCCTCCCTCCCAAGGGTTAAGATCATGATCTCTTCAATTCTTCTCTAATCTAAAAATGGCTTTCCCAAGCATAGCATAGATAGTAAATAAAACCTAACTGCTGGCCAGATAATTAAGCAATTAATCACAGAATTGAAGAAACAACCATATATTAGTGAATTATAATTGAGGTTAAGTCAACATTAAATAACAATATTCATGGCTAAATCACAACCCCAGAACAATGGGTTTGTAGCCACTCATAATACTAGCAAACAATTGCATAAGGTTTGAATAATTGAAAATACTATAAAAGATGAAGAAATTTGAGATGTTCTTGCTCCCGGATGTTTCTTGTGTGTATTTTCCCTCCAAAGTGGCGTCTCCAGGTCTAAGCTCTATCCAAAATCCTCAAAATAGAGTTTTTATATGTATTTATACTAAGTAGGGTCGGGCCCAGACGAAGCACCCTTTCCTGTGCGAAATAAGACTCCGGCTTTGTGAAATTTGTACAGGAGCGCCACACCCTGCACCGTGCCCTGCGGCGCGCTAGTGAAGATTATCAGCAGCCTTGCACTTTTCTTGTCAGGCCAGTTTTTACATTGTTGTGCCGCACCCTGCGGCATCCCATGCGACGCGGTAGTGAGAATTTACGAAAATGCAAAACATGAAAGTTGTAGCCAGTAGCCCTTTCAAACAGCTTTCCAACGATATATTGTGGAGCCCAAACGGAGTTCTGAGTGAAAAGTTATGTGCATTTTACTAGACAATGCGTTGTATGCTCGCTCGATTCTTCGTTTCGTTTTTAACTATCATCCGTTGATCCCCGAACACGATCCCGGCTTAATTCCTTGGGCTTTTATTCAGAATTCAAAGCTCCTAATCACTTGAGTTCATTCCATAATACCTACATATAGATCGGAATCACTCCTACAAGGCATAAAACATATATTTAGTGCAAAATACTAGCGATTAAAGCTCAAACTCAATTAAAGTGCAGTAAATTAGAGTGTAATAAGCGACTAAAATACACAATTATAGCCTATCATTAGTAGATATGTATTTTTATTGATGATATATATAGTCTTGCACGGTATTGGATATTACAAAATATTTTAATTTGGTCATACAGAAGTGCGTGAATCATGTTGAAGCTTGACAATAACTTGTTGCCTGCAATATGTTTTTATAATATCCTATCATGTCTATATAAACCCATACATATAGAAAAGATCAATATATAACTTAATACTCCTATTGAAATGACAATGAAATCGGTTGTTGCTCTTATCCTGCTCTTTTCACTTGCCCTGGTAAGTTTTCACATATGATTAATTCTAGGCCTCCTTTTTGGTTATTCATTACTCCTTTTGCTCCTTAATAAGTGATTTTTTAATCTTTTTACTTTGGTCCAAATTAAATATCCTTTTACATAATTAAGAAGGAATTAATTTTTTTTATAAGTAAAATATATTATTTACCAAGGAAAATATGTACAAATATAATCAGACCCTTTGTTGGACAGATGGCCCCAACCTTGGTTCTGGACCAGCTGTGACACTTCTAAACCTATTATCATTCGCCTCTAAGCAGGCATGCAACAATGGATATACATTAAGATCTTGCATGAAACTAGCTAAATTTCGTCTTAGGCTACTCCTGTAATGCACTTCCTGGACAATCAATCGTGTGATGTCTTCCACTCTCCTCTTCTTCTGGTTGAATATTCTGCAGTTCCTTTCCTGCCACACATAGTAGTTGGCAGCAGCAAGGAATTCATTTATTTTTCCGAAATTTGTCCTTATTTACATATTCTAATGTGTCAAAGTAGCAATTAATTAAGGGTAATTTAGTGAATACTTTTTTGTTTTGTTTAGAAGTTCGTATTTTCTTAAGAAGTGTGCCAAAGGCTATAAAGTCGCTTATTATGGACCGGTGAGGGTATTAATTACTCTTGGTGCACTATCATGCACTTCTTTCTCAATTGACTTGCCTTTCGAATTACAACATCTTTTCATTTCAGATTTTAGCAATTGAATTATGTAGCTTAAATTCTATGCAATTGAATTATGTAGCTTAAATTCTATCTCTTTCAATTTATGTAAACCTATTTGATGAGGCATAAAGATGTTCTAAAAATTGATGAAATATTTTGAAATTTATGATCTTAAACATACCAAAATGTTTGTGTGGCTACAAGATTGTTGAAACCTGTGGTCCTTAAATATGTCATATTATTTGTATGATTTTAAGAGCTTTTTATTAAAAGTAATATTGAAATTCTAAAATTAAAAGAGTTTCCTTAATAGAAATGGATTCATACTGAATCGAGAGGAGATAGATTCATGCAAAATTGAAACGGATGGAATAGTATATATTTTCGATTGTCTAAAAATAATGCTTGCTTCTTGAGCATTACTAACATTTCATTTTTGCACAATCCTTGCCGTTTAAACAATCTAGCTAGTGAGGGGCTTAACCTATTTAAGAGGATCATTCATTTGTTTTGGTGTATCCCTCGCGGTAGGGGTGTTTATAAAAATCCGAAAAACCGAATCAAACCGAAAACCAAATCAAACCGACCAAAAAAATCGATACTTTTTGGTTTGGTTTGGTTTTGGTTTTGAATTTTAAAAACCGATCAAATTTGGTTTGGTTTTGGTTTTAATAAAAAAAAATCGAAAAAAAACAAACCAAACCGACTATAGAAGTAGCTATTTTTTGAGCTATTTCAATTTACTGCTACAACTATATATATGTATATTTTTGTACAATATATTTAGTAGTTTGTATTTTTACTCTGGTTCTTTGCTATTATAACAATATAATTCTTTGCCTTTACATTCTAGTAGTTTGATTGATAGTTTTCTTTTGCTAAGAACAAGAATTTATTTCATGTTAAAAATAATCGATTTTTAATTAAGTACTTAAATTATTCATCACTATTTGCTTCAATTATCATCAATATATCTTGGTAAATGATAGATTTCTCAAAGAGCAATTGGTTTGATAGTGTTAAGTTGAAATGTAGTCGCCGGAATATGTGTTTGGTAGTGTATGTCTTATATTTAAGAAAACCCCGACTAAAAACCGAAAAAACCAAAAACCCGACAAAACTATCAATAAAAAACCGACTTAATTGATTTAATTTGGTTTTAATATTTGAAAAACCGACTTACTTGGTTTGGTTTCTTTTTAGGGAAAATCGATCCAAACCGAACCATGAACACCCCTGCCTCATGGGGAGGGTTCTTTTAAGTAAATGACTCGTTGGCGGTTGGAGCAGGACTTCTTATCGGACGTGTAGAAATAGGAATAAATATTTTCTACAAAGTACCCTACAAAATGCAATAGAATTTTACGTAGAACTCTACGTGTCCACACTAAACATTTACGTAAAAATGACACTATATATATATATATATATATATATATATATATATATATATATATAGTATATACAAATATTATACATTTTTTCGGCTATCAGATGTAAATAGTTTCTAGCTTGGGTTAAAAGTGATAATACCCCAATATTTACATGTGCAGTACCCTACGTAAAAATTGCACGGGACGCCCTATTTGGTTTCCCCCATTTAACCTATACCCATTTTTTTTAAAAACTTTTAACTTGTACCCACTTTTTAAATAACTTCAGCCCCTTTCTCTTCCTTCTCCTCCTCAAAGTTATATCCGTCTCTTCTTTCTCAAACTTCTCCTTCTCCCTTTTCTGCAAAAGTAACTTCAATAATGAGAGAAAGGAAAATCTTTTGCCACCATCAGTTTATTTTCAATATTGTGGATGTTCTTTCTGTTTAGATTAATTACAAGAATAAAAATATATTTCTGTTTTTGGAAACTAACAAAATGTTCACTCCCCTAGAGAATTGCATGTTCACATTATATCAAAGCATCGAAAACTCAATGTAGATGCATATATCAAAGATTGTGTAAATAAAGAGTAGATTATTTTTGTGTGTTGGGTGGTTGTCTACTCTGCCCTTCAACCACGCACCCCCATCCTTTCCGTTCTTTTATATATCAACAAGGCTTGGTGCTTATTGGTTTTCCTTTTCTTCTTGTTCTTCTCTTCTTTAGCTCTGTTCATCTATTATATATTGTAGGGAACTCAATACCACACTGCAATGCAAAAGTTTGTCGATGTGTGCAAGCTGAACGAATGAAATGGCCATGATCCTTGTGAAGCTTACAAACAAAAACTTCAGTTCTAGAGCTGAAGTTCGATAGTTAAAAAACAAAAACTTCAGCTCTAGAGCTGAAGTTCGATAGTTAAAAAAATAAAAAACTTCAGCTCTAGAGCTGAAGCTTAAAGCTATGAGCTTATTACAGACCTTTTTTCTTTTTTTTTTCTTTTTTTTGTCCTTACTTGCCTATAATCATCTATAGTTGTTTACTTCCATGCCCTTTTACTTGTATGGTTACTTCTGAACTAATATTTTGACTGCCTTCCCAGTGGCACTTTCTTTTATTCCTGTAACACTCATACGGTACCTTTAACTAACCCGAATCTTGTTTGAATATATCTCAAGTATTATAATGATGTTCTTCGAGGCTGAGTTCTCCATGTTGGGTTCTACTATGTTTATCTTACACGATCTGATGACTCGTCTGTAACCTCCTGTTTAGCCATAACTGAGATCTTCCTGACCAATTACTAACTACTCGTTGGCCCATTCTCATATCAATATTCCTCGTAATCTTTCTTGGGTTATTTACTTTGTTTTAACTTACGTTTCGCACTGGCTCCTTATTTATTAATAACAGCTCAGGAAGGAACTTTTACTTCCTCTCCTTGACGTTATGCTAGCACAATATTCTTGAATTGTAGCATATCTGTAAGATTTGGATAAGTGACATCTCATTCTTCTTTCATTTATCGCATTCTTCCTTTACCTTTCCATAGTCACTAGAACGACTTAATTTTGACTTAATGCCATGTCACTCCATATTCCCCCTTTAGGGGTGTACTAAAAGCTGAAGCCAAGAAGAGCTACCTATAGATGTTTACCTCTTCATCTTTGGCGCCGTTTCTCAACATCAATGATCCTTACTCGCCTTGCGGCAATCCTTTTGTACCAATGATGACAAATTCCCTTACTCATGAGGGTGACACTTAGCGTAATTGGCACATATAGTCTCTTAAGCTTAACTTTACTCACATTGTTTGCTCTAAGGAAGCGTCTCCCTAAATGACCATTCTCTAAATTCATCATGAATTTTCTTTTGTGGCCCATTCTATTACCGCTGGAACGAAATCTAAAATTCCCATGATGCCGAGTACTTTCCAATCATTTAGTCCCTAATTCATATTTAATTTATCTTGTGTACCAGTCCATACTGATTTCTGTTACTCTAGAGATTAACTTTCCCCTCTGGTAGTCGTGTTGGAGCCACAAACTTATTTCTCAAAATGAGGATATAACCTTATGGCCTATACTCTTTCGTTGTCTCAAGGCCCATTACCTTTCGTCTCTTCCTTTATTTGACTATAGGTTCTGTAACACTCTACCATCTTCATCCATGTATCATACCTTATTCATAATGCTTTCTTATCCCTCTTCTCATTATTCTTCTAATATTTCTGCATATCCCTTTTCTTGTGAAAACTTCAATACGACATTCTTTCGCGTTTAGCTTTCCTTTGCTTCATCTAGTGGCTCTTCAAGTTGCTTAAAGTTATCACTTTACTAGGGACACGAGCAACACTAAGGTAATATTTATCCCTTCAAGGTTATAGTGCATGTCTTTGTAGCACTCATATCTAGCTGGACTATTTTAGAGTGCACCATCTAGGTGTCTCATAAAGAAATCTATTAGCACATTTGTAATATCCTTCGAAAATGTCAACTGACGCAATCAATTCATCTATCATATCTTCTTATACTACTTTTGTTAACCCCTATAGGGCATATCTGGAATGGGTGCGACCAATCGTATATACCTCTGTTACTGTTGAATATAACTCAAAAGACTTATGTTCCTCTACCTGAATTATAACCAATGTTAACCTTCGTTAACTGAGCGCCTCATACCCTTCCTTATCTTGCTTCTTTTGCTTGTTGAAACTAGTATTTATCTTCTTGATCTCTCATTGTCTTTCACCATAAAGGTGGATAGGCATTCTTTCCATAAGGCCCCTTATCAAGAGGCTTACACCCTTCAGTACGCATAATCTGTTGAAGACCTCATATTTACTTATCACAAGCATGATACAAAGTCGAGTTCCTCTAATTCAACACTTCCACAGCTATATCTCTTATCGATCATCTTTCTGAACATAGGCATCGTCTTATTACGAATAAAAATAGAAGCTTCGGATTTGAATTCTTATAAGTGAGCTCTACCACACGATCTAGAGTAAGAAGAAAGAGGGACAGTCTTAAATACCTTGTAGCCTCCTGTTTATAAGTGTGGTGCACGACATACCCATAAACAAAACTCTACTAGACACGGCTTGTAGACTCTCTAGGACAGAACTGCTCTGATACCACTTTTGTCATGACCCAAACCGATGGACCGCGACGGGCACCCAGTACCTTACTTGACCGAGTACCAACGTAATGTACCTTTCTTATTACATCATTATATACATGTGACATATGGGCCTAATAGGCTAACATAATCATTTATAAACTCAAACATAGGCTGACAGGGTCGTACAATCTTTCACATACACGACATATGTCTACAAGCCTCTAAGAGTACATAAGTGTCACAAAGGTCGGGACAGAGCCCCATCATACTAAGCAATAGATGTCTAGATCATACTAACCAAATACGCAACTCCGAATCAAATGGAGCCCACCAACATCTTCCGCTGAGCTGATAGCCTACTTGGAGAGCTCTCGACCTGTCTATCAGGACCTGCGGGCATGAAACGCAGCATCCCCAGGCAAAAGGGACGTTAGTACGAATAATGTACCGAGTATGTAAGACACATAAATAAATACATAGGAGACATGAAAGACATATGGAGTACATGACTCAACCCGTAAGTCTGAATAACTTTGTAAATCATAAATTACTTTCAGCATCATGCATATGCGTATGAATGTCATGTCGTGCATAGGTATATGTTTCATAACATCATCAACCTCTGAGGGCATCCCATCATATCATATCGGCCACTATGGACAAAGTCAAAATCGTATACCAATTGATCAGGTGGTGGTGCGTATATAATGCCATAACCATTCCCATATCCCATATACATATATACGCCATATCCCATATACATATATATACATATATATATATGCGTATATAACGCCGTTTCAATACATACATATATATATGCGTATATAACGCCATTTGAATACATACCCATATATGTGTATATAACGCCGTTTGAATCATATTTCAGCCACTGTGGGCAACATCATCATCATATACCAGCTGATTAGGTGGTGGTGCGTATATAACGCCGTAACCTTTTTCCATATCCCATATACATATATTTACATATATACGCATATATAACGCCGTCTGAGTCATGGGTCAATGTACATGTATGCAATGTATGAAAAGTACGTTAATAAAATCTTTCAAAATTGTCATAAGACCACTTTGCCTTTGAGTAATATCATAAAGTAATATCTTTTCAACTTTCGTATTTTTCTGAGACCCATAAACAGATGATAATATATTATGACACGTGGAAATTCAAGAACATAGATATTACTAATACTTCTATGAATAGAGTCACTTATGGAATTTGTGCATTTGCACGTTTCATTCGTATCGTATGGATCATGCCAAAAGAAAGAAGGGATAGCCTTAACATACCTGGAGTAGGGAAAACTCCGTGTAATATTTCTTACAACTCCAAAAATCGGATTAAGCTTCTGCTTTTGTTGAAATTCTAAAACGACATTTCCTTCTACTTCGTTGGAATTCTAATTCTTGAACAAAACGTTAAGCTTCATGCTTTTCACTTGAACAGAAGTTTGATAAAGCTTGTCTTTGATTATAAAGTTTGATAAAGCTTGTCACTTGAACAGAAATTTTAAAATTTGTCTTTGAAATGAGACGTTTGTTTCCTTTGATTTAATAAAGATTCCAATAAAGTCTTGGAATTTTGTTTGATTTGCAGAAGCTTTTCTTGGATCCATAGTGGTCGAAAATGTTCAGACTACAATGTGAATTGTAGATAAATCTCTTAGATTGGAAAGTCTTAGGAATTTTGAGGGAGGTGTCTTGACACAAGTTTCTTAGGTTGCCACCTATCCAAATGAGCAAAGAGTCATTATTTGGAAAGTGCCATGGCTGCCACGTTTTTTTTGGGTGGAATTTATTAATCTTTATCCCCTTATTAGGTAATTAGGTAAGGTCTCGTTACTCGGTAATTAATCAATTACCCGTAAAATTGAGAAATATTCCGACTTGCTTAAAATATTACTCACTTTTCTCATACCTTATATACTTTATGTCATGACCATATAATACCTTGTATGACACTAGTCCATAAATACCGGGTATTTTATCTCGGACTGTATTTTACCCCAATATGCCAAACTTCGTCAAAATTCGTTTTCTTCGATATTACTTACCCTCTTACCTTCACGAATTTACTAATCACTTGTTAAATAGCATAATCCTTATAATCCCCAAATAATCTTTTCCTTGGACTGATGTCAATTACCTTACGACAAATTCAACGTAAAATACTGCAGGGTGCAACACTGTCGTAACTTATTACTGCAAAGCGCAACATCACGGTAATGTAATACTTCTGGGTAGAACACTGTCGTAAATTGATATTGCAAGACATAACACCATCGTAATATATTACTGCAGAACGTAACATTGTCGTAATATAATATTGCAGAACATAATATTGACATAATTATTGTGGGGTGTAACAGTTTTATGTGATGCACAACCTATTAAATGAAAGATATTCGAGTCTAGTTTCTAATGCTTCAGATCGTTCATCATTTGGACACTTCTACCAGAAGTTATGACCAAATTACCAAAAGCTCGCAAAATTTTACACTACCGCACCGCCCCATGCGTCGCCCTATGCGGCGCGGCTGTGTAGATTAACAGAGCACCTCCAAATTTCTTTTCATTACCACGATGCCCCATGCGCCGCAGCTGTGCAAATCTTCATTCTTTTTCAACCCGACCCTATTTTGATATAAAATCTTCGGGGGTTATTTTCCCCACTTCATTTGGACTAATTTTAGGGTTTTCCTCCACTCTCTCAAGAACTCCAACCCCTCCCATCTTCAAGTAAGCAATACCTATTATCTTGGTGTGAATTCCATTATTTATACACTAGTATTGATGAAATCTATACATAAAATACTTAGATTTTATAGGGATTTCTTCAAGAACTCAAAGGAGGGTTTTGCAAGATTTATTCCAAAAAGGTAATCCTACACCCTTAGACTTACATGTATGGATTTACTAAGGGAATAAGAGTATGAATAAGTATTGGAACTCTTGGTATGGTGATTGGAAACCATAAGTTCCCAATTTAATTACACAACTATTATAGAGATTGAAATATGTTTATTTAATGAAACTTAGTTGGTTGGGTGTGGATGGATTGTCATATATGTGATTTTGGAAGTTATAAGTTAGGCAATCAAGATGGTGGGATAAATTGTTGATGAATAGTGGTAGATAGATGAACTAATTATGTGGTGATGAAGTGTAGAGATTTATGCCTACAAGTTATTTGATAATATGCCTAAATGGATTAAGTTATGGAATTTGTTACTAATATTGGGTGCCATTGGATGTTGCTATTGTAGATTGAAGGTTCTTAGTATTGTGGATCATTGTAGTATCACTAAGGGGCGAAATTGAGGTATGTGAGGCTAACTCTCTTTACGTTTGGGAATGTTTATGATTCTCCCTACGTCCCATTTATTATGACTATTACTAGTTTCCTCAGAAAGTGATTATGCCTTAGTTCCATGAATAGTCGTAGAACTTCTATTCTCTAGCTTCGTAACTCACTCATGACTTTCATTCTAAATGTTGTAAAATCAGTGCATAATCAATATAGACTTGGGTTTGATGTCAATGAGTCTCAGTCTAGATTACTCAGCATGTCATAAACAGTTGAAGTTTCAGTTTTTCATAATCAGTTCATGAATACATATCTCAGTCTAGCTCTATTCAGCATTCAAGTATCATGTAACTTAGTATGGTTCAGTATTTCAACATCATGTATTTCAGTATGATTCTCAGTTCCTGAATGTTGAACACCTGTATTTGGGCATGAGGCGGTAGTTTATATGATTTATGCATACTTGGGCCTGAGACCGTAGTTTATGCTTTATGCATGTTTGGGCCTAAGGCCGTATTTTATGCTTTATACATTTTTGGGCTTGAGGCCGTAGTTATGTATACGTATACTTAGGCTTGAGGCCCTAGCTTTTGCACATATATATTAGGCCCGATGTCGTAGCTTATTCAGATAAACAGGTTGTTCATCATTCAGAAGAGGGAGTATTCATATCCTTATTTTCTTTGTCCATTTCAGTTATCAGTTGTCATTTCAGTTATCAATTATCATTTTAGTTATCAGTTATCAGTTCAGTTACCAGTTATCAGTTATCATTTCAGTTTTACTTTCAGTTTCAATAGTTATCATTTTAGTCATCAATTATCAATTCTCGGTTATCAGCTTAGTTTCAGTTTCAGCATCTATAATTCTTTTTTTCAGTTACTTTACATACCAGTGCAATTCAAATGTACTGATGTCCCTTTTTCCCGGGGCATGCATCTCACGATGCAGGTACTGATTTACATGTTAACGATTCAAAGCGCTAGGATTCTTGTACCAGCTATTTGGTGATCCCTAGTTCTTTTGAGGCATTATCATTACGTTATAGTCTTTCAGTATTTACAGATAGTCAGCGTTTTCAGTACTTCAATAGAGGCTTTATAGACTAGAGTAACAGCTAGACAGAGTCGCAGGCTTTTCATATTAAGCTATTTTGGCAACAAATATGTTTTAGAATTGTATTAGTATTTCCGCACTTTGATTTTTATCATTCAGACTTTTATTATATCAGCATGTATTGGTTTATCTTCCGTGTTTAGTATGTTATGATATCACATGTTGATTCAGCCAGCCAGTTGGTTCGCTCGGTCACATGTAGTCAGACACCGAGTGTCGTGTTACGTCCAGGCCTATGTTCGAGGCGTGACAATTGGTGCCTCGGAACCCAGTTACCCTTTACCGAGTTTTTATCGGGCTACAACTCAGTCCAGCCCGGTTATCGTTGTAATTTTTGTTTTGACCGTTGCCAATGGTCAGATTAAAAAATGACCGTTGGGCAACGACCATCTTTTGCAAAAATGGCCATTTCGGCCTACACCCTTAAGAAAATAACCCCTACCCCTACCCCTAATAATTGATAAATTACAATTTAAGTCTTTTAAAAACTATAAATAGCACCCCTTATATTCAAAGAATTTATAACCTTTTGTTTAAAGGTATTCCTAGAAGTACTTGTAGAGTTGATATCTTTAGGCTTTTTGGACAATATCATACATATATCCGTTATTTGTTCACTAGTCTTTCTTGTAGAGTTTCTCTTACTTCTGATATTGGTCGTACTATTAATGGAAATGATTATTTGACTGTTATATGACATTGGATAGATGATAATTTTTATATGCAAAAATGTATTATTGCTTTTGAATATGATGAAGATCAAAGCCATACTGGTGCATTTATAAGTAATACTATCCATGAAGTTGCTATATTTTACAATCTTTCAGAAAAAGTTTTGTGTATGTCATGATAATGCTTCTAACAACAATGTTGTTCTTAAAAAGGGTAGCCCGGTGCACTAAGCTCTCGCTATGTGCGGGGTTCAGGAATAAAGGGCCGGATCACAAGAATCTATCGTACGCAGTCTTACCCTGCATTTCTGGAATGCCACCCTTATCCGCCACATAACTGTAACCCAAATCACACAACAATTTACACGAAATATTATCACAATAACATAATACAAAAATTCATATCACAAACTGCCCATAGGCCACAACCAATTCCAAGGATATAACAAAATCAATTAATTTTGCAGCAAATAGCCCAAGGCTCCACACAAAGTATATAAAATCTCAAAAACAATAAAGATAGAAAAGTAACTCAACATAGGACAACGCCTTCTTTAATCTAAATTTTTGACAAATATATTCGTACCTCAATTTAAACTTATTTAATTAATTATTTGCATATGAAAAATCCATAATGTAATTATTTCCAAGAAATATCAACTCAACAAACACACGGAATTCACATAAAGATTCAAGTAGCAATCACATAAAATTATCATACAAAATACAAAATTGACAACAATGAATGAGGCACGACAAATCAAGGATTTACTAATTTCCAACAATTTTCCAATCTAATATATATATATATATATATATATATATATATATATATATATATATATATATATATATATAAGGGTGTCTACGAATTTTAACAGGTATAATTTACACATATAAATCAAGTACGTACTTGTCACCTCATGTACATGGTTTTCAATCACGCTCAATACCTAAGGAAAAATTTCCCCACACAAGATTAGGCGAGATACTTACTTTTTTCAGGTTAGGCTGATATTCCAAAATAGCCTTCTTGCTTGAATTGACCTTCGGACAACTCAAATCTATGCACATTAATTGTATAACTTCATTAAAATTCATCGAAAATAATTTCAAATAATAAAACGTCGACTTAAAATTTCACATTAAAAAGTCAACCAAAAGTCAACGTGGGGTTTGCCTCTCGGAACCCGATATAATTTTTACGAAATTCGAACACCCATTCCGATATGAGTTCAACCGTACCAAATTTACTAAATTCTGATAACAACCCGGGCCTCAAATCCTCATCTTAACCTTAAGGAATTTCACAATTTTTCAACTTAATACACCAATTAAATATTAAAAACAACAATGGATTCGCGTAATTTAACCAAAATTGAGTTAGGAATTCTTAATCCAATGTTATCCTTGAAAATCTCCCTAAAATTGCTTCTCCCGAGCTCTAAAATCGTCAAGAATGAATAAAATGGCTAACTCCTGAATATAAGCTTCTTTCCAGGCAATTTGCATTTGTGAAATGCGACTTGCCTCATTATTTCCCGCCAAAACAAAAGGCAGTACTAGCTTTCAGTAAATCTGCCATAACTTTCTGTAAAAATATCCAAATGATGAAAGGTTTAACTTTCTGGAAAGTAGACACCAAGGATTACAAATTTTATGTTTTGGTCATCTCCAAATTCCTTATAGATTTCGAGATATAAGCTCCCAAAGTCAGCCCTGTGCAGCAGAAATTTCTTCATCGCGATTTCAAAACTCTTCCCAGACAGTATGTAGTATATCGACCATAACTTTTTGTACACAATCCAAATGCCAAGTGGTTTGAATTTCTGAAAACGAGACACAAAGAGCTACAACATTCAGGATCATCTCCAAATTTCTTATGCAATAGAAATTTCTCGTGATGCACACTGTTGTAGCCAAAAACCAGCAATTAAAAATGACCTAGAAATGGTTCGAAACCACTCTGAAACTCACTCGAGCCACTCAGGACCCCGTTCGAATATACCAATAAGTCCAGTAACATAATACGGACTTAGTCGATACCTCAAACCACGTCAAACAACGCAAAAATCATGAATCGCGCCTTGAATCGAATTATGAGTTTATGAAATTTCCAAATTCTATATCTTGTGCCGAAACATATCAAATCAACCCGGAATGACTTCAAATTCTGTATGCAAGTCATAAATGACATAATGGAGTTGTTTCAATTTCCAGAATAGAATTCCGACCCCGATATCAATAAAGTCAACTCTCGGTCAAACTTTCCAAATAATTTCTATTTTCCAACATTCGCCAAAATGCGCCGAATTATCCTACGGACTAAAAATACCATACGAAACTATTGGAATCATCAAAATTCAATTCTAAAGTCATTTGCTCAAAAGTCAAATCTCCGGTCAAAACTTTAGAAATTCAAGCTTTATAAAATCAAACCTTTTATTTTTTTTCAAAAACTAATGGAAAACGTACCTACGCACCTCGAAATAACTTCAAATTTTGTACATAAGTCATAAAATATTGTTAAGAAGCTGATCGAACTCTCGGAATCCAAATCAGGACCCGGTATCAACAAAAATTCAATTATGGCCGAATTTAGGAATTCTTTAAATCTTTAAATTTCTAGTTTCCGTCAAATGGCGATAATTCATGCTAGGGACTTCCAAATTTTATTTCAGGCATACGCCCAAGTCCCAAATCACGATACGGACTCACCGGAACCGTCAAAATATTGATTCAAGCCTATTTTAAAACATTGACTGAAGTAAACTCAAATGAGTTTTAAAGACGAAATTTCACATTTGCTTTGTTTTTTCACATAAATTTTTTTTGAAAAAAGATACGATTGCATGCGTAAATCGAGAAAGGCGGAATGGGATTATTCGAGGTCTCGAAATATATAAATAAATATTAAAATTAAAAATAACCTATCGAATCATTACATACCGTTTGTTAAAATCTAAAACTTGGGATGTCATTGAAGATGTTGTGTGGTGCTTATTATCCTACTATTGCAAATGGTTTAGTTCATATTGCTGAAATTTCCTTTTTACTCCATAATTTGAAGAGGAAAGAAGGATATACTTTTGTTGAATCTATGCTACATAAATTTAAGAAATATTTCTACCCAATTCCCCCTATTAACCTAATTGGAGCTATTTTAAACCCTTCTATCAAAATGACCACTTGTTACCAATTAATCATTGCTTTATATGCTTATATGGATATTGGACCAACTG